>NC_052150.1:10961185-12162610 GCF_902713615.1 Scyliorhinus canicula | reverse complement strand
GGAGTGTTGGGAGAATTTGGAATTCCCTTCCTGAAAAGGTAGTTGAGGCAGAGCCCTTGAACATCTTTAAGGCAGAGATGGATAGATTGCTGATGAGGAAGGGGGCGGAAGGTTACTATGGTGATATGCATCATTGTAGATACACAAGGGGTTAATGTAAGTACACGTAGACTAGATAGACACTAGAGGGAGCACCAGAGACCTGACACACAGACACTCAACCAGTAGTTCAGTAAGATAGGACACGACCAATGGGCATTCACGATACACACAGAGGTGACATTACCACAGGAGGGCATTACACCAACCCATATATAAAGGACACAGCACACATGATCTGCCTCTTTCCAGTGGAGACACTCAGTGAGTACAGACACAGGGTTGATTCAATATCACTCCCACCACGTGGATTGTAGCAGACTGGTTCATCAGTCTGAGTGGCTATGGAAGGATTAACAGTGGAGGCGAATCTGAGTAGGATAATTGTAAATAGTTTAATAAACGTGTTGAGGGGCAGCACGGTGGCCTAGTGGTTAGCACAACCGCCTCATGGCGCTGAGGTCCCAGGTTCGATCCCGGCTCTGGGTCACTGTCCGTGTGGAATTTGCACATTCCCCCCCGTGTCTGCGTGGGTTTCGCCCCCACAACCCAAAAATGTGCAGAGTAGGTGGATTGGCCACGCTAAATTGCCCCTTAATTGCAAAAAATAATTGGGTAATCTAAATTTATTTTTTAAAAAAATAAACGTGTTGAAGTTATCTCCACGTCTGAACCTTCCTTTGTCAGAGTGAACATCAAGGAAGCAGCTTATGCTACACCAAGAGCATAACAAGACCAGTAGGAATGTGGAGTTGAGGGTGAAGTTAGATCAGCCAAGACCTTATTGAATGGTGGAAGAAGCTCGAGGGGCCGAATGGTCTACTCCTGCTCCTAATTCCTATGCTGTCCCATTTCCTATGTCGTGAATGGTTACCCTTCAAACCTCATTGACTGTAAACAGCAGTGGGACTTCCTAGGGTTGTGAAAGGTGCTATACAAGTACAAGTTCTTCTTTCCTAGGGGGGGGAGGGGGGGGTTCAAGCTGTTGTTGACTCTCTGCTCACTTCTAAAGGCACAGCGTCAGATTATACGATGTGTTTAAGACAGCAACAATGGGATTCCCGTTCTCCACGGGCTTTTATTTGAAGAGGAAGAAGAGACACATAGGAGAGGCCAACACACTGACCTCTCCAATGGAGCACTGCTCCCCCGGGAGGTCCTACTCAAATCTACAAGTGCCTAGGCCTTTAATTGTATTCATTAGTGAGTGAGATTGACATGGTACAGCCCATTGCTAAACCTCAGTCTCAAATGACCTGATAATTGCTGCCAAACAACACAACACCAGACACACAGAAGCTCCAATTGGAGAACCTACTTGCCCCTGCTGTAAAACATACCAAAGAGACGTAAAAATATCGGGTTTTTTTCTCTGGTGTTTTTAATGGTTCAAGTTCCATTGCAAAGTCTCACGTTGAAACTGTACAACAAAGTTACAGCACATCACGGCAAGCCGGTGACAATGAGAATCTGACCTAAAATGCACCATAAGGAGACGAAGGAGAACAAAAGAAAGACGTGCACTTATGTAGCACCTTTCATAGTTTTACAGCCAACAAAACACTCAATGCAGCCACTGTCGCAATGTAGGAAGCACAGCTGCTAATTTGCGCACAGCACGATGGCACAAACAGCAATGCAATCATTGTTTTTAAAGTATCCAATTCTTCTTTTCCAATTAAGGGGCAATTTAGCGTGGCCAATCCACCTACCCTGCACATCTTTGGGTTGTGGGGGTGAGACCCACGCAGGCACGGGGGAGAATGTGCAAACTCCACACGGACAGTGACCCAGGGCCGGGATTGAACCTGGGACCTCGGCGCCGTGAGGCAGCAGGGCTAACCCACTGCGCCACCCTACTGCCCATGGCTGCCCTTTTACATAGAATTTACAGTGCCGAAGGAGGCCATTCGGCCCATCGAGTCTGCACCGGCTCTTGGAAAGAGCATCCTACCCAAGGTCAACACCTCCACCCTATCCCCATAACCCAGTAACCCCACCCAACACTAAGGGCAATTTATCATGGCCAATCCACCTAACCTGCACATCTTTGGACTGTGGGAGGAAACCGGAGCACCCGGAGGAAACCCACGCACACACGGGGAGGATGTGCAGACTCCACACAGACAGCGACCCAAGCCGGAATCGAACCTGGGACCCTGGAGCTGTGAAGCGATTGTGCTATCCACAATGCTACCGTGCTGCCTTTTTCTTTTAGGGGGACAAGGGAAGAAATAAATTGCAATCTTTTCAGGTGAGGAGGAACAGAGTGCTGGCACGAACTGAAAAGAAGCACAAAGGGACTGTGTTGGCTTAAATAGTGGGAGAGAAAGCGTACGAGAATCACCATGAACTGTAACAAGAAGGGTACCAACTTAACCAGGTTCGAGGGGATAGAAAGGGTAAGGTTGAACTGAGAGGGAAGAGGGAGAGCGTAATGATCTGGAAGAATTGAAGAAGAGTGGGTGTTGGATGGGGTACAGCCTCTCTGTGAACATGGTCTGGAGTGTGTAGTGACTTTGTGATCTGGTGGGTTGCCATCAGTTAGATGCAGGAGTGTGGTTACTGAGGAGATGGTAATGTCACTAGACTAATAATCCAGTGGTCTGGGCTAATACAGTAGCGACTTGGGTTAAAAACCCGTCATGGCAGCTGGTAGAATTTAATTTAATTGACAAATTCAATTTTTAAAAGCTGGAATTGAAAGCTAGTCCCGGTAATGGTGCCATTGGAACTATGATTGATTTTCTTTTCTTTTTTAAACCCATCTGGTTCACTAAATGCCCTTTTGGCTCGGGAACCTGGCGTCCTTACCCTGTCTGGCTTAACTGCGACTCCAGACCCAGAGCAATGTGATTGACTCAGAACAGTTCACAATTAGTCAGAATGTGCCATTGTTAAATTACATATTCTAATCATTTCCAGCTAAATATATCTTAGACCCTCGCCACCCATAGTCCACCTTCAATGTTTGACATCTCCCTCAGACTCCCTCAGACAGCACGGCACACACTCCCGTCTGCATCAATGGCTCCGAAGTGGAGATGGTCGATAGCTTTAAGTTCCTGGGCGTCACCATCACCAACAGTCTGTCCAGGTCCACTCACTGCTGGCAGCTATAAAACGGAGGAAGCTCTCCTCAATAATTCCACGCCCAGAACATGTGCTGTCAGTGCCGTTGGGTGTGTTACCTGCTCTCTGCCACCGCTTCTGGCAGGACGACTCCATCGATTAAAAAAAAAATCTGCTCCTGGGACAGCGCCGTGCTGACATACGGAGGAATCAGTCTGCCCCGCTGGGATCCGGCCCTGTGCACAGCTACAACCGACTGAGTGGGGCACGCATGTGTGGGACGGCTGGCATTCCCGAAAGCCGGTCACGGCCGGCATTTTAAAAAGCCGGTCATGGCCGTTGGGCACTTCTTCTCGCGATCGGCAGCGTCGCGGCCGATCGCTCCTCAACCATCCTGATACCTGCCCGTGACTCACACATGGGTTCACGACTCTGAATTTTGTTGAATAACAGATCTTTTGAGGAACATTCCCAGATTTTTTTCGATCCCTTGCTCTACCCAAAGTCATAAGCAAGTATACAAGGATCGTTGACCAGACTAGCTCAATCAAACACAGATGAAACAAATCATTGAACACTATATAGATACTTTGTAACTTACATGGTAGGTGTCATTCCTTCAAATGTCTTGGACAGAACAAGTACAGACATAAGAAAGTTTGATTTGATTTGATTTGATTTATTGTCACATGTACCGAAGTACAGTGAAAAATATTTTTCTGTGGCCGAGGAACGTACACAGTACGTACATAATAGACACAAGAATAATCAACAGGGAACATTGACAAATGGTACATCGATAAAACAGTGATTGGTTACAGTGTGGAACAAGGGGCCAAACAAAGCAAACAAAAAAAATACATGAGCAAGAGCAGCATAGGGCATTGTGAATAGTGTTCTTACAGGGAAAAGATCAGTCCAAGGGGGAGTTGTTGAGGAGTCTAGTAGCTGTGGGGAAGAAGCTGTTCCTATGTCTGGATGTGCGAGTCTTCACACTTCTGTACCTTCTGTAGGGCAGCACGGTAGCATGGTGGTTAGCATAAATGCTTCACAGCTCCAGGGTCCCAGGTTCGGTTCCCGGCTGGGCCACTGTCTGTGCGGAGTCTGTACGTCCTCCCCGTGTGTGCGTGGGTTTCCTCCGGGTGCTCCGGTTTCCTCCCACAGTCCAAAGATGTGCGGGTTAGGTAAATTGGCCATGCTAAATTGCCCGTAGTGTCCTAAAAAGTAAAGGTTAAGGGGGGGGGGGGGGTTGTTGGGTTACTGGTATAGGGTGGATATGTGGGTTTGAGTAGGGTGATCATTGCTCGGCACAACATCGAGGGCCGAAGGGCCTGTTCTGTGCTGTACTGTTCTATGTTCTATGTTCTGCCTGATGGAAGGGTCTGGAAGAAGGCAAAGCCTGGGTGGGAGGGGTCTCTGATAATGCTGTCTGCCTTCCTGAGGCAGCGGGAGGTGTAGACAGAATCAATGTGAGGGTGGCAAGCTTGTGTGAAGCGTTGGGCTGAGTTCACCACATTCTGCAGTTTCTTGCGATCTTGGACCGAGCAGTTGCCATACCAGGCTGTGATGCAGCCGGATAGGATGCTCTCTATCGCACATCTGTAGAAGTTTGTGAGAGTCGATGCAGGAAATAGAGATGTTGTTGGGCTTTCTTGACTGTTGCTCATACGTTCCTCGGCCACAGAAAAATACTTTTCACTGTACTTCGGTACATGTGACCGGCTTTTAAAATGCCGGCCGCGACCAGCTCTCGAGAATGCCAGCCGTCCCACACATGCGTCCCCCACTCAGTCGGATGTAGCAGTGCACAGGGCCGGATCCCAGCGGGGCAGACTGCCTCCTCCGTATGTCAGCATGGCGCTGTCCCAGGAGCAGATTTTTTTTTTAAAATCGATGGCGTCGTCACGCCAGAAGCGGTGGCAGAGAGCAGGTAACACACCCGATGGCACTGACAGCACATGCTCTGGGCGTGGAATTACTGAGGAGAGCTTCCTCCGTTTTATAGCTGCCAGCAAGCAAACAACAGACCGTGTGAAGAATTGAAGATGGATCTTTTCGGAATAAGGAAGAGATACAAACAGGCCAGGGTCTTACAACTGAATCTGCTGGAGAGAGCTTCACAGGAGAGTCCACAGCAGGACAAAGCAGTGCTGGTGTGAGCTCCAGGACCTCTGATGAACAACCCATACAGAAATGTAACTTTGAATAAATGACAAAGCAAGTGAGATCGTGAGGACCAAGCAGGTTCACCTGTCGCATTGCAGGTAAGCGAAAATAGTGGGTCGCGAAGTTCAGGTAGCGTGGCTTACAAAGGTTGGCCAGCATGGGTCACGAAAGTTTTAAAAAATAAATTTAGAGTATCCAATTATATATATATTTCTAATTAAGGGGCAATTAAGCGTGGCCAATCCACCTACCCTGCCATCTTTGGGTTGTGGATGTGACACCCTTGCAGACATGGGGAGAATGTGCAAACTCCACACGGACAGTGACCCAGGGCCGGGATTCGGACCCGGGTCCTCAGCACCGCAGTCCCAGTGCTAACCACTGCGCTACACGCCGCCCTATGGGTCGCGAAAGTTGGCTGGTGTAGGTCGCGAAGGTCGGCCAGTTGGTAAAAATTGTTTCCCAGAAAAAAAAGTTTGAAAAACACTGGCCTACTGTAGGGTTTTCAAATCTTCTACATATTCACAATACTTTTACAATTGCCCAATTTTTTTGACATTGCTTCTCATGTGAGCAGAACTGGTTAAATATGTACATAATTAGGCGCTTTTGATGGCACAGTTGCTCAATGAATCAACCGCAAAGCACGATTGAATCCAAAAGGGAACAGGAATAAATCCCTGCTCTCTGGTGAAGTTGGAAGATGCCAACATGAGCAACAAACAGGCTTTGATACAGACATAGAATCCTTGGGAATAGGGGTAAAACGAGTTGGGGTTCCTGCTCCTGGAAGCTAGCCTGTGACCCTTGAACACAAACCTTGGATGAGAAGATGCGATTCCTCATGCTGTCGAATAGCAAGGCCTGAAATTCATGGAGCCAGAGAGCAGAGGGGATGCACGCTTGGAGGAGCAGGAATGTGGGATGCCCGTCTCCATGCAAGTAATGCCATTAATGTGTCTCAGTTGGCAGCACTCTTTCCTCTATATTGTAACTTTCCAGGTTCAGGTCCCACTCCAGGGTTTGAGCCCAATCCTCAGCGCTGGCACTCCAGTGCAGTCCCGAGGGGGTGCTGCACTGTTGGAGCCACCATCATTTAAACTCAGGCCCCATTTGCCTGCTTAGATGGATATGAAATATCCTGTGGCTCTATTTAGAAGAAGAGTAGGCGTGTTCTGGCGGATGCTTATCACTCAATCAACATCACAAAAATCTGCTCATTATCACATTGCTGTGTGTGGGAGCATGCTGTGCACCAATTTGCTGCTGCATTTCCTCCATAACAGCAGTGACTACATTTCGAAAAGTACTTAATTTACTTTTAAAGATATTTTATTCCAAGCATACACATTATCAGCAAAATACACAGTCCAACAGGTAAAGGTTTGTACAATTTTTCCCCGTTTAATCCCTCCCACCCCTCATCTCCCGCGACAGCTCCTTAAATAAAGTCACAAACGGCCTCCACCGTACTTCGAAGCCCTCTTCTGACTCCTCAGAGCGAACTAAATATTCTCCAGCCAGAGAAAGTCATACAGGTCCCCCAGCCAGGCCGCCACCCCTGGCGGCCTATCCGACCTCCAGTTCAAAAGGATTCTTCGCCGGGCGACCAGAGGGGCGAAGGTCACGACATCGCCCCCCTTCCCCTCCAGCAGCACCAGTTCCTCCGAGACCCCAAAGATCACCACTATAGGGTCCGGCCTAACGTCGGCCCCCACTATCCTGGATAATGTCCCAAACACCACCTCCCAAAAACTCTCCAACTTCTCGCAGCCCCAGAACACGCGAGTTGGATTCGTTGGCCCCCGCCCGCATTCCTCACACTCACCTATCACCCTCTGGAAGAACCCGCTCGTCCTCTCCCGAGTCATGTGTACCCTCTGCACCACCTTGAACTGAATCAAGCTCATCCTCGCACAGGAGGAGGTTGTGTTCACCTGCCACGTCACCTCACACCAGAGCCCCCATCCTATCTCCCTCCACAACTCCTCTTCCCACTTACCCTTTATGCTCACCACCTTGCCTTGCCCTGCTCCTCCAACTACCCGCATATGTCCCCAATCCTGCCCTCCCCCAAGTCATCAGGAAGCAGCAGTTGCTCCAGCAATGTGTACTCCGGTAATTGGGGGAATGTTGGCCACTCCCGCCGCACGAAGTCCTGCACCTGCCTATACCTAAACTCACTGCTCCTGGGTAACTCAAACCTCTCCCACAGCTCATCCAGTCCAGCAAACTTCTCTTCCCAGAACATATTCCTAACCTGCTCCAGCCTCTCCTCCCTTCTTTCCCCATACATCCCATCCATCTCCCCCGGCTTAAATCTACGGTTCCCACACAATGGCATCAACTTATTCAACTTAAAATGCCTCCTCAACTGGTTCCATATCCTAATAGTCGACTTTGCCACCGGACTCCCTGTGTACTTCCTCGGGGCTAACGGCAAAGGGGCCATCACCAGGGCCCTCAAACAGGACCCCCTGCAAGACTCCCCCTCCACCCTAATCCACTCCGCACCCCCCCCCCTTCCCACTACCTCACCAGCACCTCACCTTCTCCACATTCGCAGCCCAGTAATAATGCATCAACCCCCCCCCCCCCCCCCCCCCACCTTGCTGCCTCCGCCTCTGTAGTAGAACCCTCTTCACCCTCAGTACCTTCCCCTCCATATAAACCCCAAAATCATTGCCTCCACCCTCTGGAAGAAGGCCTCAGGGAGAAAGATCGGTAGGGTCTGAAAGAGAAACAGGAACCTTGGCAGCACATTCATCTCTACCACCTGCACCCTCCCTGCCAACATCAAGTACAAAGTACCACAGCTCTTGAGATCCTCCTTAACCTCCTCCACTAACGCTGTCAAGTTCCACCTGTGCATCGTGCCCCACTCATATGTTACCTGGACCCCCAAATACCTGAACCACTCTCTTGCCACCTTAAATGGTAGAGGACCCAAATTGGCCCCCCCGCCCCACCTCGTTTATTGGGAACCACGCTCTTCCCTACATTCCGCTTATACCCGGAGAAGGCCCCAAATCTTTCCAACAGCTCCATTATTGTGCCCATACTCTCCAGCGGGTCAGAACAAAAAACAGCAGGTCATCTGCATACAGGGACACCTGATGCTCCCTACCACCCACCCCCCCTCACAATCCCTCGCCACTCAGCCAACCCCCGAAGGACCATCGCCAAGGGCTCAATCGCCAACTTGAATAACCATGGCGACAGCTGCCACCCCGCCTCGTTCCCCTATGTAACCCAAAATACCCTGCACTCACCTCGTTTGCACGCACACTAGCCACAGGGGACGCATACAAAAGTCGAACTGACACCACAAACGTCAGCCCAAACCTACTCAGAATTTCTTTATTTTTAAATTTACTATACCCAGTTAAATTTTTCCAATTAAGGGGCAACTTAGCATGGCCAATCCACCTAGCCTGCACATCTTTGTGTTGTGGAGGGGAAACCCTCACAAACACGGGGAGAATGTCCAAACTCCACACGGTCGGCACGGGCTTGGAGGGCCGAAGGGCCTGTTCCTGTGCTGTACTTTTCTTGGTTCTTTGTTCTTCATAAAACTTATAGAATTTACAGTGCAGAAGGAGGCCATTCAGCCCATCTTTGAAAGAGCACCCTACCCAAGCCCACAACTCCACCCTATCCCCATAACCCGACCCAACACTAAGGGCAATTTTGGACACTAAGGGCAATTTAGCATGGCCAATCCATCTAACCTGCACATCTTTGGACTGTGGGAGGAAACCGGAGCACCCGGAGGAAACCCACGCACACACGGGGAGAACGCGCAGACTCCGCACAGACAGTGACCCAAGCCGGGAATCGAACCTGGGACCCTGGAGCTGTGAAGCAATTGTTCTAACCACCATGCTACTGTGCTGTTCTTTTGGACAGTGACCCAGAGCTGGGATCGAACCCAGGTCCTCAGCCGGGTTTGATAGCCAGAAAACTTGCCAATTCAGGGCAGAACCTCTTCCCTTACACAATCTGCCCCACCTTTCTGCCGAATCTACCCAAAACACAGGGGCGGAATGTTGGGTGCATTGTCGATTGTCGTAAAAACCCACCTGGTTCACTAATGTCGTTCAGGGAAGGAAATCCGCCGTCCTTACCCGGTCTGGCCTACATGTGACTCCAGACCCACAGCAATGTGTTTGACTCTTAACTGTCCTCATGGATGGGTAATAAATGTTGACCCAGCCCGCGACGCCCACATCCCATGAACGAATAATAAAAAAAAAGATTCTCAGGCTGCCTCGTAATTCTATCCATTACACCTGGAAAAGGCGCCATGGAAGTATCACCAGCTGAGAATTCGTTTACCTCTCATGAAAACCCTTGGATGGTGCCCAAAACCTACCACAGTAATCGATTGTAGAGGAGATTAATTACCTTTCTTTTCGTGCTTTATGACTCCCTTGAGAGTCAAAGAAACATTTACCTACTTCTTTCATTGTCCCAGGAAGTGCCTTCAGGCCCTTCTGATGGAATGCTGTGTGGTTACAGTCTCACGGAGTTGAATAAGTTATGCAGTTAAATGGGAGATAAGAGCAATTTACTGCCGTATAAAGCTCGGTAAAGTGTTCTGAACTACCCGCGCATGCCACTTAGAAAACGAGCGGAAACTGACTAACAGCTTGAGAATCAAAAGTTGTCAGAGCGGACAGGAATCGTTCTGTCATCGGGAAAGAAGCGGGATTGCGATTTGAGATCTGTGCTGTGGTTGAGTGGGTAGCACTCTCGCGCCCGAGGCAAATTCTGTGTTCAAGGCCCACTCCGCCAACTTGAGCACAGTCGAGGACGACACTCCAGTGCAGCGCTGAGGCAGTGCCTCACCGTAGGAGGTGACGTCTTTCAGGTGAGGCAAAAACGAAGAACTGCCTGCCCCCCTCAACTGGACAAAAAAAATCTCATGGTGCTACTTAAAGAGCAGGGATGCTCTCTCCAATGTTTAGCCCTCAACCAAAAGCAGCTAATCCTGTGGAATCACATTGAGCTTGCTGTGCACAAATTGGTCGCTCTCTCTCCTACATACAACAGTGGCCATGGCGTTAAAAGTACTTAATGGGGGGCAGCACGGTGGCACAGTGGTTAGCATTGCTGCCGACAGCGCTGAGGACCTGGGTTCGAATCCCGGCCCTGGGTCACTGTCCGTGTGGAGTTTGCACGTTCTCCCCGTGTTTGTGTGGGTTTCACCACCACAACCCAAAGATGTGCAGGTTTGGTGTATTGGCCATGCTAAATTGCCCCTTAATTGGAAAAAATAATTGGGTACTCTAAATTTATGGAAAAAGAAAGTACTGAATGGACTGTAAAGTGCGAGATAGATGCAAGGCTTTCTTTTGAGTCTGGCATTTAATCGGCATCATGATGTGTTAGCGCAATGAAGTCCTCGCCATCACACTCCCAGCAGTGAATGGGGACATTGGCATTTTGGGGCTTTGTCTATGCTCAGCAAGTCTAACCATTTGGAACATCACTGACCATTTGACCAAAATATCCCTGCCCATTTTACCTCAGCTCTTGATATAGATGATTAACATTTAACAGTCCCTTCATGTATAAGATCACCACCAAGTCACTTTACTGCTGAATAGCATAGACACATTTACAAAAAAAAACGTTCAATTTTTTTTTCCAATTAAGGAGCAATTTAGTGTGGCCAATCCACCTACCTTGCACATCTTTGGGTTGTGGGGGTGAAACCCACGCAAACACCGGGAGAATGTGGAAACTCCACACGGACAGTGACCCAGGGCCAGGATTCGAACCCAGGTCCTCAGCGCCGTAGGCAGCAATGCTAACCACTGTGCCATCGTGCTGCCCAGGCATAGATATATTTAAGGGGGAAGATAGCTATGGACATGAGTAAGAAAGGCGTACGTAATGTGGCAAAACAGGCTGATTATCAATCTGCAAATCCTTCCACGTCCCCTATCCCTGTAACCCATTAACCAATCCTACACAGCTTCGGACACTAAGGGGCAATTTAGCATGGTCAATCCACCTAACCTGGACATTTTTGGACTGTGGGAGGAAACCGGAGTACCCGGAGGAAACCCACGCAGACACGGGGAGAACGTGCAGACTCCGCATAGACAGTCATCCAAGGCTGTAATCAAACCTAAGTTCCCAACGCTATGAAGCAGCAGTGCTAATCACTGTGCCACCGTGTCGTCCTCCACTATCACTGCCCATTGTTCCAGGCTACAACATGCATGTAAAAGGGTATCTTGCCACAGTTCCTTGGGGGATCAGTTGCTACTGTGCATCAGAGCGGTGCCAACAGTGTGGGGTTTGATCTCTGTTTTGGTTGGGGTGGATTTGGAATCTGTAATATAAGGGTGTCTGGGTTACTAAGGGTTGATATGAGACTGGGAAAACAGTACGGCCCACATTATCATATAGAAAGTCACATGATAGAGGACTGAGTACAGTCGTCATCTCGCGGAGAACAGTACCTAGTCAGAGTTGTAACCTTGGAGATGTATATAGTTGTGTGCTACCAACAAACACTAGGGGCTAGATTCTCCAACAATGTCCCCACGCCAGCGTACAAACACTGGCGTTTCACTCTGGGCTTTCCTGAAGAAAGTCCTGAGCGATTGTCCAACCTACAGGGGACTGGCAGGGCCCCGGAGCGCTTCTCGCAGCTCTGGCTGCGGATACAGGCCACGCACTTCCGGTCGGGAGTCCGTGCATGCGCACGGCGGCAGCCTGCAGCAGGCGCATCTTACAACATGGCGGACTCGCACCGCGGACCATCTTCAAAAATGTAGGACCCCCGGGATCGCGTGGGTCCGTGCCGCCCGATCACTCCCCTGGCCGTCCATGAGGGCCCCGCCCCCGGTGATCGATCCTCCCACCCCACCCCCATCAGGTTCGTGGTTAGAACCGTGCTGTCGGGAACACGGACAGTTTTGCGCTGAGGATCGCGGGGGGTGGCCTCTGTCAATGGCCCCCTACCCGTGCTATGTAGATCACGTGCGAGCGATTCCCGAGTGATTCCCCGGTCCCTGGGGAATCACTTCAGCGGCGCGGGCCCCGTTTTCTGGGTAAATGGCCATTCTCCGCTCCCACGCCGAACGCAATTTCTGTGCGGAGGCTCAGCGTATCCAGCCCGTAAATGTTCAATCATACAGGCCTCTGAGCCTCTTAGTAAGAAACCTTATAACAGGACCTAGCTCCTTGCCTTACCTTTAGTGGCAGACTTGGCGTTGCAGATTAGATCGCCCTTCAGGCAGGGAAGTGAAGAGGTAGCAGACCAGGGCTTTCCAAAATGCGGGTCACAACCCGCGGGAGGATCCCGGGCAGGTGTCGAGAGGGTTGCGGAGAGATCGGTTGCGGCATTCCCCGATCGCTGGAGGAGCGCCCAACGGCTGCTACCGACATTTTTATTTAAATTGTGGCCACTGCTGCCTTTTAAATTAGAAGGAAATGAAGCTGCGTGCAGTCATCCGGCCAGAAGCGGCAACAGTGAGCAGGACACACGCCCTCCACATACTCTTGACATCAAGTGCCTGTATGTACATACTTTTGCCACCAAAGGAGGAGGAGAGCTTCTTCCGTTTTATGGCTGCTGACAAAAAAAGGCAAGTAGACTGTGAAGATGAATCATTTTCTTACAAGAGATGGCCAGAGACACAAATAGACAGAGTACCTACTGGTCAGGATCTCCCAGCTGAATTTGTTGGAGAGAGCTGCACTGGGGAGTCCAGGACAGGACAGAGCAGTGTTAGTGTTAGCTCTGTACAGAGCTCCAGGGCCTCTGGTAAGAACCTACAAAGAAGAAACTTAACTCAGGAACAAAACCGTACAAAGATGATTTCTTGAGGTATGGTTTTGTCAATTGTGCCAATGCAAAGAAGGATGCAAAGCCCACGTGTGTTATATGCAGGGAAGTACTGAAACATGAGAGAAGTTTCAGATTTTGAAAGAGAATTGGTGGGTGAAAAATTCCTTTTGGTGTTGAGACGGCAGAGTTAGTTATTAACTTACAGCTGACTCCAAATGAAAAGACTAAGCTTCTGTATCTGACTGTGACAGCACATTAAAAACACGCCAAAACTCCATGTGGCTCTCAGCATTCTGGTGTAGCATCTCCCAGGAGTATTCAGTGCTGAGTAAAACAAACATTTTGTTCCTATTGCCCTTCACAATGACCTACATGTGCGAGGTTGGATTTTCCGTTCTCTCAAAGATGAAGACGGCACAAAAGAACTTGCCGAACTCTGCATCTGATGTGCGCATTGCCCTCTCCTCCTTTGAACCTGATTGGAATGAGATCGTGAGGACCCAGCAGGTTCCCCTTTCCCATTGAAGGTAAGCGAACGTGGCGTGGGTCATGAAGGTCAGCTGGTGTAGTTCCCGAAGAGTGGATGGTTGCAAAAGTTTGAAAAACACTGTTTGTAGACTGATCTCTGTCAATAAAGGAGGAGGTGCAGTTTTACATAGAATTTACAGTGCACAAGGAGGCCATTCGGCCCATCGAGTCTGCACCGGCTCTTGGAAAGAGCACCCTACCCCCTACCCAAGGTCAACACCTCCACCCTATCCCCATAACTCAGTAACCCCACCCAACACTAATGGCAATTTTGGACACTAAGGGCACTTTTATCATGGCCAATCCACCTAACCCGCACATCTTTGGACTGTGGGAGGAAACCGGAGCACCCGAAGGAAACCCACGCAGACACGGGGAGGATGTGCAGACTCCGCACAGACAGTGACCCAAGCCGGAATCGAACCTGGGACCCTGGAGCTGTGAAGCGATTGTGCTATCCACAATGCTACCGTGCTGCCCCTCCACAATGCAGTTGAAGTCTCTTAGTTTTTCTCACCCAGAGATAATGAAAGGGAGTAGTAGATTTTTGACCTGGGGGCACCCACACCCTGGGAGTGAATTAAAAAGAAGTAGCTTGTTGAGAAAGGAAAGTTGGAGCACGGATATTAACAGCTATATTTCGTGAGGTTATGACCTTAAGACAAAGGAGCAGAATTAGGCCATTCGGCCCATCAAGTCTGCTCCGCCATTCAATCATGGCTTTCATGTTTCTCATCCCCATTCTCCTGCCTTCTCCCCAAAACCCCTGATCCCCCTGGTAATCGCTCCAATTCTTCCCTGGTAATCTCTCCAATTCCATGATGCCGGGAACAAAATATCCGCTTAAATTCTGTCAGCAAGCGACAGATCAATATGAGTCCCATTGATCCCAAGAGAACGAAGAAGTCAGCAAATCCAAATTTCCAGTTCTGTAGTGTTGCCACTTTTACCAGTATTTACAACAATAGAATCACATGTTGGCGCATCTGGCCTCTCATCATTCACCGCATTGTTTTCTGGTTGTCATAGCAACCAACTAAGTGCCATTGAATGTGAGAAATGTCTTTATTTCGGGGGCTGTAAAACCAATACATTTGCTGATTTCTCCTTCCCAAAGTTTGTGTTTTACCTGCCCACAGGTGGGTCATACCACGTAAAAACGATTTTGATATTTATTTTGCTGTAGTGTTCTCGGTATATTTTAGAATTGCCAATGTGAGTGTTCTGTACAAGGCTCCCTTCCATCTGTTTGTTTTCGCTGTTCGAAACAAGCTGATTTCTCACCTGTGCAGCTCGAGGAAGTAAAGTGTAACTTTTAGAAAGAGTCTCTATTTTAATCTTCACACTGCTGGGATGTGTTTGGTGAGGTTTCCGAATGTTATTAAATTTAGCGTGGGCATTACGGCGATGCAACAGAAAGGCTACAAAACCGCATAAAGAGACCATGAGGGTGAATGGGGAAGCATTTAAAGGATTGACTTGATTCAATTTGTTTTTCGGGCAGTCGGTGGTGCAGTGGTTAGCACTGCTGCCTCGCGGTGCCAAGGTCCCAGGTTCGATCCCGGCTCTGGGTCACTGTCCCTGTGGAGTTTGCATATTCTCCCCGTGCCTGCGTGGGTCTCGCTCCCACAACCCAAAGATGTGCAGGGTAGGTGGATTCGTCCTTAATTGGAAAAAAATAATTGGGTACTTAAAATTTTTTTTAAAAATTGTTTTTCAATGCTTCTTCATGCGCACAAATTAACCCTGAGGTCCTATTTTGACTCAGGGAAGAGGAATATAACGAACGGTTCAGCTCACCCCACCACTGAGCTTGAAGTCCATGAGATTTTAACTCTCAGGTGGCATGGTATCACAGTGGTTAGCACTGCTGCCTCCCAGCGCCAGGGGCCCCGAGTTCGATTGCCAGCTTGGGTCTGTGCGGAGTCTGCGCGTTCTCCCTGTGTCTGCGTGGGTTTCCTCCGGGTGCTCCGGTTTCCTCCCACAGTCACAACGATGTGCATTGGCCATGCTAAATTGCCCCTTAGTGTCCAAAAGGTTAGGTGGGATTACTGGGTTACGGGGATAGGGTGGGGGCACGGGCCTAGGTAAGGTGCTCTTTCAGAGGGTCGGTGCAGACTCGATGGGCCAAATGGCCTTCTTCTGCACTGTAGGGATTCAATGTATATGACTGAAGTCACTTCCACGGCCAAAATCTGGGATGAATTTATACCAGGCCATCTGATGGACGGAAGCAGGATTTCGGGCAACAGGGCCCGGGAAGCATGGAGAGTCTGGTATTGGAAAACATCCCAATGGGCTTCACAGGAGCATTATCGAGCCAAAATTTAACTCTTGGTCAGAGAAGGAGATATTGGGACAGATGTCTAAAAGCTGGTGCAATGAGGTGGCTTTTTAAATATAAATTTAGAGTACCCAATTCATTTTTTCCAATTAAGGGGCAATTTAGCCTGGCCAATCCACCCACAACCCAAAGATGTGCAGGGTAGGTGGATTGGCCATGCTAAATTGCCCCTTAATTGGAAAAAATGAATTGGGTACTCTAAATTATAAACAAAAAAAAGTAAGTAGGCTTACATTAACACTGCAATGAAATTACTGTGAAAAGCCCCTAGTCGCCGCACTCCGGTGCCTGTTCGAGTACACTGAGGGAGAATTCAGAATGTCCAATTCACCTAACAAGCACGTCTTTCGGGACTTGTGGGAGGAAACTGGAGCACCCGGAGGAAACCCACGCAGACACGGGGAGAACGTGCAGACTCCACACAGACAGTGACCCAAGCTGGGAATCGAACCCGGGTCCCTGACGCTGTGAAGCAACAGTGCCAACCACTTTGTCACTGTGCTGCCCCTAACATGGCTGTAGTTAAGGGAAAACGACACGATCATATGGGGAAGGAGGGAATAGAGGGTTCCGATGGTAGATTTAGTTGAGGAAAGATGGGAGGATGTTGAAGCGAAACACATGCAGAATGGCCAGCTCCTGTGCCTTGTGTTTCCCGTAATATGCATATCAGAGGATTCGAGGACTGGAGGAGTTAGAGAGGTGGACGGCCGAGTGGGGTCTGAAGACAAGGACGAGAATTTTAAAACTGAGTTGTTATTGAAACTGGAGTCACGTGTGTCAGCAAGTACAGGTGTGAAGGGTAAACTTAGACTGTGAACGCACTAATATCCCAAAGTTTAACAGTTCTTTTTCTCACAAACATTCTCCCCCCCCCATCCACCCCTGGAAGCTAATGCAAGATTTCACAAATACCGAACACTTTCTGGTACCTAAGCCAACTAGGCCTGTTTTACACAAGGGATGAACATAGAATCATAGAACTTACAGTGCAGAAGGAGGCCATTCGGCCCATCGAGTCTGCAGTGGTCCTCGGAAAGAGCACCCCATTTAAGCCCACCCCATCCCTGTAACTGTGGTGAATGTGTAACCACTATAATTCACACTGTACATTACTGTGTCCCTCTGGGCTCCATCTGTGAGCCGTTGCGCGGCTCTGCCCACAGGGGGAGATGAGGAGCATGTACAGGGCTCCGCCCTCGGCTCCACCCCCTTCAGGCAGTATAAGTGCTGCGGTCCCTCGAGTCCGCCTTCAGTTCAGCATAGTCGCAGGCAGGCTCAGTTGTAAGCCGATTAAAGCCACAGTTTACTTCAATTCGTGTCTCTGAGTGAATTGGTGGTTGCATCAGTAACCTTGGGCTTGGAGCTTGTAGCTGCAATTTAAGGGTGGGCGGGGGGGGGGGTGGTTCCGAGGGTGCGCTGTTCATTGGACAAGGTGTTACTGTTGTCACACCTTCTTTGTCCTTTTCAGGCCCTGCTTTAAATCAAGGGAGCAACAGTTTTCTCCTGTACCCTTCCGACATCACTAGCTGTAAGAGCTGGACACAAACTCCAGCTAAACGCTGCCTGGGCGCTGACAGAGCTCCTGGAGACAGTCATTAGTGATGTCTGTGAGTCGTGACATCTCATTAAAACAGCACTGTAATGTTTCCTGTCTGGCATTAAGCTTTTGTCAATATAAACCTACTTATCTGCATTGAGTTTGATTAAGTACCAGTAGATTAACAGTAGCATAAATGAAGCAACTGTGTGTATCATTCTACACTTGCTATTTTGAATTTAAATGGTTCATAATATTCCAATATTTTAATTTATTCAGTGAAATCAATTATGCAATTCAGCTTGGTTTCCCAAACTAGATATTTCAGCATCATAAATATTTAAATTCCTAGTTATCTCTGTTGTTTTTTTTGTGTGTGTGATTTATTTATGCTTCATTGGGGAGTTGTGGTAAAATGATTGGTTACTTCAATAGCAGTTTTTGAATGAAATTTTATTGCAGGTGGGCCGTTGTCTTCAGCAATAGCGTAACTTGTTTATACTGCTAAAATCTCAGCACTGCAATCTAGTTCCATTTTGATGTTATTACCACGCAGGAGTAAACAAGGCCATGCATCTGACATTAAATCAGATGCACAAACCCACACACAACTAATTGGCTGCAGCCTGCATGTTGCTTCATTGGCTGCAGACATGCACAAGCCTCCCTTGTTAATAAAAAAAAGTCCATTTAAAAATGAGGTCGCACGCCAATGTTCCCTCTAATTAGTCTTTATTGTGTGCAGCCTGTTTGTTGCAAAACGCAGTCCCTTTAAGACAAGCGGGCCTCTTAAAGGGACCACGGATCGTACATAAGACCATAAGACATAGGAGCAGAATTAGGCCGCTTGGCCCATCGAGTCTGCTCCGCCATTCAATCATGGCTGATATTTTTCTCATCCCCATTCGCCCGCCTTCTCTCCATAACCTCTGATTTCCTTATTAATCATGGTCTGTCTGTTGCACTGTGTGATCTGTGTGGAGTTTGCACTCCCCCCCCCCCCCCCCCCCCCAGTGTCTGTGTGGGTTTCCTCCGGGTGCTCCAATTTCCTCCCACAGTCCAAAGATGTGCGGGTTAGGTGGATTGGCCATGATAAATTGCCTCTTGGTGTCCAAAGGTGCGGAGGTTAACTGGGGTTATGGGGACAGGGTAGGGCAGCGGGCCTAGGTTGGGTGCTCATTCAGAAGGTCGGGGCGGGCTTGATGGGCCAAATGGCCTCCTTCTGCATTGTAGGGGTTCTGTGGTATGGTATTCTGGACCTGTGAAGCTTAGAGGGAACACTGTCCCACGCCAGTTCCTGCAACCTTAGAGGACAAGGTTCCGCCTTCCTGTATACCTTAAAATGGCTGCATGTCACTGTGTGTGGAACCTTGAAGTGAAGAAAGACCTGTATGTCATGACCACCAGGCGGCTCAGAGTCTGGAGCACTGGTGTCACGAGGATGGATGTGTTGGCCGAGTAACGGATGGACCTTGGGGCAAAATCATGTGATGACACCTCCAGGAATATGTTTAATCACAGTTGGCAACCCTGCACGCTGGCCGTTGAAAAATATCTGACGTGTGGACCAGGGCACTTTGGGTATGCTCCGTGTGATTGGCATCCGGGTGAAGAGTGGGGTTGGGGGTGAGAAGCAAGAAGGAAATTGCGGCTGTTATGTCTGTCCTGGCGCAATACCTACACCACGTTCCCTGTGGGAGAGGAAAAGTCGAATTGGCAAATAAAGTTCAAGTGTTGCAAAATGTAATTTTTAAATTTAAAATTGTTCAGTCTTCGGCTTCCATTTAACTAAATGGAAACAAAGTCCCATAATGAGCGCCTTTAGCCCCGTGTTTCCGGTACTCGCAGTGGAGGAGTACTCCAAACCACACCCCCTTTTTGGAAAGGCAGCCTTGGTCCAGTTAAACCTGGCCCTCCTCTTTCTCAGCTCCGCATACAGGTCCTGGTGCACCTTCAGCTCACTCCCTTCCCAGGTATATTTCCTGGTCTGCCTGGACAATTGAAGGATCTTCTCCTTGGCCAGAAAGTGATGCAGCTGCACCACCATCGCTATCGGCGACTCACCCGCCTGCAGCCTCCTCCTCAGTGCCCTGTGCGCTCGGGCCAGTCCAAGGCCCCCTCCCCCATCAATTTCTCCAGCATCCTTGCCACATACACTGCAGGCCTCCGCACCTTCAATACCTTCAGGCCTCCTCATAATCTTCTGGATCGATTCTCCAAATCCTCCACCTCTTCCTCAACTTTTCTGGCTCTCCTGCATCACACTCATCTCAGCCACCAACAGGGCCGATTGTTCTTCGTGCTCCCCCGCCGCCTCCTCCACTTTCTGGATAGCCCGGCCCTGGGCATCCAGCCTCTGCTCCACTCTCTCGATCCCAGGACTCAGCGGCTTCAAGGCCTGGGTCAAGTCCTCCGGAGCCTCTTTCCTCTGCTGCTGAAACTTGTTACTGAAGAACTGTACCAGCTGCTCTGCCGACCACTGGGTGGGCAGTCTGCCCCCCCCCCCCCTTGTGCACCGCCATCTTTCCCTGTGGCGCACACCACGTAAAATCTCCTGCTCCAACTTCACCTTCTTTCTCGTGGTGCTCCTCATTGCTGATCCGTGCACCAACTACGCCAGAGTATTACCTTTCCCGGTCACACCTGTACCTTTTACCCTCAAATACTCTGCTCTTCGGCTGAGGAAAAAAAATCCACCTTGAGCAGGAACCACCAAATGTGCGACCACTCACTCTGTGGCCGCCACTGGATGTCTTTCGCCCCTATCTTTTATCCCCTCCTGAACCTTTTGAGGTAAATTTTACCTTTCACTGCCAGGTCTAAACTTTTCTGCCAAGTTCTCTCGGAAAGCAGGAATGAACCACTGACTATTGTCAGGCAGAATACTGTCCCTGGCCAACCCACCATTTGCCATTAAGCAATTGAATCAAATCCCTCCAAAGCTGGTTCCAAAGGTCCACTCGGAGCCGAGCGGTCTGCTTTGTATTCCCTAACCTGGGAACGCAGTGTCCAGTCAAGCAGGCTGTTTCAACAGAGTCTTCTGCTTAAAGGCACATCCTGATTATGGGTTCATGGACCAAAAATAATAAAATAATAGAAATGGGAACAAAGGAAATGCACAGGAAGGACTCTTAAGTGCAAGAAAAATTAGTGACCTATTCATTAAAAAGTTTATATATTTAAATAGTCAACCATCTGGGTTAATTTTGTCGAGCGAGAATGTTTTTACAAATCTGAATAGCTTAAATCGCATAGATATGTTATGGAACTCGTCTCTCTGTGAAAGGAATGTACAATATCACTGGTGAATTCTTGCTGACTTCAAAGCTGTGGATTGAAAGCGCTTCCCTTTTATGTTTCACCGTGAGCCGGCATGGATGGGATAACTTAAATTTTTTTAAATCACTGGGTCCACTCTTTCCTCTCGCTCATTCAGATCTCACAAGCATACTGGCAGCAAGGTCGAGACATGACCTGCGACGCAAGCCTTTGAAGGTGTCAGTCGTCAAACCTCCACTTGGACAAGAACGACCGTTTATAACTGCTGATTGGATCTCTCGTCGCCTTGTCACCAAGTACTGGATGGAGAACAGGAACAGCTGAGTCAGGAAGTCAGCACAATGGGGCCCGAGGAAAACAATCGAGGCAAAAAGCCTTGCGTTTACATAGCATGACCACAGGACACCCAAAGCGCTTTACAGCCAATGTAGCACTTTTGAAGTGTAGTCAGTATTGCCGTGTGGGAAACACAACAACCAATTTCTGCACAGCAAGCTCCCACAAACAGAAAATGTGATCATAATCGCATCGTCTGTTTCTTTGTGATGTTGACGGAGGGATGAATATTTGTCAGGAGACTTGGGGGAACTCCCCTGCCCCGGCTGAGAAACTATGCCGTGGGATCCTTTACTCCGCCCAAGAGGGCGGGCAGGGCTTCGGTCTAACAATTTCATCCAATGGATTGTACACTCCCCAACAGTACTGCACTCCCTCAGCACTCCACTGGCAGCATCAGGCTGGATCTGCGCTCTAACACCTGTAGCGGGACTTGAACCCTTCCAACTTGGGAGACAAGAGTGTTATTCACCAAGACGCAGCTATTTCGCACATTTACAGAAATCATTGGAATACTTATCGAGGGGGCCCTACGGTATTTGAAAATACTGAAAATATGTTGGGGCAGCACGGTAGCACAGTGGTTAGCACAATTGCTTCACAGCTCCAGGGTCCCAGGTTCAATTCCTGGCTTGGGTCACTGTCTGTGCGGAGTCTGCACGTTCTCCCCGTGTCTGCGTGGGTTTCCTCCGGGTGCTCCGGTTTCCTCCCACAGTCCAAAGATGTGCAGGTTAGGTAGATTAGCCATGATAAATTGCTCTTAGTATTGGGTGGGGTTACTGGGTAATGGGGATAGGGTGGAGGTGTGCGGTTGGGTAGGGTGCTCTTTCCAAGAGCCGGTGCAGACTCAATGGGCCGAATGGCCTCCTTCTGCACTGTAAATTCTATGTAATCTATGTAAAATCAATGATCAACTTCTTCATAAGCTCCGAATTGTTTGTCTCATGACTGCATTTCCATAGCGCCTCAAGGTGACCAACTCTCAACCAGCAGGAATCCCCTGCAACAAGCACCACAAGATTCCAAGGATGTAAAAACACCGGCGTCCCGCCTTTACTCCCTTCATTTCCTTGTTGTTTTATCTCATTACCAGAAGAAGCTTCTAAATATTCTTCCTTATTATGGTGGCTGTACAAAGCCACAATGTTATTGTGTACAGCAGATGGTCAATTCCATTAAGCAGCGGCGCACTGCAAGGTATTCATGAACCGCTCATAGGGGACACCTCTTCATTACTTAGAAACACTGCTGCCCCTGCTTTTGTGATTCAACCAATTTGCAGGCAAAAAATCTCCAAAATCATTAGCAGCATCTGTATAACAAGCTCATTGTGAACAGTGATTGCTACCATGTGAGTTCAAACATTTTACTTTATTAATAGACCCACTGCTGCAGGGAACAATAGCTTGTATTTATACTGCGTGTTTAACACAGAACAATGTCACAAGATGCTGTGTGGAAGCAGAAGGCAAAAGCTTCTGTGAGCCAAGCTGGAGAGGAAATATTAGGAGGGGGCGGGCAAAATCCTAGTTCAGGGGTCACCTGGCTCCAGAGCGACATGTGGCTCGTTAAGGGCTCTTATGCGCCCCCCCACCCCCCCTTGCTCTTGATCGATCGAACCCATTTATTTTTGTTATCAAGTCTTAAAAGGCAGCACGGTGGCACAGTGGGTTAGCACTGCAGCCTCACGGCGCCGAGGTCCCGGGTTCGATCCCGGCTCTGGGTCACTGTCCGTGTGGAGTTTGCACATTCTCCCCGCGTTTGGGTGAGTTTCGCCCCCACAACCCAAAGATGTGCAGGGTAGGTGGATTGGCCACGTTAAATTTCCCCTTAATTGGAAAACATGAATTGTGTACTCTAAATTTTTAAAAAATCTCTTAGAAACAGTTACCTAAGCAGATTTCTAATTTTAAAAGGATATCAGGTGTGTACAAATCCCCAGGGTGATAGGCATTTTAACAGTTACAGCTAGAACTTAGATGGGGTTACTGGGGTACGGGGATAGGGTGGAGGAGTGGGCTTAGATAGGGTGATCTTTCCATGGGCCTGTGCAGACTCGATGGCCGAATGGCCTCCTTCTCCACTGTAAATTCTATGACCTATGAACTTATGAAATGTTTCAATTGCAAAATCATGAAATTCTATCACAAACCTGCTTGGATCATTGGCCATAAGCAGTTGCAAAAATGATGCCAAGTGCCATTGTGTCAATGGCCTATGTATCGCTGTTCGCCAATAACGTGAATTTCTGGGCAGCACGGTGGCACAGTGGTTAGCATTGCTGCCTATGGCGCTGAGGACCCGGGTTCGAATCCCGGCCCTGGGTCACTGTCCATGAGGAGTTTGCACATTCTCCCCGTGTCTGCGTGGGTTTCACCCCCACAACCCAAAAGATGTGCAGGATAGGTGGATTGGCCATGTTAAAATTGCCCCTTAATTGGAAAAAATAATTGGGTAATCTAAATTTAAAAAAAAAATAACGTGAATTTCTCACTGCTGTTGATGGTAATTAAATGGCTTGTTTCGCTTTTTAAAAAGGGTTTTTGTTAACGTTGTGCTTGCCGAGAAGGGGTGGGATTCTCCGGTCCCCCAGTGGCGTGTTTCCCAGTACCGCACCGTTCGCTGGTGGCTGGAATCTCTCTTCCCGCCACTCGTCAATGGGATCTCCCATTGAAGCCACCCCCACACTGCCGGGAAATCCGTGCGCTGCCAATGGGAAGAGAGAATCCCAAGAGCTGGAGAATAGCGTTCCAAGGTATCATTCAATTAATTAAACCCCCCCTGCTCTTCTTTCAAATGGTGTTATCGGATCTTTTACTTCCAAGGAAGCGGATGGGGCCTCAGTTTAAGAGACAGCCCCTGTGACACTGCAGCGCTCCCTCACTGCTGCACCAAAGAGCCTTGAGCATTGAGCTCACATCTTGCCGTGAGACCTAATCGAACCCAAGAACCTTCAGTGTCAGAGGCAACAGCGCTACCCCTTGAGCCACAACTGACACAAGCAGCCCAGCATCTAGTTGCTTTTATGTTGTTCTGGACCCTGTGGCGCTGGTTCCTGATGAATGAATTTTCTGTAGCCGGCAGTAATCTAAAGGTGAACTTGTCCCGATTCGCTGTGGTCGGGGGCTATCAGAGTCTTGGCACAATATAAAAAAAATAAAAAATACCTTGCTTCGTTTCGGAGGAGCAATATTTTTGAAAGCTTAGATGATTTGAGTCCGTGCAGAAGCCAATTAAATTCCAGTCTCAAGTGCAAATTAAGACAGGTGTGAGAGGTGTCAGCGTAAGATATTTGATTGAACATTTTCTTGTTCTTTTATGTAGGACGGTTTGGAATGCCTGCAGGACACTACATGATGATGCCCTTCCGACAGGATGTTGTGGTACTGCTTCAGACTCTCTACTCTCAGGTTTGTACAGGCTTTTGGTTCACCATTTTCACATTCGAAAATGAGAAGGGGGAAAAACCCCAGTGAGATTAGTTTCAAGCTTAAAGTTTGGTTTCAACTGATAGGTCTCTTTTGTCTCAGCCTGCACTTGGGCAGGATGGCCTTCCCCTGGAGTGGTTGTTTACACTGCTCCTTCAGAGCCAAACTAGATAGTTTTGTTGGGTGGCAAGCTGGAGTCGGAAAAGAATCTTGCTCTTGGGGGTCTGTAACCTACAAACCTCTTCATTCATTCATTGTCACCATCGCCTTAATGGCAGCGTCTTCCACGTTCTCTGCCTTTCTTCCAGCCTCTCTCACTCCGCGTCTCAATGTTCATAAATACAATATGTGGGCAGCACGGTGGCCTAGTGGTTAGCACAACTGCCTCACGGCGCTGAGGTCCCAGGTTCGATCCCGGCTCTGGGTCACTGTCCGTGTGGAGTTTGCACATTCTCCCCGTGTCTGCGTGGGTTTCGCCCCCACAACCTAAAAAATGTGCAGAGTAGGTGGATTGGCCACGCTAAATTGCCCCTTAATTGGAAAAAATAATTGGGTAATCTAAATTTATAAAAAAAATAAATAAATACAATATGTGATTGGCTTGGAGAGAGGAGGATGTTCTTCTGATCCTACAACAACAACAACAACTTGCATTTATACAGCACCGATTACAGAGTCAAATGTCCCACAGTGCTTCGTAGGAGGCTTATCGAACTCTGCACTGCATCAGGAGATATTAGACAGGTGACCAAAATCTTGGCCAAAGGAGGTAGGTATCTTTTTTTTTTAAATTTAGAGTCCCCAATTCCTTTTTTCCCAATTAGGGGGCAATTTAGCATGGCCAATCCATCTACTCTGCACATCTTTTTGAGTTGTGGGGCGAAACCCACGCAGACACGGGGAGAATGTGCAAACTCCACACGGATAGTCACCCAGGGCCGGGATCGAACCTGGGACCTCGGCGCCGTGAGGCAGCAGGGCTAACCCACTGCGCCACCGTGCTGCCCTAAAAGTTGGTATCTTGCCGCATGTTCCAGGATCTTCAAGAGGGAAACATGTTTAAGGAGGGAATTCCAGAGCTTAGAGCCTAGTCAGCTGAAGACCTGGCCAGCAATAGTTGAGCGATTAAAATTGGGCATGTGCAGAGATCTCGGAAGGTTAAAGGGCGACTGGAGGAGGTTGCAGTGATAGGAAGCGAGGCCATGGAGGGATTTGAAAAGAAGGCTGAGAGTTTTAAACCTGAGGTATAGCTGAACCGAGATCCAGTGTAGGTCAGCGAGCAGGAGCTGCTGGGTGGCAATCCTGGAGAAACGGTGTATACAGCCATTTACACATCTTCTCCAGGGTTTCCCAGGAGGTGTCCTTGGACCGAGGCCAACAGTTGGGTGAAGTAGAGCACATCTTGGACCCCCGGCTCTGTTTACTGGAACCTATCTGGTCCCTCGCTGGGTTGTGAGTCATGGAGAGCAGGAAAGTTGCCAATTCAATGTCTAGTCGAGCAGCGGCTGGGGAGATACAATCAGCTTCCATATGCTAGGCTTGGGAAAGAGAGAGAGAGAAATAAAAATCAGACATGGTTCTCACTTCAGATTCTTAAGTGCTGACACTCGCTGAAAATGTGCATCTGTGACTCATAGGCAAGACTCCGGAGTGGATTTGACTTTGCAGCATTAGGTGTGGAAGTGTTTATTGGCGTCATACTCCAACACAGCCATCATTCCCTGGCTGCACGCTGATCACCAGAGGAGAGAGCAACCAAGCTCCAAGTTAAAAAGTCGCCCCACTATTTAGCTGATAGATCCACCTTCATTTCCCCATGAAATAAATACTTGGGGGGGGGGGGGGGGGGGGGGGGGCGATTCTCCCAAATGGAGCCCGAGTGTTCGCCATCGTGAACGGCGTCACGTTTCACGACGGCGCAAAACGGGCCCGGGGACGACCGATTCTGTCCCCCACAGGGTGTCAGAATGGCGTTGGAGCAGTTCACACGCCGTTCCAGCCTCCCTTCCCGGCGCCAAATGGGCGCCGCGTCAACCCGCGCATACGCGGGGTGCTTCTTTAGCGCGCCGGCCCCGACTTAACATGGCATCGATGTTCAGGGGCCAGCCGCGCCAGAACGTAGGAACAGGGGGAAGAGGCCGGCCCGCCGATCGGTGGACCTCGATCGCAGGCCAGACCCCATCGGAGGCCCCCCCACCCCCCCAGGGACGGAGGCCCCCCCCCCCACCCCCCCACCCCCCAGGGACGGAGCCCCCCCCCCCCCCCCCCCAACCGTTCGCGCAGAGTTCCCGCCGGCAGCGACCGGGGTGAACGGCGCCGGCGGGACTCTGTCGTATCCGCGCGGCCGCTCGGCCCATCCGGGCCGGAGAATTGGCAGCCCCGCCGATTCCAGCAGCCCGCGGCCGGCGACGCGCAAATGGCGCCGATTCTCCGCACCTCGGAGAATCGGGGCGTCGGGGCGTCGGGGCGCAGTTGCGGCAATTCTCTGGCCCGGCGCGGGGCTCGGAGAATCAACCCCTTGGTCTTTTGCAGCCACTGGACATTCCGAAACACTTCACTTCAGAAGGTATTTGGTTCTTTGCAAAGGTGTAAAGTAAAAGCTACAGCAGATAAATTGCACACAGCAAACGCCAATGACCAGAGAATCTGTTTTTTGTGATGTTGACTGAGGGGGGGAAATATTGGCTTCGACATGGTGGGGGGGGGGGGGAGGAATTAATTGCCCCTGCTCTTATTCAGACTCGTGCCTTGGGATCTCTCAAGTCCAGAGGGCAGACATGGCTTTGTTAATGTGTCATTCAGAAGACAGCACCTTTGATAATGCAGAGCTAGCAGGGATGATTACCTGTGGGGTGGAAATGGGATTGGGCTCATCTGCTATACCTCCTGCAGTCGGACAGCTTGTCAACACTTGACGTAATGGCGGCATCAAGCCGCTAATCACCCAAAACCATCCGCTGGGTGGGACACTTCACTTGTGTGCCTGGCGCTAGATTCCCAAAGCAATTGCTCCGTAAGAAACTCAATTGCAGCACGAGATTCCCAGGAGGTCACCGGGAACGCGTTAAGGATGTCCTCCAAGAACATAGAGTGCAGAAGGAGGCCATTCGGCCCATCGAGTCCGCACCGACCCATTTAAGCCTTCACTTCCACCCTATCCCCGTAATCCAATAACCCCTCCGAACTGGGGCAGCACGTTAGCATTGTGGTTAGCACAAATGCTTCACAGCTCCAGGGTCCCAGGTTCGGTTCCCTGCTGGGTCACTGTCTGTGCGGAGTCTGCACATCCTCCCCGTGTGTGCGTGGGTTTCCTCCGGGTCCTCCGGTTTTCTCCCACAGTCCAAAGATGTGCAGGTTAGGTGGATTGGCCGTGATAAATTGCCCTCAGTGTCCAAAATTGCCCTTAGTGTTGGGTGGGGTTACTGGGTTATGGGAATAGGGTGGAGGTGTTGACCTTGGGCAGGGTGCTCTTTCCAAGAGCCGGTGCAGACTCGATGGGCCGAATGGCCTCCTTCTGCACTGTAAATTCTATGAAAGTAACCTTTTTGGACACTAAGGGCAATTTATCTTGGCCAATCCATCTAACCTGCACCTCTTTGGACTGTGGGAGGAAACCGGAGCACCCGGAGGAAACCCACGCAGACACGGGGAGAACGTGTAGACTCCGCACAGACAGTCACCCAAGCCGGGAATCGAACCTGGGACCCTGCGCTGTGAAGCCACAGTGCTAGCCATGTGTGCTACCGTGAGAAGAGGTCAAACATCTCCATTGACACATTGGATACTCTGGCCTGTGGCCAATCAAAACGGGGAAGGTCTGTTTGGGAAGATACCGAGCGCATCAAGATGCTTCGTCGGAAATACTGAGGCATCAGAGGGACAACCAATCCACCTACCCGATCCTCCAAGCACCGCCTGCTCCATGCTATTTCCACCATCCCAGCGCCCATCAACCCAGAGTAGAAGCAAGTCACCCTCGATCCCGATTCCCGAGGGACCGTCTCAGAAAAAGTGAAGAAGAGCAATGACCTCACAGTGAAGAATGACCAACTGTGCAAAGCTGAGAGTCTTTGCTATGAATGATGGTTCCTTAGCAAGCTGGTTGGTCAAAGCCTCTAGTTTACAGCTGGTAATGGCCTTCCTTGCTGAAATCATTTATTCAGTATTCACAAGCAGCATGCTTTCTTTCTGTGGAGAAACTTTAGTCTTTATTAAACTGGGAGTTCAGCCCGAAGGTTCACATTCAGGCCTATTTCTTCCTGGAGACACTTTGATTCACGTTGTAACTGGCACCCTTACCCAGCACTTATTGCCCATCCCCAATCGTCCCTGAGAAGGTGGTGGTGAGTTGTCTTCTTGGAATGCTGTAGTCTGTGTTGAGTAGGTACACCCACAGAGCTGTTCGGTCGAGGGTTCCAGGAATTTGGTCCAGTGGCAGTGAAGGAATCGCAATCTGTTTGGAGTGAGAGATGCAACTTTGGATTGTATTCAGTCAGGAGAACTGCACAAAAGCCAAAGAAACATTGGAGTCCAGGCATAGGCTCACGGATCTGGGTGTGTGTCTGTGCGGGGAATGAATGTAGAGAGAACTGCTGCAGTTCCCAATTTAATTTAGTACCCTGATCAACTAGTTCCACACTGGTCCCAAGATGCCTGCTCCCAATAAACAGCAAAATCCACAGCACACATTACGTTAAGAAAAAGACCAAAAATCTAACAGATCTGCCACAGTTAGATGTTATCAAAGAAAACAGCAATTTGGAAAAACTTTTATTTTAACTTGGAAACAGTGGCATAAGCAGCCATCCCATTGGGCAACAGGTTATCTCAGTTACGACCATGTAACTAAAATATTACACTGACCTCTGCTGGAGTGACAGGTGAACCTCTCCTAGTTATACAATGCTGGTTATAGTAGTGCCATGGCATAGTGGTTATATTACTGGACTACAGTGGTTAGCACTGTTGCCACATGCCGCCAAGGACCCGGGTTCGAACCCGGCCCCGGGTCACTGTCTGTGTGGAGTTTGCACATTCTCCCCGTGTCTGCGTGTGTTTCGCCCCCACAACCCAAAGATGTGCAGTCAGGGTAGTTAGATTGGCCACACTAAATTGCCCTTTAATTGGGAAATTTAAAAAAAATACATATTACTGGATTAATAAGCCGAAAGTCTGGACTGATAGTCTAGACACATACATTCAAATCCCATGACAGTAGCTAGGAAATTTAATTTTAATTAAAAAAACTAATGGTAACTGTTATATTACTTGTTTGCAATATGTCGTTATTCTTTACAATTCCAGAATGAAATGAAAATCACTTATTGTCATGAGTAGACTTCAATGAAGTTACTGTGAAAAGCCCCTAGTCGCCACATTCCAGCGCCTGTTCGGGGAGGCTGTTACGGGAATCGAACCGTGCTGCTGGCCTGCTTGGTCTGCTTTCAAAGCCAGCGATTTAGCACAGTGTGCTAAACAGGTCTGATGGTGAGATTCAAAAGAAACTACCAATCTTCAACTTAAAGCAAATAGGTTTAATTGAATAACAAATTAAATAATGTTGAGTTGAGTTTGTTCACTCTTACATAACTATAACTGGTGATAAAAGTAATTCAGAATAAGTATTAACTAGATTTAACGACATATTTCCTGGGTCATTGTCTATGCGGAGTCTGCACGTCCTCCCCGTGTGTGCGTGGGTTTCCTCTGGGTGCTCCGGTTTCCTCCCACAGTTCAAAGATGTGCGGGTTAGGTGGATTGGCCATGATAAATTGCCCGTAGTGTCCTAAAAAGTAAGGTTAAGGGAGCGGTTGTTGGGTTACGGGTATAGGGTGGATACGTGGGTTTGAGTAGGGTGATCATTGCTCGGCACAATATCGAGGGCCGAAGGGCCTGTTCTGTGCTGTGCTGTTCTATGCTCTATGCTCTATATACTACATCTCTCTACTGCTGTCTAGTCACTCCTGGTTCGAAGAGAGCAAGGTCCTCAGAGTACACATATTTATACATGGATCTAGTGCTGCCATCTAGTGGTTGTCGTACACTATGATGTAGACATTAACCCTTTATATGTCTTCATAAATACATATCACTACAGTAACCATGGAACACCAGGATTGTTATAAAAACCATCTGGTGCTCTGTGGCGGGAAACTGGGGCGGGATTCTCCGAACCCCACCGGAAAGCAGGAGGTGGCCAGGGAGATTGGGAAAGTAAGGGACAGAGATGTGAACCTGGTCAGAGACTCAGCTGGGGTTAATAAGGCATTCGAGGAATTCTATAGCAGACTGTATGAGTCGGAACCTCCAGCTGGGCTGGAGGGGTGAGGCAATTCTTTGGGGAGCTGAAGTTCCCGAAGGTGGATGAAGACTCGGTAGAAGGGCTGGGGCCCCCGATCGGGTTGGAAGAGATAGCAGATGGGCTGAAGGCCATGCAGTCGGGTAAAGCCCTGGGACCGGATGAGTACCACATGGAGTTTTACGAAAGGTTCTCAGGGATGCTGGGGCCACTGCTGATGAGGACATTCAATGAGGCAAGGGCGAGGGGGGGGTGGGGGGGGGGGGGGGGGGGGGGGCTGCCCCCAACTATGTCACAGGCCACTATCTCATTGACCCTGAAGCGGGATAAGGAACCGGAGTTATGCGGGTCCTCCACTCCAATCTCCCTACTAAATGTAGACGCCAAATTGTTGGCTAAGATCTAGTCCTCAAGGATTCAACAGCCTTCTTACGTTGGCCGCCAACTGCCTCCCCTAAACAAATCCCATCTGGTCCTCCCCAATCACGTCCAGGACGCAGGGATTTGATAAGGGGAGGCGGTTGGCGGCCAATGTAAAAAGGCTGTTGAATGTTATCATGATGCCCCCAGAGGGTTGGGACGTAGAGGTAGTGGTCGCAATGGATGCAGAGAAGTCATTTGACCAGGTGGAATAGGGCTATCTGTGGGCGGTATTGGGCAGTTTGGATTTGGGCGGGGCTTCATTGACTGGGTCAGGCTGCTGTATCAGGCTCCCATGGCGAGTGTTCAGACGAACAGGCTGACATCGGGCTATTTTAGGTTGCACCGGGGGACGAGGCAGGGATGCCCCCTCTCCCCGCTGTTTTTCGCACTGGCCATAGAGCCGCTGGCAATTGTGTTGAGAGCCTCAAAGGGCTGGAAGGGGCTGGTGCGGGGAAGGGTGGAACATAGAGTTTTGCTATACGCGGACGATCTGCTCTTGTATGTGTCGGACGTATTGGTAGGGATGGAAGAAATTAAGGGGATTTTGGCCTGTTTTCAGGTTGTAAATTGAACATGGGGAAAAGTGAGATGTTCGTGATCCAGGCAAGGGGGCAGGAGAGGTGATTGGGGGATCTGCCGTTTAGAGTGGTAGGGAGAAGCTTTCGGTACCTAGGCATCCAGGTGGCACGAGAATGGGAACGGCTGCACAAGCTTAATCTGGCCCGACTAGTAGAACAAATGAAAGACGATTTTCGGAGGTGAAACGTGCTCCCTTTGTCACTAGCTGGGAGGGTACAGACAGTGAAAATGACGGTTCTCCCGAGATTCCTGGTTGTGTTTCAGTGTCTCCCCATCTTCATTCCTCGGTCCTTTTTAAAAATGGGTCAACAAGGTGATCACGGGCTTTGTATGGGCAGAACAAACCCCTAGAGGAGAGCAGGGATTGAGAGGATGGGCGATATGTTTATAGAGGGGAGCAGGGATTGAGAGGATGGGCGATATGTTTATAGAGGGGAGCAGGGATTGAGAGGATGGGCGATATGTTTATAGAGGGGAGCAGGGATTGAGAGGATGGGCGATATGTTTATAGAGGGGAGCTTTCCCAGCTTGAGGGAACTGGAGGTGAAATTTGAACTGACGGGAGGGAATGACTTTAGGTACCTGCAGGCACGGGACTTCCTATACAGGCAGGTCTCAACCTTCCTGTTCCTACCACCAAGAGGGATACAGGACAGGGTAGTTTCCAGAATGTGGGTGGGGGAAGGGAGGGTTTCGGATATTTATAAGGAGCTTATGGGGTCAGAGGAAACATAGACCAAGGAGCCGAAACACAAATGGGAAGAGGAGTTAGGAGGAGAGGTAGAGGGTGGTCTCTGGGCAGACGTGTTGAGTAGAGTCAACGTGTCCACAACATGTGCCAGGCTCAGCCTGATACAGTTTAAGGTCGTTCATCGGGCTCACATGACAGTGGCCTGGTTGAGCAGATTCTTTGTGGTGGAAGACAGGTGCGCAATGTGTGGGAGGACCAGCGAACCATGTCCATATGTTCTGGACATGTCCGAAGCTTAGGGGATTCTGGCAGGGGTTTGCGGACATCATGTTCAAAGTATTGAAAACAAGGGTGGCGCCGAGTCCAGAGGTGGCGATTTTCAGAGTGTCGGAAGACCCGGGAATCCAGGAGGAGAAAGAGGCAGATGTTCTGGCCTTTGCTTCCCTGGTAGCCCGGAGACGGATACTATTAGCATGGAGGGACTCAAAGCCCCGAAGTCAGAGACCTGGCTATCGGACATGGCTAGCTTTCTGTTTGGAGAAAATCAAGTTCACCTTGAGAGGGTCAATGTTAGGGTTCACCCGGAGGTGGCAGCTGTTGGTTGGCTTCTTCGCTGAAAATGAATCATCAGCAGAAGGGGATGGGTGGGGGTGGGGGGGGTACTTTAATGTAGAGTAGGAGTCTAGAAAAGGTGGGAGAGGAAGACGGCTTTTGCACTATGTTTATATTTGTATTTACGTTGTTTCTTCTGTTGCTGTTCTAAAACCATAAATACTTCAATAAAATGTTTATTAAAAAAAACTGAGAAAGTTGAAGATGTCACCTGGGCTGCTACTAGAGGCCCAGATGCCGTGGATAAATTCTTTGCAAGTTCGAGGGACACTAAACTTGGGAGTTTCAGTTTCCGCTCTGCCCCAGTGCAACTGAGAGTTCATCACAATAGCTTACCACGGAGTAGAGGACTAGAACAACCCGGACAGAAATAGACATGAAATTGATTTGTGCCAGGCTGCCAGTATGAACTGGACACAGGAAACTATTCCTGCATTGGAAATCCCAGACCCAGGGCACACTCAATATTGGGCTTTACTTACACAAAACCTGCAGCTCGCAAGGCACCTATCGGTCCGGCCTCAGGCAGCTCGCTGGCGAGGGGGATGTCAATCATCGGCTGCTGCATCGCTGGCAATACCTCCCTCAGGGTGATCAGGAAGGAGGGGAGTGACTGAGAGAGGGGGAAATTATCAGGAAAAGGGTACAATAGTCCTCAATACCAGGGTCCTGCAAGGCTGCGTACTTAGCCCCCTACTGCACTCCCTGTACACATGCGACTGCATGGCAAAACTTGGTTCCAACTCTATGTACAAGTTTGCTGACGACACGACCACAGTGGATCGGATCTCGAATAACGAGTCAGAATACAGGAGGGAGATAGAGAGCCTAGTGGAGTGGGGCAGCGACAACAATCTTTCCCTTAATGCCAGAAAAACTAAGGAGTTGGTCATTGACTTCAGGAAGCAAAGTACTGTACACACCCCTGTCAGCATCAACGGGGCTGAGGTGGAGATGGTTAGCAGTTTCAAATTCCTCGGGGTACACATCTCCGAAAATCTGTCCTGGTCCACCCACGTCAACGCTACCACCAAGAAAGCACAACAGCGCCTATACTTCCTCAGGAAACTAAGGAAATTCGGCATGTCCACATTAACCCTTACCAACTTTTACAGATGCACCATAGAAAGCATCCTATCTGGCTGCATCACAGCCTGGTATGGCAGCTGCTCGGCCCAGGACCGCAAGAAACTTCTGAGAGTCGTGAACACCGCCCAGTCCATCACACAAACCCGCCTCCCATCCATTGACTGTCTACACCTCCCTCTGCCGGGGGAAAGCGGGCAGCATAATCAAAGATCCCTCCCACCCGGCTTACTCACTCTTCCACCGGGCAGGAGCTACAAAAGTCTGAGAACACGCACAAACAGATTCAAAAACAGCTTCTTCCCCGCTGTTACCAGACTCCTAAACGACACTTGTATGGACTGACCTGATTAATACTACACTCCTGTATGCTTCACCCAGTGCCGGTGTTATGTAGTTACATTGTGTTACCCTATTACGTATTTTCTTTTTATTTCCTTTTCATGTACTAAATGATCTGTTTGAGCTGCTCTCAGAAAAGTACTTTTCACTGTACCTCGGTACACATGGCAATAAACAAATCCGATCCAAACAATCTGGCATGGACTCAACGGGTCGAATGGCCTCCTTCCAGACCATCTTAGGTAGCTATCTGCTCTTCGACAAGACCTTTTAGTGCCCACCTGGACAGGCAGCTGGGAAACCCTGTTCCGTACTTCACCCGGAGAACAGAACTTAGCAGGGAGAAGTATTGCTCCAATAAATTTGCTGTCTTTTAGTGAGCTTTCAACAATTTTAGAAATTACACTCTATATGCCCAAAGTGCCTGTCAGTAACAGATTCACTGAGGATTTAGTAGAACAGCAATCGATCTCCAAGATCATGGTAAATTGGAGAACACGCTGCTTGGCAGTTAATGCAGAACATATCACCCATGTCATTAACTTACAGTTATACCGTTATCAAACGGCAATCTGCCATTACATTTTAATACATACGTTGAGGTTACAACATGGCTTATTCTCTCTTTAGTTACCTATCCCGTCCCACCAAACCCTTCCCCCCTCTTCCTTACGAACGGAGATTAGACAACCTCGGAGTGTATTCCCTGGAATTTAGGAGGTTGAAGGGTGATTCGATCAAAGCTTTCAAGATATTAAGAGGAACAGCCACAGAGAAACTATTTTCAGTGGTTGGGCTGTCTCGGATTAGGAGTCATAGTCTGAAAAATAAAGTAAGACCTTTCAGAAGTGGAATAAGGTACATACACACATACATACATATGTAAAATGGGCATGGCTTTATCCTGAATCACCATGACTCATACCAGAAGAATTTCTAACCTTCAGACAAAAGGCAGAGACTCGTTATCTCTAAAACGCACTAATGCCTCCTCCCTGAAACTGTACAAAGCTGCTCTACATCTCTAAAGCAGTATCCAGAGCACCGGACATGCTGTGTCTTGTTGAGCAAAAGCGAACCCTGTCTCCTCTATGAAACGCCGGGATCAAACCCAGGTTTTCGGTACGAGGGCGACAACTTGAGGGGGGGGATCTATTGGTGTTTTTACACATGTAGGAAATTAAGTACATCGATAACAAACACTATTCAGCACTACCCACACTTCCTCAGGTCCTGAAGCAGCCCATGTCCAATGCAGCAGCATCTGGGCAATATCCAGGCTTGGGGCTGACAAGTGGCAAGTTACATTCACGCCACACAAGCGCCAGGAAATGACCATCATCTACAAGAGAGGATTGACCATCGTCCCTTGACATCCCCACCAAAGCTTGTCCACATGGTCTCCACTTGCCTGGATGAGTGCAGATCCACAAGACCAGAAGACATAGGAGCAGAATTAGTCCACTCGGCCCATCGAGTCTGCTCCACCATTCAATCATGGCTGATATTTTCTCTTCCCCATTCTCCTGCCTTCTCCCATAACCCCAGATCCCCTTATTAATCTAAAACCTATCTATCTCGGTCTTAAAGACACTCAGTGATTTGGCCTCCACAGCCTTCTGCGGCAATGAGTTCCACAGATTCACCACCCTCTGGCTGATGAAATTCCTCCTCATCTCTGTTTTAAAGGATCGTCCCTTTAGTCTGAGATGGTGTCCTCTGGTTCTAGTTTTTTTTAAAATTGAGATTACCCAATTATTTTTTCCAATTAAGGGGCAATTTAGTGTGGCCAATCCACCTACTCTACACATTTTTGGGTTGTGGGGGCGAAACCCACGCAGACACGGGGAGAATGTGCAAACTCCACATGGACAGTGACCCAGAGCCGGGATCGAACCTGGGACCTCAGCGCCGTGAGGCAGCTGTGCTAACCACAAAGCCACCGTGCTGCCCTTGGTTCTAGTTTTTCCTACAAGTGGAAACATCCTCTCCACTTCCACTCTATCCAGGCCTCGCAGTATCCTGTAAGTTTCAATAAGATCCACCCTCATCCTTCTAAACTCCAACGAGTACAGACCCAGAGTCTTCAACCGTTCCTCATATGACAAGCTCTTCATTCCAGGGATCATTCTTGTGAACCTCCTCTGGACCCTTTCCAAGGCCACACATTCTTCCTTAGATATGGAACCTGAAACTGCTCACAATACTCCAAATGGGGTCTGACCAGAGCCTTCTACAGCCTCAGATGTACACCCCTGGTCTTGTATTCTAGCCCTCTCGACTTGAATGTTAACATTGCATTTGCCTTCTTAACTGCCGGCTGAACCTGCACATTAACCTTAAGAGAATCGTGAACAAGGACTCCCAAGTCCCTTTGTGCTTCTGATTTCCTAAGCATTTCCCATTTAGAAAATAGTCTATGCCCAAATTCCTTCTTCCAAAGTGCATAACCTCACTTTTCCACATTGTATTTCACTTGCCACTTCATTGCCCATTCTCCTAGCTTGTCCAAGTCATTCTGCAGCCCCCTTGCTTCCTCAATACTACCTGTCCCTCTACAGATCTTTGCATCATCTGCAAACTTAGCAACAGTGCCTTCAGTACCTTCTTCCAGATCATTAATGTATATTGTAAAAAGTTGTGGTCCCAGCACAGACCCCTGAGGCACACCACCAGTCACTGGCTGCCATCCTGAAAAAGACCCCTTTATCCCCACTCTCTGCCTTCTGCCAGTCAGCCAATCCTCTATCCACGCCAGGATCTTACTTACCCTGAACACCATAGACTCTTAACTTAACAGTCTCCTATGCGGCACCTTGTCAAAGATCCAACAACACGCAAGAAACTCAACACCATCCAGAACAAGACATGTTGGAACTCACCCCCTAACAGCACTGTGGGTGTACGTACCCAACACGGACTGCAGCGGTTCAAGAAGGCAGGTCGCCACCACCTTCTCAGGGGCAATTAGGGATGGGCAACAAATACTGGCCTAGCCAGCGAAGCCCACATCCTGTAAAAAATGAATTAAACAAAAAAACATCCTCTCCCTCCACATACCAGGGTAGAATAAAAAGTAAAAGTCAAAAGCAGACTCTTCAAATAAGTCCTTGAAGAAAACTTTAAATGAGGGCTTCAAAATGCATCATTGGTAATTCAATGCATAAATGCAATCATCGTTGTGAAGTTTGTTTGTTTACACTTGGTTTAAATCCTTTTAGACATTCTAAGCTTTCATCGCAGAAGAAAACACTAGTTTTTTTTTTATAAATTTAGAATACCCAATTCATTTTTTACAATTTAGGGGCAATTTAGCGTGGCCAATCAACCTACCCTGCACATCTTTGGGTTGTGGGGGCGAAACCCACGCAAGCACGGGGAAAACACTAGTTTTAAACATTTTCGAAATGCATTTCGTACAATTTGCGGAGAAAAGATAATGTATCACCACCTGGTGGCCTCAACCAGAAACTACAGGTGGGGTCAAGAGGGTTTTTCAACGTTATACTTCTTGTACCACTCACTGTGGTGAAGGTTCAACAACAGTTGCAGTTTGGTCGGGAGCTGCAGTATGTTAGCCCTGGAACAATGAACAAAATGACCACGCCTGTCTGAGCCAGGATGGCGTGAGACTGAGGAGATGGTGCCCCCCATGCACACTTGTTCTTCTAGGTGTTGGGAGTTATGGGGTTGGGAGGCGAATCTGCTGGAAGAAGCCATGGCCAGTGCTGCAGTGCATCCTGTAGATATTATGTACTGCAACAATTACTCAAATCTGAAAGAATGAGGATACTTGAAAATTCTGAGCAGGACTGGTTTCTCCCCCCCCCCCCCCCCCCCCGGGGGTAGGTTTGGGACAGAGGGACAGTCCCGCCCCCCCCTAGCAAAATTCAGCCCCATGTATGGAATTTGGAGCATTAAGGCATATGATGAAATTATTATGCATTATTCCCTACCTAACAGCACACACAGCCAATTACCCAGATTGGAGCAAATCAGTTGTGCCTTATTTTCTTCCTTCCTGCGTCCAAAGCATCCCACCGTCATAATTTAGTGCTCGCCTTTGATGATGGTGAAGCAGCAGCTATAAATCCTTTTCTTACCACTCTCTCGCACACTACAGCATAGTCCAGGAACACCATCTATGCACCGAGGCTGTAAAATCAAGCTGTGCCTAATTGCTCACCCAGAGTACATTTATGTAGCAGGGTAAATAGGGCTGAATGTCAAAACTCGATAGACCAACCAGCATCCACGGTACATGCATTAATTGCTCCACGTGAGTTTGGTCATTTAGCATACAAGAAAAAATAATGATGTGTACTCAACTTAGCAGCATGGCTTATCAGCAGGGGTTAGCAATTAGTTTCTAAATGTCTACATCAAAAAGGAACAGCTCTAATATACTAATGATAAAAAAAAGCATTCACGGGATTACTAAAATTCCAGGGGAATAACCTTATTGACCAAAAAGGACACTCAATAATTTCCAATACAAGCGAACAAGGTTTATAGGACAACGAAGCTTGGTACTTAACATTTTATTATTCAAGACATCGCATGGTACACAAGTTCAACACATGTTGGTCTGTCTTTCCCTGGATCTTCAGACATCTGGCGTCTACTCTTGGTTCCTTGAATCTCGTCTCTTGACTCTCCACATGTTTTGAGATTTAAACTTTGTCATCGTAACTCTAATATGTATACAATTCCCTTTCCAGCTTTAAGACTGCAACTTGAATTTCCCAGTCTACCTTAAACTGCAGAAGCTTCCTGTCCATCTTAAATTCTGAAACATAGAAGATCGGAGCAGGAGGAGGCCATTCGGCCCTTCGAGCCTGCTCCACCAGTCGCCACGATCATGGCTGATCATCCAATTCAATATTCTAATCCTGCTTTCTCCCCATAACCCTTGATCCCATTGGCCTCAAGTGCTATATCTAGCCGCCTCTTGAATGTATTCAATGTCTTATCCTCTATTACTTCCTGTGGTCATGAATTCCACAGGCTCACCACTCTTTGGGTGAAGAATTGTCTCATCTCTGTCCAACCCCGAATCCTCAGACTGTGACCCCTGGTTCTGGACAGACCCACCATCGGGAAAATCCTCCCTGCATCCACCCTATCTAGTCCTGATCGAATTTTATAAGTCTCTATGAGATCCCTCCTCATTCGTCTGAACTCCAGCAAAAACAATCCTAACCTAGTCAATCTCTTCTCATACGTCAGTCCTGCCATCCCCGGAATGGTAAACCTTCGCTGCACACCCTCGAGAGCAAGAACATCCTTCCTCAGAAAAGGAGAACAAAACTGCACAAAATATTCTAGGTGTGGCCTCAGCAAGGCCCTGTATAATTGCAACAACACATCCCTGCTCCTGTACTTGAAACCTCTCGGAATGAAAGCCAATATACCATTTGCCTTCATGCTTCCCTTTAGCAACTGTTGCACAAGGACACCCAAGTCCTGCTGCACGCTCCCCTTTCCCAATTTACAGCCATTCAGGTAGTAATCAACCTTTTTATTTCTGCTTCCAAAATGAATAACCTCACATTTATCCAAATTATACTGCATCTGCCATTGATCTGCCCACTCACCCAACCTGTCCACATCATGCTGAAGGACCTATGCATCCTCGTCACAGTTCACCCTCCCACCCAACTTGCTATCATCTGCAAACTTTGAGATGTTACATTTTGATCTCTGGTTCAAATCATTATTATATATTCTGAATAACTGGGGTCCCAGCACTGAACCCTGTGGCACCCCACTAGCTACTGCCTGCCAATTTGAAAATGACCTGTTAATTCCTACTCTCTGTTTCCTTTCTGCCAACCAGTTTTCCATCTCAGTAAACTTCCCCCAATCCCATGCGCTTTAATTTTGCACGCTGTCTTATGCGGGACTTTGTCAAACGCTTCTGAAAGTCCAAATATACCACATCGACTGGCTCCCCCTTGTCAACTCCACTAGTTACATCTTCAAAGAATTCCAATAGATTTGTCAAGCATGATTTCCCCTTCATAAATCCACGCTGACTCTGACTGATCCTGCCACTGATTCTAAATGCTTCATTATAAAGTCCTTGATAATGGATTCGAGAATTTTCCCCACTACCGACGTTAGGTTTACTGGTCTATAATTCCCTGTTTTCTCTCTACCTCCCTTTTTGAACATTGGAGTGATATTAGCTACCCTCCAATCTGCAGGGACTGCTCCGGGGTCTATAGAATCCCGGAAGATGACCACCAATGCATCCGCTATTTCTGGAGCCACTTCCTTAAGGACTTCCTTAAATGCTGAAGCTAAACACATTGCAGCTGCTTCTCTCTCGCACTCTCTCTCAAACTATATTTCAGTTGAACAATTCCGTGGCTGCTTAATGGTTATACATTTTATATTCACTCTCTATTAAGGCCTTTAGCCCTAATACTGGATTCTAATACTGATCTCTATATTATTGGATTCTTACAGCAATCCTTAACATGTGACAATTACTTTCATCACTTCTGGGTTCTGACGTCAATCCCAACTGGGACAAATATCCATCAACTGGCAATGTTCTTCACAAGTGCTTATTTCCTGGCAAGTACTCTACTGGCAACTTCAAACTCCCTCGCCCTGACAAATGCCCCTCTGCAAGTGTCATAGAATTCCTACAGTGCGGAAGGGGGCCATGCAACGCATCGAGTCTGCACTGACCCTGTGAAAGAGCATCATACCTAGGCCCACTCCCCCCGCCCTATCCCCGAAATCCCATAACCTCACCTGTGATTAATGCCATCCCTTGGCAATGATGCACTCTGATTTTTGTAGCCTTTTTTACATGTAGCTTTGCAACATTTAGCCTAAGCATGTACACTTGTGTCAACACAACAAACAACTTCTTATCAAACATTTGCTACTCTTGACCAACGGGAAGCGTGTTCTCAGCTTCTCCCACAATCAGCTCATAGCCCTGGCAGCCCACCGAACTGCGAGCTATTACTATGTACCTTTCTGACAGGAGGCCCTGGGATACTTGTTGCTGTGACCACCCTTCCGACCATAATTGCTCAAAGCTACGTGCCAACTGTAAGACTCAACGTATGCAAAATTCACAAATTATCCCAACAGGGAGGTACAAATGAAGATCTTTCATTACTAAGCTCACGTACAGAGCAATTTGTTAATCTAAGTCATATTAATTACACAAGTGTACCAATAAGGTGAGGTTTTTCAACTTGCATATGCTTTGGGCTGCATGGGGGAACCTGCTCCATTTTTCATTTGCGTTCTGATCATTTTGATTTTGTGACTGTACAGGTCAGATACCAGATTTTTGCGTTGACACTAACGGTGATGCTACTAGTGCTCACCATTATTGTTGAGTAAATCGGACAGCAACTCCTGATGAGAACATTAAAATGCAGAAATCAGGACTTTTCCGTCCAATTTGTCATGCTCCTTCACAGGTTCTGCTACATCAACAATTCACACGTGTGAAGAGTGTGAAGTTGCAATACTTACCTATCTACTAATATGTACCAATATCTACCAAACATGAACATGCCTGACAATGTTAAGGCCAGTCCATTCAAAGTGGAAGTGGACTTTTAACAGTGTGATAAGTCTTAATTGCTGCCAGACAACATCTCTGGCACTAAAAATACTTTAATAAGTGTGGACTCTCATTGCTTCGGCTCTTAATTACAAGAAATTTAGAAAGAACATAATTTTAGAAACGTTTTTGTTTCTTTTATCTAACTCGCTCTCTCGATCCCATCCTTCCCTCCCTCACTGTTTTGCTTTCTGTACACAATTTCACATTGAATGAAATATTATAATTAAACTTCTTGGCTTAGACCGTCCAGTGAGGATTCTTCAAACTGATCAGTTGAGGAGCCAGACCATTGCTTGCCTTGTTCACACATGTGCCTGATCTATTGTAGAGGATGTCACACTGTTTTGGAGCCCCAGCAATTAACAGGGGCTGCAGTCTCATTTCTCTGAAATGCAGCGTGCCGCGGGATACTTGCAAATAGTCCAAAAGGATTTCTGATTCCGAGAATAACTAAAGAAAATCTTTGAAGTTCAGGAGTCAACATTTTTAAGATGGGTACCAATCAATTAAATTATCTTGCACAACATATCTAGTTTGGTGGGGAGGGTGATAGCTGATCTGGCAAGGTGGGATGGTCTCCCTCTGTCACTGGCGGGTCGGGTACAGGCGGTTAAAATGAATGTGCTGCCGCGATTCCTGTTTATTTTTCAATGCCTGCCGATTTTCCTGCCAAAGGCATTTTTTAGAGAGATTGAAGGGATGATTATCTCGTTCATATGGGGAGGGAAGGTGGCCAGAATTAAAAAGGTGCTGCCACAGAGAGGAAGGCAGGCAGGGGGCTTGGGTCTTCCGAACCTGATGTATTATTACTGGGCGGTGAATGTGGAGAAGGTACGGAGCTGGGTCAGAGGGGTTGACTCCCAATGGGTCAGAATGGAGGAGAGTTTCGGTAGGGGGTCGGGATTGAAGGCGCTAGCGGCAGCGCCGCTCCCATGGCCCCGGGGAGATACTCAGGGAGTCCGGTAGTAATAGCTTTGTTGAGAATTTGGAGGCAGTTTCGACAGCACTTTGGGTTGGGGGCAGGGTCAAGGGAAATGCCAATTCGGGGGAACCATAGATTTGAGCCAGGGAAGTGGGATGGAAATTTTTGGAGGTGGGAGGAGAAAGGAATTAGGTACTAAAAGATTTGTTTCTTGGAGGTCGTTTTGCGTGATTGAAAGAGCTGGGAGCGAAGTATAGGCTGGAGCAGGGGGAAATATTTCGATACATGCAGGTTCCAGACTTTGCCAGAAAAGAGATACAGAGCTTCCCAGGGGAGGCGGCTTCCACATTGCTGGAGGAGGTGCTGACGACAGGGGGACTGGAGAAGGGGGTAGTATCGGCGGTTTACAGGGCTATTTTGGAGGAGGATAAAGCGCCGCTAGAAGGGATCAAGGCAAAGTGGGAGGAAGAGTTGGGAGAGGGTGTGGAGGAGGGGTTCTGGTGTGAGGTGCTCCAGAGGGTGAATGCCTCCACCTCATGTGTAAGGTTGGGGCTGATACTTCTGAAGGTGGTGTATAGAGCGCACCTCACAAGGGTGAGGATGAGCCGGCTCTTTGAGGGGGTAGAAGATGTATGTGAACGTTGCAAAGGGAGGGGGGGCTGCAAATCACATTCATATGTTTTGGTCCTGTCCAAAGCTGGAGGATAACTGGAAGGAGGTTTTTAGGGTAATCTCTAAAGTGGTGCATGTGAAACTGGACCCGGGCCCTCGGGAGACCATATTCGGGGTGTCGGACCAGCCGGGGTTGGAAACGGGCGCAGAGGCAGATGCTGTAGCCTTCGCCTCGTTGATCGCCCAAAGGCGGATTCTGTTAGGGTGGAGATCAACCTCGCCACCCTGTGCCCTGGCGTGGCGGGAGGACCAGCTGGAATTCTTAATGCTTGAAAAAGTCAAATTTGAACTGAGGGGAAGGATGGAGGGGTTCTACAATTCATGGGCGTTATTCATTATGCACTTTTGAGAACTGTATCACATTGAACATTAGGGGGATTTGAGGACTGGGAGGGTTGGTGGGAGGGGACTGTATGTGTTAATGGTGACTATGGATGATTCCTGATTCCTCTTTGTCATTTGTTTATGTTAAAATGCGGGCTAATGTTTGGGGGTTTGGTGGGATCGTTATTTTCGATATGAGGACCATTGGTACTCGGCTGAGGGGCTAGATGTTATACCTCACAAAATAAAGTGTCTAAAAGCAGCAAAATGTGAACCAATTTAACATTTAAAAAATCTACGCTCATATTTGCCAAAATACTCTCGTGTCCACAACATGATACCAAACTAAAATATCCTTGTGCACACTCGAGACATATTCAACCTTCATTTCTTCACTCAAAACTCTGAACCTAAGTGGAATCACTTACCCTTTTGGGGAAATATGTATTTTGCTCTTTGTCTGCGAAAGCATTCTCACACAACTCCAAAGGCATTAACACATGTCACCACAACATAGAACACACTGGAGGTTCTTCCACTTAAGTCACAGCACAAGACAGAAAGAACAAACAAACTTGGATTTATGTGGGGTCTTTCATTACCTCAACATACCCCAAAGTGTTTCACAGCAGGCAAAGTATTTTTTGCAGTGTGAGTCACTAATGTAATGTACAGAAATGCAGCAGGCAACTTGAACAGGCCACTCAAGGGATAAAGACTGGCCAGGACACCGGGGAAAACATTGCCGCTCTTCTTCTCATGCCAGGGAATCTTTTGCATCCAGCTGAGACAGCAGACAAAATACAGCACCTCAGACACTGCTGCACCCCCTCAGTATGGCATAGGAGTGTCAACATAGATTATGTCCTCAAGTGAGGCTTTGGAACTCATTTCTTCAAGGGCAGTGGAGATCGAATCTTTGCACATTTAAAAAAATAAATTTAGAGTACCCAATTCATTTTTTCCAATTATGGGGCAATTTAGCGTGGCCACTCCACCTACTCTGCACGCAGACACAGGGAGAATGTGCAAACTCCACACAGCCAGTGACCCAGAGCCGGGATCGAACCTGCGACCTCAGCGCCTTGAAGCAGGAATGCTAACCACCGTGCTGCCCAACTTTGCACATTTTTAAGGAAGTGGTGGTATGCGGGAATGTGGAGGTGGGGGTCAGTCAGCTGAGCCATGATCTGATTGAATGGTGGAGAAGGCTCGAGAGGCCTAGTGGGCTACTCCTGCTCCTAATTCATCAATTGTACGCTCATATCTAAGACTTGAGTGGAGCTTGAACATTTGACTATCTGATTCAGAAGCAAGCGTACTTGAGGCGTATTACTATAAATGTCCACACTGCGGCTTGTGAACCATAGGCAGGCCCTGAGCACTAGTAATCTGGCCCTCAGGCAACTCATTTACTGTGTATTTTGTCATGATGCTCTGGGCTAGCACGCAGTCAATTCCATCCCCATGTGACCCGGAATTGCAACACAGGTAAAATAAGGTTTTATTCAAAATACCCATGCCTTGGTTGAGCCCAACAAACTAGAGTCACTAGGTTTGTAACTTTAAAACAAGTAACCTTTTATTATGTACAGTATGTTAGAGAGAAAACGTAACTAATATCCCTTTCCCAACCCCCATTTCAAACTCACCGCACCCTCGCTCTCTACACACCATCAACACAGAAGGAAATGGTGGTGGAAAGGGGAAGAAAATATTTTTTAAAAATACAAGGATAAGGATCTCTGATGCACTGGTATGACTTCCAGTCAATGTCTTTCTGTAGCTCAGGCTTTCCTTTTGGTGCTTCTTCCTTCTAGGCTCGAGGTGGTTTTCTCTGCCGACTCAGCATCATTTCAGGTTCACAGCCAGGTTGGGCAGCACAGTGGTTAGCACAGCTGTTTCAGTGCATCAAGGTTCGATCTTGGCCCGGGTCACTGTGGAGTTTGCATATTCCTCCCCGCCCCCATGTGGGTCTCCCCCACAACCCAGAGATATGCAGGGGAGGTGAATTGGCCACTCTAAATTGGAAATAATTGGGTAATCTAATTTTTACAAAATGTGCCAGGGACTGCTTTAAGAACAATAGAGCAGTTCTTTTCACTTCAGCAAGCCAGAGAGAGCATTCCTTTCACTTTCGAGGTCCAAACACTTTGCCAAGTTCTCTCAGGAACCAATCACTGACTGTTATCAGACAGAACACCACCCCTGGCCAACCCACTAGTTGCCAGTTACCCAAACTGATCTGGTTTCTCCTCTCCCAAACACACAGCTTGAGAAGTGTCCTGGCATGCAGACCTTTTCAACTTGAGCCTTCTGCTTAAAGGCCCATCCCAATTATGGGTTCACGAGCCAAAACCATGAAAATGGGAACAAAGAAAACAAACAGGAAGGACTCTTACAAGTTTAATATTTTCTTTGAGGCTTGCCGTGTCTGAATTTTCCGAGCCTGAATATTTGGGACTGGTTTAGCTCACAAGGCTAAATCGTTGGTTTATGAAGCAGACCAGCAGCACGGTTCGATTCCCGTACCAGCCTCCCCGGACAGGCGCCGGAATGTGGCGACTAGGGGCTTTTCACAGTAACTTCATTGAAGCCTACTCGTGACAATAAGCGATTTTCATTTGGTAAAAATTGGTCTGAGCAATGTAGCAAATTGTGAAAAAGCTAACCCAGAATGCAAAAATGTACGATCAATATCTATTGCTAGTACCTTCTGCTTACTCAATATGCAGTGTGCCCTCTTAAAGGGACTCAAAAATCCACATTCATAGGGCTTAGATGTAGGATGGTGGATACAAGACTGAGGAACACAAGTGTTCACATGGACACTGCTGGAGTTTCATCATCCAAAAATGCACAGGCTATCACAGGACTGGATAGAAAATTAACTTTTAAAACCTCAGGGAAATATATTTTAAAATTACCCATGCCTGCACAATAACTTATTTCTATGATAGTGCTTCGATGTTTAGCATATTCGACCCCAAGATGAGCTTCCAAACAATATTTTTGCACCATTGCCCAAAATCTTCCAACTCCACGCCCACCGAAACCCTCATTCAGGCCCGTTACCTCGATAGTTCCATGGACCCCTGGCCAGCATGTCACGTAGATGTCATCCAAACTCTGCTACCTGTGCCCTTCCTTGCCCAAAGTCCCATCAGCACTGTACATCCTGACCTACACTCTCCCATAAAACAATGCCTTGATTTTTAAAATTCTCAACCTTTCTTTCAGTCCCTTCATTCCCACAGCCCTCCCAAATATCTCCACTCATCTAATTCTGGCCTCGAGCATTCCTGAATTTAATTGCTCTACTATTGGCAGCTGTGCCTACAGCTGCAAAGGCCCTAATCTCTGCAATTCCCCACCCACTTTAAATCTCTCCAGCTCTTTCAGCCTTAAGACAATTCTTAAAGCCTACCTCTTTGATCAAGACTTTGGGCATTTTCACTGATATCTCCTTATTCAGCCCAATGTCAAATTTTGCTTTAAAAAAAAACTCCAAAAGAACACCTTGTGATGTTTCATTACATTATAGATGCTGTATAAATAAGTTGTTTCATCCCTTTTTCCTAAGGGGAATTTATTAGCCTCTTCTTGGTCATTCCTCCGCCTAACACACCATAGATTGGTAAATAACTGCGCAAATGAATAGGAGACTGCATCCTACCAGAATTGTGTCTCTTTTAATTAGTGTACAATTGCCACGCTGAAATGATTTTATTAATGAAAACGACAGTACATTTCATACAAGTTGTCCTCCAAAGATGTGAAACACATTTGCTGTTTGGAAAAAAAAAGTCAACATTGCATCATCGTACATGTACTATTATACAAAAAACACCCTAGTCCAAACGGCATGAAGGATAAAACCAAGGATGTGGTCACATCACTACAAACATTGCCTGGCTTCCAAAAAGAAGCTTATTACAAACATTCCCACGTGCTCCATCTTCTTAAAGATGCTCACAAAAGCTCAGTTATTAATGATGCAAACCAATGACATTGTGCTCATCTCTTATCACAAGACATTAACATGCATATACTTACAATAATTATTTAATTAATCAGTGAATAGGGATTCTCAAAATTCTTGGAACTAAACCTACTTAAATGCACATTGGTTTAATATCAGGGAACCCCCCCCCCCCCGGTTACTTACTGTGTGAACCATTGAGCTGGAGAAGTAGAACCCAGATGTAATTCGTTGTTCAGTGACCTCTGTAGAGAAGCGGGTTTGCATGGACACTGTGCAAGGACAAAGCTGTGCTGCTGCTCCCATGATTTAATATCTTTCCACCATTCACAGTAAAGGCTCACACAAAAATTAAGCACTTGGATGTGGCATTTTGGGGGCAGGAGATGCCAGCAAAGAAGTCAACTGGAAAGCTAACACAGTGATGGGCATGTACCAGTGAAAGGTGTATTCCCCCCCAGTAACTCGATCCTTCTGTGGGTAACTCAAAGCTAAACATCCCGGCTAAAAGTGTACTAATTCAGAATTTTGGATGAGCCATGACATCACCTCAGTATACAGATTCTTCCTCTTTTTAAAAGAAAGCCCATTGTTACATGCAAACAAAATATTTTTTTTGTTATGACTAATCAACAGTTCATCAGTGTTGTGCTGCCTAACCAAGATAAGACCAGTCGGATCAGTTGATTTTCAGGGGAAATAGATACTGTGGAAACCGTAGCTACCCTTTTCTCCATTTCCAATGAAAGGGCATCAACCCAAAATGTTAACTGTCTTTCTTTCCACTGTTGCCACCTGATGTGCTGAGCATTTCATAGTCATTATGAAATGAAAATCGCTTATTGTCACGAGTAGGCTTCAATGAAGTTACTGTGAAAAGCCCCTAGTCGCCACATTCCGGCACCTGTCCGGGGAGGCTGGTACGGGAATCGAACCGTGCTGCTGGCCTGCTTTAAAAGCCAGCGATTTAGCTGAGTGAGCTAAACCAGCCCCTTATGTCCCAGAACACGGCCATTTGCCCCACTGAGTTTGTGCCATCTCCTTGTACAGCAGTCCACTTGTACACCTAAGATTCCAAACTTAGGTGTCTGTCTGTGTGGGGTTTGCACTTTCTCCGTGTCTGCGTCGGTTCCCTCCGGTTTCCTCCCAAAGTCCAAAGATGTCCAGGTTAGGTGGACTGGACATGCTAAATTGCCCCTAGGTGGGGTTACAGGTATAGGGTGGGGGACTGGGCCTAGGTAGGGCGCTCTTTCAGAGGGCTGGTGCAGATGCGATGGGCCGAATGGCCTCCTTCTGCACTGTAGGGATTCTACGATTCTGGATCCGACAAGAACAGGAGGGGTGAAGAACGGGGCTTGATGCGAGTTAGGACCCAGGTAAGTTTATGGAAGTTGCAGGCCGGCCAAAAGGATTTTTGGAACAGTCAACATTGCCTTGATACAACACCAAAAACAAGTGTACAAATTGGAAATAGAAACTGAAAATACTCAGGCAGCATCTGTGGAAAGAGAAACGGACTTGATGTTTCAGGTCGATAACTTTTAATTTGATCCAGAACGTTCTTATTCGGCACGTATACAACCGTGTGCTAAAGGCAGATATCCGACAGGGTGCCACTCGCTGATCATATTGACGAAACAAAATGCTGGCAACTAATTTATATTTTTCTTACTTCCATCGACTCTTTTTGTTTACAATATATTTGACTTTAGCTTCTCACTAGCCTGATTTCACGCAACACTTGCTCTTGTAAATATCCACTCACCAAAGCCATGCCCCATTGATTTCAATGACAGATGATTCAACACGGTGCTCAGTTTGCTGCGTGTTGCAGCTGGAAAAGCAATATGCATTTAAGTAGGCTTCAGTGGACAATGAGTGGCATCTTTTTTCTGCGCCTTCTCATCATCTTTTCGATGCACTTATATTAACTTAACTGAGCTCTCAACCATGATGGAGGGAAAAAAACAACACCGAAGATGGGGGTCAGCTATTACAGTTATACGGAAATAACACACCAGCCCTAGCTGTATCACCGCGTAACAAAATCTATTGGGAACTGTACAGAACTGATAAACCGCATTCACCCAAAGGTAGGATGTCGATATCATAGGCTTTTTACTAGTGAGAATTAAAATGTAGGCAATGTGCCTACTGCTCTCTAATCGTCATCTTCATCATCCTCAAAAGACAGCAAGCTGCTGTTTTTTACTTGCTTTGGTTTATTCTCTGAAGTTTTGGGTTCTGTCCGCTCTTCTTTCTTCTTTTTGCTGGAAGTGGCAGTCAGGCCTGCAAAGCTGTCATCTGAAGAACGTTTTGCTGGTTTCCTAAATACGATCTTTCCATCCTCTGGTTCTGGCTCCTCAGCTGAAACACAAAAAAATTGAGGATAATTAGAATTCCTTTCTCAGGACTAATTAAAAAAAAAACAACTCAGTTTACTGCTGAGTGTGCACAGATATTTCCGATGACCCTTCTCCCCCTGCCTCGTTTCCCCACTGTTTCCAATTACAAATACCTGGATTTCCTCGATGGTCAACCCACGATAACACTTTTGAAAGTAGTGTTAGACCAGAAGACCGAGTGGTAGCGAATAAATGAAAAGTCAGAGGATTATACACAAAGAGGAAACTGGGCTTCAATCGCCTAATCCTCGTAATATCATCATGGGATTACAGGAATTTGGCCCCACAAATTACCACTCTACAACTCAAATGATGTTCTGCTGCATTCAAAACATCTTTTTATTTCTTCCAATTTATACATTCATGGGATGTGTAGATCACTGGCATGGCCAGTATATATTTCCCTTGAGAGATTGGTGGTGAGCCACATTCTTGACAACAGCAGTTCATGTGTTTAGATACCCAAAGGGAAACTTGAAACAAGCTGCCACAATAGTTTTGCAATTTGTATATTATGAGGTGTTTGAAGCCACCTTAGCATTGTTGTCTCACGTCAGTGAGCATAGATCAAGGAGTGCCTTGGGCGCCGGTCTGTGGGGAGCTTGTACATTCTCCCCTGTGTCTGCGTGGGTTTCCTCCGGGTCCTCCGGTTTCCTCCCACCGTCCAAAGATGTGCAGGCTAGGTCATGCCAAATTGCCCCTTAAGTGTCCAAGGAAGCGCAGGTTAGATTACGGGGACAGGACGGGGGAGAGGACCTGGGTAGCTCTTTTGGAGGGTTGGTGCAACTCAATGGGCCAAATGGCCTCCTTCTGCACTGTAGGGATTCCATAAGTAACTCTCAGACCACTTCTGATGATTTTAAATATTAAAGTTAAACATATATTAAAAGAAACCATAAAGCGTAAGAAACCTTTACACAGTTAACAGCACTTCAAACATTTCCTAAAATATTTTGACTTAACTAAACTCAAAGCTTTTGATGGCAACTGTCCTCAAGACTTTTAATCTATAGAAAATTCCAGCAATATTACTACACAATGCCCTGATGTTCCAGATGAAATCTTACATAGGCTTCTCCTCTGAGGGGTTCAGTACACGGCTTACAGTCTTGCTTTCAATGTTTTTTCTCACTTTGATCTTCCACTCAATTGTTTCTAGTCCTATAAAAGTTCAATTTCCCAGAATTGAGCGACTTTTTTTTCTATTACTTTATGGCTATAACATTTATAAAGCAAACTTACAATTTTTAAAATAATAATCTTTATTAGTGTCTCAAGTAGGCTTACATTAACACTGCAATTAAGTTTCTGTGAAAACCCTCTCGTTGCCACACTCCGGCGCCTGTTCGGGTACACAGAGGGAGAATTCAGAATGTCCAATTCACCTGACAAGCACTTCTTTCGGGACTTTTGGGAGGAAACCGGAGCACCCGGAGGAAACCCACGCAGACACGGGGAGAACATGCAGATTCCAGAGTGTGACCCAAGCTAGGAATCGAACCCGGGTCCCTGGTGCTGTGAACACATTTACAATCTCACAATTGTAGATGTTCCTGTTGAAATCAAACAGTAACCGTTAAACATTACTCCTCTTATCTGCCTAATGTAAATTCCTGGTCAAGCTGCTTCCCTGACCCCTGTTTATTACCATTTCAACCACTTACCTTCACACCTCCTACATTGATGTTTTGACTATTGCAGTCTAAGCTCCAGTTTAATTAAACCAGTTACACTCATACTCACACATACTAGCTTGTTTCCTAGCATATAACAATATGAAAATGATATTGCAAGAAAAACCCCCTAAAACTCCCATTTTCCTCTCAACGCCTGCCAGTGATTTTAGGGAGTATCAGAATTCTAACCAAAGACAACGATATATTTTCAAGTCATGAAAGTGTGCGACTTCACCACAAACAATAAAATGTGTCAAGTACACATTTACCCATTAAGCTAATGGGAACGGATTAGGGTAAACACCTTTCAAAGTATTGTCGATAACGGAGTCCAGTTTAAGGCAGCTCACAACAGATGTAATTTGGTTATTTTTAAGAATCAACTGCATAAACAAGGCACTGCATACAACTACAAAAGGAAACACTGTTAAATGAACGTTCAAGGGCCAACGACTACATATTTACATACATTTCTTCGAGCTTTCTGTGATCTGTTTGATTTTTGCCGCTTCGTCAGCAGTCAAGTCGCCCTGACGGAGAACTACTACCTGTGGCTGCTCATCTTCTGGATCACTCTGTCCACTGTCGCTGTCAACAGGTGCGGGCTGCTGCTTCTGAAAGTGTGAGAAAAAAATATTTAATTTTCAAATTATTATTACAACATTTCTACATTGACCGTCTGCATCCTGTTAAAGTTTGTTAATCAAAATGTGGTTCGGATTTCACTCCACGACACCACTATTGGGTTGATTCAGTGGTCAGCAACGAAGCAATGGCTAGCCTCAAACAAAGTTTCAAAAAAAAAAAATAAAAATCCAGCATTCTACGTGGCACGGATTTCCCCATCTCCAATATCAGCTTGAATCCAGTGCTAAGTCAAGAAATCACCAGGCATTGAGCACCAGTCAGGTCATCAAGCAAGGTCGGCAGCCAATTACACAGAGTTATTCTCAGACAGCAAACCAAGTTGTAAAAGCTACTGAGACTCGGCATAAGATACAAGTAAACTTAAATGTGGAATTTGGCATAATGGAGAAATGTGACATCCAACAAATATAAAATTATTCTTTCTTTTTTAAAAATAAATTTAGAGTTCCCAATTCATTTTTTTCCTACTAACGGGCAAGTTAGCATGGCCGATCCACCTAGCCTGCACATCTTTGCTTTGTGGGGGGGGGGGGGAACGCACTCGTACACGGGGAGAATGTGCAAACTCCACACGGACAGTGACCTTGAGCCGGGATCAAACCTGGGACCTTGGCGCCGTGAGGCAGCAGTGTTACCCCACTGTGCCACCGTGCTGAAAATTATTCTTTCTGGACCAGTGAGGCTAATTAGCAACCTGAAATACACTAACTGCATCACACCTTACAGGTAACATCCCAGATACTATTATCACCATTCCTGGGTATGTCCTGACCCACCAGTAGGACAGACCAGGCAAGAGGTGGCGGCACAGTGGTATAAGTCAGGAGGAAGTTAGCCTGGGAGCCCTCAACATCAACTCTGGACCCCATTTAGTCTCGGTTTCAGGTCAACTGCGGGCAAGGTATCCTCAGAGGCCAGGAATCATATGGTAAAAACTCACCTCCTGACTGCCCAAAGTCTGTACACCACCTAGAAGGCACAAGTCAGGAGTGTGGTGGAATGGTGCCGTTCCAACAACACTCAAGAAACTTAACACATTCAAGACAAAGCAGCCCCCATGATTGCCATTCCTTCCACAAACAAACATTCACTCCCTCCACCACTGATGCACATTAGCAGCAGTGTGGACCATTTTCAAGATCGGAACTCACCTTCCAAACTCACGACGACTACCGTCTCGAAGGACAAGGGCAGCGGACTATGGGAAGCCCACCTGGAGGTTTCCTTTCAAGTCACTCACCATCCCGACTGTGGGTCTTGAACCCAGAGGGAGTGGGAGTGGGTCTTGAACCCAGAGCCGCTGGCTCAGAGTCAGGAACACTACCCATTGCACCACAGACACAATTATCAAACACAATTTGAGCCACATAAAAGAGATTTGTTCAAAGAGGTTGGTGCTAAGCATCAGGAGAGGGGGCTAGAGAGGGTAAAGAGGCCCAAAGAAGAATTTCAAAGATTAAAGCCCAACATAAGTGGATAAATGGTGTTGATACAAATTAGGCACTATTTCACTGGACTATGGAACAGCCTGAATGACCCCGTACCTTTGCGCCGAATATGTTTTCAGGCAAATATTCAGCCTTCAAGACAGTTGAAATATAAACAAGGGGGAAATGAGAAATGACATCCTTCCAACAAAAATTAGAGATTTTTTTTACATCTACCCAGCAACACTTGGTAGGTTTACAACAGCCGGCTGCATTGAAGTCAGTATAAGGAACTGTGAGGAATCAGACTTTATGATTGAACAGATTAGGAAAAAAACAAAGCATTGCACATGCTGAAAATCTGAAGTAGAAGCAGATATGATTGAGTCTTGTGGCAACAGTGACTTCAATAGTGATCTCTAGCGCCAAACCCAAACAGTGCACCGTCAACAGTGATTGGAGTATCACTGTTGATGCTGGTCAGTTGCATTGTCATTAGTAAATGGGAACTGAAAGTCAGGCAACATTTTGGGAACGTTCGATGTAGCCCTCGGGGTTGGGGCCAATGAAGTTGTTTGTGCCTGGGTGCCACTGGAGAAGGAGGAAGAGATGTTGACTGGTATGATTATGACCGTGTGAGAATGGTGGGCACCAGAGGGCATGGTGAGCATTGTGTATAATACTATTAAGTTTTTAAATACATTAAAATGATTCGACTTAAATTATGCCCCTCTAAAAAGGGAGAACTTTCTTCTTATTGGTTTATTAAAAGTAATCTGTTGAAAGGGTAGGGTCAATTGTTCAGATTATTACCTCCCAAACTCAACCATTATCCCTCTGCCGACACTAACTGGGAGGTTTTCGTGGAATATATAACTGTTTTAAAGTTTTAACCAAGGTTGGCCGTACAGGTGGATGGGGTGAGCTTAGAGGTGCGAGTAGAGTGCAAAACCACCACATATGCAGAGTGCATGTTCTTATCAAAGAACATGCATTGCACAGTTCCTCTTTAGTATAGTGGTTTATATCCCACCTGTCACGTGACAGAGATCAGGGTTCAATTACGGGGAGCTTTGTAGTTTTGTGGGCGGCACAGTAGCAGTGGTTAGCACTGTAGCATCACAGCACCAGAGACCCGGGTTTGATTGCCGGCTTGGGTCACTGTCTGTGCGGACGTCTGCACGTTCTCCTGTGTCTGCGAGGGTTTCCTCCGGGTGCTCCGGTTTCCACCCACAAATCCCGAAAGACGTGCTTGTTAGGTGAAATGGACATTCTGAATTCACTCTCTGTGTACCCGAACAGACACCAGAGTGTGGCGACAAGTGGATTTTCACAGTAACTTGATTGTAGTATTAATGCGAGCCTACAATAGACAAGATTATGTAGGACACCATAACACAAATACCTAGTTCCTTAAAAACATTATGAAAAATGCACTTCCATACTATGTTTTAATTATAGCAGATGTGGAAGGGGGAGGGGGGTGGAAGAATGGGGGCGGGAGGGGGGTGGAAGAATGGGGGCGGGAGGGGGGTGGAAGAATGGGGGCGGGAGGGGGGTGGAAGAATGGGGGCGGGAGGGGGGTGGAAGAATGGGGGCGGGAGGGGGGGGAAGAATGGGGGCGGGAGGGGGGTGGAAGAATGGGGGCGGGAGGGGGGTGGAAGAATGGGGGCGGGGAGGGGGGTGGAAGAATGGGGGCGGGAGGGGGGGTGGAAGAATGGGGGCGGGAGGGGGGGGAAGAATGGGGGCGGGAGGGGGGTGGAAGAATGGGGGCGGGAGGGGGGTGGAAGAATGGGGGCGGGAGGGGGGGTGGAAGAATGGGGGCGGGAGGGGGGTGGAAGAATGGGGGAAGAATGGGGGCGGGAGGGGGGTGGAAGAATGGGGGCGGGAGGGGGGTGGAAGAATGGGGGCGGGAGGGGGGTGGAAGAATGGGGGCGGGAGGGGGGTGGAAGAATGGGGGGCGGGAAGAATGGGGGCGGAAGAATGGGGGCGGGAAGAATGGGGGCGGAAGAATGGGGGCGGGGAGGGGGGGGCGGAAGAATGGGGGCGGGAGGGGGGGCGGAAGAATGGGGGCGGGAGGGGGGGCGGAAGAATGGGGGCGGGAGGGGGGGCGGAAGAATGGGGGCGGGAGGGGGGGGCGGAAGAATGGGGGCGGGAGGGGGGGCGGAAAGAATGGGGGCGGGGAGGGGGGGGGGGCGGAAGAATGGGGGCGGGGAGGGGGGGGCGGAGAAGAATGGGGGCGGGAGGGGGGGGCGGAAGAATGGGGGCGGGAGGGGGGGGCGGAAGAATGGGGGCGGGAGGGGGGGGGGCGGAAGAATGGGGGCGGGAGGGGGGGGCGGAAGAATGGGGGCGGAAGATATGGGGGCGGGGGGGGGGCGGAAGAATGGGGGCGGGAGGGGGGGGGCGGAAGAATGGGGGCGGGGAGGGGGGGGCGGAAGAATGGGGGCGGGAGGGGGGGGCGGACGGAAGAATGGGGGCGGGAGGGGGGGCGGAAAGAATGGGGGCGGGAGGGGGGGGCGGAAGTAATGGGGCGGGAGGGGGGGGCGGGAAGAATGGGGGCGGGAGGGGGGGGCGGAAGAATGGGGGCGGGGAGGGGGGGGGCGGCAGAATGGGGGCGGGAGGGGGGGGGTGGAAGAATGGGGGGGTGGAAGAATGGGGGGGGGTGGAAGAATGGGGGCGGGAGGGGGGGGGGTGGAAGAATGGGGGCGGGAGGGGGGGGTGGAAGAATGGGGGCGGGAGGGGGGGGTGGAAGAATGGGGGCGGGAGGGGGGGTGGAAGAATGGGGGCGGGAGGGGGGGTGGAAGAATGGGGGCGGGAGGGGGGGTGGAAGAATGGGGGCGGGAGGGGGGGTGGAAGAATGGGGGCGGGAGGGGGGGTGGAAGAATGGGGGCGGGAGGGGGGGGTGGAAGAATGGGGGCGGGAGGGGGGGGTGGAAGAATGGGGGCGGGAGGGGGGGGTGGAAGAATGGGGGCGGGAGGGGGGGGTGGAAGAATGGGGCGGGAGGGGGGGGGTGGAAGAATGGGGCGGGAGGGGGGGGTGGAAGAATGGGAGGGGGGGGTGGAAGAATGGGGGCGGGAGGGGGGGGTGGAAGAATGGGGGCGGGGGGGGGGGGGTGGAAGAATGGGGGCGGGAGGGGGGGGTGGAAGAATGGGGGCGGGAGGGGGGGGTGGAAGAATGGGGGCGGGAGGGGGGGTGGAAGAATGGGGGCGGGAGGGGGGGTGGAAGAATGGGGGCGGGAGGGGGGGGGTGGAAGAATGGGGGCGGGAGGGGGGGGTGGAAGAATGGGGGCGGGAGGGGGGGGTGGAAGAATGGGGGCGGGAGGGGGGGGGTGGAAGAATGGGGGCGGGAGGGGGGGGTGGAAGAATGGGGGCGGGAGGGGGGGGTGGAAGAATGGGGGCGGGAGGGGGGGGGTGGAAGAATGGGGGCGGGAGGGGGGGTGGAAGAATGGGGCGGGAGGGGGGGGTGGAAGAATGGGGGCGGGAGGGGGGGGTGGAAGAATGGGGGCGGGAGGGGGGGGTGGAAGAATGGGGGCGGGAGGGGGGGGGGTGGAAGAATGGGGGCGGGAGGGGGGGTGGAAGAATGGGGGGGGGGGGTGGAGAGGGGGCAGGGAAAACCCTATTGCTAATCCAGTTGGAAGGTGGCTCTTCCACCAAAAGAGTTTGAGAACCACTGGGGGTGATGGGCGCCAACCATTGAACAATACAGCACTCAGGCCCCGATTTCCAGTGAATCCCACTGCTCCTTTTCCGATACCCTGGAATATTGTTCCTGCTTTTAACACAAGGGCTTTAAAGGGCATCATCATCATCACCCCCTCCCCAGTGGGCCCTGGCCTGGTTCCGGGGAAGGAGCCCGGCCCGGACTGACTGACTGACCTTCGTTTCCACCGTGGGCCCGGCCTTGTACCCCACATCTTCCTTAAATTTCCTGAGGAAGGCGGGCTCGGCCGGCTTCACGTACGATACGTTGCTCCGTTTGCTCATGGCTGTCGTTCACAAGTGTCGACGGCGGGGCGCACTTCCATCAAGGCCGCTCGGCTCGACCCCCGCTCAAAACCATCGGCGAAGAGAGGACGGGCGGGAAGCGGCGCCGCCTGCGTCACGTGTCGGGGAGTCGACGTCACCCCGCCGTAACGTCACTCCCTCCCGCCTATGGGGTCCCGTCCTCCATCGCAGGCCCCGCCCCTCGCGGCACGAAGTGGTTCACGCCCCCCGACGTCACGCACGGTTTCGGACCCCGCCCCCTGCCCGTTGCCACGTGACCCCCGTTGCGGCTGGCGCCTAAATTTAAACCAAACGGCGGCTGCCATTTTGGAGCCATGTTTACAGCTAGATAGTAAAGAAACCCCCAGTTGCTTTCTCTTCAAAAGTTTTTTTAAAAAGCGTCTCGCTTTTACTCGCTTCTTTTTCAACACACAAAAGCGGGAGCAAATGTCTCCAACTGGTAAAGGTGAGTGTTTGATCGGACTTTCTCCGTTTGTTTACAGCAGCTTCTCTCTCTTCCCCCCCCCCCCCCCTTATTGTTGCTGTGAGGAGGATTCGTGGATAAACTTCGCCCCCAGAAAGGCGTCGAAACCCTGGGGAAAATTCCCCCTCGGCAAAAAACCTAATCTGCCAACGCCCGGGGAGGCTTTCATTTTTGTAGCGCCTGTACCCTTCCAGGCCGTGAACGGGGGAGAGTTGCCCCAACAGAATTCACCAGCCAGCCATAAAGTGTGGTACAGCTGGAAAGACGGCCCTTAGTCGTGTGCTGCGGTCAAGATCAGCTCAGTTTCTTGACCTTGGTATGAGCTCAGTGTGTTGGTGTTTATGATTGCGTTCCACTGTTGTCATTCTGTGCACTGTTTGGGTGATTCCAGAGCATCTTGGACCCCACTGCAACGAAGGGGAGTTGGGGGGGGGGGGGGGGGGGCACACGGTAGCACAGTGGTTATCACAGTTGCTTCACAGCTCCAGGGTCCCGGGATCGATTTCCCCGCTGGGTCACTGTCTGTGCGGAGTCTGCGTGTTCTTCCTGTGTCTGCGTGGGTTTCCTCCGGGTGCTCTGGTTTCCTCCCACAGTCCAAAGATGTGCAGGTCAGGTGGTTTAGCCGTGATAAATTGTCCTTAGTGTCCAAAATGTTTGGGCGAAGTTAGTGGGTTACGGTGATGGGGTGGAGGTTTGGGCTTAGGTAGGGTGCTCTTTCGAAGGGCTGTGCAGACTCGATGGGCCGAATGGCTTCATCTGCACTGTAAATTCTATATTGGAGTAAAGCTAAATAATCACCACCTTCAGATTTGATTCTACTGCTCCTGCATTTAATGTTTTGCATTCTAATGTCCAGGCAAGTGCTTGACTGGCTAACCCTGTTGATACTGCCAGTCTGTCAAAGCTGTTTGGCATTGGCCCATAATTTTCTGTGCAGACCATCTTACGGAATCTGCGGTCAGTTAGACTTGTCTTTAATTTAAATTTAAATTTTTTAGCTTTTTTCTTTCCATGCAGGTGGCTGAAGGCGCAAGTTAAAGACAGCACAGTGTAGGGAAACAGGATCCGGGACGTGAGTGAACTGGGCAAACAAAGTGTGTGTCCACCCCTTCATTAATTAGATTTGCAAAAATATCACCACACTGTTTGTGCCATTCAAATGTGCTCACTTGTGTGAAGTTGCTGTAGTTATCATAAAATTTACAGTGCAAAAAGAGGCCATTCGGCCCATTGAGTCTGCCCCAGCCTTTGGAAAGAGCACCCTATTTAATCCCACACTTCCACCCTATCCCTGTAACCCAGTAACCCCAACTATCCTTTTGGACACTAAGGGGCAGTTTAGCATAGCCAATCCATCTAACCTGCACACCTTTGGACTGTGGGAGGCATCTGGAGGAAATCCATGCAGACACGAGGAGCAACTGGTGATGAAGGAATGACGTTCCAAAAGCTATTGATTCCAAGTCAACCTGTTGGACTTTAAACCTGATGCTGTAAGACTTCTTACTGTGCCCACCCTAGTCCAACTCTGGCATCTCCACATCGTGGCTTTTAAATTTGTTAATCCTGTCGCTGCGCTTGTGCAATTTTCAATATTTTGAAACCAGACAGGTAGTAGGAATTGGAAGCAGAAGTAGGCAATTCAGCCCTTTGGGTCTGCTCTGCCATTCAATCAGATCATGGCTCATCTTTTTCTGGTCTCAAATCCACCTCCCTACCTGTTCTCCATATCCCTTTAACCTATTAACTTGTGTTTAAAATCAGAAATGTATCTGCTTGAAACCATTTAATGACTCAGATTACACTGCACTATGGGGTAAACAGGATAATTATGGATAAAAGCAAATTACCGCGGATGCTAGAATCTGAAACCAAAAGAGAAAATGCTGAAAAATCTCAGCAGGTCTAGCAATATCTGTAAGGAGAGAAAAGAGCTAATGTTTCGATTCCAGATGACCCTGGATTCTTTTACAGACCCACATGCAGAAAATGTGGGGTTGCTTTCCAGCTGGTAATTTTCTCTGTGTGTTGATTTGTTTTGAGATTAATATTGAGAGGGCACTGTGGTTCCTTGTTCTACATTTTTGGTGTAATTTCATTTCAATAATGTTCTTATTTTACCTATCCGTTGCTTTAACTGTTTTGATTGCCTCTATACAAGATCACCCTTTGGATTTTTTGTTTTCATGCTAATACCCAAATTAGCACAGTCTTTCCCCAATGACTTCACATTTTGCACTCTGATCAACCGGAAGATTCTGTATTGGCTGCTTCCAATGCTTCAATGTCATTCATTTACCTTGACAAACAGAGTTGGACAGTGCCCAATATGGATTTTATAGCAGTTACTGTTTTAATCTATTGCTACAAATAATATAATGAATTAACAATTGACTAAATGTCATAAGTATAGTATTTAAAATTTCTAAATTCTAATTTTACACTTTTGACCCTCTTATTCAAACCAATTCAGCCCTTTTGAACTTTAGCTATAATCCTTTGTGAAGTCCTGTTTTTGCTTTGAAAGCCCATTTTGGATAGTTCCATGGAAGAAATATTTGAAGGGAAATGGTTGGCAGTTTGAGTCCAAAATCCTCATCTCATTTATAAAGGGAAACATTGCTTTAATATAAAATCCCACCCCCATGTAAGGTCTGAGAAGAGATATTTACATTAGGAAGTTTCACTAAGTAGGAGCAGAAAACTTTAAAAAACCGAACTCAGTACTTTGTGATGCCTGGGCCAGCTCAATATAAAGGTGTGCTAAACTCCTGTTGATGAACTGGGACAAAATATCGTGGTTTGTTTTGTAATAATCATCACAAAATTATAGTTGACATGTTATGTGTTTCTTTAGGGGATGTCATGGATTTGCCTTCTGTCCAGTCAGCAAGGTAAGAAATTATTTTTGAATTAAACAATGCAATGTCATGGGGAGAAACCACAATCACTTGCATACCATACCACCTGCGTACCATTACATTGCGAGTTACTTTTGTCGGTGTTACATTGTCAGACTATTGAAGAATGGAAATGTTCATACAACGTCCACTAGAACTAGAGAAAAAGACAATTGTTTTACTGCGGTTGTATTTCCCTTGCTTGGCAGTGTGCCACATAAATGGTGCCTTTATCTTCTAGGCTAGGTCATGAACAAACTTCATGAAGACAAGAACAAAATACTGTGGATGCTGGAAGTTTGAAATAAAAATGGAAAATGTTGGAAATGGTCAGGAGAGTTAATGTTTCAGGACTGTAACCCTGTGCCAGAACTGTAAAAGTTGGAAATGTTGAAAGGGTTTAATAAGTAAAGAAACAACAAAAGGGAATGTCCGGGATCGGATTGAAAAAGAGATTGAATGGCAAAATGGTTGATGGTGCAAGGCAAAAGGAGATGGTAATGAAACAACTTTTGTATAGAAACAAAAGATGAACCCAGAGGAAGGTTAACAGAATCATATCAACAGATGTTGGAAAAAGGGGGCAGAGTTTATGATCTGAAATTCTGGAACTCCATGTTGAGGTACAATTAAACTCAAGTGTAAATTTATACATTTTGGAAGGAAGAAAGAGGAGAGGCAATATAAACTAACAAGTATAATTCTGAAGTGGGTACAGGAGCAGATAGATGTGGGGGTATAATGCAAAATTATTGAAAGTGGCAGGATGGGTTGAGAAAGTCTTAGAAAAAGCCTACAGGATCCTGAGTTTTATGTGTTGAGTATAACACTGGCAAAGTTATGATGGAATTTTATAAAATGCTGGTTCAGCCTCAAGTGAAATATTGTGTCCAATACAAGGCATTGCACTTCATCATATGGAAACTTTAGGGAAAAGATTGTTGAGATTGTCTCCAGGGATGAGGAACTTCAGTACTTGGAAAGATTGGTGAAACTCTGGTTTGTAACTCTTAGAGGTGAATATTGAGGGGAAATTTGATAGAGATGTTTAAAATCATGTGTGGTGTAGATGAGGAGGACTGTTCCCATGGGCAGCAGGGGTGAGAACCTCAGAACGCAGAACTAAAGTAACTTGCGAAAGAGCAAAGGTGACAAATGTAGGAGCCTTTTTACCCAAAAAATTGTTAGCATCTGAAATACACTGTCTGAAGGAATGCTGGAAGCAGATTCAATCGTGATTTTCAAAAGGGGATTGAATGGCACCTTGAGGGGAACAAAGTTACAGGGGAGTGGTTAGTGAGTGGGACTAATTAAGTTGCTCTTACAGAGAGCCAGCACGGACTCCTTATGTGCTGTAACCATTCTCTGATTCGAATTAGTCCAGAAGGATCAAAAATGCCTAATTGAAAGTTGAGCTGTTCTTCTTGATTATGTTGAACCTCATTGCAACAGTGTAAGAGACCAAAGAGAGTGGGGTGGATAATTAAAATGGCAGGTGATCGGAAGCTTGGTGTCATGCTTGCAGGCTGAAAAAGGACTGCAGACAGCTTTATTAAGACATGTTTTACTACCCTTCCCTCCCTAGTCCTTTCACTATGGCTAATCTGTCAAATTAGTTTATTACTAATTTTGAGGAGGCCAGAACGGCATTGAATTTGGATTTTTCTTGGACTCTGTTGTTCAGCATTACACACAGCTGTCTATTTATACAAAGCAAATCAGCTGCTCATTGGACTGCAAGTTTTAGTTTAATTTTAAAAAACACATGGTTTTTCACTATGAGCAACCTTTAATTCACTTTGACATTGTCATTTAATTCAGTGCATATTTGAAATGATATTCTTGTGCTTTGATCATTTAAAACCATTTTTGTTCCATTTTGTTCTTAAATCCGCAAAAGCTGAAACCTGAACTAAATGTAGTTTTACAATATTGGGGACTGTTAGAACGTTGGCAATGGCTGAATTGGAGGATGCTGTGTGATCTAAGTTTTTGTTATTGCAGTGCTGAAGGCGATTCCATCAAGGTCTATGTAAGAGTGCGGCCACCAGCAAAGAGCACAGAACTGTTTACAGATGGAGACCAAGGACTGTGTTTGGCAGTTACCTCACCAAATACTATCTGTCTTAGTTCAAAACCCGAACCCAAGATTTTCACTTACGATCATGTGGCTGATGTGGACACTACTCAGGTACACTAGAATAAGATTAAACAGATATCTATTTTAATGCAGTGTTGTGGTCAAATAATGTATGGAGACAAAGCATGATTGCTTCCTCCAACTTTTGTTTTAAATTCTTTACCACCCTGACCCATGTTTAGTTTCTTCTGACTGAAGGGGCAGGTAGGTTGCTGATTACATGCTTTTGTTGCAATTAACAGTGTCGATGAGTGACTAAAGTTGATTTTTTTTCAATTTTACTGTTATCTTCGTCCCACCCACGCACGCTATTTTCTCAACTAGTATCTAGTATTCTCTTTATTTTGGCTTCTGATAGCATTGCTGAGGTCAGAAACTGTATGTAGACAATTACTGCCAGCCAGTATTGAACTACAATGATGTGTCCTCTCTGGAGATTTTGTGGGTGTTTTTTAAACGTGTTCAATCTTGCAATGCATGTCAGCATCCTGAAGGATGGTTTTGCGTTATGCAAGTAATCCAGCTTTTCCTACAGCCAAAAAAATGGATACTGCAGAATTAATATACATTAGAACATGCTGTAACTCCTATAGAGTCCAAAGTCTGGTGCATGACTAAAAATGTGTAAAGTTGGTTTGACGTAGCATATGCCTTGCAAATTTGAGTGTTTATTTTCTGCTATGTCATATTTGGAAACATGAATACATACAGCAGTTAAGAGGAATGGAAACCCCATTGGCTTAGCAAGCTGCGCATACTCAGCCCAACTTTGTATTATATGTACATATAAAATTTCACCTTAATTAGTTTACATTTATTAATTGAAGAGCCAGAAATTTAAAAAAATCTAGTGGAGACAGAGCTGGCATTTAGGTGTCCTGTTTTATGTTGGCATGATTTTTTAAACATGTACATGGTATGCTTTGACTGCTAGACTTAGAGGTTGCATTTGGTGTTTCTTGCTAATATATTTTTGAGTTATCTTTCTCCCTTTCAGCTATGTTTTAAAATAAATCAACAAATTAATTCTATGTTCCATAGCTTCCATACCATGACCACCATCATAATAGCAGAATTCAAACATGGGCACCTTTGGGTAGACTTTCACAGGTAAAAGGTGGGAATACTGTTAACTATTTTACTATGTTCAGTGAGCCTGCTCCTTCATTCAATAAGATTATGGCTGATCTGATTTGGCTCAACGCCACTTTCCTTCCTGCTCTCTTTTACTCTTTGATATTCAATAACCTGCCTTAAAAATATTCGTTGACCCTGCCTGTACCACTCTGGGGAAGAGAGTTCCACAGATTCGCAACCCGCAGAAACAATTTTTCTTCAGCTTTGTCTTAAATGGAAGACCCCTTATTTTTAAACAATGTCCCCAACTTCTGTTGATTCCCACAAGGGGAAACATCCTCTCAGCATCCATTCTGTTAAGTTTCCTCAGGATCTTGCATGTTTCTCATTATTCTAAAGTCAAACCCCAGCATGTCCAACCTTTCCTAATAAGATGGTCAATAAAGTACCTTTTTTATTGTTGCTGTTGCAGTATGGGAAACAGCAGCCAATGTGTCCCAGCCAGGCCCCACAAACAGCAATGTGATGATAACCAGTTTGTACGGATTGGAGAGTAAATATTTAGATGATTTTGAGGTTGTGACAATTTAATCTGTGCTGGTTTAATTAAAATATAAACGAAGAATACACAGTGTTGTAAAATGATCCATGTGACTGGAAAATGTTTATTAAATATTCATTTTCTTGCCCTCCGTTCTGCAGGAAGCAGTTTTTTCAGCCGTGGCACGGGGCATTATTGAGTCCTGCATGAATGGATATAATGGTACCATTTTTGCCTAGTAAGTAATTTGTAAATTATTTACAATGAAATAACTTGATGGTTTAAAAGAATTGTAAAGCTCTTTCTGCATAATTTCCAAATTACAATGAAATTATAAAACAGGATATGAAGAAGGGGCATATTAAGTGGGGCAGCACGGTAGCATGGTGGTTAGCATAAATGCTTTACAGCTCCAGGGTCCCAGGTTCGGTTCCCGGCTGGGTCACTGTCTGTGCGGAGTCTGCACGTCCTCCCCGTGTGTGCGTGGGTTTCCTCCGGGTGCTCCGGTTTCCTCCCACAGTCCAAAGATGTGCGGGTTAGGTGGATTGGCCATGCTAAATTGCCCGTAGTGTCCTAAAAGTAAGGTTAAGGGGGGGGGAGTTGTTGGGTTGCGGGTATAGGGTGGATACGTGGGTTTGAGTAGGGTGATCATTGCTCGGCACAACATCGAGGGCCGAAGGGCCTGTTCTGTGCTGTACTGTTCTATGTTCTATCTAAGGCTGCCGGAGTTCCTTTCATTTCTGTCCTTGTGGATTAAAATTTTTACTTTTAGATATTTAATTTGATTCTAGTCCGGATTCTTCTTGCTGTGTCGGTAATAAGCATTTTAGCAAGTATTGAGTTTTGGCATTCCGAGCAGTGTTACCAATAGGTACGTGCCTGCAGTGCATGACTATTCCGATTAGTATCTATTGGTACCAAATTTGTGTTGGTACTCAGAAGATATAGCTCTTAAGATGTGGAATGCTGATTTAGTGCGGAATGCTTTTTTAGATTGGGATAAATTTGAAGGAATTCTGATGTCCATGTGGAACCGACTTTGGAATGGTGATATTGTTGTTGACATTGGAAGCTTCAAATAGAAAAGCTTTATGCTGCCCACTTTCCCCAGGCAGCGGGAGGTGTAGATGGAGTCAATGGATGGAAGGCAGGTTCGTGTGATGGACTGGGCGGTATTCACGACTCTGAAGTTTCTTGCGGTCCTGCGCCGAGCAGTTGCCATACCAGGCTGTGATGCAGCCCGATAGGATGCTTTCTATGGTGCATCTGTAAAAGTTGGTAAGGGTTAATGTGGATATGCCGAATTTCCTTAGTTTCCTGTGGAAGTATAGGCGCTGTTGTGCTTTCTTGGTGGTAATGTCGACGTGTGTGGACCAGGACAGATTTTTTGGAGACGTGCACCCCATGGAATTTGAAACCTGCTAACCATTTCCACCTCAGCCCCGTTGATGCTGACGGGGCTGTGTACAGTACTTTTCTTCCTGAAGTCAATGACCAGCTGTTTAGTTTTGCTGGCATTGAGGGAGAGATTGTTGTCGCTACACCACTCCACTAGGTTCTCTATCTCCCTCCTGTATTCTGACTCGTTATTCGAAATCCGGCCCACTGTGGTCGTATCATCAGCAAACTTGTAGATGGAGTTGGGACCAAGTTTTGCCATGCAGTCGTGTGTGTGTACAGGGAGTAGAGTAGGGGGCTAAGTACACAGCCTTGCGGGGGCCCTGGTATTGAGGACTATTGTGGAGGAGGTGTTATTGTTCATTCTTACTGATTGTGGTCTGTTGGTCAGAAAATCGAGGATCCAATTGCAGAGTGGAGAGCCAAGTCCTAGGTTTTGGAGCTTTGATATGAGCTTGGCTGGGATTATGATGTTGAATGCAGAGCTGTAGTCAATAAATAGGAGTCTGATGTAGGAGTCCTTGTTTTCGAGATGCACTAGGGATGCGTGTAGGGCCATGGAAATGGCGTCTGATGTGGACCGGTTGCAACGGTATGCGAATTGCAGTGGATCAAGGCGTTCTGGGAGTATGGAGGTGATGCGCTTCATGATCAACCTCTCGAAGCACTTCATTACGACTGAAGTCAGGGCCACTGGACAGTAGTCATTGAGGCACGTTCCCTGGTTCTTCTTTGGTACCGGTATGATGGTGGTCTTCTTGAAGCAGGAGGAGACCTCGGAGTGGAGTAGGGACAGGTTAAAGATGTCTGTGAATACCTCTGCCAGCTGGTCTGGGCAGGCTCTGACTGCACGACCAGGGATTCCATCCGGGCCCGTCGCCTTCCGAGGTTTCACTTTCAGGAAGTCCGATCTGACTTCGGAAGCTGTGATGGTGGGTATGGGTGAATTATGGGCTGCTGGGGCACTCGCCAGCGGATTGTTGGTTACCTGCTCGAACCGAGCATAGAATGCATTGAGTTCATCGGGGAGGGGTGCGCTGCTGCCAGAGATACTGCTCGGCTTCGCTTTGTAGCCCGTTATGTTTAGTCCTTGCCACAACTGCCGAGAGTCTGTCTGTGACTCTAGCTTGGTTTGATATTCTCTCTTGGCATCTCGGATGGCTTTGCGGAGGTCGTACCTGGATTTCTTGTATAGGTCAGGGTTGTCTGCCTTGAATGTCTCAGATCTGTCCTTCAGTAGGGAGTCAATCTCGCGATTGAGCCATGGTTTCCGGTTGGGGAACGTACGTACTGCTTTTTTTGGCACGCAGTCACCCACACATTTGCTGATGAAGTCTGTGACGGTGGTGGCATATTCATTTAAGTTGGTCGCTGAGTTCTTAAATATGGACCAGTCCACTGTCTCTAAGCCGTCACGTAAGAGCTCTTCTGTCTCCTCGGACCAGCACTGCACAACCTTCTTAGCTGGATTCTCCCGCTTGAGTTTCTGCTTGTATGCTGGGAGAAGGAGCGCACTGTCTTATGGTCTGATTTCCCAAAGCTTACTCACTCTTCCAACTTCTTCCATCGGGCAGGAGATACAGAAGTCTGAGAACACGCATGAACAGAGTCAAAACAAGCTTCTTCCCCACTGTCACCAGACTCCTAAATGACCCTCTTATGGACTGACCTCATTAACACTACGCCCTGTATGCTTCATCCGATGGCAGTGCTTATGTAGTTACATTGTAGATCTTGTGTTGTCCTATTATGTATTTTCTTTTATTCCCTTTTCTTCCCATGTACTTAAAAAAAAATATATATATTTTTTAAATTCAAATTTTCACAAAATATCAATAACAGAAAATACTAAGAACAGAAAGAATAAACCCCCCCCCCCCCCCCGCCCCATGTATACAAAAAAGAAGAAATAAATTAATGCCCGTCATTAGCAAAGAACAAATATACACGTCCCTTCAGCCCAAAACAAAGAGACGGCTCCACCCCCGGTTTGCTGCTGCTGCTGGCCTTTTTTCTACCGTTCTGCCAGGAAATCTAGGAATGGTTGCCACCTCCTGAAGAACCCCTGCACTGATCCCCTTAGGGCAAATTTCACCCTCCAATTTAATAAACCACGCCTTATCGTTGACCCAGGCCTCCACGCTTGGGGGCCTCGCATCCTTCCACTGAAGAAGAATCCTCCGCCGGGCAGCTAGGGACGCAAAGGCCAGAATGACTGCCTCTTTCGCCTCCTGCACTCCCGGCATTTTTTTTGTCTTTTTAAATTTAGAATACCCAATTAATTTTTTCCAATTAAGGGGCAATTTAGCGTGGCCAATTCACCTATCCTGTACATCTTTGGGTTGTGGGGGCGAAACCCACGCAGACACAGGGAGAATGTGCAAATTCCACACGGACAGTGACCCAGAGCCGGGATCGAACCTGGGACCTCGGCACCGTGAGGCAGCAGGGCTAACCCACTGTGCCACCGTGCTGCCCCACTCCCGGCATCTTCCCATGTACTTAATGATTTGTTGAGCTGCTGCAGAAAAATACTTTTCACTGTACCTCGGTACACGTGACAATAAACAAATCCAATCCAATCCTTTTGTTTCTAATGTAATCACGCCTGGCCTTTAGCACAAATATTTAGCCATTCCATGACTGTATTCCACTGGATGATTGTAAGACAGTGTTAGTCATATGGTTTGTAAATTCTTCAAACGTTCTTTAGATGGTACACCGGAGAACCATTTTTTACATGTTGTAACAGTATCTCCTACTATGTTGTTCGTTGGAAAAGGTTGCGGTGTGATATTGCAGGTTTCAACTGACATTGCCATGCCTGAGGCCTTTGGAACTCACAAAGTCATTTGTTGTCAGCCTTGAGTCAATTTCTGACAGAAGCTGGACTGGAGATTCTGTAATGTCACAAAACTGATGCTGCTCGACCAAGATTACGAGTCACTTCATTTGTGATTGTGACAAGGCACTGTTATCCCTTCTTCTCTTCAATCTTTCTGAAAAGTTCAACTCCCTTATCATGTCCTGCTCTGTCAAGACGTTTTAGTTTTCCAACTCCTTTGGACTGCTTTTGCATGGTTTCCGCTCCTAACCATTTAAATGTGATCACATCTATTATTTTTTTTTATTACTTTATCTTAGTTACAAAGCCAGGGCTCAGAGTGTGGACAGAGGCGAACCCCTAATCCAGCTCCTTGCCTGCTCCAAAAACCAATTCAAATTGAATCCAATTCATGGTCCCCATAAAGGAGACATGCCAGATCTGAGCCAAAAGGCTCAATCTATGCTCAATCTTAGCCAAAAGGCCGAGAAGCGATGATCACATCTATTATGATCATTTCACTCGTGGGATGCTAAGGACTTGCCATTTCCTTCCGAAAGCATCTGCTGCCCCTTAGACATCAGCCTGCAGAATCCACTAGGTACTGCTGATAATGTTTAACTCTAATTCTTCACCACGTAACCACCTCTGTGCTACCAGATGCATGTCCAGTGAGCCACAACTTATCAGTTGAATGTTCATGTGATAAGAGTTTTTGCAACTTGGCACAAGATTTTCTACTTTGGCACTGATTTAACCTATTTTTGGGTTTTTGCTCAAGCTAAATAAGATCATATTCAACTTCAGCTGAACTCCAAACACATCCTTGCTCTTACCAAGAACACTTTCTTCCATATCCGTAAATTGTCCCAATGCCACTGCTCAGAACCATATCTGTGTTTCTTATCTCCAAGTACGTTTATTCCAATAATGTCCGTGTTACCTTTCCTTCATCCACGCTGTGCATTCTAATATGTTCAAAATGTAGTTCTCTGTTTCCTGTTGTGCTCCAGCCCTTGTTTGAACATCACTCCCATTCTTTTTTTATTTTTAAAAATACATTTAGAGTCCCAATGCAATTTTTCCAATTAAGGGGCAATTTATCGTGACCAATCCACCTAGCCAGCACATCTTTGGGTTGTGGCGGTGAAACCCACGCAAACACTGGGAGAATGTGCTAACTCGACACGGACAGTGACCCAGAGCCGGGATCGAACCTGGGACCTCGGCGCCGTGAGGCTGCAGGGCTAACCCACTGCCACCGTGCTGCCCTCTCACTCCCATTCTTGCAGTATTACATTGACTCCTGTTCCACAATGTATTAAGTTAAAATACTTGGTCTTTAAATTACTTAAAAGCATCAATGCACTTACTTCCAAACCTCCCCAGACTTTCTCTCTTGCATCTTTGTGCTCTTCCAACTCTGACTTTTTTTGAGACCATGCGTGTCGCTTTTGTATCTAAAAGGGGAGTCATTTTTCAAATGCTTGGTTAAAAATGAATGTTCTGAGAATTTGGTGGGTATTAAAGATCAGGTTACTAATCATCATGTTACAAGGAAAGCTGGATAAAGTTTTAGACTGCCTTTTAAAGTTTCTCACTTGTTTACTCTCACCCACCCAAAATATTACATTGAAGTTAACATTGTGACGAGTGACTTATGAAAAATTATATTTCTTTTTCTTAGTGGACAGACTGGTTCCGGGAAGACCTTCACAATGTTGGGTATGTACACAATTTTAAACTCTTCTTTTATATTTTAATTGCTTAATTTGTCAGGTAAGGAAAAGCCTGCTCCACCAAAATGTAAGAAACTTTGATTCAGTAAGAGGCATAAAACTGGAAAATCTGCAGTTGCCAATTTAACCTAATATTGGATATAGTATACAAAGATCACCCTATTAGAAAATATTAAGATACCGTTCATTTTGAAAATGTAAATCTCTTATTGTCACATGTAGGCTTCAAATGAAGTTACTGTTCGGGGAGGCTGGTACGGGAATTATGGTAATCTATGGTGACATTATTTCATGATCCGTTACATATTATCTATGCAATATACACAAATAAAAGCTACTAATGGTGTGTAAAGAATGGTTGCAAAAGTCTTGTACAGCGGTAGACTTGCTTTTGCTTTTTAATTTGTTATTTTAGTCTCTTACTCCATGCTGTGGTTCAGTTGATAGCACTCTTGCTTTTGAATCATTACAGGACTCGAGCACAAAATCAAAATCGATACTCCTCACACTGTCTGTGAGGTGCCATCTTTTGGGTGAGACGTTAAATCAAGGCCCCATCTGGACCTTGGGTGGATGTAAAATATACCGTTGCGCAATTTCAAATAAGAGCAAGGGAGCTCTCCCCAGTGTCTTGACCGATATTTATCCCTCGGTCAACACCAGTAAAACACATCCAGTTATGTAGGACATTGGTGAGACCATAGCTGGAGTACTGTATATAGTATTGGTCTCTTATGTAAGGAAGGCTGTAAATGCATTGGAATCAGTACAGAGAAGGTTAATTGGACTAATCCCTGAAATTAGTTGAGGGGAGAGAAGAGAAGCGGTAGATGGATTCTTTAAAAAAAAAAATTTTATTGGAAAATTTTGTATTTATATAACAACGAACCGCAATAAAATACCAACAATAACAATAATGATAACAGTCCTAAACATTCGCCCATCCTCAATGAACAACAAAACATATTAACAACAACTTAAATTAACACAGTACTGTATTAAGTTAAATAACCATAGAAAAAATAGAAACAATAATAATAAAGAACACCCCCCCCCCCCCTTCTAATTTTATAAATCCCGCCATGTTACTGATCCAGGTCTCCACACTTGGGGACCTCGCATCTTTCCACTGCATCAAGATCCTCCGCCGGGCTACTAGGGGCGCAAAGGCCAAAACACCGGCATCTTTCGCCTCCTGCACTCCCGGCTCCGCCGCAACTCCAAAAATCGTGAGTCCCCAACTTGGTTTGACCCTGGATCCAACCACCCTCGACACTGTCCCCGCCTCCCCCTTCCAGAATTCTTCCAGTGCCGGGCATGCCCAGAATATATGGGCATGATTCGCTGGGCTCCCCGAACACCTGGTGCACCTGTCCTCACCCCCAAAGAACCTACTCATCCGAGTCACAGACATATGGGCCCGATGCAGCACCTTAAATTGGACGAGGCTAAGCCTCGCACATGAAGAGGAAGAGTTGACCCTCTCCAAGGCATCCACCCAAGTCCCATCCTCTATCTGCTCCCCTAGTTCCCCCTCCCATTTAGCCTTCAGCTCCTCCACTGATGGCTCCTCCACCTCCTGCATTACCTTAGAAGTGTCAGACACCTTCCCCTCTCCGACCCACACCCCCGAAAGCACTCTGCCCATCGCCCCCCGCGAGGGCAGCAAAGGAAATTCCTCCACCTGTCGCCTAGCAAACGCCTTTACCTGCAAGTATCTGAACATGTTCCCTTGGGGGAGCCCAAATTTATCTTCCAGTTCCCCCAGGCCCGCAAACCTCCCGCCAATAAACAGGACCCTCAATTTACTGCTGCCCACCCTTTGCCACCCCCTAAATCCCCCTTCAGTGTTCCCCGGGATGAACTGATGATTTCCACCTAATTGAGCCTCCATCGAGCCACCTGTTTCCCCCCCTATGCCGTCTCCACTGTCCCCAGATTCTTAGGGTCGCCGCCACCACCGGGCTCGTGTTATACCTCTTAGGAGAGAGCGGCAATGGCGCCGTTACCAGGGCACCCAGGCTCGTACCTCTACAAGACGCCATCTCCATTCTTTTCCAAGTCCGCCCCCCCCATCACCCATTTACGCACCATTGACACATTGGCCGCCCAATAGTACCCCAAAAGGTTGGGCAGCGCCAGCTCGCCTCTATCCCTCCCTCGCTCCAGGAAAACCCTCCTCGCTCTCGGAGTCCCATGTGCCCACACAAAGCTCAAAATACTGCTAGTCACCCTCCTAAAGAAGGCCCTGGGGATGAAGATGGGCAGGCACTGAAAGAGGAACAAGAACCTCGGAAGCACCGTCATTTTGACGGACTGCACCCTCCCCGCCAACGACAATGGCAGCATGTCCCACCTCTTGAACAACTCCTCCATCTGATCCACAGGCCTGGTGAAATTATGCTTGTGAAGAGTCCCCCAGTCCCTGGCCACCTGCACCCCCAGGTACCTAAAACTCTCCCCTGCCCTCCTAAGCGGGAGCCTACCAATTCCCTCCTCCTGGTCTCCAGGGTGCACCACAAACACCTCACTCTTGCCTAGATTTAGTTTATAGCCTGAAAAGGTCCCAAACTCAGCTAGCAGCTCCATCACCCCCGGCATCCCTCCCACCGGGTCCGCCACATACAGTAGCAGGTCATCGGCATACAACGACACCTATGTTCCTCCCCACCCCGTACCAAACCCCTCCACCTCCCTGAATCCCAACGGTTCGATTGCCAATGCAAACAACAAGGGTGACGGGGGCAACCCTGCCTGGTCCCTCGGTAAAGCCGGAAGTACTCCGACCTCCTCCCATTCGTGGCCACGCACGCCACCGGGGCCTCATATAGCAGCCTCACCCATCTAATAAACCGTTCACCAAATCCAAACCTCCCCAACACCTCCCATAAGTACCCCCACACCACTCTATCGAAGGCCTTCTCCGCATCCAGCGCCCCCACCATCGCTGCCTCCCCCTCAATCGCCGGCATCATGATGACATTCAACAACCTCCGTACGTTCGTGTTCAGCTGCCTTCCCTTAACAAAACCTGTCTGGCCCTCGTGTACAACCCCTGGCACACAGTCCTCTATCCTGGTGGCCAGGATCTTTGCCAGCACCGTGGCATCTACATTAAGGAGAGATATGGGCCTGTATGAACCACACCGCTGGGGGTCCTTGTCCCTCTTTAAGATTAAAGAAATCAGCGCCCGTGATATCGTCGGGGGCAAAGTCCCCCCTTCCCACGCCTCATTAAGTGTCCGCACCAGCAAGGGGCCCACTAGGTCCACAGACTTTTTATAAAACTCCACCGGGAACCCATCCGGCCCCGGCGCCTTCCCTGACTGCATCTGCTCGATCCCCTTAACCAGCTCCTCCAGCTCAATTGGTGCCCCCAACCCCTCCACCTGCACCTTCGGGAAAGATAGCCTGTCGAGAAAACTCTCCATTCCCCTCCTCTCCACCGTTGGCTCCGACCAGTACAGTTCCCTGTAAAAGTCCTTGAAGACCTCATACACCTCTACCCCTTTCCGCACCACATTCCCTACTTGCCTTTTCACCATGTTCACACACTACCCCTAGTGCCTTCCTCCACTGTGCCTCCGCCTTTCTAGTGGTGAACAGATCAAATTTAGCCTGTAGGCTGCGCCTCTCTCCCAACAATCCCCCCTCTGGTGCCTCCGCGTACCTCCTATCTACCTCCAGCATCTTCCCCACCAGTCTATCCCTCTCACTCCTCTCGCTCCTCTCCCTGTGTGCCCGGATGGATATCAGCTCTCCACGAATCACTGCCTTCAGGGCTTCCCAGACCATCCCCACCGGACCTCCCCCATATCATTCACCCCGAGGTACCCCTCAATACTTGCCCGGACCCTCCTGCACACCTCCTCCTCTGCCAACAACCCCACATCCAACCGCCACAACGGGCGCTGGTCCCGCACCTCCCCCATCTCCAACTCCATCCAATGCGGAGGGTAGATAGATTCTTGATAAGCAAAGGGATGAAAGTTTTCCAAGTAGGTGGAAATGTGAAGTTGAGGTTACAATTATATTGAATGGCAGAGCAGCAGAGGCCAAGTGACCTGCTCTTAATTCATATGTTCGTATGTATGTTTTTTGTTGAAACCTTTTTTTTCTGCTACCTTGATCTACGCAATTCCATTAAGGTTGGAATTTTCTGTTAAGACAATGACTTGCATGCATGGGTGTGCTAAAAATCAACAGCTTAATGGATTAGACAATATGTTGGGTCTTGGTGTTCTCCAGTGCTTAAGTTAGAGTTGGAGTTTTATTTGTTTAATAGACTGCACAAATATATAAAACACAAAATTGGAGTTGAAGTCAAGACTTGCTTTCCAGTTTTTTTAAATTAGAGTTACTATTTGAGCTTAACAAGTGGACTATAAGGGGTAATTTTGAGAAGCTCAGCTTTCTAACTCATTGCACATGCGGATGTTGAAAATAAAGTATAAATACTATCCGACTAATTATGGAATCCTCTGCTTTACAGTGTGGCTCCATGCTGGATACGTTGCCATGCAAAATTATCCCTTGGAGAGGGTCACGTGAGCACTGGAGCGGCTGTGTTTTTGCTGGCCCTGGCTCTGCTCATAACAACCCTGTTGGACTTTAACCTGGTGTTTTAAGACTTCTTACTCTGCTCCTGTTGGAATCCTTTATTTTATCCTGGTGCACATTTCATATTTGTCTTTTCATGGGATATATGTCTTGCGCTATGTCCCTGGAGGATCCTGATGAGTGTTTTGCGAAGAGGAGCCGAGACCAATTGCAAAAAATCTTTGTTTGACCATGGGTGTTGAAGTGGCCTGTGGAGAAGCCCAGCTTTCAGCATTCGGCTCAGAATGTATGAGCTGGAGTCTGAGCTTCAGACGCTGCGGCACATCTGGGAGAGGAATAGTTACTGGATGCTTTGTTTCAGGAGTCGGTCACACCCTGTTGATTAACTATCTCTAATTCGCCGGACTTCCGGTGTGCAGTATGAAGTGAGTGAGCACACAGTGGCAGCTCCTGCCCAAGGTTACAGAAAAGAGCTCTTTTTTGGGCGGCACGGGTTGGAATTTCGATGAAAAGCCGTTGGTGAATGTTTAAGGAGTACTTTCCCCCAGGAATAGTATGTTTCTGGGTTATCAGACCCTCAGAAACAGTGCAGGATCGGGCGGAAGCAGCAGCAAACAAGAGCCTCTACAAGCAGGCAGGCGGGGGAAGGGCCAGCTCAGATTTCTCAAGCTGACTTGAGGGCCTTTATGAAAGCTGAATTCTAGCAGCAGTCGACGCTGTCCCGACGAATCCCAGTGGGGGAAGGTGTCTAGAGGAGCATTCCCCATAATTTATGGTGCTCACCCGGAGTGGGGCAAAGGAAAAAGCTGCAGCAGCTCCCCAAGAAAAGCAGGGGAAGAAAGACAAAATAGCGGCCGGCGGAACACCCGAGGACTGGTGGAAGTGGGCGCAGGAGCAGCAAGCCTCTCTTCTGCGCTGTTTTGCGGAGCTGAAGGCTGAGTTGCTGGACTCCCTGAATGCAACTACAAACAAGCTGCTTGGGACCCAGGCGGCACAGGAGGTGTCGATTCGGGAGTTGCAGCAGCAGGCCGCTGAGAGGGAGGAGGAGGCCGTGGTCCTCGTGGGGAAAGTGGAGTTGCACGAGGCACTTCACAAAAAGTGGCAAGACCGCTTGGAGGAGCTGGACGTTCGCACGAGGCGAAAGAATTTGAGGATCCTGGGCCTGGCGGAGGGGTCGGATCTCCCGGCGTATGTGACCACAATGTTGAGCTCGTTGATGGGAGCGGGGTCCTTCCATTTGCCCCTGGAGCTTGAGGGAGCTCATCGAGTGATGGCCAGGAGGCCTAAGGCAAATGAACCCCCGCGGGCGGTGCTGGTGTGGTTCCATCGGTTTAGTGACCGGGAGTGTGTGCTGCGCTGGGCCAAGAAAGAGAGGAGCAGCAAGTGGGAGAATTCGGTGGTGCGAATCTACCAGGACTGGGGTGCGGAGGTGGCAAAGCGGCGGGCCGGGTTCAACCGGCCGAAGGCGGTGCTGCATGCCAAGCAGGTCAGATTTGGAATGCTGCAGCCTGCGCGTCTGTGGGTGACATATAATGACCGGCACCACGACTTCGAGTCCCCGGAGGAGGCGTGGGCCTTTGTACAGGCGGAGAAGCTGGACTCAAACTAGGGTCTGGGGACACACTATGGCCGTTGCTGTTTTCGCTGTTGCTGTTCTTCAATTTTGACAGGTGTTATTCTTATGCTGGTTTTCGTTTTGCTTTGTTTCCGGGTGGGTTTGTCTGTTGGGTGTGGGGTATGTGGGGAACGTTGGGGGTTTGTGTTTTATATGTTCTCTTCTGTACGGGGCTGGGGGTTGGGGTGAAACTGGATTTTGAGGAGCTGTGTCAGAAGGGTGGGGTGTGGCAGTGTGAAAGCGCGGGCTTTCCTCTGGATGTCCGCGCTGCGGGGCATGGGGGGGCGGAGCTGGAGATGGGGGCGTGGCCTTCACTGGTTTTCTTTCCCCCCGCTGAAGTGGTGCCAAGGAGGTGTGGCAAGAGGGGGATGACCCCATGCCGGGAGGAGATGGGTTTTGGCGGGAGCTGCCGGGTCAGCAGAAGTCAGCTGACTCACGGAAGTACCATGGAGGGTGCGTCGCGGCTAGGAGGGGTCCTAGCCTGGGGGGGTGGGGGGATACCGGGTTGCTGCTGGAATGGCCAGGAAGGAGCTGGTGTGGGCTGGGGGGGTAGAGGAGAGGCGTTATCGCCATGGGGAACGGGTCAGGCGGGGCGAGCTGGCCTGGGGCGAGCAGTCGATAAGCTATGGCTAGCCGGCAGGGGAGAGGGGCAGGTTGCCCTCTGATCCGGCTGATTACCTGGAACGTGAGAGGACTGAATGGGCCGGTTAAGAGAACTAGGGTATTTTCTCATCTGAAGGGGCCGAAGGCGGACGTGGCTATGCTCCAGGAGACCCACTTGAAGGTGGCGGACCAGGTTCGTCTGAGGAAGGGGTGGGTGGGGCAGGTTTTTCACTCAGGATTGGATGCGAAGAACCGGGGGGTGGCGATTCTGGTGGGGAAGAGGGTGGCGTTCGAGGCGGCTGAGGTGGTGTCGGACAAGGAGGGCAGATATATTATGGTGAAGGGTAGGCTGCAAGGAGAGAAAGTGGTGCTGGTAAATGTATATGCCCCGAATTGGGATGATGCCGGCTTCATGAGGCGCTTGTTGGGCCGCATTCCAGACCTGGAGGCGGGGGGCCTGATCATGGGGGAGACTTTAACACAGTGCTGGATCCCCCACTGGACCGGTCCAGTTCAAGGACGGGTAGGAGACCGGCGGCGGCCAAAGTGCTGAGGGGGTTTATGAACCAGATGGGAGGGGTGGATGCCTGGAGGTTTGGGAGGCCGAGAGCGCGGGAGTATTCCTTTTTCTCCCATGTCCATAGGGTTTATTCCCGAATAGATTTTTTTCGTCCTGAGCAGGGGATTGATCCCGAAGGTGCAGGATGCAGAGTATTCGGCCATAGCGATTTCAGACCATGCTCCGCACTGGGTTGATCTGGAGATGGGGGAGGCGCGGGACCAGCGCCCGCTCTGGCGCCTGGATGTGGGGATGCTGGCTGCTGAGGAGGTGTGTAGGAGGGTCCGGGGAAGTATTTAGGGGTATCTGGATACCAACGACACGGGGGAGGTCCGGGTGGGGATGGTCTGGGAGGCTCTGAAAGCAGTGATCCGGGGGGAGCTGATCTCCATCCGGGCCCATAGGGAAAGGAGGGAGAGGAAGGAGAGGGAGAGACTGGTGGGGGAGCTCCTGGATGTGGACAGGAGATACGCGGAGGCACCGGAGGAGGGGTTGCTGGTGGAACGGCGTAGTTTGCAGGCCAAATTTGACTTGTTGACCACCAGAAAGGCGGAGGCACAGTGGAGGAGGTCGCAGGGCGCGGTATATGAGTATGGGGAGAAGGCGAGCAGGATGTTGGCGCATCAGCTCCGCAGGCGAGATGCGGCTAGGGAAATTGGTGGAGTGACGGATAGGGGTGGGAATGTAGTACAGAAGGGGACAGAAGTAAATGGGGTCTTTAGGGACTTCTACGAGGAACTGTACCGGTCAGAACCTCCGATGGGGAGAGGGGGGATGGAGAGCTTCATGAACAGGCTATGTTTCCCAAGGGTTCAAGAGGAGCTGGTAGAGGGGCTGGGGGCGCCGATAGAGTTGGAGGAGCTAGTCAGGGGGATTGGACAAATGCAGTCAGGTAAGGCGCCGGGGCCGGATGGGTTCCCGGTGGAATTTTATAAAAAGTATGCGGACCTGGTGGGCCCCGTGTTGGTGCGAGCCTTCAATGAGGCATGGGAGGGGGGGGGGCTTTGCCCTCGACGATGTCGCGGGCACTGATCTCTCTGATCCTGAAGCGGGATAAGGACCCCTTGCAGTGTGGATCATACAGGCCTATCTCGCTCCTCAATGTTGACGCTAAGTTGCTGGCGAAGATCCTGGCCACCAGGATAGAGGACTGTGTGCCAGGGGTGATACACGAGGATCAGACAGGATTTGTCAAGGGATGGCAGCTCAACACGAATGTGCGGAGACTGCTAAATGTTATTATGATGCTGGCAGTGGAGGGGGAGGCGGAGATAGTGGTGGCGCTGGATGCGGAGAAAGCGTTTGATAGAGTTGAGTGGGGGTACCTGTGGGAGGTGCTGGAGCGGTTTGGATTCGGGGAGGGATTCATCAAATGGGTGAGGCTGCTCTACGCGGCTCCGATGGCAAGTGTAGTTACCAATGGAAGGAGATTGGAGTATTTTAGGCTCTACCGTGGGACCAGGCAGGGGTGCCCCCTGTCCCCCTTGCGCTTTGCCCTGGCGATTGAACCTTTGGCTATGGCGTTGAGGGAGTCAGGGAGATGGAGGGGTCTGGTGCGGGGTGGGGAGGAACATCGTGTATCACTGTATGCGGACGACCTGCTGTTGTATGTGGCGGATCCAGAAGGGGGAATGCCGGGGGTGATGGAGCTGTTAGCGGAATTTGGGGGCTTCTCGGGCTATAAGTTAAATTTAGGCAAGAGTGAGGTATTTGTAGTACACCCGGGTGATCAGGAAGAGGGAATTGGGAGGCTCCCGTTTAAGAGGGCAGTGAAGAGTTTCAGATACCTGGGGGTGCAGGTGGCCAGGAGTTGGGGGACTCTCCATAAGCTTAATTTTACCAGGCTGGTGGAGCAGATGGAGGAGGAATTTAAAAGGTGGGACATGGTACCGCTATCGTTGGCGGATAGAGTGCAGTCCGTCAAAATGACGGTTCTCCCGAGGTTCTTGTTCCTTTTTCAGTGTTTGCCCATCTTTATCCCTAGGGCCTTTTTTAGAAGGGTGACTAGCAGCATCATGAGCTTTGTTTGGGCGCATGGGACCCCGAGGGTGAAGAGGGTCTTCTTGGAGCGGGGTAGAGATGGGGGGGGGGCTGGCGTTACCCAATCTCTCGGGGTATTATTGGGCGGCCAATGTGTCGATGGTGCGCAAGTGGATAATGGAGGGGGAGGGGGCAGCATGGAAACGGATGGAGAGGGCGTCCTGTGGAGATACAAGCCTGGGGGCCCTGGTAACGGCGCCGTAGCCGCTCCCTCCTACGAGGTATACCACGAGTCCGGTGGTGGCGGCTACCCTCAAGATTTGGGGGCAGTGGAGGCGACATAGGGGAGAAGTGGGGGGCTCGATGGAGGCTCCGTTAAGGGGGAACCATAGGTTCGTCCCGGGGAACATTGATGGGGGTTTCAGAGTTGGCACAGTGCGGGCATCAGACAGCTGAGGGACCTGTATATTGATGGGAGGTTTGCGAGCCTGGGGGAGTTGGAGGAGAAATTTGGGCTCCCCCCGGGGAACATGTTCAGGTATCTGCAGGTAAAGGCATTTGCTAGGCGGCAGGTGGAGGGATTCCCTTCGCTTCCTGCGAGGGGGGTGAGCGACAGGGTGCTTTCGGGGGTCTGGGTCGGAGAGGGGAAGATATCTGATATCTACAAGGTTATGCAGGAGGCGGAGGAGGCATCAGTAGAGGAGCTGAAAGCTAAGTGGGAGGGGGAACTGGGGGAACAGATCGAAGACGGGACATGGGCTGATGCTCTGGAGAGGGTTAATTCTTCCTCCTCGTGTGCGCGGCTTAGCCTCATCCAATTCAAGGTGCTGCACCGGGCCCACATGACTGGGACGAGGATGAGTAGGTTCTTTGGGGGTGAAGACAGGTGTGTCAGGTGCTCGAGGAGTCCAGCGAACCATGCCCATATGTTCTGGGCATGCCCGGCACTGGAGGAGTTCTGGAAGGGGGTGGCGAGGACGGGGTCGAGGGTGGTGGGATCCAGGGTCAAGCCAGGATGGGGACTCGCGATTTTTGGGGTTGGGGTGGAGCCGGGAGTGCAGGAGGCGAAAGAGGCCGGTGTGCTGGCCTTTGCGTCCCTAGTAGCCCGGCGAAAGATCTTGCTACAATGGAAGGATGCGAGGCCCCCAAGCGTGGAGACCTGGATCAATAACATGGCGGGTTTCATTAAGCTCGAGAAGGTCAAATTCGCCCTGAGAGGGTCGGTACAAGGGTTCTTTAAACGGTGGCAACCTTTCCTTGACTTTCTGGCTCAACGATAGGGTACAGGGACAGTAGTGGGGGGGGGGGGGGGGGGGGGGGGGGGGGGGGGGAAGGGGGAGGGGGGGGAGGGGAGGGGGAAGGGGGGAGGGAGGGGGGGAGGGGGAGGGGGAGGGGGAGGGGGAGGGAAAAGGGGGGGCGGAAGGGGGAGGGAAAAGGGGGGGCGGAAGGGGGAGGGAAAAGGGGGGGGCGGACGATGACTATGTTTATTTAATTTTAATTTATTTTTAAGTTCTTTTGTTCATGGGGGGATGGGATACATATGGTCTGGGGGTGTTACAGTTATTATGGGTTATTTTGTTGCATTTCATTGTTTGTCGTTATGTTTTATATGTTCTGTAAAAAATTCCAATAAAAATTATATTTAAAAAAAAAAAACTATCTCTAATTCGCCAAGTGGTCAGGCACAGCAGGGTGTGACTGTGAGGAAGGCAGAGGGATCCTGAATTCATAAATGGAGGAACCTCAGCCCATACCTTGTCCAAAAGGTACAAGGTGCTTGTTACCTGTGTGGATGAGGAAAATAACTGATGGAAGGATGATCTAGCTGACCACTGCACTGTGGTACAGGAGGCCATTCAAGCAGGGGGAGCAAAAAGACAAGTGGTAGTTGTAGGGGATTCTCTAATTTGAGGAACTGATAGCATCCGTTGCAAGCAGAACCGAGAGCCCCACATGGTAGGCTGCCTGCCCGGTGCCAGGGTGAGGGACATCTCAAACCAGCTTGAAAGGGTATTGGAGGGAGAGGATCCAGTTGTGTTTTAAAAAAAAATAATTTAACGCTTTATTCACGAGTTGAAACAGACAGAACGGCAGGGTGGTCCCTGCGTACCAACGCCCCCTCCCCGCAACCTCCAGCAGCCCCATACTCCGATCCCGAGGGCGGCAGCACGATCTTCTCCGTGTCGTAGTAGTTCTCAGCGATGGGGGACGGGCCCTGCGTTTCGAGGTGTTTAAGACGTCGCTCGGCCTCTCTCCGAGCCCACTGCGGCATCCCACGGTCAAGCAGATAGTGCATGAAGACCGAGCCCATCACAATGGCCAGAGAGTTACCAAAGAAAAAGGCCAGCGTCATGTTCCAGAGGTCAACCACTGGGTCTGAACTGAAGCCATGATACTCGGGATACTTGTCGTACAGGTTGACCTCAGGCTGCTCTCCGTCCCTGTAGCTGAGCGGCTGGTCCTGGGGCCCGGCCAGGGCCGAGGCGGAGCTGGGGGTGGAGGCGGAGCCGGTGAGGGGTCGGCGCCAGGCAGGAGGCCGGTGCCGGTTGCTGAGAGACGGCAACAACGCCTCAGGACAACATGGAGCAGTGCCGCCGCCTTCCACCGCCAGGATCGGGCTCCGGGACCGTGAGGATCTAGTTGTTGTGGTCCACAACAACATAGGCAAGACTAGGAAAGAAGACTGGATGGATTCTCCGTCGGTAGAAACCTCCGTTTTGCCTGCAGTAGACTCACGCCCCCGGATTTCCCGACGGCGTGGGGGTGCCCACAATGGGAATCCCCATTGGCGGCTGGGGCGGAGGACCTCGCGGAGGTGGGGACGAGCTGCACCAGAAAACGGGTGTGGCGGGATGGAGAATTTTGCCCAACATGTTTGGGGAATATAAGGAATTAGCAACAAAATTAAAGAATAGGTCCTTGAGGGTTATGATCTCTGGATTACTACCTGAGCCATGTGTAAAATGCATAGGGATGAGGAAATTGTGGGAGTAAACATGCGGCTGAAGGAGTGGTGCAGGAAAGAGGTGTTCCATTTCATGGGGCACTGGCATCAGTAATGGGACAGGAGAGATCTGTACGGTTGGGATGGTCTCCATCGGAACCGATCCCGGACCAGTGTTCTAATGGAAAGGATAAATAGGGTGGTCACAAGGTCTTTAAAATAGGAAATGGGGGGAAGAGAAAGGTATAATGATTAATTGGAATCAAAGCAGGAGGTGGAGGTTGTTAGGAGGATTAGACAGAAGTAGTCTAACGAATATGGAGGGGGAAAGGAAACGTAAAAAATCAAAGTGTAAGGTGACTGGCAGTGAAAGTTGGGGACGAGGCTGAATGTTATCAGAGATTAATAAAAGAGGTCAGAATGTGAAAAGCAAATGCACAAGAAAATCCTGCAAGGGAAAGACCAATCAGTAGGACAGATTTAACCTTGTACCTAAATGCACGCAGTATTCGGAATAAGGTCAATGAGCTGACAGCGCAAATAGAGACCAATGGGTATGATTTGGTGGGGATTACTGAAACATGGTTGCAGGAGGACTGGGACTGGGAGTTAAATGTCCAAGGGTACTTGGTACTCTAAAACAGGCATTGTCAAACTCAGGGGTGTGACCCGCGATTGGGTTGCGGGTGGGTGTCGGGAGGGTTGTGGAGCCGTCCGTCGCTGCAGCCGCATTTTTAAAAAAAAAAAAAGGTTGCAGCCTTTTTTTTTCAAGTTCGAGGGACCATTGGGGCCAAAGGGACCCAAAACCATTTCCTCCATTTTTGTCAGCAACAAACAGGGTAAGAGAAAATGGTGGGTCCCGAAGGTTGGCCGGTTGGTAAAAATGGGTCCTGGGAAAAAAAGGTTTGAAAAACACTGCTCTAAAAGGATAGACAGGATGGAACAGGAGGTGGAGTTGCTTTGTTTGTTAAAGGTGGCATCAAGGCACTAAGAACGAAAATGTTGAATCGATCTGGGTGGAAATGAAAAACACAAGGAAAAAAGCTTCATGGAAGGAGTTATTTACAGGCCCTTGAGCAATACTTCCAAAGTGGGGCATAGTATAAACCAAGAAATAGTGAGGGCACAATGGCAATCGTGGGTGATTTTAATATGCATATTGACTGCATTAATCAAGTTGGCAAGGGTAACCCCGAGGGAAATTTCATGTGTGTGAGGGATTATTTCTTAGAGCAATATGTTATGGTGCCAACCAGGGAGCTATTTTAGATTTAATATTATGTAACAAAGATTTGATAAATAGTCTTGACGTTAAGGATTCTATTCGAAGGAGTGGTCACAGCGTGCTAGAATTTAAAATTCAGATTGAGTGAGAGAAGACGCAGTTCCATACTAGAGTTTTAACTTTGGGCAGAGGTAATTATACAGGCCTGAGGAAAGAGTTGGCCCAAGTGGACTGGGCACAGATAATTGAAGGTAGGACAGTTGAGGAGCAATGGTGGATGCTCAGGAAGATATTAAATACCACTCAATTGAAGTACATTTCTGAGTGGAAGAGGAATTGTAAAAGGGAGAAAAATGTTCCATGGCTACACAAAGGCAAAAATTAGGGCATACCGTACTGCAAAAGCTAGTGGTAAGCTGGAAGATTGGGATAAGGTTCAGCAAAAGGATACTAAAAATAAAGTCAAAAGAGCCAAGATGAACTATTGAACCAATATTCTGTCTCTGTCTTCACGATAGAAGATATTAAAGCATTTCCAAAAACTTCTGTTGGGACCTTGGTGCAATAACCATCACTAAGAATACGGTATTGAATAAACTGATGGGATTAAGGGGACGGGTCTCCTGTATTGAGTACTGAGGGAGGTGGCAGAGGATGCATCAGTTATGATATTTCAGAATTCCCTGGATTTTGGAAGGATCCTGGTGGATTGGAAACACTCTAATGTGATGCCTCTATTCAAAAAGGGAGAGAGGCAAAATAAATGGGAAAATATAGAATGGTTAGCTTGACCGCTGTGGTGGAGAAGTTGCTGGAATCAATCGTTTAGGAGATGACAAAGTCAATCCACCATTGTCAGCATGGTTTTATGCAAGGTAAGTAAGTCCTGCTCGAGTTCTTTGAGGATGTAACCAGCAAGGTGGATAATGCAGAACCTGTGGATGTGGTATATCTAGACTTCCAGAAGGCGTTTCACAAGGTGTCGCATAAATGATTGATCCAGAAGGTGAGATCATAGCAGATTGGGTGTAGAGTACTAGACTGGATTGAGGATTGACTGACTGACCGAAAGCATAGGGCTGAGATAAATGGGCCCTTCTCTGGCTGGCGAACTGTAACTGGCGGGGTGCCGCAGGGTTCAGTCCTTGGACCTCAATTATTTACAATTTATATAAATGATCTGCAAGCAGGAACAGAGTGTAACATAGCAAAATTTGCAGATGATACTAAAATAGGTAGGAAAGCAAGCAGTGAAGAGGAGATAATATTTTACAGACAGATGTCGATACACAAGGAGATTGGGCCAAAATTTGGCAGATAAGTGTGAGGTTATCCATTTTGGCTGAAAAAATAGAAAGGCAAATTCTTATATAAATGAAGAGCAGATTCAAAATGTGACTGGGCAGAGGTGTCTGGGTGTCTATGCAGGTACAGCATGTAACTAGAAAGGCAAATGGAATGTTAGCGTTTATTGCAAAAGGGATGGAGTATAAAAAGTAGAGAAGTGTTGCAATTGTTTAGGGTATTGGTGAGACCACATCTGGGGTATTGTGTCCAGTTTTGGTCTCCTTATTGAGGAAGGATGTAGTGGCAGTGGAAGCAGTTTTATTTCTTTTCTTTCTTGTCTGTGTGTTTCTGTATTTATATAAATTTAGAGTACCCAATTTTTTTTCCAATTAAGGGGCAATTTAGCGTAGCCAATTCACGTATCAGGCACATCTTTGGGTTGTGGCGGTGAGACCCACCCAGACATAAGGAGAATGTGCAAACTCCATACGGACAGTGACCCAGGGCCGGGATTCGAACCCGGGTCCTCAGCGCTGCAGTCCCAGTGCTATCTACTGCGCTACATGCCGCCCGTATCTTGCTATGTCTAATGATTGTATCAAGCCAGTTATAATTTTGTTATCCTGTTCCCCTCTGTATTCATGCATGTAGAGCTGGTTTTTCTCCTTGTGATGTATTTATTTAATAATTTTGTTGCATTGTTAGCAAAAATGTAATTCTAATAAATATACTTTTAAAAAGTCCCTCATATAATTTACTAATTTGTTTTCACTTATGTTTACAAAAGTACATTGCTCAAGTATTTTTCTAACTGGGAATAAATATTATGTGTTTATGTTTTCAGGTCCCTCTGATGATTCTGATAACTTCACGCACAATTTAAGGGGTGTAATCCCTCGAAGTTTTGAATACCTCTTTTACTTGATCAATCGAGAAAAAGAAACGGTATTTAGAATTTTATGCGCTTTCCAGTTTTAGAATAAGTAATGTAACATTTGCAATTGTATAAAATGTTGGATTAAAATATCACAAAGCACCTCAGTGAATTACTATGGCTTGCATAGGCAAGGTGTTATTAATTGAGGGAAAACATTGGCCAAGACACCAAGAACCCACAGTTCTTTGATAGCAATTCCTATGGTGGACTATATTTCAATATAACATCTCATCTAAAGGATGACACCCCTGAGTGTACCTTTCTTTCAGTGATCTGCAAATCTAGAGTGAGCCGAGCCCTGTATTGTGTCTGAACGCACAGCTTTCTGTTTGTTTAAATCTTCATGGACACGTTTTTCCCTTTGGGAATAGCGGAGAAGTGTTGAAAAGATTAGCTAACTGGCTGTTTATCAACCAGTCCAACCACACCATTAATGCTCCTTCCGTGGCCAACAAGTCCGGGAATGGGACTTGAACCCTAATCTTCTGGCTCAAATGTAGAGATGCTACTTGCTGAACCACAAGACTCCAGCCATAGGTGAGGGAGAACTAGCAACTGTACCGAATTGTCAAATTAAATTTTCTTGAATAATACACTTCTGTCTTCCTTAATAGGCCGGCGAAAGCAAGGATTTTCTGTGCAAATGCTCCTTCATTGAGATTTACAACGAACAAATATTTGATCTGTTAGACGCCGCTTCAACCGGCCTATTTCTTCGAGAAAACATCAAAACAGGGGTCTTTGTAGAAGGGGTGGTCGAACAAGTTGTAACTTCAGCAGCTGAGGCCTATCAGGTAATTTAGTACCACTTCACTTACAATGTCGACACTTTATTTAGTAATGATCACCCCAGGTTTCACTGTTTTATCTTGCCAGAATTATAGTTGGTCAGGTCACTTGCCATGTTGCAGATCGGCATTAAATTTTTTTTTAAGAGGATTTGTTTTATATACAGGTGTTTTTCCAGTGGTTCATTAAACAAGCAAAAGTGGTCTATTAAATCAACTAAATTTTATCGTACTGTTAACTGCAGTGGGTAATGCTGCAATAGATTATTTGTTGATGTTTGAGCTATTGTGCTTGTTTAAAACTACATAAAATTCTTGTGGCAAATGAAGTAATGGCATCATACTGATTGTGTTAAGCAAGACCATTTACAAACTTTCAAAAAGTGTTTTAAGATTTGCAAGATAACTAATTCTCTTTTTAGTTTATGAATTCAACTATAATTGGCCATTAACTCAAATTTTCTGTTTGTCATGAAAACCTATGATTTAATTGAGTAATTTGATGACTATTTATTTTCCTACTTGTGTCCCGTTGTCATGAATGTATTTAAAATTTACAAATGCAATCTTTTAATGTATAGGAACTGTTGGAAGGTGCAGAAATGGAATGAAACATTTCCTAATTTTTGGTAGGTGTTATCCATGGGATGGCGGAATCGAAGTGTAGCATCCACCTCAATGAACAGAGAGTCATCGCGGTCTCATGCTGTCTTCACAGTTACTATACAATCAAAGGAAAACGTCAACAACCTAGTTAACATTCGAACATCGCAGCTGAACCTGGTTGACTTGGCAGGGTCAGAACGACAGAAGGATACGCACGCTGAAGGGCTTCGGTTAAAGGCACGGACAGTTGTCCTTCTGTTTACAATTGCTAATTACAGGGACCATTTACTTCATCCCACAGATGCTGCAGTTACAATAACTCAGGGCTGGATATTCAATGGGAGTGGCACATCTGTCTGTGGGCTTATTGAAGTTCTTTGCTTAAGGGTCCCATCCCACTCCACCAGCATTTTATCCACTGTGGTGGGAGGTGCACACCAAACGGACAACCCAGCAGCTTTAGCTGCACAGGCTAATGTGCGGCAAGGGGGTACCTACTTTGTGGATTGCTTGGGCCGTTTGAAGCACTCGCTCCTCTAGGTCATCCTCACGCTCACAGCCTCCTCTTCCTCCTCCTCCTCTCTCTCTCTCTCTCTCCCTCCGCCCCCCTGACCTCAGATTTCCTAGATTCCTTGTCTTGGGACTACCTGGCTATCCAGTTGGCTAGCTGTTCTCGAAAGGTGTGATTTCCCCTACCCCTGAGATAGGGGCAGAAACCTCACCTTAAACCATTTAATGCCGATCCCAGCGCTGCATTGCTGGATGGCAGTATTATAACTGTTTTGTCCATGTGAATAGATAGGGATTTTTACCATGTACAGAAATATTTCAGTACAGTTTGAGTTCACATGGCATTTCGGCAAATCTTGATTCTAAATTTTAAAATTCTTAATTTTTCTCACTGAATTTCTTTTATTATAAATGTAGAGTATCCAATTCTTTTTCCAATTAATGGGCAATTTAGCGTGGCCAATCCACCTACCGTGCACATCTTTGGGTTGTGGGGGTGAATCCCACGCAGACATCGGGAGAATGTGCAAACTCAACACGGACAGTGGGCCGTGACCGAACCCGGGCCCTCGAAGCTGTGAGGCAGCACTGAACTCTTATGGCTGATTGAACACTGTTATAATTATTTTACTTTCATCAAGCACCGTTATTAAAAAAATTCTGAAAATTAAACTAGGAAAATTATTTTAATGTTTTTTTTGTTATCACTTCTCCTTTCCTGCATGTTCTAGGAGGCGAGCAGTATAAACCGATCACTGAGTTGTCTGGGACATGTCATTATGGGCCTTGTTGACGTGGCTAATGGAAAAAACAGACACATCTGTTACCGAGATTCTAAACTGACATTCTTGTTGAGGGTAATGTAACTACTAGATTGTTGAACACTTCTTGGGAGATTTTAAACAATTAAAAGATTTTTTTCTGCTAATTGGTTAGTTATTACAATTTTGTAATATTAAAAATTATGTACAACAAAAACTTAATTTTGGAAGCGGGTACCTTTATATATAAAAAAAAAATTACTTTATCAGAGTTAGAATGCCAGAGTTCAAGAGTGTGGACAGGGGCAAAGCCCTAATCCAGGTCCTTGCCTGCTCCAAAAACCAATTCAAATTGAATCCAATTCATGGTCACCACAAGAGAGACATACCAGATCCAGACATTACACCTGACCTCACGCTCATCTTAGTTGTGCAGCAGCTGCAAATTTGCAACCATGCCTTTGCATAAGTGTATCTCTGATAAAATTTTAATGATCCATACTGATTAACAAGATAAGAATCAATAGATAGCACATTTTTGGGAAGTTGGTTACCTGTTTTCTAATAGCAGAATGGCTATCAACAGGTTAATGAATAATTTTGTTGCAGGACTCTCTTGGAGGAAATGCAAAGACTTACATCATTGCAAATGTTCACCCTGGGTCACGGTGTTTTGGTGAAACGCTCTCCACACTTCAGTTTGCCCGTAGAGCTAAGCTGATCAAAAATAAAGTGAGTTAAAGTTCTTGACTTGTTCACTGTGTATCTCTAATGTTGATTAATCAAGTTATGGTTATGCATTTTTTTCATGTAATTGAGAATATGTAACAGGCTGTCTAATCATTCAGCTGGTTATGGAGCAGTTGAGCCATACAAACCCCAGGAAGGTTCAATCTTCAGTATAGGTTGAATCAGCTGGGGTGGCAGTAGAAATATTACAGTTGGCTTCAATATTCAAGTTAAGGGTGAGGGAAGTGGGAATTGAGTTCTTGATTATTCTCCAATGACCATTGATGGAAAGTGTTTGTGTATTAATATTGTGCAAGAAATGGAGCAGGAAAAATAGTGTTTGAAAACCTGAATGTGAAAGGTCATGTTTCAGTCTGTAAAATCTACAATCCCTTTATATATTTCATTTAATATTTTTTATTCTTTTAAAACTGAACTGTAATGATCCATGTGAATGCTCTCTTGGAAGTATAAACATTAGATTTTCCATTATTCTTATAAACCTTGTAGTAGGCTAATGCTGTTCAAGAACACCGTATAAAATTGTTACCGTGTGATTATTTGGTTACTGTTTAATTGATGTAGCACCAACTTATTCCCTCTTTGTTGTAGGCCATAGTAAATGAAGATACTCAAGGCAACGTCCACCAGCTGCAGGCAGAAATCAAGAAGCTGAAAGAACAGCTTTCTGAGCTGTCTAAAGGACATATTTCACAGGAGGTGGAGGCTAACCGAGGTAAGGATTCCAGTTAAGACCAGGAACTTTGAGAAATAAAGGATTGGCCTTCAGGAAACAAGTACAAAGGGCAGCATGGTGGCCTAGTCGTTAGCACAACCGCCTCACGGCGCTGAGGTCCCAGGTTCGATCCTGGCTCTGGGTCACTGTCCGTGTGGAGTTTGCACATTCTCCCCGTGTCTGCGTGGGTTTCGCCCCCACAACCCAAAAATGTGCAGAGTAGGTGGATTGGCCACGCTAAATTGCCCCTTAATTGGAAAAAATAATTGGGTAATCTAAATTAAAAAAAAAAAAAAGGAAACAAGTACAATATCAATTTGACACCAAATGGATGAGGACTGTAACAAAATATAAATGGATGTTATCGAACATGCACAATTTGCTTGCAAATTGATTTCAGAACAGATAATTTGAGATGATCCCATTTTGGTAAGAATAAGGAGGCTACCTAGTCCTTGGAAAATAAGAGTTTAAGTAGGGTAAAGGGATAGAAGGGGGCGGATACACAAATCATTGTAAGTAGCAATGTAGATTGACAGTCGTAAACATCACCAGAATTGAGGTCCATTTCTAGATGAGCACAATTGAAAAGCAGAGAAGCTATACTCAAAGACTTTGGTTAGAAAACACTTGGAATGCAGTGCACAATTCTGATCTATTACAAAAAATGTATAGATTACTGGAGAAATACAGAAATGATTTACAAAACTCCTGGAACTGAAAGGGTACAACAATTTGCAAAAGCTGAACCAGATTGAGATTGGGGCTCTTTCTCTCCAAGGAGTGTTTTATCAGCTGGATGTCGAGAAGCTGTTTCCATTTGGTGGAAATATAAATCCAACAAGGAATTCGGGTGAAACTTCTATACCTGAAGCAATGAGAATGGAACTCGTTGCCACATGGTGCAGATGAGACAATTGGCATAGATGCATTTAAGAGAAAGCAAGATAAGTGCATCAGGGAGAAGGGGATAGAATGATATGTTGCCTGCCTGGTGTGTTCCAGCTAATATTCACCCGTCAATCAGAAACATTTTTTAAAAAAGTCTGCTCATTATTGCATTGTTCTTTGGGAGTTTTCTGGATGGAAATTGGCTGCTGCGTTTCATACGTCCTAACAGTGATTAAGCTTCAAAAGTAGATGCCTGAAAAGCACCTTCAGACATTCTGAGGGTGTGCAAGGCACTATATAAATATATCTTTCTAATTCAATTTTGTATAAGAGAAAAGAATACGAGATCTCTGAGTTATTTAAGAAAACGCCTGAGCTTAATGAAGGAACTTTTATGTTAGTGCCTGCTGCAATCAAGTGGTCTCTGCAACAGACCCTTCAGTTAGCCACAGGAAGCATTCAAGTCTATAAAACATCAATCAGTTAATTGTTGCTGAGCAGTTTACTTGGCTTGCTTTATTTAAACAGTTTTGTTGGGTCCAAGCAAAGACATTTCTCTGCTAATGTGAAGTTCGCAGCTTTTAAGAATCCACCCAAAATTTATTTTAAATGTTTTCTTTCAATTTATCAGATGCTGTTTCTGTGGATGGAAATGAAATAGATTGCAATGAATGGAAGAATCGTTTTCTGGAAGCCATGCTTCTGTGGGAGAACAGTGAAAGCCAAAACCAGGTTGGGTTCCAGCTACATTTCTTTCCCTTGGAGGAGAGGGCAAAGTAATCTCAGATACTGAAGCAGTCCAAGTCCACTGCACCAAGCTGTCCAAGTCCACTGCACCAAGCTGATAAGTGGCAAGTAGCATTCGTGCCACACAAGTGCCAGGCAATGACTATCTCCAATGAGAGAAAATCTACCACCGTTCCTTGATAGACAGTGATAATGGCCAGAAGCTTAGCTGGGCTAGTGTAAGAAGGTTGCGTCAGAGGCTAGGAATTCTGTGGTGAGTAACTCACCTTATTTACCCAAAACCATCTACTAGATATCATGTACAAGATACAAATCAGGAGTATGATGAAATGCTCTCCACTGGCCTGGATGAGTGTAGTTCAACAACACTCGAAGCTCGGAACCATCCAGGACAAAGCAGTCTGCTTGATTGGCATCCCATCACCCGCCATAAATTTTCACTCCTTCCACAGCAGCCCAAAGTGTGTACCAGCTACAAGATGCAATGCAACAACTTGCCAAGGCTTCTTTGGCACCATCGTCTTGTACTTAGAAATATTTTATATTCGGTCCTGCTTTCTTTGATCCAGGTCTCTCGCTGTAATATCATAATTCCATTTGTCAACTTGTGCCAGGGGTTCACCAGTCTTTTTAATCCTGTGCATTCACATCCATGTGAATGAATCTTTTATAACTCACCCCCTTACTCTGACCCCATCTACTAATTTAGAACTAAACGCTCCAAGTATTTTATTTCCCTTGATACTACTCTGACCTATCCTCCTTATCAGTTAATACTTCTCTACTTCCCACAGTCAATTTTCCTACTCCTCCACTCTGGTTTTCCCTTGGGTTCCCATTCCCCTGCCAATCAGGTTTAAACCCTTCCCAACAGCAGTAGCAAACATTCCTGCAAGGGCATTAGTCTCAGCCCTGTTAAGATTCAAATCTTGTCAAGATCCCACCTGTCTCAGATCTGGTCCCAGTGTCTCAGATATCCAAAACCCTCCGGGTGGCATGGTGGTGCAGTGGTTAGCACTGCTGCCTCATGGAGCTGAGGACCCGAGTTTGATCAAGGCCCCTGGTCACTGTCCGTGTGGAGTTTGCGCATTTGCCCCATGTCTGTGGGTCCCACCCCCACAACCCAAAGATGTGCAGGGCAGGTGGATTGGCCACGCTAAATTGCAACTTAATTGGAAAGAAATAATTGGGTACTTATAAATTTATAAAGAAAAAAGGTATCTAAAGCCCTCTATTTCTCCAGCCACGTGTTGAACTGCTTGATCTTCCTATTATGCTCACTAACATGTGGCACTGGGAGTAATCCTGAGATTACTGCTCTCGGGGTACTGCTTTTCCATTTCCTCCTTAACTCCATAAAATCTGCTTTCAGGATCTGCCCCTTTCTTGCCTATGCCATTGGTCCCAATATGGACCATGACCTCTGGCTGTTCACCCTCCCCCAAAACAATGTCCTGCCACTGCTTTGTGACATCCTTGACTCTGGCACCAAAGAGGCAACATACCATCCTGGAGTCAGGTCTGCAGCCACAGAAACACCTCTCTACTCTTCTAACTATGGAATCCCGTACTACTAAAGCACTTTCACTCTTCCTTCTCTCCTCCAAGCAGCCCTTGGTGCCATGAACCACACTTTTGGAGCATCCAAAGATATACAGGTTAGGTGGATTGGCCATGCTAAATTGTTCCTGTGTCCAAAGATGTGTATGTTGGGTGTGATTACGGAGATAGGGCGCGGGGTGATCTAGGTAGGGTGCTCTTTCTGAGGGTTAGTGCAGACTCGATGGGCCGAATGACCTCTCTGCACTGTATAGATTCTATGGCTCTTCTGAGGAACCATTGCATTCACCAGTATCCAAAATGGTTCAGTAGTTAAGAGAGTGAGATGGCCTCCGGGGGATACACAACCTGCCTGGTTCTCTTAGCTGCTCTGGCGGTCACCCATTCTCTGTCTGCCTGTGTACTTAGCTGCAGTGTGCCCACCTAGCCACGTAACCCTCAGCTTCGCAGATGCATCACAGCAACTCCTGCTGCCACAACCTGTGCCCACCCCCCTGCCAATCGGGGCTGGTTTAGCACACAGCTAAATTGCTGGCTTTGAAAGCAGACCAAGGCAGGCCAGCAGCACGGTTCAATTCCCGTACCAGCCGTCGGGACGGGCGCTGGAATGTGGTGACTCGGGGCTTTTCACAGTAACTTCATTTGAAGTCTACTTGTGACAATAAGCGATTTTCATTTTTTCATTTCATTTTCAATCTAGTTTAAACCCTTTCCAACAGCAGGAGCAAATCTCCCTGCCAGGGCATTAGTCCCAGTCCTCATAAGGTGTAAACCATCCTTGTACAGGGCCTGGAGCTCAAATGTTTGTAGCTGACGACACTTCCTGCATATGTAGTCATGGAGGGCCCTTTGTACATGCATGACCTCCCACATCTAGCAGCACATGGCCGAGCTGCACTGGCATGCCTTAAACTTTATATTAAGTGTTTACTCGCCTGACACTCACCAATCGTCGTCATCTCTCCCTTTCATGCCTCATTATGAAATCTCGCTGCTCTCCCTTTAGCATTTGTTTATCGCATGGGCTCCTCTCACTTGAACTAGCTCTTTCTGAACTTCCGGCTCCTTTCGTGCTCATTTTGAACTCCTGGCTCCTGTTGTGCTCGTGGAAACTAGGTGCAGGTTATCCTCCCTCGGTTTCCACTGTCTCGCAGAGTGAACTCTTGTGCTTGCTCACGCACTCTCTCTCAGTGCTTTTAGCCTCTGCTGTTCTTGCTGACTCACGCTCTATCTCTCCATTCCTTTAAGCCCCCACTGTTCCTACTGATTCTGATCACCCAAGATGGTGGTTCGCTATAATCTTGCCACGGGTAGTTAGGGATGGTCAATAAATGCTGGCCTTGCCAATGATGCTCATATCCCAAGAATGAATATATTTTTAAAACTAGATGATTTAAGCCATTTTAATTAATTTGGCCAATTTGGATTTATTTGATTAACAGTGATGTTGGCTTTATCAATATGACTTAGAATCACTATTGTGCAGAAGGAAGCCATTCGGCCCATCGGGTCTGCACTGACCCTCTGAGCGAGCACCCTACCGAACCCCACCTAATCGTTTGGACACTAAGGGGCAATTTAGCATGGCCAGGCCACTTAACCGGCACATCTTTACACAGAGAGTGGTGGGTGTGTGGAATGCACTGCCAGCAGAGGTGGTGGAGTCAGAGTCATTAGAGACAGGTACATGGACAGCAGTAAATTGAAGGGGTGTAGGTTAGGTTGATCTTAGATTAGGATAAATGGTCAGCACAACATCGTGGGCTGAAGGGCTTGTACTGTGCTGTACTGTTCTATGTTCTATCTTTGGACTGTGGTAGGAAAGCGGAGCACCCGAAGGAAACCCACACAAACACGGGGATAATGTGCAAACTCCACAAAGACAGTCACCCAAGGCTGGAATTGAACCCAGGTCTCTGGCGCTGTGAGGCAGCAATGCTAACCAGTATGCCACCATGCTGCCCATTCCTATTAATCCATTGCAGGTTGGAATTGCAGTAGCACTCAAAAGTGATATTGACCTAGACCATGGTGTAGGAATCAAGATGACTCATTGTGGGAATTCTATTGTGTTAACCATGTCTCAGAAAGCATTTGACTGGAAAGACAGAAAGCAAGTGGGCATGGAAAAGAAAGTATTCCTCCTATTGCTGAAAAAACTTGTGTGTCTTGATTCTTTATTCCATTTTCGTTTTTCAGAACCTGAAAGAAAACATTGGCCAACTTAAAGATGTGTGCGCTAAAAAGGAAAAGATACTTCAGTCAAACAAAATGATTGTGAAGTTCAGGGAGACAAGCATAGCACGACTGGAAAAGTACCTGAAAGAATCCCAAGGAAATCTACCTCCTGATGAAAAGGATGCAGAGATCGTTGAGTTGAGGGAGGAAATTCAAACTTTAAAAAAGCAGGTGGGATATCTGGAAAGAAAGAGCCTGCTTAGAATTTTAACGCGCATATTTATCTTGAAACATCTTCAAATAGAGTAATTAATTTGGATTGTTGACACCTTGCATTATGAAATCACTTTCAATTCAGTTTAGGGAAACAAGAGATTGAATCAATGTATTTGGCCAACAGTTTAAGATGAATTTAGTGTTGATGGTGTGTTATAGTTCAATCAAGGAGACTTCTGGTGGCGACCATGAATTGAGTGGTCGCACACAGGGCAGCTTCTGCTTGAAGGCATAGAAAAGAGCTCTTTTTACCCATTGATGGGAGTAACTTCAATGGAAAAGTGTAGCTGAAGGTCAGAGGTGAAGTTCCACCCTGGGTGTGGCTGGTTACCAGACCTGGCTAAGGAGTTGGAAGAGACTTCTGATGCAGCAGCTCTTGGAAAAATGGCTGAGGGGGAGGGTCAGTACAGGTTGGAAGACCCCAGATGGAACAGTTCATGGCTTTCATCAGGGAAGACGTCCGTCAACAAAAGAAAGATGCAGGAGCACCAATCGAACTCCATCGAAGGGGCTGTGGCGTCCCTGACTGAATCGATCGAAAGGGTTCAAAACTGGAGGCACAGGGGTCGCAGATCCGAAAGATGGTGAGGGTGATGTTGGGCCATAGCGATCGGGTGGTGAACGGAAGTGGGGTGGGGGAGGGAGGGAGGGCGAAGCGACGTGGCAGGGTTGGAGAAGGAGCGTGGTCAGGGACGGAGAAGGGGGCCATCTTGGATGGGCAAAATTAGAAGAGGCAGAGCCGAAAAGAGAGGATGATGGACGGTAAAAGGGAATGGAGGATTAAGTCCCTGGTAAGGCTTATAACGTGGAACTTGCGAGGGCTCAATGGACTGGTGAAAAGATCTCGTGTTTTCACGCACCTCAGAAGCTTGAAGGCGGAGGTGGTCTTTCTGCAGGAGACGCACCTCATTGTGAAGGACAAGGTTAGGTTGAGAAAGGGATGGGTGGATCAGGTATTTCACTAGGTGTTTGACTCAAAGTCCTTGAAGAGCAAGAAGATGAATGTATACGCACTGAATTGGAACAATGCACGCACCAGTTGATCATGGGAGGAGACTTTAATTGTGTTCTAGAGCCGAGTGTGGATAGGTTAAGCCCCAGGTCAATGGGAAGGATATGGATAGCAAAGGAGCTGGAAGGCTTCATTGAAAAGATGAGTATGATGGACCCATGGCGCTTAAGAACCCAGGGGAAGGGAGAACTCCTTTTCCTCATATTTACAGGGTGTACTCCAGAATTAACTTTTTCGTGGTGATCCGGGAGGTGTTGGTAGGGGTGGAGGGGGCAGAGTATGTGGGGATAGTAATTTCAGATCATGCGTCCCACTGGCTGGATGTTCGACTTGGATAGGGATGGGCTGTTAAATGTGAATGTGACCCCTGTCGAGAGGACGCCTACCAGACAGAGTGGTGTATATGGATGCGGAGAAGGCATTTGACCGGGTGGAGTGATGGTACATGCTTGAGGTCCTGGGAAGGTTTGGACCGAAGTTTGTGACATGGGTGCGCTTGTTATATATGGCACTGGTGGCGAGCGTACGGACCACTGATATAGACTCTCAAAGCTTTTGATTACACAGGGGAACAAGGTAGGGATGCCCGTTGTCACCTCTGCTGTTTGCCTCTGACAATGGCCCTTAGGGGGTCGGCAATAGAGCCTCTGACAATGGCCCTTAGGGGGTCGGCAGAGTGGCAATGGATTACGAGGGGGAGTAAGGAGTATCGGGTGTCGCTATATGTGGATGACCTGTTACTGTACGTGTCGGATCCGCTGGACAGGACGGGGAGTATTATGGGCCTATTAGGGAAGTTTGGGGTGTTCTCGGAACACAAGTTGAACATAGGGAAAAGTTGTTCCCGGTGAATGAGTTGGGTCCGAGAGCCAACCAAGGGGGAGGGATACCATTCAAAGTAGCGACATATAGGTTCAGATACCTGGGGATTCAGGTAATGGGGAGTGGGCGACGTTGCATAAATAGAATTCAACAAAGTTGGTGAGGGAGGATCTGAAGAGGTGAAACATGCTGAATCTGACTCTGGCAGGGAGGGTCCAAGTGGTGAAAACGAACGTCCTGCCAAGGTTGCTATTCCAGACATTTACGTTTTGTTGTGCCATAAAGCCTTTTTCCGTAAGTTGGATACGATTATCTCAGTTTGTGTGAGCAGGGAAGGTAGCATGGGTAAAGAGGACCCTGTTACAGAGGCAGAAATGGGGGTTGGCATTGCCAAACCTGCTGCATTATTATTAGATGGAGAAGGTGAGGCGGTGGTGGGAAGGAGAGGGGGGCAGAATGGGTTAGGATGGAGGAAGAATCTTGTAGAGGGTCCAGCCTGAGGGCAATGGTGACGGCGGTGTTGCCGCTGGCGCCAAGGAAATATACGGAGAGCCCAGTGGTGTAATCCACAGTGAAAGTCTGGAACCAGTTGAGGAGGCACTGATGTTAACAGCTTTGTGCAAAAACCACGGATTTGAGCCGGGGAGGGACAGATGGTATGTATAAGAAGTGGGGCTAGTTAGCATGAGGGATCTGTACCTACAAGAGAGGTTTGTCAGTATAGAGGAACTGAAGGAAAGTGCAGGTCGTGAGAGGAAGCGAGTTTAGATACTTGCAGGTAAGAGACTTTGTGCGGAAGGTCTGGAAGGAGTTCCCCAAACTACTGCTGGAGGTGGAAGGGGAGGGCAGGATCGAAGACCTATATGGGTGGCTGGGCGAGCAGGTGGTGAAGATTAAGGGGGAGGGGCAGCTGGGAGGATGAGATAAATTGGGGAATATGGAGCGAAGTGCTACGCGGGGTAAACACAGCCTCCTTGGACGCGAGGGTGAGCCTGATATAATTCAAGGTGACAGGCGGTACATATGATTCAGGCAAAAAATGAGTGGGTTCTTCCAGAGGGTGACTGATGAGTGAGGAGTGGGCGGGGATCAGCAAAGCACGCGCACATGTTGAGGGTTTTGAGAAGCTAGAGAGATACTGGGAGGGAGTGTTTGCCGCGCTAATGAGAATCGTGTGGAGGAGGTTGGACTGGACCCTTTGGCGATGTTGGGATATTGGGGGGGCGGTGTTCGGGATATCGGAGAGGCCGGAGCTGATGGAAGGGAGGGTAATATTCTTGTCAGATGGCCTGATTTATAGTACAAGAACACTTATAGTTAAAGTTATTAACATTAACTGTGGGTCAACTATATAACAAAACAACAGATGAATAACAGCATGATCATGCAGAGACAACCTCTCTCCCAGCTCTCCAGTCAGTCTGTCATGGAACTCTAGCATTCACTTGTATACTAATGAGACACCTAGTGGGCAGTCGGTGAATTACAACACAGCCATGATATCACTACAGGGAGGATGGCTCATGTTGTGACCTTCGCCTCTCTGGTTGCCCGGTGAAGGACTTTATTGGAATAGCGGTCAGCAACGGCGCCGGGGGTGGCGGTCTGGCTGGGAGACTTGTACGACTTTCTCCGTCTGGCAACGATTAAATACGAATTGAGGGGTTTTAAGCCAAGGTGGGATTTTGTCGTGGCCATGTTTGAGGAGTTGTTCGTCAAGGATGGAGGGAGCAAATTTTTACAAACTATAATTGTGTGATGGGGAGTATGTTCCCTGGACTTGTCTTATTTTGTAACCATTTGAATATGTTTGGAATAAAATGCGTTTAAAGAGTCTTGGTGATCTGGCAACATGGACTTTTACATGCATGTTGTAGAGTGGAGCTATGGATAGTGATAATAGAGACTCCAGCTTTCTTTCCATCACATGGCTGACCAGGAACCTTTCCCACTCTTACTGCCTCCCATTGTTTTGTATTAAAAGGATTTGCAGGTTGTCATTCAACCCGTTTAACACACCTTCCTTGGCTGTCAAGTCCTCGTTGGAACTTAAACCTGGAGCTTCTACTCTGAGCAAGGATGCTATTCAATGTGCCACAATATCTCCAAATGATTAGTAACCCCTGATAAACTATGCAGTTGTAAAGTTCTACCTTTTCTTTTAAAGTAAACCAGGATAAGAATAATTAGTTCCGCATATCCTTGGAGCGAAGGAATCTAGAGGTACACGGTCATAGATCATTTAAAATAGCAGCACAAGTTAACGCCGCCATAGAACATAAAATTATTTTCAGAGGAACAATTGAAAAGCACTTAATTTATGTTAAACTTGTAAAGAACTTTAATATAAAAGCTGAATGTTAAAAAACAGTGCTTTGGCGAAAGAAAGAGGTCTTTGATATTTCATCAGAACCTTGATGTAGTATAGAAACTAGGTTAGAACCCCACTTAGGAATTATTGTGCACTGTTCTCCCAGTGTATATATAAGCATGGAGATGGTGCAAAAAATATTTACAAAATGATACTAGAACTAAGAAGGTATAGTTATCAGGAAACATGTAACATATTGAGCTTTTCTCAAGAAAATAGAGTAACCTAATAAAGGGCCTTGGTCTGAATCCTCTTAATTTTAGAAAAAGACTTCCACTGGTGGGGTATCCAGAACTCGGGGCCATATAGTCTTAAATAAATTCAATAAATAATTTAGAGTAGTTAGAATGTGCAACTTGTTTATCACATTGAGCAGACAAAAAAGTGGAAGAGGTGCCTTTATGGGAAAACTAGCGAAACACATGAGGGAGAAAGGATTGGAAAGCTATGTTGACAGGGTTCGAAGTAGGGTGCGAGGAGGCTCCCGTGGACGATAATTGCCAGAATGGATCAGTTGAGCCAAGTGACTTTTTATTGGTGTGCATTCAATGTAGTTTATATTAAGTTCCTTGTAGAAAATTTATAATGTTTTGTGCTACTAGATTGAACAAGACCCTCGGGTTGCCAGTTACGCAATGGAGAATCGTGCTCTGCGGGAAGAAAACAAATACCTGAACTCCTTGGAAAGTGTGAAACATGCTAAGGAAATTACCTTACACATGGCAGCAGAATTGGAAAGAGCATTTTTGGAAGCCTCTACTTCTGATAAAAATACTGGAGGTAAATCTACTGATAAATGTTTGTAATTTGATATGCAATTTACTCGACAAAGATCTGTTAACATTGTGTCTGCATAATCATGCATTGTATTCTTTTTGCTGTTCCTGATTTAGCACTAATATTTAGTGTATTGTTCCTTTCAATTGTAATATGCAAGAGATGCTTTGTCAATTCATTTATAAGGTCAGACGTGGTACCTGTCACCCGTCAAAGTTGAAAATGTCTCTGCAGTATCACAAGAAAGGCTTAAAGCTCGACTTCTGCAAGCACAGAGTGATTTATCTTCTGTGAAACAGGACTATGAGGAGTTTCAAGAGCTGACCAAGTAAGTTGACTAGTATTTGTTGTTTGAAAATTCTACCAACTTAGTGCCATCAGTCATAATTGTAGTTATTTAGTTATTTTGTTAATGTATGTGTTCAATTCCATTCATGACCAGGCCAGGGAGGTGAAGCAGACCAATGTTTAGTAAACTTTTTCTTCCCCCTCATCTCATATTAGGTAGGTGAGCAGGGGCAGCATGGTGGCACAGTGGTAGCACTGCAGTCTCACGGCGCCGAGGTCCCAGGTTTAATCCTGGCTCTGGGTCACTGTCCGTGTGGAGTTTGCACATTCTCCCCGTGTTTGCGTGGGTTTCGCCCCCACAAGCCAAAGACGTGCAAGGTAGGTGGATTGAACACGCTAAATTGCCCCTTAATTGGAAAAAATGAATTGAGTACTCTAAATTTATTTTTTTTAAAAAGGAAGGTGAGCAGTGTGGTACTGGAAAGAGCTGCTCAGTCACCCCGGGGATGTTGAGTTCCACTCATGCTTCTTGATACTGAGGTTAACTTGTAAATTCCAGAAAATCTTGGGAAAGGACTGCAATGCTGATTTTTATGGTCTGATTTATATAAACTGAGCTTTTTATTACTTTTAGGAAGAAACAAATGGAGTTGGATTTAGAGGTCCACACCCTTCAAAAGGCCAACCAGCATCTAGAAAATATTTTGGAGACAACAAAAGCTCTCACACGTCAGGAGGTCTTCCAGCTAAATAAGATGCATGCTGAGACAATTAAGGTACATATTCCATGACACATTCGTTATTAGTAATGGGATTTTTACACACTCCAGATTCAACTGAGGTTTGTTAAACTGATTTCAACGGAGACCTAAATGCTTGGGGTTGGAATCCATCATTCATTTGCACCATTTTAGCAAAATAAACTTTTTCTTTTGATTCCTGTGGAATTTGGTGCCCTGCCCCAAGAGGCGAGGAGATTACAGTGAAAGTAATTTGTACCAATTGTTATTATAGCTAATCCTTTTGAAAAAATATCCTTGCAACATTAGCTGACGCTGTCATTTTTCGAGGAGCAAGTCCGTGCACAATACACCACCTCTCAATTAAATTTTATTTGTGCAAACACTATTAAAGGAAAATCTTGTTCCTGTAAGTCCTCGAAAGCATCTTGAATTTGATTGCTGTGAAAATTATTGTCAGCATTTGTTGTTCATCCTGAATTGTCCATGAGAAATTAGCGGTGAGCTGTGTACTTGAGCCACTGCAGTACGTGAAATGAAGATACACCCAGTTTTTAAAAATAATATATTTTGTGGGATCACGGTGTAGCTGGCTACGCCAGCATTATTGTCCATTCCTAATTGCCTACATCACAATACCCTGTACTAGTGCGCAGTCAATTCCAGCCCCACTTGATCTGGAGTTGCAACACAGGTGAAATGAGAGATTTTATTTGAAGTACCAGAGGTCTTTGGTTGAGCCCAATAAACTACAGTCACCAGGTTTGTAACTTCAAAACACAAGTAACCTTTTATTGTGTACTGTATTATAATTAAATGGATAGAAAATGCAACTAACTCTCCTACCCCATTCCCGACCTGCCCCCTTTCTAACTTGCCCCACTTTCCACGCGCGCACACACAAAAAGGTGGTGGAAAGAAAATCAAAAAGAAGGGGATGTGGATCTCTGATGCACTGCAATGACTTCCAGTCGATGTCTTTCTGAAGTTCAGGCTTTCGGTTTTGTACTTCCTTAAAGGCTTGAGATGGTTTTCACTGCCGTTGCTGTTCACCTTCACTGTAGACTCAGTATCATTTCAGGTTTACAGCAATGGATGTGCCAGGCACTCATTACTTTCAGATAAATGGGAGAGAGAAGGAAAATGTACCGTTTCTTTCTAAGGTATAAACACTTCTGCTAAGTTCCCTCTGAAGGCATCATCGCTAGCCGTTGTCAGGTAGACAGTTGACTGATCAAAACTAGTCCCTCCAAAGCTGGTTCCCAAGATCCACTCAGTGCTGAGGAGTCTCGTTTCTCCTCTCCAAAATACAAAACAAAGACTCTTCGACCCTCCAAACCTGTACCGGTCATGATACCATCCTTGGCCAAAATCCTCAGCACTTCCTAGTGCCGTATCCCTCTATACACATCCTATCCATGTATTTGTCGAGATGTCTTTTGAACGCCATTAATATATCTTCCAAAGGGCAGCACGGTGGCGCAGTGGGTTAGCCCTGCAGCCTCACGGCGCTGAAATCCCAGGTTCAATCCCAGCTCTGGGTCACTGTCTGTGTGGAGTTTGCACATTCTCCCCGTGTTTGATGTGCAGGGTAGGTGGATTGGCCACGCTAAATTGCCCCTTAATTGGAAAAAATTAATTGGGTACTCTAAATTTATTTTTAAAAAATATATATATATATCTTCCATAACCTCCCCTGGCACTCACCTTCCAGGCACTCACCACCCTCTGTGTGAAACAAACCTGCCTCGCCCATCCCCTCTAAGCATTGCCCCTCAGACCTGAAATCTATGCCCCCTGGTGACTGACCCCTCCACCCTGGGAAAGAATGCCTGCCCATCCATTCTATCCATGCCCCTCATAATCTTGTAGATCTCTATCGGGTCACCCCTCAAACGTGGTTGTTCTAAATCCTGGGAACACAGTGTCCTGGCAAGCAGGTTGTTTCAACAGAGTCTTCTGCTTAAAAACACATCCCGATTATGGGTCCATTGCCAAAAATAATTTTAAAAATAAAATGAATGGGAACAAAGGAAATAATAGGAAGACTCTTACACCTATGAGAAGGTGGTGATAAGCCGCCTTGAGCCATTACAGTCCAGGTACTGTCAGTAAACCCTAAGTGCTGTTCGGAAGGAAGTTCCAGAATTTTGAACCCAACAGTGAAAGAATGGTGATATAGTTCCAAGTTAGGATGATGTGTAGCTTGGGGATGAACTTGCAGGTGCAGTGTTCGCATGTATGTGCTGCTCTTGTCTGAGATGGTAGAGGTTGTGGGATTGTCAAGTGGTGTCAAAGGAAACTTTGCGGACTTCCGGTGGCGGCTATGGAGGAGTAAGTTGCACATTGGTGGCTCCCACTCTGGTTGGACTTTTGGACCTTCCCCCCCGGTCTTTTCTTTGGTTTTAATCGGAAGATTTGTTGGCTGAGGCAGCTGGGCACTGTTTCCTCGCATTGGTTTATGGAAAAAAGGATCAGAAGTGTGCCAAAGGGCAGAAACAAGAAGCCAGTAGCGAGCGGTGTTGAAGTTGTAACGGGAGACAGTATGGCCGAGGGACGGTCCCCTGGAGTGGCAGCGCAGTGTGCAGCGAACCCAGTGATGCAGGCCATTCAGGATGGTTTCGCCAGACAGAAGCTGGAATGCCTGGACTCGATCAAGGAGTCAATTGATCGCCTGGAAAGCAGACTGGATGCCCAGGACCGTGTGATTCAGAAGGTGGAGAAGACGCTGCTGAAACAAGAGGAGCACCAAACGGCTGTGGAGCTGGAGGTGGGGATGCTGCGAGAACAGCAGAAAAGGCTCTTGGAGAGGGTGGAAGACCTTGAGAACCGGTCCCGCCGACAGAATCTAAGAATTTTCGGGCTTCCGGAGAGAGCTGAGGGAGCAGATGCTGGAGCATACGTGGCGGGTATGTTCGAAACGCTGCTGGGGGAGGGGGCATTCCCCCGACGGCTGGAGGTGGACAGGGCGTATCGGGCGCTTGCCAGGAAGCCGCGGGAAGGGGACCCTCCGAGGGCGATGGTGGTGAGATTCCACAGGTTCCTGGACAAGGAATGTATTCTGCGGTGGGCCAAGTGCACGAGAAGTTGCAAGTGGGAGAACAGCATCCTGTGTGTGTGTACCAGGACCTGAGCGTGGAGGTGGCGAGGAAGAGGGCAGGCTTCAATCAAGTCAAGGTGATTTTCTTTAAGAAGCAGGTGAAGTTTGGTCTTCACATAAATACCACAGTATTCATATGGTTGGCCCAAATTCAGTTTCTGGTCCATGATTACCCCAGCAATGATTTGGGTGATTCAGTGATGATAGTGCCATTGAACGTTACGGGGAAATGGTCATTGCTTGGAAATTGTGTAGCAAATATGTGGCTCGTCACTTATCAGTCCAACCCTGAATGTTGTCTGGGTTTGATGCATATTGACACAGGCTAATTCAGAATCGGAGGAGTGACAAATGGTGCTGAATATTGTCCAAGCATCTACGAATATCCTCATATCTGAACTTATGATAGAAGGAAGGTCATTGATGAAGCAGTTGACAATTGGGCCTGGGACACTACCCTGATGATTACCTCCTGCAGTGATATCCTGGAGCTGAGATGATTGACCTCAAACAACATAACCACATTCCTTTGTGCTAGGTATGACTCCAACCTGCAGAGCCTCTCGCATTCCAATTGTCTCCATTTTTGCAAGCGCTTCTTGCTGCCTTGGTCAAAGTCAAGGGCAGTCACTCTCGGGTTCAGCTCTTTTTGGTTTGTTTTGTTTTGGGCAGCCTTGATGTTGAAAAACAAAGTGTACCTAGTTTACCCCTGCACAGTAATGCTTTTCTGAAACTGTATTTTTTCCCCGTTACTGTCCGTTCGTGTTTGGATTTTGGATTAAACAATGGCGTTCACTATTATCAGATTGGACTCTAATACCTATCTTGTGATGTATTAGAATATGACTACTCCGACAAAACCTGTTTACAATCTACGATCTCGAATTATTCTACACATGAGTCCTGAAGGAACTCCTGGCGTCTGTGCAGAAATGGAGCCAGGAACTCAAGAAAGCGATATTATGAATGAGCCTTTGCCACCTGAAATGAATGAACAGGCTTGTGATGCAATTGCAGAAGAGCTTCGAATGGTGCAGGTTAGTGTTTTGGTTGACTTCTCTTAATTCCACTCTCTGTAGAGGCCTGTGTATAGTCTTGCCTGAAGCTGAATTCAGAATACTAGCTCTGTAATTCAGAATAGGAAAGGATGCTACACTGTCCCACTGCGATTGGAGTTGTTTGGTGATGGAAGTATAAAGATAGATTTGTTTTTATACAGTGTCTTTCCCCTCTTCAAAATGCCCTAAAGTGCTTTGCAGCAAATTAATTTGCTTCAAGTGTTGAGACAGCAATCCTGCATTCTGTTGCACACATTAGTTTTGTGTTGTCAGCTGAATTGGTCTCCTTCTGACTTTGATGCCCAAGGCCTCCAGAAAAAGAAGAAATAATTTTTTTTTTGCAGTTAAATAAGTCGGTTAATAATTCCCATGCTTTTATTATTTAATATTTACCATGCTTTATCCAAAACACCACATAATTTTGTGTGTCGTAAAACTGTTTTAAACTTCTGGTGCACAGTGCAGTTCAGTCTTTGCTTGTGTCCAGATAAGTTATTTGGCGATATATTTTTGTATTTAAAATAACTGTAGGATAGGAAAAGTAGTACTGTGGTGGTTAGATATTAAAGAGAGAACTTGCATTTCAGCACATCCTTGATTGCTGTATGACCAAGAATTGGTTTTGAAGCACAGCCATTTTGCTATGCAGGCAAACACTGCACCCAAATTTGTTGTGTTCCCCCAAGCAGCAAACGAGATGAACAAATGGTGGCGATAACACCAGGAGAACCCCTGCTCTTCAGTAGTGCCATGGCAGATGTCTTCTGTGTGTGCAAGCTATCTCTTCCAACAGTACAGCAGTCTGTTTGTTGTACTTTAGTGTCTTTTAAAAAAAAATGTTTATTAAAAATGTTTTGTAATAAACACCTGGGTTGTAATGCAGAACAATGGCAGCAGCGTGGGTTCAATTCCCGTACCGGCCTCCCCGAACAGGCGCCGGAATGTGGCGAGTAGGGGCTTTTCACAGTAACTTAATTGAAGCCTACTTGTGTAAATAAGCGATTTATTTTTATTATTATTATTATATTAAAACCCCCATGAACCATTGCACTCCAACAGGGCGCTATATATATTTTGAAACAATCGGAACAGAATCCCACGTAAAACTGAAGACGAAACTAAAAATTTTACCCAAACAAGAACAGGAAAATGTAAAAATAAACATGGAACCCCAACAATCCAACATGCCCATCCATAACACCCAAGAAACTCAATCTGCGGATTGTGATGATTCTTTTTCCAAGGTAGTTACTCGAAAGCAGTTTGGCTGGAGCCTCAGAGGCTGTCTCCGCCATTTTTTCTGTCGACGAGCTCTGAGGGGCCTCCGATTCAGTTAGCGAACCTTTATTGTCTGCTTTTTTCCCCCTGACGTTTCTGGGTGTTTCACCTATACAGGATCCATATCCCATTAATTATCTAGGTTTTCAAAAGAAAATACCCCCTAAAACTAAGAGAAAAGAGCAGAAAGTGCAATGCCTCCGTGGGGCCGCTCCATGCACATCCTCACCCTACATAACACCACCAAGTCTTAATTGTACTTCAGTGTCATCTTGGATTACCTGCTCAAGCCATGGAGTGGAGCTTTAACCCAAATTTCTCCAGAACTGAATGCACCCCTATGGAATTGAACTAGTCTTCACAATGTGCCAACGGTTCCTATTAGTGATGCACCCAGAACATAATTCTTAACATGAGCTCTGTGGGCTCAAGTTAGAAGATATGGCACCAGCAACCAGTGGAAATTTTTTTTGTGATGGATTGCTATCACCCTGTTTTCAGTTGAATATCGAATAATTTATATTCTGTGTGCAGGTATCTCACATTGACAGTTGATGATCATAGGTTGGTATAAATGCCATGCTGCCCTGTCTTTGCACTAGAACAGAAAGTTACAGGGACATTTGTTACAAGTGTTGAAAATAAGACAAGGGTTAGTTGTAGGTAAATGGACTACTCAGGCTTGTTATAAGAGTTCAAACGCACACCAGTAACAGCAGGTGGAAGTGGAATCCATGATACTTAAAGAAGGGAAAGACGTCTAAATATACTTTTAAAAATTTGATAAGGATCTTGGGAGGATCTTGGGGGGGGGGGGGGAGGGAGAGGACTAGGGGGGTGGGGTGAGGGGAGGATCTTGGGTGGGGGGGGGGAGGACTTGTGGGGGGGGGAGGACTTGGGGGGGGGTGAGGGGAGGACTTGGGGAGGGGAGGACTTGGGGGGGGCGGGGATGGGGGAGGACTTGGTGGGGGGGGAGGGGAGGACTTGGGGGGGAGGGAGGACTTGGGGGGGGGAGGGGAGGGACTTGGGGGGGGGGGATGGGGAGGACTTGGGTGGGGGGGGGGGAGGTGAGGACTTGGGGGGGGTGGAGGGGAGGACTTGGGTGGGGTGGAGGGGAGGACTGGGGGGGAGGGGGAGGGGAGGACTTGGGGGGGGTGGGGGAGGGGAGGGACTTGGGGGGGGGGGGAGGGGAGGACTTGGGGGGGGGGGGGAGGGGAGGACTTGGGGGGGGGGGGAGGGGAGGACTGGGGGGGGTGAGGGGAGGACTTGTGGGGGGGGGAGGAGAGGGGAGGACTTGGGGGTGGGGGGGGAGGGGAGGACTTGGGGGCAGGGGGAGACGGGAGGACTTGGGGGGGGTGAGGGGAGGAAGGACTGTGGGGGAAGAGAGAGAGATCTAAGTGAATATGGTAATGTATCACAGCTGGACCATTTGCTCATTGCAGCATGAAAGTGAAGGTGAGTGAGCAATGCCCAATTTGGATTCTAGTGGTATTTGACTTCCACTGTCTAGCAGGCGCTGTGCAGAGAAATTTTCCTATACATTGCTTCTCCTCTCTCTTTATCTCCATTTTCCAGCTGTTTTAAATTTCAGGAAGAATCCAGTGTCATACTGTGGCAATGCACTCGTGAGCTGAATAACCTTCCCTGTGCAGATCATCAATCCTATCTTTTTGTGCAATATTTGAATATTAGGTATTTAATTCATTTTTCATTATGCCTAAAAATGAGTAAGTCAATTAACTGAAGGTGGTTTTGTTATAGGAGCAATTGTCTAATCTCCAGACTAAGTTGGATGAAGCGGAGAGCAAAAATGTAAAGCTTCAGCAAAATATTGACAAACTGGAACATCATTCTACTCGGATGAATGAGGTAGACTGCTTTTAGACATTTGCTTGAAATGTATACCATTCATATCTTTTATAGTTTCCATGCATATATGAAGTATGAAAAATGCAGATTTTGATGGGCAGCAGGGAAGTATGTTTTTTGGTTCTTTATGTTCTATCATAGATTATCATAGAATTTATCATAGAATTTACAGTGCAGAAGGAGGCCACTCGGCCCATCGAGTCTGCACCGGCTCTTGGAAAGAGCACCCTACCCAAGGTCAACACCTCCACCCTATCCCAATAACCCAGTAACCCCACCCAACACTAAGGGCAATTTTGGACACTAAGGGCAATTGTGAAAGGACAGCATGGTAGCATTGTGGATAGCACAATTGCTTCACAGCTCCAGGTTCGATTCCGGCTTGGGTCACTGTCTGTGTGGAGTCTGCACATCCTCCCTGTGTGTGCGTGGGTTTCCTCCGGGTGCTCCGGTTTCCTCCCACAGTCCAAAGATGTGCAGGTCAGGTGGAATGGCCATGATAAATTGCCCTTAGTGTCCAAAATTGCCCATAGTGTTGGGTGGGGTTACTGGGTTATGGGGATAGGGCGGGTTATGGGTAGGGTGCTCTTTCCAAGAGCTGGTGCAGACTCGATAGGGGAGGATGTGCAGACTCCGCACAGACAGTGACCCAAGCCGGAATCGAACCTGGGACCCTGGAGCGGTGAAGCAGTTGTGCTATCCACAATGCTACCGTGCTGCCCCTCTCTTTATGTTGCCATGCATGTAAAAGTGAAAAGTTGCCATAGTCCCAGAGGACCATAGGTTGCTCTCCTTTATGTGAGAGAGAGCTGACTGGTGGTGATCTAACCCGAGCGTCATCACACCTCCGGCGAGGAGCAAGGTTGAAACGGTGGGGCCTTCGTGGATAACCTCAGCTGGTATGGGGATTGAACCTGCGCTGTTGCCACCCCTTTGCATCACAAACCAGGTGTCCAGCCAACTGAATTACCAACCGCCTCCTACCCCTATACGTTGCCATTCTCGACCTTGCCAACTCACAATGATCTCTATTTCCATGGTCTCAATCAATGATGAGGTAATCTCTGATTATTGCTTTGGATTCCTTACCACCTAGTTTTCCCTGTCATTTCTGTAATACTTCTGCAGCTGTCAATCTGCTCAACTACTCGCTCTCATAGAATCGCTACACTGCAGGAGGCCATTCCGCCCATTGAGTCTGCACTGACCCTCTGAAAGCGCAACCTACCTAAGCCCATTTCCCCATCCTATTCTTGTAGCCCCACCTAACCTGCACATCTTTGGACACTCGGGGGCAATTTATCATGGGGAATCCATCTAACCTGCACATCATTGGACTGTGGGAGGAAACCAGAGCACCCAGAGGAAACCCACGCAAACATTGGAAGAATGTGCAACTCCACACAGACAGTAACTTGAGATCGAATCAAACTCGGAACACTGGCGCTGTGAAGGAGCAGTGCTAACCGCTGTGCTGCCTCTATGTCTCTTCCACCTTTTGATGCTCTTTTTCTCAGTAAAACTTCTTATTCTTGCTCATCCTAGCTGTTCTCCCACCAAGAGACCTGTCTCTGTGCCCTCAAGTCCAAGAGATGCAAACTTAAGAGTATTTGGTACATAACGGATTCGCTCATCCATTCACCAAATCTACTAGATCATATCAACTCTTTTCAGCCTCACTCTCCTCTGCCAAAACTGCTCGCTAATCCAATATCGTCCTTGCTAATGATCAAGCCTACATAAAATCCTGACTTCTCTCCACAAGAAATAGGAACAGGAGACAATGTTATGCCCTGTCAAGTCTACTCATTATCAAGGCTATTCATTATCATCTTGAGTTTCCAACTCTACTTTTCTGACTGTTCCCAATTTCCCTTGATTCTGAGAGGCCAAATATCTCTATCCAAGTCTTAAATATATTCAACAATGCATTGCACCACCACCAATGATCCTTAAGCTTCTCTGCTTTCTGCCTCCTTTCTAACAGATGTGAGAAGCTTATGCCATTAACTTTTATCTACCTCTGCTGCTTCTTCCCATTTTCCAACTAGCTTCACTTCCTGACCACCATGCCAGCTGATGATTCAAATAGTTCCCTCACCTCCGGTACTATTTCCCTTCAAAACTGCTGTTATCACTCCCTCTTCAAAAGACAATCTGCCCTCTACTCCATTGTTATTGCAAACTGCTGCCCTACCTTGCCACTCACTTCCTTGAGTGTGTTGTCAGATAGGAAATCTGTACCCATTGTTCCCGAACTCTCCGGGTGGAATCATCCTAAAATTTTGGAGTGTCAGGTTCGAACTGAAAACTAGCATGTATCTCTCCAGGTGCACAGCCGAGTTTTCACTCCAGATTTTCTGGCATTCCATGCCGATCTGGGCTAAAAATAAACTCTTCTCGCCCCTCCGCCCTCCCCACATGCACCACACATACGAGGAACTTATCCAGAGGGTCTGCATCTCCATCTGGGGGCTACGCTTCCCTGTGCGCCCCTGTCGTGATCATCACAACTGTTTTTTTTATGACCAGTAGTGAGTTGCGATGTTGTCACATTATGCCAGCTGGGTGGGAAGATACATTGAGGGCTGGAGTAACAGCGTCAAGCATGCTTATGATATTATAATGTATGCAAATCAGGCTCGACCCTTTCCTGGCGTGAACCTGATTGTGTCGGGGTAGATCGCATTTTGAAATCTTGCCTGCACAATCCCATTTTTGGCCTCTTGTGATTTATGACCATAACCGGATTTGCTAGCTCACCTGTTAAACTGTGGCCCATATCTGAATCTCTTCAGTAAAGTTCCTTCATTTGTTGTCACGGCACTGATATAGCCCAATCAAAGTTGCATACTCCTTTATGGTATGGTAACAATGGTGTACTAACATCCCAATCCTTCAAAATTGTAGCGCATATCATAATCCTCCAACTCTCCTCCATTGCCCAGTTCACTGCACTTGCATGGTTCCACTCTTAGCTGTTCTATAGTATCTTCTCCTAATCCGACACTGTAATCTCGATTCCCAAGGATAATCCCCCCCCTTTTTCTTACCTGCAGAGGAGACATTATTGGAGATTATGAGGTCAACCTCCAAATGCATCATGACTAATGCAATGGTTGAAATGAAAACAGAAAACATTGTCAAATGCAGCAACATCCATCATTTAAGACCTTTTTTAAATAAATACAAAAGCATGCACTATGAGATGGGTCTGTTGATGTTTTGGGAGGGGTGTCTTGTTTACTTGTTATGCGCAGATACTTTGTCATAACATTTGAAGTTGTGGGAGTGTGATAACTACAATGGGAGTCCGCACCCATGGGATTGACATCTTGAGTGAAGAACTTTACATTAAACCTGAAACAAAAGCAGAAAATGCCAGATAAACTCTGCAGGCATGACTGCATCCATGGAGAGAGAAACACAGTTAACATTTCATCTCCATATGATCCTTCTGCACTAAACCTGTTTGGAACAGTCCAAGAGGCAAGAAACTGAGCAAATGATGGTCCAAGGCAGACCAGATTGTTATCCCTGGAATGAATGGAGACGAGTGGTGAAATGGTCACTTAACCTTCATTTGGTCTGCGTGGAGGGCTCTGCAATCTGCATGTTGCTGTCCCATGGAAATAATGTTTTGGGCCCTCCATCTATTTAAACATGTAAATGTCCAATGGCATTTAAATTTTAACTTCTTATAATCTTTATTAGTGTCACAAGTAGGCTTACATTAACACTGCATTTAAGTTACTGTGAAAAGGCCCTAGTCACCACATTCCAGCGTCTGTTCGAATACACAAGGATCATTCAGAATGTACAATTCACCTAACAAGCACGCCTTTCGGGACTTGTGGGAGGAAACTGGAGCACCCGGAGGAAACCCACGTAAACACTCCGCACAGACAATGACCCACGCCGGAATCGAACCCGAGTCCCTGGTGCTGTGAAGCAACAGTGCTAATCACTGTGCTAACATGCCACCCGAAAGGTTCAGATTCTAAGTACATACTTGAGCCATCTTATGATTGGCAGGAAGCTTTTGTCGCTCAACACATCGGTGATGGTGGCGGCGAGAATTTGTGGTGGAATTCTTGCTCTTTTGTGTGCATTTTTTCCTTAAAACATGCAGATCCTGTTGCCCAGTTTGTTTTTAATAAACAGATAATTGACAGTAAAAAAAATTATTTGTCCAACTGCTCTTAGCTCATCGCATCTGAACGGAATGATAGGAGCAAGGACCAACAGGAGCTCATTATGAAGAATAAACGTTTTGAGAAAGAGCTGCAGGATTATCAGAATAAAAATGATAGTAGGTGAAATACATACTTAATTGGTTACAACAATGTAATTCTTTGTGTATTTCCATCTATGTGCTAAGGTTTCTAACCTCCCAGGTCAGATGTTGACTTTCATTAATGCTCTGGTGTCCCATAATTGAGCTAAATTTTAAGATGCCTCTGATATCTCATTATTCCTGTAGATGCCTGAATTCATTGTTGTCTTGGCTTGACCCCCCCAGTTGCAACCAAAGTAATACTCAAGCCTGGTGATGGCCAAACAACATTGAAAGCACCAATTTGCATAGAATACACAGCACAGAGAAACACCATTTGGCTGAACTGGTCAATGTCTGCATTTATAACCACATGAACCTCCTGCCACCGTACTTGCACTACATCATCTCGCCCCATCAGTATACCCTTCTACTTCCATCTCCTTCATGATCTAGCCCCCCCTTAAATGCATGCAACTCGGTCTTTTTCAGAATTTAAGGATTCTTGGAAGATTCTCAGGGGGCTTAACAGGATAGATGCTGAGAGACTGTTTTCCCTTGTGGGAGGGTTTAGGACCAGAGGACATATCCTCAGTAAGGGGTTGCCCATTTAAAACAGATGGGAGGAGTTTCGGCTGATGGTAGTGAATCTGGAATTCTTTACCATAGAGATTGGATCATTAAGTATCTTCAATACTTAGACAGATTTTTTTTTAAAAATAATTTTTATTAAGAGTTTTCCATACAAACATTTACCCCTACTATTTTTAAATTATATACAACACAATCCCTCTAGGCAGAATATCCCTCCCTCGCCCGCCCTCTCATCGCACGCACCAGTCCTCCTCTCCCCCCCCCAATCACAACTTAACAAACAAGGCAGCCTACAGTTTCCAGACATGAGCAGCGAGCAACTTGCCCGCGTTACAGTCGTACATGTCCCCCCACGACCATTGCTGCCCCCCCCCCCGGTTGCTGCTGCCACGACCCCGACGTCTATCTCTGATCTAAAAATTCAAGGAAAGGTTGCCACCGCCTGGAGAATCCCTGTACCGACCCTCTCAGGTCAATTGATCCTTTCTAGCTGAATATAGCTAGCCAGATCGTTATCCAAGTTTCAACACTTGGAGCCTCGCGTCCTTCCATTGATTAATATCCTTCGTCGAGCCACTAGGGACGCAAAGGCCATATTACGGCCTCCCTAGCCTCCTGTACCCCGTTTCTACCCCGACCCCAAAGATCGCAAGCCCCCATCCTGGTTTGACCCTGGACCCCACCACCTTCGACACCGTCCTTGCCACCCCCTCCAGAACCCTTCCAGCACCGGACATGCCAGAACATAGCACATGGTTCGCTGGCTTCCCAGACATCTGACCACCTGTCCTCACCCCCAAGAGAACCGGCTCATCCTTGTCCCCGTCATGTGAGCTCTATGCAGCACCTTAAATTGAATGAGGCTCATGTCTCGCACACGAGGGGAAGAATTGACCTTCTCCAGTGCATCCGCCCACTGCCCGTCTTCTATCTGCTCTTCAGCTCTCCCTTCCCACTTGGCTTTCAGCTCCTCCCTGGATGCTTCTTCCGCCTCCTGCATTATCTTGTAATGTCTGATATCTTCCCCCCTCCGACCCGACCCCGAGAGCACCCTATCACTCGCCCCCTTACTGGGGAGCAGGGGGAAACCACTTAGACAGATTTTTAATCACTAAGTGAATCAGTCAAGATCTCATTGAATGGCGGAGTGGATGTGATGGACCAAATGCCTATTTCTGCTCCTATACCTGACGGTCTAACTGGGCTTGTTCCAATTTCCAATTGCATGTCTGAACGGAATTTCTAATTTTAAAAAGTAAATTTAGAGTACCCAATTCTCTTTTTCCAATTACGGGCAATCTAGCTGCATATCTTTTTGGATTGTGGGGGTGAGACCCATGCAGACATGGGGAAAATGTACAAACTCCCCACGAACAGTGACCCGGGGGCGAGATCGAACCTGGGTCCTTGGCGCCGTGAGGCAGCAATGCTAACAGCTGCTCCACCATGCTGCCCGGAATTTCTAACATTTAAACCATAATATGATTCCCAGATTGTAGGACAGCTGGCATGTAATCTCCTCAAAATAATGTCTATCTGAACATCCTGTTATTTTGAAGGTGATCTAAAAGCATACGGTCTGATATTGCATCACAAAGCTACAGCGTAACTTGCGCTTCAATGTTTTGGCTACCATTCTATTTTAATTGGGGTTTTTCCACATTGCCATTAAATTAAAAGTACTGAGTTTATTGTTGTTCTCCAGTTTCTTTCAAAGTGTCTATGTGCTAGTTTGCTATTTTGTTCATTTTTTTCTTCCAATATGCATTCCCTTGCATTTGTCAGTGTTGAGTTTCCGTTGTAATTTCTTTGCCAAATTTGGTTGCTGGTTTAGATCTCTCTGCAAAACCTTTGACTGTCTAGCATTTAACTTTCTTGGTTATTTACTTACCCTATATACCATTTAGTGTTTGGCTGTTTCTAATTGTGTTTTGACAAATATATGAATGGGGTGAGAATAAAGGGGAAAGGATCTAGGAAGTGTAGAAGGTTTTAGGTGAGACGGGCAGCATTGTTGGCGCAGGCTTGGAGGGCCGAAGGGACTGTTCCTGTGCTGTACTGTTCTTTGTTACTTAACTGAAGTTACTTTATTCCACTCTGGTTCCTCTCGTCTTTTTTAAATCTTTGTCCCATCCTCATTTGTGTAACAATGTAATTTTTCAGCTTTGAGGGTGGAAATATATTAGAAACAATAATCCTCTTAATGTAGCCGTTAAAGAGCAAAAAATGCTAGGGATCAGGTATTTACTGATTAGACATGGGTAAATTCAGTGAGGCTATCTTCCCATTGTAGAAGGAGGTACAGTGTTTAGTACTGCTGTCTCACAGCGCCAGGGTCCCGGGTTTGATTTTGATTTTGTGTGTTTACATGTTTCCCCCCTTGCTGCATGGGTTTCCTCCAGGTGCTCCAGTTTCCTTCCGCAGTCCAAAGGTGTGCAGGTTAAGTGGATTGGCTATGCTAAATTGCCCCTTGGTGCCCAAAGATGTGTAGGTTAGGTTACAGGGATAGGGAGGTGGAGTGGGCCTAGGTAGGGTGATCTTTCAGGGGGTCGGTGCAGACTCAATGGGCCAAATGGCTTACCCCTGCACTGTAGGGATTCTATGATTGTACTTGCAAAAGTTGGTTCTTTGATTAGGCTAGAAGACTTCAGCACTGATTCTTCGACCTGTGCTTCCTTTTACCCTGTTGGGATTATTGAATTTACCTGATCTGGATTTTTAAAATTTTTTTTGTTTTTTTTTGTTGCAAGCTTGATCTGTGGAATTGTGAATTTTGCAATTCAGCTGTTGTGTTTTACCATTTAAAAAAGATGCTGGATCAAAATTGCCCTTTGTTGCAATTGTTTCTTTAGCGTGATGTTTTACTTTGTTAATTTCAAAACATGCATTTCAAAACATAGGGGGATTGAGTTTCGGAGCCACGAGGTCATGCTGCAGCTGTACAAAACTCTGGTGCGGCCGCACCTGGAGTACTGCGTGCAGTTCTGGTCACCACATTATAGGAAGGATGTAGAAGCTTTGGAAAGGGCTCAGAGGAGATTTACTAAGATGTTGCCTGGTATGGAGGGAAGGTCTTACGGGGAAAGGCTCAGGGACTTGAGGTTGTTTTCGTTAGAGAGGAGAAGGCTAAGAGGTGACTTAATAGAGACATACAAGACAGTCAGAGGGTTAGATAGGGTGGACAGTGAGAGTCTTTTTCCTCGGATGGTGATGACCAACACGAGGGGCCATAGCTTTAAATTGAGGGGTGGTAGATATAGGACAGATGTCAGAGGCAGTTTCTTTACTCCGAGAGTAGTAGGGGTGTGGAACGCCCTGCCTGCAACAGTAGTAGACCCGCCAAATTTAAGGGCATTTAAGTGGTCACTGGATAGACATATGGATGAAAATGGAATAGTGTAGGTCAGATAGGCTTCAGATGGTTTCACGGGTCGGCGCAACATCGAGGGCCGAAGGGCCCGTACTGCGCTGTTATGTTCTATGCATGCTGGTTGGTTGCTTCTAAAGCTGCAAATCAATTACGGCAGCTACTTTTCTGTTTTGACAGTATTACAAAGTGAAGTAAACGACTTGCGCGTTGTGCTGCATTCAGCTGACAAGGAGCTTACAAATGTAAAGGAGGAATACAACACCTACAAAATTAAACAAGATGCAGAACACTGTCAACTTTCTGAGCAGTTCATCAATGTCCAGTTACAGCTGGATAAAATCAGGTACAGTTTATGTCATGCCCACTAATAATGGCAGGTGTTTATAAACCATCTGTCAACAGTATTGGCTCAGTTTTTGTGGTCGGCAACAAAGTGACAATGCTCACTGTTGACCTCCAAGCTGCCCCTAGCGATCTCTTGTCACGTGAATCTCACTGTTTTAAACATCGATATAAATCTGCTGCTGAGTCAAGGGGTCCAGCAACAATGATATCATCAATCAGGGTAAACAATAATCGCAGGAAATCGGGATGTAAAATGCACTGACTACCCTACACTTTCCCCGAGAGCAAAGCTGAAATATCAAACCTGAAAACAATTACTGTTAAATAAACTTTGAAATATTATCAGAATGGAAACATTTGACATTACACAAATATATAATTAGTTTTCCAGGGCAACAAGGTTCTTCAGTAGTTGTGACATAGACTGTCATTAAAAATCTCGTGACACCTCATTAACCAAGCATTAATTTCCATCTTTCTTGGAACTTTCTCCGGTTTCCTCTTCTGTCATAGTACTGAAACTGCTCATATCAAAGTCACAAATGACATCCTAAGTGATAACGACAAAGATAAATTATCCCGCCTTGTCCCTCTCTACTTAGTTGCATCCTTTGATATGGTAGATCACACCATCCTCCAACGTCTCTCCACCATCATCCAGGACTGAATTCATTCGTATCTCTTTAATTGTAGCCAGTTAATCATCTACTGTCTCCTTGACCCTCTCCTATTTATTCTTCCCCTTGGAGACATCAACCAAAAACACATCTGTTTCCAAATATGCATTGATGGTACTCACTTCACCATCAGCTCTCTCAACCCCTCCACTGTCTCCAACCCTCATTCATGCCTTTGTTGACTCTAGATTTGATATTCCAACATAGCCCTAGCCAGCCTCACAACTTAGAATCATAAGAGTTTGCGGTGCAGAAGGTGGCCATTCGGCCCAGCGAATCTGCACTGGCTCTTGGAAAGAGCACACTATTTGAGCTCATGCCTCCACCCTATCCCAGTAACCCCACCTAACCTTTTTTGGACACTAAGGGAAATTTATCATGGCCAATCCACCTAACCTGCACATATTTGGACAGTGGGAGGAAACCAGAGCACCCGGAGGAAACCCATGCTAGGAGAGCGTGCAGACTCCGCACAGTCAGTGACCCAAGCCTGGAATCGGACTTGGGACCCTGGAGCTGTGATGCAACTGTGCTGCCCACGTTTGCTCTAAGCTTGAGGTCATCCAAAATTCCTTTGTCCTAATTTCCACCTAATCACTCGTTATCCCTGTACTTGCTCACCTATATTAACTCCTGCTATAATTAAAGCCTCAATTTAAAAAAAAAAAAATTCAAATTCCTCCATGGCTTCACCTCTCGCTATCTCTAAACACTTCAAGTCCGGCAACCCACCAATATCTGAGCTTCTGTAATTCTGGCTTCTGGAGCAAACCAGTTTTAATTGCTCTGCTATTGATGGGCAAATGCCTAACCTCTGGAATTCCCTCCCTCAACCTCCACTCTAATATCCTTTTTATGTGGCTCAGTGATGTAGTGTTCCTGTGAAATACAGGGAGATGTTTTATTACGTTAAAAGCACTATATAAAATGGCAGCACTGTGGCGCAGTGGTTAGCACTGCTGCCGCATGCCGCCAAAGTCCCAGGTTTGATCCCTTCTCTGGGTCACTGTTTGCACATTCTCCCCATGTTTGCGTGAGTTTTACCTCCACATTCCAAAAGATGTGTAGGATAGGTGGATTGGCCACGCTAAATTGCCCCTTAATTAGAAAAATGAATTGAATACTCTAAATTTATATTTTTTAAAAAGCAAAAAAAAAAGCACTATATAAATACAATTTGTTAATTGTGTAATTTTTTCTCAAGGGGTTTTAATAGCGATATTACAGCATGAAAGGGCAAGTTCACAAGTTCCGTGATTTCTAATTGAATGCTGTTTGGTTGGGCCTCAATTACACATCTTGTGGAGAAGCATAGAATTGTTGATAGCAACATCTGCATTTTCACAGTTAGCTGCTGCATGTGTGGACAGCAGATAGCTGTCCGTTCCAGAAGAGTAGTGACCGCAAACACCGGACCGTTTCACCATCATTACTACAAAATTGTAGTTAAATTGAAGTTACTTCAATTTGTATTGAAGTAAGGCCATTGTAGTTAAATCGAAGTTACTTCAATTTGTATTGAAGTAAGGCCATTGTAGTTAAATTGAAAAGTTGTTGTTAATAATCTTTGGTGGTGTGGTAAATGTAAAAATAGGGTTCCAACCTAATATACAACTTCCCTTCCAGGCTGGAGCATGAGGAAGTTTTGGAAGAGAAGAGGTCACTCCAAGACTCTTGCGATAACCTGCAGGAGGTTGTGGAGTTTAAAGCGTATGAAACTGGTCAGCTGCGTGAAAGTCTGGAACAAATGAAGGAGCAAAGTGAAGTGCTACGGACTAAAATTAGTGTGAGTAAAGGGAATATTTAAATATATGCAAACTGTACTGTGTGTAAAGGGTCGTTGTAATTGTAACTTGACCACAAAAAGGTAGTTGAAACACTTTACAAGTTATTTTTCTTTAATATATAAAAATAATGAAGTTTAAAATACAAGAATACAATATGGACTTAAAAAGTGGGAGCAACTAGCTAAACATAGAAATGATAGTAGTAGAATAGAATTAGAAATAACGGCAGCTAAATACCAATATACACCTATAACAACAACTAATTATGTCCTCAGTAATGAATTTAATTAAGAAGATACATAATAATAACACTCTATAACACTTCTTTGCGCCCCCCCCCGATAAATTTTAACCCCCTAAAGACACAAATATGGTGAAACTAATGCCTTAATTATGTCAGTTTTCAGGAGCTTTACCACTGCACTGTGATCTGCGCAGTAACACAGGTGGTTCAGTTAATTGCTTCACTTTGCCTTTCAAGGCGTAGGGCGCTGTCCTCGGTTTGAAAAAGTGAGTAGTCTGAAGATCTACGAGCAATTAACTGTTGTGCCCTGCAATGTACCCTGTTTGTCTTTGAAAACCTCAGGATATTTCTGAATGACATCCTCTGTTACTTTTCTGTGCTTTAACTCTCCCCAGTTCAACTTAATTTTCCTGAACAAGTCAAGGCTGAGTAGACGAGACCTCTGCCCTTTTATCACCAGGAGCCATGCTCTTGCTTCTTGACTGTTGTATGCAATGTCTACCTTTTAATGCCCCAAGCAATAGTCACGCCAGTGTATGTTCGAATGTTGATTCCTGCCTGAGTACGGGCTGGAACCTGCTTAGAGCCCCAAATCTTCCTGACGGTCTCACTGATTAGCAATATAGAGGCTCTGTGTCTACCTCCATCTTTATTTTCTGTCCCTGGACCTCCACGGTAGCATAAATAGGCTCGGCATGCCCCTCACCAATACTAAACATGTCATGCTAGTAGTGCTCCTCTGCCTGGTCTGAACTTTCCAAGCGATGCACCGTCGACGGAGGCATTCTTGCATTTGAAGTTCCCTGCTTCGCCTTCAACTTTCTCTCAGCACCCCGGCACTTCTTTGCTAAATGTCCCTTTTTATTCTCCTGGTGACAAACAGCGTCCATAAACTTACAATGATTTGAATAGTGTGTCCTTCTGCATCTAAAACATTCCACTGTGTTCACGTATTTACTTGTAGCTCCTTTCTTTACTTGATGCGTGCCACCATTAGCCTTCTGAATATCTTTTTGGATTTTTGGCAGCCATTCCCATGCCTTGAAAAACCTCTAAGCCGTCTCCCAGCAAATACTGCTGAATACTGTCCTCGTTAATGCCACACACTAGTCTATCCCGAAGCATGTCTTTCAAAACTGCCGCAAACTCGTAATGTTCAAGAGCTGGCACAATTCAGCAACAAAGTTAGCTACAGACCATGCCGTCTTCTGAAAATGACTATGGAATTTGAAACAATGTCCAATTACTATGGACTTAGGATTGTGGTGATTCTGAACGAGTGTAACTAAATGCACAAATAAAATATCTCTTGGTTTCCATGGTGTAGCTAAATTTCTCACTCGCTTGCAAGTCTTTCCCCACACACACTCAGGAAAATTGAACTTTCTAGCCTTGTCTGAGGAAAAAGTGTTTCAACCTTTCCACAGATTCGGTCTAGTTCTCGTTCCATAAACTCACTGACATACCCAAACATAGCCACGGTGCTGCTAACTTATCTTCTGTTGGTAGTTAGGAAAAACTTTGTGTTGAATGTGCTGAAACTTGAATTGTTTTATTCTCGTCGCCAAAAAGATGAGCTAAATTGACCTCAAAAAGGTAATCAAAAACCCATGTAAATTTATTTTAATATATATATATATATATCTATAAAGTTTAAAATACAGTATGGACACAAAAACGGGAGCAACTAGCTAAACATTGAAATAACAGGAACAAATAGAATTAGAACTAATGGCTGTTAAATTTAAATATACACAGGTAGCAACTAATGATGTCACAGCACTTTCTGATGACATCAGCAATGGAGTTAAATAACAAGATGCATAATAAAAATTCATTATAACAGTAATTGTCTTGATTTTTGCTTGTGCGTGCGTGTGGTGGGAGGATGAAATTCACTTACTAAACTCGACAATAGCGCTGATGTGGAATGAACAGATTCTTTTTCACCGTGTACCTGGCCATGATACATGAAGTCAGGAGACTTTGAAAGCAAGGAAAAAGTGCTTTCTGATAAAGTAATGCACTAAATGTTAGCTTCATTGTTTTAATGCTTCAACCTTGATCAACATTTCATATTTTAAGCTCGGCGAAACATTAAAAATTTCAGATGTATCTGAAAGCAGAGGTTTAGGCATTGGTGGTAAAGAACTTCCCTCAAATAACTGGCCAAAATTTCCAATTAGCCTATGAAATCTCAAACTTTAACTTCTAGAAAATAAGATTTCTGTATGAGAACTCAGCTAACACCGCTTTAGAATATGTTTATTTTCCACTTTGACCGTACATAAGAAATAAGATGTTAAAAACTCTGGTTTGTGCTTGACTTGGTGCAATACTGAACTGTATATATAATCAGTGCTTTATTGTACTGACAAATATGTCCAGTGGGAAAAATGTTTTGCCGTGCATGATTTAAGTAAAAATTAATTGTGCTTGTATACACCGTTTGAATGGCAGATTCAATTTATATGGAAAGCAAAAGATGAACCATCACTGGTTAATAGCAAGCCATATGCTTGGAAATGGATGCTGATTTTTCCCATTACTCTACCAGCAAACCTATTCATTGTTATGGCTATTCCCTTTCTGAATTAAACACATCTAGCATGTGCATGAGATGCCAAAGCTCAGCCAACCATCCATATCCATGTGCCATCGTGTTTTAAAATCTGCTTAGAAATCTTAAGAATTGTTTTGGAATCCATTTGGAAATGTTTCCTTCAATCGTTTTATTTTGCATTAAATGTAGTCTTTACTGGAGCTTTTAGAAACTGAAAAAGAACGAAATGAAAAACTTACTTCACAACTTCAACAAGACATTGAAAATAATTCAAAGTAAGTTTTATTTTGGCTCTATATTCCGGCAGCAAACTACACTAAGGCGTTTTAATACTGGTTTGTTTCCATCTTGTGGTAGATTCCTGATTGTTCAAGTGTTCAAGCTGTAAATGATTTCATTGTCATCTGTGGGGCTTCTCGTGACTGAAGAGCCTGATTATGGGGTCGGCATGGGTGTCTGCAGAACTTGGGAGCTCATTGCTGTTGCTCAGGGCAACCTCTGCAGCTGTACCACTTCTAGCATTCCTTTGGGTACAATGAATGTTGCAAATTTGACATAAATAGAAGTCGAAACATGTCAAACCACATTTTTGGTTCTTGCCTCCACATGGGCCAGCTGGCTGTAATGTTTTCTTCAGGGAGGTGGTCGGCAATGCAGAGGTTTGTGAGGCTCTTTTTATAAAAATAAAAAATAAATATTGTTTGTACTGACTACCTTGATGTCATTTTCCCTGAGACCCTTCTCCATAGAGGATATGCCTGTGGATTATGTGATCATACACATCTATGTGGGAGGCATAGCCTGTTCTGGATTCCATGTTGTTGAGCCCAGCATAATGGGGAAATCCTTGCTGTTTGTGATTTACGTTTCCATCAAATTCTCATGATGAACTTTGTGTTTGGTGAAAGTATTCCAGAACTTTGATGTGGTGATTAGAGCAGACCCAGTATTCTGAGCCACCCAGATCATGTGTGGAAGTAGCATGGCATTAAGCTGAAGGTTTATTTTACACATGTGAGTTGTAAGTGCGAGCATAGGGATTTCTTTCTTCAGCTTGTTCATTCACATTTAGAAGTTCAAGTTTTATAATTGCAGTGGTGTATAGGTACATCTCCAGTGCCCTTCAAGTTGAAATTTCTTTGTAGCCAGTGGAGCCCAGATGTGTTGGTGTATTATGTGGTGCTTTGAAGGAGTATGATGCTGGATGTCTTTTTGAATGCATTTTTCTACTTGGCAGAATTGATGTGAAGGTGGACCTCAAAGTGCAGGTAGTTGCTCAGCCTATGCATTGGTTGGTACTGTGTTCAGTCCACATCCTTCAGTGTAGAAATTCATATTTTACGACAGTTCTCCAATTTACTACAACCTAATAGACTTTAGAAAGAGGAGGTAGAGTGAATATTTAATATGTTCATTATGCATTTCTGTTATATATTCTAAAACATAATTAACATTCAGCTACAGAGGGCAGCATGGTGGCGCAGTGGATAGTACTGCTGCCTCACGGCTCGAGGCCCCAGGTTCGATCCCGGCTCAGGGTCACTGTCCGTGTGGGGTTTGCACATACTCCCTGTGTTTGCGTGGGTTTCGCCCCCACAACCCAAAGATGTGCAGGGTAGGTGGATTGGACACGCTAAATTGACCCTTAATTGGAAAATAATTAATTGGGTACTCTAAATTTTTAAAAAAACATTCAGCTACATATGTTTCAAAACTTTGATAACAAACAGGTAGAGATAAATATTTAGTTCATTTCCAATGGATATTTATGTAGGTAAAATGGTATTGGAGTAGTCATTTTAACTGGGTTTTTAAAAGTTGCAATACACATTTTAATATCCTTATTGAATAAGAGTAATATTTGTGTATTTATTACTTTCACGATAGCTGTGCCGGTAACTGTTCTAATCTTGGCGGGTTTTTTTTCACCAAATCATTGATTTACCTTTATGCAGGGAACTTTTGATGGCTTTAGATGAAAAAGACCTACTGAAGAAACAGGCTTCTGAGCTATTGTTGAAATCTGAGCAACAGGTACATATGATTTTGGAAACTGGGCCTGTTTTTTAAATTACTAACCCCTTCCCCTTTTTGTAGTTTTGAATAACTTAGTGCGTTGTTCCTGTACAGTACTACTGTTTAATGGCTAACTTAGAATTTTGAGTTCAGCTCACTGCTTCCCCTCTGCATGTCCTTACATAGCACCTCTACTGCAACCCTGGCTGAGCTCTGTTAACTAGCTTACACTGGCGATGAAGTCTTCAATCTTCTTAGAGTATTCTATTGCGCACTATAGGAAAGATGCATCATCCAAGGATTAAAAAGGGAAAAATATTCTAACAGGTATGTGCTCATGTGACTGTATGTCTGGCATGAGAAAATGTCTATAGTGCAAAACAAAAATCAGATTGCTTCTAGGGAAAATTTGAGTGAACCCACAAATATCCCCGCAGTATGCCATTTCTGAATGCATTTCTTACAAAGATCTTTCCAAATACTTTTTGGTGACTGGTGTACTGCAGTGAATGCCCTTGCAAGTAGTAACATGCTAATTCAAAAATTAACTCTTGGACATACCAACGTTATCCTTCAATCCCGAATTGAATTCCCCCCCCCTCCCGCACGAATAGGGATGGAACTTTGCATACTTCTGCTCTGCTGCATGTTGTGCTAATAATAATCTTTATTGTCGCAGTAGGCTTATATTAACACTGCAATGAAGTTGCTGTATAAAGCCCCTATTTGCCACATTCCAGTGTCTGTTCAGGTACAAGTGTCCAATTCACCTAACAGCACATCTTTCGGAACTTGTGGGAGGAAACCGGAGCACCCGGCGGAAACTCACGGAGACACAGTGAGAATGAGTGACCCAAATCGGGAGTTGAACATGGGACCCTGGAGATGTGAAACAACAGTGCTATCCACTGTGCCACCTTCATTTGAAGTTATTGTATTGTTTCTTTCTGTAAGGTTTCTTCCTTTACAGCCACACTCGTAGTCTTGTGCCCACGCGGTACATCTACTGCCCATTGCGGATACTTTCCAAGCTCATTTTTGCTACTTTAATAAAAGCAAATTTGTATTTTTCCCGAAAGCAAAATGGTAGACAAAAAACAAATTTAGCCAGTAAGCAACTGAACGTTGTACTTCAAGAAGATTTCAGATTGGATCTCTAGTTTATGCTCTCTAACCCAAACTAAGCCAGGGTTGCAGTCGAGGTGTTGGAAAAGTTTTAGTGGTCCATTTAGCATATTCTACCAGTGTGAAGTTTTGTACCATATTGGCTGGTGCCATCTGGATTTGTTTACACTACATCAAATAAGAGATTTAACATGTGCCATAAAAAGGCAGAAATGGAAACCATGTGTCGTGTGATAGAAATCAATTTAGCCACTTGCTTTTTGCTCTCGGTTAGATGGTGTTTGCTAACACATATGCATGCATCCGTATGGGATCTTGGAATGCCAATATAACGTGAGCTGCAGTGTTGATTTCAGTTAGCATAAAACAAAGTTTATTTGTGTTGCAGTATTTTAAGGGCCACTTGCTGGACAGATAGTCAATCTATGATTTATTTTTCATCTGAAACTGGACAGGCATTCAGATTTTTGAAATGCAAACTGAAATCTGATAGTAGAGTAAATAAAACAATCACATTAGGATTGATTGTTCCCCAAATATTCTATTCATTTGTCAGTTATTATTAAAATTCTCATCAGGAATACATCTTTTTTAATAGTCTATTTGCAAATGGTATTAAAGATTTTTTTTTTTTTTACAAATCAATATATTGCTCAATGTGGCCTTTGAGCTTAAGAGCCTCACCAACTGCCTCTGTTAAGCTCTTTCCAACATGTTTCCGAAGACCTTTACTTACACCTGTAATCATCCTTTCCACTTTGTATATACTGCAATGCATTCTCAATTCAAATGTTTATCTCCAGTTATAAAACACAAATTTGAATTGGGGTTGGAAAGTGCATTGCAGGTCAGGTGTGCCAACATTCCTGATGCCTTTCTAGTCGGTGACAACAGGCATGAGTGTTGCTTTAATTCTTGTACCATTTTTGGATTAATTAATAGTATTGTTTTCTTTGCTTTTTTTAAAGGCAATTGAGCTAAAAAATATGGAACAGAACCTGGCTGATGCAAAAAGGACTGTTATTGATCTAGAGAAGAAGAATGCAGCTGATCAGGTGTGAGAGTTGTAACGTCAAAGCAGTTGTGTAATATCACATGGCAATATTTCAGCAAAAAAAAAACAAAAAATAAAGCAGGGATTTAATCGAGACGAGAGCTGAGCATGTGATCTCATTGAGCTTGTGCAGTCTAGCTGGAAATGTAACAGCATTTTCTACCATTCCTGAAGAAAAGTAGACTCAGTACTTCTTTGTCCCTCCAGCTTTATTAAATCTGGTTATCTTTTCCTGGAAAGAAACCATAAATATTGTTGTACTAATTTGGCAGCCACCCGTTTACCTGTTTCACATCCCGACTAATATTTATTTGAGGCAGTTGCGCCCCCCCCAGTGCCTCTTTTATATCTGTTCATATTCTCTTTTTGTTTTCTGAAGACTAACTCTACTACAGAGACTATATCACAGCCAAGCTTGATCTTGTACTCCAGCAGTGTCCACAACATGACATTGCAATTAAAATTAGAACTGCTCTAGTCTGTATGACTTAATTACATACATAGATAGATAGAAGATAGGAGCAGGAGGCCGCCTTTTGGCCCTTCGAGCCTGCTCCGCCATTCATTTTTTAAAACAAAAATAATTTTTATTGAAATTTTTACAAAGTATAAACATCTCAACTCTATTAACAAAACAACCACGGTAACACCCCAAGAACAATACCCACCCAACTTCAAAAGCAACTACAAACAAAAGAAAAAAACAAAAGAACACCCAAACAACAAAAGGGAAAGAGATAGCACCCGCCACATCCCACAAACCCATGTACACAGTTCTCCCTCCCACCGATCCAAAACCCCCCCCCCCCCCCCCCCCCCGCCCCGGGTTGCTGCTGCTGCCGGCCTATTTCCCTACCGTTCCGCCAGGAAGTCCAGGAAAGGCTGCCACCGCCTAAAGAACCCTTGTACTGATCGCCTCAGGGCAAATTTCACCTTCTCCAATTTAATGAACCCCGCCATATCATTGATCCAGGCCTCCACGCTTGGGGGCCTCGTATCCTTCCATTGGAGCAAGATCCCCCGCCGGGCTACTAGGGACGCAAAGGCCAGAACACCGGCCTCTTTCGCCTCCTGCACTCCCGGCTCCACTGCAACCCCAAAAATTGCGAGTCCCCAGCCTGGCTTGACCCTGGATCCCACCACCCTCGACACCGTCCTTGCTACCCCCTTCCAAAACTCCCCCAGCGCTGGGCACGCCCAAAACATATGGGCGTGGTTCGCTGGGCTCCCCGAGCACCTAGCACACCTGCCCTCGCCCCCGAAAAACCTACTCATCCTCGTCCCAGTCATGTGGGCCCTATGCAGAACCTTGAACTGTATGAGGCTAAGCCTCGTACAGGAAGAGGAGGAATTCACTCTCTCCAGGGCATCCGCCCACGTCCCCCCCTCAATCTCCTCACCCAGCTCCTCTTTCCATTTACCCTTCAGTTCCTCCACCGAGGCTTCGTCTACCTCCTGCATCACCCGGTATATGTCCGAAATCCTCCCTCCTCCAACCCACACCCCCGAGAGCAACCGATCCCGCACCCCTCGTGGGGGCAGCAAGGGGAACCCCTCCACCTGCTGCCTGGCAAACGCCCTCACCTGCATGTACCTAAACATGTTCCCCGGGGGGAGCCCAAACTTCCCCTCTAACTCCCCCAAGCTCGCGAACCTCCCCTCCACAAACAGGTCCCTCAACCTCCTAACCCCTACCCTGTGCCAGCCCAGAAATCCGCCATCAATGCTCCCTGGGACAAACCGATGGTTCCCCCGAATCAGGACCTCCATCGAGCCCCCCACTTCTCCCCTATGCCGTCTCCATTGCCCCCAGATTTTGAGGGTAGCCGCCACCACCGGGCTCGTGGTATACCTCGTTGGAGGGAGCGGCAACGGCGCCGTTACCAGCGCCTTCAGGCTTGTGCCCACACATGACGCCGCCTCCATCCTCTTCCATGCTGCCCCTTCCTCGTCCATTACCCACTTACGCACCATCGCTGCGTTGGCAGCCCAATAGTACCCACAGAGGTTGGGCAACGCCAGCCCCCTCCTATCCCTGCCCCATTCCAGGAACACTCTTCGAACCCTCGGAGTCCCATGCGCCCACACAAATCCCGTGATACTCCTGTTGACCCTCCTAAAAAAGGCCTTCGGGATAAGGATGGGGAGGCACTGGAACAGGAACAAAAACCTCGGGAGCACCATCATCTTAACGGACTGCACCCTCCCCGCCAGTGACAGCGGTAACATATCCCACCTCTTAAACTCCTCCTCCATCTGCTCCACCAACCTTGTGAGGTTGAGCTTGTGCAGGGCCCCCCAGCTCTCAGCCACCTGGACCCCTAGGTACCTGAAGCTCTTCCCTGCCTGCTTCAGTGGGAGCCTACCAATCCCCTCCTCTTGATCCCCCGGATGCACCACAAACAACTCACTCTTGCCTAGGTTCAACTTATACCCAGAGAAACCCCCGAATTCACTAAGTATCCTCATCACCTCGTCATCCCCCCCACCGTGTCCGCCACATACAGCAACAGGTCGTCCGCATGCAGCGACACTCGATGCTCCTCCCCACCCCGCACCAGGCCCTCCAGTTCCCTGACTTCCTCAATGCCACGGCCAGGGGCTCAATCGCCAACGCGAAGAGCAAGGGGGACGGGGGGCACCCGGGGGTCCCCCGGTACAGCCGAAAGTACTCCGACCTCCTCCTGTTTGTGGCTACACTCGCCATTGGGGCCTCGTAGAGCAGCCTCGCCCACCGGATAAACCCCTCCCCAAACCCAAACCTCTCCAACACCTCCCACAAATACTCCCACTCAACCCTATCAAAGGCCTTCTCCGCATCCAATGCCACCACTATCTCCGCCTCCCCTTCCATGGCCGGCATCATAATGACAGTGAGAAGCCTTCGCATGTTCGTATTCAACTGCCTTCCCTTCACAAACCCCGTCTGGTCCTCATGAATGACCCCGGGCACGCAATCCTCTATTCTAGTGGCCAGGATCTTTGCCAGCAGCTTAGCGTCGGCGTTTAGCAGCGAAATCGGCCTATATGACCCGCACTGCAGAGGGTCCTTGTCCCGCTTCAGGATCAAGGAGATCAGCGCCCGTGACATAGTTGGGGACAAAGCGCCCCCCCCCCCCCCCCCCCCCCCCCCCCCCCCCCCCCTCCCGTGCCTCGTTAAAGGTCCGGACCAACAGGGGGCCCAACAGGTCCAAATACCTTTTATAAAATTCCGCCGGAAACCCGTCCGGCCCCGGTGCCTTCCCCGACTGCATGCTCCCTATCCCTTTGACCACCTCCTCCAGCTCGATCGGCGCCCCCAGTCCCTCCACCTGCTCCTCCTCCACCCTCGGGAATCGCAGCTTGTCCAAGAAGCGCCCCATTCCACCCCCCTCCACCGGGGATTCCGACCGGTACAGTTCCCATAGAAGTCTCTGAAGACCCCATTAACATCTACTCCCCTCTGCACCACCTTCCCAGCCTTATCCGTCACTCCCCCAATCTCCCTGGCCGCGTCCGCTTTCGGAGCTGGTGTGCCAGCATCCTGCTCGCCTTCTCCCCATATTCATACACCGCCCCCTGTGCTTTCCTCCACTGAGCTTCCCCCTTTCTGGTAGTCAATAGATCGAATCTGGCCTGAAGGCTACGTCTCTCCCCCAGCAATCCCTCCTCTGGAGCCTCCGCATATCTCCTATCCACCCTCACCATCTCCCCTATCAGTCTCTCCCTCTCCCTCTGCTCCCCCCTCTCCCTATGGGTTCGGACGGAGATCAATTCCCCCCTCATCACCGCCTTCAATGCCTCCCAGACCGTCCCCACTCGGACCTCCCCGTTGTCATTGGCCTCAAGGTACCTCTCGATACACCCCCGAACCCTCTCGGCCACCTCCTCATCTGCCAGCAGCCCCACCTCCAAGCGCCAGAGCGGACGTTGGTCCCTCTCTTCCCCCAGCCCGAGGTCCACCCAGTGTGGGGCATGATCTGAAATGGCAATGGCGGAGTATTCCACATCCTCCACCCTCGTAACCAACCCCCTGCTCAGGACAAAAAAAATCAATCCTCGAGTAGGCCTTATGTACATGGGAGAAAAACGAGTACTCCCTGGCCCTTGGCCTCGCAAACCTCCAGGGATCCACCCCCCCATCTGGTCCATAAATCCCCTCAACACCTTAGCCGCCGCCGGCCTCCTACCCGTCCAGGACTTGGATCGATCCAATGGGGGATCCAGTACCGTGTTGAAGTGTCCCCCCCCCCCCCAATGATCAGGCCCCCCACCTCCAGGTCCAGAATGCGGCCCAACATACGCCGCATAAATCCCGCATCATCCCAATGTGGGGCGTAAACATTCACCAACACCACCCGCTCCCCCTGCAGCTTACCACTCACCATCACATATCTCCCGCCGCTGTCAGCCACCACATTTAATGCCTCAAACGACACCTTCTTCCCCACCAGGATCGCCACCCCACTACTCTTCTCATCCAGCCTTACTTGGCCCACCCATCCCTTCCTCAGCCGAACCTGGTCCACCACTCTCAGGTGTGTCTCCTGGAGCATGGCCACATCCGCCTTCAGCCCCTTCAGGTGCGCAAATACCCGGGCCCGTTTGACCGGCCCATTCAGCCCCCTCACATTCCAGGTTATCAGCCGGATCAGAGGGCTCCCTGCCCCCCTCCCCTGCCGATTAGCCATACCCCATCCCTTGCCCACCACCGGCCAGCATCCCCCGCTCTGCCAGTTTCCCACGGCGGCAACTCCTCCCCCCCCCCCCCCCCCCCCCCCCCCCCTCAAAAAGGCTAGGACCCTTCCTAGCCGCGCCCCTCCCTCCATAAGCACTCCCGTGAGCCAGCTAACTTCTGCGGACCCCAGCGACTCCCGCCCTACCTCCGACTCCTCCCCACGTGGGACTACCCCTCCTCCATCGTGCCAGTCAATGGGTGCCCCCCCCCCCCCCCCCCCCCCCGGCTCTTGCGCGGGAAAAGAAAACAGCCAGCAATGACCCGTGCTTCTCAGCCCTGACCCCGCCCTCACCATCTCCCAGCGCGGGAAACCAGCAGAAAGCCCGCGCTTTTGCCCTGCCCGGCCCCGCCTCCTCTAGGGCAACTCCCATTGTCAGTCCCCCCCACCAGCTCCCCGAACCCGTGCACCAGACCCCTACAGAAAAATCCATACAGAAAAGACAAATCGACATCACCCCACCCACCCTAAGGCCAACCCACATCTTACATTAAACCATACAAATACAGTATTATACAGCATCCCCCATCTTAGACCCTCAGTTTGACTCAAAATAATGGTGCCGATCCTTATAGGTGACTCATAGACGCGTCGGCTGCAACATGCCGAGCTTCACACTCCGTCTATGAAGCACCGCCGTTGTCCGGTTAAACCCGGCCCTCCGCCTCGCCACCTCCGCACTCCAGTCTTGGAAGATCCGCACCTCCGTGTTCTCCCACTTGCTGCTCCGCTCCTTCTTGGCCCACCGGAGCACACACTCACGATCCACGAACCGATGAAACCGCACCAACACCGCCCGTGGCGGCTCGTTCGGCTTGGGCCTCCTAGCCAGAATTTTCTGGGCCCCCTCTAACTCCAGGGGCCCCTGGAAGGACCCAGCCCCCATCAGCGAGTTTAACATAACCGCCACATAGGCCGCCAGGTCCGACCCCTCCAGCCCCTCCGTGAGGCCCAGGATCCGCAAATTCTTCCTCCTCGACCAGTTGTCCAGCTCCTCGAACCGCTCCTGCCATCTTTTATGGAGCGCCTCATGCATCTCCACCTTCCCCGCGACGGCCATGGCCTCGTCCTCCCTTTCGGAGGCCTGCTTCTGCAGCTCCTGGATCGCAGCCGCCTCGGCTGTCTGGGTCTCCATCAGCTTCCTGTTGGTTACCTTCAACGACTCCAGCAGCTCCAACTTAAGCTCCTGGAAGCAGCGCAGCAGAGTCGCCTGCTGCTCCTGAGCCCACTGCCTCCAGTCCTCCGGGTCTCTGCCGGCCGCCATTTTGTCTTCCTTCCCCCGCTTTTTCAGGGGTGCTTTCTCTGTTTTTCTCCTTACCCCACTCCTGGTCCGGACCATAGGACCGTAGGGGTCGACTCCTGTCCTCTTCCCACGTCGGGATTTGCCGACATAGCTCCGTTGGGGGCCCTGAAAAGAGCCCCAAAGTCCGTTTTCAGCGGGAGCTGCCGAATGTGCGGCTTAGCTCCGCATTGCCGCAACCGGAAACCTGCTCCGCCATTCATCACGATCATGGCTGATCATCCAACTCGATAGCCTAATTCTGCTTTCTCCCCATAGCCTTTGATCCCATTCTCCCCAAGTGCTATATCCAGCCACCTCTTAAATATATTCAAAGTTTTAGCATCAACTACTTCCTGTGGCAATGAATTCCACAGGCACACCACTCTCTTTGTGTGAAGAATTGTCTCCTTATCTCTGTTCGAAATGGTTTACCCTGAATCCTCAGGCTGTGACCCCTGGTTCTGGACACCCCCATCATTGTTAACATCTTCCCTGCATCTATCCTGTCTAGTCCTGTCAGAATTTTACAAGTCTCTATTAGATCCTCCCTCATTTTTTTGAACTCCAGCAGGACAACAATCCCAACCTAATCAATCTCTCCTCATATGACAGTCCTGCCATCCCTGGAATCAGTCTGGTAAACCTTCGCTGCACTCCCTCGAGAGCAAGAACATCCTTCCTCCGAGAAGGAGACCAAAACTGCACACAATACTCCCAAGTGTGGCCTCACCAAGGCACTGTACAATTGTAGCAGCACATCGCTGCTTCGATACTCCAAACCTCTCGCAATGAAGGCCAACATACCATTAGCCTTCTTTACCGCCTGCTGGACCTGCTTGCCTTCACCGAATGGTGCACAAGGGCCCCCAGGTACCACTGCACACTCCCCTCTCCCAATTTATAACCATTCAGGTAGTAACCTGCCTTCCTGGTTTTGCTTACAAAATGAATAACCTCACACATCCAAATTATACTGCATCTGCCATTGGTTTGCCACTCACCCAACCTGTCCAGATCTTGCTGTAGGATCTCTGCATCCTCGTCACAATTCATCCTCCCACCTAATTTGGTATCATCTGCAAACTTTGAGATGTTACATTTTGTTCCCTCATCCAAATCATTACTTGCTCGCTTAACCAGCAGAACCAGAGTGGCATCAGCTCATATTTTTTTGATTTCAAACTGGTTTGTTGAGGTGTATACCTTTAAAAGAAGTGATTTGCTTCATGTCTGGTTAAGTAATTACAATACATGTGTCAGTTGAATTTTTTAAAACCGTTATTGACGAGGTGATTATTTAACATTACGGTTGCTCTTTTGATTATGAATTAACTGCACGGAAACTACACGGATGACTGAGTTTAATGCTGTTAGAACGGATATTCAAATTTGCTTCAACTTTTAGGGGGTCATTATTTACATATCTTTGTTTTACAGTAAACTGGCCAAAGCTACAGTTCATCCACTATTTGTAAACGGGGTCTATTGTACATGCATGACCTCTAACTTTACCTCTGCACATGATATAAAATCCCATTCAGTTGCACTGCCACATTTGTTCCCTAGTTGTGATTTGCACAATATATTTTGAGTCTTATCACATTCTTTATTGTGCAATTTTGCACACTCATGTACTAGAGGGTATAAAAATGGCGAAGATGTTTGACGGTAAGGTGATCAGAACCACAATTAATTGCCACACCTGTTTTGTGCATTAATGATTTATGCGCCTTAGGAAGTTGTTTGATTCGTTATGTTGTTTTGGTTGTTATGGTTGTATGGAGTTTTAAAAATATTTATTTTTTCTATTTGTAGCACAGTTCAGGCAGGTAATAATGTGGAGCTGGTGGACCCATTTGGGTACCTAGTGACCACTTCCATAGTAAGTGTTGTTTGCTCGAGGAACTTCAGCTCAGAGTTGATGAGCTGGATTCTGAGCTTTGGACACATCAGGGAGGGGGAGAGGTACCTGGACACTGTAGCAATCCTTAGACTAACTATCTCGAATTCAGCCAGTAGCCAGGGACAGGAGGGTGTGGCTGCGAGTGAGGCAGGTAGAGCGATCCAGGAGGTAGAGTTGCAGCAGCCTCAACCCTTGACATTGGCCAACAGGTTTGAGATTCTTGCTCCCTGTGTCAACAAGAATGAGGACTGCAGGGAGGGTGAGCAAATTGAGATGTAGTCAGAATTGGGGACCATATGGTTTGGCGAATAGACAATAAACTCTCTGTGACCAGTATTGCAGGTTATGTTGCCTGGTGCTCTGGTTTGGGATATCTCATCTGGGCTGCAGAGGAACTTGGCGAGGGAGGGTAAAGATCCAGTTGTTATGGTCCAGCGTAAGTACCAGCGATAAAGGTAGAACAAGAATAGAGGTTCTGCTGAAGGAATATGGACGGCTAGCGGCTAAATTGAAAAGCAGAATCAAAAAGATAATAATCTCTGGATTACTACCTGATCCACAAGATAATTGGCACAGTGTCAATAAGATTAAAGAGGTAAATGTGTGGCTGAAAGGTTGATGAGGGAGATATGGTTTGAATTCATGGGACATTGGCAGCAGTACTGGGGAAGTCCAGAGCTGTTCTGATGGGACAGTCTACACCTGAATTAAGCTGGGACCAGAGTTCTGGCGAAATGCATAACTAGGGCTGTAGATAAGTCTTTAAACTAAATAGTGGGGGCAGGTTAATGATGAGGACTTTAATCGAGATAAAGGGGCTGAAGTCTCAGGAGAAGTCAGTAAAGTTTCCAGAATGCAGCATAGAGTATAGAAAGTGGCAGGAATCTAGCTTCAGACACAGAGCAAAAGGGGACAACTATGAGATGGGGGTGGTCAGCGCAGGATTGAGGATGTTGTACCTAAATGCGCGCAGTATATGAAACGATGTAAATGAGCTTGTTACGCACATTGAAATTGGCGGATATGACTTTCGGTGGCAGCCATGGAGGAGTAGGTTGCACATTTGATAGCTCCTGCCTGTGACGGACATTTGGACCTTTTCCCCCGGATTTTATTGGATAAATCGGTGAAGAGTGAGACAGTGAGGAGAAATCCCCCTCCTCCAGTGTATGGAGAATTGGACCAGAAGTGGCCGTGTGAGAAGACAAAGTTCTACAAGGAAGAAGCGAGCAGAGCTGGCAACGCAGGAAAGCGTGGCTGAGAGCAAGGGCCCTGGGGAGACGGCACAGTCGTCGACAGAGCAGCTGGTGAAGTTTTTTGAAGATTGCTTCACCAAGCTTAAGAAGGACACGCTGGACCCGGTCAAGGCTTCGATTGATCAGGTGGTGCAGAATCAAGAAACCCACGGGCGTGCGATCCAGGAGGTGGAGAAAAAGGTGTCCGAGGACGAGGAATACCTAACTGTGCTGGAGACCAATGATGAATGACTGCCAGAAAATAATGCAGAGGCAGAATCTGAGAATCGTCGGCCTCCCTGAAGGCAGTGAGGGATTGGATGCGAGGGTCTATGTGACGGAACATGTTGGAGAAGTCGATGGGGGCTGAGGCATTCCCTCTGCCCCTGGAAGTGGATAGAGCGCGCAGAGCCCTCGTGAAGAAGCCCCGAGTCAACGAGCCGCTGAGGGCGATGGTGGTACGTTTGCCCCGATTCCTGGACAAGGAACACGTTCTGCGGTGGGCCAAGAGGAACGGAGCAGCAAGTGGGAGAATTGTGAGCTGCAAATTTATCAAGACCTGGGTGCGGATTTGGCCATGAGGCGAGCTGGGTTTAATCGGGCAAAAATGGCCCTCTTTAAGAAGGGGGTGAAGTTCGGGATGTTGTACCCAGCCCGTCTATGGGTCACATATGAGGAACGGGATCTTGATTTCGAAACACCAGACGCTGTATGGACTTTCATCAAGGAAAAAGACTGGAGGTGAATTAAAGACTCTGAATCCTTGGAGAATATTGCAGTGATGATTTGTTGAAAATCACTTTTGTGCTGGTTTGAATAAGTAGTGTTATGTGCAATAAGGGGCTGTTTTGGTGGCTAAAGTTAACTTTGTCTTACTGGGAGCTGGTTGGAGGGGGAATGGTTTCTGAGGTTGTTTTTTTCTGTGGCTGTTTTTCCACTTTTTCCTGATGTTTGTTTACTGGGGAATGTGATGCTTTGAATATGTGTGTCCAAGTGGGGGAGGGGGGGAGAGAACAATGGGGAGACGGACTGTTTGGCATGGGTGGGAGCTATCAAGTCAGTTGGGTCAGCTGACTCACGGAAGCACAGTGGGTGGCAAGCAGTTGTTATGCTGGAACTTGATATAGGGGGGTTGGATTTCTAGTGCTTTTACCGGGGGGGTGGGGGGGGGCCTGCTTTGCTGACAGGGGAGGAACTGTTACTAGGGAACAAATGGGAGATCGGGGACGGCGAATGCCCAAGGGAGGAGGCCGGGGGCGTGACCTGGAGGCTGGCCTAAAAAAGGTGATGGCTAGTTGGCGGGGGGTGGGGGGGCCTATCCCGGCTCGTAGAACAAATGAAAGAGGATTTTAAGAGATAGGACATGCTTCCGCTATCACTAGCGGGGAGGGTACAGACTGTGAAAATGACGGCCCTCCCCAGATTTCTATTTGTCTTTCAGTGCCTCCCCATCGTCATCCCGAGGGCTGTTTTCAAGCGGGTGAATAAAGTTATTTCTGGCTTTGTGTGGCCGGGTAGAAAGTGTCGATGGACCGTAGTCAGGGTAGGGCGGGTTGGCGCTGTCGAACTTTTGCAATTACTACTGGGCGGCTAATATAGCCATGATTAGAAAGTGGGGATGGGATTGGTGTGGGAGCGGATGGAGGCGGCGTCATGTAAAGACACAAGTTTAGGAGCACTGATAATGGCATCTCTTCCGTTCTCACCGGCCCGATATTCCACAAGTCTGGTGGTGGTAGCAGCTCTGAGAATCTCGGGCAGTGGAGGAGATATAAGAGAGTGGAGGGAGCATCGGTTTGGACCCCGATTTATAATAACCATCGGTTTGTACCGGGTAGGCTGGATGGTGGGTTCCGGAGATGGCAAAGGGCAGGAACTAGGAGGATGGGGGAATCTATTCATAGACGGGAGCTTCCCCAGCTTGAAAGCCTTGGAGGATAAATTTGAATTGCCAGCAGGAAATGGGTTTAGGTATTTGCAGGTCCGAGACTTCTTGAGAAGGCAGGTTCCAGCCTTCCCGCTGCTGCTGCCACAGGGGATACAGGACAGAGTAGTCTCCAGTACCTGGGTGGGAGAGGGGGTATCGGGTATTTACCAGGAACTTTTGGATGCGGAGGAAATTCCGGTGGAGGGGCTTAAAGGCAAGTGGGAGGACGAGCTAGGAGGAGAGATAGACGCGGGTCTGTGGGTGGATGCCCTAAGTAGGGTTAATACATCCTCATCATTTGCCAGGCTTAGCCTGATATAATTCAACGTAGTCCACCGGGCATACATGATGGTGGCCCAGATGAGCAAGTTTTTTTGGGTAGAGGACAGGTGTGCGAGGTGTGTGGAAAGCCCAGCAAATCATATCAACGTGTTTTGGGCATGCCCGAAGCTTAAAGGGTTTCGGCAGGGTTACGCTAAGGCAATGTCCACGGTACTCAAAACACGAGTGGTGCCACGTCCGGAGGTGGCGATCTCTGGAGTGTCAGAAGAGCCGGGAGTTCAGGGGCCGAAAGAGGCAGCCATCTTGGCCTTTGCCTCCCTGGTAGTCTGGTGGGCGTGGTTGGCCGGGCCTCCTTGGCACCGTTCACATCTATCCTCCACCTCCGGGAAGAACCTACTCATACGGGTTCTTGTTAAGTGGGCTCTATGTACCACTTTTAGCTGCGTCAGGCTGAGCCTTGCGCACGTGGCGGTGAAGTTGACCCTATGCAGTGCTTCACTCTAGAGTCCCCACCCTATCTCAATCCCCAGGTCCTCCTCCCATTTCTTTCTTGTTGCGTCCAGTACGGTATCGGCCCTTTCTGTCAGTCGGTCGTACATGTCACTGCAGTTTCCCTTGTCTAGTATGCTTGCGTCCAGTAGTTCTTCCAGTAGTGTCTGCCGTGGCGGTTGTGGGTACGTCCTTGTCTCCTTTTGTAGGAAGTTTTTAAGCTGCAGATACCTTGGCTCATTCCCCCCCGGCTGTCCGTCATTTCCCCCCTGTCAGTTCGTCCAGTGTTGCGACCCTGCCGTCCGTGTATAGGTCCCTGACTGACAGTGTCCCTCCGTCCTGCCTCCACCTTTTGAAGGTGGCATCAGTCAGTGCTGGTGTGAACCTATGGTTGTTGCAGATGGGAGCTTTGTGCGACATTTTGGTCAGGCCAAATTGCTGCCGCAGTTGGTTCGAGGATTGGAGGTTGGCTATCACCACCGGGTCTGCTGGAGTGTTTTTTGGGTGGGGATGGGAGTGCTGCCATGGCGAGGGCCCGGAGGGAGTTCCCCACGCAGGAGGCCTCCTCCGCGCGCACCCACTCGGCCTCTGGCTCCTTGATCCATCCCCTTATTCGCTCGGCTGTCGCCGGCCAGCGGTAGAATTGTAGGTTTGGGAGGTCTAGCCCCCCCTGGATTTTGTTTTTTGTAGGACCTTCTTTGGGATCCTAGCATTTTTACCCCCCCATACAAACGCCATGATTAGTTTGTCCAGCGCTTTGAAAAAGGGCTTGGGGATGTAGATCGGGATGGATCTAAACAGGAAGAGGAACCTGGGCAGTACGTTCATTTTGATCGTCTGGACTCTCTCCGCGAGGGAGAGTGGGAGTGTGTTCCATCTTTAGGTCCTTTGTTACTTCCTCCGTCAGACTGGTGAGGTTCCATTTGTGGATCCCTTTCCAGTCATGGACTATTTGGATCCCCAGCGAACGCCATGATTAGTTTGTCCAGTGCTTTGAAAAAGGGCTTGGGGATGTAGATCGGGATGGATCTAAACAGGAAGAGGAACCTGGGCAGTACGTTCATTTTGATCGTCTGGACTCTCTCCGCGAGGGAGAGTGGGAGTGTGTTCCATCTTTAGGTCCTTTTTTACTTCCTCCGTCAGACTGGTGAGGTTCCATTTGTGGATCCCTTTCCAGTCATGGGCTATTTGGATCCCCAGGTAGTGGAATTTGTGTCGGGCTTGTTTAAACAGCAGCCCCTTTAGTGCTCCTCTTTCCCCACCCCACCACTTGCGGGTGTACTGGGAAGATCTCGCTTTTGCTCATGTTGAGTTTGTAGCCCGAGAAGGCTCCAAACTCTTTCAGGAGCGCAATGATTCTGCCCATGCTGCTCTGTGGGTCCGAAATGTAGAGGAGCAGGTCATCTGCATAGAGTGAGACTCTGTGCTCTCTGCCTCCCCTTCGGATCCCCCTCTAGCTTTTTGCTGCCCTGAGTGCGATTGCTAGCGGTTCGATCGCTAGGGCGAACAACAGCGGGGACAGTGGGCATCCTTGTCTGGTGCCCCTGTGCAGTTGGAAGTATTGGGAGTTGGTATTGTTGGTCTGTATGCTCGCCATGGGAGTGTTGTTTAGGAGCTTTACCCAGGAGGTGAACCCTGTTCCAAGCCCGAGTCGCTCCAGTACCTCTGAGGTAGAACATAGAACAGTACAGCACAGAACAGGCCCTTCGGCCCTCAATGTTGTGCCGAGCCATGATCACCCTACTCAAACCCACGTACCCACCCTATACCCGTAACACAACAACCCCCCCATTAACCTTACTTTTTTTAGGACACTACGGGCAATTTAGCATGGCCAATCCACCTAACCCGCACATCTTTGGACTGTGGGAGGAAACCGGAGCACCCGGAGGAAACCCATGCACACAGGGGGAGGACGTGCAGACTCCACACAGACAGTGACCCAGCCGGGAATCGAACCTGGGACCCTGGAGCTGTGAAGCATTTATGCTAACCACCATGCTACCCTGCTGCCTGAGGTATTTCCATTCGACTCTGTCGAAGGCCTTTTCTGCGTCCAGGGAGACGATCACCCCCGGAGGGGGTCATTATCACGTGCAGCAGGCGCCTGATGTTCGAGGTAAGCTGTCTACCTTTGACGAAGTCCGTCTGGTCCTCTGTGACCACCTCAGGTACACAGTCTTCTAACATTTTGGCCAGTATTTTGGCATCTGTGTTCAGCAGTAAGATGGGGAGACTCCTATTTATTGACTGACTGCAGCTCTGTCTTCAACACTATAATCCCAGCTAAACTCATACCCAAACTCCAAAACCGAGGATTTGGCTCCTCCCTCTACAACTGAATCCTCGACTTCTGACCCACAGACCACAATCAGTAAGGATAAACAACGGCACCTCCTCCTCAATACCGGGGCCCCGCAAGACTGCGTACTTAGCCCCTTACTATACTCCTTATACACACATGACTGTGTGGCAAAATTCAGCTCCAACTCCATCTACACGTTTCCTGATGACACAACTATAGTGGGTTGGATCTCGAACAATAATGAGTCAGACCTCTGGAGGGAGATAGAGAATAGTGACGTGGTGCAACGACAACAATTTCTCCCTCAATGTCAGCAAAAGTAAGGAGCCGGTCATCGACTTCAGGAAGCGAAGAGTAGAACACACCCTTGTCTGCATCAATGGTGCCGAGGTGGAGATGTTGACAGCTTCAAATTCCTGGATTCCTTCAAATCACCAACAATCTGTCCTGGTCCACCAACGTCGACACTACGACCAAGAAAGCACAACCACTACTTCCTCAGGAAACTAAGGAAATTCGGCATGTCCACATTGACATATACCAATTTTTACAGATGCACCATAGAAAGCATCCTATCTGGCTGCATCACAGCTTGGTATGGCAGCTGCTCGGCCCAAGACCGTATAAAACTACAGAACGTTGTGAACACAACCCAGCCCATCTCGCACGAGCCCACCTCCCATCTATTGACTCTGTCTACACCTCTCACTGCCTTGGGAAAGCGGGCAGCATAATCAAAGATCTCTCCCACCTGGTTTATTCTCGCTTCTAGCCTCTTCCATCAGGCAGAAGATACAAAAGCTTGAGAACACGCACTAACAGATTGAAAAACAGCTTCTTCCCCAGTCCTGAATGACCCTCTTATGGATTGAACTGACCTCTCTACGCATCTTCCCTACTGTTGTTAGCACTACACTCCGAATGCTTCAACCGATGTCTATGTATTTACATTGTGTATCTATCGTATGTCCTATATTTTTTCATGCATGGAATGATCTGCCTGGATTGTATGCACAACAATACTTTTCCCTGTACCTCGGTACACATTACAGTACATCTAAGTCTAAATCGACTGGATGAAGACTGAAAGAGATAGCTGAGGAGATTGTGGTGGCATTGGTGGTGATCTTTCAGGAATCACTGAAGGCAGGGAGGGCCCCAGAAGATTGGAAAATGGTTCATGTAACACACCTGTTTAAGAAGGGAGGGAGGCAGAAAACGGGAAATTATCGGCTGGCTAGCTGACTTTGGTTGTTGGTACGATTTTAGAGTCCATTATAATGGATGAGGTTGTGGAGTACTTAAAAGTGCATGGTAAAATAGGACTGAGTCAGTGCGGATTTGTCAAGGGGAGGTCATGCCTGACAAATTTGTTCGAATTCTTTGAGGAGGTAACGAGGAAGTTAGACAAAGGAGAATCAGTGGACATGATCTATTTGGATTTCCAGAAGGCCGTTGACAAGGTGCCGTACAGGAGGCTGCCAAATAAGATAAGAGCCCATGGTGTTCGGGGCAAGGTACTGACTTGGTTAGAGGATTGGCTGACCTGGCAGAAGGCAGAGAGTGGGGATAAAGGGGTTCTTTTCAGGATGGCAGTCTGTGACTAGTGGTGTGCCTCAGGGGTCTGTGCTGGGATCACAACTTTTCACAATATACATTAACCATCTGGAAGAAGGAACTGAGGGCATTGTTGCTAGGTTTGCAGATGATATGTAGAGGGACAGGTAGTATTGATGAAGCAGGGAGGCTGCAGAAGGACCTGGACAGCCTAGGAGAGTGGGCAAAGATGTGTCAGATCGAATATAGTGTGGAAAAGTGTGAGGTTATGCACTTTGGTTGGAAGAATAGATGCATAGACTATTTTCTAAATGGGAAAAGGCTTCAGAAATCAGAAGCTCAAAGGGAATTGGTTCAAGATTGTTCAAGATTCTCTTAAGGTTAACGGCAGGTTCAGTCGGCAGTTAGGAAGGCAAATGCAATGTTAGCATTCATGTCGAGAGGGCTAGACAAAGAGCAGGGATGTACTGTTGAGGCTGTATAAGGCTCTGGTCAGACCCCATTTGGAATATTGTGAGCAGTATTTGGGGCCCCTATCTAAGAAAGGAAGTGCTGACCTTAGAAAGGGTCCAGAGGAGGTTCAAAGAATGATATGGGGGAGGGTTATGGGTAGAAAGCAGGAGAATGGGGATGAGAAAATATCAGCCATCATTGAATGGCGGAGCAGACTCGATGGGCCAAGTGGCCTAATTCTTCTCCTATGTCTTATGGTCCTATCTCCGGCTTGAAAGATGTCATATGAGGAGTGATTGAGGACTGGTCTGTACTTGATGGAGTTTAGAAGGCTGAGGGGGGAATTTCATTGAAACTTGCAGAATACTAAGAGGCCTAGATAGAGTGGACGTGGAGAGGATGTTTCCACTAGTAGGAGAAACTAGAAACCGAAAGCCACAGCCTCCGACTGAAGGGGTGATTCTTTAAAACAAATGAGGAGGAATTTCTTCAGCCAGAGGGTGGTGAATCTGTGGAACTCTTTGCCGCAGAAGGGTGTAGAGGTCAAGTCACTGAGTATCTTTAAGATGGAGATAGATAGATTCTTGATTAATAAGGGGATCAGGGGGTTATGGGAAGAAGGTAGGAATGGGGAAGAGAAACATATCGGCCATGATTGAATGGCAGAACAGACTCAATCGGCCAAATGGCCTAATTCTGCTTGTCTGGGCTTTCCACAGTAACTTAATTGAAGCCGACTTGTGACAATAAGCAATTCTTCTTATTATTATGTCTTATGGTACTCATACATTTTAAAATATAAATTTACAGCATCCAATTCCTTTTTTTTCTCGATTTAAGGGGTAATTTAGCCAATCCACCTCCCCAGCACATTTTTGGGTTGTGGGGGTGAGACCCACGCAGACACTGGGAGAATGATTAAATTCCACACGGACAGTGACTGGGGGCTGGGATTGAACCTGGGTCCTCAGCGCCGTGAGACAGTAGTGCTAACCACGGAGCCACCGTGCCGCCCCCTGAAACATTCTTTTAAGTAACTAAAAGGTTTGGTAAGGATTCTCTGGGATTTTAAAGATACCTTGTTTAGTTACCAGAGCAAGTCATATATCTGTTAAATGTCTCTGTGGTTGGGGAATTACTTTTTTTTTAAAAAGAACCACCGTTTTCTGTGGCAGTTGACGTATTTGAGGATATATCTAGATTAACATTTTGAAATATATTTTTTTAATAAATATCTTTTTCCCCCAAAAGTGGTATATGCAAACAAAACCTGAATTGGTAGAAAGTGGGAAAATTGAAAAATACCCTAGATTCACCGAGTAGATATGAAAGTTGAGAATGCCAGGGTATCGTGTGCGGTAATTAATAGCTGGCGAGAACAGTGAAAATGAAGCATTTACATTTGAATCATGCATGAATAATTTCTTAAATATTAAAGTTGACCAATATAATCAATTTATGTTCATAGGAAGTGGTAACAGTCCTGATGAATCAAATACAGGAAATGAGAAGTTCATGTAATCAGAAAACTGAAGCTGTTTCTGTCTTATCTCAAGAATTGGAGGACATCAAGGTGTGTTAAATAACAAATTACAAGTGTGTACGCAGCTGAATCTTGATTTATAACCACCCTGATTATATATTTTTTTAAGTGTAACAATCCCTTTGTCCTTGACCAGAGTCACTTACTTTACCAAACGGTGGGTCTCATTGTTGAATTGCTGCTGCGTCATTGTGTGCATTGGATGTTGATTTTGAAGCACAAAATGAAAACCCAACAAGTGTTAATGATGTTTACACGATATCCCAAACTGCTTTTGCATGGTATCTGGAGATTATTTTGGACTGGGAAGTTGCACTTGGGTAATTATATTAACTTATGGCAATCACTGCTCTGGAGGGAACCAATCATCAACTTCAATTCTTCAACTGAAGCTACCTACTGCAATTTATTTTCCCTGTTATTTTAATTCAGTTTTCATCTCTTTAGTTCAGTGTAGTTACTATCTAACTAAACACTGTAGGGGAGTAATTTCATGTCTTAATAACTAATATGTATAGGATTCTTTACATTTCCTCCTTCATTATTCTTGTTGATCTTGAGTTTATTCCTCCTTATTACTGATTTGCTAACTAGTTCACCATGCACCCTAAAAATTGTCCATAACTTTCAAAATCGACCAACCTTTCTTCATGAAATGATCTTCCATCATTTTGTAAAGTTGGATGATTCTTTACTCCAAAAGAGAAAATGCTGGAAAATCCCTTTGGGTCATCTGGACTCGAAACATTAGCTCTTTTCTCTCCCTACAGATGCTGCCAGACCTGCTGGGATTTTCCAGCATTTTCTCTTTGGTTCCAGATTCCAGCATCCGCAGTAATTTGCTTTTATCTCCTAATTATTTACTGTTCCCTCTCCATGACACTTTGTGATGAATGTAGGAAATTGTTATGTATTACATTTTTGCAATAATGTTATTAAAATCCTGGTTTAATCTGCATACAGACAGTATGTCTTCTAAAGCTGTGATTAAGGGATCATGAAAGTGAGGTAATCATTGGTTTTAACCATTTATCTGTTTGCAGATAGCTGGTCAGTGGAACATGTTTTGATTTTTGAGGATCCCTGGGGTGTATATAATTTTGAGGGATGGTGCTTAGTGCTGGATTAACGGGCCATGGGACATCTTAGTGGGTGGAGACTGAAGAATGCCTTATGATGCAATTAAGGGGCAGAGCCAGTTCTGTCTGCAGTTTGCAGGATTTTAATCTCTCAAGACAGGTCTTCAATTAGTTCGTAAAAGGCTCTCTCCAATGTCTTTGCACAGAGAAAAACAAAGTAAACCTGATTGTTAACTTTATAAATGGTTTTTTAACTATATTGGTTTACTTAACTGTATAACAGGTGTAGGCAGTAAGTCAAAGTTTTTTCCTTTTATTTAAGAACTGTTTGATCTGTTAACTGTAAAGCTGTGATGTTGTTGCTAATCTGATTAATTTTGTTTAAATTAATGTTTGTTTAACATAAAAGACACCTATTTGTTCAGTGATATCACTTGTGTGGTGAAGTATCCTTTCCTCAGTTTTACAGATTGTTGTGTATCTCTTCCAGAATCCTAACACTTAGCATTTGAAATATTGGTTCAGCACCATAATCATAACACTGCCAAATTCCACCATTCATTACAATACACCTGATAATTTCTGACTGGCAGCAGGGACGAAAATCGCCACTAAGCCTGCCAAGTTTGTCCATTAAGTAACTGATGCCCAGGCCCTGTTGATGTACCGTAGTCCTGCCCTTTGAGCGTAGTGTCTGTTTTCCCCACATAGAACGCACAGTGCAGAAGGAGGCCATTTGGCCCATCGAGTCTGCGCCGACCCACTTAAGCCCTCACTTCCACCCCATCCCCGTAACCCAATAACCCCTCCTGACCTTTTTGTCACTGAGGGCAATTCATCATGGCCAATCCACCAAACCTGCACATCTTTGGACTGTGGGAGGAAACTGGAGCACCTGGAGAAAACCCACGCAGACACTGGGAGAACGTGCAGACTCCGCACAGACAGTGACCCAGCAGGGAATCGAACCTGAGACCCTGGCTGTGAAGCCACAGTGCTATCCACTTGAGCTCCGTGCTGCCCCTCCTCCAACACCATCAAGTATGTTCTTCTAAATGTTGTGTGACACATGCTTGATTAACCTTGTTTGTTGTGAGCCCACGCCCACCTGGAGATGCATTAAATTGTCTGAACCCTGTTCACACAGAATTCTTAGACTTAACAGTCAAAAAGAACTTTCACCCTATTTCATATGGGCTGAAGTCAAACTCCAAAAGTCTGTTTTGTTAACTTGCATGATACAGGTCCAAAAATCACTGGTTTCAATGAGTTTGCTGAGCCATAGAAACCCAGTGTTGTTTCTTGGGAATTGGAGTTGAGAAGTTCAATTACTTTAGGAATCTCATTAATGCTATAATGTGCAATAAATTGAGAGCAAGTTCAAAATTTCATTCTTGTTTTTGTAACGAATGCTCAAAAATAGTAATGTTTTCTATTGCTGTTTTAGTTGAGGTACAGTGCTGCTGTGGCTACTAAGGAGGAAAGCAAGCTCTTTATTGAAAGAAAGGAGAAAGAAATTATGGACATGAGAGAGGCTGTGGAGAGAAAGGAGAATTCTTGTAATGTGCAGGTGAGACCATAAACATTCACCCTTTTCAGATTTTTACACCGCTTGTATTTTTACTCAAGTTAAAAGTTGAATCTCTTTATCAGTAGGCTCAACATTAGAAACAATCTTTTCAGAGGAAACACTGAATGAAACAGGAGCTGTTTGAATTCATAAAGATTTTTATGCATGTAAACTTTCTTGATTCCATTGACAACGTAAAGGCCCCATGCATATTGTAATTGCTAATTTAAGTATTTTTATTACATTTTTTTTTTTTTTAAATTTAGATTAGCCAATTATTTTTTCTAATTAAGGGGCAATTTAGCATGGCCAATCCACCTACTCTGCACATTTTTTTTTGGGTTGTGGGGGCGAAACCCACGCAGACACGGGGAGAATGTGCAAACTCCACACGGACAGTGACCCAGAGCCGGGATCGAACCTGGGACCTCAGCGCCGTGAGGCGGTTGTGCTAACCACTAGGCCACCGTGCTGCCCTTTATTACATTTTCACAGGAAGATTTGTGAATGTCTTTTGAAAGAGTGTTTTAAATTGCCACAAAATCCTAAATGTTTTTTAAATGCCTGTATGCTTATCGGTGTTACACTGTTTATATACTTTCAATTGCTATCAAGAGCAGCTGAGAAACCTTCCTTCACTGATCTGAAGTTCTGCTTTCCATGTTTGTTTGAGACTTTTTGCCGAAAGCCCATTGTGATGTTAAGGAGGAAAGGGAATTGGAAGCAATGAGATAGCAGCGGGTTAAAATAGAGGGTGCGATGCACCCGAAAAACCTCTGATTTTGAAAACAGAGCTGAGAAACATCTGCCCTATTACCGACCACCCGGGTGTCTCCAATGGCCGGGGAGACCCCTCCAGGTGCTGTTACACCTGGTCCACGTTTGTTTAGACCAGTGAGGGTGAGATCTAGGTCGCAACGTCACGAGAGATTCCATTAAATCAACGTTTCGAGCATTGCAAATCTCGTGAGATTTAATAGCCTCATCCCAATACCAAGTCTGACGTGATGAGGCCGCTGAATCATGGCCAGTTCTCTTAACAAATTTCCCTTTATAACCCGCCTTTTTAATCTGCATTACGTTTCTCCATGATTTGCACTGCCTTGCATCTGACTTGTATTGTAATGATATGTGGTGCTGGAAGATTTGTTCTTGCTGGTTTATTTTTTCTCTAATCTTTATGCTATTTTCATGAGTGATTAGAGATACTTGATGTATTTTCAACATGTATGAATACGTTTCAGCAAGGTTTTTATTTAATTTGTTATCTCCCAACGCCCACAACAGTTATTCACCAAATTAATTGGAATAGTTTTTTGTCACGTGTACCGAGGTACAATGAAAAGTATTTTTCTTTTTTTTAAATATAAATTTTGAGTACGCATTTCATTTTTCCTAATTAAGGGGCAATTTAGCGTGGCCAAGTCGGTAACAGTACGGTAGCTCAGTGGTTAGCACTGTTGCTTCACAGCGTCCAGGGTCCCAGGTTCGATTCCTGTCTTGGGTCACTGTCTGTGCGGAGTTTGCATGTTCTTCCTGTGTCTGCATGGGTTTCCTCCGGGTGCTCCGGTTTCCTCCCACAGTCCAGAGATGTCTGAATAGTCTGAATTCTTCCTCTGTGTAGCCGAACAGGTGCTGGAATATGGTGACTCGGGGATTTTCACAGTAACTTAATTGCAATGTTAATGTGAGCCTACTTGTGACAATAATCAAGATTATAATGCCAACCTGGCAGTTCCAGCCTGTGATAGGGGTGGGTGGGCTCTCTGGTGATCCCAATTTTCCGGGGTGGGGGTGCTGAGGCTTTTGAAAGAGGGACTTGGACGTGACGGGCACGCAGCCATTGTGGGGGTGGGAGAGATGACTTTTATTGAGGGAGGGGCTGGCCATGCACCGGGGGGTGGGGGGGTTATGCTGCGTGGTAGTTGTGGGGTGGGCTGGAGACCATGTGGGTGGGGTGGGGAGCCCCCAAAAATGAACCCGTTTGCCCATTTCAGAACTTAGGAAAGGTCTTTGGTCCCGCCGATGTGAGCGGCCCCACCGGTGGGGGCTGGAAAATTTGTGGGGTAGGTGCTAGGGGAATCTCTGTGGAGCTGGCCTTGCCAGATATAAGGTAGTATGAATCAACTGATGTAAAAGTAAAATGGCAGACTGCTTATTGGAGAAGCAAACACCTTCAATTTAGTGGAATCAACAGCAAATCCAAAGGTTTAATAATTGCACTTGCTTTAACATGTAGCCTTTGTGGAGTGAAATGGGGGCACTTGTCCTTCTAACTGAAATCCTAGGTGCAATAGCGAGTGTTCTAATGTCCTCCCACCTTGCTTTTCAATCCTCAGATGGAGATGCTTTGTGAAGATCTGAACAATGCCACCCAGCAGCTTGGTCAGCTGACAGAGGATTCCAGGAAACAGGCAGCCATAATGCAGGAAGAAGAAGAAAAAAATGCAGCAACCATTAAAGAACTTCAGGATCAGGTAATGAAATTAGATGTTGCCACTTCTTTAGTTGTAAAACTACATTATGATATTGCCACTGAGGTTCTCTGCAGTGGTAGTTATAATCTTCCTAATTGCTTGGACGTTTTCTGATCAACTTTCCTACTAAAGGTATAGATTCCAATTTAATGTCTATTTTAATTTGGTTAGAAAGAAGTAAGTAAAAGTAAAGTGAAGTTAATTACTTAGAGTAAGATTTTTTGGACTGTTAATTGAATGAGATGATCTCTTTGCTCTTATCTTGACTTTTTAAACTAATTTTTGGGATGTGGGCCTCATTGTGTAGGCCAGCATTTATTTCCCATTGAGACGGTGCTTCTTGAACCGCTGCATTTCCTGTGGTGTAAGTACACCCACAGTGCTGTTAGGGAAGATGTTCCAGGATTTTGACCCAGCAACAGTGAAGGAATATATATTTCCAAGTCAGGGTGGTGAGTGGCTTGGAGGGGAAACATCCAGGTGTTGTTGCCCTTGTCCTTCTATATAGTAAAAGTTATGAATTTGGAATTTGCTGGCCTAAGGAGTCTTTGTAAGTTTCTGTACTGCATCTTGTAGATGGTAACACTGCTGCCACAGGTTCTCTGTAATGGAGGGAGTAAATGTTTGTGAAATGGTTGCCAATCAAGCAGGCCAGTTTATCGTGGATGGTAATCAGCTTCTTGTGTGTGGTTGGAGCTGCACTCATCTAGGCCTTGTAGATGGTGAACACGTTTTTGGTAGTCCGGAGGTGAGTTACTTGTTGTAGGATTCCTAACCTCTGACCTGCTCTTGTAGCCACAGTATTTATCCAGGTTAGTTTCTGGTCAATGGTAACCCCCAGGATGGTGATAGTGGGATTCAGCGATGGTAGTGCCATTGAATGTCCAGGGTGATGGTTAGATTCTCTTTTTGGAGATGGTTATTGCCTGGCACTTTGTGACGCGAATGTTAGCCCAAGCCTGGATATTGTCCAGATCTTGCTGCATTTGAACATTGACTGCTTCAGTATAGGAGTCGCAAATGGTACTGAATATTGTGCAGTCATCAGCAAATATCTCACTTCTGACTTTTATGATGGAGGGAAGGTCATTGGTAAAGCAGCTGAAAATGGTTGGGCCTAGGATACTATCTTGGGGAGCTCCTGCAATGATGTCCAGGAGCTGAGATGAGTTGTCTCCATTTGGCTCCAGTTTCGAAGTTTACAGTTCAGCTTCTGTTGATCTTTATACAGATATGCCTCTTTTGGATGTTAGAGCTATTGTAACACTAAAAGGAAGAAATGTAAGGCCCATTTTGGGCATTAGCTGATTAGAGAATATTACTGAATTACATTGGGGGTGGCTGGACAATGAGGTGCAAGTTGTCAGCAACCCAAAGTATTGCTATGGAACCAGGAAGTGCGCACTGGGTCTTTTGATCCCACAAGTAAGGTAACTTTTTTTTTTTGCTATTTGATAGTAGAGTACTACCAGAATCCTGCGGACAGTTTTTAAGAACTGCTTGTTAGGCTACAAAAGTACCAAAAAACTGGAATGGCATCCTCCACATGACTAATTTCAGAGAAGAGTACATGAACAGGCATTAAGCTGTTATTAGCCCAGGCAATGGGCCTAATGCCTGTTTAAAGCTGCTGCCTGGGGCATCTGAAAATCATCAAAACGCGAGACCTATTTCAGATGGTTTTGTGGCCTTGGGCATTGCTTTGGAAAAAAATGAACCCTTTTGCCCATTTCAGAACTTAGGAAAGGTCTTTGGTCCCGCCGATGTGAGTGGCCCCACCGGTGGGGGCTGGAAGATTCCAGCTATTAACTCTTTCTCCCTCCTCGCAGACGCTGCCTGATCAGACTCTTCCCTGCATTCACTGTTTCAATTCCAATTTCCAGCATCTGCAGTATTTTACAATTGTACTTCCATGATTTATACTTGAGGCATTTCATCCCCTGTTAATATAAATCAGTCAGAGGTGTAACTCAGTTGCTACAAAATGTGTTACTTAAATGTCATTGTATGGATTTTCCAGCTGAAGGCGAAAGATGTTGAAATTCAAGCAACAAAAAATGAACAGAAGCTTAGACAGAATTGAATCCTTTGGAGACTATTCTGCCTGGTCACAGGTGAGAAAGCTTAGCATTCTCTCTCCATCCCCAATTCTTCTCTACTCCTTTCTAGAAGCAGCAGCTCTTACTGCAGAACAATTCTCTGGGTACCACACTTCACAAAGCTCCCTAAATATGGGCTAAAACAGCATTGTGTTTTGATGTTTAGCTTGTAATAGTGGACTGGCTTTGTACAAAATCCTAGAGTTTTAACAGCGTTATGGTTCTTTTAAAAAAAATTAACAGAGTAGCTAATTATTTTTTTTCCAATTTAAGGGGCAATGTAGCATGGTCAATCCACATAACCTGGGGAGAATGTGCAAACTCCACACGGACAGTGACCTGGGGCCGGGATTTGAACCTGGGTCTTTGGCACTGTAGAAAGTCGAGGTTCTTATTGCAATATTGACCACAGTGCATCATTTTCATCTGACTCCTGATAGCAGAGATGTTTTATCCTTTAACCAGCTTGTTGTTGGCTGGGTGTTGAATGCATTTCTTCTCCATAATAGCTTTTGGTGGTCATGAAGAAATTGAGAGCAAATGGATTAATTGCTATTTTATGTGGTACTGATGCTCATAACATGAGGTTCGCTCAGATTTAGAGCAAAATATTGCAGGAGTTTATCAGGTATAGAGAATATTTTAAAATGAAGAGCCACCTACTCGGTCTTTAAATTGGAAATGTTATCATGAAAATAACATCATGATGGTCTGTAGAGAAATTTGGATGGTTGCAGTTGGTAATAATTGATTACCTCGACTGGAGCACTTCCGCCAAAACTCCAGTTGAAATGGAATTTGGCCAGATCCTGGCCTAAGGCTGGATTTCCGATGGGGCCATGTAAAGGATTAAATCTCTACCCGAGCCTTAGAAAACCAGTATTTCCATTGCAGCAGAGACTTTTCCATGAGTTTCCTCATTTTTACCCTTGCTCAGGACTTTGTGCAATTGGTACAGCACGCTGGTTCTTGGCAGGCATATGAATTAGAGGCATGAATAGGCCTTTCAACCCCTTGACCCTTTGCCACCATTTGATATTGGTCTAGTTGGTAGAACTGGAGGTCAAGACCAGAGACTGACTTGGAGGCCCTGATGGTGTTGACAATGGCTGCTTGAGGCATCGAAATTGGTTTTTGTTTTGGTGAGGTGGGGCTGAAGCCCTGGCACATTCTCTTTCTACTTACGCTGGATCCTGCTCCTTCACAGCACAAATTCAGTTGTGAGTGTGGCCTGGGTATAGCTGCTGGGGATTGCACAAGTGCTCATCTGAATATTGAGATCCACTCAAGTGTGCTTACATAAACGGGTATAGCAATTGATGACTGTATCTATACTGCTATTGCAGTACAATAATCTTATTTTTAAATGCATAATTATTTACAAACTCTTTCCTACTCCACAGAGTCCAAGAACCCCTTCTACTTTCCAAACAAATCCTGTTAGATTCTTTGAGTTACAGCAGAAGGAACTGGATGATCAAAGAGCATCCGAGGCCACCCTAAGAGTCTTGGTGAATGAGATGGAGTTAGAAAGGGCAGCCAAGAATGAACAAATTCTCCAACTCAAGGTAGCATACAAGGGCACGCGCTCATTGTTATACATTTTTTAAAATTTAGTTTTAGACATTTGCAGATAGCTCGGTAAAATGATTTATTGTAAGTATTTTACATATAGAGTAGTTTGTACTTCAGAGCAAGCTCTAGGCAGATGGACTATTTTTGGACTTTCACATAATCAATTCAAAACTAGCTACAGCAAAATAAATCCAAACTTTGCAGTGCAGCAATTTACAGCCCAGAATGTTTAGGAGTCTCCCAGAATGTAAGTTGAATCTTTTGGGAAGGGTGTTGCTACCTTTCTGATAAATATGATCTATCAGTCCTATTCACTGTAATCCTGCACCGGTTCTCTGAGAGGAGTTATAGCTTCTTGCCATACTAACTTGATTTACCCCAATCCGGTCTTATTCTCATTTGCACTCTCGAGCTCCCCCTTAAGCACAACCTTTCAAGGCACTACTTTTCAGGGCTTTCAAGCTATAAACTTCACTAATCTATTTTTAAGGGAAATTTTTATAAATGTTTGCCTCTACATAGTGATGCAGTACAGGAGGAGCAAGCTTTGCCAGCGGTACCTTGCCCAGAGGAACAGGAGGCAGCTGCTCTGGATGGAGAGCCGGAAGCCCAACAGGCTGAGGAGTAGGAGGCGCAATTTGAGGCATTGTGTGTACCAACAGCACCTGTCATTCGAGGAACTGCTGGTCCGGGCATACCGTTGAAGACTCTGGCTGAGCAGTGGGACAGTGCGACATATCTGCCAGATCATGGTGCACCTGGCAACCTTGACGACGATGGGGGAGCGGAGACACCTGCTCCTGGTGGCCGTTGAGGTGACGGTCACCCTGAACTTCTACGCCACGGGGTCCTGCCAGGCGCCAAATGGGAACCTGCTTGAGATCTCTGAGCTCGGTGCACAGGTGCAGCCAAGCCGTCACAGAGGCCCAATATGGCCAGTCACAATACATTCATTTCAATGTGGACTGTGCCTGCCATTGCTGAGATGCCCTGGGTCCGGGGGTGATCTACGGGGTGCATGTTACCCTATGATCGCCTGCAGCTGACAGGCCGCTCTACACAAACCGAAAGGGTTCCACTCAAACGTGCAGGTGATGCGTGAAATTTACAAAAGGCTGGTTTAGCCCAGGGCTAAATCGCTGGCTTTGAAAGCAGACCAAGGCAGGCCAGCAGCACGGGCCAATTCCCGTACCAGCCTCCCCGAACAGGCGCCGGAATGTGGCGAAAGTACTCAATTCATTTTTTTCCCCAATAAAGGGGCACTTTAGCGTGGCCAATCCACCTACTCTGCACATTTTCGGATTGTGGGAGTCAGACCCATGTAAACGGGGAAGTCCATGCCTGTACTGAGCAAGTACTGCATTGATGGGTCGGTTGTCTTTCTAATAAGATTATTAAATGAAATCTCATCTGTCTGTCATTCAAATGAATGTAAAAGATCTCATGCTACCATTTAAAATACAATGAGGAACTTTCTGGTGCTTACGGGAGTATTCTTCCTTCAATCAAAACAAATCAACTAATCCTTCATCCATCTCATTTATTGTTTATGCTGTGTGTAGTTTACTGCTGTCTTCCTTTTGCTTTAACTTTTCGACAAATTGAACTTTTGCCCTTTCATTCCCTCCCACGATGAAAGAGTGGGTAAATGGTTCCAAGCATGATGGCCACCTGATATCTTGTAGGTAGCAGGGCAGTGAGTGTCACAAGGCAACTCCATCGGGTCTTGTGCACTTATTGAGGACCAGAGTAATTCAAAATTCCAACAAGTTTCAAAGAAATAGCAGGACTTTTATTTTAAATCCCGTCTATAGTCTTTGAGCCTAATTGTAGTGCATGACTATTGATTGAAATTGCATAATTTGTACAGACCATAGGTTGAACTATGCATTTTGTCTTTGTAACTATGCATGTCACCCAGTATAATTACTAACTGAATGATCTGAGAGCTTGAACAAATATTGAGCGTGTATTTTGCATCAAAGTCATGGCATTTGAGGCACGATCTTAGCCACTGTCGTCTGACTCTTTAAACATTTAAAGTAAGAGCTGAAGATCATGTGTTCCATACAATCATTTTGCAACTGAAGTTTTAATGGCTGAAATATTGCTTCGCTGAAGGAAATTATGCGTTTCGGCTGATGCAACCTGAAAATTCAATGTTGTCCCACGTGCAGCTCCTTTTAAATTTGACTTAAGGCTTAGAAAGTGAATAACTTTTGAAATCAAATTGCCCTCATATTTGACACTTTTTTTCCTTCTTTTCCCCCACCCAAAAATATTCTAGATGCAGCTTTGCGAATCAAAAAACCTGCGCTTGGAAATGGATGCTTTGGAGAGGCATTGTCGGAGGTTGGAGAATGGACAGAAAAGGTACAAAATTGTGATTATTAGTCTGTTTGGTTTTTATTTATAAGAAAGGTCAAACCATTTTAAAACTTTGAGCCAGAAATGTGAGGCGCTTGTATTTTACACTCTTCTGCCTCATCTGCCTTCAACCGTGGGCAGTAAGGTAGCATAGTGGTTAGCACAGTTGCTTCACAACTCCAGGGTCCCAGATTCGATTTCCAGCTGGGTCACTGTCTGTGCGGAGTCTGCACGTTCTCCCCATGTCTGCGTGAGATTCCTCCGGGTGCTCCGGTTTCCTCCCACAGTCCAAACATGTGCGAGTTAGGTGGATTGGCCATGCTAAATTGCCCTTGATGTCCAAAACGTGTTAAGTCTGAGTTACGGGGATAGGGTAGATACGCGGGCTTCAGTAGGGTGCTCTTTGTAAGGGCCAGTGCAGACTCGATGTGCCGAATGGCTGTCTCCTGCACTGTAAAATCTATGATCATCTTTCTCTGGAAGTACATTTTTGCTGCTGGTACCTTTTCAAGATCAATCGGTGCACAAATGGGCACAGGTGATTAACATTACAGCTATTCTTTATTGCTGTTACAGTCAAACTAGTAAGAAAAAATTGATCTTACAGTCCCGCAAAGTTTGGCACGCCAGACAAAATACACAATGCATTTTCATCTATTGTGGAGCTAATTTAATCTTTGTAAAGGTAAAGTCGCCATCGTTCCAGATAACCGTAGGCTGCTTTCACCTTTTGAGGGGGAGAACCGACTGGTGGTGATTTAACCCGAGGATCACCACACCTCAGGTGATTGGTAGGGTTGAGAAGGTGGGCCTTCATGAGTAACCTCAGCTGGTACGTGAATTGAACCCGCGCTGCTAGCCTCGCTCTGCATCATTGGCCAGCTGTCCAGCCAACTGAGCTAAACCAGCCCCATTTTTGGGCCAGTACCCTGTAAACATGTTCGGAATCTTCAGAAATATTCTGGTTGTTGTGTGTCAGTTGCCTTTCTCAGTCTGTTGATTCCACTCATTCCAAGTTGGGTACCTGCTTGTATCTCCGCACTTGCTATTTAAAAATATATGTACATGTAACAACCAAGCTGAACAAATGTTCTTCAGGCATACCAGTGACTATTTAAAAATTACGGTACTGTTTATGCCTCTCACAATTGTAAATAAATCTAACTTCAAAAAAGGGTTGCCCATTGACCATTTGTAGTTTAAAAAAAAAATAAAATAAAATTTGGAGTACCCAATTATTTTTTCCAATTACGGGACAATTTAGCGTGTCTAATCCACCTACCCAGCACATCTTTTGGGTTGTGGGGATGAGACCCAGGCAGACACGGGGAGAATGTGCAAACTCCACAGTGACCCGGGACCGGGATCAATCCCGGGTCCTCAGCGTTGTGTGGAAGTAGTGCTAACCACTACGCCACCGTGCTGCCCTACCAATTTGTAGTTAGACCAACCAGATTTGTGAAGTATCTTTAGTATTTTAGTAGGTTTACCAAATATACATGGATTATGTGATTGCATAATACAGAGGAGTAATTCTTCAGTTCTGATCTCTCATGCATTGTGAATGTCCTGTCCAGTTACTGAACCATTAAGGTCCAATGTTCCCTCTACTCTTTCCTTGCCTGCGTGCATCCCATTTCTTGTGCTGTTTGGTTTCTTTAAGATTATCACTCATTGAAGCTGCTTGAAGGGCACCCTACCTGGCACATTTTCGATTGCTGGACATTGAAGCAGCTTTGAGGGACCAAAAGCAAAATACTGCAGATGCTGGCAATCTGAAATAAAAGCAGGAAACGCTGAAAATACTCAGTTTTGAGACCTTTCTGATGAACTACGTTTCCTTCTGGACAGCTAGTGATGGCCAATAACCAGAAACTCTGATCCCATGGGCGAATAAAAATCCTGAAATTGTAATGGTTACTAATGGGTTTTAAATAATATAAAATTACTGAAGTAAATTACTGGACTGCAACTATTTTTTTTTAAAAATTAGTCACTTTCAGATCAGCTTGATTTTGTGTCTCAAATTTACTTTTGTGTGACATAAGTATCAAAATTTGTTTGGATTTTTTAATAAAGCAGTTATACAACCGAGCAGCAGCATCTAAATGAGATCGAGAAGAAATTAATAGAAGAAAAAAAGACCAAGGTATTCCTATTTTTAATGACATTTTGACATGGGAAAATTGGGCATGAGCTTCAGTTGTACTTAACTGGGTTCCTGTGCTTTTGTATAATTCAGGGGTGGGCAAACTACGGTCCGCATGCGGCCCACCAAAGGTCTTTATGCGGCCCGCCAAGATCAAGTCATTATTTAAAAAAAAAAAATGTTCTTAAATTTTTAATAAAAATTTTTTTTTTTTATAAGGTTAATGGGAGGGGGCTGTTGGGTTACTGGTCTAGGGTGGATACGTTGACTTGAGTAGGGTGATCATTGCTCGGCACAACATCGAGGGCCGAAGGGCCTGTTCTGTGCTGTACTGTTCTATGTTCTATATGAGGCGCCCAGAATCATAACCGGGTGAAGCGCCATTTTTGAAAAGTAGAGAAAAAGAGGGCTAACGGCAGGATGCCGCCGGGGGAAGCGCTGAGGTATATGCCGCACGCTAATTGGTTACAACCGGGACTATTAATTAATATACTATGCGGCCCTTTGAAATTGTGAATTTCTGAATGTGGCCCTTACACGGAAAAGTTTGCCCACCCCTGGTATAATTGCACAACTCGAAAACATTAAAATTGTTATTTTGTCATTGTACTCACATTGACTAGGCTACAAATTACAAAAAACAAATTTTGTTACTGTTTATTGTGTATGCAAAAGTGATTTTCTTCATTTAAACTTGCAGGATGTAGCAGTCAAAAAACTGGCCATTGTGGAAGCCGAGTAAGTAGATATTTTTCATACAGCCATCACAGTGAAATTTGAGCTCAGTTGATAAAGATACCATGTGACTAGATTAAACAGCGCAAAAAATAAGTGGTTTGATTCCTGAATTGTGCTGTTATCTGATGACAGCTGTGTTGGGGTTTCTGAAAATGGCTTGAACCATATCATTATAAAATTGATCTCCTCATACCCTGGTTAGAAACAGAAGATCTATTAGGATAACTATCAAGTAGGGGTGGCACGGTGGTTCGCACTGCTGCCTCACAGTGCCGAGGACCCGTGTTCGATCCTAGCCCCGGGTTACTGTCCGTGTGGAGTTTGTGCATTCTCCCTGTGTCTATGTGGGTCTCACTCCCACAACCCAAAGATGTAGGTGGATTGGCCACGATAAATTGCCACTTGATTTGAAAAATCGGGGGACGGGGGGGGGGGGGGAGATTAATATCTGCTGGGAACAGTGGCGGACTGGGTCTAAAAATATTGGTTGCCAGGAGACAAAGTGGGCCCACCCACAACTACAATGCTATCATTTAATTTTCATAATGATTAAATAAAATTTTCAAAAAATACATATGAAAAAAAGGGTAGAATTAAAATTTTTGTGGAAAAATGTGTATTTCTTAGTAATTACAGTGTACATGTACTGTACATATTACTGGCAGTAGATACCAAATGTAAATACAGAATGTTATAATTGAATTTTTTATTTTTATTTTTTTAATTTAAGTAATTGGTTGATATTGTTAAATAGTTTACTGCACAATTTACACATGAACAGATAGTTCAAAAGCACAATAGAGCATTGCATGCAGTCCACTATATTAAGAGCAATCGTTTGTGTTCGCTAGATGATTGTGCGAATCTGCCAATAATTGCTTCTGCATCCAATTCATCTAACAATTCCTTTTCAATGGATAGCAACATGTATGATTCCAAATTCTCCTCAGACAGCGAATTTCTTAACCTTGTCTTTATGATCTTTAGCTTTGATAATGTCCTCTCACATTGGACTTGTGTAACTGATAGTGTGCAGATGACTTGGATTTTCCTGACCATCTGGTCTCACCAATTAGCTTTAATCGTTTCATTTTTTTCTTGTCCTAGATGTTTTCCAACAACTTCTATCCATACAGCCATTCTCTTGTATGATGCTTTCACAAAAGTTGCTATATTCTGGAGCAAATTGAAAAAAGAAACTGCAGGCACACAACATTTTGTTGTTTCAGTTATCACCAAATTAAAGACATGGGCATAGCACCATATATGAACATGTTGATCAGTCACATCAGCAATTTTACTTTGTAAACCATTATACTGGCCATGGTAGCTTGCAGCGCAATCTGTGCTATCAGATAAACATTTTTGGAGGTCAATTTTAAGATGCTCTAATGTTTCAATCAATAGATCAAAAAGTTCCTGTCCTGTACCATCATTACTTGGCACAACGAAAGTAGTCGCTCACAGATAATACCTTTTAAGCACATACCGAATAATAATGCTAAACTGATCGATGGATGAATTATCTTGTGTTGAATCAACCTGAATAGAATAATATTTTGCTTGAGAAACTTCATGACTAATTCTTTCTTGTATCATATTCTTCATAATTTTGATTAACATGTTTATAGTTGTTTTACTCAAGTATGTAACGAGTCCACCACGGCCTTTACTTTGAGCCTTTCCTTGTTGCTCTAATCGTTTGATTCTTTGTTTAGACTTGTTTTGCACTGCAGAAATGTGAGCTGCCATAATGGGGTCATATTTTGCCATCAACTGCACTGTAGCTAAAAAATTGCCATGATTCAGAACCTCATTATCTAGAGTGTAGGCCGATTCATTTCTGTGACCTCGAAAAGGAAGTGCTTGCTTGCCTAACATCTTTATGATGTCTATAATCCTCATGACAATACTTCTCTGCTTCAATACTTCTTTCCTTTTAATTAGTGATGCTGCAAAAAATTTATCTAAGGTGCCATCATTAACCACACTGATATATTGCTGAGCATTTCTGACATGTGTTGTTGTCGATTCATGTAAAGTCAAGCTCTGGCTAATACGCCTGTAGTCACTAAAGCCACGTACAAAGGGTGATGGATTACAAGTGTTGGGAAACTCAAAGGCTAAGCAGTATGAACAATATAAGCATCTATTTTCTTTGTTATATGTTAGCCATTTTCTTGGGAGTGAGTCATTCATAATTTTCCTCTCATACAAACGAGCATCAAATGGCAGATCATCAAGTGGCTGAAGTGGATGTTCAGCAAAAAACTGTTTTAGCTTTGCTCATGATGGATATTGGAAGATTCCAGTAATTGATCTTTCATTTTCTTGCGTAGGTTCATTTACAGGATGTGCTTCAGAAACCAAGTAATTTATGCTTGAAGGAATATCTGATTCCCTGTCACTAGTTGAAGCTATGTGTTCAGATGTTGCAACTACAGGCAGCACAGATACCGGAACAAGGAAGCCAGAAGAAATATTGGGCCTGGGTTGATTAGTAATGGATGCACTTGTATTTGTCTCTACATTCAAAGTAGCTCTTCTCTGTTCTTGTACCTCGCATGTCATTGCATCATCACCATGAGCATTGTTTCTTGCTTCTTGATTATTTGTTGCGGAACTGAATATTGATGTGGATTGTGCTTGTGGTATTATAAACTCTAATAGGCTTGCATCGCTTGGCTGATTCCTTCCTTTCTGCTTGTTTTTGTTCTTTGCGTTTTAGTGACCCAGATTTATGCTTTTTCTTTTCCATGCTGGTAGGGGTAATATTCCTGAAATAAAAACTTAATTAAAAATAGCCCACATTGGGAAAAATGAATATTGATGATTGCAAGAATAACTTGAAGGAACGCCAGATAAACCCCTACTTGATAAAAAATATAAAATAACTTACTTACACTTCAATAGGCTATGTTCATTAGTCAATACTACTGTTGCCTATGCAGCTTCAGAAGAGGAGACAATCCACTGTCCAGTGTTCACACCAGCAAGCAACTGATACAACTGTTGAAACTTAGAAGTTTGGTCCGACTATAGTAAGACATTAAGAATGGTCCCACGACCAAAGTTAACATGTCCAGTTTGATACCAGTGTAGTGTTACAAGTCGCAACCCTTTGAGTTTACTGATCATGGCTTATCACTTCAATATCTTTGACCTCATGACTCACGGTCAAAGGTACCGCTTCTCCTTTTCGGTGACCTCACGACCCTATGTACTGCTTGATATCCTTTCAAGTTGCCGACCATCTCAAATCACGAACTGTAACTTTATCTTTAAATTCACACACTCTTGCTGAAACCGTGGATTTCCAACTATGTCCGACCCGGGTGAACCAGCCCCCCCCCCCCCCCCCCACACTCCTTTTCACATCTGTTTAACACTGCTTCGTTCCTTCATACACTGAGTGATTATTTGTTTGGTTTTTTTATTGCATTTTTATTTGGTATTGCTCTTTTTAAAAACAATTATATTTTATTAAGTTAGAATACAAATCTCAGGAAAGAAGTTGGAGATTTATTTATCTAATTAATAATTTTTAAGGGCCCTTCAAAGATTCACGGGCCCCTTCTTGGCTCTCCGGGCCCCGGACCGATGTACCGGCTGAACCAAGACTACTGCTTGATATCCTTTGAAGTTGCCGACCATCTCAAATCACAAATTGTAACTTTATCTTTAAATTCACACATACTTGCTGAAAACATGGAATTTCCTTAATTATTCCCGACCCGGGCCCCCCTATTCCACATCCTTCCACTACCTCCCCTGCTTCGTTCCTTTTCATGCACTGCTTATTTGTGTCCTGTTCTCTTTTTTTTCTTATTCCCTTTTATTACTAAAACAGTTGTCTGTGTTTGTTTCTTTATTGCATTTTAATTTGATATAGGGGTCCCACTTCATCAGGGGCCCACTTGCCATCGGGAAAGCTGACACCCTGGCCAGTCCGCCACTGGCTGGGAAGTATGTATGTATGTGTAGACTTTATATGAGGACAGAATTGGGTTTTAATTATGATTCTGCTGAATAACCACCCACCTGTATTCTCTGGGCTTGAATCAGCAGGGCACTAGCACTTTTGGAATCATATTTGTGTATATATTGTGTCTTCAGTAGAACAATTAAAAGGTTAAACCAGCAAACATTTGAACAAACTGGGAAACTGGTTCCAACCTGCAACTTGAAATAGTAGATCCATTGGTGGTCATTTTCCAAAATTCTTTGGACTTTGGATTGGTTCCTCCAGATTGGAGGGATCGAATGTAACCCCGCTATTCAAAAAGGGATAGAGAGAAAACGGGGAACTATAGACTGGTGAGCCTAATGTCAGTAGTAGGGAAGTTGCTGAAGTCCATTATCAAGATTTCATGTGATGCCAATTGCCACCAGAGTCACCAATAATGTTGCCAATTTAAGGGAATACTATCCCACGAGCGTCGCCAATAATGTTGCCAGTTAATAATGATGCACTTTAGAGTCGCCAGGTATCAAATGATACCACCACAAGGCTTTACCGGACATCGATCAAAGGACCACACAACCAGTTAGTCAGTTCAAGTTCAAAGATGGTTTATTTACACACAAGGATTACTTTGACATGCAACACAAAACACTACAAGTTAAACTACACCTAGCAACTACAATAACCTATACTTAACTTCAGGGCAACCGCCTCTATGCAGGTGGACAAAACCTTTATCCGGCTTTTGCGTGGCTGGGTGAAAGAGGTGGCTCTGTTTCTGCTGGTCTCATCTGTCTGGTAGTGATCGTTGGTCTTGAACTTGTCTGCCTGGTCGTTATGCTGCACTTGGGTTGGCATAGGCCGGATCCAAGAGAGACCGAGCACATGGCTGTGTCACTTATCCCTCTGGGATTTCACGCTCTTTGGGGTGGTCCTTAACTTGGACCCAATAATTCGACAGGCTTCGATCACTGCCTTCGATTTTGGCCAATAAAGGGGCGGGTGCCTTGATGGCTGACCGTGTACTTAGCGGGCACTGATCTTGGCTGTTTGGGCTCCCCGAGTAAAGGGGGTGGCGCCGATTAGTCTGTATCGGTTACCTGAGTACTGTTCTTTTGTTCTGGGGAAATGGGCCATTAGAATGCAAATGAGCGGGGGTTTCGATCGCGTCTAGCTATCTGGGTTGCAAATACACACACAAGCTCTAAGTCTGTATGAGTCCTGGGTTGGACAGAATTCCCATGGACCTTTGTAGGTGACCATCTGAGATGGCTACACATGGCACAGCATTTGGAAAGCAGTGGTGTAACCAGACAAAGTCAGCAAGGATTTACGAAAGGAAAATCATGCTTGATAAATCTACTAGATTTTTGAAGATGTAACTAGTAGAGTTGACCAGGGAGAACTGGTGGATGTGGTTTATTTAGACTTTCAGAAGTCTTTCAACAAGGTCTCACATAGCAGATTAACATGTAAAGCTAAAGTGCATGGGAATTACAGGTAGTGTCTTAAGATGGATAGAAAGCTGGTTAGCAGACAGGCAGCAAAAAGTTGGAATAAATGGGTCTTTTTCTGATTGGCAGGCAGTGACTCGTGTGGTACCGCAGGGATCTGTGCTAGGACCTCAACTGTTCACATTGTTATTGATTTGGACGAAGGAACTAAATGTATTGTCTGCAGATGATACAAACTTGGGTGGGAGGGTGAGCTGTGAGGAAGATGCAGAGATGCTTCAGCGGGATTCGGACAGGCTGAGAGTGGGCCATGCATGGCAGATGCATTATAATCTGGATATATGCGAGGTTATCCGCTTCAGATAAAATTGGACGGCCGATTATTATTTGAATGGGTGTAAATTGAGAGAGATGGATACTACTCAGTGAGATCTTGGTGTCCTCCTGCATCAGTTGCTGAAAGTAAGTGCATGGGTACAGCAGGCTGGAAAGAAAGCAAACGGTATGTTGGCCTTCATAGCGAGGAGATTTGAGTATAGGAATAGAAATGCTTTACTGCAATTGTATAGATAATTGGTGAGGCCACGTTTTGTGTGCAGTTTTGGTGTCCTTATTTGAGAAAGGATGTTATGGAGGGAGTGCAGCGAAGGTTTACCAGGCATTTTCCTGGGATGGCTGGATTGCTGTATGAGGCAAGACTAAATTGGTTAGGGTTATATTCATTGGCTTTTAAAATAGTAAGAGGAGATCTTATAGAAAATAACAAAATTCTAACAGGGTTATACAGGATAGATTCAGAAATAATGTGCTCAATGGTGGGGAGTCCAGAACTAGGGGCCATAGTTTGAGGATAATGGGTAAACCTGTTAGGACTGAGTTGAGGAGAAATTTCTTCACCCAGTGGTGAATCTGTGGGATTTGGTACCACCGAAAATAGTTTGAGGCCAAAATGTTGTGTAATTTCAAGAAGTAATTGGATATTGCTTTTGGGGCTAAAGGGATATGGGGGGCAAGGCGAGATCAGGGTATTGAACTTGATCAGCCATGATCATAATGAATGGCGGAGCAGGCTCGTAGAGACAAATGGCCTTCTGCTTCTATTTTCAATGTTTTATGATTCTATAACTTGCAGGCTTTACTGAGGTTGCTGCAGTAAGCAGTCCTCTCAGAAGGCAGGTTAGCATTTTAAATAACACTATTGAGGCTAGAATCCTTGGATTTAACCTGCTTGGTAGCTTTAACTGTGTGGTCAATTGAGCTTCCCAAGCCTGTGAGAATTTGGGCAACTGCAGGGACATTTTCGGGGAAAAAACACATGCCTTTTATGGTACCTGTGTCAGATGTCAGATCTATCTCGCCCTTGTCTCTATAGCGCCCAACTGGAAGCCAAGCCTTCAATCAGGCTATTTTCCAGTCAGGGAACCAGTTGAGGAGAAATTATACATGCTGTTGAGTATTATAAAATAAAATACCCTTCCATGCAGAGAAGAAGGTGAAATCGGGCTTGAAATGTTAATAAGTGAATGACACGGTAGTACAGTGGTTAGCACTGTTGCTTCAAAGCGCCAATGTCCCAGGTTCAATTCCCGGCTTTGGTCACTGTCTGTGTGGAGTCTACACGTTCTCCCTGTGTCTGCGTGGGTTTCCTCCGTGTGCTCCAGTTTCCTCCCACAAGTCCCGAAAGACGTACTGTTCGGTAATTTGGCCATTCTGAATTCTCCCTCCGTGTACCCAAACAGGCGCCGGAATGTGGCGACTAGGGGATTTTCACAGTAACTTCACTGCAGTGTTAATGTAAGCCTACTTGTGACAATAAAGATTATTATTAAAGAGAAGATATTTTCTGTTTTCAAAAATATCAGTTATTCCTATACAAAATGACACATCCATCAACTTAATACTACGAGTCATTAAGTGCTGATTTGCTGAGATCAATGGCAGCTGATTTCGTAACCAACTCTCAATCACTGCAACCCACAACGGTGAGGCTACCTGGTACCATAGCTGCTTCTCCAGCTAGCAGTGATGAGTTTGGCACTCACTGATTTTTCTGCTCTGTATTGTATGAGACCACATGATGCATTTATCCATTAATAAATTATTATTCATTTTATTCTGTTCCCTGCTTCCCTTCGGGCAGAACGGTAGCATGGTGGTTAGCACAATTGCTTCACAGCTCCAGGGTCTTAGGTTCAATTCCCCGGCTTGGTTCACTGTCTATGTGGAGTCTGCACGTTTAGAACATAGAACAGTACAGCACAGAACAGGCCCATTGGCCCTCGATGTTGTGCCGAGCAATGATCACCCTACTCAAACCCATGTATCCACCCTATACCCGTAACCCAACAATCCCCCCATTAACCTTACACGTTCTCTCCGTGTCTGCGTGGGTTTCCTCCGGGTGATCAGGTTTCCTCCCACAATCCAAAGATGTGCAGGTTAGGTGGATTGGTTATGCTAAATTGCCCTTGGTGTCCAAAATTGCCCGCAGTGCAAAGATGTGGTTAGGTGGATTGGCCATGATAAATTGCCCTTAGTGTTGAGTCGGGCTACTGGGTTATGTGGATAGGGTGAAGGTGTAGGCTTGGGTAGGGTGCTCTTTCAAAGAGCTGGTGCAGTCTCGATGGGCCGAATGGCTTCCTTCTGCACTGTAAATTCTATGACTTATACCACTGCAACGGAAAGAAAAGTGAAGAAGCATATAAGTCTTAAAACAATATAAACTAATTGGCAAAGTAGTTTTACATACGGTGTACACTGAAAAAGAACTTCTAATCTGCACACCGTTTAGTGAAGGTTCTGTACCTGAAATTACACTTGTTAAATTGTGTTTCCCAATCTCTCTTCCATCTTTAGACTAACAGAGAAAAGAACAACATTAGAAGCTATTCAGAGCTCCATTAAAGTGTTTAATGAGGAAGCAGAGCGGACCAGGAGTTCAGAAGCAGAAGCTTTCAATGAGAAGGAAGAGTTTCGGTCAGCACTCCAGTATGCTTGTGAAGAGAAAGAGAAACTTACTTGGGTAATGAATAAATTTTTCAAGTTAAGACCATAGAGAAATGAATACAATAGTTTCGTTGTATTCACCCAACATTAAATCCTTTTTAATTACAGGAGGAGGAAGGTAAAACTTGGAAGTGTGAACTTTTTTCAAGACTTTGCCATTTGGATTTGGTCACATCATTGACATGAGGGGGTCAAGCAGACCAGACAAATGCCTAGTAATGTTTGATGTGACATATGTTGATGTGACATCTGATGCATAGATCATAACTTTAAAAAAAATAAATTTAGAGTACCCAATTATTTTTTCCAATTAAGGGGCAATTTAGCGTGGCCAATCCACTTATCCTGCACATCTTTTTGGGTTGTGGGGGTGAAACCCATGCAGACACGGGGAGAATGTCATAGATCATAATGTAAGAGTATTTTTTGGGGCTACATTGTGGCTTTTTGTGTCGTTATGAGTTAGGTTATAATTTGGCGCTGCACCGTGGCAGTTGTTAACACTGCTGCCTCGCACTGCCAGGGACCAGGTTCAGTTCCGACCTTGGGTGACTATGTGGAGTTTGTATATTGTCCCCGTGTCTGCATGGGTTTTCTCCGGGTGCTCCGGTTTCCTACAAGTCCCAAAAGGCATGCTTGTCAGGTGAATTGGACATTCTGAATTCTCACTCCGTGTACCCGAACAGACGCCGGAGTGTGGCGACTAGGGGATTTTCACAGTAACTTCATTGCAGTGTTGATGTAAACCTACTTGTGACACTAATAAAGATTATTATTATTTATTGTGCTATTTTGAAAAACTAAAGAGTGATTTGAAGCTGTTGAGTTATCAAATAGTTTGAGTTTATTCATTCCATCAAGGTATGCTTGATAGCACAGTATATATAGAATCATAGAATCCCTACAGTGCAGAAGGAGGCCATTTGGCCCATTGAGTCTGCACCACCCCTCTGAAAGATAGGACATATATCTTAACAATTAAGTGTATTTGGGAAGAACTTTTCACAAATGTGATTAGCCTGTTTAACAATAGATATTGTTCACTTTTCAGAAAACAATTTCCAGATGATTGGCTTTCAATGCGGAGACTTCTTGCTGCAAATTGGTTTAACGTTATCAGGATTGTTTTGAGTAATTTAAAAAATAAATTCACTATTGAGAGAAGCCACAAACAGCTGGCACAAGCATGATGGGCCAAATGGCCTCCTCCTGAACTCAGTCATTCAATGATGCTGTAATAATAATAACCTTAATAATTGGGCACAGCATTTCCAACAGCTGAAATTTTACCAAGTCTGCAAATACACTAATAGCATTCATTTACTTTTTACCGGCTAGCATGATAGGTATTAGCACTAGGAAACACACAACATTTCAGGCAGAGGCAAATCATAAAATGGCCACCTGCAGAGAAAAATGTCTTTATATACAGTGTTCTAATCCCATCCTTTTCTGGCCTGAGATGTTTTCATTCCCATCTCCGTTTCACGCACACGTCATCTTTGTGATTTTTCTGAGCGGTGGGATGGCAGATTAGGGTTTCCTTTTTCATTCAGACACCTGACCACTAAGAAGTGAGTTTGTATAGGATCCTTACAGCCAGCCTACAAAACCTTTTATGGGATCCATGTAGGTTCATACCCAGGTGCCATGTGCAAAAATATGGTCCACCACCTATTTCATGTAGAATTAAAGCTAACAAGATTTTGTTTCCTCCTAAGCATAAACTTTCTCAATTCTTTATTGTCAATATGCAGGAGGTTGAAACTCTTAGAGCGCAAGTGGCAAGCCTCACTGAAGAGAATGGAAAATTGGTAGGACACCAGAATTTGCATCAGAAAATACAACATTTGGTTAAAGTTAAGAAGGAAAATGTTCGACTCCTAGAGGTATGATATTTTAAACCACGGGATATCTTATCGTGTTAGATTTTTGATTGAGAAAATTTTGTTCTGTTTGGAAGTCACACAATGAGCACAATAATTAAACTGTTTTGTATATATTTTTCTACTCTCTTTTCACCTCCATTTTTTATGTATTCTTTTTCATTCAAGGGCTTTGCTGGCTAGGCCAGCGCCCATTTCCCATCTGAAATTGCCCTTGAGGTGGTGTGAGCCACTGCCTTGAACTGCTGGCCAGTGTGGTATGGTGTAGGTACACCCACAGTGCTGCTGGAAAGGGAGTGCCAGGATTTTGAATCCATAACAGTGAAGGGACAGCAATATAGTTCCAAGTCAGGATGGTGTGTGGGCTGGAGGGGGCCGTGCAGGTTGTGATTGTGGTGATATGCATCACTGTAAATACACAAGGGGTAATGTGAACACACTACACCTAGCGAGACACTAGAGGGAGCACCAGAGACATCATGACCCACAGACAGTCAACCAATCGGTCAGTAAGATAGGACACGACCAATGGCCATTTAAGACACACACAGAGGTGACACTACCACAGGAGGGCATTACACCAACCCATAATATAAGGACACAGCACACACGATCTTCCTCTTTCCAGTTGAGACACTTAGGGCGCGATTCTCCCAAAACGGGAGAAATCGTAAGGCTGGCGTCAAACCCGGGCGGGTTTGACGCCAGCGCGCCCCTTCCCGACCGGGAACCGATTCTGGTCCCCGGTCGGGGCTAGCAGCCCGACGCCGCAAGCTCCGGCATCACGGGCTTAACGAATTTCGTTAAACCCGCTTGCCGGAGTTAGCGCCGGCTGACGCGTCATATGACGTCAGCCGCGCATGCGCGGATTGGAAGACTCCAACCCGCGCATGCGCGGATGACATCATCGCGTATTTGTGCGAAACCCGCGCATGCGCGGGCCGGGATGCCCCTCAGCCGCCCCGCGAATGGATACTGCGGGGCGGCGGAAGGACAAATAGTGCGCGGGCATCGGGCCCGCTGCCCGCGATCGGTGCCCACCGATCGCGGGCCCATGGCACCCTTGGCACGGCCGTGGTACTGCCGTGCCAATCGGTGCCATGGTTATAAAAAGCGAGTTGTTCCCGCCGTTTTTACGAACGGCCAGACCAGGTCTGTTTGCCGTTCGTAAAAACAGCGTAAAGGGCTGGGACTTCGGCCCATCGAACAGCTGTGAATCGCTGCCAGCCGTAAAAAACCCGCGGCAGCGATTCGTGTTGGGCGGGGGGGGGGGGGGGAATAGCGGGAGGGCGGGAAAAATGTCGGGAAGGCCCTCCCGCTATTCTCCGACCCGCCGTGGGGGTAGGAGAATTTCGCCCTTAGTGAGTACAGATAGGGTTGATTGGAACAAATCACACCCACCACGTGGATTGTAGCAGACTGGTTAGATAGTCTGAGTAGCTATAACAGGATTAACAGGAGAGTCGAATCCAAGTAGGAGAATCGTTAACAGTTTAATAAACGTGTTAAAGCCATCTCCAAGTCTGAACCTTCCTTTGTCAGAGTGCACATCAAGGAAGCAGGTTATGCTATGTCAAGAGCATAACAAAACAGTGATGTTCACATGTGTCTGCCTCCCATGATGTTTTAGGTGGTAGAAGCCATGAGTTTGTGAGGTGCTATCGAAGGTGATTTACTGGGGTCAGTTTAGCTCACTTGGCTAGACAGCTGGTTTGTGACGCAAAGCAAGGCCAGCAGCACGGGTTCAATTCCCATACCGGCTGAAGTTATTCATGAAGGCCCTGCCTTCTCAATCTTGCCCCTCACCTGAGATGGGGTGATTCTCACGTTAAACCACCACCAGTCAACTCTCCCATCGGTAGCACAGCACCAGGGCCCCAGGTTCGATTCCCGCTTGGGTCACTGTGCGGAGTCTGCAAGTTCTTCCCGTGTCCGCGTGGGCTTCCTTCGGGTGCTCCGGTTTCCTCCCACAAGTCCTGAAGATGTGCTTGTTAGATGAATTGGACATTCTGAATGATCCCTCTGTGTACATAAACATGTGCCTGAATGTGGCGACTAGGGACTTTTCACATTAATGCTCGCATTCTAAGCATTGTCTGGCATTTTTGAATTTGTCCATATATATGTTTCTGGAACCTCTTCATTCACCTGAGGAAGGAGCAGTGCTCTGAAGCTAGTGTTTGAAACAAACCTGTTGGACTTTAACCTGGTGTTGTAAGACTTCTTAAAGAAAAGAACAGCACAGGAACAGGCCCTTCGGCCCTCCAAGCCTGTGCCGACCATGCTGCCCGATTAAACTACAATCTTCTACACTTCCTGGGTCCGTATCACTCTATTCCCATCCTATTCATGTATTTGTCAAGATGCCCCTTAAATGTCACTATCGTCCCTGCTTCCACCACCTCCTCCGGCAGCGAGTTCCAGGCACCCACTACCCTCTGTGTAAAAAAAAAAAAAAACTTGCCTCGTAAATCTACTCTAAACCTTGCCCCTCGCACCTTAAACCTATGCCCCCTAGTAATTGACCCCTCTACCCTGGGGAAAAACCTCTGACTATCCACTCTGTCTCTGTCTCTGACCCTCATAATTTTGTAGACCTCTATCAGGTCGCTCCTCAACCTCCGTCGTTCCAGTGAGAACAAACCAAGTTTATTCAACCTCTTCTCATTGCTAATAAATTAAAACTAATTCTACTTTATCTGTTTAGGTTAAATGTGTTTCCATTCTAGGTTAGCCACAAAGTACTTCTTCAGCTGCCTCTTGTGGTTCAATTTACACATTCCATGATTGTAGCCTATATTATATCCATTTACATTTCTTTTTGTTTTCAGGAAGTGAATTTACTGAAATTGGAGAACATGAAACTGAAAGAACCTAAGAAGCCTGACCTGAATAAGTTTACTTTACTCGATACATCAGATTGTGTGCTGAGGGAACAAGATGAAAATATGCAGCAGTGTTTGTAAATGTGCATTTTTGAATTTTGAGTTCTAGTAGATGTATCAAACTTATTCTGTTCTTTTTTTAACCTGTTGACAGCAATCTGATTTGAAGCACGATACCAGGTCAGTGGGAAAAGCTGATAGTATTGCAATTGATTAGTAATGATTGCTGAGATTGTTGGACTTGTGCACCATTAGCCTCCAGTGGGGTGTTTTTTGAATATAAACTTTTAACTTCAATTGCTAAAATATCTCTGAAACCTATACCTTGTGGTATGGTTGTCTCCAGATCCAGTGAACAGTACGTAGGCAGTAATTTTTTAACATTTTTTAGATTATTGTCCTGAACTATTCATTAGTATCAGAAAATATTGTTTTATTTTTGTACGTCTTTACATGTCAATAACATTTTGCTGTTTGAGTTAGGAAGGGGAATTTCAAATTTCGGTGGTTGATTCCTAAAGTACTCAGCAGCACCATACTCAAATTAAAATATCCCTTGTAGACACTCAAGAATGTTTGAGCCTCCATTCACCTATTTCAGTGATAACTGCTGCTTCAGTGATCCAACTTGAAGTCCTGAATTCTTGGATCAATGAGTGTTGTGCAAATCTTTTATTGGCCTTCCCCTGTTTTTGTTGGATTTCACCCCATATTCCCAAATCTAATGCTAGCATTCTATTATAAACTTTGTTGAGACATACTAATTACCATAAACTAGGAAATCAGAATCGTACAATATGTGTATGTAATTAAATATGTTTGAGTACAAATGGATAAATGATGTGGGGTTATGGGACCATCATTTTGGGGACATGACAACGAGCAAAATGCATCCTACCTCGTACAGAAGCAAACTAGCAATTGTGTGAACTAACTTCTCAGTACCTCTCAACTGATTCTTTGTTCAACTCCGTTTGAGAAATGTAAATGAGCAAAAAGGTTTGACTGTAGCTTGTTTCATCGCATTCCTCATTCCATACAATGTGAAGCTGGAAGCAAATTATAAATTTTATTGATGCAGCACTTAGTCAGATATGGATCATTCTGCCAAATTGACCATACCTGAATTTTCTATCTTGGTCAAACTGAGGGAGCAGTGGCAAGTGGAGACCAAGCACTTTCTATCAGGGAGAGAGGGAAGCATCAGTGTGATTCAAACTTGCTCGCTGGCGTTTCTCAGTCGCTGAAACAAGAATAAAACACATTATTATTGAAAGATTAAAGGGAGTGTAGATACCTGAACAGGAGAGGTACACATTTCAACATTCTGCCAATGAATTATGACTGGTCTGTATGAAATAAAAGTATATTGATTGATTATTTTAAAAATGAACTTCTGGAACTAAACCACACCTACTTTTAAAGGAATAATGATGAGTCTGGTTGTACTGTGTCTTTGCACTTGCAAGTCAACTCTGTACATACTGGCCAGGCAAGCACATTTGGGCAGGACTGGAGTCTGCAATGGCTCATATTTTGCTTTCAAGTACATGAGATTGTGCCATCAATGGTGCAAGGGTATTGGAATAATATGTTGCTGATGAAAGTTGCTACAGGTTTCAAATAACTTTGGACATTGAAAGTGATTCTGTTCCTTGGAAGACTTCTAAACGGAACTGAAATGAAGCAGTGCAAGTTTTCGAAGTTCAGCATTTTACCATTTTTAAATTTTTTTTGTTAGTCACACAATGCAAATAAAATGGCAGCTCAAACTGTAAATGAGCCTTTTATAAAGTTATCTTGTCCTTGTCTTGTGTCTACCTGAATTAGTTTGCATACAAAATTAATTCTGGTAAGTACCAATTTCAAATGAACGTTTTAAGATTTCACAGAATTTGTTTAATATTTGATTGTTTCACTGATTTTGATTAGTAAAATTGGGCATCTTTTCCACAAATATGTTGAACTTTTTTTTATCAAAGTGTCAAATAATTGATCGTTACAATGGAAACCTGGTGTGAACCAAAATCTTGTAGCAAGCTGCTTAAAGTTGCAGCTTTTTAACATGCTCCATAATACTTAGTATGTGAAAGAAAAGCTGATGATGGGATTGAATTTTAGAATGTAAAAATTAATTTTTTCATTATTGGAGTTCTATTGTTTACTTATCGGCAACTTTTACTTCCAATATTCTTACCCACCCACAGCCAAAGAACTCAAATTCTGAAGTATCCCCATCTCAACCACTTGCATGCAATAGCCAGAGCGAAGCAAGAATGAGTGCTTCATTTTGCATTCATGCCAAAATAAAAGTTGCAAGTTTTATCCTGGGAAGATAGAAACAGGAGTTGATCATTCAGTCCATCAAATCTGATCTATTCAGTCAAGACAAATCTATACCTCTGTTTCGACTGCCTCATTTGCTATCATTTTGCTTAAACAAGTATTTAGATTTTCAACTGACCCAGCATCCATATAATTTTGGCTGAGAGATCTAAGTTTCCAATACCCGTTTTGTGATAAAGTGCATTTAATTTCATTCCTAAATGATTCCAATTTAAAATTATGTTCCCTAGTTTTGGCTTGCACACCAGAGGACATAGTTTATCTGTGGTTATCCTGCCTCTTGCCTCATCATTTAACATTCAGGGGCCTTGATTAGGTCACTCTTAAACATCTAGACTTGAAAAGTACACAGCTTTTATGCAAACTAAGAGTTATGACTTAACTCTGAACCATCCTGGTCTACAGAAGCATTCGAGAAGGTACAAAAACGATTTTAGTTGAATTGTATCAGAATTGGAAAAGATCTTGGACTTTTTTTCTCTGCAAAAGAGAAGACAGGGGAGATTTCACAGGTTATCATGAAGCAGCTTTATAGGGTAGATGCAAAAATATTTCCACTGGTGAGTAAACTTATAATTATACTCATAAGTATAATAATTCCAATAGGGAATTCGAGCGGATTGTTTGCCCTGACTCGTCACCACAACAGGGGGTAGATAGGTGAATAACATCTAGCTTTCCCTTGAATTCATCAGTGTATGAGGGAGAAAATAATAGAAGGATATTTTGATGCGATTAAGTAAAGAAGGATTGGAGGATGCTTATTTGTAGTGTAAACATTGAGTTGGATGGGCCTGTTGGGCTTAATGTCTCTACTGTAAATGCTTTGTACTCGTCATTGAAGTGCAGTTAGACTTGCGGTGATGGCCATGGAGTGAGCAGGCGCATATTTGGTAGCTCCCGCTGGAGGTGGTGTTTGTCAATCCTGTCCCCAGCTGAGGGGCGAAAATATAGATGGAAAGAGGTGTCAGAGTACCTGGAGAAGGTGTAACTCCTCTGGTGTGGTTGGTGGATGTATCCATGAACTAGGAGTAGGTCGAGTAAAAAGGAGCAATGGGCAAAGGGCCTGTTCTGCCCGACCAGTGGTCCATGGAGCAACTGGTGGAATTTCTGAATGCTAATTTCAGCCAGCAGAGGAATGATGACCTGGCCAAAGTGGGTATTGAGAGAGGAGCAGAGGCTGGACTCCAGGGCCGGGTGATCCAGAAAGTGGAGGAGGCGGTGGGGGAGCACGAGGAGATAGCCTCGATGTTAACTGAGGTGGGGTAATGCGGGAGACCCAGAAGAGGCTGAAGGAGAAGGTGGAGGATCTGGAGAGTTGCTCCAGAAGGCAAAATTCGAGGATCGTGGGGATGCCCGAAGGCATCGAAGATGCAGAAACCGGCACGCACGTGGTCAAAAGGAGGAGGGGGCTTTTGACCGGCCCCTGGAAGTCGACAAGCGCACAGGGTGCTTATGCGGAGATGGTAAGCTACGAAGGGTGATGGTGGTGCGGTTGCACCGCTTTCTGGATAAAGGGAAGATTCTTCAGTAAGCACGGCAGACAAGGGAGCGCACCCGGAAGGGAGCAAGCTGCGGGTGTACCAGGACTTGGGTGTGGAACTGGTGAAGAAGAGGCCGGGTTTAATCAGGTCAAGGCTGCTCTCTTCAAGAAGAGGGAGAAGTTTGGGGTGCTGTACCCGCCCCACCCCTGAGTGACTTTCCAAAAGCGTAAATATTACTTTGATATGCCAGAGGATGCGATGGAGTTTCTGAGAGATGATGGACTGGCAGGAGGAGGAGGACACTAAACTTTGGAGGAGTTTGTGAGGAGGTTTCTTTGTTCCCAGGAAGATTATTCTCTTGAAGTGTTCTTTTGGTTTTGATGGCAGGGCAGGTCCCTACATGGGGAGAATATCACAGGTGATTTCTGTTTTCTTTAGGGGAACGTGGACTGAGAGCGAGGGGAATTGGGGGGGGGGGGGGGGGGTAGGGTGTTTGGAGGCCTTGGGCGGGGGCTGCCATGCTAGCTGGGCAGGCTAGTTAACAGGAGTGGGAGGTGTTTTTTTTTTGGAAAGGGGGGCTTGATGACAAGTGTGTTGGTTGCTGTAGTGCAGCTGGAGAGGGAATGATGACGGTGGGCCGTGAAGGTCGCGTGACACGAGCTGGGAGCTGGCCCAAAAAGGGAGGTGGTTGATCCGGGGGAGGGGGAATGGTCATGTGGAACATGGATCTGAATGGGCCTTTCAAACGGTTACATATGTTCACGCACCTGAGGATGCTGAAGTGACCTTTTTACAAGAGACACGCATAAAGATAGGAGATTAGATGAGATTGAAGAAAGGATGGGTGGGGCAAGTGTTCCACACGGGGCATGAAGACAAGGGGAGTGTGGCGGTGTTGGTGAATAAGCGGGTGACGTTCGAGGTGGGGGGGGGGGGGGGGCATTGTGGCCGATCCGTGGAGCGTTCATGATGGTGAGTGAGAAGTTGGAGGAGATGCTGGCAATCCTGGTAAATGATTATGCCCCAAATTGGGATGATGAAGATTTCATGAGGCGTGTGCTGGGAAGATTCCTGACCTAGAATCGCATTGGTTGATCATTGGGGGGAAGGGGGCAGTGGCGAAGGAGTTTAGGGCACGTATGGGGGTGGACCCGTGGAGGTTTGGGAAGGCCAAGCATGAAGGAAAATTCATATTTTTCCCACGTGCACCGGGTGTACTCCCAGTTCAACTTTTTTGTGGTGGATAAGGCATTATTCGTAGGGGTGGTCGGCACAAGAGTATTTGGTGTTTGTGGTCTCTGATCACGCGGCACACAGTGGAATTGGGGGGGCAGAGCCCGCAGTGGAGGCTGGATGTGGGATTGTTGTCATGTTAAGGTGTGCAAGTGGGTAAGGACCACCATCTGGTAGTACATGGAGCACAATGACACTTGGGAGATTATGGCCGCCACTCAGGCATTCAAGGCAGTGGTTCGGGGGTAATTTATTTTGATTCTGGTGCATATGGATAAGGTGGAATGGGCAGAGATGGCAAGGGTAGACGGAAGGTTTTTGGAGGCAGGGTTGTTGAAGGAAAGGCAAAGGCTCCAGATAGAGTTTGGATTAGTGTCCATGAGGAAGGCAGTGGGGCAGCTGTATAGGACCAGAGGGGCAGTATAAAACGGGAAGAGTGGTGTTGGACCCGGTGGGGGTAAATGGGGTGTTTCAGACTTTTTACAGGAGATTACCGGAGTACGAGTCGGAGTCCTGAGCCGGGAGGAGGAATGCGGCGGCAGATCCTGCACGGGTCGGAGTTTCCTAGGGTGCACGAGGTGTTGCTGCAGGAACTGGGGCCCCCTATAGGGTTGAGGAAGGTGTAGGGGCGGAGTAGGCAGGAAAGGCTCTGGGCCTGGATGGGTATCCGTTGGAATTTTATTTGGGGGGAACCTGGGGCCACTGCTGGTAAGGGCATATAACAAGGCTAGGGAGAGGGAGGAACTGTTTCCACTCTGCCTACTCTTATCGCAGGTTTCCTTCTCCCTGATATTGAAAAAAGACAAGGATCCGGATCAGTGTGATTCGTAACGTCCGATATCACTATTGAATGTGGGCACCAAGTTGCTGGCGAAGGCGTTGGCGTCGCAAATTGAGGACTGCATCCCGAGGATGATAGTCGAGGACCAAACAAGGTTTGTGAAAGGGAGACAGTTGTTGGCAAATATGAGGAGGCTACTTAATGTGATTATGTTGCCTCCGGAGGGGCAGGAGTGGGAGGTGGTAGTGGCGATGGACATGGAGAAGGCTTTTGACTGTGTGGAGTGTGAATATGTGGGAGGTGGATCTGTTTTGGGCAAGGGTTTGTGGACTGGGTCCGGTTGTGGACGAACCGGATGAGCTTAGGATATTTTGTGTTGCATTGTGGGATGAGGCTGGGTGCCGCACTCCCCGTTGTTTTCTGCCTTGGCTATAGCGCCATTGGCAATGGCGCCTAGAGCGTCAAGGGATTGGAAAGGGATTGTGCAGGGGTGTCGAGCACATGGTTTCACTATACGTGGCTGACCTGTTATATATTTTGGACCCACTGGGGATATTATGGGGAATTTGGAGGACACTGGCTGGTTCTCCGGGTACAAGTTGAACATGGGAAAGAGTGAGATGTTCCCGATTGAGACCAGATGCAGGAGAGGTTAGTGGAGTTGCCGTTTAAGGTAGTGGGGGCGTGTTTTAGATACCTGGGCATTTGGTTGACTGGGTTGGGCGAAGCTGCACAAGTTCAATTTGACTCTGTTGGGGGAGCCGATTGAAGGGGGACTTCAGGAGGTTGGATGTGCTTTCCCTGGCAGGACGGGTGCAGACACGAAAGGTGACTGTGCTGCCAAGGTTCCTGTTCGTATTCCAGAACCTCCCAATCTTTGTCCTGAAATCATTCTTTAAATGTTTAACGCGCTGAACTCTGGGTTTATATGGGTAGGGAAGACCCCAGGGGTCAAAAGGGCTTTGGGGGCTGGTGTTGCCGAACACAATGAACTACTACTGGACACCGAACATCACCATGGTTAGGAAATGGGTAGTAGGGGAGGATTTGGCATGGGGGCAGATGGAGGTGGCTTCTTGTAGGGGAACGAGCTGAAGGGCATTGTTAACAGCACCTCTGCCATTCTTGCTGGCCAGGCACTCCCGTAAGCCCAGTGGTGGTGTCGGTCTTGAGTGTTTGGGCAGCGTGATTGGAGGATGCCTCTGTGTAGGCATCGATCTGTAAATCATATGGGGGGGGGAGAATGCAAGGTTTCGCGGTGGGGGCATGCAGGGATTGATCTGTTTGTAGGGGGCAGTTTTGGGAATTTAGAGGACCTGGAGGAAGAGTATGAGCTGCCCGGGGGGAATGGTTTCAGGTACTTGCAGATTCGGGATTTTGTGAAGAGAGAGGTGCCATCCTTTCCCAGATGTAGAGATGCCGGCGTTGGACTAAGGTGAATGTCCTCATTCACCTGAGGAAGGAGCAGTGTTCCGAAAGCTAGTGTTTGAAACAAACATTTGGACTTTAACCTGGTGTTGTAAGACTTCTTACTATCCTTTCCCAGGTTACCGCCGATGAGGTTGCAAGACAAGGTGTTGTCGAGGGGTGAAGGTGTCTGAGGTCTACAAGGAGCTAATGGATTGGGAAGGGGTTCCAGTGGGGAATATGAAGTGGGAGGAGGAGCTGGGTGGGGAGGTGGAAGGCGGGGCTTGGGCTGAGGCCCTGCAGAGGCTGAATGTGCCCTCGCTGTGTGCGAGGCGACGCCTTATTCAGTTTAAAGTACTTGACAGGGCACATGTGACGGTAAAGCGGCTGAGTAGATTTTTTGAGGGGGCAGATGTGGGCAGTGCACAGGGAGGCTAGCGAATTACGTCCGCATGTTTTGGGCATTTCCAAAGCTAAAGGTGTTCTGGCAGGGGTTTGCAGACATAATGTCTGAGGTGTTGGGGAAAGGTGACCCCAACTACAGAGGTAGCGATACTTGGGGTATCGGAAGATCAAGAGTCCAGGGACCGAGAGAGGCCAACGTTTTTGCCTTTGCCTTCCTGATAGCCCGGAAATGGATCTTACTTGGATGGAGGGACCGAAAGCGGGGGTGTGGGAGAGTGACCTGGCAGAAATCCTAAGGCTGGAGAACGCCACGTTCGTCCTGAGGGGATCGGTTGACCGGTTTGCTCGCAGGTGGAAGCCATTCATTGACTTCTTTAAGGAGGATTGAGGAAGTCAACAAAAGGGGAGGGGGATGGGGGGGGGGGGGGGGGGTGTAAGGGGGTTAAAATGGGGCTGGGAGGAGGGGGTGAGAGTATGGGGGGAGTGGGTGTTGGTTATTTATAATGTACAATGCTTCTCCCTTGATTTGTTTTTGATGAAAATACTTTAAAATATTTTATTAAAAAATCATTGACGTTATAAAAATTGAGATTTGCATATTGAATGCATTCTTGGATTGATTGGTTTATTTTGGCTTGGCAGTTCGCTACATGCTGGTGAAATTCGGGAAATTAGACTTTTACTAACCCAAAGTTGGGTTTGGCAATCAATAGCACATATCCAATGGTGGGTGCTCAATGCAAATTTCAGACAGGGTGCAGTGAAACCCATGAATTCATGCTGATCTACTTCACCCTCCTGGACATGTTAGACTCGTCATTCACCCACTATGACAGAGTGATTGGGTAGTGAGATGTATCAGACGTTCATCTGATTGATCTCAAAGTGAAACTAAGCAGTTGATGGTTATTAGATAGTGAGGTATTAACAGTGGGTGAGCAATGAGATATTGGGTTACTGGTGTTGAGAACACATTTGATATTACTGACTGAGTATTGTTATATGATTTTGGACGGTTGACAGTGGATGAGGTGGTCAATGTTGGGCTATGGACAGTGCGTGAGGTGTTGGGCTATTGACAGTGCATGAGGTGTTGGATATTGGGCTATGGACAGTGGATGACCTCTTGAGCATTGGGATGTTGGTCAGTGGGTGGTGTGTTGTTGCGGTGAGTGAATGTGATTATTGTGGATGAGGTGATGCTGTGGGTTCTGAGAGTCATTGTGGGTGCTGAGTGACTGTGATCATTGTGGCTGAGACGTTGTTGCTGTGAGTGACTGATCACTGGGTGAAGAGTGTTGCTGTGAGTGAATGTGATCACTGTGGGCTGAGGAGGTGTTGCTGTGACTGTGATCACTGTGGGTGAGGAGTGCTGTGAGAGACTGATCACTGGGTGAGGAGTGGTTGCTGTGTGTGACTGCAATCGCTGGGTGAGGTGTTGCTTTGTGTGACTCTGGGTGCTGAGTGATTGGGTGGTGTGAGTGACTGTGGGTGCTGGGTGACTGATCACTGTGGGTGCTGAGTGACTGATCACTGTGGGTGCTGAGTGACTGATCACTGGGTGCTGAGTGACTGGTCACTGGGTGCTGAGTGACTGGTCACTGGGTGCTGAGTGACTGGTCACTGGGTGCTGAGTGACTGGTCACTGGGTGCTGAGTGACTGGTCACTGGGTGCTGAGTGACTGGTCACTGGGTGCTGAGTGACTGGTCACTGGGTGCTGAGTGACTGGTCACTGGGTGCTGAGTGACTGGTCACTGGGTGCTGAGTGACTGGTCACTGGGTGCTGAGTGACTGGTCACTGGGTGCTGAGTGACTGGTCACTGGGTGCTGAGTGACTGGTCACTGGGTGCTGAGTGACTGGTCACTGGGTGCTGAGTGACTGGTCACTGGGTGCTGAGTGACTGGTCACTGGGTGCTGAGTGACTGGTCACTGGGTGCTGAGTGACTGGTCACTGGGTGCTGAGTGACTGGTCACTGGGTGCTGAGTGACTGGTCACTGGGTGCTGAGTGACTGGTCACTGGGTGCTGAGTGACTGGTCACTGGGTGCTGAGTGACTGGTCACTGGGTGCTGAGTGACTGGTCACTGGGTGCTGAGTGACTGGTCACTGGGTGCTGAGTGACTGGTCACTGGGTGCTGAGTGACTGGTCACTGAGTGACTGGTCACTGGGTGCTGAGTGACTGGTCACTGGGTGCTGAGTGACCGGGGATGGGGGTGCTGAGTGATCGGGGGGTGGGGGGGGGGGGGGGGGGGGGGGGGGGGTGCTGAGTGACCGGGATCACTGGGTGCTGAGTGTCTGGGTTTACTGTGGGTGCTGAGTGACTGTGGGTGTTGACTGGGATCACTGGGTGCCGAGTGACTTTGTGCTGAGTAACTGGGATCACTGTGGGTGCCGAGTGGCTGTGGGTGCCGAGTAACTGGGATCACTGTGGGTGCCGAGTGGCTGTGGGTGCCGAGTGGCTGGGATCACTGTGGGTGCCGAGTGGCTGTGGGTGCCGAGTGACTAGGATCACTGTGGGTGCTGGGTGGCTGTGGGTGCTGGGTGACTAGGATCACTGTGGGTGCTGGGTGGCTGTGGGTGCTGGGTGACTAGGACCACTGTGGGTGCTGGGTGGCTGTGGGTGCTGGGTGACTGGGATCACTGTGGGTGCTGGGTGGCTGTGGGTGCTGGGTGACTGGGATCACTGTGGGTGCTGGGTGGCTGTGGGTGCTGGGTGACTAGGATCACTGTGGGTGCTGGGTGACTGGGATCACTGTGGGTGCTGGGTGGCTGTGGGTGCTGGGTGACTAGGATCACTGTGGGTGCTGGGTGACTAGGATCACTGTGGGTGCTGGGTGGCTAGGACCACTGTGGGTGCTGGGTGACTAGGATCACTGTGGGTGTTGGGTGACTAGGATCACTGTGGGTGCTGGGTGACTAGCATCACTGTGGGTGCTGGGTGACTAGGATCACTGTGGGTGCTGGGTGACTAGGATCACTGTGGGTGTTGGGTGACTAGGATCACTGTGGGTGCTGGGTGACTAGGATCACTGTGGGTGCTGGGTGACTAGGATCACTGTGGGTGCTGGGTGACTAGGATCACTGTGGGTGTTGGGTGACTAGGATCACTGTGGGTGCTGGGTGACTAGGATCACTGTGGGTGTTGGGTGACTAGGATCACTGTGGGTGCTGGGTGGCTGTGATGATCCGTTGTGGGCGTGCCGGGTGTTTCCCGGAAGTGACGTTGCTGCCGGCGGTTGGGGTTTGAATCTGGGCGATGCGGCCGCGGGCTGGGGGCCCGAATCCTGACCCGGACCTGGCTCCGGCCCCGGGGGCTCTGGCTCCGGCCCTGGCCGCCGGCTCACTCGGAGCTCTGGCCTCCGCCGCCGCCAAACTCTCCCTGGGGGGCGGCGGCATCCTGGGGGCGGTGAACCGGGAGGAGGCCGAGTGGGTAAGAGAGTGCGGGGGGTGGAGGGGTGAGAGAGAGAGAGAGGGGGGGGGGGGGGGGGTGGAGGGGTGAGAGAGAGGGGGGGGGGGGTGGAGGGGTGAGAGAGGAGGGGGGTGGAGGGGTGAGGGAGAAAGTGTGGGTAAAGGGGGGGTGGGAGAAAGTGTGGGTAAAGGGGGGGTGGGAGAAAGAGTGGGTAATGGGGGGGTGGGAGAAAGTGTGGGTAAAGGGAGGGGGAGAGTATGGGTAAGGGGGGGGAGAAAGTGTGGGTAAGGGGGGGAGAAAGTGTGGGTAAAGGGGGGGGTGGGAGAAAGAGTGTGGGTAATGGGGGGGGTGGGAGAGAGTGTGGGTAAGGGTGGGAGAAAGTGTGGGTAAAGGGGGGGGTGGGAGAAAGTGTGGGTAAAGGGGGGGAGAGTGTGGGTAAAGGGGGGGGGGTGGGAGAGAGTGTGGGTAAGGGGGGGGGAGAAAGTGTGGGTAAAGGGAGGGGGGTGGGGAGAGAGTGTGGGGTAAGGGGGGGGGAGAAAGTGGGTAAAGGGAGGGGGGTGGGGAGAAAGTGGGTAATGGGAGAGAAAGTGTGTAAAGGGGGGAGAAAGTGTGGGTAATGGGAGAGAAAGTGTGGGTGGGGGGGAGAAAGTGTGGGTGGGGGGGGGGAGAAAGTGGGGTAAGGCGGGGTGGTGAGGAACAGTGTGGGTAAGGGGGGGTGTGGAGAGATAAGTGTGGGTAAGGGTGGGTGGGAGAAAAGTCGTGGTAAGGGGGGTGGGAGAAAGTGTGGGTAAGGGGGGGGTGGGAGAAAGTGTGGGTAAGGGGGGGTGGGAGAAAGTGTGGGTAAGGGGGGGTGGGAGAAAGTGTGGGTAAGGGGGGGTGGGAGAAAGTGTGGGTAAGGGGGGGGTGGGAGAAAGTGTGGGTAAGGGGGGGGGTGGGAGAGAGTGTGAGTAAAGGGGGGGGGGAGTGGAGGGAGTTACAGGGAGGTGGGGAATGGGAGGATTGTAATGGCCGGAACTGACTGGCGGGGTGGGCCGGGCTGGGCTGAGCTGGGCTGGGGATCAGTGTGGAGGAAGCTCTGTGTCCCAACACCTCACCCTCTGGGTCCAATCCAACCTGTACACTGACAACATCTGGTGTCCTTCACAATCTGGAGCCTCCACTCTTTACCCTGTCACATTAACTTGTCCACCTATCCAGTCACGGTTGAGCCACAAATTCCTGCGGTTGAGCATTGTGGCAACCCATTGCTTTTGACTCCTGTTCTCAAACTCTACCAAAAGAACTCTCCTCGAGCTGCTGTTGTTCCAGAGGGACCCCGGGTCTGGGCTTGGTTTGGTGTCATAGTTAACATAGGTACTCCCCAGGTTGTGTTGTTGCCTTGGATGGAACAAATGATGTTTGTTGCTCCAATGACTCCTTGCTGGAAATACTGAGGTGTGGACATAATAGTCATGTTCAGACTGGGGTTTGGTTGTCTTGACGAATAGCATAATTCACCGTTGCCACGGGATGTGTCCACAATTCGTATCATCCATGCTAAAAACCTGTATTAATCTGCCTTGTGCGTTGGGAGGCTCACCATTCAATAGTTTTCTGTAAAGCATCCACTGTATCAGTTGCACTATAGGAAGTAGCCATGTTCTCACAGGTGCATTAATTGAAATTATTCAATAGGTTGTCTAGGCCCTGATAACAGTATTACATGTCTCATGCTAGGTGGCATGAGGTTTTATTTCTGATTGTTAAATTCAAGGTGTATTGAATGATTTTTGAGATTTTACTGTATTGCAGCTGTACATACTCCTTCGGGTAGGCTGTGGTGGAATGGTATTCCTCCTTAATGCTTTGATGTGGACATTTTTTGCAAAAGCGCTACGATATTCTTCTTCAGCACGAGCATCTGTGACTACCGTTGCTTCCAATTTTCTCTCATCAGTAAGTATAGTGGCTGCTCCATGACAGCATCTTTTGTGTAAAGTTGTTTCCCCCCTTTTATAGAGTAGTTGCCTAAATCTGGCTGAATACTGTACATACGGCCCCTCCAAGACACTCTAGCAGTAGAATAGTGTATTTGCACACGGTTAGCAGAGGTGCAAAGTGTTTTTGACTTAATTTTAACATTAGATTTGTGAAGTGTAAAATTGGTTTTGAGTACAATCAAAAATAGGATTGCACTTCATATAGATGCAACCTGAGCCAAGAAAGAAGATATTAGGAGGGGTAACCAAAAGCTGGGTCAGAGATGAGTTTTATGGGAGATTCTCAAAGAGGAGAGATTACCCCGATTGACTGACTTTAATAGAGGATTGAGAATTTTGAGATTTCAGGAAACAGTGTAGGGAGGTGAAGACAGGAGTTTAGGCTGGACAGGACTTGTTTGGAATAAGGTACGGGTGGCAGAGTTTTAAATCAACTGAAATTATTGGAGGATGGGAGGGTCGTCAGACATTGGAATAGTCTGGATCTGCTGAGATATTCAGAAAGGTTGGCAGAAGATTTGTTAAGATAGAGGCAGAGTTGCAAGTAAGCTCTTTATGATAGGTGGGGGTATGGGGTATGAGGTTCAGTGGGGAGGAGACCGTATGGGGTAAGGGGTTCAGTGGGGAGGAGACCGTATGGGGTAAGGGGTTCAGTGGGGAGCTTGAAGATTTTCTAGAAACATTTAACTGAAGGAGATTTTGGTTTATCCAAGAGTGAATAACGGATGAGTGATCTGAAAGCAGTAAAGAGGTAAAGGAAGATGGGATGCATTTTATGTACCCTCACTTGGTGTGTTTTCAGCAGACTTGGAGGTCAGGAAGGGGAGGAGAACCACATCACCTGGTCACTCACCCCCATAATAATACACAACATTGGCAGCCCGACAACCATATTGAAATAGATCATTCAGGGTCTATTGGGCTTGTTATTAGGCCTATTGGCCCAGATAATATACTGCTCACAGCATAAAACATTTGATGTAGACAGTCCAGTTTTTAAAAAAATCTTCAAAGTGGAGGGGTGTTCTATCTTTGGGTGCTGACTGGGGGGGGGGGGGGGGGGGGTCCAACCTGCCTAAGACGCTAAACTTTATTTCCAGGGAATCATTGCTCTTTGTTCCGAGTGGCCAAGTGCATATTAATGGGCATTGCTGGGAGTTATGAACCTGCTAGCCAATTGGATTGTCGGCAGCTCCCAAGGGTGGGGCTTGCACCTCAGTGAAGTCCCACAGTGGCTCAGTTTAGCCCGCCTGCTGTGATTTATGGTGTGGCTTCTAGGAGCGAGTTGTTCACCACCGCTCTGAAATAGTCAGCATATTGTTAGCATATGTATGGAGTTCAGCCCCGTGTCTTCAGATGATATTGCCAAAAGGCAGCATGTGGGTGAGGAAAAGGAGGGACCAAGGACAAATCTTTGGGGATCTCTGGAGATGCTATGGTTGTGTTTGGAGATGTAAATGTAAGTGTATCACCAAGTGAAGGGAGTCCTACTGCATTCAACAACGATGAAGAAAACAAGGTCAACTGTCAAATGTTGAAGAAAGGTCAAGGAAATATAGTGCATCACAGTCGAAAGGCAGCATTTGTGTCTTTGGTTAGGATCATTTCAGTGCTGAGGCTTCATTGCCACAATTCAAGTAGGCGGTATCAAGAAAGATCGGTGCAGAATTGGAAGGGGACAAAGTGTTTACAAACTTTGGACAGGAAAGATAAGTTGGAGATATGACAGTTATTTGCATGGAATGGGAGGTGGCGAGGATTTTTGTTTAAGGAGGCATTGGTGGTGGCGGGGGGACAGTACCTGAGGAGATAGATAGAATAGAACAGTACAGCACAGAACAGGCCCTTCGGCCCTCGATGTTGTGCCGAGCAATGATCACCCTACTTAAACCCACGTAACCCGTATACCCGTAACCCAACAATCCCCCCATTAACCTTACACTACGGGCAATTTAGCATGGCCAATCCACCTAACCCGCACATCTTTGGACTGTGGGAGGAAACCGGAGCACCCGGAGGAAACCCACGCACACACGGGGAGGACGTGCAGACTCCACACAGACAGTGACCCAGCCAGGAATCGAACCTGGGACCCTGGAGCTGTGAAGCATTGATGCTAACCACCATGCTACCGTGAGATAGATTTACGATGTCAGACAGTATCATGGTAACAAAAATAATTTGGGTGGTCCACAGTTTGGTGGCAATGGGGTCGAGGGACTAGTATCGGGGTCCTTCCTACACTTGGAAGATGTATATTTTGAACCAGAAATTTGACCCCACGACAATGAAGGAACTGCAACAAACTTCCAAGTCAGCATGGTTGGAGTCATACCTGACACAAAGGAAGATGTTTGTGGTTGTTGGAGGTCCATCATCTCAGTTTCAGGATATTACTGCAGGGTGAGGTGGTTAAGAGACCAGACGGTGTTACAGATCTGATTAGGAAAGTAAGAAGGATGAAAGCATCTGATTGGATAGTTTCTAACTCGATAAAGACATTCATAAGCTCTGCATGCTTGTGTTAGTAAAACTCAAAGGATTCCTTAAAAGTGGACACCCATAAATTGCTTAGTTGCAAGTTGGCACAAAAAATTGCAGACTAAGATCCAACTGCACATTACCCAGAAATGTTTATTGCTGCTCTGCAAAAAAAATATCAAATTACATCATCTGCCAACAAATCTGAAGAAACTGAGCAAACTTATATTCAATGTGTATATCTGAATTGGCAGGTAATGTACTTCTGATTATTTATAATTTATTTGATCATCCCAAATCTCTGCGTGGAGTCACCTGCGGAAGGAGCAGTGCTCCGAAAGCTAGTGTTTGAAACAAACATGTTGGACTTTAACCTGGTGTTGTAAGATTTCTTACTGTGCTCGCCCCAGTCCAACGCCGGCATCTCCACGTCATGACTGCAGGGTATGTCACAGGTCTTTAGCTACTTAGCCATTGACCGTCCTTCCATCCTAAGGTCCAAAATGGGAATGCTCACTGATGAGTGCACAATGTTTAGCATCGTTCGTGACGCCGCAGTCTACGTCCAAGACCTGGACGATATCCAGTCTTGGGCTGATAAGTGGCAAGCAACATCCGTGCCACCAAAGTGCCAGGCAATGACCATCTCAGGCAAGAGATAATCTAACCGTCATCCCTTGATATTCAATGGCATCACCATTGCTGAATCTCCCACTATCAACATCCTGGGGATTACCATTGACCAGAAGCTGAACTGGACTAGCCATATAAATACTGTGGCTACACGAGCAGATAAAGGCTAGGAAACCTGTGATAAGTAACTCACCACCTGGCCTCCCAAAGCCTGTCCACCACCTACATGGCACAAGTCAGGAGTGTAATGGAATATTCTCCACTTGCCTGGGTGAGTGCAGCTCCAACAACACTGAAGAAGCTAGGGTCACTGTGGAATTTGCACATTCCCCCCGTTTCCGTGTGGGTCTCTTTCCCCCCCCCCCCCCCCCCCCCCCCCCCCCCCCCCCCCCCCACACACACACACACACCCCCCGCTGAAAGATATGCAGGTTAGGTGGATTGGTCTCGCTAAATTGCCCCTTAATTGGAAAAAATAATTGGGTACGTTTATTTTTTTTTAAACACTGAAGAAGTTCAATGCCATCCAGGACGAAGCCTGCTTGATTGGCACCCTATTCACAAACATCCGCTCCCTCCACCACCGACAAACAGTGGCAGCTGTGTGAACCATCTATAAGATGCACTGCAGGAACTCATCAAGGCTCCTTAGGCAGCATCTTCCAAACCCACGACCACTACCATCTAGAAGGACAATAGCAACAGGGACATGAGAATGCCACCTTCCGGAGGTTCCCCTCCAAGTCACTCGCCATCGTGACTTAGAAATATATCTCCATTCCATCACTGTCGCTGGGTCACAATCCTGGAACTCCCTCATTAACAGTACTGTGGGTGTTATCTCCACCACATGGACTGCAGCAGTTTCAGAAGGCAATTAGGGATGGGCAATAAATACATGTCTAGCCAGCAAAGTCCACATCCTGTAAATGAATAATACATTTTTTATTTTTTTATTTATAAATTTAGATTACCCAATTATTTTTTCCAATTAAGGGGTAATTTAGCATGGCCAATCCACCTACTCTGCACATTTTTGGGTTGTGGGGGCGAAACCCACGCAGACACAGGGAGAATGTGCAAACTCCACACGGGCAGTGACCCAGAGCCGGGATCGAACCTGGGACGTCAGCGCCGTGAGGCGGTTGTGCTAACCACTAGGCCACCGTGCTGCCCTAATGAATAATACATTTGATAAATGTAAATATTGTCACGTTAGGAAATCATTCATTTAATCGGACTTACAGAGGTTCATATTTTTCAGTTTAATGGTAAAGCGGTTGAATTTCTGTAAGCCTTTGCTGGCTACTACTCAACCAGATTGTTTTTCCATTAAAAAAACACTGCTGAATATTTTACAATGACCTACCTGAGAAAACAAGTCTCTTTATATTTTCCAATGTGGTTTCTTTGTTTCAGGCTTTTCTTGGAAAATTTCTCTTTGCAGAAGTTCATGAGCTGTTATGGTGGATTGGGATCACAATGACTTTATGCGGGTTGCTGCTGCTCCATACTGTCAAAGAAATGAGGGACCAAAGTGATGCTTACAAAAAAGAGGAATAAATTATTTGGGGATCCAGAAATCATCAGGCTAATGATGAGGTAACCGGAAATAAATGAACTGGAACTGTTGAGAGAATAATGAAAGTGTCTCCTAGTTTTCTCCGTTTACAGGTACGGACACTTCACATCGTATGCTAAAACAAAACCATTTGGGGTAATCGGAGAAGGTAAGGTTCTAATGAGACCCGCAGGACCGTCCCATTTTCCAATCACCTGGAAGAGCTTCCTGAAGAACATCAACCAAAGTTCCTGCCATCAAGGCTGCTCTTTCCACTGTCCTACTGGACTATTCAATTCCCTGGGTAAATTCTGCAGAATGTTTTGATCCTCAAAAGTTGAGTGAAATTCTGGGACTATCCATCCATCTCTCACGTCATACTCGCTGGTGATGTCTCCAGATAACATTTTCCTAGCTACAGCAGGGAAGGACTAACTGTGTCCCAGAGTATGTAGCTATTCCTCCTGCTCACTATACATATCAGACTAATTGTTTATTGAGTTCTTTTCTGAAGCAACTAAGATTTAAGTTCTCTGATGTTTGAAACTACTGTCTAATGAAGGACAAAAGCAAAATCTGAAAGAGGTTTGCTGGTCATGAAACCCTGAACAATCAGCAATTCAAAAAAACTTTGAATAATATAAAGACAACATTAAACTAAGGCCTGTGCAAGTAGAGATTTACACCTAGGTCTTGTCAATACTACAGCATGGAAGCGGAAAAGAGTGTTGGAACTCCTACAGAACATAGTCAATGATGTTTGAGCAGTTTCTCTGCGAGTTTTGCCCGTCATACAGTAGGATAATGAGGGCATTCCAACATATGGAGTTGGTTAAATGTAAATCCTAACCAAATTTCAGGCTTCTAGTTCCATATAGCTAGAGAAATCTAATTTTGATTATATTTCTGTAACTTGAAGTGAGTTTGCTTCCGTACACACAAACTAGATTCAATCCATGTTTGAATTTTGCTGTAAAAGATTGTTCGGGGAAAACAAATGTCTAATGAATAAATCTAAAGAAAACTTCAAGAGCACGAAAGAAAAATGCATTCTCCACCTCCACAGGTCCTCGTTGTGTGGCAGCTGACCTGTGGACCTGCCTGCATAGTGGCGCCGTTAATGCTCACTTGTTCACCACCCCAGCAAGATGAAAGCGTCTGTTAATCCTGTGTTCAGGAATCCGTTTCTTTCTATTTTGTTTTACAAATATAGGGCTTCGTTTAATTAATTGTTGCTCCAGAAAACACACCTCATTGCCACGTTTTGTACATCACAGTTTAGCAGTGCTTGAGCAATGTAATGCATTCCTCTCCACAGCGATGAGGCTTTAAGATACTAATGTATGGAATAACAGTAACGCTGAAATGCGACAGTTTAAAAACTTGACCAAATAAATTTCAATGTACAACATTTTTACAAAAAAAATTTTCAAGTTAGAAATTCTCAAAAGTTCACCATTTTCAACTGAAATCATAATCATCCTCACGCCCTTCTCCATCATAGAGCAAAATGTGATGAACTGGAACAGTAAGTTTTAGTGTGGTGATGCATGATTTAGTTTAACACTGTTCTCTAACTTCATTCAACTACAATGGAATCTGTTCCACGCAGAGATTTGGGATGATCAAATAAATTATAAATAATCAGAAGTACATTACCTGCCAATTCAGATATACATATTGAATATGTTTGCTCAGTTTCTTCAGATTTGTTGGCAGATTATATAATTTGATATTTTTTTGCAGAGCAGCAATAAACATTTCTGGGTAATATGCAGTTGGATCTTAGTCTGCAATTTTTGTGCCAACTTGCAACTAAGCAATTTCTGGGTGTCCATTTTTTAGGAATCCTTTGAGTTTTACTAACGCAAGTATGCAGAGCTTATGAATGTCTTTATCGAGTTAGAAACTATCCAATCAGCTGCTTTCATCCTTCTTACTTTCCTAATCAGATCTGTAACACCGTTAGTATCTCTCCAATCTGGTCTCTTAACCACCTCAGTACAAAGTTACAAATGTGTAGACTTTAAAATAATTGACCATATGATTTCTGCCTCCCTCCTTTGTTGTTAGTGAGACTAGCTACCTTTGCATCGTTTCTGCCTTCCCTTTGTAGCCAGTGTATCTCTTGCAATGGATTCTCTTCCCATCTCTGGCATTAACACGAGTTCCCCAACACATTGAAAAATTCTCATCCTTTTATTCAAATTTGTTCATGAACTTGCCCATCCTTTTATCTACAGCCGCACCCATCCCAAACAAACGCTCCCATTCCTCTCACATATTCACTGGCCCAAGCCCTTCTCTTGTTCACCATTAGTTATCATACTTTCTGCTCTGAATTCCCTTGTTAAAGCCCTTGAACTCTCCACTTCAGTCTCTTAAGAACTTCCTTACAATCTAGTTTAACATGCAGTCTTTTCTCTAGCTGTAAACAAATGGACATAAAAGTGGAGTCAAAACCACGCGTTTTAAGCTAAAAGCTGCTGGTATAAATGTTCATCAAACTCAAAAGATAGAGTGTAGAAGGATAATTAAAAGTTATTTTCTTTAAGTCAAGCAAGAAAACACTAATGTAGAATCTTGTGTTTGCTATTGTGTATTTATTGAAAGATCGACCATGTGTCCGACTAATTGCGTTCACCTTACTGACACATTTCAGTGTTTGTTTAACCGTCAAAAGATTGGAGGAAGTGCGTGCACAAAAAATATGGCAAACTTTTGACAACACTTCTGGCTGCCAATTATAACACTTGATTATACCACGGGTTTCTTCCGGGTGCTCTGGATTCCTCCCACAAGGCCCTGAAAGACTTTGTTAGGTGATTTGGACGTTCTGAATTCTCCCTCTGTGTAAGTGTGGAGACTAGGAGATTTTCACAGTAACCTCATTGCAGTGTTAATGTAAGCCTACTTGGGACAACAATAAAGATTATATAAAAAGCCTTGGCAGGTTACCAGAATTCTCTGGACTGAGGTTCAATTTGTTTCTATTACATTAATCTTAATGTTGTTCCGAATATCGTCAATCTCAATAATGGAACCAAGCAGAGCACAACAGGCATTGGGACGACATCCAGTTATTCTCCAAGCCGTCAATTCCACTCATTGCCGAACGGGCAGACAGGGCAGACATTAACTCCATGGGCTGTGAATCCTTTGCCTGTGAATTGCTCAAATTATGTTGAAGCGGTTTCTTTTTTTAATCTATAAAATTTGAAACAAATATTCCAATGCTCATAAAAATCTATGGTGTAATTTTCAGGAAGTGGGCAAAGTCAGGAATATTAACTGGTGGGAAAGACCAAATTTGCCCCAAGCAAAATGCTGCAGTTCAGCTGTGGTCGATCTGCCAAAGAGGTGTACATCACAGAAAAGGCCCTTCGGCCCATCTTGTCTGTATTGGTCAAAAACAAGCACCTGACTCTTCTAATCCCATTTTCCAGCACTTGGCCCATAGCCTTGTATATCTTGGCACTGCAAGTGCACATCTAAATACTTCTTAAATGTTATGAGGGTCTCTGCAGACAGCGAGTTCCACCCTCTGGGTGAAAAAACTTTTCCTCACATCCCCTCCCTCGTATCTATGCTCCCTGGTCGTTGATCCCTCCACCAAGGGGAAAAGTTTCTTCCTGTCTACACTCTATGTCCCCCACAATTTTGTACATCTCAATCATGTCCCCACCCCTGCTCCAACATTGAACATACGGTGCAGAAGGAGGCCATTCGGCCCATTGAGTCTGCACCGACCCACTTAAGCCCTCACTTCCACCCTTTCCATGTAGCCAAATAACCCCTCTGAACCTTTTTGGTCACTAAGGGCAATTTATCATGGTCAATCCACCTAACCTGTACGTCTTTGGACTGTGGGAGGAAACCCACACAGACACGGAGAACGTGCAGACTCTGCACAGACAGTGACCCAGCAGGGAATCGAACCTGGGACCCTAGTGCTGCGAAGCCACAGTGCTATCCACTTGTGCTACCATGCTGTCCAAGAAAAATAAACCCAGTCTATCCAATCTCTCATCAGAACTAAAACTCTCCAGCCCAGGCAACATCCTGGTAAATCTCCTCTGCACCCTTTCCAGTGCAACCATGTGGATTCCAGAACTGCACAGAATACTCTAGCTGTGGTCTAGCCAACGTTTTACAGTTCCAGCATAACCTCCCTGCTCTTAAAATGCCTCAGCTAAAAAAGGCAAATATACCTTCTTAACCACTATACACCTGCTCTGCGACATTAAGGCATGGATATACATGCGCACCAAGATCCCTTTGATCCTCGGTGCTTCCCAGGGTCCTGCCATTTATCAAGTATTCCCATGCCTTGTTTGACCTGCCAAAGTGCATCACCTCACACTTATCTGGATTGAATTCCATTTGCCACTGTAATCTAAGGCTACCCTCCTCACTATTTACTACCCCACTAATTTTTGTATCATCAGTGAACTTGCTGATCAACCCTCCTACATTCATATCTAAATTTCTATAAACTATGGGTGACATGGTGGTGCCGTGGTTAGCATTGCTGCCCCACGGCGCTGAGGTCCCTGGTTGTATCCCAGCCTCGGGTCACTGTCCATGTGGAGTTTGCACATTCGCCCCGTGTCTGCGTGGGTCTCACCCCCACAACTCAAAGATGTGCAGGGCAGGTGGATTGGCCATGCTAAATTGCCCCTTAATTGGAAAAAAAGCATTGCGTATTCTAAACTTAAAAAAAAAATTTAACTTGCGGGATGCTGACCCACAGATAACTAAAGCACGATTTCAAAAGCACTCAGCTGTTGTGATGGGCACGAGCTACAATTCTTGTGAAAAAGAGACAGGATTGTGCATAAGTGATAATGTCTTCCACTGTTGTTGGCCTTCAACCAATGTTGCTCTGAAATTAGCTGTAAGATGTACAGTCATGGCCGAAGGCAGCACCCACTTGGTTTATTTTTGCCCTCCCACTTTATGAAGTTCCTGACGACCTTTGGTGTCTCCCGGAGACAGCACAAATGTGGGTAAGTATCCGTCAAGGAATGTTCAATCTGTGGTATTACTCTAACTTATCACCACTCCATGCCTAACAACATGGGAATGAGGGACATTCAGCATGTTGTAAAACCCTGGCTGGATTTCTACCTTCTTGCCCTATTCCCATATCTCTCATTGGTCAAGAATCTGTTGATCTCAGTCTTGAATCTACTCGACAGCTAAGCAGTCCGCTCCCTGGACACAGAATTCCAGAGAAGAACCGTCATCTGAGTAAAGCAAACTCTCCTCACCTCAGACCGAGATGGCCTAGCTCTTACCCTGAGGCATTGACTCATATGAAGATACAGTTTAGGAGCAGGAGTAGACAATTGGAACCTTCTCTGCTATTCAATAAGACCATGGCTGATCTGACTCTGGCCTCAACCAACTTCTGATATCCTTTGGTCTCCCCCCCCCCCCCCCCCTTGGCAGTCAAGAATCTGTCTTAAAAATATTCAATGATCCTGCCTCCATTGTGAAAGAGTTCCAAAGAAAACAATTCTCATCGCCATCTTAAATGGGAGACCCCTTATTTTTAAACTATACCCCCTCGTTCTAATCTCTCCCACAAAGGAAAACATCCAATCAGCATCCGTGCTATCAAGTCCCCTCTGGATCTTATATGGTGAAATAAGGTCAGTTCCCAATCTACTAAACTCCAGTGGATACGGGCCCAGCCTGCCCAGCTTTTCCTCGTAAGATAACCACACGCCTCATCCCAGGAATCAACTCAGTGAACCTTATCTGAACTACTCCTAATCTCATTATATCCTTGCTTAAATAATGAGATCAAAACTGTACACATTACTCCAGATGTGGTCTCATCAATGCCTTGTACAACTGCAGCAAAGCATCTTTACTTTTGTATTCCATTCCCCTTGCAATAAACAACAACATTCGGGAGGGTTTAAATTAGTGTGGCAGCGGGTGTGGGAACCAGTGCAGGAGGTCAGCAGGTGAAGTAGCTGAGGGAGAGCAAAAGACTAAGGCCATAAGATACAATTAGCTCTGCCTTTGCTGAGTATTTAAATGCATTACATAGCAGTAGAAAAGCATTACAGGGTCAACGACAGGTTTCTGAGAAATGTGGATGTCCACAGATCTCTGAAGTTTGCCACTCAAGTGGATAGAGCTGTGAAGAAGGCTTATAGTGTGTTAGTGTTTATTAACAGGGCTTGAGTTTAAGAGCCGTGGGGTTATGCTGCAACTGTACAGGACCCTGGTGAGACCACATTTGGAGTATTGTGTGCAGTTCTGGTCACCTCACTATAGGAAGGATGTGGAAGCATTGGAAAGGGTGCAAAGGAGATTATCAGGATGCTGCCTGGATTGGAGGGTAGGTCTTATGAGGAAAGGTTGAGGGAGCTAGGGCTTTTCTCATTGGAGCGAAGGAGGATGAGAGGCGACTTAATAGAGGTTTATAAGATGATGAGGGGGATAGATAGAGTGGACGTTCAGAGACTATTTCCTCGGGTGGATTAGCTGTTACAAGGGGGCATAACTATAAGATTTAGGGTGGGAGATATAGGAGGGATGTCTGAGGTAGGTTCTTTACTCAGAGAATGGTTAGGGTGTGGAATGGACTGCCTGCTGTGATAATGAAGTCGGACACTTTAGGAACTTTCAAGCGGTTATTGGATAGGCACATGGAACACACCAGAATGACAGGGAGTGGGATAGCTTGATCTTGGTTTCGGACAAAGCTCGGCACAACATCGAGGGCCGAAGGGCCTGTTCTGTGCTGTACTGTTCTATAAGACTAAGAGGAAGTGTAGGCAGGGAGAAGTTGCTGAACACAACGGTACTGGTGGTCTGAAGTGCATTTGTTTCAATGCGAGGAGTATAACAGGGAAGGGAGATGAATTTAAGAGTTTGGATTAGTACGTGCAACTGTGATGTTGCTATTACTGAGACTTGGTTGAGGGAGGGGCAGGATTGTTCCAGGATTTAGATGCTTCAGGCAGGATAGAGGGGGATGTAGAAGGGGTGGGGGAGTTCTATTACTAGTTAAGGAGAATATCACAGCTGTATTAGGGGAGGACACCACAGAGGGCTCATGCAGCGAGGCAATATGTGTAGGGCTCAGGAATAGGAAGGTGCGGTCACAATGTTGAGGGTTTACTACAGGCCTCGCAACAGCCAGCGGGAGATAGAGGAGCAGATATGTAGAGGAGCGGATATGTAGATTTTGGAAAGATGTAAAAGCAACAGGGTAGGGCGACACAATGGCGCAGTGGTTAGCACTGCTGCCTCACAGTGCCAAGGACCTTGGTTTTAGCCCGGTTCTGGGTCACTGTCTGTGTGGAATTTGCACATTCTCCCCGTGCCTGCGTGGGTCTCACCCCCACAACCCAAAAAGATGTGCAGGGTAGGTGGATTGGCCACGCTAAATTGCCTCTTAATTGGAAAAAAAATGAATTGGGTACGTTAAATTTATAATTTAAAAAATGAAATAAAAAACAACAGAGTTGTGGCAGGTGATTTTAACTTCCCCTGTATTGACTGGGACTCACTACTAGAGGCTTGGATGGGGCAGACTTTGTAAGTAGCTTCCAGGAGGGTTTTTTGAAACAATATGTAATTAATCCAACTAGGGAAGGGCCCGTACTGGACCTAGTATTGGGGAATGAGCCTGGCCAGGTGGCAGTTGCCGTGGGGGAGCATTTCAGGAACAGTGACCATAATTCAGTATGTTTTAAGGTAGTTGTGGAAAAGGATGAGTAGTCTCGGGTGAAGGTGCTAAACTGGGGAAAGGCTAATTACAACAATATTAGGCAGGAACTGAAGAATTTAGGTGGCTGTTTGAAAGTAAATCAACATCTGACATGTGGGAGTCTTTCAAACATTAGTTGATGAGAATTTGGGACCGGAATGTTCCTGTGAGGATGAAGGATAGGAATGGCAAGTTTCGGGAACACTGGATTTAAAAAATAAATTAGAGTACCAATTCTTTTTTTTTTCTAATTAAGGGGCAATTTAGTGTGGCCAATCCACCTACCCTGCACAGTGACCCAGGGCCGGGATCGAACCCACGTTCTCAGCGCTGTGAGGGGAATCTGAGTCATTAAATCGTTTCAAGAAGGTGATAGATATATTTCTGCTTTAAAAATGGATTAAAGGAATATGGGGAACAGGCAGAGAGGAGGATTTGAGACCAGGAATAGATCAGCCGTGATCTGATTGAATGGCGGAGCAGGCTCGAGGGGCTGAATTGTCGACTCCTGCTCCTCATTCCTATGTTCCTATGTAAGAATATAAAGAAAGTAGGAAAGGAAGAACTTAAGCAAAGTGTCAGGAGGGCTAAAAGGGGACATGAAGCAGCCCCTCGTGGAGCAGACTCGATGAGCCGAATGGCCGACTACTGCTGCCACATCTTATGGTCTTGTACCCTTGACTGTAGATTTGTAAAATTATTTGTAAATAATGTTAAGAACCAATAAGTTAGTTTTTTTTAAATAAATGTTTTTTATTGAGTTTTCATGTTTTATATATGACAAGTTACAAATTATTAGAGAGAAAAAAAGAAAACACAAAAATTTAACATGTATATTTACAGGTAAGCATCTTTATAACAACAATTGTGGCCTCCCCCCTTTAGCCGGCATACATATTTTACATTCCCCAATATGGCCTCGGATGGCGAATTTGATTTTCTCCATTTGGAGAGATTCCGAGAGGTCGGACAGCCAGTCTGCAGCTCTGGGAGGTGCTGCTGACCGCCAGCCAAACAGGATTCTACGGCGGGCGATCAGGGAGGCAAAGGTAAGGGCATCCGCCCTCCTCCCCAGGAATAGATCTGGCTGGTCTGAAACCCCGAAGACCGCCACTATCGGGCATGGCTCCAACCTCACCCCCACCACTTTGGACATAGCCTCGAAGAAGGCTGTCCAGTAATCCACAAGTCTGGGGCAAGACCAGAACATGTGGGCGTGGTTGACCGGGCCTCTTTGGCACCGTTCACATCTGTCCTCCACCTCCGGGAAGAACCTACTCATACGGTTTCTCGTTAAGTGGGCTCTATGTACCACTTTTAGTTGTATCAGGCTGAGCCTTGCGCACGTGTAGGTGGAGTTGACCCTATGCAGTGCTTCGCTCCAGAGTCCCCACCCTATCTCCATCCCCAGGTCGTCCTCCCATTTCAATAAGCTACAGTTAACCTATGTATGACTACAAAGACGTCTTCTGACCTACCAAACTGTAACCAACTTCCGACGACACTAATTTGTACCCGCACACTAACTTTTCCCGACTCCTGTACCAGAACACCCAGATCCCTCTGCACCGCAGTTTTGCAACCCGCCTCTATCCATTTAAATAATATGCTACTTGTCTATCTTTCTGTCTAGGTCTAGACACTCCAGCCATGGGGAAACTGCATCCACCGCATTAAGCCCTGCACGTGACTGCATTGTGTGTCAGCTTGGCTCAGCTGCCGGCACTCTTTCGCTTGAGTTCAAAGTCAGTGGTTTGATTCAAACATGAGGCAGAAGCTGACATTTCAGCGAAGCACCCCACCCCGGGCTCTGAATGTCCAGTGACAACCCCACTATGGCACCACCTCCCCCTTCTGTCATTTTCACATGCTCAGTCAAATGCAACCAGCGGTTGCTGTCATTGGTATGAAGCTTCACCAGAGGGTGTCCCGTTGACATTTTCACAGATGGCAAGTATTTAGAAATCACTGATTTGACATGAACTTCCGTCTTTCATGCAATGAGTCCCAACGTTAAAACCCTAGAAAATGTTGTTGAGTAAGGTGTTACTGAGTTTCTAACATTGTACTAAGTCATAATTATCTTTCAAAAACCTCTCTGGCCCTGAAAAACAAATTATATATTTGCAGGGTGTACGTAAAATCTTTTCCATTATGACAAGTTTTATTTTTTTATGAAGTTTGCATAGGATGGTTCAACTTCTATCTTAAATCCTATGTCCCAATCTTTATTTGTCGCTGTATAATGGTTAAAAGTAGAGGATAATAAGTGATTTGTGTTTCCTGGTTTGTTGTCTATGAGAATTCTTCAAGGTGATTGGCTGCTTGGCATTTGCTAGACACCAGAAATTCACTTAATTTGGAGCAGAATGAAATAGATGCCAGGGTTCGAAAATCCAAGCTACACTGATCACTGGATCATCCTGGGCAACTTTCGTTCAGGTTGGTAGTCAGCACAGTCATTTCATCGCTGACCTCAAAATCCGGTCCATTATCCTGATGTCATCATTGCTTCAAAGATGCCTGGGCCACTTGCTGCAAAATGATAGAATTGTTAAGGCGCAGAAGGAGGCCATTTGGCCCATCGTGTCTGCACCAGCCCTACAAATGAGTATTTTGACTTTGTGCTAACCCACCCTCTTTCCCACACCGCTGTACATTGTTTTCATTCAAATAACCGTAACAACTTTATTGTCATGTGAGAGTACCTTTAAGAAATGTACCTTTAAGAAATGAGTGTTTATCAGTGATGTCAGAGTGTGGGTGGAGCTGGGCTGTCTGTCAGCTTTTTACTTTCGTTTTAGGCTGTTTGCTGCAGGGTTTGCTTTAGAGCTGGATAGCTGCAGTCACAGCCAGAAGGTGTATTAGTCTCTCTCTCTGTAATCTAAAGACTGTAAATCGATCCTTTGGCGATTTTAAACTAATAACTGCTCTCAGTAGTGACTTTAACCTGATGTACTTCTGTTAAAAGTTTTTTTTTTTTAAAAGTCTTATGGACGTTAAAATGACAGCTTAAGGATTACTTAGTGTTGTGTTCTTTGGTGTTTGTATTTCAATTGATGGTTGTTAAGATGTTCACTGTATGTTTGAAAAAGGTTAACTTGAGTTCATAGAATAAACATTGTTTTGCTTTAAAAAAAACTTTTCCACTTCTGCTGTACCACATCTGTAGAGTGGGCTGTGTGCACCCCGTACCACAATCTATTAAAAGTTGTGGGTCAGGTGAACTCCATGATAGACTTTGGGGTTCTCTAAACCTGTCCCATAACATTATCTTACCAAAAAGTGGTCAATCTCAGATTTGAAATGAACAATTGATCTGGTATCAGTTGCTACTTGCGAAAAAAAAATTCAAATTTCTACCACCCTTTGTGTGTTTTGCAATTTCACTTCTGAAAGGTCGGGCTTTATGCATTAGACTCCCCAAACAGCTTCTTCTCATCTTTAAAGCCTTGAAAACTTTGATTAAAACGCACCTGAACCGTCTAACACCCAGGAAATACATTTCTCCTCCTGGTACTTCTCCTTTAGGCCCTACAAGAACATTGCAAAATATGGACTTCCATTGGATTGATCCATGACAGTGCTTGGCAAATACGTTAGATGTATTGGATGGATTTACAGGCTGATAATCAATGTGTTTGGCCGTGTTACAAATGTATCCACCATGGCCAAGGTCTGAAGTGGGACTTGATCCCAGAGCTGTTAGCCTTTGGCCCAGAGGTAAGGACACTACTCACTGCATTAAGAGACCTCCCTGATACAATTTCTCCCCATAGCCTGACCCGTGGAGTTCAGGTGTCATTCTGGTAAATCTACATTCCCTCCAAGTTCAAATGATCCCATCTCAGGTGCAGCAGTCTGAAACTGGGCACAGTACTGCAGATGTGATCTGACCAGGGCTGAACTGAAAACGTTTCGCTGATTAATTATAGAGGCTTTATCATAGAATCCCTACAGTGCAGAAGGAGGCCATTCGGCCCATCAAGCCTACACCGCCCCTCCGAAAGAGCATCCCACCTAGGCCCACTCCCCTGCCTTATCCCTGTAACCCCCCCCCCCCAAACCTTTGGACACAATGGGGCAATTCAGCATGGCCCCCACCTTACCTGCACATCTTTGCGGGAGGAAACCGGAGCACCTGGAGGAAACCCACGCAGACACGGGGAGAACGTGCAAACTCCACACAGTCATCCAAGGCCGGAATTGAACCCGGATCCCTGACGCTGTGAGGCAGCAATGCTAACCATTGTACCGCCCCTCAAATCCTCCAGGTGTGAATAAAAAATGTGGTGAGAATCAAGTTAGTTGTTTTCTGGTAACAGACTATAACAAGGTTTGAAAAGGTGAACCTCAGCAACCTCGTCAATGCGAGCACCAACCTGCAAAAGGTTTATTCTTGAATACTCGCCTGAACAAATGCATCGTGGCCAACTCTTCTTTAAATAAAAAAGGATGTTGTTTAATTTATACAAGGTGCAGACATACATTTGGGTTACACAAAACATACAATTGCATACGGTCCACTTTATTATACCGTTAGAAGCATGAAATACTTTGAATTGGTTCCACGAGAAATGAATGTCAACTTAAGACACGGAGTAATGTAACAAAATTGGAACTTTCAGTTGTCACGAGGACTCGAAAGGGGCAAATTTTGCTCAATTGTTTAAAGCACAAGTTGCCCACAAAAAGAAACTTAGGTTTAATTGATCGGTGTTGTGCCTTTGGTCATTGATGCAGGAAAAGTTCCTTTAAAACATGGAAAGCTTGATCCTTTCAGCTAATAACTGGTAGTTTCAACTTCTCTTTACATGGTCTCCGTGGGGATTGTTTTGGTAAAGCCGCTTTTAAGGTTAACCATCAGAATCATGGTGCTCGGTGCACATTTGATGGGAAAGTGCAAAGTCTCGCAGAGCACTTTGGTACAAACCCATTCGCTACTGGGAATGAACGCTGCGAAAGAAGAAGGGATTAAAGTTTTGCAAGCAACGTGGACTAACTAACTAGCTGGGTCCTCGACTGCAGCGCTCGGTAGAGCTTAGGCACAAAGCCCTCAATAATTCAGCAAAAGTGGCTGAACCCATGAGCACAGTGACACTGGAGATCACAGAGCACATTTGCCCGTCTGTCCGATCCAAACTTGCTTCCCACAGGAGGAGAGAATGCAGGTTCAAATGATATTTTTACAAAACTCCACACAAATAATACAGAAACATTTTACAAGCCAACAGCTCCCAATGTTATTTGTCAAACGCCCCGCCCCCAAGTATATTTGTTTTGCTGGAGAACAATAGACATTTTATCAACACTGAATAGGACTCAATAATGATGCCCAGACATACGGAATGCATTTCTCATTAGCTGCATTTACACACGTCACTCCGTTGGAATCTGCCACTGGTCCCATGAGCGATTTTGATTTTAAAAATGTGTTCAGCAAATTGACAAAGCCTTTCACCCTGTTCGAGAGCAAGTGCAGCATTTAAATAGCGCCTCAGTATTGCTGCTCAGTCAATGCTTCCGTGACATCTTCCTTTATCATTTCTAAGTCATTTGTATTAACTCCCTGGTCCATCGTCTTGCATTGGAGACCAGACAACGGGTTGAACCAGCTCAAGGAGAAGTTCCCATCAAACGCTGCCTTCATTCCTTCCCATCCCAGTTTCTTCTCCCAGGTGGGCGTTGTATTTTTGAGTCGCTCAATGCCCTGGAAACAATTACGGCAACACAATGTAACGGCTGCAGTGAAATCAGTTCAAACGTCAATAATAACCACCAGAAGATAAATCACGGTTCATTAGGACAGATGCAAGAATGCCAAATTTCAAAGGAAACAACAATTTATATCGCACGAGAAAAGCATACCGATTAGACTTCATGCAGTGAGGGGTGGCATGGCAGCACAGTGGTTAGCACGGCTGCCACACAGCATCACGGAACCATGTTCGATTCCAGCCTTGGGTGACTATCCATGTGAAGTTTGCTCATTCTTCCATTTTCCATTTGGGTTTCCTCTGGGTTTTCTCCCACATTCCAAAGATGTGCAGGTTAGGTTGGGTTAAAGGGTGAGGGAGTGGGCCTAGGTAGGGTGTTCCTTCAGAGGGTTGATGCAGACTCGATGGGCCGAATGGCCTTCTTCGTCACTGTAGGATTATAGTACAGTGCAGAAGGAGGCTATTCGGCCCATCGAGTCTGCAACGGCCCACTTAAGCCCTATCCCAATAACCCCTCCTAACATTTTTTGGTCACTAAGGGCAATTTAGCATGGCCAATCCACCTAACCTGCACGTCTTTGGACTGTGGGAGGAAACCGGAGCACCCGGAGGAAACCCACGCAGACAGGGGGAGAACGTGCAGACTCTGCACAGACAGTGACCCAGCAGGAAATCGAACCTGGGATCCTGGCGCTGTGAAGCCACAGTGCTAATCACTTGTGCTACTGTGCTGCCCCCACTATGAGTGTAAGTCATTGCTCCCTTTGAAATTTGATATTCTTGCATCGGTCCCAATGAGGGTGGTCCTCTTCTCAGCAATACCACCAAGCGACTATTCGTTATGAGAAAATTCCTTCATTAGATTATAAACGGGAACCCACCACAGAAGGATTTTAATCATCTGAAGAACCTTTGGAAATTTTGAAATGTGTCAATGATCTTTGTGGTGGAAGGTTTCAAACATTTCCATGGGAATATCCTAGAGCTTTTCAGAGGAGTTTTATTCTATTTTCACTGACAGACAAGAGAAAGCCAAGCCCTTCTTTCTCTGTCCCTTATTATTCAAATAGACATATCTCTATGCTGGAGTAAATATTTCACTGCATTAAGAATATCAACAGTTGTGGGCCCCCACAATAAACTGATGCACTCAATCTCAGGCCAACTAGCTTTAAATTACTCATTCATTTAATCTGCTAGAATAGGTCAGTTTTATATTGAAAAATAAACCTATTTGCACATATTAACATTATGGGGGTGGTCCTCCATAAAAGCGACAAAGTGTTATTTCAGGCAGGAAAACCAGTGAGAATCCCGCCGGATCTTCCCATCGCAATCCACCCCCACATTTGGAGCTTGGGGAGCTTCTCACTGAATTATCCCACACTTGGTCCCCACTCAGGGGGCAGCAAGACCGGTTTCTCAAGTGTTGAAGATCCTCCTTCCTCAACCCCAAAGCAACGGACACCCCGACTCCCCACAAACATGGAAAACACCCCCAACCCACGACTCTGGAGGCATCCTCCCCCCCCCCCCCCCCCCCCCCCCATTGCTAAAGGAATGGGTAAACCCACCATACAGACATGAGGGTGACCTGCCCCCACCCAACCTAATACATTCTTGCCTGCATCAAGACATCCCAACCCCCCCCCCCAAAGTGAACGAAAACCCAACATGGAGGTCTCCAGGGCCCACTTTAAGGCTCCCCTACGAATCCTTCAGAACTCCCTTTCTCCCCTTCAGGCCACCCCCCTCATTTATTTCTTCCCCCCCCATTCACGGTCAAGAACCCTCTCAGCCCAACCCCATGGCAGTGTCCCCTCACACAATGGCCCTGCCCTGTCCCCAACTATCCTGGTGCCCTATGGCCTCCAAGTCCACCCCTGCCCCCCGGCATCCCTATCATCTCCACTTTTGGAAACCGGGCGTGATTCCCGCTGGCCTCATGCTGCTCCGGCAGACGGGGGGATTCCTGGGAGGCGACAGAACGGGCTGAACATACATGAATGAGTTTAAAGACCAGTCTAGGGGACTCTCCCGCTATTCTCCAGGAATAAAGGGAGGTGCACCGGGCACAACGCAGGAGGGGAGAATCGTACCCAGTTCTTAAAGGGAACAATTTCTTTAGATTTACCAATCTTAACTATTGGCAGTAATGTTTTAATGTCTGAGAATCCGTAGTGAAAGGCTTAAATGAGAGGAAAGTGCTTGTTTCAATTTGTAGAACCATAGAATGGTCACAGCACGCAAGGAGGCCATTTGGTCCATCCAGTTCATGCTGACTCATTCTACTCACTGGCTGTTTCCCTGTCACTCAAGTTCCTTAATGTCTTGAATCTGAAACATTGGTATCCTCTTACAATACTTCATAGATCCACTTCATACCCACCTCAAAACTGAAAAAACAGAATAAACAAGTTACCACGGCCTTTTCCTCCTGGTTTGGGATTTCTGTAAAATTGAATTGGAACACTGGAATATACACTTGAGAGGAGGTTAATTCTCACTGATGCACTTCTCCAGCCTACTAAATAATGGTTCCTTCCGGCAAACATCCGAGATGTGGACACACCTCCACATTTTGCAGCAAGGACGTTGGGTCTTTAAAAACTGAGAGTCAGGAAGCCCCAGTTCGCTCTGTGATTATTATGTCAAGGACAACCCAACTCCACAGGACAAGGAACACGTAATTAAATGATTCAGATGGATATTTCACATATGTAGGACATATACCTGGATCATTAAAGGTCAAATATCAGTAAAGGTTTTGTGCAGATACCATCGCTATTCCCGTGAAAGGCTGCATTGTTAGAAGACAAGAAAAAAAAGTCAGAGTTAGTTAAAGAGGAGAAAACAAGGAATAGGTGAGAAACAGAGACAACAGTTTTTATTCAGTTGGGCTGACACTATCAAAGTGATGGTTAGATTATGCATCAGCATTAAAGGTCAGTGTAAATGAGCAATAAATCCATTAAGACTGGTCCAATGTTTCCTATTCTTTATCAGCACGGCTAACAGCTCACCGAAAGTGCTTTCCTTCACTCCCTGCTCCAGTGATGGACAACCTAGGCTGGCGAGGGGGCCGCAGGAGTGGTCCTCCTTCATCTCAGTGGGCCGCAAAGTTAAAATTGGGGCTTGTTCATTAACCATGAACAAGATGAAATACATTTAATACACGCCGAATATTTCCATCGAGTGATACAAAATGCAGAATTGTTTACTTATTAATAGAACTGTCAACTTCAAATAGACAATAGAACATTACAGCGCAGTACAGGCCCTTCGGCCCTCGATGTTGCGCCGACCTGTGAAACCAATCTAAAGCAGGTTCTTTACTCAGAGTAGTAAGGGCGTGGAATGTCCAGCACGCTTGCAGGCAGCATAATCCAAAACATAACCACTTGCCAGGTAAAAATGTTTCTCCTCATATCGCCGTTGGTTCTTTTACGACCATCCAACACATCAGTGTTTTCGACCATTCCGCCAACAGGAACAGCAACTCTCCTTCTCTGTTTAGAACCTTCCCGATTTTGAATGCAGAATCACTGCAGCACCGAAAAAGGGCCACTTTTGTTTACAAAATAATATTTATTGTCGCAAGTAGGCTTACATTAACACTGCAATGAAGTTACTGTGAAAAGCCCCTAGTCTCCACATTCCGGTACCTGTTCGGGTACACGGAGGGAGAATGAGCAAATTACCGAACAGCGCATCTTTCGGGACTTGTGGGAGGAAACCGGAACACCCAGAGAAAACCTATGCTCCGCACAGCCAGTGATCCAAGCCGGCAATTGAACCTGGGACCCTGGAGCTGTGAAGCAACAGTGCTAACACGGGGAGAAATCACTGAGCTACCATGCGCCCCTTGGCCCATCATTCAAATCTTAATCACTCACTGCATGAACAAATAAACTTTCCCTCATCTCGCCATTGCTTCTTTGGCCAATCTGTGCGCTCTCATTCTTGAACCTTTAACTAGCGGGAGGTAAAAACAAAAATATTTATGCTTGATTGGACGCAGAGTGAGCACGGCTCTTGCACAGTCAATGTTGTGAGCAATCAGCACTCACCTCACCCGCCCTCGCTTTACGCACAGATCAATTCAGTCATACTGGTCGGGAAAAAAATCTCCGCAGATGGAAACCAGCGGAATGTGGCAACCCTGCGCGTGGGCAACGGTCAACAAATGTCTGGTGGGACACACTCAGAACCCAGATGGGCCGCATGTGGACCCCGGCTGCAGGCTGCCCACCACTACTCTGCTCCTTCAGTTACATCAACCATTCCGTCACCTCACCTAAAATCACACAGGAGACCATTCAGCCCATTGTGCTGAATCCATCTCTTTTGAAAGAGCTGTGCAAGTCTCACACCCCTGCTGTTGTTGCATGGCCCTGCAGATTACTCCTTATTAAACAGGTACATCCAATTCCTCTTTGCCAGTTACTGTTGGAGCTCACCATGTGAAACAGAAAAATCCTCCTAATCTCCCCTCTCCACCTTTTGCCAATTAGCTTCAAATCTCCTTGTAGAGCTGCCAGGTTCTCACATCTACCTGGTAAGAGCACTTTTGAACACCTGTTCCAAATTTACCCTGAACCTGAGGAATTTTAGAACAATAAATGTCATCTCTTTCAATAGGAATGGGCCCACTGTAAATGGCAGGTGGGCCAAGGACATCTTCAGCAAATTGGTCAGAGTGTGCAATGCTAAGATTTCCACTGAATTACTTCCTCGAACATAAATGATTAAAATTGTGCCCCTTTTCTCTGCTCCCTTAAGTCCAAGGGGTGCAAACTTGAAAGAATATGGTGAACATCCACTTTAGCCATCCATTGTTCGATCCATTTAAAACACTATTGGGTCCTCCTCTTCTCTGCCCTAAATTGCCCACTCGTCCAGGATCATCCTCGGAAACAAAGAAAACACCCAGCTTCTTTTCTCTGCTGCAAACGATCTACTCAGGCCCCTCTCTCACACACAGTCCGTAGAACAATGGAATCCCTAAAGTGCAGGAGGCCCATCCAGTCCGTACCGACCCCCTGAAAGAACAATGTACCCAACTCCCCTGCCCTATCCCCATAATACCCTAACCCCACCTAACTTGCACATCCCTGAACACTCCGCCTAACCTGCACATATTTGGACTGCAGGAAGAAACCGGAGCACCCGAGCTAACCCATGCAGTCACGGGGAGAATGTGCAAACTCCACACACAGTCGCCGGAGGCTGGAATCGAACCCGGATCCCTGGCACTGTGGGGCAGCAGTGCTAACACTGTCCCACTCTTGTCTCCTCCATCCTCGCCTCCAACAAGAAAGGGTGAGGAGCTCATGGACCTCTTGGTCACTAAAATTGACACAATCCCATCAGCTGCCCTGCTGGGTCCCATCCTCCCTTGCAGGAGGTAGGCTGAAAAGGTTTCCGCTAATCTGGTCGGCGTGAGTGTCTCATAGTCCATGGCACCTCCAATACACATCTGATCACTTTTTCACAAAGTAATTATCCAGCTCTCTTCCATTTACTAATGCACATCAGCTTCCAACACCTGTGGCTCATTGGATCGCACTCTCGCCTCGGAGTCACATGGTTGTGGGTTCAATTCCCATCCTGAATTTAAGCACAAAATCTAGGCTGGCACTCTAGCGCTATGCTGAGGGGGTGCTGCACTGTATTTTGAACGTTAAACCCTGCCCTCTCAGGTCGATGTGAAAGATCCCATGGTCACTGTTGTGAAAAAAAGCCTGGTCAATATTTATCCCTTAATCAATGTCACTAAAGGAGATTATCTGGACATATTAATGTTGCCATTTGGGAGAGCTTGCTGTGTGGAGATTAGCTGCTGAAATTCCAACATTGCAACAATGACTACACTTGAAAAATGCTTTGGGATATCCTGTGGTCAGGAAAAGGTGCTATATAAGTGCAAGTCTCTATTTTTCAGTTCATTGCATGCACACACTACACTAAATAAATATTCACCCCCTTCTTGCTATCAAAAATTAATCAGATGTTACAAGGACAGCGACAGCAAAAAGCTTTGGTGTGCTTTTAAAATCAATAGATTTATCTATTGATGTCATTTCCCATTGCCCTCTAAGGTGCAAGTTACTGCTGACACCATCGCGCTCATTAAAGTTTGCAGAATCTGGGACGTTAAACATTTTAATGATTAACTTGCCTCTGTCCTTCAGGATCCTGAATATTTCTATTTGGTCAGCTCCCTCCAGAGTAAAATGATCAACTTCTGCAACCTCTCACTATGCGATCTGGCTAGTACAATAACTTGTATATACGGACAGAGCATCACAAGTGAAAACCAACAGGGAAGCCTTGGAGCGAGAGATAAAGAATCAGAATCAGTGGGAAGTGAGGCTCAAGGGGGCTTTTAAAGCAGAGAAGATTCCAGACCATTGGATCCAGACAGCTGAAGGCACTGGTCAGCCTTGCGGGGTGGGATTGGGGATATAGGAATGTGGTGTTAGAAGCTCAGTAAAGGGTTAAAGTGGCCACAAAGCATTTGCACTGACTGCTTCAGTCTAGAGCGAGTGGCTGAGGAGGGAGATGTAATCAGTGGAACTAAAGTTTATCCTGTGAACGAGAAACAGAGGGTGGGTTTCTCTGTCCCGCCGCACCAGCTTTCTGGTTCAGCACGGCGTCGGGATTCTCCGTTACGCCGGCTGGTCAATGGGGTTTCCCATTGTGGGGCAGCCCCACGCCGTCGGGATTCTCCGTTACGCCGGCTGGTCAATGGGGTTTCCCATTGTGGGGCAGCCCCACGCCGTCGGGATTCTCCGTTACGCCAGCTGGTCAATGGGATTTCCCATTGTGGGGCAGCCCCACGCCGTCGGGATTCTCCGTTACGCCGGCTGGTCAATGGGATTTCCCATTGTGGGGCAGCCCCACGCTGTCGGGATTCTCCGTTACGCCGGCTGGTCAATGGGATTTCCCATTGTGGGGCAGCCCCACGCCGTCGGGATTCTCCGTTACGCCGGCTGGTCAATGGGGTTTCCCATTGTGGGGCAGCCCCACGCCGTCGGGATTCTCCGTTACGCCAGCTGGTCAATGGGGTTTCCCATTGTGGGGCAGCCCCACGCCGTCGGGGAAACCCTCCCGGGCTGCCGGAAAAACGGAGAATCACGACGGCGGAGAGTCCAGCCCATAGTCTTCCGCCATCCCACTGTGAAGTTGGCGAAAGTTGCTGCAGGAGAGGCAGACTTTGTTTGAAAGGGATGGACAGCCTTAAAGATGGTCTCAGCTGGGAGTAGAGCCTTCACCAAAGTGACAGGGAAGGAGAAATGTAATATTACTGCCCTCTCACTCCAACCAGGGAGATTGGGAATCTTCTTACTGTTAAATCAGATACTACTGCAAAGATCTCTTGGTGGTCCTGGGCACGAGGAACAGAAGAATTAGGAGGAGTAGAGCCCATCAAGCCACCATTCAATAAGATCAGGGTTGAACTTTGACATTATCTCCAACACCATACCCCCATGTCCCATGATTCTCGGAGTGTCCAAAGGTTAGCAATCTTAACTTGGAATAAACTCAAAGCCTGAACATCTCCAGCTCTCTGGGCTAGAGACCTTTTGAGTGAAGAAATCTCTCCTCATCTCTGCCCAAAATAGGCATCCCTTATCGTAAGGCTATGACCCTTTGATTTAGACGCTCCAGCCAGGGGAAAGGGCCTCTCAGCATTTAGCTCTTTATGAATTAATATTCCAATGAGATCACCTTTCATTCTCCCAAACTCCAAGGAATATATACACAATCTACTCAATCTCTCCTCACAGAACAGCCCTCTTCTCCTCGGAGTCAGTCAACCTGTGTGATAAACCCTTTAAGGCAAATATATCCTCCCTTCGATAAAACTGTGCTCTAAGCACGATTCCACCAAAGCCACATTTAATTGCAACAAGACTTCCTAACTGTTATACTCCAATCCCCTTGCATTAAAGACTACCGTTCCATTTGCCTTACTAACTGCATTCTGTTTTTTTTAAAATATAAATTTAGAGTACCCAATTATTTTTTCCCCAATTGAGGGGCAATTTAGTGTGACCAATCCATCTGCCCTGCACATCTTTGGGTTGTGGGGATGAGACCCATGCAGACACAGGGAGAATGTGTAAACTCCACACGGACAGTGACCCGGGGCCGGGATCAAACCCGGGTCCTCAGCGCTGAGTCAGCAGTGCTAACCACTGCGCCGCCATGCCACCCAACCGCATAGTGATGTTTATAAGGAAAGGACACAAAGAACCCTTTGAATACCAACATTTACTCATCTCCTGCATTTAAAAAAAAACTGCTTTATCCATTCTTTCGGCTAAAGTGGGTAATTTGATGCTTCCCCGACTTGTACTCCACCTGTTTCCTTCTTGCCCAAAACTGGACCGTCTCCCTTTGCAGCTTCTCGATCATTCTCCTCATACTCAACTTTCCCATCTATCTTTTCATTGCCAGGAAATTTGGTCAAGTTACACATAGGAGCCTCAACACATTTAGCCTGCTGTTTCCACCAGTATCCTGGCTCAATTAGGGTGAGATAGCGGAAGAAAATCCAGAGAGTGCTGCCGACTAACATAGCTGTCCATCAATTGACCCGACATAATACAAATGAACGTTCTGCAACTTTCATTCCTGTTGCTATTAGTCATCGAACAGGCCGACACATGAAAAGACTTCCCCGAGTCACCAAATGGTTGGTTCCCACAGCTGCCTAGTACTTTCCCTATTGGAAAACTGGGTTGCAAAACCAAATACTTATTTTAATCTGACTGCCAGTTACGAAATGACGCCTACGCAAGTTGCAAAACCATCTGTGAGAAACTGCTCTTGCATCATTATGTTCGGGTCAGTATCCAACAACTATCTCGCTGTGACATTTATAACGCCTTATTAGAAATCCAACATAGCTCAATAACTGGAATAGCAGCGAACACAGCAGGAAGGCAAACGATTTTCAGAAGTTCTCAACGTCAACCTACCTGTCGGGGATCTGCACATGGCTGTAGGTTGCAGAGAAATATTTAGCAGATATTGAGTGGAGAGAGCAGCTATAATCCTGCTGTGATCATCTGTTTTCTACTGACAGCAGGAAGAGGAAAACAGACAGGGATTCGGCTTTTAAGAAATCCAGGCACAGTTTGAGTTGAAAATAATTTAGCATCGCGGCAAGAATGAAAGGATGTGTTAGAAGCGACCTCTACATCTTGATTTGTGCTTGCAAGATTCTACTGCAGTGAAATGGCCTGGAGGCTTTGCTTCTCACAATTTGCCCTGAAGCTCCATTGTGAAAGAGTGTGTCATTTTAGAGCAGGTAATGAAAGAGATGTGTTTGTCAAGGAGGAATGTTGACATTTGGAATGTTTACACAGGGAGGATGTCTAAGATGTTTCATATGCACTGCAAAAGTATCAAACATCAGAAAAGGCACAAGATGGAAAGAAATGTGGACCTGCGCGTTGTGCGAATCACGCTAAGGAGATCCTGTGGCTCTACATTGCAGCGGAGAGGGATTGCCGTACTGTTGGGAGGAGACAACCTTCGGATGGAAGGTTAAACACCAGGCCTCACCTGCCCTCTCAAGTGGATGTGTAAGATCCCAATAGCACTACTGCAAAGGCCAGTGGGAGAGTTAGTCCTGGTGCCCTGACCAATATTTCCCCACATCACCTGTGAAGCTATGCTTTATATTGAAAATGACAAATGTATTTCCTGGATGAAAATAACAAGGTAATATGTCAGTAATTTGAAACTGTTTTAAGGTGGTTTTATATTTGCATCACTGTATATACTTCCAAAACCATTAAATGGAGCCAGTCTATTTAAAAAAAAAACATATCAGAGACATTTACCCTGGAGAAGTGTAAATGAACATCTCCCCAACAATTCACAGGATATCCAGATCCAACCGTGGGGAATAAGTATTAGACGTAATCATGACAGACAAGGGCTCTGGTCGAGGGAAGAATTCACTCAGCTGTAACATAATGTAACCAGGGGCTGGTTTAGCACAGGGCTAAATCACTGGCTTTGAAAGCAGACCAAGGCAGGCCAGCAGCACGGTTTAATTCCCGTACCAGCCTCCCCGAACAGGCGCCGGAATGTGGCGACTAGGGGCTTTTCACAGTAACTTCATTTGAAGTTTACTTGTGACAATAAGCAATTTTCATTTCAATCAAGTTGAAACTTTGAATCCACTAGCCACGACCATATTTGGATCACGGGTCAGTGGCTGAGGGAGAATCGTGTGACAAGTCAGCTAACCACCGCTTGTGTTTCAGGAAACTACTTGCTCCAGATCAGACAGAATCATAAAAGATAAATTGTTACGGTCTGTGAGAGCCCTCTCCTCCTCTCACCCTCATCTGTTGTTTGGCTGTCCACACGTGACAAGGAGAGATTTTGTTGCTTTAAAAGAAATTATCCCAGCAATTGCTGTCCCCGGAAGATAGATCGAACACCGATATCTTTAAGATGCCTCAACTCCAAATCCTGAGGGGTCGCCAAACTCAGATCCAACCAAGCCATCAGTCTGAAAGGTCTATGCAACTGCAATCTTTATTGGACTTGAATCACTTGATCCATCCTCCTATTTTGTAATCTATTTCTCGTGTGCAAACCCGAGTGCATGTGCCTGTGAAAGTTATTCTTTTCTTAGGCTTGTTTAAGTACAATAAATACTATCCTTTTTTAATCTAACAAGGAAACTGGTCTTTATTACAGTCACAGCACATAAACAGTTAAAATTAGTGGATTAGCAAATATATCCTTTAGAAACACCCCTTTGTGGTTCTCTTCCCCCCCCCCCCCCCCCCCCCCCCAAAGAAGGGAGGGGGAAAAGAGAAGTGGGGAGCCATTCAATTCCTCATCTGATCATAGTGAGCACTAAAAAAAAGATTAACTGGCCTGATCACAATCCTGGTGGGGGGGGGGGGGGGGGGGGGGGGGGGTTTACTGTGGGCAAATTGGCTGCGTTTCCTACTTTACAACAACGAACTTAAAACAAACAACACTTCACTGACTGCAAAGCAGTTGGTCTGATGAGGGATCCACATGGCTTTACTCACATCTTAACTAATTCCCCTTCCTCCAATGTTCTCCCTTCTTCTCAGGGTGGTTGGGGAATTTCCAAACTCTCAGCCAGCTTTGTGCTGCCACCAATCGAGAGCAGCGTGGCCAAATATAATCACGTGCTCACCTGTCCACTCTTTCAGCAGTGGTCTCGGAATAGAGGTCAGGAATTTAAAATATCGCTGCATTTGTCAGTCACTAAGCCAGGAATACGAAGGATATTTAAAAGGCACCAAGGGGCCAGATTTACTCCATACCTCACCAAATTTAATGCCCTGGTGCTTAGTTATTATAAACCCACAGAGCTGAGACAAACCACCCTTTTTTTTTTTTTTTTCTTTTTTTTTTAAATTTAGATTACCCAATTATTTTTTCCAATTAAGGGGCAATTTAGCATGGCCAATCCACCTACTCTGCACATTTTTGGGTTGTGAGGGCGAAACCCACGCAGACACGGGGAGAATGTGCAAACTCCACACGGACAGTGACCCAGAGCCGGGATCGAACCTGGGACCTCAGCGCCGTGAGGCTGCTATGCTAACCATTAGGCCACCGTGCTGCCCTAGACAAACCACCCTAATGCAAAGTGATGACAGACAACATCAAAACATTCATGTGATTTTAATTGCAAGTGGTTCAGGAATTGTGGCAGTATTCTTGCAAACGAACCTGTATTGCAACTGGAGAAGCAAATTTATCAACTTGTTGCAGATGTTGATCCCAGCAGTCAGCACAGATGAGGGCGAACTGTCGCAAAGGACATCAGCTGGCTCATGGCCAGGGCAGGCTGACAGACGTGACAAACACTGCGGGTAGGAGCTCCCATTGTCAGCATTCCTATTCTAAATTACCATTCAACCTGTCCTCCCCAAAGGAACATGGCACTGTGCTGTGGGCATTTATCATGAGGACACTGGCCCTCTACAAAAATCCTCACGTTTAGTGCTTAGGGTTTATGAGGCAGTCGTTGGTCGGAAATAACCCAAGCGGCAGCCACCTTGACACCGACAGAAAACATTGTGTGTAAACCGATACAGACCTAGGCACAGCAGGTGTCAACAACAAGACTGCAAAACCGTCAGAGCAAGTTAAGATTAGCTAGTGTAGATGAATTGCATTCTAATAAACAATAGATGCGGAGTTAAGAGGTACATCGCATGACTACGGAGCATCCAAGTTGAATAGGCCGGAGCAAGGTTACCATGGCTGCAGGAGTGGGAAAAGTACAGAGCAGAGCAACCTTGAAGAGACAAGGCTTCATGTGTATTGTATAAAACCAGACAAAGCCAAGAATGGTGCTTTGGTTACCAACGCATCCTGTGGCCAAAGGGAGGTTATAGAAATACACACAGTACACTGGTGACAGATGGAGAGATGAAAACAAAGACACCAGAACTTCAATTCAATGCTTCACCTATCAGGCTGACTGCATGCAGGTAGTGGGGTTGCCAATCGCTCGTGGTCAACACGATTGATGAATTAATAAAAGATGGGGACAAAAATATCTGCTAATCTTATATTTCTTAATGAGGTATTAACATTGCCGACACTAGATTGTCAGACCTATTGATTAGCAAGATTAGCCAGAGCACCCACAATGTGACTACCCAGGCAACAGATTCCCCAATAAATTGAGAAAAAGGCAGTTGGCGGACAACTGGAGGTCGGTTTATTCTACCTTTAGTGGAATAGAAATAGTTTTGTTTTTTAAAAATATATTTAGAGTACCCGATTCATTTTTTAATTAAGGGGCAATTTAGCATGACCAATCCACCTAATCTGCACATCTTTAGGTTGTGGGGTAAAACCCACGCATACACGGGGAGAATGTGTAAACTCCACATGGACAGTGACCCAGAGCCGGGATGGAACCTGGGTGCTCAGCGCCATAGGCAGCAGGGCTAACCCACTGCACCACTGTGCTGCCCTAAATAGCTTTGTTTTTAATGCGTTCTCTGGTGCACTCTTTCCACCTGCACCCAACTGAACTAATTTGAACAGATTAACCTTGATGCTAATGCGATTGAAATGGCCATAAATGCAAAGGACCCGCGATTCTTCATCTACAATTCCTGACACAAAAGCTGTCTTCAGTCAATGTTTTGGCAAACTGTCAATAATAATAATTAATCTTTATTAGTGTCACAAGTAGGCTTTTAAAAAAAATTTTGAGTAACCAATTTTTTTTACAATTAAGGGACAACTTAGCGTGGCCAATCCACCTAACCTGCACATCTTTGGGTTGTGGGGGTGAAACCTACGTAGGCACGGGGAGAATGTGCAAACTCCACACAGACAGTGACCCAGGGCCGGACAAGTAGGCTTGCATTAATACTGTAATGAAGTTACTGTGAAAATCCCCTGGTGCCCACACTCCCGACGCCTGTTCGGGTACACGGAGGGAGAATTCAGAATGTCCAATTCACCTAACAAGCACGTCTTTTGGGACTTGTGGAAGGGAACTTTAGCACCGGGTGCAAACCCACGCAGACACAGGGAGAACGTGCAGACTCCGCACAGAGAGTGACCCAAGCCAGGAATCAAACCTGGGTCCCTGCTGCTTGTAAAGCAACCGTGCTAACCACTGTGCTACCGTGCCACCCAAACCAGGTTTGGATAATAGATTAGCAGTAAGATTTCTATTTTTAAATTACAAATTTTAAAATTAAATCTCTCTGGATGCAAAATAACGCTTTGCGCCAGTGATACCTCGGACCCGGATAAAGCCCTGAAGGTATTTAGCAGCTCAAGGGTTGAGGCAAGAGACAGCTGCGAGTTTGATACACCCGAGAGTACTTCCTCCACCCCCCCCCCCCCCCCCCGCCCCCCCCCCCCCCCCCCCCCCCCCCCTCCTCCACACATCTCAAGATGTCTCTTACCAGCAGTCTAAAAAGTGGATAGTAGCTTCTTTTCACCTGCACCCAACTGAACTATGTTGAACAGATTAACCAAAGCTGTTGTTCCTCACTCTTACCCATTGCTTCATTAATATAAATAATCTAGCCAGCTGTCGTTATTTGAAAAAGAATGCAAAGGAGTGAGGTTAAGCTTGGCTGTTAGCACTGTGAGCTATTTAGGCCAATTAACACCGGCTAAATCCAAACACTTGCACACATTCTTTGTAAAATGTTTTATTTAGTTATTCAATAATAGCACCCAAATCACACACAGAGTATTCAGACTGCATCTGAAGCAAACGTCGAGACAAACACAGAAATTTCCCACACCCCATGTTAAATGTCATTTCGCTGCTTCCCCTCCCACCATACAGGAGAGACAGGTTTCTGAGAAATAATGATATAACCGCACTTTTTTTGTGCAATGCTGTAATATAACATAAAACTTTAAACCAGTTTGATATTATTTCTGCAAAGCAAATTCAATTGGCAGCTTTACTGCAAAGTTTTGACTTGATTTTAAACAGTGCCGTACTACCAAGAGCTACACAAGTAGTCCTTTTCCGTATTCCAGCATTACAGGGGACAAACATCTTAACAATTTTAAACATTTTCATTTTTAAAAACAAGGCCAAAATTGCTCATTTAAGTTCAGTTTGCACATTAAGATTACGTATACCTCATCATAACCCATTTCTAGAATTGCTAAGACCCCTAAAACAACTAATATCTCGAGTCTTTCGAGTTTTTAAAAGCTAGAATTCGCATTTAAAAACTGGAAAGTGTCTGTTTTGCTTACATACAAATCTTCTTGCATTAAGACAGAGAGAAGACGGAATTTCCTCCAAACCCCATTGATACACGAAGACAATAGTGATGACATCTGCCGAGCTACTTGTTTAATCCTGATCAGTTTCAAAACAAAAATACTTCACAATAGCATCCCCCTCCCCCAAATTAGCTCTTCAAAATGTGTACATTTGCTGGGGTACAGCTCCACAACTATCCAACAATGGCAGGGGCTATATTGCAGGGCCCAACAAAAACAAAAATAGTGATGAGGATTCAGAATAAGTTTCCTCTTCCCTATCGTGGGAAGCTGCAGAGACCACTTTGGCCGAGACCGCCGAACTTACCACAGATCAAGCACTGGGCAAGAGGTATTCTTCATCAGCCTGATGCAATAACAGTCTGTACAACGCATTTAGACACAGCTAGTGGAAAGCTCTATTTTATTTTAAGTAGCAAGGTCACAGCCATCACATTTTTATCCATGCATAATATCCATAAACTAAGATTACTTATACCTCATCATAACCCATTTCTAGAATAGCAACGAATTGCTAAGACGCATTACGTTTCAACCCAATTAAAAAAAAACATGGGGGTGTAAAAAATGACTCAAACTGTCAATGAAGCAGAAGCCTCTGAACAAGAGTAAGTTTGATCTAAGATCGGCTTGTCCTGAATAAAGCCCTCAGCAATTTCAGGCGGCATCAGATTGTGAACATGCTGACATTGCTGCATGTAAACGATTGCAGTTGGCAGGGCTCATTCAGAAGCGTGGCAAACACTGTTTCATAGGATTCAACATCAATAACCATACAACCAGACACTCAGCTGGTTCTTGTGGACAGGTGTGACAAAAAGACAAAGGTTTCAGTCACATCAACTCTTCCCAAACATCGCGGACGTTGGGCCAATTGCAATTTTCAAGACAGAGGTCGATACATTTTTAGAGTCGTCGATGTTTACAGCATGGAAATAGGCCCTTTGGCCCAGCTTGGCCTTGCTGCCCATTTTTGTTGGACAAGGGGGTTGGAATGGAGATGGGTAAATTGTATACGGAGGTACAGATCTGTCATGGCCTACCCCGAATGGTGGGACAGGCTCGAGGCGGAATGACCTTCTCGCGTTCCAATTTAAGGGAGGTAAGCAAAGACAGCTTGGAGGGGGGGACGGGAACGTAGAAAATGTTTATAAAAAAGGTCAAATGAGACGTAGAGAGAGATTAAGATTAAAAAAAATAAAAACAAGTCATGCTTTTAATGAAGCTCCTGCACATCTACGAAAAGCCATTTTACTTGTGATGTTTGGAAGACTGAATTTACCTGTTGAAAATTGTAAACGGAAGAGTAAATTCGTACAGGCCTGAACAGCATCCAGTAATAAGTAGTCTTTATCACTATGCAGGAACGGTTAACGGCTAAAATTCTGAATGAAGTCACGCACTCAGTTATGCTGTCTTAACATAGCCAAGGAGGACGAAAATGAGATAGGGCAGACAATAGTATAAAAATTATCACCCAATAAAAATTAGTAATTTTAAAGACACAAAGAAATGCATTAATGATATGTTGGCAGTCCAAATAGTGACGTGTTTGGCATTTCACAAACATGGATGGCCATGTAAATAAGAAGCTCCTTATATAATTCATCCAGGTCAGCAAATATGTATGTTTACAGGACACAATGTGAAATCATTTTAAGTGGGGGGGGGGGGGAAAGAGAGAGAAGAGCAACTCCAAATGGCATGTACCAATATTGGTAGGTACATCCTTGCATCGTAAGCTCTTCTTACAACTTTTAATTAATGATCTTAATTTTACAGCCTTTGCTGCGTTAACTGTCCTTTAAAAGGCTGAGTGATTTCCCTTTTAACGTGGAGTGACTCTGCTTCTTTGGTATAACGTGGATCACCCTAGAAGCCCAACATTGGGAGGGCAAGGCCAGGGCACACCACCCTCCGACTATGGGTTAAGTGAACCAGAATGTAAAAGAATCACATGGGAGCAAACGTCGAAGAACTTGAAGTCAGGCTCTTTGAAGGCTCTGGGGCCGTGGGCAGTAAAATATAAGCAAGCAGGGTTTCATCTCATCTGTGGTTAGCATATTAGCAGTACCCCATAGTACTCAATAATTACTGTGATGACACCACTTTAATAAAGGCATCAGCTTATACTTTAGTAATTGTTACAGAAGGTCAAGGTATAAATCAATAAAGGCAAATCAAGAAAATAAGTCTTAGAAAGATAATTCATTCAGCCCCTATTATGAATCTTGACGCTTCAGAAGGATGCCTGATCCTTAACAGTACTTTCAGTCACTTCATTTTCTTCAATTTCCTTTATTTTAGTTTGCGCTACATCTGCAGTCTTTAGAAGCCTGCTTATATTATACAATATCCCAGTAAGGAAGTGTAGGAGAGATGGAACTTCGGCATTTTACAGTTTTACTGTCCTATTATTTTGCGGAACAGAGAAGGTTGGGATAAAATTGAACAAGTGCACCGTTTCATCATCCATGCTTTTGTTTTTAGAAAGAATCACGTGGATCAGGAAGGACACCATCATGTAAATAACTTATAGAGCAAGTTACAACTGGTACTTGTAAAAGTAGTTGTTATTAAGTAACCAGTTTGGATTGGATTGCTGGCCTAGGATGACTCAGACCACATACTGGTACGGGTCTACCTTCCCTTGATCTGGAGTTGCGAATGGGCTTAGCCATTCTATTGAAAATGGATGACCGAACACAGCTTTCATATTCATCCATTTTGTTTTTTTAGCCCATCTTCTCTCTTCCTTTTTCAACTGCTCTATTCCCTGGAAACAGAAATAGAACAGCTTAAAATCATGTAGGTAAGATTGGGCGAAGGAGGACTTTCTTCTACCCACTACAAACAGAACATACATCAATCAGCAAGTCACTGATATTTCAATGTAACATCCAATGATATTTTCAATGTTGTAGTTCACAGTATAGTTTTCAATGCTCCCTTACCCGCCCCTGCTCGTTTTCAGACATCGCTCTTTCTCACTGTCGGCAAGCCGACAGCCTGTCGCTCAGGCTTCAGCCAATTCCTCTTCAGAAACTGGAAAGAGCGATGCAAGACAGACTTCAAATTGCCCACCAGTCAGAGGGAACGCCTCCCCAGATGGCTGGTTGGGGCTTCGTCACTTACTGGACGGGTGGAAAACAAGGGGGGCAATCCCACCCCTACCCCATGTTCGACTATAACAGTACAGATGGGCACTGAGATGCTACGCCATCAATCCAAGTGGTGATCACATTTTTAAGTGCATGTCTTTGTAGAAATGATGGATGAAATGTAGAAGTAAAACTATGTCAGTATAATCAGTTTAAGTATAGCGCAAATATGGTATTGCGAACATCATATAGGAAACTACAGGGAAATGGCTTCCAATATTTTAGCATGGTTCTATTAAACTGGCACAGGCAATGTAATAAAGCAAAGAAATTTGGCAAAATAACCCTGCAACATCTTATAGCCAATTGATGCACATTATATTGGTGGAGTGCTTTTAACAAAAGAAAACATCTCAGGGGGATGCATAAGGTATGTGTTAACACTTGGTAAAGGAGAGTGGACAGTCAGGCGGACACGAGAGAGAGAGAGATTTGAAAAGGCATGCAGAGGAGTGGGAATAGGTGAGGTGTTTCAAATAGTAACTGCAATTTAAACATTTATTGATTGATTCCTTTTGAAATGCTGAATCAAACTAACATCTTCAGCACAGTTGGTGCTTCCAAATGCACTCTTTAAAAAAAATAATTTTTTCCAATTAAGGGGCAATTTAGCGTGGCCAACCCACCTACCCTGCACATCTTTGTGTTGTGGGGGCGAAACCCACGCAGACACAGGGAGAATGTGCAAACTCCACAAAAAAAAAAGAAGAAAAAAAGAAAAAAAATGAGGGTTAGGGTTAGGGATCGAACCTGGGTCCTCAGCGTCGTGAGACAGCAGTGCTAACCATTGTGCCACCGTGTTGCCCTGCAAATCTACTCTTAAACCATCCCACAAATTCTCAAGCTGCAAGAAAAGGCCAGCCCGAGTTTTGAGGAGATGCCAGTATTGTAGAGGAAATTAACAACACAAATGAGTGAGAAGACAGCATCAGAGGCAAACCAGCAAGGTGGGAATAACTGACAACCATTAAACATTCGTCACAAATAAATCCACACACCAAATGCCGAGATTTCATTCTCAATTGCCTTGCTCTTCATCAAAAATAATCGCCCTGATCGGCCAAGAAAATATGGGCCGCTTATCTAAATTGTTGTTCTCAGCTGTGCTCAAGCACCGGGGGGGGGGGGGGGGGGGGGGGGGGGGGGGGGGGGGGGGGGGGGGGGGTTACCCATCTACTTTCTTCATTGTCCACTTCATTCATTTTGGAGCTGCATATTAACGCCATATCTTCCAGTAAGACATGGGACCATATTGTACAGAGATATTTCACAGTGGTCAACACTGCTGCAAGTTAGGTTGGAAGGAGAGGCATTTTCAGTTAGGCACCTGTGTGTTCCTTCATCACATCCGAGTCTGGATTTATAGACAGCAGCTCTAGTATCCTGGAACAATTCATAATCAAATTAACTGGTATGACAACTAATGCTATGGTTTCAACATCATTCTTAAAACAAACGACGCCCTCCGGCTTGCACTGCTGGGCTAATCTCCCCTTCCTTCTGCTGGATGAGAAGTACATTGTGCAAAGAAAACACTTTAAAAGAGAGATGGGTTTTCTATCACACCCATGATCCAACATGATGGCCGGGCCTTTACCTTCAGAAATATCGGCTGGAATCGCACATGAATAACGATGGACAGGGAGAAAAGCTGGTCAATCTCAGCTGTTTTGTACACGGACAGGATTCCATACACATTCTGATTCACTTCCTGCCCACCAGAAACTGTGTAATCCCACATTGATTAAAAAAGCCATGACTAATTAGGGGAGAAAATCTGGCAAGTGCCTTCCTGTTTGTCTTGAAGTGGTCCATACAACGAGGAAGCTGCTTAAATTCCACATTAAACTGGTGCTTATATTTCTTTAACAGACATAACATCTTAAAAACCTTATAATGGAATATGGTCCAAGATTAACATTTTAAAAAATGCCACTGGGCTGTGCAGTGGTGGGCTAGATTCAGACACTTCTAGAACTTGGATTAAAATTATTCTAGAACCGGAATTCAAACCCAAGTCAGATTGATGGGGTGAGGACGAGTCTGCTCTTTACACTACCCAGGATTCTTGCAATGCAACGCACAGATCTCAGATGATCAAACACAAAATGTCCCTTTCTCTAGACAAATTTAATGCTACGATCTTTCAATCCCTTGGTGCGGTTTTGGAATGTGTCCTTATCCACGACACTGATTTTTAAAAAACAAAAGAGAGTTGGAACTTTCATGTTCCTTTCAAGTAAAACAATGGGCGATTTATTACCTGACCAATTGCTTCCTTGAAAGTCCGCTGTGAACCAATTAATTTTGGTAGACCGTTACTCGTATTTAAGCAATTTGATAGTGAGGAGGTCACCTACAGCCCTGAAGATACAAGCAGCATTTCTTTTCAGAAAGGCTTGACAAATATGATGGGAGCACAACATCGAGAAAACCTGTTTAATATTGACTTCTAAACCCGTCTAATAATCACTTGTGCTTTGCCAAGCGTCATTTTGTGGACCATAAACACTGACACCATGTAGAACCGAACAAAACACATTCAACCGTGATTCTAATCCTATCATAATTTTGCAATGTATAAACAGTACCTCGACCAAGTTATGAAATGAAAATCGCTTATTGTCACAAGTAGGCTTCAAATGAAGTTACTGTGAAAAGCCCCTAGTCGCCATATTCCGGTGCCTGTTCGGGGAGGCTGGTACGAGAATTGAACTGTGCTGCTGGTCTGCTTTAAAAACCAGCGATTTAGCCCTGTGTTAATCATCGATCTGGAACTCTTGGTTGTTATGGGCCAGGGTTTAGAGAACCCCAAAGTGTATCATGGAGTTCACCTGACCCACAACTTTTAATAGATTGTGGTTATGGGGAGCACAAGGACCTACTTTACAGGCGTGATGCAACAGAGATCTAAAGTATTTTTAAAGCAAAACCATGTTGATTTCTGAATCCAGTTGACACTTTAGAAACCCACAGTAAACATCTTACCACCCATCAACACCAATACTCCCCACAGATACAATATTCTATAAGTAACCCTTCATAATTTTCCTAACAACATCCATAAGACCAAAAGAACCTTTTTACAGAAAGACAGCAGGTTTAAATTCTCTACAGAAACCGTTATTACTTTGAAATCCTGAAGTCCATCTGTAGCTTGTAGAGAGAGATTATACAGCTGCTTGCTTTGCCTGCAGCTATCCAGCTCTGAAAACGAAACTAAAACACTGTAGCTGCCTGCTCAAAAATGCAAGTGAAAGATAGTCAGTCTAGCTCCACCCACACTCTGACATCACTACAGCTATTTGATAAACACCCAGTTATTAAAGGTACTCTCACATAACATGGTCAATAACTAGCTGCAGTATTGCTGATGGTGTGTCACAGTACACACTCAGGGAGTCAGAGTTGCTGAGGGAACCTGCACTTGCAGGTTGGAGCTATGGATAGTGATGGTAGATGCTCCGATATCTTTCCACCACACAGCTGACAAGGAATCTCTCCCACTCTTACTGTTTGCCATTGGTGTTGGAAGGATTTGCAAGTTAATACTCAACCTGTACAGCTACATTATGAACACAACTTATTTTGCCATCAAGCTGTGAGGTGAAACTCAAACCCTGACTTTCTGGCTTAGAGTCAGCCCAATGCAACGCAAGACCTTCTCACAATGAACTATGCACAGCACCAATGTTACCTTTCAGCTGTGCATGTGCATGGCTGCGCAGTAATCTGAAATGAACAATGCAGGGAATGAACATGCCCTGCACAAGCGATATTACCCAAGAGATGCACAGTGAAGTGCAAGAAACAGTTTGTGCACAGCAAAGAGGAAATAGAAGGAATATTGCACAGCACTAAGCACCAGTCAGTTTTAATACTTAGCTTATATACTATTTTTAATATTGTTTCCTTATCTACTTAGTAAAATCTAGGAACAATCTTCCCCCCAATTGCTTAATGGGTTAATGCAGCATATGATATCGTCCCAAGCCACATACAAAGTAGAAGAATCTAGTTTTACCACTAGTAGTTGTGACCTCAGGTAGGGTTATAGTGGTTTGGGTTGAAGTGGGGATGGAAAGAGAGGGAACGGAGTATCAGCAAAAGATATAACCCCAGATTGCTTTCTAGTGACTCATGCTGTAAAAGGATCACATTCAGCTGTAATGCTGTTTCTCAGAACATGAAAGGAAATGGGTCGCTTGCCATAAAGTTCAAATACGAAGAACAATAGCCACTAATCAAAGTGGTGGAGTGTTGGCAATATCTGTAAACCATAGCCAGCATGAATTATAGGATAGAAGAGGGGTTTAGGACAGGGTGGCTCAATGGAAGGCTTGTTCTACCCTGAATCCTATTCATGGGGGAAAATGTTATTAATTATTGTGAAGTATTAATAACATTTGTTTATTTCTTTTAGTTGCTTCTCTAAATATTTAACGCCCCGTTAAGTGGGGAACATAAATGTCTCTTAGGGGCCGGTTTGCAGGATTGAAGGAGCTGGAAGCAAAGTATGGGCTGGAGCAGGGTGAAATGTTTAGATACATGCAGGTTTGAGATTTTGCCAGAAAGGAGATAGAGCTTCCCGGTGGAGCCGGCCTCCACATTGCTGGAGGAGATGCTGACGACAGGGGGACTGGAGAACGGGGTAGTGTCAGCGGTTTACAGGGCTATTTTGGAAGAGGAGAAGGCACCACTGGAAAGGATCAAAGCAAAGTGGGAGGAAGAGTTGGGAAAATATATGGAGGAGGGGTTCGGGTGTGAGGTGCTCTGGAGAGTGAATGCCTCCACCTCGTGCGCGAAGTTGGGGCTGGTGCGCGAGGTTGGGGCTGATACAGCTGAAGGTAGTGTTCAGAGCACAACTCACGAGGGCGAGGATGAGCCGATTCTTTGAAGGAGTGGAAGATATATGTGAACGTTGCGGGGGGCTAATCACGTTCATATGTTTTGGTCCTGTCCAAAGCTAGAGGATTACTGGAAGGAGATTTTTAGGGTAATTTCTAAAGTGGTGCACGTGAAACTGGACCCCGGCCCCCGGCCCCCGGGAGGCCATATTCGGGGTGTCGGACCAGCCAGGGTTGGAAACGGATGCGGAGGGAGATGTTGTAGCCTTCGCCTCATTAATCACCCAAAGGCGGATCCTGATAGATTGGAAAGCAACCTCTCCACCCTGTGCCCTGGCGTGGCGGGGGGGCCTGTTGGAATTCTTGACTCTTAATTGAAAAGGTTAAGTTTGAACTGAGGGGAAGGATGGAGGGGTTCTACAATTCATAGGCATTATTCATTATGCACTTTCAAGAACTGGATAGCATCGAACATTATTTGGGGCGGGTGGGTGGGAGGGGGGCTGTGTGTGTTAATGGCGACTATGGGTAATCCCGGATTCCTTTTTGTCATTTGTTTGTGTGAACATGAGAGCTAATGTTTGGGGTTTGGTGGGAGGATGGGATCGTTGTTATTGATAAGGGGACTGACATATTTGTTACTGATTGTTTATTGTTGGCGGGTGTAAATTTGAGAGAAAATGTGAAAAAGGAGGCAAATAAAAAATATTTCAAAAAAGTGGGGATCTTAAAAGATCAAATCAGGTGTACACTCCCAGTGTACAGGCCAAATTAATCTCCCAAAATCTCACCAATACAGATTAACTGGTCATTGATATTTGTGAGGTCTTGCTGTGCACAAGGTTGCTGTTATGCTTGCCCAAGTTAGCAGTTAACTGCTGCGCATCGCTTTGAGATATCCCGAGGAGGTAAAAGGCATTAGGCAAGTGCAAGTTTGGTCCTTACTTGACTTCCCTCCAGACCTCTGAAAATGCTGCCCGATAATTCACTCTAGGAAAGCACCTTCAAACAAGGAGAAAGCATCTCACCTCCACTTGGTGCCTACCCCTTGACGGCAGACTGGGAACTTTATGCTGAGCCTGTCCTGCTGATCAGCACACAACCGGGTGCGTAACATAGAAAATAGGATCCTTCGAGCCTGCTCCACCATTCAATATCATGGTAGATCCTCTATCGCAACACCATGTTCCAACACTCTTCCCATACCCCTCGACACCTTTAGAACATAGAATATACAGTGCAGGAGGCCATTCAGCCCATCTAGTCTGCACCAACCCACTTAAGCCCTCACTTCCACCCTATCCCCATAACCTTCCTAACCTTTTTGGACACTAAGGGCAATTTAGCATGGCCACTCCACCGAAGTCTAGAAATCCATCTATTTCTTAAAAGATAGTCAGCGAATTGAGCGCAAAATATTTCTCCTCATCTCAGTTTCTGGATATGGGGTAGGCCATTTGGAACCGTGACCCCTTTTGTTCTACCCCCTCCAGCCAAAGGAAACATCCCTGCATCCAGGCTGTCCAGCCCTGTCAGAAGTTTATACGTTTCAATGGTTCAGCTGCATAGCTCACAGTCCATTTGTTTTTGGGGTTTGCGTATATGTGATGAATGCTCGTGGAAGGACATTAATGGACTAAAAAGGTTAAGTACTCACCGTTTCATCAGAGCAGATAGAATGTACTTGGGTGCCAAACATCACAGCAGTGAAAATAAGGAAGAGAAGACCCTCAAAGCACAGGAGAATGAGTAGTATCACTGTGGATGGTGGGGAAAATGAACTGCATTCTAGGAAAGCAAAGGATAAAACTAGCATCAAACTCAAATACATCGCATCGATTCAGCAGTAATTCACAGGCTTGATTAAGTAGCTCATGATACAATATTGATCAAAGCACAACATTGATCAAAGCTCTAGGGATTCAGGAAAAGTGTTAATTTTCACCTGAACAGGCAAAATGCAATATCAGCAACACTGTTTTTGATTCATGCAGACACACACAATAAAAAGATTAACTAAATTAAGATTTCTGTATTTCTACTTACTTGTCCACTCCTCTTCAAAGCAATACAGAAAGTGGAAGCAAACCATGATAAGGGCATGTAGTGATATCAGAGCTATATACATCTGAAACATAAGAGCACAAGACATTTTCTTTTAGTAATTTACTTAAATGTGAATTAAAATTTAGATGTTGGTGCCATGTGCCAACAGTGTATAAACAGGAGCTGAGAGAGCACAGTTCAAGTACAGTACTGCAAAGGCACAAGTCCACAGAACAAAACTAAATGTCTAAAGTGATGCCACAAAACAAAGTTAATGACAGGTAGCAGAATAAAATGAAATAATTTTAGCGAAGAACTTGATATTGAAAAATAAATATTCAATAGTCTGCAACTCAATAGTCTGCAACATGTGAAACTTGATTGCTTACAGAACTTGAATATTGCTGGAAAAAAGGACATGCTAGTAAAGCTTTTCATCTTGCACTCATCAGGATAAACTTCTCTACGTTTTTGCTTAGTTGAAAAGGGCGCAAAGTGTGAACTTTCTTCCGGAGAAGGCAATGGAAGCAGAGTCTTTGAATATCTTTAAGGCAGAGGCGGATAGATTCTTGGTGAGCAAGGCAGTGATAGGTTATCTGGGGTAGGCGGGATGCAGATTTAAGGTTAAGATCAGATTATGGTGGCGCAGTGGTCAGCACTGCTGCCCAGGACCAAGGTTCGATCCCAGACCCGGGTCATTGTTTGTATGGAGTCTGCACATTCTCCCAGTGTCTGCGTAGGTCTCACCCCTACAAGGTTAGGTAGGGTTGGTGGGATACAGGGATAGGATGGAAGCGTGGGCTTAAACAGGGTGCTCTTTCCAAGGGCCGGTGCAGACTCGATGGGCCAAATGGCCTCGTTCTGCACAGTAAATTCTATGATTCAACCCAAAGATATGCAGGGTAGTTGGATTAGTCGTGCCAAATTGGCCCTTAATTGTAAAAAAAATGAATTGGGTACTTTTAACTTTATAATTTTTTAAAAATCAGATCACCAATGATCATTAAATGGTGGAGCAGGTTTGAGGGGACTAATGGCCTACTCATAGTTCTTATGACGTGTTCCTTCTGCCGGCAAAGGACAAGGTTGTGCATGTGAAGAGATGTCACTTCTAGCAGGTGGAAGTGAGCCACACTTACTGTAAACAACACAAAGTACTTCTGGTTATTCTCTCCCACACAGTTGTTAACCCAGGGACAGTGGTGATCCATCTTCCGAATACATCTCTTGCATACACTGGAAGGCAATTTGGAATATTTGAAAAGAACACCAGCCATTTAATCAGAATTTCTTACAGCAACTCCTCAATAGTCAACGTGTTATGTAACAATTCAGTGGCCCCGTGTTCGGATTTTTAAAAATAAACTTTAAACACAAGTGGATTCTGCCCCAAATAAAATACACTTCTTTGCTCCTTTCCCCACATTGAAATGGGCCAATCTTCTCGATGGTATCCCAATTTACTGTTGATTCTCCTCATTCTTTTTCCTAGGTGCGCAGCCGGTGTTGACCAGAGCGAGTGTCGCCAGGTTGGTAGCCAACTTGCGCTTCACAAATCAAAACTGTTGTAATCACAAATCAACTGGCAGGAGGGGCTGGGAAAGAAAAATCTAAGTTTTGATGTAGGTACAACTAAAATTTGCAGATTTACATAGTCTCCAATTATCTACGCAACTTTTACATTTGAATATTTCATTGACACGGGGTCCGGATAGCTCAGAATGATGCCAACAGCATGGGATTGGTTCCTGTTCCAGCAGAGGTAGACTCAGACCTGCCTCCTTGCTCTACCCTGGGAGAGTGAAAAGGATAGCAAACTACCACTGACTATAGAAACTGCCAAGAAAAGAGCTCAGGGTGAAGCAAGAGCAGACAATGAGCCAAGTATCTGCCTTCAGGTACAGCACACATGAATGAATGTCTGGCATGGTCACTCCCTTCTACATTAAGATTACATTTGATACAATAATGTGGACAATACTCAAACCTCTATTTCCAAATTCTTTGCGCTGACAATAACTTTTCTGCTAAGTCAAGTGTTACAAAATAAATGAATTAACTTAGGAATCAAGCCAAATGGAAATAGCACCACAGCAAAATGCTTTAAGGATAAAAGATTTTTCTGAGCACTACCGCTTATAAAAAGACCGACAATACTTATTGCTATGCTGGTGAAACCAGGCATGGCTTAACTTCAACAAGTCTATTTCGTACAGATCAGATGTTCTACTCTTACCAGACATCTTAATATTGTTGTTTCTCAAACTTAAAAAAATGTTCCTATTGCTGTGTGAATTAAACAAAAAACTATTTTATCTCTGCTATGTAATAAGATCTTATGAAACTTGTTCCTCTGAAGTATTGACCTTAAATAGGCTTTAGCAATCTTATTCTACTATTTCGAACAATTTAGTGGAGAAACCAATATTCAGAGTTCAGCATTTTCTCATTTCCAGATTAAGCAGTGCCCAATATATTGCTCTTCATCATGAAAATTAAATAACTCTGTGCAACTTGGTGACTGACCTACAGTTACTTTTTTTGTTATTTAAGCAGGGTGACTAAGGTTCACAGCATTAACAAGTGGCCTATTTCCTGGCTGCAAATAATGGATTTGCAAAACTACTCGAGCATAAATACAGAGCTCCAAGAGTTCTAAATAATTACAAAGAGGAGAACAAAGCAAAATTACTTGAACTACGTCAAGCCGGAGGACATTAAGGCTACATCTGGAGTCATGCATTCGCACAAGGTACATCAAATAAAGCATTTTAGTTTACTTTCAATCTTAGCAGAATATATTGGACGCAATGATGAATCTAGAGCAGTGGTTCTCAACCGGGGTCCACATGGACCCTGGGGGTCCATGTAACATTACTGGGGGTCCACACAAAAAAAATACCGAATTGGGGGTCCACGGTGATATTTTAGTGGTCCATAGAGCAATTCTACTTCAGAACAATTGTTATTACTGAGAATTAAATTTTTACAGTAATCTACGCCATATTAAAATACTAAAAGTAGAAATATTCATGTAGCTATGAATTGTTTATGGCAATCAAGTCGAAGAGAAAAACTTTACATTTGACAGTGTCGTAAATTTAAAGTTACCTAGAACAAACAGAGGTGAAAATCACCCATCGTTTCTCCTTGACAAGTTTAATGAATGATTTAACACAGTAATCACTAGAAACTGTGTATATTTGATATGAATTGGTTATTTTTAGAGTAATTTAATTCAATTTAGTAAAAAGTTTTTTTCATTACTTTTCATATTAGAATAAGTTTGGCAACGTATGAAAATACCGCTAATCCGTTTCCAACCCTCACGGTAAGGTAGATGGACTTTAGTCATCAGACAAAATATAAGGATTAGTTTACCACGCATATAAGAAGCTTTTTTTTTTGTGGAATGGCTATGGGGGTCCACAAAAAAAAATTAAGAGGAAAAGGAGTCCATGGGTTAAAAAAGGTTGAGAACTCCTGATCTAGAGAGACTATGCTGCTAAAATTGGTAATTTTAACCAGGGATTTCTGCTCAGGAGGTTTTACTTTTGTAACTGCGAAGTTTGCAAATACAAATGTAAGGGAATTTTATTTTTTTGATAAATGTTTTTATTCTCCATTTTCACATTTTCCTTCAAAATTTACACCCCACCCACAGACAGCAAACGGTAACAAATACAACAAATGTAAGGGGATTTAAGAGAAGATTCAGTTTCATACTGTTTCTGGGGTCGTTACCTGCAATGATGTGCTCTCTCTGGCTTGATGCTGCAGCACTTGGGACATTTATACACCACTTGGCCCGGCTTCAACTGTAAACTTTCAATGAACTCTTTAGTGGCATTCCCTTTTGGTACGGCACCCTGCCAAATAGTGAATGTAAAACCGTAGCAGGTTAGCACAAGCAAACATGTAACTTGCCGTATTTCAGCTCTGAATGTTAGTTATTCTCCATACAGTAATGTAACACTGCAAGTGCTACACACCATAAAGAAAATCCAGTGAGTGAAAACGCTGCTGGCTGAAATCAGATTAAAGTCACTTACAAAATGAGCAGACATCAAGACTTCAGTGCATGTAAAAGCAAATCAAGGACGTCATTTCCCTCAACTGAAAGATTAATTTTTAAAAGAGTAGCATGTCGTTTCCATAAAATTGTATTACTTTTCAAATTCCACATGGCCTATGATGTAGAAGCCACAGTTGAGGCTGATCCTTTGAATGCAGAATGAAAAGACAGGACAAGGAGAAACATTCCAATTTACTTTCCTCAGATTTGAAGTGGACAACCTCACACTTCCTAACATTAAACTCCACTGGCTGTAGTTTTGTCTGTGCACTCAATTGGTCCATGTAACTTGCTGTCCCATCACTTGATGGACCACCCTTCCTAACGGAGTGCCGTTTACAAGACTGGATTTTTAACTCTTCATTCCCTCACCTAAGTCAATGATGTAGTGCATTAAGGGCCCCACCTAGCAGTCAATGAAAATGTACCACACCCAGTAGTACTGAATTCTACAATGATGAAGGAGTCTACATGCATCAAGACCTGGGCAAGATTCCAACCTTTGCTGATAAACGGCAAGTAACATTTATGCCACACAAATACTGGGCACCATCCATCTACAACACCAGTTTCTGCACCTCTCTGTGTCAATGGTAATACCATCCCTCAATGCCCACCATCAATATCCTAAAGGCCACAATTAACCAGAAGCTGGATCAGCCACAGAAATACTGTCAGGAGACAAGATCATTCTTCAATCCCCAAAGCTTTTCAAACCATCTTTAAGGCTCAAGTGAAGAATGTGATAGAATACTCTCCACTTAGCTTGGATGAATGCAGTTACAACAATACTCAAGAAACATAACACCATCCAGAACAAAAGAGCCCATTTAATTGGCACTGCATCCATCACTTTAAACATTCATTCGCTCCACAGTATAACTATGGCTGCAATTTGTGCCATCTGCAACATGCACTGCAGCAACTCCCCAAAAGCTGTGACAGCACCTCCCAACCATAACATCTATTGCCTAAGTGGGAAGAGCAGCAGTCACATGGAACTAGCACATTGAGCAAATGATTGGCAAAAGAAGCAAAGATTATATGGAAAAAAACTTTTTTGTAGCGAGTGGTTAGTCCCCCAGAGAGAAGGTGGGAGAATGGCACTAAGTGAATTCCTCTTTTGGAATTCCTGATGGCTACTTCTGACACAAACAATTTGGTGAACAGTCACTACCTGGAAGTTTCCTTCCAAATTGCACACCACCCTGATTTGGAAATAAATCACCGTTCTTTCACACTCAGTGGGGTAAAATCCTGGAACTCCCTCCCTAACAGCACTGTGGATGTTCCTCCATCATATGGACTATAGTAGTTCAAGTGGCTCACCTCCACCTTCTCAGGGGCAATTTGGGATGGGCAGTAACAGCTGGCCTTGTCACATCTCATGAGCAACAAATAAAAAATTCAAGAAGGTCTCAGGTACAATTCCTGGTCTGGTGTTAAGTTGACAACCTAATTGCTGTTCAATAATGCATATTGGGAAGCACATGTGGGCACAAGGTGACAAGAGGATTAGGTTCGGCCGCACGGTATTACTTACTGACTGTATAGCTCAAAGGATAAGGTGAAGAATGGTCACCTTGACAGCTGCTAACCACTGAGGATGTATTCCTGCATAAAACATTGTTCAGAAGAAAGGAAAATTAGTGGCAGAGCAGAAAGTGGAGAGGGTGGGGGTAGGAGGAAAAGGTCAGACATTGCTTGCAAAAAATTAAACTGTCTTAAAACTGTTTGAGGGGATTGCGGTCTGGCATTAAAAGGGGATTTGAAAAGGTGTTATGTCGTTTTTATTGGGCCAAACACACAGACAAGTTAAATAAACTAGCAGAGGTTTCATTTTTTGCTCAAAACAATTTTGAAAATAATTGCTTCCTTGTACCTTATCTGGTTTTAAGCAAATGTAGGACATACTGCCTGCTTGCTCTGAATGCAGTGACCTTTGTTAAAAAATGGATAGAACAGCTAAATGTCACATTGTCAGTATCCTATATTCAGACTTCCAAAAACAATATGCCGTTGGCCTAGATACTGCAGCTACACTTTGTTTGAATAACAATCACACACAGATTCAAACACTGCGGAGTGTGGTAATAATAATAATAACCTTTTATTGTCACAAGTATGAAATTACTGTGAAAAGCCCCTAGTCACCACATTCCAGCACCTGTTTGGGTAAGCTGGTACAGGAATTGAACCCGCATTGCCGGCCTTGTTCTGCATCACAAACCAGCTGTCTAGCCCACTGAGCTAAACCAGCCCTTGCTGGTATTCAGTAGCTCCACAAAAGCCATTAGTTATTATTTAACAGAGTTCCAATATTCCACTTTTTTTTTTAAACTCAAAGTCTTGCGTTTACCCGGTTATCAGATTGTTGAAATGCCTGATAAACTATTGAGTGGTCAAAGGGAAACAAGATGATTCTCTTGCGACAGTTGGATTATACGCCGGAATCAAGCAGCATTGCAAGATGGAGACACAACAGACTCGAGGCACATTCCCATTAAGCTTTGCCTCTTCCAGACCCTGCTACCATCTTTATCTCATCAGCCTTCAACTGCTGGGCGCTCAACTAACTTTACTGAAAACTGCACAGGCACAGAAACAGCAAACGTGCTCGTTAAAATAAACATGGATACAATACAATCCTCTGATGACCATGGCACCAAGTTTGATAATGAATGCTTCCTAATATCCCTAATGAATCAGCTTGGCCTAGGTCTAAAAACAATTGCCATAACCTTCACGGTTATCCAATTTGTCTGCAATCCCTTTCCAAACATTTTTCAGCCTTAAATAGCTCTTGCTTCCCTCATTTATCACATTGAGCTAATTTTGTTCCAGTTAATCCAAGATACACACATTTACCATGTTGATACCAAAACTGCACATATTTATGAAATTGCATAATATATTTTGTTATTTATAACTTAGAAACTTACATATTTAAAATTACAGAAGTCATATCGGCTATAATTATAATTACATTTGTCCAATTCAAATACGAAACCACAGGTGGAGTGACACGTTTCAATAACAGGCAACCACTTTCAGAGTTAAGCAACTGCTGTACGAGGGGCACAAATTTCTTCATATCACACCCACTGGAGGTAGAATGCCGTTTAGGTGAAGTTACTTAAGTGGCAAAGTGGCGTTCACAGACGTTTCAGCATCTTAAGTCACCCGCAAATGACTCGTATTAAACATGCAACTTACAATCAAAGCTTTTCATACATGCTGTATGAGACGGGGTCAGAAAGAGAACAGCAGCTTAAATGGAGTCACCTTACAGTTTGGTTCAGCAAGAGAAGTTTGATAACTGTATTGGTTGCCTGGGAAAAGGGTTGTCGACTTTTGGATGGTGGCTGGGAAGAGAGACAGTTCATACATGTTGCCGTCAAGAAAGGACACAAGATATTGAAACCATTTAAATCTCCAAGAAGCATTGTTTTCTGCTATTTTGGCACACAATCAGATAAATAAAGTGAATCAACAGCACAAAAATGCTGCCTCAGACTTTACTCAGCTCCCAGGAGATCCATTAAAATCTCTTTGTTCTTAGCTCTTTCCCATCAACCACACGGTCAACTCAAAGCATTTCACTCGATAAATCCCCAATGCTACACACACCATATACGAGTAGCCATTTACAAAGAATACAGACAGTAAAGCAACCAAAGAACACACCATCACTTGCTTCTTGTTGGTCACTTGCTCTTTTTGAAAGACACGTATCTAGTTGGGTTCTGTTTCCACAGGAGCTGTGCCTCCCCTGGCATGAGGCCATTATTGGCGAGTGCCCATGCATTTCTGCAGCACCTTTAGCAATGAGCACAAGCAAGCCATTCAACCAGACAAAGTGGAGGCAAAAGAAATATAAGCCAGGTCCACTGGTGACACGCCATTCATAATTTGATTTATTGTCATATGTACCGAAGTACAGTGAAAAGTATTTTTCTGCAGCCGAGGGAATGTACACAGTATGTACATTGTAGACGAAAAGAATAATCAAAACAGAGAACCTTGACAAATGGTACATCGATTGATTACAGTGGTGAGGCTGAAGCCAGAGGAGCCAAGTGTGTTTGAGGATATTTAGGCTGAAGACCTTTGAGAGGTAGGAACGTGCAAGGTCATGAAGGGAATTAAACATAAGGATGGAAGCTTTAAACTGCAGATGTTGAGGGAACAGGGAGCCTCAATGTAGGCCAATGAACAGAGGGATGATGAACGAGTGGACCTTGATGGTATTTAGGATACAGGCAGCAGTTTTGGATGAGCTGAATTGGTGCTGGACGACAGAGAGCTGGAGCAGTTGAGCCTGTTGTTGACGACGGCAGGGCGGGGGCTTTATCAGCAGATGGGCCAAGGCAGGGAGGTTGAGGTCTTTGCGATGGCTGGCAGATGGGTGGTGCAAGTGAGTGGGAGATGGAATCAATGGTATGGGGTACAGGATTCGTGGCGAGAAGAGTTTCAAAAAGCAGAAACCTAAATTTGTAGAAATCTTGAGGTGCAAGATTATTTCAGTAATCTGTTTAGAAATTTGTAGTGCAAGTTGCAGCTCGATTGGTTATATTTAATCTGAGAAATCTCGTGCCCCTCAATAGACTACAGTGCCTGTTAATTGCAGCAAATGAAACTGAACTATTGATTTTTTTCCAAAACGTATTTGTTAATTAAGTAATGTATCTCTGTTATGCTTCTTGTAGACTGAAGCCAAGATGTACCTTTAAGTTAGCAGATTTTTCCATTTGACTAAGAGAGAGGCCATCTGTGAGTGAGTTTTATTTATTGTGCAGTTTCTGGTAATTCATTAAAAAGATGTATTACAACCGTAAAGATGATAAAAGTTCAGCGAAGTCCAGTGCCTAGTTAAGTTGGAGCATGAAAGGTGTGTCACAGCGAGAGTATATTGGCGACCTTTATCACCCAAGTTAACTGGTCTCGGATGGGACAGAGGTGAGGGTGTTGCAGTTGGCCACGTTGGAGGAAAGCAACAATTGTTCCGAATTCTGAATGCTAACCCATTCTGATTCCAGACTCAAGACTATCCTCTTTCTTTTTAAATTTAAAGTACCCAATTAATTTTTTCCAATTAAGGGGCAATTTAGCATGGCCAATCCACCTAGCTTGCACATCTTTGGGTTGTGGGGGCGAAACCCACGCAAACCCGGGGAGAATGTGGAAACTCCATACGGACAGTGACCCAGAGCCAGGATCGAACCTGGGACCTCGGCGCCGTGAGGCTGCAGGGCTAACCCACTGCGCCACCATGCTGCCGACTCAAGACTATCCTGATCTGTTCCTTGTAAGAACACCATTCACAACACCCTATGCTGCTCTTGCTCATGTTGTGGGTGGGGTAGCATTGTTAGTGTGTGATGGAATAAGTACAATGGCAAAAAAATTATCTTGGATCGGAGGATGTAGAATCCATACGGGTGGAGTTAAGAAATAACAAGGGAAAGACGACAATGAGAGTAGTCTACAGGCCCCCAAACAATAGCAATACTGCAGGAGGGAGAAATAATTGGGAGATAATGAAGCCATTTAAAAAAGGTAGTGCTTTAATCATGGGTGACTTTAATCTTCATGTAGATTGGGAAAATCAAATTGGCAGAGGTAGCCACAAGGAAGAATTCAGAGTGTGTTCGGGACAGTTACCGAGAACAATATATTGAGGATCCAACCAGCTATCAGGCTATATTGGATTTGGAATGTGTAGCAGGTTTAATAAACAATTACAGAGTAAAAGATCCTCTTGGAAGCAGCGATCATTCAAATAATATTCCAAAAATAAACATTCAAGGGGGTGGGGATGGAGGGGGAAATAAATACAATAACACCTGCACCTGGGGACACCAACCGTAACCTAGTGGATTGCCACAGGGATCAGTGCTGGGGCCACAATTATTCGCAATATATATATATATGAATAATTTGGACGAGGGAAGTGAATGCAGTATTGCCAAGTTTGTAAATGACACAAAGATAGGCGGGAAAGCAAGTGGTGTGGATGACACAGAGTCTACGGAGGGATATAGCCAGGTTAGGCGAGTGGGCAAAAACCTGGCCGATGGAATACAAGGCAGGAACATGTGAAGTTATGCACTTTGGTAGGAAGAATAATGGAGCTGAAACACTGAACAGCTTTTGTTCCCCTGTCAAAGGAAAGATATACTGGTATTGGAGGCAGTCCAGAGAAGGTTCACGAGGCTGATGCCAGGTATGGAGGGATTTCCTTATGAGTAAAGGTCGAGTAGATTGGGCCTGCACTCACTGGAGTTTGGAAGGATGAGAGGCAAGTTATTGAAACATATAGGATTCTCAAGGGGTTTGACAGAGATGCTGAGAGGATGTTTCCTCTTGTGGGAGAGTCGAGGACCAGAGGGCATAATCTCAGATTAAGGGGTCGCCCATTTAAGACAGACAAAGGCAGTCTCAGGGCAGCACGGTAGCATGGTGGTTAGCATAAATGCTTCACAGCTCCAGGGTCCCAGGTTCGATTCCCGGCTGGGTCACTGTCTGTGTGGAGTCTGCACGTCCTCCCCGTGTGTGCGTGGGTTTCCTCCGGGTGCTCCGGTTTCCTCCCACAGTCCAAAGATGTGCGGGTTAGGTGGATTGCCCATGCTAAATTGCCCGTAGTGTCCTAAAAAGTAAGGTTAAGGGGGGGGGGGGTTTGTTGGATTACGGGTATAGGGTGGATACGTGGGTTTGAGTAGGGTGATCATTGCTCAGCACAACATCGAGGGCCGAAGGGCCTGTTCTGTGCTGTTCTATGTTCTATGTCCTTTTTTTTTTAAATTTAGATTAGCGAATTATTTTTTCTAATTAAGGGACAATTTAGCGTGGCCAATCCACCTACTCTGCACATTTTTGGGTTGTGGGGGCGAAACCCACGCAGACACGGGGAGAATGTGCAAACTCCACACGGACAGTGACCCAGAGCCGGGATCGAACCTGGGACCTCAGCGCCGTGAGGCGGTTGTGCTAACCACTAGGCCACCGTGCTGCCCCTATGTTCTATGTCCTAAAGAGGAATTTCTTCTCGCAGAGGGGAGTGAATCTGTGGAATTCTTTACCGCAGAGAGCTGCAGATACTGGGGTCGTTAAGTATGCTCAAGGCTGAGATCGACAGATTTTTAATCAGCAAGGGAATGAAGAGTTATGGGGATAAAGCGGGAAAGTGGAGTTGAGGATTATTAGATCAGATCAGACATGGCGCCATTCTCATTGAATGGCGGAGAGGACTCGATGGGCTGAGTGGCCTACTTCTGCTCCTACGTCTTATAGTCTAATGGTTTCAGGGATAAACTTCAGTTATGTTGCGAGAGCTGAATAACTGTGAATTGTTCTCCTTAGCACAGAGAAGATTAAGTGGAAGGTTATATAGAAGAATTCAAAATTATGAAGGGTGTTGATCCTTCAGATAGTGGGAAACTATTCTCAATAGCAGGAGGATCAGGAACCAGAGGACACAGAGGTAAAGAGCTTGGTCAATGATCTAAAGGGGACAAGGGGAAAAATTTGTTTTTATGCAATGTGTTATGATCTGGAATATGCTGCTTGAAAAGATAGTGGAAGCAGATCCAAATCTCCCAAGAGAGCATTTGCAGAAGACACAAACTCTGTGTGAATAAGAAAGTGCAGGGGGAGGGAGACTCATTGATGGCTCTTTCAAAGACCCGAGGGGCACGATGGGCTGAATCATCCTGTGCGTATCATTCGTCACCATGTAAAGTGTGTTTGTCGGCACCTAATCTTGCTGCTCTACCTTTCCAGAGCTACAGGCAGTTCACTGATTCCTTGCCCAAGTGGGCATTCACACAGGAAGAGACACAACAACCTATTTGATAACGGATCACATCACAGATGAATGACTGAGTCAGAGTCAGGTCACCCAAGAAGTATTTCAGAGTATCGACCTTGGGCAGAGATCACGATTGGCCACAGGAATGGGCGGATCTTCCTCCTTCCTTCTTTCACCTCCAAGGAGGAACCAGGCCGCAAATTTGCTAACAGTACAGACCAGGAATTGTGCCCATGGTATCCCAGTCTTGCATATTTCAGCACCGCATAATGTGGTATTTAGTTGGAAAGCCGGAAGCAGCTAACTGAGGTTTGCTCTGAACACCACAATTTAGTCAACCGATCTCCTATGTACTCTTACTAGTACAGGATCAAACTGGCACCAGTCAGGGACATGCAATTCCTCTCTTAACATTAATGGAGGTAATTAAATGTGTGACTTACAGGATCTGTCAGCATTGCTCTCGAGTGAGAAGCCAAAGCAAGGAAAGCCAGCATGTTGAAGATAATCCCATTAATGATACTGTACAACAAGTCTTTCGCTGGCACGAGCATGACAAAAATAACCACAAACTCTGCGTAGAAAATCAGCATCCAGGTGACGACGGCGCAGGCCAAACCACAGCCATCTTTGATGAACCATATCCTACCCATGGAGTTGTCACTGGAAGGTGGCAGACACTGGTCAGCTTGCAGGTACTCAGCTCGCCGCTCAATATCCCTGTTTCGACTAGATGACAACATGATCTAATGTGCAGTCCATAATTAAACCTGTACAAGCAGGAGAGAAGAAAGCTCCTTGAATCTTTTTTTGCCACAGCCTTTAAAGACATGCAATTCAAAATCAAAAATTCACACAATATCCCAATATGATCTCGACTCTTAGTGTAAACATCAACAGTTGCCAAATTGTGCTGAGTAAATGTCACCCTTAGTTCTAGGATTTTTGTATTTAAGAAGAAACACCAGGCAATTCAATTTCAGATAGGATACATGTCAAGTTACCCAAAATGAACACTAACTGCGTTAGTTCTCAGCCAGTAAGAAGGAACGACAACAATAAAATTAAATTACCTCGGATGAGGTGAGTCAGTTAGGTGGGTAAACTAGAGAAGCTGGGATTATTGTCCCTTGAGCAGAAAAGAGTTGTGGGAAATTTAACAGAGGCCTCGGGGGGGATTTGATACTAAATAAGGAATACGTGTTTCCCGGGCAGCAGGGTCAGTAATGGGTTAAAATAAAATCTAGGAGATAGATCAGAAGGGTTTTTTTGTGCAGCAAGCCGCTACGATCGAGGAGTGGGACTAATTGTTCTTTCAAAGCCAATACAGACATGATGGCCTCTTTCTGTCTGTACAATTGCAATCGAGAGCACAGAATTTCTCCAAACTGACCACCGTCACTATAATATGGTTCAAGATCAACAGTGGAGTGTATTTTTGTTCCAACGCAATTTCCTTTGCACATTTACTCTCCTCAGACCATGCATTGCTCTTTGATCAAAGAACATGAAATGATAAATAATCATTAGACTTGTCAGATTTCAAAAAAAAAAAGTGACAACTATGCTCAAATCAATACTGTAGGTATTATAACCAATATTTCATAGCATTGCTTTTCGTTGTCGCTTTTTCAAGTTTCAAAAAACTGGAACTGATTAATAAGTTGCCCAAGGCAGAACACCAAGCTCAATAATTATATTTAAACACCATCTACAATACGTCACTAAGTTGTCAAACAAAGACCATCGAAACATATAGCAGATGTTAGTTTGTGAGTGCAATGCAAAAAGCTTTCTCCTGCATGCTTTTCATAACCATGTTAAAAGTAGCACTGTTCTTTGTTTAGTTTGCAGCCACCTTCCAAGGAAAAATATTCCATCTACATTTGAATTTAGTTCACATTTTATCCCAGAACCATCAGCTGTTAACTGAATGCATGCAGATTTCAAAGCATAAAATGCAAACCTCTATCCCAACTATTGAAACTTTGAACATCAACGTTGCTCCTCGAAATATCTCACATACTTTTTGGGCAGGGGATGAACAGTGGTTTGAAATGTTCACTTGTTTGGTAAGGTTAGTGCAAGCCAAAATGGATACTGCCATACATGTTCGATCACCCAGGAGAATATTGAAAACATTAAAAGGTAAATTATGACATCACTAATTTACAGTTAAGTGTTTACAGAAGCCTCCGCAAACCATTGTGAAAGCCAGCTGTCCAGGGAAGGAAATCTGCCATCTTTATCTGGTCTGGCCCATATGACTGTATGACAGTATCCTGGGTGATTCTTAACTGCTCTATGAAGCCACCAAATTCAACGGCAATTAGGGACGGGCAACAAATGCTGGCCTTGCGCATACATCCCATGAAAGAATAAAAACAACTGTATTCCAATCATAGAATGTACAGTACAGAAGGAGGCCATTCGGCCCATCAAGTCTGCACAGGCCCTTGGAAAGAGCACCCTACCTAAGCCCAGACCTCCAGCCTATCCTCACAAACCTGTAACCCCACCTAACGTTTTTGGACACTAAGGGGCAATTTAACATGGCAATCCATCTAACATGCACATCTTTGGACTGTGGGAGGAAACCAGAGCACCTGGTGGAAACTCGCACAGACACAGAGAGAAAGTGCAAATTCCACACAGTCACCCAAGGCTGGAATTGAATCCAGGTTCCTGGCACTGAGGTAGCAGAGCGAACTACTGTCACACCCATAGTGACATGCAACATACAAAACAAAGACAATGAACTTAACTTTAATCATATCTCATTGTAATTATCCAATTGGAAAGGCTTTACAAACGGTTTCCAAACACACTACTTCAAAAAGGGAATCAAAATGAAAATCTCAGCAGGTCTGGCAGCATCTGTAGGGAGAGAAAAGTGCTAACGTTTCGAGTCCAATGACTTTTGTCTCGAAATGTTAGCTCTTTTCTCTCCCTACAGATGCTGCCAAACCTGCTGAGATTTTCCACCATTTTCTTCTTGGTTTCAGATTCCAGCACCCGCAGTAAATTGCTTTTATGCTTTAAAAAGGGAAATATGCAGGAGATATCAGGAATTCACTCTAGCCAATCCTGATAATGGTTGTTACAGTCTGGGACACCAGCTGCAACAACCGTTCCCATTGTTTTACTAAAAAGTTATATCTTGTCAGTTTTGAGAAATCCATGTTGTTTTTCCAGGTTATTGGCTACACTATGGACATTCTGCTTTCTTATCAGATTGTTTGTTTCAACTACCTTCTAATGAAACATCTTAATTGCACTTAAGTTCATGTTTAAATGTCACATGTTCATGTCCATTTTGATGGAAACAAGAGTGTATTTGAATCATCACAAAAAGAAAACACCGAGGCTGCTGGAAATCCAAAATAAAACAAAGTGCTGGAATTATTCAGCAGGTTAGGCAGCGCCTTTGGAAAGACAAACACAAGTTAACAAATGAAGGTTCATCGCCTTGAAACATAAACACTGCTCCTCTCTCCACGGGCACTGTCTGACCAGCTGAGAAATTTCTGTTTTGGTCAAAGGGGGCAGTACTTCAATGAGTACAATGTTATTCCTATCATGTTTCTTCTATCCAATTGTAACAACTTTAAAGTTCTTTACTTCGACATTCAGACTGGGACAATTTTAAACTTTTTTCCAATTAAGGGGCAATTTAATCCACCTACCCAAAGAACAAAGAAAATTACAGCACAGGAACAGGCCATTCAGCCCTCCCAGCCTGCGCCGATCCAGATCCTTTATCTAAACCTGTCTCCTATTTTCCAAGGTCTACATCCCTCTGTTCCCATCCGTTCATATACCTGTCTAGATGCCTCTTAAATGATGCTATCGTGCCCACCTCTACCACCTCCGCTGGTAAAGCGTTCCAGGCACCCACCACCTTCTGCGTAAAAAACTTTCCACGCACATCTCCCTTAAACTTTCCCCCTCTCAGCTTGAAATCGTGACCTTGTAATTGACACCCCCACTCTTGGAAAAAGCTTGTTGCTATCCACCCTGTCCATATGTCTCATAATTTTGTACACCTCAATCAGGACCCCCCCAATCTCCGTCTTTCTAGCGAAAACAATCCTAATCTACTCAACCTTTCTTCATAGCTAGCACCCTCCATACCGGGCAACATCCTGGTGAACCTCCCCTGCACCCTCTCTAAAGCATCCACATCCTTCTGGTAATGTGGCGACCAGAACTGCACGCAGTATTCCAAATGTGGCCGAACCAAAGTCCTATACAACTGTAACATGACCTGCCAACTCTTGTACTCAATACCCCGCCCGATGAAGGCAAGCATGCTGTATGCTTTCTTGACCACTCTATCGACCTGCGTTGCCACCTTCAGGGTATAATGGACCTGAACTCCCAGATCTCTCTGTACATCAATTTTCCCCAAGACCCTTCCATTGACCATATAGTCCGCTCTTGAATTTGATCTTCCAAAATGCACCACCTTGCATTTGCCTGGATTGAACTCCATCTGCCATTTCTCTGCCCAACTCTCCAATCTATCTATATTTTGTTGTATTCTCTGACAGTCCTCCTCGCTATCTGCAACTCCAGCAAATCTTAGTATCATCTGCAAACTTGCTAATCAGACCACCTATACCTTCCTCCAGATCATTTATGTAGATCACAAACAGCAGTGGTCCGAGCACGGATCCCTGTGGAACACCACTAGTCACCCTTCTCCATTTTGAGACACTCCCTTCCACCACTACTCTGTCTCCTGTTGCCCAGCCAGTTCTTTATCCATCTAGCTAGCACACCCTGAACCCCATACGACTTCACTTTTTCCATCAACCTGCCATGGGAAACCTTATCAAACGCCTTACTAAAGTCCATGTATATGACATCTACAGCCCTTCCCTCATCAATTAACTTTGTCACTTCCTCAAAGAATTCTATTAGATTTGTAAGACATGACCTTCCCTGCACAAAACCATGCTGCCTATCGCTGATAAGTCTATTTTCTTCCAGATGTGAATAGATCCTATCCCTCAGTATCTTCTCCAACAGTTTGCCTACCACTGACATCAAGCTCACAGGTCTATAATTCCCTGGATTATCCCTGCTACCCTTCTTAAACAAAGGGACAACATTAGCAATTCTCCAGTCCTCCGGTACCTCACCCGTGCTCAAGGATGCTGCAAAGATGTCTGTTAAGGCCCCAGCTATTTCAACCCTCACTTCCCTCAGTAACCTGGGATAGATCCCTTCCGGTCCTGGGGACTTGTCCACCTTAATGTCTTTTAGAATACCCAAAACTTCCCCCTTCCGTATGATAACTTGACCTAGAGTATTTAAACATCCATCCCTAGCCTCAACATCCGTCTTGTCCCTCTCCTTTGTGAATACCGATGCAAAGTACTCATTAAGAATCTCACCCATTTCCTCTGAGTCTACGCATAAATTCCCTCTTTTGTCTTCGAGTGGGCCAATCCTTTCTCTAGTTACCCTATTGCTCCTTACATACGAATAAAAGGCTTTGGGATTTTCCTTAAACCTGTTAGCCAAAGATATTTCATGACCCCTTTTAGCCCTCTTTATTGCGCGTTTGAGATTCGTCCTACTTTCCCGATATTCCTCCAAAGCTTCATCAGTTTTGAGTTGCCTCGATCCTATGTATGCTTCCTTTTTCATTTTAGCTAGTCTCACAATTTCACCCGTCATCCATGGTTCCCTAATCTTGCCATTTCTATCTCTCATTTTCACAGGAACATGTCTGTCCTGCACTCTAATAAACCTTTCCTTAAAAGACTCCCACATTTCAAATGTGGATTTACCCTTAAACAGCTGCTCCCAATCCACATTCCCTAGCTCCTGCCGAATTTTGTTATACTCTGCCTTTCCCCAATTTAGTACACTCCCTTTCGGACCACTCTTGTCCTTGTCCATGAGTATTCTAAAACTTACGGAATTGTGATCGCTATTCCCAAAGTAATCACCGACTGAAACATCAACCACCTGGCCGGGATCATTCCCCAATACCAGGTTCAGTATGGCCCCTTCCCGAGTTGGACTATTTACATACTGTTCTAAAAAAAAAAAACTCTCCTGGATGCTCCTTACAAACTCTGCTCCATCTACGCCTCCAACACTACACGAATCCCATTCAATCTTGGGGAAGTTAAAATCTCCCATCACAACCACCCTATTGCTCCTACATTTTTCTATAATCTGTCTGCATATTTGTACCTCTACTTCATGCTCGCTTTTGGGAGGTCTGTAGTAAAGTCCCAACAATGTTACTGCACCCTATTTCTCAGCTCCACCCATATTGCCTCAGTGCTCGAATCCTCCATAGTGCCCTCCTTAATCACAGCTGTGATATCATCTCTGACTAGTAATGCAACTCCTCCACCCCCTTCTACCTCCCTCTCTATCCCTCCTGAAGCATCTATACCCTGGGATATTCAGTTGCCAGTCCTGCCCTTCCCTCAACCAAGTCTCAGTAATACCAATAACATCATATTCCCAGGTGCTGATCATAACCCTAAGTTCATCTGCCTTACCTGCTACACTTCTCGCATTAAAACAAATGCACCTCAGACCACCTGTCCCTTTGCGTTCATCATCTCTTCCCTGTCTACTCTTCCCCTGCGCATCTTCTTGCGCAAAACCTGTACCAGCCTCCCCGAACAGGCACCAGAACATGGCGACTAGGGGCTTTTCATAGTAACTTCATTGAAGCCTACTCGTGACAATAAGCGATTTTCATTTTTCAAAACCCACGCAGTCACAGAGGCGGGGAGGAGAAATGTGCAAAGTTCACACGGGCAGTGACCCAGAGCCAGGATTGAACCTGGATCCTCGGCGCCGTGAGGCAGCAGTGCTAACCATAGTCACCGTGCCGCCTGTGGGACAAATGTAAGCACGAGAACCACCTCTGTGAATTGAAAAAATACACATAGAATATGCACAATAGTTCAGGTTCATTCACAGGAAGTTACCTCCAACAGCACAATACAAAACAAACCGCAAAACAGATGCGGTGGGCATCATTCAGTGATGTTTAAAGTTTAGTAAAACTGGGGTAGCACGGTGGCCTAGTGGTTAGCCCTGCTGCTTCACGGCGCTGAGGTTCCAGGTTCGATCCCGGATCTGGGTCACTGTCCTTGTGGGGTTTTCACATTCTCCCCGTGTTTGTGTGGGTTTTGCCCTCGCAACCCAAAGATGTTCAGGGTAGATGAATTGGCCATGTTAAATTGCCCCGTAATTGGAAAAAATAATTGGGTACTCTAAATTTATTTTTTAAAAGTTGCACAGTAAGAAGTCTTACAACATCAGGTTAAAGTCCAACAGGTTTATTTGGAATCACTTGCTTTCGGAGTGTAGCTCAGACTCACCTGAGGAAAAGCTGAGCTCCGAAAGCTCCTGATTCTTACTGTGCCCACCCAGTCCAACGCCGGAATCACATCACAAGAAAACTGGGTCAGTCTAATAGGTTTAAGGGTTTTTAATGAGCCCCTTGGAGACATTGAGGCGCAAGGACACTCACCAGGAAAACCTTTGCTTCCTTTCGCGCCTATCCTATCCTCCTCCACACAGACACAGCAGCCAGGGGAAGCCAGGAGGCCTCAGGCTGACACAGGGGCGCCGCCGCCGCTCCTCAGGCGGCTCAGAGCCTCAGACCGCATGAAAGCCGAGGCCCGGCCTCCCATTGGGTGCCCCGCTCGGCAGCGAACCCGGGGAGACACCCACGATGTCCCTGGGTAATCAGGGGACCCAGCCAGTAGTAGCAAGTGCTGCCACCACCGCCCGTTACCCTGGACGCCGAGGGAGGGAGGAAGGGCAGGCGGACCGGAAGCGGAAACGGAGGGGCGAATCCGGAGGTGACGTAAAATCCGGTTCACCCCAACGTCAGAAACGGTCACCCAACCGCCTCATCGACAACAACAACTGTTCACCCAGGCGGCGCCATAATTCATGTTCGGCACATTCGCCGACTGATTTGAGCTGTGTGGCGATCCCACCAGCGCGGCGGTGATTTAAAATATTTCTGTGCCGGGAGGAATGACGGTTGGCCGGTGCATGACGTCAGTGGAGGGCGTGCGGGAGGGGCCTGCGCATGCGGGCGGGTTGACGGTGACGTCACGGAGAGGGTCGCGCGGTGATGACGTATTTGGAAGATGGCCACCGTGCTGCTAAGCGAGGCGGAGAAGGTGTACGTGATGCACGGGGTGCAGGTAGGAGTCGCCTGCAATCGAACTGCTCGGCCCGCAGCACCTTCCCTGGCCACCGCAGGCGGTGCAGCCCCTCCGAGGCCCCCAACACTCCTTTGACCGGCGCCTCCTTCAATTTGGCCAGTCGCGTTTGCTCCTCCCAACTCGCCCTCCTCTACCTGGGTGAGAATCGTAGAATTTACGGTCCAGGAGGAAGCTATTCGACCCATTGCGTCTGTACCAGCCCTTCGAAACAGCACCCTACTTAAGCCCACACCTCCACCCTATCCCCGTAACCCAGCCTAACCTTTTTGGACACTAAGGGTAATTTATCATGGCCAATCCACCTTACCTACACATCTTTGGACTGTGGGAGGAAACCGGAGCACCCGGAGGAAACCCGCGCACACACGACGAGAACGTGCAGACTTCACACGGAGAATGACCATAGCTGAGAATCAAACCTGGGACCCTGGAGCTATGAAGCAACTGTCCTAAGCACTGTGGTACCGTGCCGCATCGGTAGCATGGTAGCACATGGTGACCACTTTGAGGAACACCTTCGCTCAGTCCGCAGGCACGGCGCCAGCCTTCCTGTCTCCTGTCCATTTTAACTCCGCACCTTGTCTGTCCTCGGGCTTCTGCAATGCTCCAGTGAAGCCAGGTGCTAACTGGAGGAACGGCAATCTCATCCTCCAGTTAGGCACGCTGTAGCCCTCGACTCCCATGTTGATTCATTAATGTTAGCCTGTGAGTGGACAGCAAGGTGGTGCATTTGGTTAGCCCTGCTGCCTCACGGCGCTGAGGACCCGGGTTCGATCCTGGCCCTAGGTCACTGTCCGTGTGGAGGTTGCACATTCTCCCCGTGTCTGCGTGGGTCTCACCCCCACAACCCAACGATGTGCAGGTTAGGTGGATTGGCCACGCTAAATTGTCCCATAATTAGACAAAAATAATTGGGTATTCTAAAAAAAACATTGTCTGTGAACTTTCTCCTTAATCTTAAATCCTGTTTTTAAAAGAAAATACATGTGTTGCTTGCAACCCTTCCAACCACCCTTCCCTTTGAATCATAGAATCTCTACAATGCACAAGGAGGCTTTTAGCCCACTTTTGGACACTAAGAATCAATACTGGCATGAACAATCCACCTAAGCTGCACATCTTTGGACTGTGGGAAAAAACCAGAGCACCCAGAGGAAACCCACAAAGACATGGGGAGAAAGTGCAAACTCCACACGCATACCCATGGTCGGGATCAAACCCAGGTCTCTGGTGCTGTGAGGCAGCAGTGATTACAATAGTGCCGTCCTTCCCTCACACCAGGCCAACTGTCTTTTGTTCTTAAAGTTTCTACATTTTGTTGCAATTTTTCTCAGCTACATTTTAATCTCCAACATATTCTCACTCTCTTTATTGGTGATGAAGAGTCAAGCAGACTCAATGTTAATTCCGCTGTCTCTCCCTACAGATGCTGCCAGACCTGCTGAGTTTTTTTCAGCATCCTCTGTTCTTATTTCAGATGCCACCATCTGCAGTATTTTGTTTCTATTATTCTAGTTATCTAGCGCATTATATATAAAATATTATTGGTAGGTTGACTGGTAGGTAAGAAATTAGCCTGGTCCATGGAGGACTGTATAGGCCAGTGTTTTAGAAATATTGTTTCCCGGGACCCACCTTTACCAACTGGTGGAATTTCGGGACCCATGCCGACCGATGTTCGTGACCTATGCTGGCTGACATTAGCCACCCAGGCCGGCCGACCTCTGTGACACACCATTATTGCTTACCTTTAATGCGACAGGTGAACCTACTTGGTCCCCACGAACTCACTTGCTTCGTCATTCAATGCCACATTTCTGCTGAGGACTTCCGCTGATGATTTCAGTTCTCGCTGAGTCTTTTGGAAAAAAATCAAGAGGTTTACCCTCAAACCCGCCATGAAGATTTGAGGGTTTTAAACTTTCATTTGCCAGTACTTCTCTGCAAATAACTCAGAGGTTTTGCATCCTGATTTGCATTGGCACAATTAATAAAGACACATCTCAAGGAATCGTCTTTATACTGCTTTGTCCCTGATTTCATTTTCTTAATGACTTGTTCACCAGAGGCCCTCTGGCTCTATGCAGCTCACACCAGCACTGCCTTGTCGTGGACTCTCCTTTGCAGCTCTCTTCAGCAGATTCAGTTTTGAGATTCTGGCCTGTTTGTGTTTCTGGGCCACTCTTCCTCATTACAAAATAATCTCTCTTCATTTCTTCATACAGTCCCATTGCTTACTTGCTGGCAGTGACAAAATGAAAGAACCTCTCCTCCATGATTTCACGTACAAAGCACGGATGCATAGGGCGCATGACGTCCGTGTAAGTGCCGGGCGCGTGACCGTCTCTCTGCTGCTGCCTCTAGAGGAAAGACTCCATCATTCGTGTTTAATGGCCAGTCGCAGCCAGCATTTTCTTTTTAACTTTGAAACTTTATTTCCAATACCTGATTTTTCCAAATTTATGACTTTACAACTGAAAATTAAACAATTTCAGGTGAACGTCATCAACCTTGCATTAACACAGAAACTTTGTTTTAAATATATATCCATTTCTTTAGAAATTTAAACAAGTATAGAAAAAAGTACAATCTTGTTTTTACTTTACAACTATGACTTTAGATGAGAAAAGTAACTTGTCAAACACATACAATGTCACTATTTCTTATTGGTTCCACTGCATTGCACCATCCAAGTCATCTCCATTCTCACCAAAAGCACTGACTTCCTGTTTTCCAGAGAGTGGTGTCACGAAGTGATGACTGTGTAGGCTTCTTCCAGTGTTGACATGGCCGTTTGACTGACCTCGTTTGATCGGTATTCCTGGCTGACAACCTTGGCTTCCCTCCCACTGTCCAGTGGCTGCATCCACGCTAGTTATAGACTGCTGACCACTTTCCGACCAGTACTTCACGTTGTGAAAGTGCAAGCGGACGTTGCGCCGCACTGGAGCAGAGCTCCAGCTATGGCCACCACCGTTAGCATCGCTCATCCAGGTGGACGCCCGTCAGCTCCTGTCCCCACCCCCTGCAAATACGTGGTGACCAGCACGCAGCCCACCTCACGCCACCCACCCCCTCAAACGCCGCAACCAATTGGGGACTGCACGCAGCCGGCGATCTTAACAACCAGTCGCAGCCATTGGGGACTTCTTTCCACAATCAGGAAAGCCACAACCGATCGCTCCACGACCCTCTTGACATCCGCGAGCGACCCACCTGTGGGTTGCGACCCTGAGTTTGTAAAACCGTGGTATCAGCATCCATGTCTATTAGAGGGACAATTGGTTGTATAGACAGATGGGTACTACTCCACATCAGCATGGGGCATGTTGAGGAGGCAGATTCCAGTGCTACGTCTACTGGAAAGGGAATTAAAACCATCCTGTTGGCATTATCCTCAACCACACCATAGCCACCTGATCAAAGTTACCCCCAAGCATCATCATTATGTCAGTCGAATATGATTTGCGATTTATATTTTTGTGCGCATGTATTATCCGTAATGCCACATTATGCACTCTTACAGAGCAGTCTGTGTATCAAACACTATTGTTCGAGGGCAGCACAGTTACGTAGTGGTTATCACTGCTCTCTCACATGGCTGAGGATCCGGGTTCAATCCCAGCCCGGGTCACTGTCCGTGTGGAGTTTGCACATTCTCCCCGTGTCTGCGTGGGTCTCACCCCCACAACCCAAAGATGTGCAGGGTAGGTGGATTCGCCACGCTAAATTAGCCCTTAATTGGAAAAAAAAACACTATTGTTCTGCCACACATGGAGCGATGTGTGAAATAGTTTAAGCTTCAGAATTTGTCAATGTTGCACTTCTGGGAACCACAAGCTGCAAGTTATCAAATTAATTTGGCATTGAAGCAAAGGACAGGTGGGCAAAAGCTTGCTCAAGCAGCTGTGAAATGTCTTGAAGGAGCAGAGAGATGGAAGGATTTAGGGAGTGAATTCCAGAGTTCAAGCCTTTGGTAAATGAAGGCCAGTGTTAAAATAATTAAATAATTAGGTTTGTGTTCTCTGCAAATGCGAGTGCTTCTAGCGCTTTCTTTTTTTTTGCTTCCAATCTTTCACACACAAACCTCGTTTGTAATGGTCTCTTGTTCTGGGTTTGTCTCCGGTCCTTGGCAGTTTTTCACTATCTTCTCATGTCACCTCATTTGCCCGTAGCTTGACCCTCATTCCCTTTTAAGAACTCTAGTTCATCCAAAACTTTGCTGCTTTTATCTTAACTATCATCAAGTACCGTTTACCCCTCATCCCTGTGCTTGTTGACCGACGTTTTCTTACTTTTTTCACAGGATGTGGACGTCGCTGGCTGGGCCAGCATTTGTTGCCCATCCCTAATTGCCCCTGAACTGAGTGGTTTGCTCTACCATTTCAAGGGCATTTAAGAGTCAACCACATTGCTGTGGATCTGGAATCACATGTCACATGTAGGCCAGCCAAGGCCAACAATAGTTTCATGGTCATCATTAGACTTTTAATTCCAGATTTTTTTGTTGAATATAGATTTCACCATCTACCATAGTGGGATTCGACCCCAGGTTCCCTGAGCATTACCCTGGGTCTCTGGATTACTAGTGACAAAACCACTGCGCGGTACAATCAGAGTGGTTAGCACTGTTGCTTCACAGTGTCAGGGTCTCTGGTTCGATTCCCGGCTTGGGTCACTGTCTGTGCAGAGTCTGCATGTTCTCCCCGTGTCTGCGTGGGTTTCCTCCAGGTTCTCCGGTTTCCTCCCACAAGTCCCGAAAGACGTGCTTGTTAGGTGAATTGGACATTCTGAATTCTCCCTCTGCACCCGAACAGGCGCCGGAATGTGGTGACTAGGGGATTAGAAATTGCCTCCCCCATGGCTCCTGGTTTAGCAAAGCTTTGAATTTAAAATTCTCACTATCATTTTCAAATCTCTCCATGGCATCACCCCTCCCTATCTCTTTTTTTTGTTTTTTTTTTAAATTTAGATTATCCAATTATTTTTTCCAATTAAGGGGGCAATTTAGTGTGGCCAATCCACCTACTCTGCACATTTTTGGGTTGTGGGGGCGAAACCCACGCAGACACGGGGAGAATGTGCAAACTCCACACGGACAGTGACCCAGAGCCGGGATCGAACCTGGGACCTCAGCGCCGTGAAGCAGCTGTGCTAACCACTAGGCCACCGTGCTGCCCGCCCCTCCCTATCTCTATAATCGTCTGTAGATTTGCCCTCAGATTTCTGTATTCTTCGAACTTGTCCTCTTGCGCATTCCTGATTTTAATCACTCCAGTATTGGCGGTCATGTCTTTAATGCCCTGGAACCTTTATTCTGGAATTTGGCCCCTGAGCCCTTCCATTCCCTCGCTCCTATTTAAAGGCGCTGCTTAAAATCTGTCTCTTTGACAGATCTATCTTCAATGTTGCTCATTGTTGCAATCATGAATGTAGCAGTCTTCGTAAAGGCAGAGTTCCCAAATTTCATATCCATAGCATTCAGGCCATTGAGTCTGTACTGTAGGCCCACTCCCCAACCCTATCCCTGTAACCCCACCTACCCTGCTAATCACTGTGCCAGCGTGATTTTGTGGTGGCTTGGATATGTCAGCACGGAGGAATTCGGTTGCATGCCCAAGGACTTTCTTCATGGTGAGTTGGCTGGAGCCAGGCAACCAGTGGGGCAACCAAAGCCCTGCTTCAAGGATGCTGACACACGTGACATGAAGGCCCTAAACATTGGCTATCGCACCTGGAGTGGTCACTTGCTGAGGATAGAGGGAGCTGGCGTCACCTCCTGTGGATTGCCGGTTACCACCACGATGATCACTGGCTATAGCAGCTCAGCAACCAGCACCAAAATCAACAACCTGCAATGACACAGCAGCTTCATGGTGTTGCACTTGTGACAGAACCTGTCTCTCGAGGATTAACCTTCACATCTGTCAACAAAGATACTGCTAGCAAACCCCCCCCCCCCCACCCCCCCACCCCCCACCTAAATGGATTGTTCGCTATTGTGTTGGATATTGAATCTGTGGATTGATTTGAAATATTTTCCTCTATTAAAGGTCCTATATAGATACATATTGCAGTGAGTTAAAGCCCCCCATTTAAGATTTAAGCATATAATATAGGGTGACGTTTCTGGACAGTATGGAAGCGCTGAACTGAAGATGAAGTATTAAACATGGCTTTTTTTTCCCTCTGACATTAAATGTTTCCAATAGATCCTATTGACTGGGTAATGTAGCTGCCAATCAGGCACAGCTTGTAGCCAGGTCCCTGTAATGGCTGCTGCTGCACCGTATCCTTCAAGCTGATTTTCCTGTTTCCTTTCCCCCCCCCCCCCCAATTAAGGGGCAATTTTTAGCGTAGCCAATCCACCTACCCTGCGCATCATCGGGTTGTGGGGGTGAAAAATTTTGAATTTACACAACAATAACGCACCATAGTAAAATACCAAAAATAACAATAATATTAACCATCATAAACATTCGCCCCACCCCCATGCACAACACAGCATTTTAACAACAAAGCAAATTAACACAATATAAAGTTACAGAATAGAAACTACAATAAGGAACACCCCCCCCCCCCTTCCCGGGTTGCTGCTGCTATTGACCAAGATACCTATCTTTGCGCCAGGAAGTCCAGAAAAGGCTGCCATCGTTTATAGAACCCTTGTATTGATCCTCTCAGGGCAAATTTGACCCGTTCCTGTTTTATAAATCCCGCCATGTCACTGATCCAGGTCTCCACATTTGGGGGCCTTGCATCCTTCCACTGTAGCAGAATCCTTCGACGGGCTACTAGGGACGCAAAGGCCAGGACACCGGCCTCTTTCGCCTCCTGCACTCCCGGCTCTACCGCAACTCCACAAACCGCGAGTCCCCACCCTGGTTTGACCCTGGATCCGACCACCCTCGACACCGTCCCCGCCACCCCCTTCCAGAATTCTTCCAGTGCTGGGCATGCCCAGAACATATGGGCGTGGTTCGCTGGACTCCCCGAACATCTGGCGCACCTATCCTCACACCCAAAGAACCTACTCATCCCAGTCCTGGACATGTGGGCCCGGTGCAGCACCTTAAATTGGATGAGACTAAGCCTCGCACATGAGGAGGAAGAGTTGACTCTGTACAAGGCATCCGCCCAAGTCCCGTCCTCCATCTGCTCCCCGAGTTCCTCCTCCCATTTAGCCTTCAGCTCCTCCACTGACGACTCCTCCACCTCCTGCATTACCTTATAGATGTCAGACACCTTCCCCTCTCCGACCCACACCCCCGAAAGCACTCTGTCCATTGTCCCCTGCGAGGGCAGCAAAGGGAATCCCTCTACCTGTCGCCTAGCAAACTCCTTTACCTGCAAGTATCTGAACATGTTCCCTTGGGGAAGGCTAAATTTATCTTCCAGTTCCCCAAGGCCCGCAAACCTCCCGCCAATAAACAGGTCCCTCAATTTGCTGATGCCCGCCCTTTGCCACCCCCTAAATCCCCCATCCTTGTTCCCCGGGATGAACCGATGGTTGCCACCCAGTGGAGCCTCCATCGAGCCCCCTGTTTCCCCCCCCATGCCGCCTCCACTGTCCCCAGATTCTTAGGGTCGCCGCCACCACCGGGCTCGTGGTAAACCTCTTAGGGGAGAGCGGCAACGGCGCCGTTAGCATGGCACCCAGGCTCGTACCTCTACATGACGCCATCTCCATTCTTTTCCACGCCGCCCCTCCCTCACCCATTTACGCACCATTGACACATTGGCCGCCCAATAGTACCCCTGGAGGTTGGGCAGCGCCAGCCCGCCTCTATCCCTCCCTCGCTCCAGGAACACCCTCCTCACTCTCGGAGTCCCATGCGCCCACACAAAGCTCCGAATACTGCTAGTCACTCTCCTAAAGAAGGCCCTGGGGATAAAGATAGGCAGGCACTGAAAGAGGAACAAGAACCTCGGAAGCACCGTCATTTTGACGGACTGTACCCTCCCCGCCAACGATAATGGCAGCATGTCCCACTTCTTGAATTCCTCCTCCATCTGATCTACAAGTCTGGTGAAATTATGCTTGTGAAGAGTCCCCCAGTCCCTGGCCACCTGCACCCCCAGGTACCTAAAGCTCTCCCCTGCCCGCCTAAGCGGGAGCCTACCAATTCCTTCTTCCTGGTCTCCAGGGTGCACCACAAACACCTCACTCTTGCCTAAATTTAATTTATAACCTGAAAAGGTCCCAAACTCAGCTAGCAACTCCATCACCCCCGGCATCCCTCCCACTGGGTCCGCCACATACAGTAACAGGTCATCGGCATACAGCGACACCCTATGTTCCTCTCCACCTCGCACCAAGCCTCTCCACCTCTGAATCCCTCAACGCCATCGCCAGCGGCTCGATTGCCAGTGCAAACAACAAGGGGCACAGGGGGCAACCCTGCCTGGTCCCTCGGTAAAGCCGGAAGTACTCCGACCTCTTCCTATTCGTGGCCACGCACGCCATCGGGGCCTCATATAGCAGCCTTACCCATCTAAAGAACCCTTCACCAAATCCAAACCTCCCCAACACCTCCCATAAGTACCCCCACTCCACTCTATCGAAGGCCTTCTCTGCATCCAGCGCCACCACTATCTCTGCCTCCCCCTCAATCGCCGGCATCATGATGACATTCAACAATCTCCGCACATTCGTGTTCAGCTGCCTTCCCTTCACAAAACCTGTCTGGTCCTCGTGCACAACCCCTGGCACACAGTCCTCTATCCTGGTGGCCAGGATTTTTGCCAGCACCTTAGCATCCACGTTGAGGAGAGATATGGGCCTGTATGAACCACACTGCTGGGGGTCCTTGTCCCTCTTTAAAATTAACGAGATCAGCGCCCGTGACATCGTCGGGGGCAAAGTCCCCCCTTCCCACGCTTCGTTGAGTGTCCGCACCAGCAAGGGGCCCACTAGGTCCACAAACTTTTTATAAAATTCCACCGGGAACCCATCCGGCCCCGGTGCCTTCCCTGACTGCATCTACCCGATCCCCTTAACTAGCTGCATCCATCTCTTCTGATAGTCTTCTTTAATCCATCTGCCATTGGTGGCTCTGCCTTGCGTTACCAAGGTTCTGAGCTCTTGAATTTCCTCCCTACACCTCTCTGTCGCTCCTCCTCGCTTTTGTCCTTTCAAACGCGCCTTAAAACCTACCTATTTGACCAAGTTTTCGGTTATTTGACCTCATAAACAGTTTAATGGCTCGGTGTCACACTCTCTGTTTTATAATGTGCCTGTGGGATGTCTTGGGAGGTTTTTCCATGTTATAGGGGCTTAGCTCAGTGGGCTAGACAGCTCATTTGTGATGCAGGACAAGGCCAGCAGGGCGAGTTCAATTCCTGTACCAGCTGAGAACAGGCGCTGGAATGTGGCGACTAGTGGATTTTCACAGTCACTTCATTGCAGTGTTAATGTAAGCCTACTTGTGACAATAAACATTATTTATTTTTATTTATTATTAATATGAACGGACGTTGTTATTGACTTGGTTAGCTTGTCCTTTATCCATGCCCTCCCTCTCCCACTCGGGTAGTATCTATACCTACACAACTATCCTTGCCACCTCGCTCACTGCCTTCAAAAGTATCATCAGAGTGTATTTGAAACTTCTGGCTTCTCTCCATCTTGGGTCCTCTGCCAACTGTCCCAGACATCTATTTTGTGAGAGGTGTAGTCAGTAAGTAGCCTGCCTCCTGTGAGACAGGTGCTGCTCTCTAATAATGGACTATTCTTATATTTGCTGTTAATATGGTGGTAGATGTTTGTTCGACTTGTATGCTAGCTTATCCATCTTGAGTAGGTGAATCCAAAGCCCTCATTTTACAGTAGCACAACTCAGCATTTGTTCTAAAAACCTGATTTCTGTGTGTCCCAGCAAGCAACCTAAAATAGATTGTTTGATGCTGGTTGGTTACATTACCCCATCGTTGTCATGGGTTTGACTCCTAGCATCCAGAGCCGTGACCTGAGATCTCTCCACCTCCATCACAACTTCAGCTGCTGTTCCTTTTCCGACTTGCTGGCTAGATATTACTGCATGAGGCCAAGGCAGAAAATATTCAACCTGTGCTCATTGTTTGTCTCTTTAGATAGATGTGGATTTACAGACGACCAGGACACATGGTTTAGCGTTTTAACAGGACTGTCCGTGGAAAGCGCTAGCAGAATAGTGAAGAGAGCACGAGAGCACTGGGGCTTTCAAACTGTCCCAGACATCCAGGGATAAACAAAACTACAAAAAATAGTCATTGATTAATTTCAAATGTAATTTGCATTTTAGGAAAAAATGCACTCCTGTTTAAATTGGGATGTATATATGTACTAGCTATGGTGAAAATAAAACATTGGTGGCCTAGTACAGCTGGGCGGCAGGAAGGAAATTTGCCTCCCTTGCCTGGCCTATATGTAACTCCAGACCCGCAACTATGTTTAGGGCAAGTGGTTAGCACTGTGGCTTCACAGCGCCAGGGTCCCAGGTTCGATTCCCCGCTGGGTCACTGTGTGGAGTCTGCACGTTCTCCCCGTGTCTGCGTGGGTTTCCTCCGGGTGCTCCGGTTCCCTCCCACAGTCCAAAGACGTCAAGGTTAGATGGATTGGCCATGCTAAATTGCCCTTGGTGTCCAAAAAGGTTAGGAAGGGTTATTGGGTTACGGGGATAGGGTAGAAATGAGGGCTTAAGTGGGTTGGTGATAAGGAGGCCGAATGGCCTCCTTCTGCACTGTATGTATGTTCCATGTGGTTGACTCTCTGAAGTGGCCCAGCAAACCATTCGGTTGTTTAAAACCATTACTGAACAATGCATCATGGATGCCACACAAAACTGCAGCAGCTCAAGGAGGTGGCTCCCTGTCCTCTTCTCGAGTGCAACTAGAGATGAGCAGTAAATGCTGGACCCACCAGCGACACTTACTTTCCAAGAATGAATTAAAAAATTGAGGCTGAATTAGGAGCACATCTTATTCTTAATGTTTCTTCTGAATATTGAGAATTGCAGCAATTTCTATCCTGCTGTGACTACTTGAGCCAATCTCAAGGGCTACACACGAGCCCATTTCAATTAATAATTGAGAAAAGAATGAAGCGCTTAAGGGAATATAGATTCCATTTACAAATCCCTTTTCTATCTTCACCAATGATAGCTGTCCCAGTACAATGAAAAAAAGGATAAAGGAATATGATGTTCAAATGAATTGCAAAAGCCCAGACTTATTAGCGGTCGTGCTGTGTTTCAATTCACTGGGAGTCCAAGTTGCTGTTGCAACATACTCTTTTACACCCGTTGTAGACTGGAGCTATGGAGAGTGATGGTAGAGGCTCTACCATTCTGCCCATCACATGGCTGACCAGGAATCCCTCCTGCTCTTACCGCTTGCTATTGGCATGTGCTGAAATGATTTGCAGGTTGATACTCAACCTGTTTGGCCAGGTTATGATAACACCTAATAATAATCTTTATTGTCACAGGTAGGCTTATATTAATACTGCAATGAAGTTACTGTGAAAAGCCCCTAGTCGCCACACTCTGGCGCCTTTTCGGGTCCACATAGGGAGAATTCAGAATGTCCAAATTACCTAACAGCACATCTTTCGGGACTTGTGGGAGGAAACCAGAGCACCCGGAGGAAACCTACACAGCCACGGGGAGAACATGCAGACTCCACACAGACAGTGGCCCAAGCCAGGAATCAAACCTGGGACCCTGGCGCTGTGAAGCCACTGTGCTACTATGCTGTGGTGGGACCCGAACGCAGAACTGCTACCCACTGCACCATTAAGCCGTTGTGTTGTTGCGGCTGATGCGTTTTAACCTTCCTCTTCGCCAATAATGTGTTAAGCTGCAGTTTCGAGCATTTTTGTCCAGGTGTGAGTACTGTCTAGTAATCTATTCATTGGCTGTTTGAACTCCAGCATTTTTGACAAGTAATTTTAAAGTATCAATTTATTGGTGAGTTTGTAAAGTATAAAGCCAAGCAGCTTGGGATATATATGCCTGTCTGTCAATTCGAATTTTGGCATGTGTCTACAGAAATATAGTTCTGTTTCTATAATATGCATTTGTTTTTTTTCACTTGGTAATCAATGTTGAGTGACTTTTTCCAATTTCCATTCTTTAGGATGATCTGCGAATTGATGGCCGTGGGTGTGAAGATTACAGACATATTGAAATAGAAACAGATGTGGTGTCGAACACCAGTGGATCTGCCAGAGTGAAAATTGTAAGGACTGCTTGGTGCTGCCTTCATTCTGAATTGAAGTAATCTTTTGGAAGGTTTATCTCAATACTTTATTTGAACTTTGCAAAAATGTCAAGTTACAGTCCACTGTAACTCTGCCTTTTAAACAGAATTTACTCTAGAATGTTTATAGGGTGATTTAGTTATTTAAATACAGTCCCAACCACTTACATTGTTCATGATCAGTACAGGCGATCACTTATATTGGGGAAATGATGCTGACCATTTGCCATTGTCACAGGAGTCAATTGCAAAGGTCCTCCTGCCTGTAACATATTAAGTGCACTGGCTGTTTTGAGCATTACAGCGAGTTACTTACTATTTATTTACCAATTTAAAGGACTCTGCAAAGCTTTTTGATCCGCTGTTTGCACCTTATTAAAGTGAGAGCGGTGCACTGAACAACGTAACTGCTAACAATTAGTAGAGGCAGTAAGAAATCTTGTTTCTTTCAAATATGTACCCTTTCTACTGTGTATAGTGGACCAGTCGTGTGGACGTCCATGTACCAGGGCAGCAGACACATGGGAACACCACCACCTGGAAGTTCCTCTCCAAACCACTCAATATCTTGACTTGGAAATGTATTGCTGTTTCTTCACTGTCGCTGATTCAAAATTCTGGAACAGCACTGTGTGAGTGCACTAACACCATGTAGGCTGCATCGGTTCAACAAGGTAGTTCACCACCACCTTCTCAAGGGCAGAGAGATGGGCAGCAAATCATGGTCGACCCAGTGAGACCCAGATCCAAAGCATGAATTTTCAAACAAAAATGTGCCGTCAGAATATAGTACATAAGTCTGCTCGCTGAATGATTATTAATTAGCTTTAGGTTCACTGGTACAAAAGTACTAAAATAAACTTGTAAATATAATAATTTTAATAGAAATTTGTCACAGAAAATGATTTATATTTATACATCAAAACCTTTTACATTATGAGGGGGTAAAAATGAGTGATACATTTGCTTTTTGATGGGGTAAAAATATTCATCGGGATTCCACCATGTGATGTTTTCCCTCTTCCTCTGTCAGTGACTACGTCCTGGTTGCACGGCTCTTTCCCCCTGTACATTTCTGGGCCAATGGGTCTTTACTGCACTGAGGCACCCATTCTGTCGACTGGCTTATTCATCGTGAGTGATCCACTGGTGCAAAGCAGGAACGTACCTGTGTGGAGGGAAAGAGGAAGAAAAAGCTGATGTGTATGCAAATATGGTTCGCATTTACCATTTAGCCATAATTATCCCGTATGGGTGGAAATATTTGAGACAGTTGCCATCACCTAGAATCCCACAGTCTGCGGGCAGGACTGAAAGAGGGCACAGACCGAGAAGCAGGGGGTAGAAAATAAAGGGCCATACTAACCCTATGAGGCATTGTATGATTCCTTAGCTTTCATCTTCCTTTATGAAATGAAAATGAAAAAATGAAAATTAAATCGCTTATTGTCACGAGTAGGCTTCAATGAAGTTACTGTGAAAAGCCCCTAGTCCCCACATTCCGGCGCCTGTCCGGGGAGGCTGGTACGGGAGCGAAGTGAATGCGTATCAAGTCCCTTTTACACGGAACAGTTTTAAAGTTTTTCTTGTTGCAAATAGATGATATTGCGAATTAAAACTGTCTGCTTCCCAATAGATTTTATATTCACTTTGGGGTAGTGTATTTAAAGGCTGCTTGCCGACACATTCAGTGATGCAATTGTGTATGCACACAAACTCTAAAGACAACTTCAATGAATTCTGTGCCAACTGCAGAAGGTGATCCAGGCAGGATTGGCACCTTGACTTTTGGAATTAACAGCATTATCTATGCTCACCCTGAGCTAGTATTCTGAAAGTTATGCCTGAGTCCTAATGGATGGGCTCACTCAAGTTATATAGTCACTTGACTCTTAATAGTCATAACAAATCCCACAGTCCGCGCCCACCTGGCTTCAACCTGCCACGCCAACACTGGGCGGGGGCTCCACCACCATTTCCACACTGGCCAAGGACATTGTGCAGCAAATTGGCACAAGTGGAGCCTTGCCGGAGACCCAGTCTGCAGCTGTGCTGCCCCAATCAAACAACTCACATCATTGCCCCCTGTCAAAATTCAGCAGAGGACCCCATTTAGCCACGGCGGAAGCTATTGCCTGGCTTGATGATTACAGCACATGGTTAAAGAAAAAAAAACCTCTTGCTAGTGAAAAACGAGAATCTGACTGTTGGCTTGCTCAGAGGCTGTGGCAGGTGAAATCCGAGCCGGAGAAGCATTTCCAACAAAGCTGTGAATTAGCGATGAGCTGTAAGTGTGGATTTCACCAGTTTGCCCACTGTTTGGAATCACCATCTGTGGTCTGTTTCAATGCGCAAGTTTGCAGAGGTAGAGGATCAGCTGTCAAAGTGTAACAGCAACCCTCTTTGCCCAACCAGCGAACGTCATTGCAGTGAAGAGAAACTGGGCAATGATGGGTATGTGGAGTTAGGTCACAGATTAGCCATGATTTCATTGACTGGTGGGATAGGTTCATGAGGCTGAATGGCCAACTCCTGTTCCTGTGTGAGTTAAGTCCCTTTTCCAAGATGTCGAGCCAATGAAAATATCATAATTGGCATCTCATGCAAGTTGGACTTTGCTGAATATACACTTGGACTATTCATCAAATCTTTTATTCAGACAATTAATCTTTATTAGTGTCACGAGTTGGTTCACATTAACACTGCAATGAGGTTACTGTGAAAAGTCCCTGGTCGCCACACTCCGGCGCCTGTTCGGGTACGCAGGGGGAATTCAGAATGTCCAAATCACCTAACGACATGTCTTTCGGGACTTGTGGGACGGAACTGGGGGACCCGGAGGAAACCCATGCAGACACGGGGAGAACGTGCAGACTCCGCGCAGACAGTGACCCAAGCCGGGAATCGAACCTGGGACTCTGCCGCTGTGAAGCAACAGTGCTAACCACTGTGCTACTGTGTGTAGGAATTAAGCCAAAGAGGAAGAGGCGATGGCCGAATTTTCAAGGTGAAGACGTCCCCATTTTCGCACCTCCAAGGGAGCAAATCTTTCACCGAAAGTACACCACAAGCCCCAGACCATAGGGCACATCACATCAACCTGCCAAGTATGACCCATGGCAGCGGGCACCTTGCTTTCTCCACTTCTCAACGGTCCATTAAATGGATCATCCCATTATAAACCTTTCCCGTCATACCAAAATAGTGGTATTGTGGCACATCTAGCCTTTTAAGTGATACCCTATATAACAGCCAATGGTGCAAATTCCCTCCAACACTGAAATCAGCACGCCGGACCATCTTCTCAGGAACCATGTCAAAGCAGCTGGAAGAGTGCCTGGGTACAAATTCTGTCGTGACACAGACCAATCTGTTACTTGGAGCTGCTGTTGGTCCTCCATGAGCAAACCGCATATTCACGCTCCATAACAACTGTTGTCTTTCGTTGGGCGCTAGTGAAAATTATGATCAAAGTAGCCAATTGTTCCTTGACCAACCGCATTGAAAGCAGCCGATTCAAACCGTTCCATCATTCAGTCACGATAGCGAAGAGAGAACTAGCCCTGTTCTGCTTTGAATAAACGTTCCGCTTCCGATTGCATTCCAGGGCACTTCACTTAATTTGCAAGAATTCTGCCTTGCACATCCTTGGTCTTGCTGTGTATTAAATACAGGTTTGTTTCACAAAAATGAATATTGTAAAATCAGCAATGTAAACGTAATTGTTACTTCTCATGAGCAAGAATGAAGTAAAGACCGAGACACGTGGGCTGCCGCAGGAAAAAGCACCACCAGCTCCCAAGGTCTGTGCAATTTTAAAAAAAAAAGAGATTGGACTCGTACCAAGGCATTAATCTATTTTCAGAAATATGCAGTTATAAAAATCTGCTTTGAATATTTGAATTAAAGTGTATACAGTGTCTGCTACTGTTTATACACAGTGCAGATTTAGTTTGTGTTACGGTGAAGCAAACAGCCTTACATGAGAATTATTTGAGTTTTTGCTTCACCATATTGATAAAACTGGAGCTCTGCTAGTGAGCAAGTTTGGAAATTAAAGACCTGTCAATATTATGTAAATAGTTACCGGTGTGTTTATTCGGTATCATACAGATGCTTGTGAAAATCAGTTCTTAAAAAAAATTAAATTCCAAGAAGTTCCCTGAGGGGCTGGTTTAGCTCACTCAGCTAAATCGCAGGCTTTTAAAGCAGACCAAGCAGACCAGCAGCATGGTTCGATTCCCGTACCAGCCTCCCCGGACAGGCGCCGGAATGTGGCGACTAGGGGCTTTTCACAGTAACTTCATTGAAGCCTACCTGTGACAATAAGCGATTTTCATTTTCATTTCATTTCATTTGTGCCAAATGTACATTTAGTCTGTGACCAGCATTCAGCCCACATTCTGCGTCTACACGATCAGCATTGCTCTAAGCTTGGACGCAATTTATCACTTTTGAGTGCAGTTTTCTGGGCCAGAGTGAGAAACAGAATGAGGCCTTTCAGCCCATCGTGCCAGTGTCAGACACACCATGCTGAACTCGCCCCAAGAATTCACTTAAGGTTTGCGTTTGTTACTTGTCTGCATTTCAAAGCTTGATTCATTGGACAAAAAAAACATTTTCATACACGGCAATAGGAACGATCCACGTGTAAACGTGAACGTTATTGGTAAATGGTTAGCTGGGGAAACCTGGAAAGGCCGGCAGATTGTTAAATGAAACCAATTTAATGCCTTTTGCATGGTCCCTGTATGAATTTAAGTCAAATAAAGAGTGCGATAAGGCAGGAGCTGGCTATGGGGTGAGGCAGAAAGCATGAAGTAGGTCCCACCCCCATCGAGTGTGTTTTGGCGTATTCGAAAATGAATGCGTGCTTTCAGATTAAAGTGAGTGTAAAGTGCCCAAGTGTCTTGCTGTCAGGGATTCTTGAAACAAACCTGTGGCGTTCTGAATCCGAGGCACAAGAGTTCATTCATGGATTGAGATGAGCTGGAGGCACGCGATATTATGGTGGTGGAAATAACCCACTTGTTTTGACAGCTTGAAGTTAATTGGGGGTAAAAGAGGACACCGTGTTTACACATGTCCTGGTCAGCTTGTACAAGTAGTCGGAGAAGGCTGATGAATTCCAGGGCCAGGGTGGAGTTTATTTTTAGAAGAAGCTGACTAGTCGGCTTTCGGAATTGCCATTGTTAACTTTGAACAGGTCTAGACTCATCTATGTCTGATGGTAGCTAAACAGTGAGGTCCTTAACTGAGCGTGACCATCAGAGGAGTCATTGCAAGAGATGCCAAAGGAGCATTACAGGAGATACTTCTACTTCACTTAGGGTATTAGGTCTGATGCTCCTTCAGTCTACTGATGATGTTGATGATGCCAGCACTCAAATTGAACAACAAAATTGACTGGTTTGGATCAGATTAAGCAATAAGCGTGTTAAACACACTGGCTAATTATTAAAAAGGGCTAATGGTGAACATTAATATACCATGAGAGTTGATTTATTGGGGTAGTACTGTGGGCGGCACGGTAGCACAGTGGGTAGCACTGTTTCTTCACAGCTCCAGGGTCCCAAGTTCGATTCCTGGCTTGGGTCACTGTCTGTGTGGAGTCTGCATGCTCTCCCCGTGTCTGCGTTGATTTCCTCCGGGTGCTCCGGTTTTCTCCCACAAGTCCTGAAAGAAGTGCTTGTTAGGTGAATTGAACATTCTGAATTCTCCCTATGTGTACCCTAGGGGATTTTCACAGTAACTTCATCGCAGTGTTAATGTAAGCCTACTTGTGACAATAAAGATTATTATTATTGTAACTAACCTGTTTGTGTGTATGTGTGTGTATTTTCACAGGGTCACACTGATATTCTCGTGGGAGTTAAAGCTGAAATGGGAACACCCAAACTGGAGAGACCCAGTGAAGGATTTTTGGAATTCTTTGTGGACTGGTAAGATAGACATCGAATAACAAATTGAAAGGGATAAAGCAGGGTTGGTGCTCGTGCTCAAGACCATAATAATAATCCACTTAATTTGTATTCAAAGTCATCCGGGGTCGGGGCAGAGCAGGTGGAGGGAAACTATTCCCGTTCATGAAAGGATTTAGAAAGAGCGGACATCAATTTAAAGTAATTGGTAAGAGAAGCAAAAGCGACTTGAGGGGAAATCTTTTCACGTAGTGAGTGGTTAAAGTCTGGAAAGCACTCTCTGTGTGTGTGGTGGAGATGGGTTTGATCAAAGCATTCAAAAGGGGAATTAGTTGATGTTTGAAAAGGAAGACTGTACAGGGTTACACGGAGAAGGCGAGAGAATGGCACTAAGTGAATTACTCTTGGAGGATTGGTGCAGATGGGCTGAATGGCCTCCACCGCATTGTAACCATTCTGTGATTCAGTAAAAAGCTGTCTGAAAAGATGTGAGAATCAGGCGAGGGAGAAAAAAACCCTCGTCCACGTGCAATCATTTCTATCCAAAAATGCTCTTGACTGGCCTCCCATCTTCTGTCAACTGGAAACCTAAGGGCAACCCTGCTGCCAATGTCCTAACTCGTACCAAATTCCGTTCCTCGATCATCTCTCTGCTCACTAGGGGGTGGCAAAGGGCCATGATGAGGGGGCCTACCTCATCCCCTCCAGCTCCACAATTCTCCGAGTTAACCTCACTGCCCCAAATCTGGCCTCCTGGGCATCCTGGATTCTCATTGCATCACCATTAGCAGCTGGGCCTTCAGTTGCCAAGGTCCTTAGCTCTGGAATTTCCTCTCAAAACCTCTCCACCTCTCTCTCTCTCCTTTTAAGATGCTGCTCCACCTCTTTAACCAAGCTTTTGGTCTTCGGCCCTAGCATGTTCTTATGTGAATCAGCCTCACGTGTTCCCATGAAGTATCTTTTTATTATGTCAAAGGCACTGTATAAGTGCAAGTTGTTGGATAATGGCTTAAAGGAATTTGGAAGAATTAAATGGTGCTTGCAGTACGCAGTGCATTGAGCCCACACACATGCAAATTGTAATTCCGTGAAAAAACCACTGGAGGGTATTCGTGGAGCACCTCCCAATCTGTGTTTGTTTCACTGCCAAGTGAAACTAAAATGAGAAGTGGGATCAGCTGACATTCTCTCACTTCATTTCTTAAATTAAGAACTTGACTTTCAAAACATATTGCAATATTTTTGTATCCTGTGCACATAACGTTGATAGGTTATTGTAAATGTGTTTTTGCTTGTTAGTTCTGCCAATGCAACCCCCGAGTTTGAAGGTCGTGGAGGTGAAGACCTCGGCACCGAAATCGCCAACACCCTGTATCGAGTGTTTGATAATAGCAGTAGTTTGCAGTTGAAGACACTGTGTATTACTCCCAGGGAACACTGCTGGATCCTCTATGTCGATGTACTGGTAGGTTTTTTTCATAAAGAAAAAATATATGCTCATACAATACAGGAAAATCAAATAGGAATGGTTTGGTGATGTCCAGCAAAGACACTTAAAGACTGCAGAAAAAATGAACACTGCATAATTGAATCGAACATTTTTGATATTAGCCTTGTCTCTTTTAAAGATTAGATATGGTCTGTTTTAAGACCTAGGAGCAAAATTAGGCTACTCGGACCATCGGGTCTGCTCCGCCATTCAATCATGGGCGGCACATACCACAGTGGTTAGCACCATTGCTTCACAGCTCCAGGGTCACAGCTTCAATTCTCAGCTTGGTGACTGTGTGGAGTTTTCACATTCTCCCGTGTGTGCGTGAGCTTCCTCCCACAGTCCAAAGATGCGCAAGTTAGGTGGATTGGCCATGCTAAATTGTCCTTATTGTCCAAAAAGGTTAGGTGGGGTTACTGGGTTCCAGGGATAGGGTGGAGGAGTGGGTTTAAGTAGAGTGTTCTTTCCAAGAGTCAGTGCAGACTTGATGGCCAGAATGGCGGCCTCCTGCACTGTAAATGATATCTGTGGCTGATATTTTTCTTATCCCCATTCTCCTGCTTCTCCCCATATCCCCTGATCCCCTTTAACTAAATGGCGCCTCTAACACTGAGTGCAATGGCATCGGGATTAGACTCTTCCAGAACTAGCCTGTGTCCTGCTTCATGTAATAAGATTGCTGCAATCTCCGGAAGTGGACACTACAGCGGCCAAGTGATAGCACAACTCCTAAATGTGCACACACTTGAATCAAGCTTGCTTTCAAATTCATCCATGACCCTGGCCCTCGCTCACCTCCTCCAGTTCCACAACCCTCTCAAGTTAATCTGACCTCTTGATCAAGCTACCAAAGATATGCAGGTGAGGTGGATTGGCCATGATCAGTATGTTGGGTTACGGGGTTGGGGCAGGGGAGTGGGCCCTAAGTAGGGTGCTCTTTCAGGCGATCAGTGCAGACTCGATGTGCCGAATGGCTTCCTTCTGCACTGTAAGGATTCTTAGAATAGTCCTGCCTCAAAACAGCCAGAAACGCGAATGCAGCACGTTGCCCGACTTAGTAAAACACAGCAGATTCAGCAAGAAAGCTGAAGGAGAATGAGAGTGATTCGCTCACAGCCCTGACTCCCTGGGTAACCCTGTGTTCCCATGGTAACTGATTCTATTCAAAGATATTCCCTGTAATCCAAGCTAATGTTTTCCGCAGAAAAAATATTACTTTGTTTCAAAGAACCAGGGGCACCCAGCCAGAGATTTGATACTGCATGTATATATACACAACCCAGCCAGTATATACCAATGTTATAACCATCAAGCTGTCACACCCAGCCACTAGAATTAATTATGTGAAGTAATGACATGAAAGGATAAGACACAGCTAGCAAATTTTGGAATCTTTAAAATATGTGGATTATACTGGGGCAGTCCTTCATCAACGTACTGGGGTTACCACTGACATCGTAACTGGACCACCTATTCAAATATTGTGCCTACGAGAGCAGGTCAGAAGCTGAGAATTCTATAGCAAGCATTTCACCTCCTGACTCCTCAAATCCTGTCCACTATCTGCGCGGCACAAGTCAGGAGTGTGATGGAACGCTCTCCACTTGCCTGGAGAGTGCAGCTCCGTAACAATAGTCAAGAAGCACGACACCATCCAAGACAAAGCAGCCCGCTTGTTTGGCACCCCCATTCACCACATTAAACATTCACCCCCTGCACCACTGACACACATTGACATGGTGCGTGCCATTTAAAGATGCACTACAACAACGTGCCAAAGTTCCTCTGACAGCAGTTACCAAACCCTCGACCTCCACCATCTAGAAGGACAGATGCAGCAGGTGCATGGGGAATATAACTGTGAATGCGTGTCTAATTCACATGTCTCTCAGTCCTGAAGAAACGATCTCGAACACGTCCGTACTTCAGAATATTCTTTATTGCGATCGGGGCTGCTCTCTAGGTATTCCAAAGAAACACCTCTCTGAGAGTGCCAAAGTCTTGCTCAAAGCACCCTTCTTTTATATGTTTTTTTAAGGGGTTGTCTCTTGCATTCACTTGAGCTTGCCTCCAGTACAGATTACAGCTTGTTTTTACCAAATGTTTAGTACATGATTAATTTGTTATTGTCATATTTTTAATACATAATTTTACAGACATTGAGATAGATATTGAGATTATCTATTGGCACATGATAATGTAGCAGTTTTAGCTTAATTAGTAAATGTTAGCTATAATTGCAAGCGGCCCCCATATTTCATATCTCATCATCCGGCCATTCGCCTTGTTTCTCAAGGCTGTTTGGCTTATAGTCACACTCCCTTACCTTGAACATCCTTCAATGGCTTCAATAACATATTCTTTTAATTCGTGATGTTCCACCTGGCTCTTTCTGGCTATTAACCCTTGCTTCACATCCTCACTCCCCCCTTTGATCATTCCATGATCACACAGCCCTCAGAAACTTATCCTTGAGAGTCTGAGGAATGCCTCCGGGAAATTTGGCTCTACATCCTCATACACATTGTCGGCACGTACTAAGTCCTGCGGGTCTAATTGGGAAAGCCGCTGCAGCATCTGTGGCATCACAGAAGCGCCTAAACGATTACAAAAGCATTTAACACAGGTTATAATAATACACAGCAAAATGCAAAAAGCGATAAAGATAATAAATCCATGAAACAGATAGGTGGTCCAGGAGCTAGACCACAGCCATCCCCAGTCGTCTGAGGAGGACTGGCGGAGTCTCTTTACCCCATCTCTAATGTGGCCCACTAGGTGCGTAATGTTCTCCGAGCTATCAGGGATATAAGTACAGCACTCAGAACCCACCACAGCACATGTACCTCCCTTGCTGGCGAGGAGGTAGTCTAGAGCCATACGGTTCTGTAAGGCAACCGTCCGAACAGCTACTAACTCTGCGCTGAGCTCACTGAGTCCTTCCGCGGTATCATTGGCCACCTGCTCCAATATATCCCGGAGCTGGGTGACTTTTTGGAGAGATCTAATACTGCCGAACTGCGGCCAAAGGACCGTAGCTATTACCTCCCAAGGCACAATGGACCTAGTGGATCGGGCATGGGGATGGTTGGATAGGTCTGTATAATGGGCGATACCAGGGACTACAAAGCCCATATAGCAAGAACCCGACCAATTTTCCGGCAACCAGGGATATGCTTTATGTCCGCATACAAAATAGGTATCATTGTACGAGGTCAAGTTCCCCTTGGCATCCGTCATCATGATTCTAGTCGGTTCCCCCCTCCAGGGGCCGCCACTAGTCTGGTTCTTTATTGCTGACCAATTAAAGGTGAACAAGCCCTTTTGTGTAAGATTAGTTATGGGTGGTTGCCAAATCAAGGTCTGGTTACATTGGCTAGTACCTACTGGGTAGGTCCCATTGGCATGATCCTTTTTAAAACATATACTGCCTTTTGGAAATTTAGCATACTTGGGGAGGATCAGGTAGGGCGGCTGACGGGTTGCATTAAACTTCGGCCACCACCATCCTTGAAACCTGTTCATATTGAACCCAGCCGACTGCCAATCTATCATATCTTGTGTATCATTATCAGAATCGGTATGATTACGTCGCAAAGCCCATTCTGCAACCTCCTCGATCAAATAGGAAAGAGGGACCAAAGGAATACCCCCATGGGCATGGCTGGGAACATGCGTACATACCCAACAAGAGGAGACATTCAATTTCTTTGCATAAGTATAAGACATAAACAGGAATGAATTTGCAGTCACATGGTGTGTTGCCCGCTTCCTCCTGGTAGGTGGGTTAGTATGGATAGTCTTATCTGCAGGAACTCGTGGCCTGCTTTTCCTTGTACATCGGTAGTCCCACCGGCAAGCGTAGCGAACGCAGGTCAGGGATCCGCGGGTAGCCAGGAATCGAGGCTTCTGCTCATCTTGATGAATGATGGTGGTGCTGTTTTCTACTGTGGTCGTCGTCTGCAAGGTCTCATCTGTGGTTTTGTTGGCAGTCATGTCCTTACGATAAAGGCACAGAATCCTTGAGCTGGGTCTGCATCGCCGGTCTCGAGCGGTTGCACACAGTAGTGTGCTAGCGAGGATCGTGAGGACAAAAGGCAGTCTCATCCTGTAGTCGAACGATCAGCCACATGTACCTAGAACTTTAAATGAGAGTTAGTGATCACGCAAATTTTATAAGTTTACAATGGTGCATGTGAATCCATGCATTACGCCCTTCAATTTTGACTGCTGTGGGGGTAGTTAGGAGAACTTGAAATGGTCTCTCCCAACGTGGTTCCAACCCCTTCCGTATCCAATTGCGGATCATCACATGGTCTCCCGGTTGTACAATATCGGAGCTAGCTAAGGGTGGCACTTCCTCTTGCGTGGCACGTACTCGCAAGTGGAGACTCTTTAAGACTTCAGTCAAGGCTATTATATAATTAGCCTTTTCTGTAGTCATGTGGTGGAACTGAATGTCTTGGGATGTATGACAGTCCCAGGGGGTGCGAAGGGGTCTTCCGTACAAGATTTCAGCGGGACTCAATCGAGTCTTTCCCGCAGGGGTAGTTCTGATCTGGAAAAGTGCAACAGGTAAAAGTTTGAGCCAGGTGGCTCCAGTCTCTGCTTGCAGCTTAGCAAGTTTGGTTTTCAAAGTCTGGTTAGCTCTTTCCACTATCCCAGCTGCCTGGGGTCTGTAGGCGCAGTGTAACTGCTGTTTAATTCCTAGTTGAGTGCAGAATTCTTTATTGATCTGTCCCACAAAGTGAGGTCCATTATCAGAGCTTAAACGATATGGAAGTCCAAATCTTGGTACAATTTCACGCATAAGAACTTCTACTACAGTTGAAGCCTTATTATCTACAGTAGGATAGGCCTCTATCCATTTACTAAACACGTCAACAATCACTAATACATGCTTATAACACTGGCATCTTTCCAACTCAATGTAGTCCAGTTGCAGGGTCTCAAAGGGACCCTCGGGCAATGGTGTTTTCCCCTGCTCGCAGGGGACAGCCTTCCCAGGGTTATACTGCTGACATATCAAGCAGCGATTGCTAATTCGTTGGGCTATCTCCTGCAGTCTGGCATGCCACCAGGTTTTTAACAATATATCACCTGTAGCGCGAGCACCACAGTGAGTTGCAAAGTGTACACATGCGGCCACCCAGGCTGCCAAAGCATCGGGCATACATGTCTGCCCTGCTGGGGTGACCCACAGCTTACTTTCTTTATCATATATACATCCCAATTCTTCCCATAACTTTATATCGCTAGCAGGAGCGTCCTCCTGTAGCTGGATTACATCAGTAATGGTCGGCATAGGTTTTTTTTTAGAGGGAGACTTGTCTTTTGAGCTTTTAGTCTGGCTCATCATTTTAGGCACTACCATGGCTTTTGACTTTGAGACTTCTTTTGCTTGGTGGTCGGCCTGCCTATTTCCTTCATCTACTGGAGTTCTTCCTTTTGTATGGGCAGTACACTTTATCACTGCTACCTTTTCTGGGAGCATAAGAGCTTGGAGTAACTGGGTTACTAGCTGCTGATGGGAAATTGGGGTGCCAGCAGACGTTAAGAATCCTCTGTTCTTCCATAATTGTTCAAAATCATGTACAACTCCAAAAGTATATCTGGAGTCTGTATAAATATTTACTTTGTGCCTGCTCCTAGTCCGCATGCGTGTATTAGTGCGAACAATTCTGCTTGCTGTGCTGAAAACGGAGTCTCAAATGCTGCTAATTCTACTGTCTCCCCACCCTGGTTGATTATAGCATATCCTGATAACTGCTCCCCCCTTTCACCGATGGAAGCACTTCCATCTGTGAAAGGTTAGGTCTGGGTCGTTAAGAGGGTGAAAATTCAAAACTTAAGATTTGTAAGTTCCAATTAAAATGCATCTTCAGCTGTGTGGACTGTTCATTACTTTATCAGAATTTAAAAGGCCAGAGCTCACAGGCAAACCCGCATGGGAGTGTCAAGACATCTTCTGGATTACACACAAAAGCTTGTTGAAAGGGTTAATTGTCTTGCAGAGACAAAAAGGGGCGTATAGTGGGTGGATAAATTGGAATGATGCCATTCGCATCTCTAAACTTGTTTTTAATTTTTCACTCAAATGGCTGGGAGTAAAAGTTGGAGTGCTGCCAAATTCCCGTTATCAAGTTTTTCAAGGAACACAATATGTTATTGAAACTCATGGACATATTTCATTTACCCATCTGTTGTTTATAAGTAATTCTGCAATCTCATAATTAAAACATCTGCATTGTGAGACAGTTCCGTTTCACCCTACTGAAGATTATCTGTGTCAGGGAAGTTCCAACCCTGAACCAATGAAACACGGCTTGATCACACCTGTCACATGCACTTCAACCATCCCTACCTCCGCTGAACACCACAAAACCAATACTTTCCTATTCCTACACACGTAATCTCGCACCCTGATTAAAATTCCCTGTGTATCAAAATTACCCTGGAAATGTCAATATGATAGCCTTTGAAAAGAAAAAATTGTTAACTGTACTCAAACTATAATCTTTAAAGGCAATGCCTAGACAATTTGAAGCTTTCAAGTAATCACAGCTCGTAACAAAACTTTTAAAAGTAAAGATCTGAAGTCAAAGTCTGAATACAGAGACAGTGAATAGTTCAGAACAAAGTTTAGATGCCTAAAACTCTCTCTATAGATGCCTAAAACTCCCTCTCTCTCTCTCTCTCGCTCTGTCTATCTCTCTACGTAACTCTGTCTGTCTCTGGAACTCTTGTCGCTCCTTCTCTACCGCTCCCCGTCTCTGTCTCTCCCTGACTCACTCCCTTTCGCGCTCTCAACTTGCGCTGTCTCTATCAGTCTCTCTCTCTGTCACTGGCTCTCTCTCTCTCTCTCTCTAACCCTCTCACTCTTTCTCTAAAATGGAGCTCAATTAAAATACTGAACAAAATTTTTCATTCTCCTTCGAAAACTTTATCTGTGTCATTCCATTTAAGACAATTTCCACTGATTAATTATAGAGGCATTAGCTATTCTTAGAGATGTATATTTCTTTGTGCAGATGACCTGCTTGCTGAAATGGTTAAATTTTTGTACAGAATCGAAAGTGGTGGAGAACTTGGCATGATGCCATCTCCGTCTGCTATGTGACCTTAGACATTACCCATCCTTTCTTTCAATTTTCAATGTTCGTTATTTAACCGGTTTTTGGAAAGAGACATTACTGGATGTTTATTTTTCTTTTATTTCAAATGAGTTGAATTACTGCTGAATTTATCTGGACGGCTTGAAACGATCTGAAGTTATTCTCGCCATGTATCCATTCTTAAGTTTCTAACCGTAACCTTGTATTGATTTTCCTCCCCATTTTTTCGTTTTGGGAGGGGGGGGTTAGTCATCCTCAGATATTCCTCAACAAAACTAATTGAGTGTTTTAGCCCCTTTCTGATCTTTTGGACTTCACTTAATTTGATTTTGTTTTTCTCTCCTTGAGACATTCCGGGACAGTTGTTAGCCGTAATTGTTGGCAGTTTTGTGAGGTCTTTACACTATCTTTACCCACTTGATTGCTTTGTTTAAAGGAGTTAGAGCTCAATTCCTTTTAACCAGCCTGTCTTCCAAATGGTGTGAAGGTTGAATTTATCATTTGTGCTTCTAACTTTATTTGTCTTATCTTTACTTCTGTGTATCTCACCATTTTTCTCTGTTCCACAGAAATCACACCCATCTTTGATCATTGTTTTTTTTACCAGAGTATTTTGCTCTTCAAAAACCAAAAAATGTTTTAAACTGACTTTTTTACTCATTTGGCCTTGATACTAGATTTATTGGATGTTACCTCGCCGTCTGTCCGCCTTGCCAAGTGATTCTAATTTTAGGCGGTCAAAGGTTTGACTACTCGCCTTGTCCACCGGCTCGAGCGGCGTCCAGCTCAGCAAATCCTTCCAGACTTACACTAAATGTTAGGGGTGAAAATATTCACACAAAGGCCTGAATATCAGTAACAAAGCAGTTTACTATGTCAGAATTCTGGGAGATAAGATTTGGGAACTCTGCAGTCCCTGACAGCACCTTATCTCACTTAAGCTTAAACTCACATGGATTGCTATACAGATTCAAGGCGGATAGCCTAATGACTTGGTTCTTTTCCCATATGTGCCTTCCTTTTTTTAAGACCTTGGCTGTTTTAACTATTTCTTTCTCTGTCAATTTTATACCCAATTTTAATGCATTAGTTTTCCACCAGTGGCCATTTTTCTTCTCCTAAATTTTTATGCAATTCTCCTGACAATTGTCTCAGTTGCTTGGAATATTCCGGATATTGCTCACACAAGGTTTGAAGCGCGCTTCCACTATCGGAGGTTGTATCTAACGTATTACCTATCTCTACACTATTGGCAGTTAATGATCCCTGCGATTATTGTTAATTTGGTGAAATGGTCCTGGACCACTTTATTCAATCTTGAATTTAAACGGAGTTATCCTGCTCCGTTGCCCAATTCAGGCAGGCTCATCCGTGCCTGCAAGCCTATCTAACTACAAGGTTATAACGTCCTTGTTATAGTTTTAACTTGGGGTTGATCACGCACCCTTCTAAAGCCTCTTATTGCGGGGGCACTTTTAAACAAAAGCAAGGATCATAATAATGCCGAAACCTCTGTTGTAGCTATAACTGTGGGGGCTACACACCCTCCCTTAAGACACTAGTCCTTGACTGTGCCCGTGGCTATAACTGTAGGGGCCACACTCCCTCCCTTAAACGGGTTCGCCGGACTGACCTGGATTTCGTAGGAGCGTCCCTGAGCACTGGCAGCGGGGCCGAGTCGCGGACGGTACAGCGGAGGGGAATACCAAAGTGGCAAAAAAAAATTTACTCACAGTGGTGGCCCAATTCCTCCTTCGCTCCCGAACTCGACCAGTCGCTTACGCCGTGAGTCTCAGCGGAGACTCTTTGAAATCCCACCGCTGCCACCAAATGTGAATGCGTGTCTAATTCACATGTCTCTCAGTCCGGAAGAAACAATCTCGAACACGTCCGTACTTCAAAATATTCTTTATTGCGATCGGGGCTGCTCTCTAGGTGTTCCAAAGAAACACCTCTCTGAGAGTGCCAAAGTCTTGCTCAAAGCACCCTTCTTTTATATGTTTTTTTAAGAGGTTGTCTCTTACATTCACTTGAGCTTGCCTCCAGTACAGATTACAGCTTGTTTTTACCAAATGTTTAGTACATGATTAATTTGTTATTGTCATATTTTTAATACATAATTTTACAGACATTGAGATAGATATTGAGGTTATCTATTGGCACATGATAATGTAGCAGTTTTAGCTTAATTAGTAAATGTTAGCTATAATTGCAAGCGGCCCCCATATTTCATATCTCATCATCCGGCCATTCGCCTTGTTTCTCAAGGCTGTTTGGCTTATAGTCACACTCCCTTACCTTGAACATCCTTCAATGGCTTCAATAACATATTCTTTTAATTCGTGATGTTCCACCTGGCACTTTCTGGCTATTAACCCTTGCTTCACATCCTCATAACCACCTGTACGCTCCCTTCCTATCCACACACCATCCTAACTTGGAAATATATCGCTGTTCCTTAACTGTGGTCGGGTCACAATCCTGGAAATCCACCCCTAACAATACCATGGGTTTATTTATAACACATGGACTGGATTGGTTCATGATTAGATTCTCCCAGAACTAGCCTGCTTCATGGAATAAAATTGTTGCAATCTCCAGAAGTGTACATAACCCCACCTTCTCAAGTGCAATTGATGACGAGGAACAAATTCTGGCCAGCCCAGCGATACTCACATCCCATGAAAAAAAGGTGAAGGTTGAGGTGAAATGTTTATCTCTGGATAAAACGGCGAAAACTGCACTAGCACTGGCCTGAAACCGATCGCAGGGGCAGTGAGTGTGTGCACCTGGACCCAGTGGCAGTGAGTGTGTGACCCTGGACCCACTGGCGGTGAGTGAGAGAGCCTGGACCCAGTGGCAGTGAGTGTGAACCTGGACCCAGTGGCAGTGAGTGTGTGAACCTGGACCCAGTGGCAGTGAGTGTGAACCTGGACCCAGTGGCAGTGAGTGTGTGACCCTGGACCCACTGGCGGTGAGTGAGAGAGCCTGGACCCAGTGGCAGTGAGAGTGTGAACCTGGACCCAGTGGCAGTGAGTGTGTGAACCTGGACCCAGTGGCAGTGAGTGTGTGAACCTGGACCCAGTGGCAGTGAGTGTGTGAACCTGGACCCAGTGGCAGTGAGTGTGTGCACCAGGACCCAGTGGCAGTGAGTGTGTGAACCTGGACCCAGTGGCGGTGTGTGTGTGAACCTGGACCCAGTGGCAGTGTGTGTGTGAACCTGGACCCAGTGGCAGTGAGTGTGTGCACCTGGACCCAGTGGCAGTGAGTGTGTGCACCAGGACCCAGTGGCAGTGAGTGTGTGAACCAGGACCCAGTGGCAGTGAGTGTGCACCAGGACCCAGTGGCAGTGAGTGTGTGAACCTGGACCCAGTGGCAGTGAGTGTGTGAACCTGGACCCAGTGGCAGTGAGTGTGTGCACCAGGACCCAGTGGCAGTGAGTGTGTGAACCTGGACCCAGTGGCAGTGAGTGTGTGAACCTGGACCCAGTGGCAGTGAGTGTGTGAACCTGGACCCAGTGGCAGTGAGTGTGCACCAGGACCCAGTGGCAGTGAGTGTGCACCAGGACCCAGTGGCAGTGAGTGTGTGAACCTGGACCCAGTGGCAGTGAGTGTGTGAACCTGGACCCAGTGGCAGTGAGTGTGTGAACCAGGACCCAGTGGCAGTGAGTGTGTGAACCTGGACCCAGTGGCAGTGAGTGTGTGAACCTGGACCCAGTGGCAGTGAGTGTGTGCACCAGGACCCAGTGGCAGTGAGTGTGTGAACCAGGACCCAGTGGCGGTGAGTGTGTGAACCTGGACCCAGTGGCAGTGAGTGTGTGAACCTGGACCCAGTGGCAGTGAGTGTGTGAACCAGGACCCAGTGGCAGTGAGTGTGTGCACCAGGACCCAGTGGCGGTGAGTGTGTGGACCCAGTGGCGGTGAGTGTGTGCACCAGGACCCAGTGGCGGTGAGTGTGTGGACCCAGTGGCGGTGAGTGTGAGAGCCTGGACCCAGGGGCAGTGAGTGTGTGCACCAGGACCCAGTGGCAGTGAGTGTGAGAGCCTGGACCCAGTGGCGGTGAGTGTGTGCACCTGGACCCAGTGGCGGTGAGTGTGTGCACCAGGACCCAGCGGCAGTGAGTGTGTGAACCTGGACCCAGTGGCAGTGAGTGTGTGAACCAGGACCCAGTGGCAGTGAGTGTGCACCAGGACCCAGTGGCAGTGAGTGTGTGAACCTGGACCCAGTGGCAGTGAGCGTGTGAACCTGGACCCAGGGGTGGTGAGTGTGTGCACCAGGACCCAGGGGTGGTGAGTGTGTGAACCTGGACCCAGTGGCAGTGAGTGTGTGAACCAGGACCCAGTGGCGATGAGTGTGTGCACCAGGACCCAGTGGCAGTGAGCGTGTGAACCAGGACCCAGTGGCAGTGAGTGTGTGAACCAGGACCCAGTGGCAGTGAGTGTGTGAACCTGGACCCAGTGGCAGTGAGTGTGTGAACCAGGACCCAGTGGCGGTGAGTGTGTGAACCTGGACCCAGGGGCAGTGAGAGTGTGAACCTGGACCCAGTGGCGGTGAGTGTGTGGACCCAGTGGCGGTGAGTGTGTGCACCAGGACCCAGTGGCGGTGAGTGTGTGGACCCAGTGGCGGTGAGTGTGAGAGCCTGGACCCAGTGGCAGTGAGTGTGAGAGCCTGGACCCAGTGGCGGTGAGTGTGTGCACCTGGACCCAGTGGCGGTGAGTGTGTGCACCAGGACCCAGTGGCAGTGAGTGTGTGCACCAGGACCCAGGGGCAGTGAGTGTGTGAACCTGGACCCAGGGGCAGTGAGTGTGTGCACCAGGACCCAGGGGCAGTGAGTGTGTGAACCTGGACCCAGTGGCAGTGAGTGTGAGAGCCTGGACCCAGTGGCAGTGAGTGTGAGAGCCTGGACCCAGTGGCAGTGAGTGTGAGAGCCTGGACCCAGTGGCAGTGAGTGTGAGAGCCTGGACCCAGTGGCAGTGAGTGTGTGAACCAGGACCCAGCGGCAGTGAGTGTGTGAACCTGGACCCAGTGGTGGTGAGCGTGTGCACCAGGACCCAGTGGCAGTGAGTGTGTGAACCTGGACCCAGTGGCGATGAGTGTGTGCACCAGGACCCAGTGGCAGTGAGTGTGTGCACCAGGACCCAGTGGTGGTGAGCGTGTGCACCAGGACCCAGTGGCAGTGAGTGTGTGAACCTGGACCCAGTGGCAGTGAGTGTGTGCACCAGGACCCAGTGGTGGTGAGTGTGTGCACCAGGACCCAGTGGCAGTGAGTGTGTGCACCAGGACCCAGTGGCAGTGAGCGTGTGCACCAGGACCCAGTGGCAGTGAGTGTGTGAACCTGGACCCAGTGGCAGTGAGTGTGTGCACCAGGACCCAGTGGCAGTGAGTGTGTGAACCTGGACCCAGTGGTGGTGAGCGTGTGCACCAGGACCCAGTGGCAGTGAGTGTGTGCACCAGGACCCAGTGGCAGTGAGTGTGAACCTGGACCCAGTGGCAGTGAGTGTGAACCTGGACCCAGTGGCAGTGAGTGTGTGAACCTGGACCCAGTGGCAGTGAGTGTGTGAACCTGGACCCAGTGGCGATGAGTGTGTGCACCAGGACCCAGTGGCAGTGAGTGTGTGCACCAGGACCCAGTGGCAGTGAGTGTGAACCTGGACCCAGTGGTGGTGAGTGTGTGAACCTGGACCCAGGGGTGGTGAGTGTGTGAACCTGGACCCAGGGGTGGTGAGTGTGTGAACCTGGACCCAGTGGCAGTGAGTGTGTGAACCTGGACCCAGTGGCGGTGAGTGTGAACCAGGACCCAGTGGCAGTGAGCGTGTGCACCAGGACCCAGTGGCAGTGAGCGTGTGCACCAGGACCCAGGGGTGGTGAGTGTGTGAACCTGGACCCAGTGGCGGTGAGTGTGTGAACCAGGACCCAGTGGCAGTGAGTGTGTGAACCTGGACCCAGTGGCAGTGAGCGTGTGCACCAGGACCCAGTGGCAGTGAGCGTGTGCACCAGGACCCAGTGGCAGTGAGTGTGTGAACCTGGACCCAGTGGCAGTGAGTGTGTGCACCAGGACCCAGGGGTGGTGAGTGTGTGCACCTGGACCCAGTGACGGTGAGTGTGTGAACCTGGACCCAGTGGCGGTGAGTGTGTGAACCTGGACCCAGTGGCGGTGAGTGTGTGCACCTGGATCCAGTGGCGGTGAGTGTGTGAACCTGGATCCAGTGGCAGTGAGTGTGTGAACCTGGAGCCAGTGGCAGAGAGTGTGTGAACCTGGACCCAGTGGCGGTGAGTGTGTGAACCTGGACCCAGTGACAGTGAGTGTGTGAACCAGGACCCAGTGGCAGTGAGCGTGTGAACCTGGACCCAGTGGCGGTGAGTGTGTGCACCAGGACCCAGTGGCAGTGAGTGTGTGAACCAGGACCCAGTGGCAGTGAGTGTGTGCACCAGGACCCAGTGGCAGTGAGTGTGTGAACCTGGACCCAGTGGCGGTGAGTGTGTGAACCTGGACCCAGTGGCAGTGAGTGTGTGCACCAGGACCCAGTGGCAGTGAGTGTGTGAACCTGGACCCAGTGGCAGTGAGTGTGTGAACCTGGACCCAGTGGCGGTGAGTGTGTGAACCTGGACCCAGTGGCGGTGTGTGTGTGAACCTGGACCCAGTGGCAGTGAGTGTGTGAACCTGGACCCAGTGGCAGTGAGTGTGTGAACCAGGACCCAGTGGCAGTGAGTGTGTGAACCAGGACCCAGTGGCAGTGAGTGTGCACCAGGACCCAGTGGCAGTGAGTGTGTGAACCTGGACCCAGTGGCAGTGAGTGTGTGCACCAGGACCCAGTGGCAGTGAGTGTGTGAACCAGGACCCAGTGGCAGTGAGTGTGCACCAGGACCCAGTGGCAGTGAGTGTGTGAACCTGGACCCAGTGGCAGTGAGTGTGTGCACCAGGACCCAGTGGCAGTGAGTGTGTGAACCTGGACCCAGTGGCAGTGAGTGTGTGCACCAGGACCCAGTGGCAGTGAGTGTGTGAACCAGGACCCAGTGGCAGTGAGTGTGTGAACCTGGACCCAGTGGCAGTGAGTGTGTGAACCAGGACCCAGTGGCAGTGAGTGTGTGAACCTGGACCCAGTGGCGGTGTGTGTGTGAACCTGGACCCAGTGGCAGTGAGTGTGTGAACCTGGACCCAGTGGCGGGGAGTGTGTGCACCAGGACCCAGTGGCAGTGAGCGTGTGAACCAGGACCCAGTGGCAGTGAGTGTGTGAACCTGGACCCAGTGGCAGTGAGTGTGTGCACCAGGACCCAGTGGCGGTGAGTGTGTGAACCTGGACCCAGGGGCAGTGAGAGTGTGAACCTGGACCCAGTGGCGGTGAGTGTGTGGACCCAGTGGCGGTGAGTGTGTGCACCAGGACCCAGTGGCGGTGAGTGTGTGGACCCAGTGGCGGTGAGTGTGAGAGCCTGGACCCAGTGGCGGTGAGTGTGTGCACCTGGACCCAGTGGCGGTGAGTGTGTGCACCAGGACCCAGTGGCAGTGAGTGTGTGCACCAGGACCCAGGGGCAGTGAGTGTGTGCACTAGGACCCAGTGGCAGTGAGTGTGTGAACCTGGACCCAGTGGCGGTGTGTGTGTGAACCTGGACCCAGTGGCAGTGAGTGTGTGAACCTGGACCCAGTGGCGGGGAGTGTGTGCACCAGGACCCAGTGGCGGTGTGTGTGTGAACCTGGACCCAGTGGCAGTGAGTGTGTGAACCTGGACCCAGTGGCAGTGAGTGTGTGAACCAGGACCCAGTGGCAGTGAGTGTGTGAACCAGGACCCAGTGGCAGTGAGTGTGTGCACCAGGACCCAGTGGCAGTGAGTGTGTGAACCAGGACCCAGTGGCAGTGAGTGTGTGAACCTGGACCCAGTGGCAGTGAGTGTGTGCACCAGGACCCAGTGGCCATGAGTGTGTGAACCTGGACCCAGGGGCAGTGAGTGTGTGAACCAGGACCCAGTGGCAGTGAGTGTGTGCACCAGGACCCAGTGGCAGTGAGTGTGTGAACCAGGACCCAGTGGCAGTGAGTGTGTGAACCTGGACCCAGTGGCAGTGAGTGTGTGCACCAGGACCCAGTGGCGGTGAGTGTGTGAACCTGGACCCAGGGGCAGTGAGAGTGTGAACCTGGACCCAGTGGCGGTGAGTGTGTGGACCCAGTGGCGGTGAGTGTGTGCACCAGGACCCAGTGGCGGTGAGTGTGTGGACCCAGTGGCGGTGAGTGTGAGAGCCTGGACCCAGTGGCGGTGAGTGTGTGCACCTGGACCCAGTGGCGGTGAGTGTGTGCACCAGGACCCAGTGGCAGTGAGTGTGTGCACCAGGACCCAGGGGCAGTGAGTGTGTGCACTAGGACCCAGTGGCAGTGAGTGTGTGAACCTGGACCCAGTGGCGGTGAGTGTGTGAACCTGGACCCAGGGGCAGTGAGTGTGTGAACCAGGACCCAGTGGCAGTGAGTGTGAGAGCCTGGACCCAGTGGCAGTGAGTGTGTGCACCAGGACCCAGGGGCAGTGAGTGTGTGAACCTGGACCCAGTGGCAGTGAGTGTGAGAGCCTGGACCCAGTGGCAGTGAGTGTGAGAGCCTGGACCCAGTGGCAGTGAGTGTGAGAGCCTGGACCCAGTGGCAGTGTGTGTGTGAACCAGGACCCAGCGGCAGTGAGTGTGTGAACCTGGACCCAGTGGCAGTGAGTGTGTGAACCTGGACCCAGTGGCAGTGAGTGTGTGAACCTGGACCCAGTGGCGGGGAGTGTGTGCACCAGGACCCAGTGGCAGTGAGTGTGTGAACCTGGACCCAGTGGCGATGAGTGTGTGCACCAGGACCCAGTGGCAGTGAGTGTGTGCACCAGGACCCAGTGGCAGTGAGTGTGTGAACCTGGACCCAGTGGCAGTGAGTGTGAACCTGGACCCAGTGGCAGTGAGTGTGTGAACCAGGACCCAGTGGCAGTGAGTGTGTGAACCTGGACCCAGTGGCGATGAGTGTGTGCACCAGGACCCAGTGGCAGTGAGTGTGTGCACCAGGACCCAGTGGCAGTGAGTGTGAACCTGGACCCAGTGGCAGTGAGTGTGTGCACCAGGACCCAGTGGCAGTGAGTGTGCACCAGGACCCAGTGGCGATGAGTGTGTGAACCTGGACCCAGTGGCAGTGAGTGTGTGAACCTGGACCCAGTGGCGGTGAGTGTGTGAACCTGGACCCAGGGGTGGTGAGTGTGTGAACCTGGACCCAGTGGCAGTGAGCGTGTGCACCAGGACCCAGGGGTGGTGAGTGTGTGAACCTGGACCCAGTGGCAGTGAGCGTGTGCACCAGGACCCAGGGGCGGTGAGTGTGTGAACCTGGACCCAGGGGTGGTGAGTGTGTGAACCTGGACCCAGGGGTGGTGAGCGTGTGCACCAGGACCCAGGGGAAGTGAGAGTGCACCAGGACCCAGGGGCAGTGAGTGTGTGAACCTGGACCCAGTGGCAGTGAGTGTGTGAACCTGGACCCAGGGGTGGTGAGTGTGTGAACCTGGACCCAGGGGTGGTGAGTGTGTGAACCTGGACCCAGTGGCAGTGAGCGTGTGCACCAGGACCCAGTGGCAGTGAGTGTGTGCACCAGGACCCAGGGGTGGTGAGTGTGTGAACCTGGACCCAGGGGTGGTGAGTGTGTGAACCTGGACCCAGGGGTGGTGAGTGTGTGAACCTGGACCCAGTGGCGGTGAGTGTGTGAACCTGGACCCAGTGGCAGTGAGCGTGTGCACCAGGACCTAGTGGCAGTGAGTGTGTGCACCAGGACCCAGTGGCAGTGAGTGTGTGCACCAGGACCCAGTGGCAGTGAGTGTGTGCACCAGGACCCAGTGGCAGTGAGTGTGTGAACCAGGACCCAGTGGCAGTGAGTGTGCACCAGGACCCAGTGGCAGTGAGTGTGTGAACCTGGACCCAGTGGCAGTGAGTGTGTGCACCAGGACCCAGTGGCAGTGAGTGTGTGAACCTGGACCCAGTGGCAGTGAGTGTGTGCACCAGGACCCAGTGGCAGTGAGTGTGTGAACCAGGACCCAGTGGCAGTGAGTGTGTGAACCTGGACCCAGTGGCAGTGAGTGTGTGAACCAGGACCCAGTGGCAGTGAGTGTGTGAACCTGGACCCAGTGGCGGTGTGTGTGTGAACCTGGACCCAGTGGCAGTGAGTGTGTGAACCTGGACCCAGTGGCGGGGAGTGTGTGCACCAGGACCCAGTGGCAGTGAGCGTGTGAACCAGGACCCAGTGGCAGTGAGTGTGTGAACCTGGACCCAGTGGCAGTGAGTGTGTGCACCAGGACCCAGTGGCGGTGAGTGTGTGAACCTGGACCCAGGGGCAGTGAGAGTGTGAACCTGGACCCAGTGGCGGTGAGTGTGTGGACCCAGTGGCGGTGAGTGTGTGCACCAGGACCCAGTGGCGGTGAGTGTGTGGACCCAGTGGCGGTGAGTGTGAGAGCCTGGACCCAGTGGCGGTGAGTGTGTGCACCTGGACCCAGTGGCGGTGAGTGTGTGCACCAGGACCCAGTGGCAGTGAGTGTGTGCACCAGGACCCAGGGGCAGTGAGTGTGTGCACTAGGACCCAGTGGCAGTGAGTGTGTGAACCTGGACCCAGTGGCGGTGTGTGTGTGAACCTGGACCCAGTGGCAGTGAGTGTGTGAACCTGGACCCAGTGGCGGGGAGTGTGTGCACCAGGACCCAGTGGCGGTGTGTGTGTGAACCTGGACCCAGTGGCAGTGAGTGTGTGAACCTGGACCCAGTGGCAGTGAGTGTGTGAACCAGGACCCAGTGGCAGTGAGTGTGTGAACCAGGACCCAGTGGCAGTGAGTGTGTGCACCAGGACCCAGTGGCAGTGAGTGTGTGAACCAGGACCCAGTGGCAGTGAGTGTGTGAACCTGGACCCAGTGGCAGTGAGTGTGTGCACCAGGACCCAGTGGCGGTGAGTGTGTGAACCTGGACCCAGGGGCAGTGAGTGTGTGAACCAGGACCCAGTGGCAGTGAGTGTGTGCACCAGGACCCAGTGGCAGTGAGTGTGTGAACCAGGACCCAGTGGCAGTGAGTGTGTGAACCTGGACCCAGTGGCAGTGAGTGTGTGCACCAGGACCCAGTGGCGGTGAGTGTGTGAACCTGGACCCAGGGGCAGTGAGAGTGTGAACCTGGACCCAGTGGCGGTGAGTGTGTGGACCCAGTGGCGGTGAGTGTGTGCACCAGGACCCAGTGGCGGTGAGTGTGTGGACCCAGTGGCGGTGAGTGTGAGAGCCTGGACCCAGTGGCGGTGAGTGTGTGCACCTGGACCCAGTGGCGGTGAGTGTGTGCACCAGGACCCAGTGGCAGTGAGTGTGTGCACCAGGACCCAGGGGCAGTGAGTGTGTGCACTAGGACCCAGTGGCAGTGAGTGTGTGAACCTGGACCCAGTGGCGGTGAGTGTGTGAACCTGGACCCAGGGGCAGTGAGTGTGTGAACCAGGACCCAGTGGCAGTGAGTGTGAGAGCCTGGACCCAGTGGCAGTGAGTGTGTGCACCAGGACCCAGGGGCAGTGAGTGTGTGAACCTGGACCCAGTGGCAGTGAGTGTGAGAGCCTGGACCCAGTGGCAGTGAGTGTGAGAGCCTGGACCCAGTGGCAGTGAGTGTGAGAGCCTGGACCCAGTGGCAGTGTGTGTGTGAACCAGGACCCAGCGGCAGTGAGTGTGTGAACCTGGACCCAGTGGCAGTGAGTGTGTGAACCTGGACCCAGTGGCAGTGAGTGTGTGAACCTGGACCCAGTGGCGGGGAGTGTGTGCACCAGGACCCAGTGGCAGTGAGTGTGTGAACCTGGACCCAGTGGCGATGAGTGTGTGCACCAGGACCCAGTGGCAGTGAGTGTGTGCACCAGGACCCAGTGGCAGTGAGTGTGTGAACCTGGACCCAGTGGCAGTGAGTGTGAACCTGGACCCAGTGGCAGTGAGTGTGTGAACCAGGACCCAGTGGCAGTGAGTGTGTGAACCTGGACCCAGTGGCGATGAGTGTGTGCACCAGGACCCAGTGGCAGTGAGTGTGTGCACCAGGACCCAGTGGCAGTGAGTGTGAACCTGGACCCAGTGGCAGTGAGTGTGTGCACCAGGACCCAGTGGCAGTGAGTGTGCACCAGGACCCAGTGGCGATGAGTGTGTGAACCTGGACCCAGTGGCAGTGAGTGTGTGAACCTGGACCCAGTGGCGGTGAGTGTGTGAACCTGGACCCAGGGGTGGTGAGTGTGTGAACCTGGACCCAGTGGCAGTGAGCGTGTGCACCAGGACCCAGGGGTGGTGAGTGTGTGAACCTGGACCCAGTGGCAGTGAGCGTGTGCACCAGGACCCAGGGGCGGTGAGTGTGTGAACCTGGACCCAGGGGTGGTGAGTGTGTGAACCTGGACCCAGGGGTGGTGAGCGTGTGCACCAGGACCCAGGGGAAGTGAGAGTGCACCAGGACCCAGGGGCAGTGAGTGTGTGAACCTGGACCCAGTGGCAGTGAGTGTGTGAACCTGGACCCAGGGGTGGTGAGTGTGTGAACCTGGACCCAGGGGTGGTGAGTGTGTGAACCTGGACCCAGTGGCAGTGAGCGTGTGCACCAGGACCCAGTGGCAGTGAGTGTGTGCACCAGGACCCAGGGGTGGTGAGTGTGTGAACCTGGACCCAGGGGTGGTGAGTGTGTGAACCTGGACCCAGGGGTGGTGAGTGTGTGAACCTGGACCCAGTGGCGGTGAGTGTGTGAACCTGGACCCAGTGGCAGTGAGCGTGTGCACCAGGACCTAGTGGCAGTGAGTGTGTGCACCAGGACCCAGTGGCAGTGAGTGTGTGCACCAGGACCCAGTGGCGGTGAGTGTGTGAACCTGGACCCAGTGGCGGTGAGTGTGTGAACCAGGACCCAGTGGCAGTGAGCGTGTGAACCTGGACCCAGTGGCAGTGAGCGTGTGCACCAGGACCCAGTGGCAGTGAGTGTGTGCACCAGGACCCAGTGGCGGTGAGTGTGTGAACCTGGACCCAGGGGCAGTGAGAGTGTGAACCTGGACCCAGTGGCAGTGAGTGTGTGAACCTGGACCTAGTGGCAGTGAGTGTGTGCACCAGGACCCAGGGGTGGTGAGTGTGTGCACCTGGACCCAGTGATAGTGAGTGTGTGAACCTGGATCCAGTGGCGGTGAGTGTGTGAACCTGGACCCAGGGGTGGTGTGTGTGTGAACCTGGAGCCAGTGGCAGTGAGTGTGTGAACCTGGACCCAGTGGCAGTGAGTGTGTGAACCTGGACCCAGGGGCAGTGAGTGTGTGAACCTGGACCCAGTGGCAGTGAGTGTGTGAACCTGGAGCCAGTGGCAGTGAGTGTGTGAACCTGGACCCAGTGGCAGTGAGTGTGTGAACCTGGACCCAGGGGCAGTGAGTGTGTGAACCTGGACCCAGTGGCGGGGAGTGTGTGAACCTGGACCCAGTGATGGTGAGTGTGTGAACCTGGACCCAGTGGTGGTGAGTGTGTGCACTAGGACCCAGTGGCAGTGAGTGTGTGAACCTGGACCCAGTGGCGGTGAGTGTGTGAACCTGGACCCAGTGGTGGTGAGTGTGTGCACTAGGACCCAGTGGCGGTGAGTGTGTGAACCTGGACCCAGTGGCGGTGAGTGTGTGAACCTGGACCCAGTGGCAGTGTGTGTGTGAACCTGGACCCAGGGGTGGTGAGTGTGTGAACCTGGACCCAGTGGTGGTGAGTGTGTGCACCAGGACCCAGTGGTGGTGAGTGTGTGAACCTGGACCCAGTGGTGGTGTGTGTGTGCACTAGGACCCAGTGGCGGTGAGTGTGTGAACCTGGACCCAGTGGTGGTGAGTGTGTGCACCAGGACCCAGTGGTGGTGAGTGTGTGAACCTGGACCCAGGGGTGGTGAGTGTGTGAACCTGGACCCAGGGGTGGTGAGTGTGTGCACTACGACCCAGTGGTGGCAAATGGACGTGCTGTCCTGGATCCAAAACTACGCAAGTCTCGCAATTTTTATTAAAATGGTTCAGGAGCATAGTTCCTCCTTTTATAGCAAAATAATTTGGAGATCAGCCATTTTGTCACAAACTTTACAATTGCTACCTGTATCTTTTTGTTTGATTGTCCATTTTAAAGTGCTTCAATAAATTTATTTGAAACGGCAGTCTTTATTTCAGTAATGGGTTACAGAGCATTGACAAAGTGGACAATAGTTTGTATGCGAATAATTTTCATTGGTTTGCCTTGACTGTTATAAATAACAAGTTCAGTTGTACAAGTAGTTTTAAGTGAGCATTCCTGGTCATCCAACTTTACTCATTGACAGCTACAGTTGTGATGTGTGCAGTTTTCGTCACCTTTACTCTGCCCTGCTCTTTGGGTCGTTTGTGTAGTACATTAACGTTTTGCATGCTGTTCATGGGTTTCCCCATAACGGAGAATATACCAACATCTTAAGAAAGATTTATTTTCCACCTTGTGCCTCATTTTTTTAAATATAAATTCAGAGTACCCAATTAATGTTTTCCAATTTAGGGGCAATTTAGAGTGGTCAATCCACCTAGCCTGCACATCTTTGGGTTGTGGGGGTGAGACTCGCGCAGACACGGGGAGAATGTGCAAACTCCACATGGACAGTGACCCAGAGCCGGGATCAAACCCGGGACCTCGGCAACTTGAGGTGGCAGTGCTACCACTGCGCCACCGTGTCGCCCTTCATCTCTACAACTTGATAACTTGCATGGCTCCCCCAGATCCGCATTTTAAACTGAATAGATTGTAACATACAACTGTTAACTTTGTGTTGTCTGTTTTTCAGTTGTTGGAGTGTGGTGGGAATCTATTCGATGCAATCTCCATTGCAGTTAAAGCAGCACTTCATAATACTAAGTAAGAAATTGGTTTCAGGTGTCTTAGAGATGTTGCCAAAAGCCATTTGACATCCTTATAAGCTGAAGTAACATTCTGCACTTTGCAATCCCAGATATTAAACACAGTAAAGTCGCCATAGTCCCAGATGATCATCGGCTGCTTTCCCCTTTGAGGGGGAGAGCTGACTGGTGGTGATTTAACCTGAGGATCATCACATCTCGGGCGAGGGGCAAGATTGGGAAGGCGGGGCCTTCATGAATAACCTTAGCTGGTATGGGAATTGAAACCACGCTGCTGGCCTTGCTTTGGATCACGAACCAGCTGTCCAGCCAACTGAGCTAAACCTGACACACTAAGACCGACACAAAATACCTGTTCAATGCCTCAGCCATTTCCTCATTTTCCATTATTAAATACCCCATTTTCATACTCTAAAGCACCAATGTTTATCTTAGCCACCCTTTCATTTTATATACTTGTAGAAACTTTTGCTATCTGTTTTTATATTCTGAGCTAATTCATAACCTTTCTTTATGTTTTTCGTGGCTTTCTGATGACGTTTAAAGATTTCCCAATCCTCTAGTCTCCCACTAACCCTTGCCACTTTGGATGCATTTTCTTTCAATTTGATACCCTCCTTTATTTCCTTAGATATCCATGGCCAATTATCCCCTTTCCTACAGTCCTTCTTTTCACTGGTATATACTTTTACTGAGCACTGTGAAAACTTGCTTTGAAAGTCCTCCCCTTTTCCTCAATTGTCCCACCACAAAGTCTTTGCTCCCAGTCTACCTTCACCAACTCCTCCCTCATCACATTGTAGTCTCCTTTGTTTGAGCACAAGACACTGGTATTCGATTTTAACCATCTGTATTTTAAATTCAACTATACAGCATGCAACCCCCACACAGACCAAGGCTGGAATTGAACCCGGGTCCCTGGTGCTGTGAGGCAGCAGTGCTAAAACTGTGCCACTGTGCCGCCCTTTACCAGCACTTCCCTTTATCAAGGGAAGACCTTTTTATTAAGGGTACTATACCAATCCTTAACCCATGCTGAGTTTTTAAAAATTCTTCCATGGGATCACTGGTGTCCATCTCCGGTCACTAGGTCATTTCCGAGGGCACTTAAAAGTCATTGCTGGGTTAAATATGGCCAAGAGTGCGATGTTTGTGGTGCAGGCAAGGGGCCAGGAGAATAGACTGAAGGAGCTGCCATTTAGGCTGGTTGAGGAAGGTTTCCGGTACTTGGAGATAGAGGTGGCACGAGACTGGGGCAGGTTGCACAAGTTAAATTTGACTAGAGTGGTGGAACAAATGAAGAGGGAGTTTCGGAGATGAAGATGCACTCCCGCTGTCGCTGGCGGGGAGATGGTGCAGACTGGAAAAATGACAATGCTCCCTAGATTCCTGTTCATCTTACAGTTCCTCCCGATCTTTATCCCATGGTCCTTCTTCAAAAGGACTGGCAAAATCATCATGAGCTTTGTCTGGGCGGGAAAATCCCCGCGGGTGAAGAAGGCGATGCTTGAGAGGAGCTGCAGCGAGGGAGGGCTGGCATTGCTGAGTCTGATCAACTATTACTGGGCAGTCCAGGGGGAGAAAGAGGCCGATGTTTGGCCTTTGCTTCCCTGATAGCCCGGCAACGAATATTATTGGCGTGGAGGGACTCAAAGCCCCCGAAGACTGAGTGGTGGCTTGCGGACATGTCGAGTTTCCTGGGGATGGAAAAAATTAAGTTCGCCTTGAGGGGATCTGTGCAGGGGTTCGCCCGGAGGTGGCAACCATTCATTGACTTATTTGCGGGAGAGTGAGCGTCAGTAGGAAGGGCGGGGGGGGGGTAGAGTAGAGTAGGAGGGAAAATATGGTGGGTAGTACCGGTGGGAGGGGGACGGGCTTGTGCAATATGTTATGATGGAAGTATTGAAAGTACGTGGATGTTTGCACATTTTTGCCTTTTTTGCTTTCTTTCTGATGATGTCTGTAACTGTTTATAAAGCCAAAAACTACCTCAATAAAATTGTTTATTAAAAAAAAACTATTACTGGGCAGCTAACATAGCCAGGATAAGGAAGTGGATGGTGGGTACGGGGTTTATTTGGGAGCGGGTGGAGGCGGCTTCGTGCAGGGGCACGAGTTTGGCAGCCCTGGTCACGGCTCCCCTACCGCTGTCGCTGGCCAGGTACTCCACCAGCCCGGTGGTGGGGGCGGCCCTGCGGATATGGGGCCAGTGGAGGAGGCATGTAGGGGAGGTGGGTGCGCCTGTCTGGGCTCCAATATGTGATAACCATCGATTTACCCCCGGGAACATGGATGGAGGGTTTCCAACATGGCGGCGGGCGGAGATGAGGGTGGGCGATATGTTCCTGGAGGGGAGCTTTGCGAGTTTGAGGGGCTTGGAGGAGAAATTTGGGCTTGTATGGGGAAATGACTTTAGGTACTTACAGATGCGGGACTTTGTCCGCAGACAGGTGCCATCCTACCCACGCCTCCCGCCAATAGGGATCCAGGACAGAATAGTCTCTAGGGGAGAAGGAGGAGAGGGTAGAGTCTCGGATATTTACAAGGTGCTCATGAAGGGGGAAGAGTCCCAGACGGAGGAACTGAAACTCAAATGGGAGGCGGAGCTTGGCGGGGAGATGGAGGACGGGCTGTGGGCAGAAGCCCTGAGTAGGGTAAACTCAACCGCAACATGTGCCAGGCTCGGCCTGATTCAATTTAAGGTCGTTCAACGGGCCCACATGACGGTAGCTGGGATGAGCAAATTCTTTGGGGTAGAGGACAAGTGCGCTAGATGTGCGGGAGGACCAGCGAACCACGTTCACATGTTTTGGGCATGTCCTAAGCTTAGGGGGTACTGGGAGGGATTTGCGGGGATCATGTCCGGGGTGCTAAAAACAAGGGTGGCGATGAGTCCAGGGGTGGCAATTTTCGGGGTTTCCAGGGGGAGAAAGAGGCCGGTGTTCTGGTCTTTGCTTCCCTAATAGCCCGGCAGCAAATACTGCTGGCATGGAGGGACTCAAAACCCCCGAAGACCGAACAATGGCTTTCGGACATGTCAAGTTTTCTGGGTATGGAAAAAATTAAGTTCGCCTTGAGGGTATCTGTACTGGGGTTCGCCCGAAGGTGGCAACCATTCATCGACTTCTTCGCGGGAGAGTGAACGTCAGCGGGGGGGGGGAAGGAAAGGAGGGGGGGGGGGGGGGGGAGAGATTAGAGTAGAGTAGGAGGGATAAATAGATGGGTAGTGTCTATGGAAGAGGAGCGGGCATGTGCAGTATGGTTTGATTGAAGTATTAGTTTTACGTTGATGTTTGCATATTTTTGTTATCTGTAACTGTTTACAATGCCGAAAAATACCTCAATAAAATTGTTTGCTTAAAAAAAAAAGTCATTGCTGGGGAATGCGAATGACAAACTATCAATGATAGTCTCATGGTCACCATTACTGAGGCTAACCTCTAATTCCAGATTTATTCATTGAAGTTAAACTCCACCAGCTGCAGTAGTGGGATTTGAACCCTGTCACCGTCTGGTCTTCTGGATTACTAGTCCAGTGACATTACCACTACATTACCATGTCCCCTGGTTTATCATCCAGTTTTATGTCTGAGAGGTAATGGTACCTGTATGTGGCATGTTGAATTTCCTTAAGCTGGCACTGCCCTTCAATTTAAAAACACCAAGTCTACAAATAGATAACACATAGGGCTAATTGCCAAAATAAAAAAAGTTACAAAACAATTCAGATATGTCACAGTAATTTAACATCAACTGCTTGCTGATTATAAATTTACAATGTCTAATATCGATAGGGATCTATAAGATTAAATTAGAATTAGATTCCATCGATATCTCATAAATTAACAGCATTCGATAAACAGTCTATTGAATAGACTGGTGTTTGGCTGCTCGTAGATCGCAATGTTTCCAGACTCCTACAGTGAGCTGGCATGGGTGCAGAGATGTTGACTGAAAAGAGATTGTTTTATGCAAAGAGGAGATGCAGCGTGACCACTTTCACTTCATTTTCTGCATCTTTTCAAGAATTCCAAAGGTCCGAGTACTCGAAGATGATGAAGGTTCCAAGGAAATTGAGCTCTCGGATGATCCATATGACTGCATTTGTCTCAACGTGGAAAATGTACCTTGCATCATCACTTTAAGCAAAGTAAGATACACCTGCGGAAAACTCCTGTTTTTTAAATAGGCGACAGTTTTAGATAGAGGATCCGGATCGGCACAGGCTTGGAGGGTCGAAGGGCCTGTTCCTGTGCTGTAATTTTTCTTTGTTCTTTAAAACCTATAAGAAAAAGCATGTGATCTCCTGCTGTTTGCATGATCGGAGGGGTTTGTTTCTGTGATAGCTATTATCTTCATGCTAAAGTTTCTATATGCATTTAAACAGCATTAAAAACAACTTTTATGGAGCGACTTGACAAAAGTTCCCACTTTAAAACAAAAAAAAAATGTTTTCTAAATGTTTTTGCTCCAAGTACTGTCGTGGGTTTTTCTACAAAAGTAGGTGATTTGTGGAAGACGTTTTGTTCACCTTCAGTTGTGATCTTTGTGTGCTTATGAGGTTTTAATGTGAGGTGCATATTTATTGCAGATGATTGGAAGTTGAACCTTTTGCTGTAGTCTTTTTGTTATTGTGCCCTCCCTTTGATGTGTTAGCAAGGCCTGTTTTGCATGATTTGAGGAGAGAGTCTTGGGGAGCTTGTTCTGGGTGTTTAAAAGCCTGGATGGTTTGGATGATGTTGGGCCCTGTACATGTGAATGGTCTTTATTTTTTCACTTGCACTGTGAATGTAAGGGTTTCAGCAATGTGAAATTGGTCCAGCAGATGCACCACCATCCATTTAACCCCTTGCGTCTGTTCCACCATCAATATGAATAACGTAAACTGCATTGTTCTGTTGTTTTATAATTTGCCCTTTTTATATAGCAAATTCCCCGTCGTGATCAGGGCTCTCGCCAACACCAGGTTTGAGTGGCTGTGGCAGAGTACATTGTATGGTGTGGCCGTGAGAGAGAATGTCACGTCTGTGAAGAAAGGTGACAAAAGGGTGCCTCCGCATTAGTATCAGCAGATGCCAGTCATATTTTTTAACGTGTATAGGAGATGCCATACATATGAAACAGTAAGAAGTCTTACAACACCAGGTTAAAGTCCAACAGGTTTACAAAGAAAAAATGAATCATTCACCTGAGGAAGGAGCTGCGCTCCGAAAACTAGTGATTCAAAACAAATCTGTTGGACTTTAACCTGGTGTTGTAAGACTTCTTACTGTGCCACCCCAGTCCAATACCGGTGCATCTCCACATCATATATATGAAAAGCCACTAGATGTCCTCACAACCAGAACCCAACTTTACAGTTTACTCATGTTGGTTCACTCAGCAACACCCGGAATGTGCCAAAAGGAAATAGAGGGAGTACAGGGCCAACGTATTCCTGTAAAGGTGAAGGGTGGGACCAACACGTCTAGAGAACTTTGGATGTCAAGGAATGTACAGGATTAGATGAGGGAAGAAAAGGGAGGCTTATGGTACTGGGGGTTCAAACCGTGGAAGCCTCAGTGAAGTGTAAAAAATGCAGAGGGCACTTTAACAAAAGAAAGAAATTAGGAGAGTGAAGAGGAGGCATGAGAAACACCGGCAGACAAAACAGGCAATTCTGAGGTGTTCTATATGTATATTAAGGGCAAGAGGGTAACCTAGGAAACAGTAGGGTTCCATTAGGTACCTAAGTGGCAATTTGTGCATGGAGCCGAAAGACATAGGTGAGGTTTTAAATGGATTTTTTTGCATCTGTGTTCACTACAGAAAAGGTGATGTAGGTATAGAAATCATGGAGGAGGGCCATGCTATAAATTGAACAAGGAGGGATGAGGTCCGAGCGGGTTTAGAGGACTTAAAAGTGGGTAAATACCGAGTTTTAGACTTTCCAGTCCCTCGGTAAATGTATTACTGATGAGGTTTTTCTTCTGCAGATCGGTCACAGGCATGTGGTCGATGCCACCTCGCAGGAGGAAGCTTGCCGCATGGCCAGCCTGTTTGTCTCCGTCACCAGCAAAGGGACCATCACTTGCTTCAGGAAAGTTGGAGGAGGCAGTTTGGATCCAGCAAGTATCTTTGAAATGTTAGAGGTAAGAGTCGATGCCGTAGTTGAAGGATTGGATAGCCGCTGCTGTGATTCAGCTCAGCCATTTGGCAGCCGCCTTTCTTTCCTGTCACGCTTTCCACGTTGCCTTGGTCTTTCGATGCAGTTAGCCAAACAATGCCAGTGAAATTCCCACTATATGATTTGATTACAGTTGGCTACTTGAGTTTGGTTTGTGCTTAAGGGTGGCTGAAATTACCTCCATCGGCTTCTGCTACATTGCTCACCGTTTCCAAACTGAAGGGCTGATCGGTTTATCACCACGTGTGTTCCAGCCGGTTGCTCAGTGGCGTGCGGGAATGTTATGGGTGGTCATGTGCATGTACATCCTCTCCCTTTGCGTGCAAGTAGCTCATTTTGCCCTTCTTTTGAGATTGCAAGGTTACTACATTCCAGCTGTGGATCTGTATCGCACCAATATGAAACCTATGCACTTTGACAGATTGACTGAAATCTGCAGACACCGTCAATCTGTCATCAAAGATCGCCATCAGCTTAGCACTTGTAACACTTGCTGCCTCTGTGCCCAGGTCAAACATTTTCCCTGATATTGCTGTCTCTCTTCCTGGGAGCACCCCTTTCACATTTAACATACCTCAAACCTGAATTTAAAATAACTTGTAACCAATTCTGGTACCATTATTCGAGAAGGGAGGAAGGGAGAAACCTGGAAACTACAGGCCGGTCAGTCTAACCTCAGCGATGGGAAAGCTGTTGGAAACGATTCTGAGAGACCAAATTATTCTGCTTTTCGAGAGGCAGGGATTAATCAAAAACAGTCAGCATGGTTTTTTTTAAGGGGAGGTCGTGTCTGACTAACGTAATTGAATTTTTTGAAGAGATAATCAGATGTGTAGATGAGGGCAATGCATTTGATGTATCTACTTGGACTTCAGCAAGGCTTTTGAGAAGGTTCCACATGGGAGACTGACAGCGAAGGTAAGAGCCCGTGGGATCCCAGGAAATTTGGCAAATTGGATCCAGAATTGGCTGAGTGGCAGGAAGCAGAGGCTGATGGTCAATCAGTGTTTTTCTGACTGGAAGCCTGTCTGTGGGGTCCCACAGGGATCAGTGTTGGGCACCTTGCTGTTCGTGGTTTATATAAATGATTTAGACATGAATGTAGGGGGATTGATTAGCAAATTCGCGGATGATACAAAAATTGGTGGTATGGTAAACAGTGAGGAGGATAGCCTTCGATTACAGAAGGATATAGACGGGCTGGTCAGATGGGCTGATCAGTGGCAAATGGAATTCAATCCGAATAAGTGTGAGGTGATGCACTTGGGCGGGACAAACAAGGCAAAAGAATACATGTTAAACGACAGGACCCTGGGAAGCACTGAGGTTCATAAGGACCTTATGGTATGGGCAGCACAGTGGTTAGCACTGCTGCCTCACGCCACCGAGGACCCGTGTTCAATCCCGGCCCCGGGTCAGTGTCCGAGTGGAGTTTCCATGTTCTCCCCGTGTCTTATGTGCAGATAAGTGGTTTGGCTATTCTAAATTGCCCCTTAATTGGAATTTTAAAAATTGGGTACTTTAAATTTATAAGTCATATGGTATACTTGCGTTTATTAGATAAGGCACAGAGTTTAAGAGCAGGGAGGTTATGCTGGAACTGTATAAAATGTTGGTCAGGCCACAGCTAGAGTATTGTGTGCAGTTCTGAAATCCACATTATAGGAGGGATGATAGCACTGGAAAGGATGCAGAGGAGATTTATCAGGATGTTGTCTGGTGTTGAAGGGACTTTAGTGTGCGGATTAATTGCCCGCTTAAGGGTATTAATTTTATCTAGTTGCATGGCTATATTTTATAAGAAAGGCACTTGCTAAAGCATGCTGGGAATGTTTGAATATAGTTTAACACTGCTTTTGAACGAAAATAAGTAGATCAGGTAACGTAAACAAAATACTGTTTAGTATTTTGGACTCTTATGATAAGTTCTTCGGAAAGACAACAACCAAGGGCAAACATTTTAATTTTCTCTTGCGTTTGTTCCCAAGGTTTATCTTTTTGAAGTTGTTTATTTCACACTATAAATATAATGGTTTTCAGGTGTATAACTCCGAGTGCTGTAGAATGGCTATGCAGCCAGACCACTCCCCTCTCTGCAAATATTTGTGTCAACTAAATTTCCTTAATCGAACCTTCGAAGGATTTGTCTTTATTATAATTTCCACAACACCTGGATTGGAGAGTTTTAACTATGAAGCAAGATTGGATAGGCGGGGGCCGATTTCCTTGGCGCAAAGGAGGGTGGGGGGGACATGATTGAGATGTATAAAATTATGAGGGACATAGAGTAGACAGGAGGAAACTTTTCCCGTTAGTGGAGGGATGAATGACCAGGGGGCATAGATTTAAGGTAAGGGGCAGGAGGTTTAGAGGGGAAGTGAGGAAGAGTGATGGGAGCCTGGAATTCACTGCCTGAAAGGCTAGTGGAGGCAGAGACCCTCATAACATTTAAAACGTAATTAGATAAGCACTTGCAATGCCAAGGCAAGACTAGGTTATGGGCTAAGTGTTGGAACATAGGATTACAATATTTAGGTGGTTGTTTTTGACCGGCGCAGAAGCAATGGGCCAAAGGGCCTTTTCTGTGCTGTAGACCTGTGACTCAATGCACAGCACTGTTAGCAGTGTTGGACAGCCCTTTGTTCCTGTTACTGAATGACTGTGATTGCAGCATTCATGATGGCAAACGAGAAACAACACATTCTGCTGCTTCCGTGCACATCACTGGTGGTTGTAATGGTGAAGTTGCCATTCCATTAAACGAGTGAAGCCTGCCACTTCTTGTTTTGCACTGTGTAGCATTTTTGTTCTAGCTTGAATGCTCAATTTGCCCGCTCTTGTTTCCAGGCAGAACAACATTCTTTTCACTGTCACTTTGATTTGGATGCGCGTATCTGGAGGCTAATGTGATTTGGTTTCCTGCATAATTTGCAAATTGATACTGCACTGCAGCGCAATATTTCCACCCTTGAAATTATAAACTGCGCAGTTTAAAAAGCTCCTCGTTGTCAAAGGCGCAGGCTTTAAGCTCCCTGAGCACGGCTGTCTGCGAGTTTGAACACGGGAAGCAAGTACACGTTTTTAGTGCCAAGCTGGTCTCGGTGAAAGCCAGTGGGAAGTGAGGTTTGCAGATCCGCTTAAAATGGCTCTGTTAAGCTGCTGTGCTCGAGTTGCATCCCGCTATACTCTATTAAATTTACATATGCAGAACTGTTACAAACAGAACTGTATTGTGCACCACCTGTATCATGTTTTAGTTCACACAATGGGTGCGATTCAACGGGACTAAGTGTCCGTGCCGTCGTGAACGCCGACGCATTTCACGACGGCGCGAAACGGGTGCGGGCAGTAGCAATTCTGGCCCCCGCAGTGGCCAGCACGGCGCTGGAGCGGTTCACGCCGCTCCAGCCTTGCATCCTGGCACGGACTGGGGGCGGCGTCAACCCGCGCATGCGCAGTGGCGAAGTGCCAACCGACGCATGCGCGGTAGATTCACAGAACGCTCCGGCCCCGATGCAACATGGCGCGGGGGTTCTGGGGCCGGAAGCGGAACAAAGTAGGCCCCGGGGGGAGAGGCTGGCCCGCCGATCGGTGAGCCCTGATCGCTGGCCAGACCCCATTGGAGGCCGCCCCCGACCCTTCGCGCAGAGCTTCCGCCGGCAGCGACCAGGGGCGAATGGCGCCGGCGGGACTCTGCTGTTTCCATGCGGCCGCTTGGCCCATCTGGGCCGGAGAATTGGCAGCTGCCGGCGACTGGCGCCGCACCAAATGCGCCAGCGCAAATGGCACCGATTATCCGCACCTCGGAAAATCGCATGCCGGCGGCATGGTGCAGTTGCGGCGATTCTCCAGTCCGGCGCGGGGCTCGGAGAATCGCGCCCAATACCTCTAAGGACATAACCAGAAGCTATTTAAGTAGTACTCCCATGAGAGAAATTTCAGGCTATTTGTTGACAGGAACCTAATGCTTGTGATGGGGTTCACAGAAGGAGTTGGAAGAAAAACTCATCAAGTTGGAGGGAATTTGGGCCATATTCACAGTCAAGTTTAGAGATATTTCTCCAATAAATGGTGTGACTAGGTATTCTAGAATCCTAGAATGGTTACTGCACGGAAGTGAGGCCATTCAGCCCATCCTGTTTGTGCTGCTTCTCTGCAAGAGCAGCTCTTTTTATTATAATAATTTTAAACCAGGCCCTGTTTTAATTGTGGTAGAACTCACTCACCATCCTTGTTTTCATTGTAAATCACCGTCACTATTCAGATCGTAGTCAGCTACCCAGCCCGTGTCACATTTCAGGAATTATTTTACTGTGTTGCGCAAAATATTTGAAAAAAGGAGTCCTCTAGCTATTGTCTGATCTTCTCTCTCACCGCCACCACAACCCCACCCTCATGATGGAACTGCCCTCTTTGTAAGATGTTGCATCTTTTGTTACAAACTCACTCGAACGCAGTGGTGCAATGTTTTGGAGTGACAGTACCTGTTTTCATAGAATGATGCACTGCAGAGGCAATTTACTGTCCTCTAGACCTCTGCCCCCATGATGCTTCATGGACAGATGGAAGAAAACTAAAGAGAGGGATTCACTGCCCCTCGAGGCCGCTGCAGGCAGGAATACCTGACTCACGGACGTTTACCTTGGCAATTACAATTTTGTTTCATGTCCATCCATATATAGTGAAGTCACAATGTGGAAAATGTGTCAGGGAAGGTTCAGAAGGGGGTGAAAATGTTGCGAAGGTAAATTAATCCAGGTCAGTTAATTCAAAGATTTCTAGGGTTGATAAGTGTAATTTGTAGTTGTCTAGATAGTTATTGATCAGGAAATGCATAACTTGTCCGCCGACTCCACACTTTGAAAATGGTCAAAACAATTAAAGGATTCCCTTGGGGTTCCTTCATGTTCTTGTCAATCAGACCTTCAATATTCTGTAATCTGCGATTTTATGGTTGTGTTTAATACACGATGTGGATTAAGGGAGTGGGTTTCCTCACAGCTCCAGGTGACAGGAGCCTCCAGCACCAACTTGACAGTTTTTAAATCCCAGAATGAAGTTGACCTTTCTTTCTTTCTCTCTCTCAGACAGGAAACCGAGTTGGAAAAGCTTTGCATAAATCATTGCAATCCACTTTGGAGACAGAAGAAAGTTTAGGGAAAAATCGCCAAAAAGTTGGATTTCTTGGTTGAATTTTGTACTGTAAATACTTTTCACTAATAAAGATTTATTTAAAATGCTGTATGTGTGGCTGGTACGAATTAACAGTATTTAACGCGGGAGGTTTCGATATTTTCCCTGCAATAAATTAACACGTAAAAACAAATGGGAAATGGTGTCCATTTCGTACAGTATTTTGGATGCAAATTGCCCCCACCAGTAAATGAGGTGAACTTGCAAGACATCCTGCTTGTGAAACAGGCCAGGCTGATTGACTCTCATCAGAGTTCCATCACATCCCACACTTGTCACCTTTGTGGATTGCCGTGCCAGATTCCGCATCGCAAGGCTAATTTTGGGATAAGGAGTCACTCCCACTCAAACCTGGTTTGAAAATCCTTCAAACCTCAAATCACAGGATTCTTCTGTGACAGATTTGCGTTGCTTTGCTCAGTGCCAGCTTCTTGTACTGTACTCTTGGTTGAGAGGATATTCCAATTCAGTCCAGATTTCTTTCCCTGACTAATTGATTTTCCTGTCCTCTGTCCCAGAGTCCAACGACGACCTCCTTCATGTAACGAAGGCTGCGTCTGATGTCTGGCGAGTTTGCCAGTGTACTGTTCAATTGGTCCCAATTGTATAATTGCATTGCCCTAGCTGTTCCAGTTTATGTTGACAATATATATGGTCCCTGGTAGGAAGAATAGAAAAGCAGCGTACTAACGAACTGGAAAGGGATTGCATTAATCCACGGTACAGAAGGACCTGTGTGTCCTGATATATGAACCAGAAAATGTTAGGCCACAGGTACAGCAAGTGATTAGGAAGGCAAATAGAATGTTGTTTATTTCAAGGGGAATGGAGTATAAAAGTTGGGATGCTGTGTTACCATTGTACAGGGTATTGATGCGACCACATCTAGACTGCTGTGCACAGTTTAGGTCTCATTTAAGAAAGGACATCATTGCATTAGAAGCAGTTCACTCGACTGATTCCTGAGATGAAAAGGTTATCGAGTAAAGTTAAAACTAAGATGAGAACATTTCTCTCGGAGAGTCATTCATCTGAAACGCTTCCGTAGAGAGCAATAAAAGTAAGATCGTTGAATATGTTTGAGGCAGAGGTAGATAGATTCTTGACCAACAAAGGAGTCAAAGGGTTTCAGAGTAGGTAGGGAAGTGCCATTGAGGCCACAGTCAGTATAGCCATGATCTTATTGAATGACAATAGTGTCAAGGGGCCTATTGATCCTAATATGTATGTACATTGCACCTCCAGCATGGGTCAACTAGATTAGGACAAAACAGTCAAACTCTCAAATTATCGTACAACAATCTCCTATTTTATACCTTATCAAGTTACCCCAAAAGTATCGAAACGCCATTATAAAGGGTATCTGAAACTTACAGTATCAAAACTTCATTACACACAGTGTCAAAACTTCATTACACACAGTATCAAAACTTCATTACACACAGTGTCAAAACTTCATTACACTCAGTGTCAAAACTTCATTACACACAGTGTCAAAACTTCATTATACACAGTGTCAAAACTTCATTATACATAGTGTCAAAACTTCATTACACACAGTATCAAAACTTCATTACACACAGTGTCAAAACTTCATTATACATAGTATCAAAACTTCATTACACACAGTATCAAAACTCTGTTCTACAAAATATATTAAAACTCATGGCTTTGACTTAAATACCCACCCGTTAAGAGGCAAGGTGATAGGACTCCACCTTGGTGGAACCCGATGTCCTCTCTGCGACCTGGAGCCAGGGTATGTTTTCTTACGATGGTTATTTCTGCAGGTTATCGCTTCAGAAGCCTTTGACCCTCCTTTGTATACATACCTTGCTTGTGCTTCCAGTCACGTACTCACAGGACAGCACTAACCAATCAATGTCCTTGAGTCACGGATGTGCAGAATCATGACTCGGGTGTTGTAAGGAACTTGACCGTGGGGGATCTGTGATCAATCACAGGGTGTTCAAGGCATAGCAACAGCCAGTATCCAATCAGCTCCTGTTCTTCACTGCAGGCCCCCCGCTGTTATGCTAATACAAAGTTAGTCTTTTTAACCATCAGGCTTTGCTGATGACGTTACGAATACCCACCAGGCTATAGTCCACCCTTGGATCCATTGAGCATGCTGGACACCAGTTTAGGTGGCCACCAGCATTACTGATTTGATTCAGAATTAAATCCGACTGCTTTCTGTTAGCATTCAAGACACAATTTTGCAGTGTCATTTTAACATTCATGTTCTCTTTCTCACTAGCAATATCAAAATCACAATTATGGCAATAATTATAATATGCAAAGCAATTCTTATCCACGAGTGCATTTATACTTTTGTGCCCCGATTCCAAATATCATCTCACCAGATAGTTTATTTTTTAGTCTTGTGCTTCCTGGTGTCCCTAGCTTGCTGGATAGCACCTACATACGTCCGATAGGTTTTAGTTAATTGTTGTCCAGTCACTCGCTTTCCTGGTGTCATCACGAATACCCATCAGGCCACAATATTTGCAAGTCTGAAAAAAACTTTGGCAAGTTCGCGGAAGATATTCTTTGTGTTTTGAGTGTCCTTGTGCACCTTATTATGCAGAGGCCACCTTTATCATCAATATCCAGTTCAACAATAGCATAACCCAGTACCAGTAACATGGAACCCAGGAATTTATTGGCTCTGCCTCACATCTGCGATCTTGCACATTTTGTAAGATATTGCATATTTGTGAACCAATTAACTGGCTTCATTGTACTGAATAAATAGAATGTAGATTATTCAATTCCCTACCAGAACATTAAAAAGGCAACAGAAGTGCCATTCGGCAACTGCTAACAAGCAAAAACTCACTGCCAAGACAAGCCTGAGCTAAGCGAGCATATTGTCCTCTGAATAGACTCACATGTCCAGCCCATCATCTCTATTCCAGTGAGAGTTCTCTGGGTCTACACTCATTGGAGTCTAGAAGTATGAGCGGGATCTTATTGAAACTTACAAGGTATTGAGAGACTTAAATAGAGTGGACGTGGAGAGGATGTTTCCACGAGTAGGAAAAACTAGAACCCGAGGCTACAGCCTCAGACTGAAGGGACGATCCTTTAAAGCTGAGATGAGGACAAATTTCTTCAGCCAGAGGGTGGTGAATCTGTGGAACACATTGCTGCAGAAGGCTGTGGAGGTCAAATCACTGAGTGTCTTTAAGACAGAAATAGCTAGGTTCTTGATTAATAAGAGGATCAGAGGTTATAGGGGAAGGCAGGAGAATGGGGATGAGAAACATATCAGCCATGATTGAATGGGGGACAGACTTGATGGGCCGCATGGCCTAATTCTGCTCCTATGTCTTTTGGTCTAAATGTGTGTGAAACTTTGATTTAATTCACCTTAATCCATCCACGTCAACTGACAATGAAGGAGAACAAATGCTTTACAAAGCAATAATTTTACTGAATGGAATCCCCAGGCCTCCCTGTTACTTAATAGCTTCAGCAGCATGCAGAGATTGGTACGTTTGTGGCTGTCCCATCTCACTTTGGTTTGTTAATTAATACCTCCAATCACACAAGATCCAAATTCATTGAGTTTACAGATTTGGCACCTTCCACGTCATGAGCATTTAACTTCAAGCTTAATGTAAAATGTTTGGGAAACAGTTCCTGGGAGCGACACGGAAATCATGCTTTCCCGATTTTCCAGGTAGTTTTGAATCCTGAACCAAGAACATTAAACATAGAAGATTACAGTGCAGTACAGGCCCTACGGCCCTCGATGTTGCGCCGACCTGTGAAACCACTCTAAAGCCCATCTATGCTATTCCCTTATCGTCCGTATGTCTATCCAATGACCATTTGAATGCCCTTAGTGTTGGCGAGTCCACTACTGTTGCAGGCAGGGCATTCCACACCCTTACTACTCTCTGAGTAAAGAGCCTACCTCTGACATCTGTCCTATATCTATCTCCCCTCAATTTAAAGCTATATCCCCTCGTGCTTGACATCACCATCCGAGGAAAAAGGGCTCTCACTATCTAAAAAGGTCCACCCTATCTAATCCTCTGATCATTTTGTATGCCTCAATTAAGTCACCTCTTAACCTTCTCTCTAACGAAAACAGCCTCATGTCCCTCAGCCTTCCCTCATAAGATCTTCCCTCCATACCAGGCAACATCCTGGTAAATCTCCTCTGCACCCTTTCCAATGCTTCCACATCCTTCCTATAATGCGGCGACCAGAATGGGTGAAAATCTGAAACAGATCTTTAAAAAATAAAATCCTCAGCACAGCCAGGCTGTCTCTGGGAGGAAATCTGCTCGGCGGGTGGGTTTATACCCGTCTTGTGTTTCTGCGACTGGTGTTGCCAGACCTGCCGAGGGTCTCCAGAGTTTCCAGCTATGAGATCCAATTGGATGACGGGTGTAAGGTTCATCCTTATCAAAAGATGGGGTAGGGGGAGTGGCCAACTCCATTTCATTAGCAGTAAATTGGAGAAGATGTTTATACTAGTCTTGTGAGATATCTGATGATTCTTAAGGATGCAAAGACTATTGCAAAATTAGTAATTTGCCTTCAAATATATTCATAGAATTTACAGTGCAGAAGGAGGCCATTCGGCCCATCGAGTCTGCACCGGCTCTTGGAAAGAGCACCCTACCCATGGTCAACACCTCCACCCTATCCCCATAACCCAGTAACCCCACCCAACACTAAGGGCAATTTATCATGGCCAATCCACCTAACCACATCTTTGCACTGTGGGGGGAAACCGGAGCACCTGGAGGAAACCCACGCACACACTGGGAGGATGTGCAGACTCCGCACAGACAGTGATCCAAACCAGAATCGAACCTGGGACCCTGGAGCTGTGAAGCAATTGTGCTATCCACAATGCTACATTGCTGCCCACATAGTGGGGATTGACATCTTTGTTTTTCAATTGAATTAAAATTTGCAAATGCCAGGCTAAGATTACAATTCATTAATCCATAATGTTGCCACTACACTACCATGTATCAACTACGACCAGATGGCAAGCTGGCTGATAAAGCTTCATTAATTCCATCTTTCCCATTACTTTACCCATTTATTCACTAGAGAGAGGGACCTTGTTGCTCACGAGAACAGCGTGAACCAGGTTAATAGACTCAAACAGGTTGATATTAAGATGGACGATGTGCTGGAAATTTTGAAAAGCATCAGGATAGATAAGTCCCCTGGGCCAGACGGAATATACCCAAGGTTACTACGGAAAGCGAGGGAGGAGATTGCTGCGCCGTTGGTGATGATCTTTGCAGCTTCACTCTCCACTGGAGTAGTACTGGATGATTGGAGGGAGGCGATTGTTGTTCTCCTGTTCAAGAAAAGGAATAGGGAAATCCCTGGGAATTACAGACCAGTCAGAATTACGTCTGTGGTGAGCAAAATACTGGAAAGGATTCTGAGAGATAGGATTCCTGATTATTTAGAAAAACATAGTTTGATTAAAGAAAGCATGGCTTTCTGAAGGGCAGGTCATGCCTCACAAGCCTCATTGAATTCTTTGAGGATGTGATGAGATACATTGATGAAAGTCGGGCAGTCGTAGTGTATATGGATTTCAGTAAGGCATTTGATAAGGATCCCCATGGTAGGCTCATTCAGAAAGTCAGGGGGCGTAGGACACAGGGAAATTTGGTATGGATACAGAATTTTTCTGGCTGAAAGAAGACAGCAAGTGGTAGTGACTGGAAAGTATTCCACCTGGAGGTCGGTGACCAGTGGTGTCCCGCAAGAATCTGTTCTGGGACCTCTGCTCTTTGTGGTTTTTATAAATGATTTGGATGAGGGGTTTTCGCTATGGGGACGGGGTCGGGCAGGGGGTGCTGGCCTGGGGCGGGCAGTCGACGGGCTATGGCTAGCCGACGGGGGAGGGGGGCGGGACGCCCTCTGATCCGGTTGGTCACCTGGAATGTGAGAGGGTTGAATGGGCCGGTGAAGCGGTCGAGGGTACTGGCTCACCTGAAGGGGCTAAAGGCAGATGTGGCAATGCTTCAGGAGACCCACCTGAGGGTGGCGGACCAGGTCCGCCTGAGGAAGAGATGGGTGGGGCAGGTTTTCCACTCTGGGTTGGATGTGAAGAACCGGGGAGTGGCGATTCTGGTGGGGAAAAATGTGTTGTTTGAGGCATCGGAGGTGGTGGCGGATAAGGGGGGTAGGTATGTTATGGTTAGGGGCAGGCTACAAGGAGAGAAGGTGGTACTGGCTAGTGTGTATGCCCCAAATTGGAACGATGCGGGCTTTATGAGGCGTATGTTGGGACGGATCCCGGATCTGGAGGCGGGAGGTCTGATCATGGGGGGGGGACTTCAATACGGTGTTGGATCCTTCACTGGATCGGTCCAGCTCTAGGACGGGTAGGAGGCCAGCGGCGGCCAAGGTACTGAGAGGGTTTATGGATCAGGTGGGTGGAGTGGATCCATGGAGGTTTGTGAGGCCGAGGGCACGCGAGTACTCTTTCTTCTCCCACGTACATAAGGTCTACTCTCGGATGTGGTGAGTAGGGGACTGATTCCGAGAGTGGACGAGGCCGAGTATTCGGCCATTGCAATCTCCGACCATGCTCCGCATTGGATAGAGTTGGAGATGGGGGAGGTGCGGGACCAACGTTCGTTGTGGCGGTTGGATGTGGGGTTGTTGGCGGAGGAGGAGGTGTGTAGGAGGGTCCGGGCAAGTATTGAGGGGTACCTTGAGGTGAATGATACGGGGGAGGTTCAGGTGGGGATGGTCTGGGAAGCCCTGAAGGCAGTAATTCGTGGGGAGCTGATATCCATCCGGACACACAGGGAGAGGAGCGAGAGGAGTGAGAGGGATAGACTGGTGGGGAAGATGCTGGAGGTAGAGAGGAGGTACGCGGAGGCACCCGAGGAGGGTTGTTGGGGGAGAGGCGCAGCCTGCAGGCTAAATTTGATTTGCTGACCACTAGAAAGGCGGAGGCACAGTGGAGGAAGACACAAGGGGCAGTGTACGAACATGGTGAAAAGGCGAGTAGGATGCTGGCTCATCAGCTCCGTAACCGGGATGCGGCTAAGGAGATTGCTGGAGTGAGAGACAAGAGTGGGAATGTGGTGCGGATGGGGGTAGAGGTGAATGAGGTCTTCAAGGACTTTTACGGGGAACTGTACCGGTCGGAGCCAACGGGGGAGAGGAGAGGAATGGAGAGGTTCCTTGACAGGCTTTCTTTCCCGAAGGTGCAGGAGGAGCAGGTGGAGGGGTTGGGTGCGCCGATTGAGCTGGAGGAGCTAGTTAAGGGGATCGGGCAGATGCAGTCAGGGAAGGCACCGGGGCCGGATGGGTTCCCGGTGGAATTTTATAAAAAGTTTGTGGACCTAGTGGGCCCCTTGCTGGTGCAGACACTCAACGAAGCGTGGGAAGGGAGGACTTTGCCCCCGACGAGGTCGCGGGCGCTGATCTCGTTAATTTTAAAGAAGGACAAGGACCCCCAGCAGTGTGGTTCATACAGGCCCATATCTCTCCTCAACGTGGATGCTAAGGTGCTGGCAAAAATCCTGGCCACCAGGATAGAGGACTGTGTGCCAGGGGTTGTACACGAGGACCAGACAGGTTTTGTGAAGGGAAGGAAGCTGAACACGAATGTGCGGAGATTGTTGAATGTCATCACGATGCCGGCGATTGAGGGGGAGGCAGAAATAGTGGTGGCGCTGGATGCGGAGAAGGCCTTCGATAGAGTGGAGTGGGGGTACCTATGGGAGGTGTTGGGGAGGTTTGGATTTGGTGAAGGGTTCATTAGATGGGTAAGGCTGCTATATGAGGCCCCGATGGCGTGCGTGGCCACGAATAGGAGGAGGTCGGAGTACTTCCGGCTTTACCGAGGGACCAGGCAGGGTTGCCCCCTGTCCCCCTTGTTGTTTGCACTGGCAATCGAGCTGCTGGCGATGGCGTTGAGAGAGTCAGAGGGGTGGAGAGGCTTGGTGCGAGGTGGAGAGGAACATAGGGTGTCGTTGTATGCCGATGACCTGTTACTGTATATGGCAGACCCGGTAGGAGGGATGCCAGGAGTGATGGAGTTGCTAGCCGAGTTTGGGACCTTTTCAGGTTATAAATTAAACTTAGGCAAGAGCGAGGTGTTTGTGGTGCACCCTGGAGACCAGGAGGAAGGAATTGGTAGGCTCCCGCTTAGGCGGGCAGGGGAGAGCTTTAGGTACCTGGGGGTGCAGGTGGCCAGGGACTGGGGGACTCTTCACAAGCATAACTTCACCAGACTGGTAGATCAGATGGAGGAGGAGTTCAGGAGGTGGGACATGCTGCCATTGTTGTTGGCGGGGAGGGTGTAGTCCGTCAAAATGACAGTGCTTCCGAGGTTCTTGTTCCTTTTTCAGTGCCTGCCCATATTTATCCCCAGGGCCTTCTTTAGGAGAGTGACCAGCAGTATTCTGAGCTTTGTGTGGGCACATGGGACTCCGAGAGTGAGGAGGGTGTTCCTGGAGGGAGGAAGGGATAGAGGCGGGCTGGCGCTGCCCAACCTTCTGGGGTACTATTGGGCAGCCAATGTGTCAATGGTGCGTAAATGGGTGATGGAGGGGGGAGGGGCGGCGTGGAAAAGAATGGAGATGGCGTCATGTAGAGGTACGAGCCTGGGTGCCATGGTAACGGCACCGTTGCCGCTCTCCCCTAAGAGGTTTACCACGAGCCCGGTGGTGGCGGCGACCCTAAGAATCTGGGGACAGTGGAGACGGCATAGGGGGGAAACAGGGGGCTCGATGGAGGCTCCACTGGGTGGCAACCATCGGTTCATCCCGGGGAACACGGATGGGGGATTCAGGGGGTGGCAAAGGGCGGGCATCAGCAAATTGAGGGACCTGTTTATTGGCGGGAGGTTTGCGGGCCTTGGGGAACTGGAAGATAAATTTGGCCTTCCCCAAGGGAACATGTTCAGATACCTGCAGGTAAAGGAGTTTGCTAGGCGACAGGTAGAGGGATTCCCTTTGCTGCCCTCGCAGGGGACGATGGACAGAGTGCTTTCGGGGGTGTGGGTCGGAGAGGGGAAGGTGTCTGACATCTATAAGGTAATGCAGGAGGTGGAGGAGTCGTCAGTGGAGGAGCTGAAGGCTAAATGGGAGGAGGAACTCGGGGAGCAGATAGAGGACGGGACTTGGGCGGAGGCCTTGGAGAGAGTCAACTCTTCCTCCTCATGTGTGAGGCTTAGTCTCATCCAATTTAAGGTGCTGCACCGGGCCCACATGTCCGGGACTAGGATGAGTAGGTTATTTGAGGGTGAGGACAGGTGCACCAGATGTTCGGGGAGTCCAGCGAACCACGCCCATATGTTTTGGGCATGCCCAGCACTGGAAGAATTCTGGAAGGGGGTGGTGGGGACGGTGTCGAGGGTGGTTGGATCCAGGGTCAAACCAGGGTGGGGACTCGCGATTTTTGGAGTTGCGGTGGAGCCGGGAGTGCAGGAGGCGAAAGAGGCCGGTGTCCTGGCCTTTGCGTCCCTAGTAGCCCGTCGAAGGATTCTGCTACAATGGAAGGATGCAAGGCCCCCAAGCGTGGAGACCTGGATCAGTGACATGGCGGGATTTATAAAATTGGAAAAGGTCAAATTAACCCTGAGAGGATCAATACAAGGGTTCTATAAACGATGGCAGCCTTTTCTGGACTTCCTGGCTCAGAGATAGGTAACTTGGTCAATAGCAGCAGCAACCCGGGGTTGGGGGGGGGGGGGGGGGGGGGTGCATTATTGTAGTGTTTATTCTGTAACTTTATAGTGTGTTAATTTGCGTTGTTGTTAAAATGCTGGGTTGTTCATGGGGATGGGGCGAATGTATATGATTGTTAATATTATTGTTATTTTCGGTATTTTACTAAGGTGCATCAATGTTGTATAAAATCAAAATTTTCCGATAAAAATTGTTTTTAAAAAAAAATAAATGATTTGGATGAGGAAGTGGAACGGTGGGTTAGTAAGTTTGCCGATGACATGAATGTTGGTGGAACTGTCAATGGTGTCGAGGGCTGTTGCAGGTTACAACAGGACATTGACATGATGCAGAGCTGGGCTGAGAAGTGGCAAATGGAGTTCAACATTGATAAATGTGAAGTGATTCATTTTGGAAGATTGAATTTGAATGCTGAATATAGGGTTAAAGGCAGGATTCTTGGAAGTGTGGAGGAACTGAAGGATCTTGGGATCCACGTACATAGATCCCTCAAAGTTGCCACCCACGTTGATAGGGTTGTTAAGAAGGCGTATGGTGTGATGGCTTTCATTAACAGGGGGTTTGAGTTTAGGAGCCGTGAGGTTTTGCTACAGCTTTAGAAAACCCTGGTTAGACCACACTTGGAATACTGTGTCCAGTTCTGATCGCCTCATTATAGGAAGGTTGTGGATGCCTTGGAGAGGGGGCAGAGGAGATTTACCAGGATGCTGCCTGGACTGGAGGGCATGTCTTATGAAGAAAGGTTGAGGAAGCTAGGCCTTTCCTCACTGGAGCAAAGAAGGAAGAGAGGTGACTTGATAGAGGTGTATAAGGTGATGTGAGGCATGGATAGAGTGAACAGCCAGAGACTTTTCCCCAGCGTGGAAATGGCTATCACGATGAGACATAATTTTAAGGTGATTGGAGGAAGGTATAGGGGAGATGTCAGAGGTTGGATCTTTACACAGAGAGTGGTGGGTGCGTGGAATGCACTGCCAGCAGAGGTAATGGAGTCAGAGTCATTAGGGACATTTAAGCAACTCTTGGACAGCAGTAAAGTGAAGGAGTGTAGGTTAGGTTGATCTTAGATGAGGATAAATGGTTGGCACAACATTGTGGGCTGAAGGGCCTGTACTGTGCTGTACTGTTCTATGTTCAATAAGACATTTCAACACCAGACCTGTCATACCATCTCTGAAATGAGCTATTTGGCGATAGTTTCTGCAAAAGCATGGGCAATTTGAGCTACAAACTTTTCTCTTTTTTAAATATAAATTTGGAGTACCCAATTATTACTTTTCCAATTAAGGGGCAATTTAGCGGGGCCATTCCACCTACCCTGCACATCTTTGTGTTGTGGTGTTGAAACCCACACAGATACAGGGAGCTACGGAACACTTTCTGATTGGGATCAGGATTAATACTGCAAACTAGCAAAACCTCTTTGCAAAGACGGCATCCTGCCAATCTGGGCTCCCTGCCAATAAGAGCTCTGGGGTTGGATTCTCCGCTTGGGAGACTATGTTCTCCCACCGGAGCTGAATCGCTTTGAGTTTCAGGCTGGAGCTGGAAGCGGTGATTCCCTCTCCCTTTATGCATGACAGGGATCACGAGGGTTTCTGTCGGAAATCACCCTATCGGTCCGCCATTTTGAGCAGGCAGCCCGATATGGAGGTCCGGTGGCTGGCCCTGCTCCCCACCCACAATGCAAAGCCAGCTCCCCCCCCCCCCCCCTCACCCACTGACAAATAGGGGCATTCAACCCTGCCCCCACCACAGGAATTGCTGGTCACCCTGCCCCCGCCCCCCCCCCCACAGTACACATGCATGAGGTGACCTGACTCTTCTCCCCCCCCCCCCAAACTGACCCTCTCATCAGAGACTCCACACCAAACCCTCCACAGAAACCCCACAAATCAGGAATGCCCCAACAGAGGCCCTCATAACAGAGACCCCCCCATTAGAGGGCTCCCCCTATCAGAATACCCCCATACCAGAGAACAGCCCCCCATACCAGAAAACCCCATATCAGAGACCCCACATATCAGAGGATTCCCCTCATAACAGAGACTCCCCCATTTCAGAGTCCCCATAACAGAGGCTCCCCCATAACAAAGATGCAACCCCATCAGTCACCTGCCTAGAAGCTAAAGAGCAATCAATCAAAGGCAGTTAAGTGCTTTCTGCAGAGAAAATGTGGAAGTGAAAGCACTTAACTGCCTTTTATGTGGTCCAAGAGCTGACATCCATAGCTAGATGATTATAAACATTACGGTTAGGTTCACAACAGGCTACCTTAGCTGCATTCAATTGTGAAGGGAAATTAAAATAAACTACCCAAACACCTGGCTGTCTGGAAGCTGTTAATTAATTACAGACTACTAAAAGCTATTTCCCTTTGGAGTGAATAGAAGCTTTGCAGATCAAAAGATCTAAGGGGGTTTAAACGTAGCTGATGTGTTTTTTCCTTTCTAGGAATTTACAGGTACTGCTTCCTCTGCCTGGGCCAGCAGGTATATTGTACAGGTGAGTTTTAAAGCAGTGATTTTTTTTTCATGGTCTCCATCAGGACTGCTTCCAGGTGGCCTGTATTTTTTGGGGTTATGGAGAGCTTCCAGGCAAGGGTCTATATAATGGAGCATTCCAAGCAGGGGTCTCCGGATGGGGTGGAGTTGACAGGATTTGCATTGTGGGGGTGGGGGGGGGGGCTTTGATGGACTATGGGGGCAGCTCCCTAAAAGAGTTACCTCCCTTTGGCCCACCGTGAGGTCAACCACACCAGGGCTACGCTGGGAAATATCTGCCCCAATTCACGCCCACAAAATCCTGGCCCAGATGACTGGAGATTCACACCAGCCTTGGAAAATCCGGTGCCCAGCCCATTTATAGAACGCAAGTGGGTCAATTTGACCCATGTTCCAATGGGACAGGGTGCCAACCTCGCTGCCACTGCCAGCACTGGACAGGAGGATCGGTTTTCTGGACGACATTGGATTCTCCGCATCAGGAACTCCATTACTGACGGTGGGCAGTGTGGGTTCCAGCCCACGATATCTTCAGTTACCTTGTTGTCAGTCGCACAAAACACTGCATTGCTGTGCATGGATGAACAGCTGGAGTAGACAAACAATAAGGGCCACCGGGAGGAAGATATCTTGCCGCTTCTAGGGTTAACACACAGAATGGTGGCTTAAAGATTGGTTGCTTTGCTACCATTATTTGCAAGTAATGTATTCTCTGGGGGGGGGGGAAGAAAGAAGGAGAAAGAATTAAAGCTTTAAAAGAAATGCAATATTTGTTGTTGCTGTTTCCAGGGCGGCCAGATGTTGGAACACTGCGTGGAACTTTCAAGGATAGGTGCCATATCCATAAAGTAAACTGGATTTATTTCCCCCCTCCATTCCTGACCATCAATAGCCTCTAAAGAATATGTGTTCTGATTTGTATCTGTAATGTTTTGTTTTATATATTATTGAATGCATCTGGGATCTATTATGGCCTGTGCGATGGGTGTAGGAAAATATCGGCCAATGCATTCCCTACAGCCAGCCAGCTGTGAAATTTCTGCTTACATAAGACCTTCAGAGCAACAAATAGGTGTTCCGATTAATGGTATGATTTTATTCTGGGACGTGTACGTGGCGACGAATGGCATTAACCCTGAGAGCTGCCGTACACTTCCCGCAGCAAGGTCGCATTAATCTAGCCGCACTACGATTTACGGGTTTTACGTCCAATTTTGAAACCGGCCAGGATGGCTTTGGAAGAGATTGAGATGGTCTTAGCAAGCTTGGCACTTCGCAAGTCTGATTAACGTGGAGTAGCACTCGAAATGGCCAAACAAATGTCGAATGGCATGGAGCAAACTGTAGGGTACGTGGCAACCACACGCTTTGACACATTTACTTACATTTGTCATCTATCCACCCACTGTGCAAGCAAGTTTATAACTCCCTGTATTTTGGGATCATATTCCATATTATTAGTTCTACCCTTCAATTTGGTATTGTCCGCAAACTTCAATCTGATTTTTCTAATTGCTAAACCCAAGCTATTTATGTATCTGGCAAACAGCAGCGATCCCAGCATGTTAGCAGGACTCCACTTTCTACATGAGAAACTTCCCTTAACTCCGAGCATCTGTGTGGAGTTTGCACATTCTCCCCGTGTTTGCGTGGGTCTCACCCCCACAACCCAAAGATGTGCAGGGCAGGTAGTTTGGCCACGCTAAATTGCCCCTTAATTGGGAAAAAATGATGATTGGGTACTCTAAATTTATTTTTTTTAAAGAGTAAAACAAAACAAAAAAAGCTCCTAGCTTCTGCCTTTTACTTTGCAGCCACCCTTGGCTACCTGACCCCTATTTCACAAACGTTGACCTTTGCCATGAGTCTATTGTGCAGCACCTTATTTGAAAACTTGCAGAAAGTCCAGGGGTGACTAACAAAGGGAATCAGTGAGGGGAACTCTCCACCAGTCGGAGTCATACCTGACACAAAGGAAGATGGTTGTAGTTGTTGGAGGTCAATCATCTCAAGTCCCAGGACATCACTGCAGGATTTCCTCAGCCCAACCACCTTCAGCTGCTTCATTAATGACTATCCTTCTTCCATCTTAAGGTCAAAAGTAGTGGAGCCAGTGACAATACTTCATAGATCAGAGCAGTTACCCCTGGTGTCCTGGCCAATATTTATCCCTCGATCGACATCACTAAAAAGCAGAATATCCAGCCATTATCGCTTGGCTGTTTGTGGGAGCTTACTGTGCACAAGCTTGGCTGCTGCATTTCCTACATAGCAATGGGATTACACCTCAGAAACACTTCATTGGTTGCAAAGCATTTTGGGATCCACTGAGGTCATGAAAGGTGCTCTATAAATGCTCATCGTTTTTTAAGAGAAGGGAAAGGAACTTTGTCAGGCAGGAGGTTGTCCCTGAGGCGGGGCCAGTCTAGCATCAATGACCTGAGGTCCTCATAATAATAATAATGAAAATCGCATATTGTCACAAGTAGGCTCAAATGAAGTTACTGTGAAAAGCCCCTAGTCGCCACATTCCGGCTCCTGTTCGGGGAGGCCGGTACGGGAATTGAACCCGCGCTGCTGGCATTGTTCTGCATTACAAGTCAGCTGTTTAGCCCACTGTGCTAAACTAGCCCCTTATGAGTGGACCAGGAAAGGGCAGCACGGTGGCACAGTGGATAGCACTGCTGCCTCATGGCGCCGAGGTCCCAGGTTCGATCCCGGCCCTGGGTCACTGTCCGTGTGGAGTTTGCACATTCTCCCCGTGTCTGCGTGGGTTTCGCCCCCACAACCCAAAGATGTTCAGGGTAGGTGGATTGGCCAGGCTAAATTGCCCCTTAATTGGAAAAAATGAATTGAGTAGTCAAAAATTTTTTTTTTAATGAGTGGATCAGGAAACTCACATATTATAACATAAAGTTATATATAATTATATATAATTGTCCACATGGCCTATGTGGTATCACAATAACTGACATGATGGCACAATTGATGGTGCCATTGAGTAGCTTATAAACCTACACTGTGCAAAATAACTGAACAACAGTGTTGCTTCCTGTTAAAAACAGCCACTGTTTCTACTGTGAATAAACTCTGTATTGGGGAGTTCACTAGTGAGGATTATCCGTGAAACCTCTTTGCGTCACTTGTGAACAATAATGTTATGATCGATGAAACAAGAATTAACGTTTCTTATTTAAGGGTCTTGCCTTCTCCCTTGCTTCCTAGCAGATTTTAAACATGCTCTCCTCTGACTGTGAAAGTTTTGGGAAAATATAATCCATGTTTCGCAGTTAGGCTTGCTTGTATTTTGTTGGGAACCTTCCACGGGCTGTTGACAGTATTATGAAAGTCACCATCGTCCAGAGGACCATTGGCTGTTCTCTCATTTTGAAGGGAAGGGATGACTGCTGGGGATTTAACCTGAAGGTCACCATACCTCAGGCGAGGGGCAAGGTTTAGAAGGCTGGGCCTTCATGAATAACCTCAGCCGGTATGGGAATCGAACCCCTTGCTGTTGGCATGACTCAGTATCACGAGCCAGCTGTCCAGCTAACTGGGCTAACCAGGTGGGGCTGCTTTGTAGAGTTTGCAGGATAAGAATAACTTTAAAATGCTTTCAGAATTAAAGGAATATGAGTAAGGGTAGATCATTAAGCTTTTCGAGTCCCCTCTGCCAATCAATAAAATGATGGCTGATTTTCTATCTCAACTCCACCTTCCCTCTCTTATCCCCGGATCTCTCGATTTCCTTAATGGCCAAAAATCACTTGATCTTAGCCTTCAGTCAACCACTGAGCAGCCTGGCGTATGAATTTCAAAGATTCACAATCCTTTGAGTTGAGAAACGTCTCTTCACCACAGTCTAAAATGGCCACCCCTTATCCCAAGGCTGTGGCCCCGTGTTCTAGATTCACCAATCAGGTGAAATCATTAAGTATTTACCCTATCAAGCCCTCCGGGCCCTGTAATGTTCTTCAGAATATTTTGTAAGTTACAGATATCACCATGGAGCAGAATCCATGAGTTTGCTGTCGAATAATCTCGCTCCATGTATTTTTGAAAGTTCACGAGAAGTGGCCATCAAGGATGATGTTTAGAATGATACAGCACAGAGGGAGACCATTCGGCCCTCATCTGTACTGGCTCCTTCAAAGAGCAATCCAACAGTACAAAGATTAGGGTAATGTGGATTGGCCATGCTAAATTGTGCCAAAGTGTCTGAAGGTTAGGAAGGGTTACAGGGATTGGACAGGGGTTTGGACCTGGTCTTTCAGAGGGTTGGTGCAGACTTGATGGACCGAATGGCCCCCTTCTGCACTGTAGGGATTCTATGATCCTAGAAATCTATGTATTAGTCCCGTTCGCCTGCTCTCTCCCCAGTGCCCTGCAGATGTTTCCTTTCCGAATGTTTATTTCGGTTCTCGTTTGAAGGTATTGATTGAAGTTGTTTCCATCATTCTTTCAGTGCTTACTGCGTATTTCTTTTCTCCCTCGTCTCTGATTCTTTTACTTTGTTCTCTGGTTACTGACCCCCTCTGCCAATGGAAACAGTTCCTTCTTATTTACTCAACAAAATCCCTTTGATCTCGAACACACCTACCCCATAATCTTCTCTGTTCTAAGGAGAACTACCCAGCTTTCTCTTGATTCCCCAGGTAATGGAAGTTCCTCATTCATCGTGTCATTGTAATAAATTCCTGCTGCGTTGACTTACTCCCGAAAGGATGGTCTTTTCGTGGCAAGGGCACTTCATCCCCTCAGCAGTTACTGAGTTCCTTATCTCTGTTGGGTCATTAAAGGAACGATTTGCATTCATATGGCGCCTTGCACGACCACCCAAAGCCTGGAAGTGCTAAGGGCTTTTGAGTGTGGTCACTGTCATAATGTAGGAATGTTGACAGCCGATTTGTGTACAGCAAGCTCCCACAAACAGCAATGTGATAATGACCAGGTAGTTTGTCTGTCTGTAGTGCTGATTGAGAGATGAATGTTGGCCAGGACACGAAGAACTCCCCTGTGATGTGTTGGGTAAGCTGGGTCTGCGAGGACTGCGTTTACTGCAGCAGTGAGAGAGACAGGCTTCCAACACTTGAAGAAATGCAACTCTATTTTATTGAACTCTAAACTATTAAACATACTTTAACTGTGGGTTGACACTATGCTGAGTTGACTGGGGTTAACCTGACCAGACTATCTCACTACCACATGGTGTATGTTCTAGTTGTTGCTCACGGGCTCGGACTGTCCCAGAGGCTGCATCCCAAGAGAGCGGGAAAACTAGTGCCCTCTGGCTTTATAGTGGCCGTGTCCTGTCTGGTGATTGGCTGCTGTGTTCTGTGTGTTCATTGGTCATCCTGTGTGTCAATCAATGTCTGTCTGTGCACCATCATATACTTGTGTGTATATTATGACACCCTGATCTTCAACGTGGTATCTTGGGATCGTTTTGCATTCTCCAGCGCAGGCACATGTGGACCTAGGTTTATCACCAGGGGTGAAAGACAGCACCCCTGACAATGCAGCACTCCCTCAGCACTACATCGCAGTGATTGTTTCAGCTTAGGTCCTGGCGAGTGTGGGATTTGAACCCGGAACCTTGTGACTCAGCGGCGAGAATGCTACCATAATTGTGGTGGGACAGGTAGATGAAGGTGGGCACCTTCCCTTTATGAAGGCGGGAAGTCCCCGGGAGGCACATCCCCACACCAAGTGCCAATTTCGGGAAGTACAAGCAACCTCAGTGGAGGATACTTGATCCATTCTTTCAGTCAAGTGTATGAACTCTACAGACCAGCTGAAGAAAAGCGAGAGGAAAAAATTAAGAGTTAAACAAATTCTGGGGTTAAAAAAGAATGGTGTGGGTGGGGGTGGGCTGTTGTGTAAAGACTGGGTCGAACCTGCCTTTTGAAACGTGAGTGTCAAAGAGTCTAACTACATAGTCCCACCAGCCTCCCCGAACAGGCGCCGGAATGTGGCAACTAGGGGCTTTTCACAGTAACTTCATTTGAAGCCTACTCGTGACAATAAGCGATTTAAATTTCATTTTCACATGACTGTGAGACTACTTTTGTTTCCCAGACAGGATGGGGCACAAGGTGATTACAAGGTATACTATCACACCGACCCTCTGCAAGGAAGTGGGGGCGGCAAGTGAAACTTGCTCGCAAACGATGGATTTATTCTTAAACAGAACTTTTCTTTTTCAAAACAAAAAATGGGAAACTCCCGGCCAGTGAGGTAAGAACAGACTGAAGTAATCAGCAACTCCATTTCACTGCTTTGCCCCCCCCCCCCCCCCCCCCCCCCCCCACCTTTCTGTTACAGAAGAGCTGCCACATCCTGAGTTGGCCGACGACCAGTGTAACTAAAGACATGCAGCTGTTGTAAAGAAACAGGCGGATACTTTTCGAAAACATTCTGAAGCCCACTGCCTGCCCTTCACAGCTGGAATGGCTCGGTGTCACGTAAATCCATCCAATTTGCTACCCTTGCTAACAACAGCGTGAAAAACATTTGATACCTTTCATACTTTTTTCGGTGCAACTATTTTGGGGAAGGGTTTGCTGAGGATTAGGCTGCGAGGAAGTATAATAACAAAAATGCACAAATCTAGCTATCGCAGTAGATTGTTTCCAGTAAGCTTCTGAAGAGAATCATAGAAATTACAATGCAGAAGGAGGCCATTCGGCCCATCGAGTCTGCACCGGCTCTTGGAAAGAGCACCCTACCCAAGCCCACACCTCCACCCTATCCCCATAACCCAGTAACCCCACCCAACACTAAGGGCAATTTATCATGGCCAATCCACCTAACCTGCACATCTTTGGACTGTGGGAGGAAACCAGAGCACCCGGAGGAAACCCACGCAGACACGGGGAGAACGTGCAGACTCTGCACAGACAGTGACCCAAGCCGAGAATCGAACCCGGGACCCTGGAGCTGTGAAGCAACCGTGCTGCCCTGTTTGAATAGACTGTTGGAATGTACAAGCCGTGATGTGGAGATGCCAGCGTTGGACTGGGGTGGGCACAGTGAGAAGTCTTACAACACCAGGTTAAAGTCCAACAGGTTTATTTGGAATCACTAGCTTTCGGAGCGTCCCTCCTTCATCAGGGGAGCGACGCTCCGAAAGCTCGTGTTTGAAACAAACCTGTTGGACTTTAACCTGGTGTTGTAAGACTTCCCACTGAATCTACAAGGGTCAGTCTCCAATCTGAGTAACCCAAAACAGGTCATTAAAAAAAAAATCCCTAGTTTGGAATGAAACCAGAAAAAAATATCAGAAACAGTCAGTGGGTAAAACAGCAGCTGCGGAGAGAGGAAGAGATTTAACATTTCAGGGTTACGGTTCATGTTATTTCCCCAGTATTAACTTGCACGGATATGGGGAGGAGGTAGGGGAGTGGGATGAAACTGGGCATGTCTTTCAAAGTGCCAACACAGGAAGGATGGCTGAATGGCCTCCTTCTGTTCGAGATGCACGGCTTTGATAAGTTTGATTCCTGGTCTGCGCTAACCCCGCTGATCTCAGTAATTGATTACTGTGCCTTTCATTGAGATGGAGCAGGTCTTGTCCCAGGTTACTAACTCCCGATTACTATCCAGGGACCCTTGCTGCGAAGTTTGCTGTGGACTTTGGGTGCGAACAAGGTCAGCCTTACGTCATGCCAAATATCTGCTCACAGTGACACAATGTCGAATTTTGAAAGCATTTAACAGGGCAGATAGAGATTCAAATCTCCCACTGATGGGGGACTCTTGGGCAAGAGGCTACCGGCACAAAATCAGAACCAGACCTTTCAGGACAGAATTCAGGAAACCCTTCGACATGCAAAGGTTGGGCAGACGTGTGGACATCTGTGACCCAGACAGCAGCGGATTCTGGGGCTCAATTAATAATTTTGAATCTGAGCTCAAGAGAATTTTGCCGGCCAAGGATAATAAGGAATCTGGAGCTAGGAGGAGGGTGTGGTTGAGGTTAATATGCAGCTGGGGTTTGATTCGTGGAGCACTGGTACAAGTACGACAGAAAATGGGAGCTGTACAATTGGGACAAGCTTCATTGAGTCGGGTCGGGACCAGTGCAATGCTGAGTCACGTAACTAGGGTGGTAGAGAGGGCGTTGAACTAAATAGTGGGGGAGAAGGGATTGTGTAAGAGAATCGTAAAATTTACAGTGCAGAAGGAGGCCATTTGGCCCATCGAGTCTACACCAGCTCTTGGAAAGAGCACCCTACTTAAGCCCACACCTCCACCCTATCCCCATAACCCAGCAAACTCACCCAACATTTGGACACTAAGGGCCAATTTTGTGTCACCATTCCAGCTAACCTGCACATCGTTGGACTGTGGGAGGAAACCGGAGCACCCAGAGGAAACCCACGCAGACACGGGGAGAAAGTGCAAACTTCGCACAGACAGTCACCCGAGGCCGGATTTGAACCCGAGTCCCTGGAGCTGTGAGGCAGCGGTGCTAACCACCGTGCCACCGTGCCGCCCCGAAATATGGGACCATTCACAAATTTGCGTGTCAAGAGGAGATGTAGTAAATCAAAGGGTAACAACAAGGTAATAAAGCAGGCTAGTGATTTGGGTAAATATAACCAGAATGAGGCAGGGAAGGGACAAAGAGTACAGACCTGAGGATGTACCAACAGATAGGATCAGAGATTGCAAAAAGAGCGAAAAGACAAAGTGAAAGGCTCTGTATCAGAATGCATACAGCATCCATAGCAAAATGGATGAACTGTTAGCACAGAAATAAATATGCATAAGCTGATAGCCATCACAGGGATATGGTTGCAGGGTGACCAAGGTTGGGACCTGAATATTGAAGGGCATTTAACATTTTGAAAAGGTGGTGGGGTAGCTCTGTTAAGTCAAAATGCCATCAGTACAGTAGGGGGAGATGACCTTAGCTTGAAAGAGCAAGATGCAGAATCAGTCTGGGTACCTCAATAATTATGGCTGACTTTAATCAACATGTTGATTGGATGAATCAGATTGTCCGAGGTAGCCTGGAACTTGAGTTCAAAAGAGGGCATTTGGAGTAATTTCTTCGAACAATACATTCTAGAGCCAACCAGGGATGAGGCTGGTTTAGGCTTGGTGATGAGCAATGAGATAGGATTAGTCAATGACCTCATGGTAAAGAAACCTTTAGGTGACATAATATGATAGAATTTTATATTTAGTTCGGAGTGAAAGGTGGGTCAAAGACTAGCGTTCTAAACCTGAATAAGGGTAATTATAAGGATACGAAAGCAAATCTAGCTAAAGTCAAGATAGGACTTCAGAGATGCAGTGGCAGACTTTTAAGGAGATATTTAATAGCTCTCAGCAAAGATTTATCCCAGTAAGAAAGAACGACTCTTTGAGAAGGATGCAACATCCATTGGCTGATTAAAGAAGGGAAGGATGGTATCAAATCGAAAGAAACACTGTAGATATCTGCAAAGCCCATGGCAGGCCAGAAGATTGGTCAGATTTTAAGAACCAGCAACGTCAAAAAAGAGGGTGAAAGTTGAGCAGGAGAGAAAGCTAGCTCGTGATATAAAACAGATAGTAAGAGTTCCTACAAGTATTTAAAGAGAAGAGTAACGAAAGCTATAGTTGGTCTCTAGAGAGTGCGTCTGGGGAATTGATAATGGAAAACAAGGAAATGGTGAAGGTATTGAACATGCATTTTACGTCTGTCTTCACTGTAGAAGACTTAGAAAACTTTCCAAAGATACTTTAAAATCAAAAGGTGAAAGGGAGGGACTTGAACATACCAGTGGCACCAGGAATAGGTGCTGGGAAAACTGTTAGACCTAAAGGCTGACAGGTTCTTAGGACCAGATGGCCTGCATCCTTGGGTCTTAAATGCAGCGGCGACCAAGATGGTAGATGCATTGATTATAATCTTCCAAAGTTCCTTTGATTCTGCAAGGGTTCGGAGGATTGGAAAATAGTAAAGGCAACACCTTCATTCAAGAAAGGAGGGATACAGAAGCAGAAATCTTTTGGACAGTTAGTCTAACAACTGACATAGGGAAAATGCTGGAACCCAATATTCAGGATTATAGCAGGGTGCTTCGAAAATCATAATGTGATCAGGCATATATCAACATATCTTTGTGAAAGGGAAATTGTGTTTAACTAATAGAGTTCTAAAAATATATTTTTATTCAAGGCATTTAACACATATACACAGACTACAGTATATCAGAAGAGCGATACGTCAACCCAATAAACAGCCAGAACCCTCCAACTACCCTGACACTAACAACCCGCCACGTCCCGCCTTCCCCATTTTAACCCCCTAACTCCGCCCCCCCCCCTCCCTCCTCAACAACCCCTCCTGCCCCTTGCTGACCCCTCAATTCTCCTTGAGGAAATCGATGAACGGTTTCCACTTCCGGGCGAACTCCTGTACCGACCCCCGCAGAGCGAACTTTTTTTTTTTTTAATTTTAAATTTAGAGTACCCAATTCATTTTGTTTTCCAATTAAGGGGCAATTTAGCGTGGCCAATCCACCTAGCCTGCACATCTTTGGGTTGTGGGGGCGAGACCCACGCAGACACGGGGAGAATGTGCAAACTCCACATGGACAATGACCCAGAGCCGGGATCGAACCCGGGCCCTTGGCGCCGTGAGGCCGCAGGGCTAACCCACTGCGCCACCGTGCTGCCCTCGCAGAGCGAACTTGACCTTTCCCAACCTCAGGAATTCTGCCAGATCGCTCATCCACATCCTCGCTTTCGACAGAAACGAGTCCCTCCAGCCCAACAAAATCCGCCTCCGGGCTATCAGGGAGGCAAAGGCAAGTCCATCGGCCTCGCTCCCCTCCTGTACTCACGGGTCTTCCGACACACCAGATATCGCCACCTCTGGACTCGGAACCACACCACACCCAACTCTTCAGGCATCTTGTCTGTGAACCCTTTCCTCAGTCTCAGACACGCCAAATCCTCCAAAGCCTCTTTCCTCTGATGTTAGAATTTGCTGTTCAAGAACGCCACCAGTTGCTCTTTGACCACTGGACAGGCAGCGCTGCCCCTTTGCCCTCCGCCATCTTCACCTGGGCGCACCACAAAACATTTCCTGCTGCCGCTGCCTCTCTCTTTCTCGTGGAACTACTCGTCCTCTGAACCATACACCAGCCTCATCAGAGGAGTATTACCTTCCCTGGGCACTCACACATCCTTTGCCCTCAACATGAAACCCCATACAGGTGGGGAAGGACCAACAAAATCCACCTATGAGCGGCAGCCACCAAATGTGTGACCACTCACTCCAGGGCCCCCACTGGAAGTCACTAATAGAGTTTTCTGAGGAAGTAACAAGCAAGGTGGATAAAGGGGAACCTGGAGATGTGGTGATTTGGATTTCCAAAAGGCATTTGTTAAGATACTCCAAGGGCAACATGGTGGCACAGTGGTTAGCACTGCTGCCTCATATCACAGGGAACCGAGTTCGATCCCAACCTTGGGTCACTGTCTGTGCGGAGTCTGCACGTTCTCCCCGTGTCTGCGTGGGTTTCCTCCGGGTGCTCCGGTTTTCTCCCACAGTCCAAAGATGTGCAGGTTAGGTGGGGTTAAGGGGTTACAGGGATAGGGCGGGAGAGTGGGCCTAGGTAGGGTGCTTTTTCAGAGGGTTAGTGCAGACTCGATGGGCCGACTGGTCTCCTTCTACATTCTAGGGATCCTATGGATTCTACACATCAAAGTGTACTACACAAAACAAGAGAACAAGGGGGTATAGCATATTCATTTGAGTAGAGGCTAGCAAACAGGAAAAGCAGAAATTTGGATAAATGGGTCTTTTCTGGTTGGTAACAAGGGAGTTTCCTCATCGGTTCTGCCGGTGAGTTCCCCACCTCTATCAAACGACCTTGAATCACATTTTTGGTCTTTGATGAGTTTATCACCGGTTTAGGCCACACTTAGAATTTCTTTCAGCAATGAGGAGCTGAACTCAGAGATCGGGTCACCATTTTGATGCCCCGATCTCTCAGTGCGCTTGTGGCTCCCCCACACCTACCACCCATGGGCAGTGTCACCCCACCACACAAATGGGCATTACCCCACAACTCTCCAATTGAGGACACACCGCTATTAGGTCCCTGGGGACCCCCCTCTTCAGGTCCCCTCCAAACTCCCTTACAGGCCCCCCCATCCAGGACCTCCCAGAGGCCCCTACTTACCTGTCCTACAGCTCCAAACCCCCTCCATCCTCCTTTCAAGAGCATGGCCCCTTTAGGCCCTGACCCTTGACAGTGCCACCTGGCAATGCTCCTGCCAACTTGACTGTGCCATGCAGACACCTTGGCAGTGCCAAGGTTCCCGTGTTCCAGGGGGAGGCTCAGGAAGCCACCCTGTACTGATCCTGATCACTCAGGGGTCTCTGATAGCCCGGGACACACCCGGGGGGCCATTCCGACTTGTCCATGTTTGTGTGGACCTTTACTGACTGGCACCTGGCTGCAACCTGACTGGGAAGGCTGGTAGGTTCAAATCCGTTTGGTCATGTCCCTTTTGGATGGGATTCGGATCCGCCCCCCCACAGGACTTGGGTTTATCCTGCCAGGCAGAAAGGCTGATGGGAAGCCCGCGGGAGGCGTCTCCTCGGATCTACCTGCCGTGTTGCTCTCGCACACGAGCGCAACGCGGTCATTAGATCGCGCCCACTGTGTCCAATTTTGGTTTCCTTATTTGAAAAAAAAAGCTAAAATCGCGTTAGGGTGGCACACAGCACAGTGGCTGGCACTGTGGCTTCACAGCATCAGGGTCCCAGGTTCAATTCCCGGCTTGGGTCACTGTCTGTGCGGAGTCTGCACGTTCTCCCCGTATCTGCGTGGGTTTCCTCCGGGTGCTCCGGTTTCCTCCCACAAGTCCCGAAAGACGTGCTTGTTAGATGAATTGGACATTCTGAATTCTCCCTCTGTGTACCTGAACAGGCGCCTGAATGTGGCGATGAGGGGATTTTCACAGTAACTTCATTACAGTGTTAATGTGAGCCTACTTGCGACAATAATAAAGATTATTATTATTAGAAGCAGTTCCATGAGGGTTCACTCAATTCGTTCCTGGGATGAAGGGCTCATCCTGTGAAGGAAGGTTGAACAAGTTGGGTCTACAGTCATTGGAGTTTCGAAGAATAAGGTGTCCTTATTGAAACATACACTGAGGGGACTTGACAGGGTTGATACCCAGAAGATGTTTCCACTAATTGGGGAGACTAGAACTAGGGGAGATTGTTTAAGAATAAGGGGCCTTCCTTTTATGATAACGAAGAGGTTAGTTTTTTTCCTCTCAATGGATCATTTATGTGAGGAATCTTGTTCCGCAGAGTTTCAGAGGCTGGGTCATTGAATTTATTCAAGGTTGAGCCGATCGGATTTTTGATAGACAAGTGGGGTGGGATGGGTGGGGGGGGGGGGCTCAGGAAAGTGGGTTGCGACCTTAACCAGGTCTGCCGTGATCTAACTGAATGGCAAAGCAGGCTCAAAATATCAACGGGCTCATTCTTGCTCCGGAGTCCTCTGTTCCTAGATTAGCCCTGATCGCTGGCAGAAAAGGTTTGAGGGGCAGAACGGCCTACTCCTCTTATATGCTCCTGTGAAAGGAAGACTTGCATTTATATAGGACTATGTCACCTCTCCCTCACAGGACCGCCTTATTTCTCAGTACAATTCTGCTCCTTCAAAAGCAAGGCCTACAAATCAAATGCTCATCCACCACTGATATGCCATCAATTAAGACGGAGAACGCGGAGTGAATTAACTGTGGCTTTAATTGAGCTGGCAAAATGCCCCAGAATGAGGCAGTGTGAGAGGTCGCAGTTTATATACCCAGGCCCTAGGGGGAGGAGCCACGGGCAGAGCCAAAACCGTACAACATGTAATATAGTGGCAATACCGTACAACACGTAATATGTGGCAGCACAATAAAATACAATGGTTTCACCACAACCACCTCCTTGACCTCGTTGTCTTTCACGGGGCCCCTGACGCTCCTGGGATCCCGATCAATGACAGGGCCGCCGTGAATCGCTCCTTTACCCTCCTTGCACCCTGATGAGCCCCTCCATTTTCTTGAGGTTTTAAAAGAATTGTAGATGGGCGCGGCACGGTGGTTAGCACTGCTGACTCACCGCACCAGAGACCCGGGTTCGATTTCGGCCTTGGGTCACTGTCTGTGCGGAGTTTGAAAGTTTTCCCCATGTCTGGGTGGGTTTCCTCCGCGTGCGCGTTCGGGGAGGGCGGGGGGGGGGGGGGGAGTCAGTGCGCACTCGATGGGCCGGGCGGCCTCCCGATGCACTGGAGGGATTCTATGATTTGTAACTCTTTGCTGAATTGGATTCGATAAATCTGCCTCTTTAACTTTGTGCCCTCGATCGTCCGTCCCCCTTAGCCCCATCTGACTCTGTGATTTTATTCTCTCTGTATCTCCTGCTTCCTTCCTTTTTTGGCTGAATTGAACCAAACATCAACATTCCTGGCGGAACGTCAGCTTTTCATTCACCCAAATGTGTGCTTGGGTTGGCCGGGAGCGTTGGCAAGTTGCATACGTTGCAGTCCCAACCAGCGGTTTGTTTTTAATTTAAAGATGATTGTAGAGAGATGGTAACTGATGCCTTTCCTCCATGGGTGGGGCTGTGTCTGGGGAGGGGGGTGTCTGGCAGCCAGTACTGTGAACTGGAGATCTGGAATCATTCCTCCTTGGATGGGTTAACTGGTCATCAGGTTTTGATTATTTTTTTTCACAGACTCCAGGATAAATCAGGGCAGCGCTCCTCCCGTCCTTCCATTTTCGATGAGCAACATGCAGCTGGGAGGAACCTTCCTCGTCCTCTTCGCTCTGTGTCTCCTGCAGGAGAGCAGCGAGCAGGCACCCAACATCAAGCCGAAGAAGAATGCGGGCCCAAAGAAAGGTATGCTGGGGATTCGCGTTTGCTCAGAGCGTGTGTGGGTTACCTCGATTTCCCAGTGCTGCTTACAGCCACTAACCCACGTGAAGGCCAATGGGCCCAAGCCCCGGGTCTTAGCTTTTTTTTTAAAAAGGAAATTAGATGGGCAGTTGAGGGAAATAAACTTTTTTTTAAAATTTAGAGTACCCAATTAATTTTTTCCAATTAAGGGGCAATTTAGCGTGGCCAATCCACATAACCTGCACATCTTTGAGTTGTGGGGGCGAAACCCACGCAAACACGGGGAGAATGTGCAAACTCCACACGGACGGTGACCCAGAGCCGGGATCGAACCTGGGACATCGGCACCGTGAGACTGCGCCACCGTGCTGCCTGCCCCCAGGTCTAAGCTGACCTCTGTTGAGGCGATAACGAGGGAGGCATCAGCTGACTTCAACACCCTCCCTGGCAGTGGAGGCATAGGGATGGAAGTACAATGCCTACCAGAGTCAAATATCTGCCAGCTTCCACTGCAGAGGAGGAATCTCTGATGGCACGATGGTTCACAATGCTGCCCAACAACGCAAGGGTTCAATTCCAGCCTTGGGTGACTGTGTAGAGTTTGTACATTCTCTCCATGTCTGCGTGTGCTTCCTCCGGGTGCTCCGGTTTCCTCCCATAGTCCAACGACCTGCAGGTTAGGTGAATTGGCCGTGATAAATTCCCCCTTAGTGTCCAAAAAGGTTAGGTGGGATTACTGGATTACGGGAATAGGATGGGGGGGGGGGGGGGGGGGGGGGGGGATGCGTGGGCCTCGGTACAGATACTCTTTCAGACTTCATGGTCTGACAGGCCCCCTTCTGCATGGTAGGGGTTCTATGATTTTGAGAATCGTGATGCCCACCAGAGTCAAACAGCTGCCCGCATTCACTGTAGGGTTGGAATCGTAATGCCCACCAGAGCCAAATAGCTGCTAGCATTCGCCACGGGGTCTCGGAGACGTGAGCTTCAGTAGGAGACTGAAAGAAGAGTGGGGGGGGGAGAGGCGTTGGGGGGGGGAGGGGGGCTGCATCTGGGGAGCAGGACGATACACCATTCTCTAGTCCGGAGGGAGAGTGGCGAAATGATTGTTGGGTTTAATTGAATTGAAGTTGCAGATGCAGGTCAAAGGGCCCGGCGATAACATTTCTCATCGCCACCATTTTGTGCATGAAATGAGGAATTTCTTTGCAGGAATTTATTGGTGGTTAAGGTGCCTCCTGTGTTTAAAGTTCACTTGTCTCTCTATGCATGGCAGGAAAATACATTAACTTGATCTGTAAACGGTGCTCACACGAGGATTGTGTGTTGCTTGTGGTCGTCTTTTATTCTTATTAATCACGCTGTCACTTGTGGTCAATTATGCATTCATATAATCTCCATGAAACATATTGAATACTTCATGGGAAGGACAAGTGAACAGAAAAGAGATTACAACAGGATCAAATGTTTCTGGCATTAACATAGAGCTGGACGTTGAGGCACCGGTGAGGTGGGATCTTTTACATCTATCTGAGGGAGCAGATGGGGGGGTCTCGGTTTAACCTCTCCTCTGAAAAATTCTCCGTCTGCGGGGTCCTCTGTTCCGCCAGCAGTCCCCCCACGGGTTTCCCGACGGCGTGGGGTGGCCACAATGTGGAGCCCCATTGGCCAGCTGCGGGAGCCCCGCTGCCAGCAGGGGCGCACCACGCCGGAAAACGCGGCTGGCAGACTGGAGAATCCCGCCCCCCGATCCCTGACGGTGCAGCGCTCCCTCAGTACCGCACTGGAGCGACAGCTTTGATTGATGTGCTCAAGTCTCTTACACTTTGTGAGTAAGAAACTGGAGATGAGCAGTACGATACAGGCTCTCACTGGCTGCAATTGTGTCCTACCCAAAATGTAGTTTACTAATGGGGCATGGAGTGGGTATTCAGTCTACTGAAATGCCCCTGTGGCACAGTACAGAGCCACTCAGACCTTGGCGATCAATGGCGCGGGCCCTGGACATGTGTGGATCTCCACTGTGGTGGTAACGTGAGAAAGGCAGGAACTAGCTTCACCCATTGTGACCTTCGGGGACAGGATTGCGATGCCCAACAGAATCAAATAGCTGCTACTATTCACCAGAGGGTCCCACAGCGAGCCAGGGATATGAACCTCAGTGAGGCACAGTGAGGGGCTGCTGTGGAGCTGGATGCCAACGTGACACGCCATTCTCTGGGCAGAAGGGAGAGAGAAGTGGGGAGGGCGGACGAATAAGTTGATAGTCGGTCGACATGTCCAAAGAGAAACAATTCCAGATCTCTAGTTCACACTGCTGACTGACAGACACCCAGTCCCCTGACACATCCTCACCCGGGTACGAAACATCACACGTCAGGGGTAAAATTGAGGCAATCTCAATATAACAGCAGACACGGACTGATATCATTTTCTGAATATTTTCAAATGGTTTTCCATTTGGACGTCTTTGCCTCAATGTTGAAACTCCAAGAGATAAAATGACAATGTTGCGTGGCCTCAATTTAAATTGTCTGGAAAAATATGTAAGAACCTTTAACAAGAAAGTTTTGCATTTATGTAGCGCCTTTCCATTTAAGCAGAATAAAATTTTAAAAAGCTGATTAATCGGAATGTCAAATCCATTACCTGTGAGTAAGCGGACCTTAAATAACTGAAGTTTAAAAATTAACTAGATCCACTGACTGGTTAATTTGGTCAGTTTCTTCGTCAATTTAAATTAAAAAATATATATGTTTCCGAAGTTTAAAAAAAAACTTTTCTATTGGTGTGCTTGTCCCTAAAGGAACGAGCTCACTATCTGGAACCTCTTGTAAGCTCTCAATGAGGAGACGTAGCGGAAACCCAGACTGATTTGTGTTAGAGTGTACCTGGCATTTCTGGAGCACGCTTGTCCTCCAGCATGATTCCTTTAATAAAACCTGTGTGGTGGATCACGGAAGCACGCCTTACACTGAACACAACTCCGCTTATACCTCTGTGACCTTGTGCACTGGCTTTGACTTGAAACCACATTTCCCCCCAAAGAATATTGAGTGCAATAAACGAGACGTTGTCGAACCTTTTCAGCTTCCACTCATCAGGACAAATGTAAGAATGCCAAATTTCAAAGGGAGCAATTTTGCGGGCGAACATTTCCTTGACCCCTCCCCCCTCCCCTCGCCCACGGCTGATTACATCATCGTTTTGAGATTGATTTCATTGGCACCCAGTGTTTTGTGGCCTGACCATTCCCTTTGTTTTCTTCATCTTTGTTCAGCGGTGGTGACGCTGGGTATGATTCGAGGGATCAAGGAGCAGATTGCTCACATCTTGGAAGAGGTAAACCTACTGAAGGAGAACCAGGCACTTCAGACAGGTAACAATATAATACTTATTGTCACAAGTCGGCTTCAATGAAGTTACTGTGCAAAGCCCCTAGTTGCCACATTCTGCCGCCTGTTCAGGGAGGCCGGCACAGGAATTGAGCCCGCGCTGTTGCTTGGTTCTGCATTACAAGCCAGCTGTTTAGCCCACTCTGCTAAACCACCCCCTAATGACGGTCAGGGTACGGAATGTCAAAGACGGGAAGCCTTGCTACAACTGTGCAGGGCAATGGCGAAGCCAGAAACTGGAGGGCTGGGCACAGTTTTGGTCTCCTGACTTAAGGAAGGCTATCGTTGCGTTGGAGAGTTGGATGGTTGGAGGGGGAGTCAGGGGATCGAGGTGGGGTGTCGGGGGGGGGGGGGGGGGGGGGGGTCAGGGTTCTTAACGGGTTGGGAGGGTCAGAAGGTTGGGGCTGTTAGAGTCCGGAAGGGTTGGAATTTGGAGGATTGGGAGGGAGCTGGGGGGTTGTGTTTCACAGGGGGTGTTGGTGGACGAGGGGGTCAGTGGGCAGTTGGGAGGTCTGCTTTATAGTTAACCAGGAGTTAGGGTTGGCTTTTCTTCCTGTCTAACGTTTTCAGGGAAGTGGGTTGGAACGGTCTGAAATCTCCAAAGCTATCCCAGAGACTTGTTCTGTATGCAGGGGGCTTGCCCATTGGAATTTGAAACTTCCCGGGCAATTTCCACTCTGGCCTTGGGTTGGGACTTCTGAGGGGCCCTCTGAGGTACGTCAAGTCTCCGACCATCCCCGATCAGATGACCTAGATCATTAACGCTGTTTCTCACTCCACAGATGCTGCTGGACTTGCTGAGATTCCCAGCGGGCCTGACGTGATTGGGGGCTCTCTACCCACCCCTACAAGGCCATTGTTGGAAGGGGAGGCACTGGGAAATGTGATTGTGGGAGTAGTGGGGTATTGATTTGGAGATTCTTTATAGACGAAACGTGCTCCTCGAGAACAGGCCTGACAAGGAAGCCTGGGACCTTGTCATTACCTCTGACTGGACGCAGGGGCCCTCTGTTCCCATCATGATCTCTGCAGTAGGCTCCCAACAAGTCTACACCAGGAGTGAAACTGAAAATGCTGGAAAACACTCAGCAGGTCTGGCATCATCTGTGGAGCAAGAAACAGAGTTAATGGCCTGGATCTTCTGCCCATCCCCCCCCCCCCCCCCCCCACCCCCCCCCCCACCCCCCTCACCAACTCTACCACCACCACTGCCCACCCATCCAAGTGACGGTGACTGTTTTCATGGCTGCAGCCTCCTCTCAACATATTCCTTCTGCACTACAACCTCCAAACTATCGCCCCGGCGTCTGGGACGTAACTGACTTTAGGCAGGTCTCTCAGGGAACATCTACGTAAATGAGGCCAGGCTGACATTAAAGGCCAGGCCTCCTACACACGTCCAGGTTCCCCCTCTGCCCCCTACCCTGCCCCCCCACCCCACCGGCCCACACCCAATCACTGCTTTGGGGTCTCACTCACATCGTACCCGCCCCTTTCCCCACTTTGAAATCAGGACTTCAACGTCTGGGTTGATCCAAAGAGAACGGCCACTTGGACGACGTGTGAGGAAGTCGAGGATCCAGGGAACCGTGCCCCTGAAGGAGCCAACAGCTTCGGTTCAGGAGGAGGAATTGTTCACGGAAAAGTGAACAAAGTGGTTCCTCCAATCCCCTGGTGGCGCTTAGAAGTTCAGACAGACTTTTCCTGGCTGTTCCGTGATCACTAAAGAAAAAAAAGCCTCTTGCCTTCCACCTCAGTGGAAATTCATTCTCTACAGACAAAAGGCTGCAAGGAACATCAGAAATAGGAGCAGGAGTAGACCATTCAGTCCTTCAACTCTGCTCTCCCAATCAATAAGGTAATGGCTGATCTGACTGTGACCTTGACTTCACTTTCCTGCCTGTCTCCATAACCCTAGACTCCATCACCTATTAAAAATCTGTCGAACTCAGCCATGAATTTATTCATCGACCCAGCTTGCCCTGCTCGCTGGGAAGAAGAATTACATAGTTTAACGGTCCTCTGAGAGAAGAAATTCCTCCTCATCTCTGTCTTAAATGGAGACCCCTTAATATTGAAACTGTGACCCCGTTCCAGATTTCCCCACAACACCCACTCTGCATCTACCCTGTCAAGCCTTCCCGGGATCTTAATTGTTTCAATAATAATAATCTTTATTATTGTCACAAGTAGGCTTACATTAACACTGCAATGAAGTTACTGTGAAAAGCCCCTAGTCGCCACATTCCGGCGCCTGTTCGGGTACAAAGAGGGAGAATTCAGAATGTCCAATTCACCCAACAGCACGTCTTTCGGGACCTGTGGGAGGAAACCGGAGCACCCGGAGGAAACCCACGCAGACACGGGGAGAAGGTGCAGACTCCGCACTGACAGTGACCCAAGCCGGGAATTGAACCCGGGTCCCTGGCGCTGTGAAGTAACAGTGCTAACCACTGTGCCATCGTGCCGCCCCAAGATCTCTCCATGGGTGTGTGTTAACCTGTTAGCTGTGGTAGTGTGGATGCATTTTGGACCCAAACATCATGGTGACAAGTAATAAAACTAAATGCAATAATTCTCATAACTTGTAAGGTGGCAACAGGAAAGTAATTAATAAAATGTGTCCGTCAGACTGTTGAAAATCTTAGCTGGTTGATGACAGTCCTTCAGGGAAAGGAAGCTGCCACCTAACGTTGGTTGTACATGTCAGGGTTGACTTTCAATGACCTTCAGGCACAATGTGCCATTGGTGGATTGCAGACAAAACAATTTCCCCATCCAAAGTAAGTCGAGCCACGTTAAGCGTTGTGAAATGTGTCATTTGCAGTGTCACTAATTCATTCCAACCCCCATGCTCTCTGTCCAGTGTGCCTGAGAGGGTTGAAAGTTCACAGGAAGTGCTTCCTGCCGATGGCTGGGCAGAACGACTTCCATGAGGCGGCCGACGACTGCATCTTGCACGGGGGCACCCTCTCCGCGCCTCTCAGCCACACCGAGAATGACGCCCTTTACGACTACGCCAGGGAGACCCTGGGAGACGACCACGACATCTGGATTGGCCTGACTGACATCATGGTTGAGGGAGACTGGTTAGACATGGCCAGCAAGAGCGTCAACTTCACCAACTGGGAGACGGGTACCAGCAAGCAGCCTGATGGTGGCTCAAGGGCCAACTGTGTGGCGATGTCGGGGTCGGCCTTTGGGAAATGGTTTGATGAGTCCTGTCGACTTCAGAAGAATTACTTTTGTCAATTTACTATTCCTTAAGTGTGCCAGTGTTTCTCCTTAAGTATCGCCTGACTGGTTTAGTTATGCTACTGATGCTTAATGGGCTATTGTTTCAGACATATCTTGTGAGTGATGCAGATTATCATTGACCAGATTAACTGTACTTTCAATTCCCTCGCGTTGTATCCGTTCTGGATCTTCCATCAGGATAGGTATTTTTGAGGGAGATAGGGAAGGGTGAGGAGCTTGTGGCTGTTGGCTGTCTGCATGCAGGTCCGATGGAACCCATGTCCTCAGGGAAGGGGGTCCACCTGGTGGCTCACCATGCAGTGTTGTGGAGATCACAATCTGAGCAGAGTAGAGGTGGGCATGGGGTTGGGGTGGTCCCTGGAGCCCCTCCTAACTCACTATGCCAGTTTGCCTCTGTGCTCCAGCACGCGTACAGCCTTCAGTGACACCCTTGATGTGGATTATTAGTTAATTCAGGAGCTTCATTGCTTGCTTGGCTTTGTGGTTAGTTCACGTTCCTTGCCGTGCACACATGTAAACACACTTTCATGCAACTGTTCTGTCAGAAATAAAAGCGATTCACACAAAAATGAAGTTGCTGTATTTTCTTCCTTCCTCAATATTAATTTCAATAATTTCAGGGCAGAGCCACCACTGCTATTTCTTGGAAAGTGGAGGCTAAGAAGGGTTTTGGCTGCTGTTCTTCACACCTACCTTTTGCTTTGTTACTTGTTCTATTAGCAATCCCTTTACCTTGCGCTATCAACCCTATTGTCATTTAATCCTTCCTGCAGTCCGCACCATCGCAGATTTTGCCTTTCATCCCAATCCCTTCTCCCCCCCTCCCCCCCGTCATGACATGCAAACATGCAACCAATGAACACTCAGAATCAGCGCCGGCGCTAGGTTGCTGCCGCCCCGGGCAAGCTGAACTTCGGTGCCCTTCGGGGGGGGGGGGGGGGGGGGGGGGGGCGCGGGGGGGGGGGGGGGGGGGGGGGGGGGGGGGCTGGGGGGGGGGCAAGGGGCGGTGCCGGGGGGGCCAGGGGGGGGGTGGGGGGGGGGGGGGCAGGGGGGGGGCCAGAGGGGGGGAGGCGGGGGGGGGCCGAGGGGGGCCCGAGGGGGGGGGGGCGCCGAGGGGGAGGGCCGGAGTGACCACCGGCGAGCCTGGATCCATCCGCCATGTTTGTGCGGGGCGGCCTGAGGGAGGGCGGCCACCGCGCATGCGCTGGTTGGCACCGGCCCAACTGCGCATGCGCGGGACCCGCACTCCTTGATGGCGCCCCCTAGCATGGCGCCCCGGGCGACTGCCCGAGTTGCCGGTACCTTGAGCCGGCCCTGCTCAGAATAGGACACAACTAATGGGCAGTCAGGACAGTCAGAGGTGGCATCACCACAAGAGGGCATGACATAAACACTATAAAAGGGATGAGGCACTCACACCCTGCCTCTTCCCACAGACAGACATCCAGAGAGCTAGACAGGGTTGATCAGCAGCATCACACCCAGCACGTGGCTTAGAGCAAGCTGGTACAGTTAGACTGAGTTACTACAGTTAGATTAGCAGAGTCAAACTCATTTGAGAACTGTGTTAATAGTTCAATAAACACGTTGAACTAATTTCAGAGTCTGGAGCATCCTTTAGTTAAGACTGCATCAAGTAGCAGCCTGTGTTATCCGAAGCAGCAGAACACAACACACCCCAGCCCGCCCCCACCACTTTCCCTGCCTCTGTACTTCCTTAAAACCTGCCACATCTCCAACTTCTTCCAGTACAGATGAGGAGGGGTCACAGACCTGAAACGTTAAACTCTGTTTCACTGTCTCCACATCTGGTTCTTGATCTGCTATATGTGAGCAGCCTTTTCTGTTTTTATTTATTTTAGGGCGGCACGGTGGCACAGTGGTTAGCACTGCTCCCTCACAGCCCCAGGGACCCGGGTTCAATTCTGGCCTCGGGTCACTGACAGTTTGCATGTTCTCCCCGTGTGTGCGTGGGTTTCCTCCGGGTGCTCCGGTTTCCTCCCACAGTCCAAAGATGTGCAGGTTAGCTGGATTGGCCATGCTAAATTGCTCCTTAGTGTCCAACAGGAAAGGTGGGGTTACTGGTTTACAGGGATGGGTGGAGGCGTGGGCTTAAGTAGGGTGCTCTTTCCAAGGGCTGTTGCAGACTTGATGGGCCAATTGGCCTCCTTCTGCATTGTAAATTCTATGATTCTATAATATTGTGTTATCTCTAAACTCCAGCAACAATTCTTATTCATACAATGGAGACCATAGAATCCTTAGAGTACGGCAGGAGGCCATTCGGCCCATTGAGTCTGCACCGACCCTCTGAAGGTGCATCTCAGCCATGCCCAATCCCCTCTACCCCATCCCCATAACCCTACCTAATCTTTGAATACGAAGGGTCAATTTATCATGGCCAATCGACCTAACCGGCACATCCTGGTGACTGTGGGAGGAAACGGGAGCACCCGGAGGAAACCCATGCAGACACAGGGAGAATGTGCAAACTTCATACAGTCCCCCGTGCCGGAATTGAACCCGGGTCTCTGGATGCTGCGACGCAGCAGTGCTAACCATTGTGCCAACCATAGCCCTTTATAGGAGCATAAGAAATTGGAGCAGGTGTTGGTCGTACAGACCCTCAGGCCTGTTCTGCCAGGATCACGGCTTTGACTCCACTTTGCTGCCTGTTTCCCCGTAACCCCTAACTCTCCTAAGATTCAAGAAACTGTGTAACTCAGCCTTGTTAATATTCACTGCTCCAGCCTCCAGTGTTCTCTGGGATAGAGAATTCCAAAGATTATTCTTTCCTCTATCCTTTCACGGATTGTGGGCTTCGCTGGCTCGGCCAGAATTTGTTGCCCGTCCCTAATTGCCCTTCGAACTAAGTGGTTTTCGTGGCCATTTCAGAGGGCATTTAATAGTCAACCACATTGCTGAAGGCCTAGAATCACATGTAGGCCAGACGGGTAAGGACGACAGATTTCCTTCCCTAACGGGCATTGGTGAACCTGATGGGTTTTTACAACAATCGTTTCATGGTCACCGTAACTGAGATTAGCTTTATATCCCAGGTTTATTAACTGCATTTATATTCCACCAGTTGCTGCTGTGTTGGGATTTGAACCCATGAACTCAGGGCTTCCAGAGTCCAGTGACCATTATCACTATGCCAATTACCCCACCCCACCTGCATTAATAGATCATAGAAGTTACAGTGCACAAGGAGGCCATTTGGCCCATCGGGTCTGCAGCGGCCCTTCGGAAGAGCACCCCACTTAACCCCACACTTCCACTCTATCCCTATAACCCCACCTAACCTTTTTGGACACTAAGGGGCAATTTAGCATGACCAATCCACCTAACCTGCACATCTTTGGACTGTGGGAGGAAACCGGAGCACCCGGAGGAAACCCACGCAGACACGGGGAGAAGGTGCAGACTCCGCACAGCCGTGACCCAAGCTGGGAATCGAATCTGGGATCCTGGAGCTGTGATGCAACTGTGCTAACCACTGTGCTACCGTGCTGCCCACAACCTGAGAGAATGAATTCCTCCTCAGCTCCGTCTTTTAAAAAGAAATTCCAATTAAAGCGCAATTTATCGTGGCCAATCTACCTACGCAGCACTTCTTTTGGGTTGTGGGGGCGAGACCCGCACAGACACGGGAAGAATGTGCAAACTCCACATGGACAGTGACCCGGGACCGGAATCGAACCCGGGTCCTTAGTGCCGTGAGGCAGCAGTGCTAACCACTGCGCCACCTTGCCGCCCCTCAGTTCCATCTTAAATGTGGGATCCCATATTCTGAAATGATACTCCCTAGTTCTTGATTCCGCCCACTGGCCTCTGGTCAGTGGACCGGTCGAGAAATGAATAAACCTGCCCGCAAACCATCTTTTCCTCCAAATCTGGCCTCTCCTCCATCCACACCACCAATGGTGGCCGTGGCCTCAACCGCCTGGGCCCTGAAAGCTACCCACACCCTGGGTTCAGATACTCCCTGGAAAAAGAAGCAGGTCCATGAGGCACAGGGAGTGGGGCGCCTCTCCAGAATATCCCAGTGCTCGTTCCAGTATCCCCATTTACTCCTGTCACGCTGATGCACGATCAATCACTACTGAAGTGAGATGGTAGTCCAATTGAAGGCTTTAATGAACAAGTAGTTGTAACAAGTAATGAACAAGTAACCCCAGCAGCTCCGGTACAGAATGACTGCTGTGGGTGAAACACAGACTCTTATGCTCCGCCTGCTGGGCAGAACCAGCAGGTAGGTTCTACCAGTCATACTACAATATAAGGTACACCCCACCTAGGTACCGAGATACCTCTAATATAGCCCACCACATTCACCCCCTGTTTAAAAAAGAGTCCGGCGGGCGTGGTGGCCTTGCTTTTACAGTGGTAGAGGTTATAGCGGTACCCTTCGGTGCCTTTACATGCAATATACATATTTACAGACAATTATTTACAAGTTCATTTTAACAATGAAACTATCAGCCGGTCGGGGGCCCTGGCCATCCTCTGCGATCGTCGCAGTCCCGGCGGTGATGCTGGCATCGGCTCGGGCATCCGAGGCTCTGGGAGCGTGTTGTCTTCAGCTTCATCACATCCGGATGGGGCCAGTGGGAGGGCGGATCCTCCTGGGAAGGGGGCTGCGGTGGTGTGCGCCAGTGAAAAAATGGTTGGGGTTGGTGGGGGGTGGGGGGGGGGGGGGGGGGGGGGGTGTGAGGGTGGGGGGGGACCAGATCCCGGAGGGAGACTGTGCCTTGTCGGCCGTCGGGGTGCGCCACATAGGCATACTGGGGTTAGTATGGAGGAGATGTACTCTCTCAACCAGTGGGTCCGACTTGTGGGCCCGTACGTGTTTGCGGAGTAGGACGGGTCCGGGGGCTGCCAGCCATGTTGGGAGCGAGGTCCCCGAGGAGGACTTCCTAGGGAAAGCAAGGAGATGTTCATGAGGTGTTTCGTTGGTAGTAATGCACAGTCGTGATCGGACGGAATGAAGTGCATTGGGGAGGACCTCCTACCATCGGGACACTGGGAGATTCTTGGACTGTAGGGCCAGTAGGACGGCCTTCCAGACCGTCCCGTTCTCCCTCTCTACCTGCCCGTTTCCCCGGGGGTTGTAACTGGCTGTCCTGCTGGAGGCAATGCCCTTGCTGAGCAGGAATTGGCGCAGCTCGTCACTCATGAAGGAGGACCCCCTATCGCTATGGATGTAGGCGGGGAAACCGAACAGGGTAAAGATGCTGTGGAGGGCTTTAATGACGGTGGCAGCCGTCATGTCGGGACAGGGGATGGCGAAAGGGAACCGGGAGTACTCACCAATCACATTTAAGAAATACGTGTTGTGGTCGGTGGAGGAAGGGGTCCCTTCAAATCCACGCTGAGGCGTTCAAAGGGGTGGGAAGCCTTTACCAGGTGCGCTTTCTCTGGTCTCTAGAATTGCGACTTGCACTCTGCGCAGATTTGGCAGTTTCTGGTTACGGCCCTGACCTCCACGCTGGAGTAGGGCAGATTGCGGGTTTTAACAAAGTGGAAGAACCGGGTGGCAGAGGTTGTCATGGAGGGTCCGGAGTCGGTCTACTTGTACACTGGCACAAGTGCCGCGGGACAGGGCATCAGGAGGCTCGTTGAGCTTCCCGGGGTGATACAAGATCTCGTAATTACAGGTGGAGAGCTCGATCCTCCACCGTAAGATCTTATCATTCTTAATTTTGCCCCGCTGTGCATTATCGAACATGAAAGCAACCGACCGTTGGTCAGTGAGGAGAGTGAATCTCCTGCCGGCCAGGTAATGCCTCCAGTGCCGCACAGCTTCGACGATGGCTTGGGCCTCCTTCTTGATGGAGGAATGGCGGATTTCTGAGGCGTGGAGGTTGCGTGAAAAGAAGGCCACGGGTCTGCCCGCCTGATTGAGGGTAGTAGCCAGAGCTACGTCTGATGCGTCGCTCTCGACCTGGAAGGGAAGGGACTCATCAATTGCGTGCATCGTCACCCTGGCGATGTCTGCTTTGATGCGACTGAAAGCCTGGCGGGCCTCTGCCGACATGGAAAAACCGTGGACTGGATTAGTGGGCGGGCCTTGTCCGCATAATTGGGGACCCACTGGGCGTAATAAGAAAAGAAGCCCAGGCAACGTTTCAGGGCCTTGGGGCAGTGCTGGGGCAATTCCCCTCCACGTGTCTGGCCACGTGCGAGTCATGGGGGCCACCATCTTGGACGCCATCTTCCTCGCCGCCCGCCACGTGCGATCCATGGGGCGGCCATCTTGGACGCCATCTTCTTCATCACCCGCCACGTGCGATCAACGGGGACCGTCATCTTGGCTATCAACCGAACCGAACCTCGACGACTACGACCTCAGAGGGCAGTCATCACAGGGCCACTCCAGCACTGCTGATCGAGTCGCCGACTACCCGCAACTCAACGCAGTCACGTTGGACCAGTCGCGTCCGAAGCACCTCCAGAGCTCGATGATGTCCGTTAAAATCAGCGGGTACAGGACACCGTGCCTCTTCGACTCCGGGAGCACCGAGTGCTTTGTACATCCTGACCTGGTAAGGCGCTGTTCGCTCCCTATCTTCCCTGCACAGCAAACTATCTCCCTCGCCTCGGGCCCGCACTCGGTCCACATACAAGGGCGCACCGTTGCGACCCTAACAATTCAGGGCGCCAGCTACTCTAATTTCCAGCTGTACGTACTCCCTGATCTCTGCGCCCCACTCTTACTCGGGCTCGATTTCCAATGTAATCTCAAGAGGCTCACACTCAGCTTCGGCGGACCCCTACCTCCACTCACTATCTGCTGTCTAGCGACACTTAAATTCGACCCCCCCCCCCCACTCTTCTCTAATCTCACTGCTAACTGCAAACCCGTAGCCACTCGCAGCAGGCGGTACAGCCTGCAGGACAGGGTATTTATTAGAGCCGAAGTCCAGCGGCTCCTACGTGAGGGAGTCATAGAGGCCAGTAACAGCCCCTGGAGAGCTCAGTTGGTGGTCGTCAAGACCGGGGAAAAGTTCCAGATGGTGGTTGATTACAGCCAAACCATTAACTGGTTCACGCACCTCGATGCGTACCCCTTCCCCAGAATTGCAGACATGGTCAATCAGATCGCCCAGTACCGTATATTCTCCACGGTGGATCTGACTTCTGCTTACCACCAGCTCCCAATCCGCCCGGAGGACCGCCACTACATGGCGTTCAAGGCAGATGTCCTCCGTGTCCCCTTTGGCGTCACGAATGGGGTCTTGGTCTTCCAACGAACGATGGACCGAATGGTGGACCAGTACAGGCTGCGGGCCACGTTTCCGTACTTGGACAATGTCACCATCTGCGGCCATGATCAGCAGGACCACGACGCCAACCTCCACCGATTTCTCCAAACCGCCCAAAAAATCAATCTCACCTACAATACGGAGAAATGCGTTTTCCGCACTACCAGACTAGCCATCCTCGGTCCTGATGTACCCGTTGAAACATGCCAGCCAATGTTTCAAAGTTGCTGCTGCATTTGCCGTGAGGGGGTTGATTTGTAGACACTCTGGCTTGATGCGGAGAGCAGCCATTCTTCAATTCTTGTTCATTAAATTGATGCACGATCAATTACTACTGAAGCGAGATTGTAGTCCAATTGAAGGCTTTAATGAACAAGTAGTTACCCCAGCAGCTCCGGTACAGAATGACTGCTGTGGGTAAAACACAGACTCTTATGCTCCGCCTGCTGGGCGGAACCAGCAGGCAGGTTCTACCACTCATACTACAGTACATCCCACCGAGGTACCACGACACTCCTAATATAGCCTACCACACGCACGCGTGTTGATTCTTCTTTCCCGAATGAAGGCACTGGGTAAATACAAACTGTTGCAAAATGAAGTAAGTGAGCTGAGCTGCTGAATTTGCGGAGTTTTTGTGGTGCTTTGTTATAAGAAAAAGAGCGACTGATACAAAGCATCATGGGGAATTTTTAAAATCCAGAATCCATCTGCAAAATTGCCGGTTCGCTGTTTTCAGGCCACAAACTAGCTAACAATGGCTTGTAAACGTGTGGCTATTCCTGAGATGGTTTTACAATCCAGAAACAGGCCATTCAGCCCAACACCTCTGCTTAACTCCAGTTTCTTCACCCTCCCTTTGTCTAACCGCACTGAGGCATTAGAAGAACATGAGATTATAGGAGCAGTCCATGGCCCCTCCTCTGGCGCTCTAAGATCCTGGGTGAACTTCTACATCAACACCACCTTCCCATATCCCTTAATTCAGCGTTTTTCAAACTTTTTTTTCCGGGGACCCATTTTTACCGACCGGCCAACCCTCAGGACCAATCCGGTTGACCTTCAGGACCCAACCCGGCCGACCGTCGCGACCCGCGCCAGCCGACCTTCGCGACCCACGCCGGCCGACCTTCGCGACCCACCATTTTCTCTTACCTTGTTTGTTGCTGACAAAAATGGAGGAAATGTTATGGGACCCTTTGGCCCCAATGGTCCCTTTCGTTCCTTTGGCCCCCCGAACTTGAAAAAAAGGCTGTGACCATATAAAAACAAATGCGGCCGCAATGCGCATGCATGGGCAATGCGGCCAAAATTTTTGTTTTATCGGTTCCTGGCCATTTTGAAGGCCGCTCACAGCCGGCATTATTAAAAGCCGGCTGCTGCGGCTGGTGCGCGCAGATTTGTGCGATTGCCGCAACAGACGGCTCCGCGGCCCTCCCAACACCCGCCTGCGACCCACCCATTTCCCAAATAGCTACCAATCACTGTCTTGAATAAACTCAACCACTGAATCTCCACAGTCCCAAGGGATAGAGAATTCCAAAGATTCACATCCTTCTGAGTGAAGAAATTTCTCTTCATCTGGGTACAAAATGGCGGACCCCTTATTCCAGCACTACGATTCCTAGTCCTGGATACTTCAACTTCCCAGCATCCACCTTCTCAAGTCCGCTAAGAATTTTGTACATTACAAGGAGAGATCACCTGTCATTCTTTTAAATCGTTGGGCATTTATTCAATCTCCCCTCATAGGACAGGCCTTCTATCTCAGGAATCAATCCGGTGAACCTTTGCTGCTTCCCTTTGGCAATTATATCGTTCTTAGATAAGGAGACAGAAATTGTACATTGTTCTCCTGAAGTGCTCTGACCAACGCCCTATATAAAGCCCTAAACTGCCTTTCTCTTCTACTGCAACCTCCTCCTAATAAAATATCACTTACATAAACTTACAGGATACTGTGAGGCCGAGATAGAATGGAGGTGGAGAGGATGTTTCCACTAGTAGGTGTCATGATACGCACTCGCGCACATAATGGGATGCAGACAGGCAGTGACAGACACCCAATACAGCCAATCAACACACAGGACAGAACACAACCAATCACCAGGCAGAACACTAGAAGGTGGTCTCCCACTATAAAACACACGAGGCATCGACACTCTGCCTCTTTCCACTGGTGACAACTGTAGTGACAGTCAGGGTGTATATATCAGTTAGCACCTTCTACACGTGGCTCAGAGCTAGTCTGGTCTAGATAGTTCTAGTAAGCATTCTTAGATTAGTAGAGTGTCAAACCCACAGCAAACTGTGTGCACTGCTTAACAAGTTCAATAAAGCGTATTGAACTAACATCACAATTTGGAGTGTACTTTCCAAGTACAACTGCATCCAGTTGCAGCCCGTGTTACCCCAGGGTGATTAACATGACAGTAGGAGAAACTAGAATCCGAGGGCACAGCCTCAGACTGAAGGGACAATCCTTTAAAAGAGATGAGGAGGAATTTCTTCAGATAGAGGGTGGTAAATCTGTGGAACTCTTTGCCGGAGAAGCCTGTAGCCAAGTCACTGTGTGTCTTTAAGACAGAAAGATAGGTTCTTGATTAATATGGGAATCAGGGGTTATGGGGAGAATGGGGATGAGAAACATATCGGTCATGACTGAATGGCGGAGCAGACTCAGTGGGCCGAATGGCCTAATTGTGCTTCTATATTTTATGGTTTTATTTAATTTCTTGTTCTGCTTACATGTTAACTTTGAATGCGCAAGAACAGCAAAAATCCTCCGAAGGTCAATATTTCCCAGTCTCCCATTTTTTAAAGAAATATTCTGCTTCTCCATTCTATCCACCGAATTGGATAATTTCATGTCTACATTATGCCATCTTCCTGCCGAATCTTTTAACTGGTCTATATCCTTAACTTCCTTTTCCGTTCATGTCCTCGTCTAATTTCCCCTTGTCTGTACTATTTGTTTCATCTGGTGGGAATGGTGAGAAATTCCACCCAACCACTCCATGTGGCAGTGAGATCCGCCTTCTAACCACGTTCTGGGAAAGGGGTTTCTCCTGAATTTCCGGCTGGATTTGTTTCTGACGATCTTACATCGATGGCCCCTCGCTCTGGTTTCCCCTGCAAGACAAAAGATCGTCTCCACCTCTGCCCTATCAAACCTTTCAGAATCTTCAAAACCTCCATCAGGTCACTTCACAGTCTTGCCTTTTCCAGACAAAAGAGCCCCAATCGTTCCTGAAAGGTACCGCGCTGGATTCTCCGTCGGCTGATGCCGGAATTGGGAAAGCCAATTGGGTGGAAAATCGGATTTGATGCCAAAATCATGGCGGGCACCTGTTTCACACCAAATCGCAATTCTCCGGTGGCTCGACAGCGATGTGGAACGTACAGTAAACGCCATTGGCATATCATTAGCGGGTCTGACCCAGTATTCTCCGGGACCTCCGCGATTCTCTGCCTCCACTGGGGCGATTTCCCGACGGCGAGGTTCGCTTGTGCTTTTAAAAATCATGGAACAGGCGCCGTGGCTGCTGAGGGAGAGAGAGAGGGATACAGAACGTGTCCAACATCCCCACAGTTTGCTGACAGTCGTGTCGCTGGCCAGGGGGGCTTCTGCCGGGGGGAGTAGCAGGAGGTGGTCAGGTGGCGGGTTGTGGGGTCAGGGTGGACGGGCATAGAGCACCATTGCTGCTGCCTGCAAGGCAGCTGCGCATGCCGCTGACTACCCACTGTGAACTTAGCACCACAGTTCATATGGGTGTTCCCCCAGGGCACCCTCCTAGGTGCCCACTGGCCCCAGCCAACCCAACCACGGGATGAGCGGGCTCCAGCACAACACGTCCCATCCTGTTGGCTGGGATGAGTGTGTGTGGGGAGTGAAGTGTGTATATGCGGCTGCAGCTTGTCAGCCTTCTGAGTGTCAATTGCGAATCTGCCAAATCCGACATTGGGGGCGATTGTGTTCCACGTGGTGCCAGTACTACCCCCTCAATGATCGCTGAATCGGTCCAGGTGCGGCGCCAGTTTTGCTGTTGCGGAAGTCCATGAATCTGGCCGGCGTTAACACTCAGTCTCAGAAACGGAGAATCTCGCCCACCATTTCTCAGTTCTAGTGTCATTCCAGTAAATCCGTTTTACGTCTTCTCCTGACATTATATCCTTTCTATAAATATGGAGACCAAGGCTGTTCACAGTACTCCGAGCGTGGTTTAATCAAGGCCCCATAAACATTTAATATAACTTCTCTGCTTTTCAATTCTTTCAATTCCAATAGAAATGAACTCCAGAGATTTGATTACTTCTTTGTCCACCTCTTTACTGAGATTCCTTACCTTTTGCTTCCCTTATTTTCCAAAAGGTATAGGACTTTATTCTTCCAAACAAAACGCACCACCTCGCACTTCACTCCATTGGCATCCATTTGCCAATTGCATGCCCGCTCTGCAAGTTTACTACCTCCTTCCTGTATTTCCTCACGGCCCTCCTCTGCGTTAACTCCTCAATTTGGTGTTGCCCACAGATCTCGAAATTGTTCATCCCCTTCCCGAGTCAAAATTGTTTACGCAAACTGCGGACAACTATGGCCATCCCAGCATTGATCCTTGTGGATCCATCTCCGGCAGGTTTAATGCCCATGTTTTGAGCCCAGAGTATCTGTCCTTTGGCTTACAATCCATTCTTGTCCCCCTTTAGCTGATGTCACATGTCCTGACCTTAGTCCCGATGTGGCACCTTATTGAACGCCTTGTATTGAACCCCTGGAAACCTGCTGAGGGACACCGTAAAAAACTTTAATGTTTGAGCTAAATGTGACCAAGTGAATTGTTAGCTTGGATTACCATCTTGATAGAGTGCACAAGACCTCACTGGTGGGCAATTGCCATCTGAACAACAATGCATACTCAGTGAACTAAACCAGCCTGTCAAAGTGACAGCGATCCCTGTGGGAGGCATCTGGAATTTGTTTTAGTTTCTTCAGTACACGAATAAACAAAGCCTAAAAATTATGATGTAGTCATTATTTGTTTGATTATTTGACATATGCACACGCTCAGCACCATGCACATTAGTAATAACCACGTTATTTCAGTTTTGACCCTTCGCTTGGTCGAGAACGTGGTTACTGCTGAAAGGACAGACATGTTGTCAAAGCTTTTCATCTTGCACTCATCAGGACAAGACTTGGCAAGAATGCCAAATTTCAAATGATCACAACAATTTATGCTGCAGGAGGAAAGGATGCTGATTGGTTGGCACGTTGACTCTGAATTGGCCGAGGCGTTGCCATAGAGAAAACGGAGGCGAGCTATAGGCTCCTCAGGCTTCTGGGCAATTCAGAAAAGGCACAAGGTTTGTACATATTCCTTTAGTTTGCAGAGAATGAGTCCCTGTTCACGAATGTATGTTGCTCCTAGCAAACATGAAAGAGCCAGGTTACAAGTTTGACTTCATTAAAGTTTTTTATTTTTATTTTAAATTTAGAGTACCCAATTATTTTTTCCAATTAAGGGGCAATTTAGCATGGGCAATTTAGCATGGCCAATCCACCTACCCTGCACATCTTTGGGTTTTGGGGGTGAAACCGACGCAGACACGGGGAGAATGTGCGAACTCCACACGGATAGTGACCCGGGGCCGGGATTCGAACCTGGGTCCTCAGTGCCATAGGCAGCAATGCTAACCACTGTGCCACCGTACTGCCCTGACTTCAATAAAGTTCATCATCCCAAACCTTTGTCAGTTCAGGAGAAAGATCAACGACCTGTAACGCTATCTCTGTTTCTCCATCACTAAAGACCTATTACCCCCTCCAGGACAAAGAGACAAATTGCAGGAGCAAAGGGAATTCTAAAAACTCACACCCAGGAAAGAGAATGTCAGTATTTCGGCCATTTAATCAGAGCAGAAAAGCTACTGAAATCTCTCCTGGAGGAGAAAGTGGAGGGCAGCAGAAAGAGGGGTTAGCCTAGGTGTAGCTGGACGATGGGTGTCACAGCACATTTGCAGACAGGCTAAGGTGGATGTGTGAGGATGGCTCAAGACAGACGAGCGTGGCACACCATGAGAGCAGATCTCCTGGTAGGACAGGCTACAAGCAGATAGACAGATCCCTAATCGTTCATTCCCAGGACTGTTTGGCACAGATTGGCAAGAAACCGAAGCCGAAGCACATGTAACAGCCTTCCCTGGAATTTAAGCTGTTAAAACCAGGATTCCACCAGCATAAAGCGCTTGAGAAAATGCTGGGAAATCTCAGCAGGCCTGGCAGCAATCTGTAGGGAGAGAAAGGAGCTAACGTTTTTCCTTCCGATCTCAATATCGAATTCAACAACTTCAGGTGATTAGCTCCACCCCCACCTCGACCCATTTGTTTTCATCCCATTTCACTTCAACTGTCTCTTACCATTTCTTTCTTTCTTGTCTTTCTTAATATATATTTAACCCCCCAATCTTATCCACCTTTCCTTACCCCTTCTCCCCTTTGCTTCCCCCATCCCCTCCCCCCACATTTCCATCTGTCACAGTTTACCCTCTGATGTTAGTTTCTTTGCTCTTTGGCCTCTCACGCCTTTTGTTCTCTCTGGGGACTGCCATTAACACTCTTACCCCTTGGTTTCTGTGGCTATCAGCACCCCCTTTCCCTGGGTTTCTGTGGTTTAGACTCATCTTTCATTCTCACTCCACAGTATAAATATTCCCCAGTCTCTGACTTAGCTTTGACAAAGAGTCATTGGACTCGAAACGTTCGCTTTTATCTCTCCCTACAGATGCTGCCAGACCTGCGGAGATTTTCCAGCATTTTCTCTGTCGTTTCAGATTCCAGCATCCGCAGTAATTTGCTTTTATCCAGCATAAAGCACTTGTAGGTTTCCAATAATTCAGCTAAATTGACCCTATCTGAAGACAATATAGCAATTCCAGTGACAGGTCTATTTAGCTGATTCCCTCAGTGACCGCAGAAGGAGTATTTGAAAGGAAGATTGAGAGAAGTAGAGGGTCGGAGAGGCTAATGGAGGGCATTATAGAGCTTAGGGTGGAGGCAGCTAAAGGCAGAGCCACCAATAATGGAGTGATTAAAGTACATTTATTAGTCAGAGGAGGAGGAGGCCTTTGGCTCATCATGACTGTGACAGTTCTTGGATTGAACTTTCCAGCTCGACCTACTTCTCTGCTTGTCCCCCTGAAGCCCTGTTTCTGTTTTCAGTTAGTTACCCACTTCCTGTTTGAAGATTACTCTTGACTCTGTTGCCACCACCCTTTCAGACAGTGCATTCCGATTCACAACACCTCTGCGTGAAAAAGACTTCTTCACGTGATTCTTTTCCCAAACACCTTGAATGTGCGTCCTCTGGTTAACGATCCTTCAGCCGGTAACAACAGCTTCTCCCGATTTACTCTGTCAGAACTGTTCATGATTTTCAAGCCCTCACCTTTTAACCTTCTCCCCTCTCAGGAAACACTCCACATAACTGAAGTGTCTCCTTTCTGGTGCCAATCCATTAAACCTCTTCTGCATCTCCCACAAGCTTTCAACACCCTTCCTGGAGGGTGACACCCAGGACGGAAAACAACACTCCATTTGATGCTTCACCAGTGATTCATAAACCTTAAGCATAACTTCCTTTGCATTGTGCGCCAATTATTTTTTTCCAATGAAGGGGCAATTTAGAATGGCCAATTCACCCACCCTGCACATCTTTGGGTTGCAGGGGTGAGACCCACGCAGACACGGAGAATTGCGCCCCTATTAATATCGTCAAGGATCCACTCTGTTTTCTGACAACCTTCTAACAACATACGAGGAGAGATGAAACAGTTTGGGCAACTACTCGCTGGAGTATAGAAGGATGAGAGGGGAGCTGACTGTATAAAACACTAAAAGGAATTGTATTCATCCTAGAATTTACAGTGCAGAAGGAAGCCATTCGGCCCATCGAGTCTGCACCGGCCCTTGGAAAGAGCACCCCACTAAGCCCATGCTTCCCCCCTGGCCCCACAACCCAGTAACCCCACCTAACCTTTCAGGTCACGAAGGACAATTTAGCATGGCCAATCCACCTAACCTGCACAAATTTGGACTGTGGGAGGAAACCGGAGCACCCGGAGGAAACCCACGCAGACAGGGGGCAAACATGCAGACTCCGCACAGACAGTGACCCAAGCCGGGAATCGAACCTGGGACCCTGGAGCTGTGAAGCAACTGTGCTGACCACTGTGCTACCATGCTGCCCATTTTGATAAATGAAGTAAACCTAGACAAAATGTTCGGAGAGGTCACAGATATAGGTTGAGAGGTGGCAGATTTGGAACTGAGATGAGGAGAAACTACTTCTGGCAGGGGGTGGTGAATTTGTGGAACTCGCTGCCCCATCGTGCAGTGGAATCTGAATCATTAAATGGTTTCAAGAAGGAGACAGATGTATTTCTGATACAAAAATGGGTTAAGGGGAACAGATGGGGAGGTGGATCTGACACCAGGAAGAGATCAGGCAGGATCTGAGTGAATGGCGGAGCAGGCTCGAAGGGCTGAATGGCCTGTTTCTGCTCCTAATTCCTATGTTCCTAACTTGGCACGTCCCCATCATAGGTCAGTGTACATGCATCACCAAGTCTCACAATTCCTGCGCCTCCTCTAAGATTGTAGAACATGCTCTTTACTGTCTCTCTTCTCCTTCTTCTGACCAAAATGTATCACATCACACTTGGGCAGCATGATGGCGCAGTGATTAGCACTGCTGCCTCACGGCGGCAAGGACCCGGGCTTGATCCCGGCCCGGGGTCACTCTCTGTGTGGATTTTCCACTTTCTACCCGTGTTTGGGTGGGTCACAGCCCCACAACCCAAATATGTGCAGGGTAGGTGGATTGGCCGCGCTAAATTGCCCCTTAATTGGAAAAACAGAATTGGGCACTCTATATTTTTTTTAAAAATCACACTTCTTTTGTGTTAAACTGCGTCTGCCACGTGCCTGCTTGTTTTCCCAGTTAATGACCTCTGAAATTCATTAGTAAACCCCACCGTTGTCGACGGGATTTCCCGGTGACAGCACATCTCATTGCCGGGAGACCCCGTGTGCCGGTGTGGGAGAGGAATTTCCCGCCGGCGTGAACAACAGCCGGTAAATCCCGGAATTTAGTTCAGCCCGAGGGAATGGAGCAGCTTGCCCTATCAGACACTCGCCATCAGCCATGATCTCGTTGAATGGCGGAGCAGGCTCGAGGGGCCAGATGGCCGACTCCTGCTCCTAGTTCTTATGTATCGGGCAGAATCCCACCAAAACATTTCTAAGTTAATTTGTGGCGGGTTTTTCCAAGGAGCTTCTTCGCCAGCTCGGCCGGCGAGTTCCACACTGCTGTTCATTGACACTGAGGGCTGGGTTCTCCGTTTAAAAATTTTTTTAAAATAAATTTAGAGTGCCCAATTATCTTTTCCAATTAAGGGGTAATTTAGCACGGCCAATCCACCGACCCTGCACATCTTTTGGGTTGTGGGGAGAATGTGCAAACTCCACACGGACAGTGACCCAGGGCCGGGATTTGAACCCGGGTCCTCAGCGCCGTAGGCAGCAATGCTAACCACTGTGCCATCGTGCTGCCCGGGTTCTCCGTTTTTGGGACTATGTCCCCACTCTGTCGGGAAAACTGTGGTCTTTTACGCCAGGGAAACTGGAAAACAGGAAAACTGGGCCACCTGGACTCGAAACGTTCGCTCTTTTCTCTCCCCACAGATGCTGCCAGATCTGCTGAGATTTTCCAGCATTTTCTCATTGGTTTCAGATTCCGGCTCTCTGCAGTAATTTGCTTTTATCCAGTGGTCCTGCCAGCTTGACAGTGCCATCCGGACACAGCGGCCGGAGAATCGAGGGAGGCCGGTAGACCCCAGGCAAGTAGGTCGTAAGTAGGTTTAAGACCTACTTCCGCGAGTGTATATCGGTCCCACCCATTTGGAGTGGAGTTCTGACTCTGACGTCTTGCGGGACTTCGGAGAATCCCGGGAGGTGCGGAGCCTGTCGGAGGCTTGCTGCAAGCCTCTCCCGCCACTCTGTCACTTGACCGCAACACAGCCAGTGAATTACGCCCTAAGTGTCCTTTGGGGTGGGTTTGGCAGGTTTCCTGCTGGCTTTTTGGGTGAGATCCACACCGGTATTCACCCACACCCAGTAATCTTTTTGATCCTTGGGGAGTTTCTCCCCGGTCTAGCCCACAGAAATGTTTTCAGCAGTGGGGAGCTGAACTCACTGGTGAGACAGGCTCCTCAGAGATCAGGCCGCCATTTTGAAAGAGTGCACCAATCCCTCGTGTGGCTATACCTTAAGTTTGAAGCGGGGGGTTTGAGAAGGCCTTGTAATATGCAGTAGCGCCAAGGTGCCAGTGGAAATGTCAGGGTGCCACCCTGCCCTGTCCCCAACCACCAGGGGCATCCAAAGACCTGGGAAATTTCACCCCCCCCCCTCAATGCCATTATGACTCATCCACATGGAAACCAATACCAAACGGTACCCTGCCGAGTTGTCCCAGACACAGCCGTTAGACCTCGGGCGATGTGAGAATCCCATGAACGCATATTTTTATGAGCCTAATTGCTCATTTTAAAAATAAATTTAGAGTACCCAATTCATTTGTCCAATTAAGGGGCAATTTAACATGGCCAATCCGCCTAACCTGCACATCTTTGGGTTGTGGGGGTGAAACCCACGCAGACACGGGGAGAATGTGCAAACTCCATACGGACAGTGACCCAGAGCCAGGATCGAACCTGGGATCTCGGCGCCGTGAGGCTGCAGGGCTAACCCACTGCGCCACTGTGCTGCCCCTAATTGCTCATTTAAGTTAGCTGATCTAGATTCGTGTTTTTCAAACTTTTCTTCCGGGGACCCATTTTTACCAACTGCCCAACCTTCGGGAGCTACCGTTTTCGCTTTCCTTTAATGCGACAGGTGAACCTCCGATCTCACGTGATTTGTCATTTATTCAATGTTACATTTCTGTATGGGTTGTTCATAATCAGAGGTTCTGGGGCCCACACCAACACTGCTTTGTCCTGCGCGTCATTTTTAAAGCCAGTCGCAGCCGGCATTTTTAAAAGCTGCGGCCGTTGTGAATTAATTCCTGGGAAAGCCGTGATGGATGGCTCCGCGACCCCCCCCGCCCGCGGGTCGTGACCCCGACTTTAAACATTACTGATCTAGATCATGGCCAGTGAAGGAGGGATCCAGATTTCGATGTTTTTTGCGAGACTCCCATTTAATCCCGCGAGCGTTTTGAGCGTCACAAATCTCATGAGAGGCTTTAAAAGGAAACTGTGGTGAATGTATAATATAAATTCACACTGTGTATCACTGTGTCCCTGTGGGCTCCGTCTGTGAGCCGTTGCGCGGCTCTGCCCACAGGGGGAGATGAGGAGCATGTACAGGGCTCCGCCCATGGCTCCTCCCACAACCGGAAGTATAAAGTGCTGCAGTCTTGCGAGCCTGCCTTCAGTTCAGCTAGTCGCAGGCAGGCTCAGTTGTAAGTCGATTAAAGCCACAGTTTACTTCTACTCGTGTCCTTGAGTGAATTGACAGTCGCATCAATTTAATTGACTTAAAAACTACCATGGAATCAGCCCTCAAACCTGATCGACTGGAACTCGATCCACAGGCCGCAGAAGCGAAGGAAATATTTCTGCATTGGGTTCGGTGCTTCAAGGCCTACCTGGCTGCGTCGACTACCTCCGCTGTTACTGAAGAACAGAAACTCAGTCTTCTACACGCACGGGTGAGCCATCATATTTCAACTCAACTCAACTTGATAGGACCGACTCGTACACCGAGGCCCTCGCAAAACTCATTCCCAGCTGACCACGCGACCCCATCGTGGACCCCCCGACCAGAGACTACCCCAGGCCTGCGCCGCGCGGCCACCCGCCCACCACGGAGGGCTATCGTGCCACTTTTGCGGCGAGCCCCAACACCCACGACAGCACTGTCTGGCCTGCAACACGACCTGCTGCAGCTGTGGGCGGAAAGGACACTTTGCGAAGGTATGCCTGGCTAATACTAAAACCTCAAACTCGAACGCTACCCAGAACAATCGCCCCTCCAACTTGCAGGCCTGCAGACCCTGCAATGTGGCAGCGTGTCTGCCAACTCCGCACAACATGTGCGACTCATGGGGGCCGCCATCTTCCTCGCCGCCCGCCACGTGCGATCAACGGGGGTGGCCATCTTGGCCATCACACGATATGCAAATCGACGACTATGACCTCCGCGGACAGTCATCACGGGGCCGCTCCAGCACCGCTGACCACGCCACTGACTACCCGCAGCTCAGTGCAGTCACTTTGGACCAGTCGCGGCCAAAGCACCTCAGAAGCTCCACGATGTCCGTTCAAGTCAACGGATACGAGACACCGTGCCTCTTCGACTCCAGGAGCACCGAGAGCTTCGTTCACCCAGACCTGGTAAGACGCTGCTCGCTCCCGATATGTCCAGCACGGCAAACTATCTCCCTCGCCTCGGGGTCACACTCTGTCCAGATACAAGGGCGCACTATTGCAACACTAACGATACAGGGCGCCAACTACTCCAACTTCCAATTGTATGTGCTCCCAGACCTCTGCACCCCTCTCCTAACCGGGCTCGATTTCCAGTGTAACCTCAGGAGACTAACACTCAGCTTCGGCGGACCCCTACCCCCACTCACTATATGCAGTTTAGCAACACTAAAAATCGACCCCCCTCCACTCAATCACTAATCTCACCGCCAACTGCAAACTCGTGGCCACTCGCAGCAGGTGGTACAGCCTGCAGGACGGTATTTATTAGAGCCGAAGTCCAGCGGCTCTTACGTGAGGGAGTCATAGAGGCCAGTAATAGCCCCTGGAGAGCTCAGGCAGTGGTTGTCAAGACTGGGGAGAAGTTCCGGATGGTGGTTGATTACAGCCAGACCATTAACCGGTTCACGCACCTCGATGCATACCCCCTCCCCCGGATTGCAGACATGGCCAATCAGATCGCCCAGTACCGCATCTTCTCCATGGTGGATCTGAAGTCTGCATACCACCAGCTCCCAATCCGCCCGGAGGACCGCCACTACACGGCGTTCGAGGCAGACGGTCGCCTCTTTCATTTCCTCCGGGTCCCTTTGGCGTCACGAATGGGGTCTCGGTGTTCCAACGAGTAATGGACCGAATGGTGGACCAGTACGGGCTTCCGGCCACGTTTCCGTACTTGGATAACATCACCATCTGCGGCCACGACCAGCAGGACCACGACACCAACCTCCACCGATTTCACCAAACCGCTCAAAAACTCAACCTCGCATACAATAAGGAGAAATGCATTTTTTGCACAACCAGACTAGCCATCCTCGGTTACGTCGTGGAAAACGGGGTCCTGGGGCCTGACCCTGACCATATGCGCCCCCTCTTACAACTCCCTCTCCCTCACTGTTCCAGGGCCCTCAAGCGGTGCCTTGGATTTTTCTCCTTCTATGCCCAGTGGGTCCCCCAGTATGCGGACAAAGCCCGCCCACTATTTAAGGCCACATTCTTCCCGCTGTCAGCCGAGGCCCGCCAGGCCTTCAACTGCATCAAGGAGGACATCGCCAAAGCCGCCATGCGGGCGGTGGATGAATCCGTCCCCTTTCAAGTAGAGAGTGATGCCTCAGAGGTCGCTCTCGCTGCCACTCTGAACCAAGCAGTCAGGCCAGTAGCGTTCTTCTCCCGAACCCTCTCCATTTCGGAACTTCGACCACTCCTCAGTCGAAAAGGAGCTCAAGCCATTGTGGAAGCCGTACGGCACTGGAGGCACTACCTCGCGGGTAGGAGGTTTACCCTCATCACCGACCAGAGATCGGTTGCCTTTATGTTCGATAACTCGCAGTGGGGCAAAATTAAAAATGACAAAATCTTGAGGTGGAGGATCGAACTCGCCACCTATAACTATGATATTGTATAACATCCGGGGAAGCTCAACGAGCCCCCAGATGCCCTGCCCCGCGGCACATGCACCAGCGCGCAAGACGACCGATTACAGGCTATCCACAATGACCTCTGCCACCCGGGGGTCACCCGGCTCGCCCACTACATCAAGGCCCGCAATCTGCCTTTCTCCACCGAGGTGGTTAAAGCTGTCACCGGGAATTGCCCGATCTGCGCAGAGTGTAAACCGCACTTCTATAGACCAGACAAGGCTCACCTGGTAAAGGCATCCCGGCACTTTGAACGACTGAGTATCGATTTCAAAGGGCCCCTTCCCTCAACCAACCGTAATGTGTACTTCCTTATCATAGATGAATTCTCTCACTTCCCGTTTGCCATCCCATGCCCCGATATGACCTCCCACACAGTCATCAGAGCCCTGCACAGTGTCGGTTTCCCTAACTATGTCCACAGCGCCAGGGGTTCGTCCTTCATGAGCGACGAGCTGCGTCAGTACCTGCTCGACAAGGACTACCAGCTATAACCCCAGGGGGAACGGGCAGGTGGAGAGGGAGAACGCGACGGTCTGGAAGACCGTCCTACTGACCCTACGGTCCAGGAATCTCCCGACCTCCCACTGGCAGGAGGTCCTCCCTGACGCGCTCCATACAATTAGGTCCCTCCTGTGTACGGCCACTAATCAGACTCACGAGCGACTATTTGTTTTCCTTAGGGGGAACTACCACGAGAGCCTCGCTTCCATCCTGGTTGAGGACACCGGGCCCTGTCCTCCTCCGGAAGCACGTCCGGACACATAAAACAGACCCGCTGGTAGAGAGGGTACTACTACTACATTCAAACCCCCACTACGCATGTATCGAGCACCCGATGGCCGACAGGACACTGTTTCCCTCTGGGACCTGCCGCCTGCAGGATCCACCACCACCACTACTGCCAAGGTATCCCTCACACCACACCCCATCCGACCTCCCACGCCCTGCGCCCCTGCGCCTACAGGTTTCCTGCGCCCCCATTCACCCGTCACATCGGTCAGGAACGAAGCTCGGAACGAATCCCCCCCCTGGAGTCCACCCTCAGATTCACACCGGACATCAGCACACAGTCATCCGAAGCGGCTGCAACTCCGGTGCTCCGCCGGTCCCAGCGAACGATTCGAGCACCGGACCGACTCAACTTATAGACCTGTCACCCTCTCTGGACTTGATTTTTTTGACAGGGGCTGAATGTATAATATAAATTCACACTGTGTATCACTGTGGGCTCCATCTGTGAGCCGTTGCGTGGCTCTGCCCACAGGGGGAGATGAGGAGAATGTACAGGGCTCCGCCCATGGCTCCTCCCACAACCAGAAGTATAAAGTGCTGCGGTCTTGTGAGCCTGCCTTCAGTTCAGCCAGTCGCGGGCAGGCTCAGTTGTAAATCCATTAAAGCCACAGTTTACTTCTACTCGTGTCCTTGAGTGAATTGATGGTCGCATCAGAAACACAAGTTCTCTTTCTAAAGGATCCTCCCTTTGCCTGGAAGCAGCCAGTGCCCATCGAGACTATAGCTCTTGCAGCATCACCTCTGCTCATGCCCATGAACCGCAACTCTGAGCATGGAGCTCTTACCTGGGCTCGTATGCCATGGTGCAAATGGTCCTTTGTTTCTGAACAGCTTATCCTGTGACTTGGAAATTGGTAAGAAAAGTGGTTTTAAAACAATGGAGCTTCCTACCCAGAGTAACTGGAAAGTCCCAAGTGACTCATTGAGTTCTCAAACTTCCCAATTCCCAGTGTTCTAATGGTGACTCAGTGCCCAGTCACCACTTAGGCCCATGTTTAAGATAAACAAGCAGAACAGACAACAGGTGGGTTCGTGTCACAAACCAGATTACAATGGGGATTTGTTGAATCTTTTTTGAGTTCTGAATGACGTGCCCGTTCTGATGCACTTCCCATACTCCGGAAACCCCCCCACCCACCCCCGTGTGATGGGAAGATGAGTATCTTATTTCTGTTCCAATTTCTGAATGCAGAATTCCCTCCACATTGCCGATTGGTTTCCCTCAGAATCAGAACTCGGATGATTTGTGCGTGCAATCTGGGCTCACACCACAGCGCAGGGGTGAGTGAGGTGCTACAATGTCAGAGGTGCTGTTTTCTGGATGACACATTAAGCTGACTGCCCTCTCGCGTGGCGCTGCGCGAGGAGGAGCAGAGGGATTCCCGCCCAGTGTCCTGGCCAAACGTATTCTTCAAGCCACGCCTCAAACAGTAGATTATGGACGGAACTCTCCAGCTGCTCGCCGGCGGCGGGGATCGCTGGTGCTGGCCCGAGCCCACCCCTGCCCGCGGGTTTCCCGCCGTGGTGGGGGTGAGAATTCCCAGCGGCGGGATGAAAGAATCCCGCCGTCAGCAACGGCACGCTGCATCCCGCCGATGGGAAACATGCAGCTGGGCGACTGAAGAATCCAGCCCCATGGTTTTTTACTCATTCATGGGATGTGGGCTTCGCTGGCTAGGCCAGCATTTATTGCCCATCCTTAACCGCTCTTCCGGAGGTCTTGTGACGCAGTGGGTTAGCGTCCCGGCCACTGAGCCACCAGCTCGGGGATCAGGTCCCACTCCAGGATTTGATGGCCAAAGAAGGTGTGTTCATAACGCGGCCAAACAGGTCGAGTGTGTCGACCTGCAGATCCTCCCAAGCACGCCGATGGATGGCGGTAAGGGTGGGAGAGACTCCTGGTCGGCCGTGGTCGATGTGGAGTGGGGCCCCCTAAAGCTATAAGCCCCTGATGACGGACTGGCGACAGGTTCCAGGAAAAGAAACCTCGCTATGGGAACAGATGAAAGTCTGCCATGTGCCCCTTAGGGATGCAGGAAGAGAAGAAGAAAAAAAAAACAACTTCATTGCTCAATGGTTGCAAAACACACGCAGGAGGCTTGTTGAGGCCTTGAAAATTCTTGTCATAATGCAACTGGAGTCGTGAACAGACTCTCTCTTCAGCCTCCCACATGGACATGTAGATCTCCCAGGGGACACGGCAAAGTTTCGGCCCTCGAGAGAATCCAAAACGATTAAGAAACAACTGCACCATGAATAAAAAAAATCTTTATTAAAATGTTTCAAACAACAACTGCAATTTGAAATTTCAAACATTTACAATTTCAGACTTGTAATACAAAAACACGATCGTCGCGAGTCGCATTTGGCAATTCGCCGACTCATCAAATCAAGCATATTTACACATTCAGCCTTAAAACAAGTGCTTTGTACCATAAATAAATTACATATCGCCCCCAAGTTCACTTAAATCCAGAACGCGTCCACTTATTTCACTTAATCTATTTACACCTGTTTGATTAGAGTGGGGATTTAGCTGGCTGCCGTGAATCGATCTCGGGGGCGCAGCAAGCAGAGCCTCATGAAAACAGTTCAAACAGTCGCTGGAAGATCCGGGGTTGTGGAACGTTAGCTGTACCCAGAGGGCACAGTGCAAAGCAAACAGGCCAAAGTGCCACCGTCTGTTTAAAAGTGTCTCAATGCTTATATGGCACTCATTTGAAATTCCCGCGTTGCTAAATTTCACCAGAGACGTGGTTTGACGATGATAGCACAGCATGGTGCTTCATTGCGTTAAGTGCTCCTGCCCGGTACGGAGCTCAGGGCCAGAAGCGTCTCCCTGTTTTGGTTTACCATCCGGGATGTTTGTTACAAGGGGAGTCGTCACAAATTGCAACTCTTGTACAGACATTCTGTGCCAAGGACTGTACAGCCTTAACGTAGATGCCCACACGCGCTTGGTGAACTGTCATTAATATAGATCCACCCAAAATAGCACTTGGGAAACAGAGTGTGATTCTGGGCAGCCAAAGTAACAAAATATAGAAATCAATAACACAATAGTAACTTTCCATTTAACAGCACCTGCAAGTACATGACTACAGGCACACGATAACCTGAAACACAAAAACAGCAAATTCAAGTGCATTCAACGCGCTCCACAAAGCACAAGTCACTTTGGGTGAAAGAAGTCCAACTAATTTGGTAAAAACTTTCAAACAAGCACAGGTAACGTCTGGAACAATTCCAAAAAAAATAAAAAATCCAAAAAGAAGTTTAAAAAGTAGTCACTTTTATGCCAACCCGCTTCTTTTACAACTCCACTATCTGTGGAAAACTTTTCTGCTTTCAAGCCCACTGTATCAAATCAGTTGGCAACCAATCCCCATGGGAACTGGGACCAGCTGAGAACTAGTAATAAACTATAGATCACAAAGAACCATGGGCATCTCTCTTGGTGTGTGTGCGTGAGAGAGAGGGAGAAGGAGGGAGAGGGAGAGGGAGAGAGGGAGGGTGAGGGAGAGAGAGGGAGAGAGGGAGAGAGGGAGAAGGAGAGGGAGAAGGAGAGGGAGAGGGAGAGGGGGAGGGAGAGGGGGAAACTGGTTATGAGCAACTTGAGGAGAACCATGAACTACATGGAGAGTATGACCACAGTCCCAGGCTTAGTGGCTCATCCAGGACTGTGGTATCGCTGGGATTATTTCTGGAACGTGGTGTTCAGCTGGATTTTTCTTCTTGGAGAATGGAACAGGAGGGAAAATTTACACACTCTGGAATGCAGTGCTACTCTTTCGCCTGAGCTGACGGGCAGTGTTTGTGACCAAGGGTAGCCGTGGTATGGGGAGGTCTGAAAGGAGATGGACTTTACGGGTTCTCTCTTTATCTCCAAGTTAAAGAAGATGATCATCGGTCTTGAATGTGGAAGAATGAACCAATGGAAACAATAAAGGGGCTGAGCTTCTGACCGATTGTCAGTGATTGTGGAACTGGACGGCAAACACAGGGAGAAGCAAAGGTTGCACGGTGCAAAACATTATGTCAAAACAAAAATGCCCCAAAACGTTGCTACATTCAGAGAGTTAAAACCAGGGAGGCACAGCCCACTAATAATGGAATGAATTTGTTAGTATACAGTAGATGGTATGCACACACCATTTGTAAAATCAGACAGCATGGCTACGAACTGGAACTTTTATCACCATTACCAAGGAAAGTAGCCATCTCTCCATTGCTCTTCTCCGCATTTTCCTTCTTTATCGAAAACGTGTACAGGTCATTGACCACCATGGAATCCGGCTGTGGACTGCCATCCCTGGACGTGGCGCTGCGGGGAGGGGGGAGAGCAGGTGGCCCATTTCCCATTGGGCCGTCGAAAGACCGATACACGTCCACCTCCGGAATGGACAGCATTCCCGACTTATTGAAGTAATCGGCATAAACGCGGTCCTCGTCGATCACGGCGTAAATGTGCGAGTCATTGTCCTGCCTCGTCTTCACAAATTTTCGCCTCCGCGCCAACATCCGGCTGTTCACCCCAGGATTGTAGATGGCGAGGCCAGGCTGACGATGCTGCCTCTTCCTGTGTGAAATGAACATTACAATAAAGCTTCATATTTGAGAAGCGTCCAATCACTTCGACATTCACGTTAACAAATGAAAACGTAACCAATTGGATTTGTACAAGAGCTGCAAGTCTAAGCAGCCATCCTTGCAATTGAAATAACTAGCAACATTGGGGGAAACATTCAGCGAAATATCATTACAGTTTTGCCTTGGGGGCGGAAAAGAAAAAGGAATAGTTTGGGAAGTGGGAATATTTCAATCCTGATCCCGACTTTAACTTGTCTATTTTTTTTAAAATTTAGAGTACCCAATTCTTTTTTTTTCATATGGGTTGGGAATTTAAATATATTAATTGGATCTGGTTTAACCCGCTTTCCAGTTTTTCCATGAGTGCCCTTGCTTTACAGAAAACCTGGCAGCTGAAGGGAGGTGGGGACAGTTTCAGGGAAGGTATGGGTCTTTATAGCACTGCTTGTGGGAGTAGTGCTTTCTCCTGGCACCCCCTCCCCAGCTCTCAGGGCAAATTCACACCCACCCCACCCCTCCCCCACAATACAAAGCCCCAATGGTTACAGAACACAACCTGCAGGGTCAGATGGAGCCTCCTTAGCCATCCCCCATCCCAGCCCAGAGAGGGATCGATCCTGCAGCCCTGCTGAACTGGACATCAAACCGGACAATCTGGCTGACTATTGGACCGGGAAGCCAGTCAGGGATTGTGGGAAAACCTGGAATTTTCTATCTGAAATACTGTGCCGCCTCCAACACCCCCAATCCCAAAGAACCTGGACAACCTGCAGACTTAGATTTTTAGTCAGTCTCTCAGATCAAGAGATTCAAGAATGCTGCTTTCGCGTCAACTAAATTTAATGAAAATTATTTCTAGAACCACCCCACCCCCGACACAAACATGTGACACATAAAGTCAGCCAGGCAGTAGAAAGGGTCACCAAGCCAGGATTAGACAATGTTCCCCGAACCTCTGTGAAGTATAAAACGGGTAATCTTACCGTCGAGGCAAAGGCTATCAACCAACTATATTCGGCATCTCACAATGACTTTGGAAAGATCGGCCAATGCACGAAATATTTATTTGAACCAAACTGGCAATTCGAACGCTGCACGATATTTCTGTCACACTCTCATACCCTTCGTCTATTAGGCACAGCCTCAGGCACAAAGACAGTCCCACGTGAAAAGGAGATGTTGCCGGAGCACTCAGATATTGGAAACGTTATTGGAGAAGGTAAATCAATGTTCACTGTCGCTTTCACAGGTCGTGAGTCTGCCACACCGATACAGGTTTGAAGCAACTGCTGTTTGAGGAGTTGGCAGAGAGAGAGATTAACATGCCAACCAAGGGCCCAAAGACAAGGGAGTCACCCGATGCGTGGCATGGCAACACTTGACCTTGCGGTGATCCAGTTCAACAGGTTCAGTGACACGACTAACAGGCTTTTTCATGCATTTATTGAGGGCAATTACTTTGGAAGAATGGGAAGGACAAGGGAATAACAACAGATGCCAAACTGAAAAGATTATCCCAACAATCAAACAGATGGCAGAATTAAACAGTTAAGCCTTTGCATCACACCTAGCATAACAAGAACCACTGCTGCTGGAGATATGTTTATTAATGATGTACTAGTCGATCCACAGCTGAATTGCAGACAGGATTTTACCTGGGTTTTTGGTGGGAAGTGTAGTACAACATGATGGGTGCCCCCTCCCCCCACCCTGAGCTCACCCCCATAACACACCTGCCACACATAAATAAATAATTAAAGGTTAACCGAGCTTGTTAACAAACAATTAGCCCTGGGCAGCACGGTGGTGCAGTGGTTCCGAGGTCCCAGGTTCGAATCCCGGCCCTGGGTCACTGTCCGTGTGGAGTTTGCACATTCTCCCTGTGTCTGCGTGGGTTTCGCCCCCACAACCAAAGTTGTGCAGGGTAGGTGGATTGGCCATGCTAAATTGCCCCTTAATTGGAATGAATTGGTGACTCTAAATTTATTTTAAAAAAACAATTAGCCCCGATAATACACCCCCCCCCCCCCCCCCCCCCCCCCCCCCCCCCGTGCCATATGGTTGGCAAGGGCAGGGACTGGTAGCCCGTTTTTGGATAAAAAAATATTAAAGGTAGGAAGGAAAGGGAGGGGTTTAAATCTTCAGAGGCAGCATTTGGGGGCTCTGGGGTTGCTGGAGCTGCCAGCCAATCAGATTTGCACAGAGAGAATCGGCTTTCTCTGCCAACTTTCCTTCCGCTGGGTGGGGGATGGGGGTGCGGTTTAATATTTTTTTTTAAAAAGTCATTCACGGGATGTGGGCTATTCCAACATTTATTGCCCATCCCTAATTGCCCTTGAGAGGACAGTTAAGAGTCAACCACATTGCTGTGGGTCTGGAGTCACATGTAGGCCAGACCAGGTAAGATTGGCAGATTTCCTTCCCTCTGGCACGTTAGTGAACCAGATGGGGTTTTTATGACGATGGTTTCATGGTCATCATTAGACTTTTAATTCCAGATGTTTTTTTAAATTAAATTCGAATTTCACCACCTGCCTGGGTCCCTGGATTTTACCCAAGTTACTCGTCCACTGACAATACTGTGAAAATCCGCGAGTCGCCACATTCCGGCGCCCGTTCGGGTACACGGAGGGAGAATTCAGAATGTCCAATTCAGCTAACAGCACGTCCTTCGGGACTTGTGGGAGGAAACCGGAGCACCCGGAGGAAACCCACGCAGACACGGGGAGAACGTGCAGACTCCACACAGACAGTGACCCAAGCTGGGAATCGGACCCGGGTATTTGGCGCTGTGAAACAGCAGTGCTAACCACTGTGCCACCATGCCGCCCTATACACAGACTGTAACTATATGAGCATTTCAAAATGCAGATTTTGCTTTGTAATATTATACGGGATGACTCTCTCTCTCTTATAATTCCAAGTTCCCTAGCAGGGTTAATTATAGGGCCATGAATACTATGGAGCGACGAACATTTGTGACTGGTTTTTGAGATCATTCTCATCGCAACCTTACTACAAAGATTCTCAAACAGGAGAGACTGGGGCGGGATTCTCCGGTTGCCAAAGCTGAAAGCACGTTTGGCGATTGGCCGGAGAATCACAGTTCCCTATCAAATCGGGGGCGGCGCAGCTGTCGCGACGCGCCGCCCTCTCCAAGCACCACGTACCGATGATCTCAGGAGATCGCCTGAGGCCTGCCCCCGATACTCCATCCCCGACCGGCCGAGTTCCCGATGGTGTCGGTCGTGTGTGGTCTCATCCTTCGGGAACTCGATGGGGCGGCTTTGGACTCAGTCCAGTGCCGCCACAGTCGGGGGAGGGCTGATCCGCGGGCAGGGGGGCTTTATCAGGGGCTGGGTGCACTGTGGGGTGTGTTCCGGGGCACGCGAGCCGGCCGGAGGTGGGGGGAGGGGGGGCTATTTCGCGGGACAGGCCCTCCAGCGCCCGTCGGCACGTTGCACAGCGCGGCAACTGCAGGCCGACACCGTGCTCATGCGCAGCCACGGACCCGGCAATTCTCCGGGCCGTTTCGGCAGCTAGAGCCGAGTGCTGTAAGCTGCCGGCATGTTAGCCCCCAGCAAAACGGGGAATCGATGGATATTGTACGCCATTTTCTATTCCCACGCTAGCCCCAGATACTTTGGACAACAGAGTATCTGAAGCCATTGAACTCTTGGTGGCCAAAAGAGAAAGTCCCAGGTTCAAGGTCCAGACGTTCTCTCAAAGTCATTCTGTTTAGTTGGTGTGGTTCAAGAAGCCTCCAAATGGTTTGGCTCCATGGTGATCACAGAATTACAAAGCTATGGAGGTATTTATAGCCCAGGAACAGACCATTGGCCCAACAGAGCCCATGCCGCTGTTTACACAGGTATCCTCCCAATCCTTCTTAGCCTAACTCCATCTAACTTCTGTTTCTTTCTCCCTCATTCGCTTTTCATGCTTTTCCTTAAAATACTCCAATGAGATTTTCCTCCACCACTCCCTGTGGTAGTGAGTTTCACATCGTTATCACTCTCTGGGTAAAGAAGCACCTGATGTGAAGTCACTAGTGACTATCCTACACTTGTGACCCTGGTTTGGGCCTACTCCATGTAATGATATGTATAGAGTCAGGTTAGTGAAGGGTTAATAATTACATCTCTGTGTAAATCAAACACTAGAGGGCGTTACTACTTCTCTGTATTTAAGGCAGCCTCAGGGAATCCTGGGAATAGCATAAGGAGAAGCGTGGTGAAAGCACAGAAGCTTAGAGTAGATAGAGATAGCACGAGGTTAGATCATAGCGTAGTTAGTGACTAAATATAATATTGAGTACGGTAAGACAGATTCAATATTATTTAATTATTATCTGTAGTTCTGTAGAATGTTTGAACTTCATTTAATTAGTAGTGTAATAATAAATTAGTTTTGTTTGAATCTTTTGATTGGTATATTCTTTGTCAACACTACATCGGGTCAGTCTGGAAGAAAGGACAAAGAACACAACATATTACCAATCATGGTAATATAACAATCCACAAACTGGTCTTGTCCAGCTCAGCTGTCTTGTCAACCCATCACCGTGCAGAGATCAGGCGGTTGCCAAGAAACCGAGTGCTGGCTGTCTCAACCCACTTGAAGATACCGTCGAGGTGAAGAATCTCCGTGTGGAGGAGATGCAGCAGAGGAAAAGTATGGGAAGAGGAAACGTAGGGAAGGTACATACCATCGTTTCACGCAGCAGACTGTCACAGCAATGATGAGGATAATGAGCACTCCGGCGACAGCAGCAGCAATAACTATAGTGTCCATCACATCTGTTTTATTTAAGAAAAAGTAAATAGTTTCACTCTTTAACTCGCACATTGGAAGAGTCAATTGTTCCCATCTCCAGTTCTTTGTCGCGAGTCTTACAAACCTCGCCCCGCTGGCTTCAAACCAGTTTCGTCCTTCAATGATATCAAAGTCGACGGGTATCTCAACCCCAAACACCTACTTTGATTCCACATTCCATCATACCCTATACTGCCCAGTACTGAGGACCACGCAGTCTCGAGAACAATAGCTCATCTTACGGACTGAAACCTAAAGATTTTCAGAGAACAACATCAGAGATGGCGGAGCAAGCTCAAAGGGCTGAATGGCCTCCTGCTGCTCCTATTTCTTATGCTCCATATTTGGTCGTAGCAAATATTCAAATGGAAGTTTTGAAGATTAAAGGGTTCGATGCAAATATCGGTTGGACAGCGTGGATCAATTGGCTGCTCGATAAAACCCAAGTGCCTGGGGAATATTAAACGATTTGATGGAGTTGATTGGAGTGGGAGATTAACCATTATTGGGGCCAGTTGCTAGCTAGCACATAAATTGTTGAAAATTGCCAAGAGAAACCACAAATACTTTCCTCGAGTGCTCTGCCCGTCTGCAGGTCCGACATACAGCTCTGTGACCTCCATCATGGCCGCAGAACACGGTTAAGGGATTGTGGTTCGGCAAAGAGGCAGGTCCCAGCTGGCATGGGGATTGAACCTTGTGTTGTTAGCAGCTGTTTGATCCACACAGGCTCTCCAGCCAACTGCCCTCCAACCCAGGGCCTCTGGCTCAGAGGCAGGGTTGCTACCCACTGTGCCACAGAGACCTCACTGCTCAACCGATAATCAATAAAGGTCAGTGACCAAGGCTTCAGCCCAAAGGCAACTGAATAAGTCTTTCATTGTTATTGCATGGAGTTTCGGGATTTCTATTGATGTTTGGGATCACGTTTGGCAAATCGGTTTCTTATCTGTGAAAACTGGAGCTCCAGGTTGACACACAAAAATATATAATACAACAGGACAATGGGATTGCAGGGGGACATGCCTTAGCCCAGAGTCAATCAGGAGTATTAGCGAGGGAAAAATAAAGTCAACCAAAAAAAAGTGTAATTTTTGCATTAATGGGATTTAACATTTTCTGAAGGAGTACTGGTACAAAATTCCTGGGGAAGTCTGTGGACATGTCCCTGAATGAACTTTGATTTCTAGCACTATTGGAAACGTTGCACTAAATTGAAATGTTGCTTGATTCCTACAGACATTATGTGGAGATGCCGGCGTTGGATTGGGGTGAGCACAGTAAGAAGTCTTCCAACACCAGGTTGAAGTCCAACATGCTTGCTTCGAATTACTAGCTTTCGGAGCACTGCTCCTTCATTAGGAGTCATCATCCGATGAAGGAGCAGTGCTCCGAAAGCTAGTGATTCAAAACAAACCTGTTGGACTTTAACCTGGTGTTGGAAGACTTCTTACCGTACATACATTATAACAGTGACTACACTCAAAAAGGTTCGTCATTGGTTACAGAACATACCTTGGGACCTGCAGAGGTCATGGGCGGCATTATCGTCTTTCCTGCATCATCTTTAATCTGTTCCTTTGCTTTTTGGCTCAACATTTCTAAATATTATGTCCTGCGACTCAACCTCAATCCAATCGTGCATCTTTATCACTTTCTGTGCATGCGTGTCTGCACCATCTTCTATAACTATTTGATTAATCTCTATTTCGAATCAAAAATGCCGGCAAGGGTTTCCCTACAATGTGGCAAACATTGGCCCCATTCACTGACCATGAATCTTCAGGAGAAAACGTTAAGACAGTTAAACTACATTGGTGATATATTCCGATGAATGAATACACAATGCTTCTTATGGACATTACGGATTTATTTATCTAAATTGCATGAGTTTGTAAATTGGAAAGTGGATGGTTGGAGTGTGTGTGTTACCCACGCACACAGGAGTGCTGGCGGGTGACCATTCTTTCCTGGGATGTGGGTGTCACGCTGACATTTGTTGTCCGTCCCGTCACCTAGTTCACCAATTCTTTTTGAAAGTTGCAAAGTTAGAATCTGATGCTCCATTGGTCTCGAAACACAAAGACTACCGCCCGCCCGAGCCTCATCCTGGGAACGTGTGCGGGGTAGTTACTTTGGAAGAAATATTTTGTTTTGGTGCCGTGAAGTCAGATTTAGGGGTTGAATCAAAGAAAGAAAGACTCACATTTATATCGCCCTTTTCACCACCCTGAGACATCTCAAAGAACTTTACAGCCAATTAAGTATTTTTAAGCGTGATCGCCGTCGCAATGTAGGAAACAAGGGAACCAATTTGCAAACAGCAAGTTCCCAAAAATGGCAATGTGATATCCAACAGAAAATCTGTTATTTGCAATGGTGGTGGAGGGATAAACATTGGCCAGGGCACTAGGGATAACTCCCACTGCTTTCTTTGAATTGGTTACTGCAGGACCTTTTGTGTCCATCCGAGGTGGTAAATGGGGCCGTGGTTTATCAGCCCGTCTGAAAGATGCCACCTGCAATGATGCAACACTCTCTCAGTTACTGCACCCGTGCATCAGCCCTGCAGTGGGACCCGAAACCGTATCCCTGCGACTCAAAGCGACGGGAGAACTGTTAAGTCAGCACCCAGCGGATGCAGAATCAAGGTTGACCATTTCCTACCTTCAGATTCCGACACTAGAACTTGAAACAGGAGGTTCAGCCGTTCACTGGAAGTGAAGCAGTTAGTCACGTTCAGCCAGAATGTGTGAGTTAGGGAGCCGAGCGATTCGGGCAGACTGGCAGTTTCCCGGAAAGTCCATTCCTGGGGGTCCTCCCGTTGCTCCACGACGCGAATGATCACGTGCCTATGTGCGCAATCGGGAAGGGAGTGATTCATGAAGGTCAGTTCAGCCACATGGTCTGGAGGAACGGAGATATTCCACGATGCCACCAAATCATTTAGCATTCCCGGACCCCAGTCAGGGGTAAGGAGAAACACTGGGGAGTCGGCATCTGGGTTAATGTTCATAATGTAGTCATCTGTCGGAAGAAGATAAGGACAAACAAATGAGTTGAAATGGAACGATGGCGATTAGATAGCAAAATCTGATTGTTCGATTTGTAAAGCACAACAAGCGGAACTATTACTCTAACACTCCTGATGCAAGAAACAGTCGCAAAATGGGTTATAGAACTGTGGTAGTATGACTTGAGGTATTACAGTACCTAACAATGCCGAGACATATTGGTGGATAAGGCTCGCTGCTTATTGGTCCATTGGTATGTAAACTTGTTATCTATTGGTTAAGGCTGTAAGGTAACTCCGCCCAGTAAAGGCGGGGCATAAGAGCCCGTGTATCCCCCGCAGCTTCCTTCCTGTACCTGAGCTGCTGGGGGAAACATCTAGCCTATTAAAGCCTTCAGTTGGGACTACAACCTCGTTTCTGTGGTCATTGATAGTGCATCAAGAACAAAAAGGGGAAAAGTTCTAGAAAGCGAATAGGAAAGAAGAGGACGTAGACAGCTCTGGAAAGGAAGGCATTGCCCTGGTGACTAAACCTGCCATTCAATGGTGGCCGATTACCTGCCACTTTCGGTGGGTCAATATCATAAATTCAAAATCGTTACAAAGATGTCGGCAGGACCTGAAAATTGCAGCTATGAGGAAAGATCGGACGGGCTGCAGCGTTCTACTCAGTACTGGGGAGCCTAGGGGCAGATTTGATTGAGACGTACAAAATTGTGAGGGGCCTGGACATCGGCAGAAGGATTGGCGGGGAAATGAAATGAAAATCGCTTATTGTCACGAGTAGGCTTCAAATGAAGTTACGGTGAAAAGCCCCTAGTCGCCACATTCCGGCGCCTGTTCGGGGAGGCTGGTACGGGAATTGAACCCGTGCTGCTGGCCTGCCTTGGTCTGCTTTTCACCCAGAGGGGTGCGGCCCCGACACTCGCTGCCCCGAAAGGTAGTTGAGACAGAAACTTCATTGAAAAGGGTGCCTGGTTGTTCCTGTTCCAGTGCCTCCCCATTCTTATCCCGAAGGCCTTCTTTAGGCGGGTCAACAGGAGCATTACGGGGTTTGTGTGGGCGCGAGGAACTCCGAGAGTGAGAAGGGTGTTCCTGGAGCGGAGCAGGGATGGGTGGGGGGGTGCTGGCGTTGCCCAACCTCTGTGGGTACTACTGGGCCGCTAATGCGGCGATGGTGCGCAAGTGGGTGATGGAGGGGGAGGGGGCGGCATGGAAGAGGCTAGAAACGGCGTCTTGTGGGGGTACGAGTCTGGAGGCGCTGGCGACGGCGCCGCTCCCTCCAACGAGGTATACCGTGAGCCCGGTGGTGGCGGCTACCCTCGAAATGTGGGGGCATGGAGGCGGCACGGGGGGGAAGTGGGGGCCTTGGTGTGGACCCCGATACAGGGGAACCACCGGTTTGTCCCGGGGAGAATGGATGGAGGGTTTGCGGGGTGGAACAGGACAGGGATAAGAAGGCTGGGGGACCTGCTTGTGGATGGGAAGTTCGCGAGCCTGGGCGAGCTGGAGGAGAAGTATGGGCTCCCCCGGGAAACACCTTTAGGTATCTACAGGTAAGGGCGTTTCCCAGGCAGCAAGTATTGGAATTGCCGCTGCTGCCGCCACGCACAGTACAGGATAGGGTGCTCTCGGGGGTGTGGGTTGGAGAGGGGAAGATTTCGGCAACATACCAGGTGATGCAGGAGGAGGATGAGGCCTCGGTGGAGGAGCTGAAAGGTAAGTGGGAGGAGGAGTTGGGGCAGGAGATCGAGGAGGGGACGTGGGCAGAGGCCCTCAGGAGGGTGAACTCTTCCTCGTCGTGTGCGAGGCTCAGCCTCATACAGTTTAAGGTGCTGCACAGGGCATACATGACCGGGACAAGGATGAGCCGGTTCTTTGGGGGTGAGGACAGGTGTGTTAGGTGCTCAGGGAGCCCAGCAAACCACACCCATATGTTCTGGGCATGCCCAGCGCTGGAGGAATTTTGGAAGGGCGTAGCGAGGACGGTGTCAAGGGTGGTAGGATCCAGGGTCAAACCGGGCTGGGGGTTCGCAATATTTGGGGTTGCAGAGGAGCCGGGAGTGCAGGAGACGAAAGAGGCCGGTATTCTGGCCTTTGCCAGAATGGGGGGGGGGGGGTTCTATTTTATATTTGTTTTTCTATATTGGGGGATCTGAGGGGGTGTATAGATTTGCTATGTTTGCTATGTGTTTCGACGGGTGTTAAATTATTATTTATGTACAGGGGGAGGGGGGTACTGGGGTGTTTTGTTTTGTATTTGATTCAATGGGGTTCTTTTTCCATTCTGTTGTTGATATTTTGTGAAAACTTTAATAAAAATTATTTTTAAATGGAAAGAAAAGGGTGCCTGGAAGAGACTTCCGGTGGCGGCCATGAAGTGAGTGTTCACGCACAGGGCAGCTCCAACTCAAAGGCATTGGTTTGGGCACTTTATACCCATTAGCGGGGTAACTCCGGCCCTCAATTTAACATACAAGATCGGCTAAACATAATTCACAAATTGCGTGGAATTGGAAGGTTTACAACCTTTCTCTGCCGACCCAGGTGGGACTGGCTGGTTCTGTGTCAAGGTAGAACCAGTTTTATTTTGAGCTGTTAAATGTAAAAGCTAGATGCGGCCGTCAAGCATTGCTCAGTGGCGAGTCTCCAAGTCAGGAGGTTGAGGGTTGAAATCCCCGAGTTAGGCACATAATCCAGGCTGACACTCCAGTGCATGTCAGAGGCATTTAACTGCGGCCCTCTCCGAAGGACACAGGACACACACGAGGTCCCGTGATGCAAGAGCAGTGCCCTGGCCAATATGCATCCCTTAGCCATGACCGAAAAATAGATCATTTCTGGTTGGAGTTTGCACATTCTCCCAGTGTCTGCTTGGGTCTCACCCCCGCAACTCAAAAAGATGTGCAGGGTCGGTGGATTGGCCACGCTAAATTTCCCCTTTAAAAAAAACATAGAACATAGAACGATACAGCGCAGTACAGGCCCTTCGGCCCTCAATGTTGCACCGACATGGAAAAAAAACTAAAGGCCATCTAACCTACACTATGCCCTTATCATCCATATGCTTATCCAATAAACTTTTAAATGCCCTCAATGTTGGCGAGTTCACTACTGTTGCAGGTAGGGCATTCCACGGCCTCACCACTCTTTGCGTAAAAAACCCACCTCTGACCTCTGTCCTATATCTATTACCCTTCAATTTAAGGCTATGTCCCCTCGTGATAGCCACCTCCATCCGCGGGAGAAGGCTCTCGCTGTCCACCCTATCTAACCCTCTGATCATTTTGTATGCCTCTATTAGGTCACCTCTTAACCTTCTTCTCTCTAACGAAAACAACCTCAAGTCCATCAGCCTTTCCTCATAAGATTTTCCCTCCATACCAGGCAACATCCTGGTAAATCTCCTCTGCACCCGTTCCAAAGCTTCTACGTCCTTCCTATAATGGGGCGACCAGAACTGTACGCAATACTCCAAATGCGGCCGTACTAGAGTTTTGTACAACTGCAACATGACCTCATGGCTCCGGAACTCAATCCCTCTACCAATAAAGGCCATCACACCATAGGCCTTCTTCACAACCCTATCAACCTGGGTGGCAACTTTCAGGGATCTATGTACATGGACACCGAGATCCCTCTGCTCATCCACACTACCAAGAATTTTACCATTAGCCAAATATTCCGCATTCCTGTTATTCTTTCCAAAGTGAATCACCTCACACTTCTCCACATTAAACTCCATTTGCCACCTCTCAGCCCAGCTCTGCAGCTTATCTATGTCCCTCTGTAACCTGCAACATCCTTCCGCACTGTCTACAACTCCACCGACTTTAGTGTCGTCTGCAAATTTACTTACCCATCCTTCTGCTCCCTCCTCTAGGTCATTTATAAATATGACAAACAGCAACGGCCCCAGAACAGATCCTTGTGGTACGCCACTCGTAACTGAACTCCATTCTGAACATTTCCCATCAACCACCACTCTCTGTCTTCTTTCAACTAGCCAATTTCTGATCCACATCTCTAAATCACCCTCAATCTCCAGCCTCCGTATTTTCTGCAATAGCCGACCGTGGGGAACCTTATCAAACGCTTTACTGAAATCCATATACACCACATCAACTGCTTTACCCTCGTCCACCTGTTCAGTCACCTTCTCAAAGAACTCGATAAGGTTTGTGAGGCATGACCTACCCTTCACAAAACCATGCTGACTATCCCTAATCATATTATTCCTATCTAGATGATTATAAATCGTATCTTTTATAATCCTCTCCAAGACTTTACCCACCACAGATGTTAGGCTCACCGGCCTATAGTTACCGGGGTTATCTCTACTCCCCTTCTTGAACAAAGGGACCACATTTGCTATCCTCCAGTCCTCTGGCACTATTCCTGTAGCCAATGATGACCTAAAAATCAAAGCCAAAGGCTCAGCAATCTCTTCCCTGGCTTCCCAGAGAATCCTAGGATAAATCCCATCAGGCCCCGGGGACTTATCTATTTTCACCTTGTCCAGAATTGCCAACACTTCCTCCCTACTCACCTCAATGCCATCTATTCTAATAGCCTGGGTCTCAGCATTCTCCTCCACAATATTATCTTTTTCCTGAGTGAATACTGACAAAAAGTATTCATTTAGTATCTCGCTTATCTCCTCAGCCTCCACACACAACTTCCCACCACTGTCCTTGACTGGCCCTACTCTTACCCTAGTCATTCTTTTATTCCTGACATACCTATAGAAAGCTTTTGGGTTTTCCTTGATCCTACCTGCCAAAGACTTCTCATGTCCCCTCCTTGCTCGTCTTAGCTCTCTCTTTAGATCCTTCCTCGCTTCCCTGTAACTATCAAGCGCCCCAACTGAAACTTCACGCCTCATCTTCACATAGGCCTCCTTTTTCCTCTTAACAAGAGATTCCACTTCTTTGGTAAACCACGGTTCCCTCGCTCTACCCTTTCCTCCCTGTCTGACTGGTACGTACTGATCAAGAACACGCAATAGCTGTCCCTTGAACAAGCTCCACATATCCAGTGTGCCCAACCCTTGCAGCCTACTTCTCCAACCTACACATCCTAAGTCATGTCTAATGGCATCATAATTGCCCTTCCCCCAGCTATAACTCTTGCCCTGCGGGGTATACTTATCCCTTTCCATCACTAATGTAAAGGTCACCGAATTGTGGTCACTGTCTCCAAAGTGTTCACTTACCTCCAGATCTAACACCTGGCCTGGTTCATTACCCAAAACCAAATCCAAAGTGGCCTCACCTCTTGTTGGCCTGTCAACATATTGTGTCAGAAAACCCTCCTGCACACATTGTACAAAGAACGACCCATCCAATGTACTCGAACTATATCTTTTCCAGTCAATATTAGGAAAGTTAAAGTCTCCCATAACAACTACCCTGTTACTTTCGCTCTTTTCCAGAATCATCTTCGCCATCCTTTCCTCTACATCTCTAGAACTATTAGGTGGCCTATAGAAAACTCCCAGCAGGGTGACCTCTCCTTTCCTGTTTCTAACCTCAGCCCATACTACCTCGGAAGAAGAGTCCCCATCTTGCACCCTTTCTGCCACCGTAATACTGTCCTTGACTAGCAGCGCCACACCTCCCCCTCTTTTGCCCCCTTCTCTGACTTTACTAAAGCACCTAAACCCCGGAACCTGCAACAACCATTCCTGTCCCTGCTCTATCCATGTCTCTGAAATGGCCACAACATCGAAGTCCCAGGTACCAACCCATGCTGCCAGTTCCTCTTTGCAATGTTTCCCTCGAAAACAGTTTCTAATATAAATGACTCCGGCTGCGCCTCCTCTAACACTCAAAACAGTGAGACCAATGGCTCAATTTATTTATTTTTCAATAAATTTAGAGTACCCAATTTTTTTTCCAATTAAGGGGCAATTTAGTGCGGCCAATCCACCTAGCCTGCACATCTTTGGGTTGTGGGGGCGAAACCCACGCAAACGCGGGGAGAATGTGCAAACTCCACACAGATAGCGACCCGGAGCCGGGATTCGAACCCAGATCCTCAGCGCCGTAGGCAGCAGTGCTAACCACTGTGCCATGCGCCACCCTGATGGCTTCATTTATAACAATAACTTCTCCAAATCGCAGCGTATCATAGAATTTACAGTGCAGAAGGAGGCCATTCGGCCCATCGAGTTTGCACCGGCTCTTGGAAAGAGCACCCTACCCAAGCCCACACTTCCACCCTATCCCATAACCCAGTAACCCCACCCAACACCAAGGGCAATTTTGGACACTAAGGGCAATTTATCATGGCCAATCCACCTAGGAGAACTACAAGTAAAATTAGACACTGAACCACATATGGAGATATTAAAAGGCAGGTGATGAAGGAGCACCTTAAATTTAAAAACAAAAGAGCAGTAGGGCAGAGAGGTTGAAGGAGGGATTTCCAGGGCTTAGGGACTCGGCCGTAGGTATCGTCGCTAATGGGGAAGAGATTAAACATCAGAGTTGTTCAAGAAAGCAGAGTTAAAGGAGCGCAGATATCCCAGTGGGTTGTGGGGCTGGAGGAAGGTTGGAGAGTCAGTGAGGGGGGGGGGAAGAGTTAACAAGTTAATGATAACGCTTCTTACCACTAGAGGGAACTACAGAACAGTCATACATATATATATCATGTGGCTTCTGGGCAGAAGATGGTTAGGCATAAGAGAGATCAGTTGTGTATTTGAGGGCAGCACGGTGGCGCAGTGGGTTAGCCCTGCTGCCTCACGGCGCCGAGGTCCCAGGTTCGATGCCGGCTCTGGGTCACTGTTCGTGTGGAACTTGCACATTCTCCCCGTGTTTGCGTGGGTTTCACCCCCACAACCAAAAGATGTGCAGGATAGGTGGGTTGAACACGCTAAATTGCCCCTTAATTGGAAAAAAATGAAGTGGATACACTAAATTTAGATTTTTAAAAATGTTGTGTATTTGAGAGTTCTGTAGTTAGAGATAGCACAGTTTTAATTCAGTAACCTTATACTTTAGGAATCCGTACAAATCTTATTTAGTAGTGTTAATAACTTAGTATTGTTTGTTAACAAAGCTTGTTGTTCTTTGTTCAACACTACGTATCCAAGCCATCCAGGGAAAGCAAAGCAGAGAACAACACTGTATTGGCCTGAACTCCAGAACAATTTCCCGATTGCCAACTTGAACACTTTGGCCATTCCGCAGCCGTGATTCTAGACTCTGCATAAAATCCACCACTATAAAACCATAAATGCCTTAATAAAATGTTTGTTAAAAAAATAAAAACCGTTGTTGTGTTTTGCTTCTTCATGTAGCATAAGCTGCTTCCTTGATGTATGCTCTGACAAAGGAAGGTTCAGACTTGGAGATAGGTTTAACACATTTATTGAACAGTTAACAATTCTCCTACTTGGATTCGACTCTCCTGCTGATCTTGCTCAATCTAACTAACCAGTCTGCTCTAATCCATGCGGTGGGTGTGATGCTTCTGATCTGCCCCTGTCCTTCTCTCTGAGTGTCGCCTATGGAAAGAGAAAGAGCATGTGTGCCCTGTACTTGTATATGGGTAGCCCCCTTGTGGTAGTGTCACCTCTGGGTGTCTTGACTGCCCATTGGTCGTGTCCTTTTCTATGTGTTCATTAGCTGTATGTCTGCATGTCATGACGTCTCTGATGCTCCCTCTAGTGTTTACTTAGTCCCAGTGTATTTACATTAACCCCTTGTGTATTTACAGTGATGCATATCACCACAACCGTCACATCTACCCACTTCTAAACAGAATATTGCAATGGCCACGTCTTCTAGAAAATGGCTGTAAGGAAGTATTAGAGCTGCGGGGGGGGGGGGGGGGGGGGGGGCTGCCTGCGACATTGAATGCAAGATCCACTGTGTTACAGCGGGACCACATTGGTGAAAACTGCATTGCAGATCTCAAGGCGTCAGCCCCTTTGAAAACATGTCAATGAGGGGCTTCTCCCACTAGGTTTTCCGAAGGATGTTGCCGCTGCTTCACCCGGTTGTCCGGTTTTTAACGCGGCCGAATTAGAGTTCACGAATACAAATCAGAAAAGCAAAAAGAAAAACTTTCATTTATACAGCGCCTTTCTCAACCACGAGACCTCCCAAAGTACTTTACAGCCAGCGAAGTGCTTTTTGAAACAGTCACTGTTATGATGCAAGAAACACGGCAGCCAATTTGTGCACAGCAAGATCCCACACACAGCAATGCGTCATGACCAGAAGATCCATTATTTTTTGATTTGATTTATTATTGTCACGTGTATTAGTCTATAGTGAAAAGTATTGTTTCTTGCATGCTGTACAAACAATGCATACCGTACATAGGGAAGGAAGGAGAGACTGCAGAATATAATGTCAAAGTTATAGCAAGGTGTAGAAAAAAAATCAACTTAAACATTGTTAGAGAGTTTAAAAGAGTTAGAATGAAGTTTTAGAAGCATGGAACGAGAATAAAAGATAGAATTAGAGGGTCTGTTGGGCACAGCTTGCAAGAAGTCGGCTCGCTCCGGCTCCATCTCTTTTGATAATTAGAACATAGAATATACAGTGCAGAAGGCCATTCGGGCCATCGAGTCTGCTTCGACCCATGTAAACCCACACTTCCACCCTATCCCCTAACCCAGTAAACCCTCCTAACCTTTTTGAACACTAAGCAACAATTTAGCATGGCCAATCCGCCTAACCTGCACGCCTTTGGACCGTGGGAGGAAACGGGAGCACCCGGAGGAAACCCACGCAGACACGGAGAGAACACGCAGACTCCGCACAGACAGTGACCCAGCAGGGAAATCTAACCTGGGACCCTGGTGCTGGGAAGCCACAGTGCTAACCACTATGTTACCTGCTGCTCACGATATTGAACGATAAATACAGGCCTGGGCCAGCATTTGTTGCCTATCCCTAATTGCCCTTGAACTGAGTGGTTTGCTCAGCCATTTCAGTGAGGGGACGTTAAGAGTCAACTGCATCGCTGTGTGGGTCTGGAGTCACACGAAGGTCACACCGACCAGGTAAGAACAGCAGATTTCCTTTCCCAAATGACACTGGTAAACCAGATGGGTTTTACAACAATGGTAATCATTGAATTCCATACTTTATACTGAATTTATATTTTACCATCTGGGCAACACGGTAGCACAAGTGGATAGCACTGTGGCTTCACAGCGCCAGGTCCCAGGTTCGATTCTCCGCTGGGTCACTGTCTGTGCGGAGTCTGCACGTTCTCCCCGTGTCTGCGTGGGTTTCCTCTGGGTGCTCCGGTTTCCTCTCTCAGTCCAAAGATGTGCAGGTTAGGTGGATCAGCCATGATAAATTGCCCTTAGTGCCCAAAAAAAAAGGTTAGGAGGGGTTATTGGGTTACGGGAACAGGGTGGAAGTGAGGGCTTAAGTGGGTCGGTGCAGACTCGATGGGCCGAATGGCCTCCTTCTGCGCTGTATGTTCTATGTATGTCTATGTCTATCTGCCCTGGTGGGATTCGAACCAAGGACCACAGAGCTGCACCCTGGGCCTCTGCATTACTAGTTCCAGTGACAACACCATCACGTTACCGCCTCCCCTACATTACAGCAGTGACGCCATTTCAAGACAGCACCTGATTGGCCTTGGAGACAGAGTGGTTGAGAAAAGCTCGACATAAATGCAAATCTTTCGTCGACTCACCTGTAAGACGTGGAATAAAAGATAGTCTGATATCCAAGTCACTGGTATTCCACCCTTGAGAGGTCTGCAGCTCCAGTATCACATGGTCAGCCGTTTGGATCTTTGTCATGGCTCCACGAGGGCAGAACTGGCCGATATTGGATCTGATCCCAGCCGCTTTGAAAGTGCTCATGTTGTACATCATGCCCCCTCCGCAGGTCTCGTCCGGAAGCAGTTGTCGGAGCTTCAATCGCTCAAAGGCCAACTCGATGGTCAGGTCGGCTGCTTGCTCGAGTGTCCATCTGAAAGTTTGCTGCGGTACTGGCAGCTTTAAAAGTACATCTGGCAAGGTCAAGACCATGTTGCTCACATGACAGTTCTCTATATCTTTGCAGTCTAGCAGAGAATGAAAGAAGGGGAAAAATTAAGAACGTTTTGACCAAAATGGTAGAATGGTTCAAGTGCACATGTAAAATATATTTTTCTGCAGGTACAGAACACAATAGGATGGGTCTTGTCTCCCTGGCTCCTGCGTCTGCACTGCCTGGGTCTCTGCCTCCAGGGCTCCGTGCTAACTCGCTATTTTCCGGGGTTCGCAGGACCCCCCCCCCAATGAAGGCCGCCACGCTCGCCCCCTTAAAGGGACCGCATTTCCACAGGTACAATAATCCAACTCCTGCCTCCACCACACGCTCGGGCAGTGCATTCTAGATCCTAACCCCATACCGTGCAACGTCGATTCTCCTCATGTTGTCTTTGGTTCCTTTGCCAAACCCCCCCCCCCCACCGTCCAACTTTCTAACAGCCACGGAGATGGGCTCACGGTCCTCAATCGGACACAGTAGGTGGGCTCTTGAGGTTGGAAGGCACGTCAAGAGGTCTTCCAGCTTCAGAGATGCACCATTCTGCAATGGAAGATAATCAGGAGAGGGAGAACCTTCAACACAGAGGTGCCTCGAGCCCAATTAATTAAAAAAAAAATACTTTTCTGAAAACATTTTCTTTTGCAACCAAGCCATTGCTCTGGTGGGCAAACCCTCTACTGGGTGGTCTGCAGCTGCTCTTCCCCCCCTCCCCCCCGGGGAGTTGTTGTCTCCAATTAAAGAACCATTGGGAGCAGGTAGCCCCATCATCTGCTGAAGGCACCCCCTCTAAAATGGCAGCCACTAGGAAGGATATTGGAAAATTAGCCATGCCAATCAGCACTGGATCGTCAGGCAATCTGGCCCCAAATCTTGACGACAGCTTGTAAACTTCAAGCTTGCTGTGGTCATTTCTGCAATAACTCCAAGTAAACCTCAAAGAGGTGACGATACGAGGCCCAAGATAGCACACTTACCGGTCTTCTTGGTGGCCACGATGCTGATATCCCGAGTTGTATTACATCCAAAGTGGAAATAGATGGTCTGGTGGTCTCCGGGCTCCAGAAGCAACTTGGAACTGCAATTGGAACTCCAGAGGGGATAGGTACAGATGCAGGATGGAAATGAGGAATCTCCGCCCGCCTCCTTCAGCTGCTCAATTTCCACCGAAACATCATCCTCCTCTTTCAGGTGGATTTCAAATTTCTCTGCGGGAATGAAAACACAAATAAAATAATTTCAGGAGAACGCCCGGACCTACCAGCGACTTTTCGGAAAAACAATTGAACCGGGTTCCGAGTGACCTGCTGGGCGAACACAGCACTGGTACATGCTGCTCGGAAACCTGATCCCCAGATTGCTCTGGGCTACTTTCACAGAGAAGGCCGTGTAACGTAACAACAGCAACTTGTATTTATCCGGCACCTTTTAAGGCAATGAAACACCTCAAGGTGCTTCACAGGAACTTTATAAAACACAATTTGGCCCCCGAGCCACATTATAGATGTCAGTCAGGTGACCAAAAGCGTGGTCAGAGAGATACGTTTTCAGGAGCATCTTTAAGAGAGCAATATTAGGTGGAGATCGAGCAGCTGAAGGGCCCAGGGAAAGAATTGCAGGGCTTGGGACCCAGGAGACTGCAAGCTCATTTACCAGCGGTCAAAGAGGGCGAGAATAACACAGCCATCTCGGAGGCTTGTGGGGCTGGGTTGCAGAAATATAGAGGGGCGAGATAATGGAGCAACTTGCAAGTAAGGATGATCACAGACGTACAGCGGGTGGAACACAGTAGATCAGCCAGGAGTGTCAGGTCTTCAGGTAACACAGACACAAATAACAGCCCACTTAATTCCCATTTCAAGTTTATCTAACTTTTACCATTTTAATTGTGATGCGACCATCAATTCAACCAGAGACACGAGTTGGAGTAAACTGTGGCTTTAATCGGCTTACAACTGAGCCTGCCTGCGACGGCACGATACTGAGGGCGGTCTCGCAGGACCGCAACACTTATACTCCCTAAAGGGGGCGGAGCCCTGTACATGCTCCTCATCTCCCCCCTGTGGGCAGAACCGCGCAACGGCTCACAGATGGAGCCCACGGGGACACAGTAATGTACAGTGTGAATTATAGTGGTTACACATTCACCACAAATTGCTTGAACAGGGATCTTCTGGAGCTGCCAAATATACTCCAAAACAGCATTAGGCAGCTTAAAGAAAAAAAGGTGAAAAATGTATGGTCCCATCGCAGTGGGGGGGGGGGGGGGGGGGGGGGGGGGGGAACGCTGGGCTCAAAAACATCAGCAGAGCTCTGCTGGGATAATATGGACACACATCATTTATGCCTCAAACATTGGTTTGACATCATGCTTGATGTATCAGCTGTTGCACAGTTAGAAGCACCCTCGCCTCAGAGTTGGAAGGCTACCATTGACCAGAAGCTGGACTGGGCCGGTCATATAAATACTATGCCTACAAGAGCAGGTCAAAGGCTAGGAATCCTGCAGCTAGTAACTGACCTCGTGGCTCCCCTGTCCACCATCTACAAGACACAAGTCGGGAGTGTGATTGAATGCTCTCCACTTGCCTGGATGAGCGCGGCTCCAACACTCAAGAAGCTCAACACCATCCAGGACAAAGCAGCCCGATTGATTGCTCCCCCTTCCACAAACATTCACTCCCTCCACCACCCACCGATGCACAGTAGCAGCCGTGTGTACCATCTACACGATGCACTGAAGGAACTCACCAAGGCACCTTAAGACAGCACCTGCCAGACCCAAGACCACTACCATCCAGAAGGCCAAGGGCAGCAGACACATGGGAACCCCACCACCTGGATGTTCCCCTCCACGTCCCGCACTATCCTGACTTGGAAATAGAATTGCCATTCCTACACAGTCGCTGGGTCAAAATCCTGGAACTCCCTCCCTAACAGCACTGTGGGTGTACCTACACCCCAGAGACTGCAGCGGTTCAAGAAGGCAGCTCACCACCACCTTCTCACGGGCAATTAGGGATGGGCAATAAATGCTGGCCTAGTCAACGACGCCCTAATCCCGTTAATGAATAAATTTTTCAAAAGGCCACCAGCTCAAATCCCCCTCCAGGACTTGAGTTTAAAGATCCAGGAGCTTTTGGGATGGGATAGCCAAGGCCCTGTCTATCTTTATAGTGGATGCAAAAAATAAATAACTGCTGCTTTCGGATGTGGAAGGGGAAGGAATAATTGGGGATATTATACACACAAGTGGTTGGGGGAGCAGGGAGGTGAGCGGGTGGTGAAGCGGAGTTGGGAGGAGATATCGATTGGAGAGTATGGAGGCATGGAAAAGGGTAAATGGGACCTCCTCTTGTGCAAGGATAAGCCTGATACAGTTTAAGTTGGTGCACAGGGTGCATATGACTCGGGCGAGAATGGGTGGGTTCTTTCAGGGAGTAGCAGATGAGTGTGAGAGATGTGGACTGGGGCCAGCGAATCATGCGCACATGTTTTGGGGTTGTGAAAAATTGGGAAGATTCTGGGCGGGAGTGTTCGCGGTCTGAGCCAGGATAGTGGAGGAGGGAGTGGACCTGGACCCTTTGGTGGCGATATTTGGGGTTTCAGAGCAGCCAGAGCTGATGGAGAGGAGGAAGGCCGATGTCATGGCCTTCACCTCTCTGATTGCACGGCGATGAATTTTGCTGGAGTGGCGGTCGGCATCGCCACCGGGGGTAGCAGCATGGTTGGGTTACCTGTACGAATTCCTGTGGTTAGAGAAGATAAAGTATGAGTTAAGGGGCTCAGCAGGGGAGTTCGAGAGGAGGTGGGGGATGTTTGTGACCGTGTTTGAGGAGCTGTTCGTCGCCGGGGGGGGGGGGGGGGGGGGGGGTTAAAAAAAGGGGAACATCTGTACAGACTGTACAGTTGATTGTTGGGAAGTATGTTTCCCAGGGTGTTTATTTGCAGTAACCTGCTTTGATACATGTTTGTAATGAAATACATTTAAAAAAACCAAAAACAGATGACCTTATCAATGTCACACTGCTGCTTGTGGGGGCTTGCTGTGTGCAAATTGGCTTTCTACTGTACAACAGTAGATACAGTTGCAAAGTACTTCACTGACTAATGGGTGCTGCATATTCATGTTTGTTCCAAGTTGGAACAAGGCCACTTTAGGAGTTTGATCACATGATGTACTGATGACATCATCGGCCGTTTAACTGCACCAACAGCCAGTCTCGTCGAGCAGCCTGTATGATGACACCTTTCCAATAAAATTCATTTGTTTGTACATTAAAAATACCACAATGGAGAAGTCACGCAGTGTTGGAATACAAAAGGTCTTTCTTTCATTTGAAGATTGTTCAAGATTCGAACTACGTGTTCAGATTGAACAGCAATTCCATTGTTTGCAATAAATTGGAAGCGATGATTTGTATAACAATGAAAAGAACTCAGCATTTATCGCAATTTTCTGCACTCAATTGAAAACTATTTTTATGAAGGGCAACTGATTCACAATGGGAAGTGAATATATAAATAATTTTAAAAGTTGTGCCTTCCAGACACCCGGTTGTGCTCATTATCCGCCACCATTTTATTACCGCAGAAGCGTCAAAAGGAGTCGGTCAGTGCTCTGTCTATTGTTCAAAGAGTTGATGAAGACCACCATCAAATGAGCCATGATCTTACTGAATGGCGGAGCAGGCCCGAATGGCCTTATCCTGCTCCTATTTTGTGTTTTTTTTTTGGTCACCATTCTGTCACATCTTCTTGGTACACCAATCAAATCACTCCCAAGTATTTCCTCGAAAGAAAGCTTTAGACGGGATTGTCTCCGATTATCCGCAAAGTCCGATGTTGGGCGGGAAAAGCAGCATTGAGCCCGCTGGCAGCAATGGCGGCTTCTTGCGTTGTATGGTGCGGGACTTGGAAGAAAAAGTCTGGGGTTCCACAACATATCGCTGGCAGGCGGCCTCTGATTCGGACGCCCTTCCATCGACTCAGCAACCACCCCCCCCATTGACATAGGGGTATCATTCCAGCCTATGTGCCCAATAATGATCTACAAACGCATTACAACAAGGTTCTCGGTGTTGAACGGTGGGAAACACAGCCTGCCGCTGACTTGGCGGAGGAACAATCGATTCCGGCTTTTCCTCGAAAAGCGATTTTGGTTCCCTCACTATATTTTCCACTCGTGTCACCAAATCCTCCCGATGGGAGAGGGAAAATCCTGGCCAGCCAACGGCATTTTGTTTCTCAGAAACCAAATCTCCAGAAATGTTTATGAATGAAATTCTGGAGCGCAGGAAATAACATTTTCTACCCGACACACAATCATAAAACGATCCAGCACGGAAGATGGCCATGCGGTTCATCAGGTCTATGCTAGTTCTTTGGGAAGAGATATCCAATTTGTCCCACTCACCTGCTCCATCCTCCTGGATTGTCTTTCAATCTCTATTTCTTAAACGTTTTCCTTTCATGTTTTACATAGACATAGAATTTACAGTGCAGAAGAAGGCCATTTGGCCCATCGAGTCTGCACCGGCTCTTGGAAAGAGCACCCTACCCAAGGTCATCACCTCCACCCTATCCCCATAACCCTGTAACCCCACCCAACACTAAGGGCAATTTTGGACACTAAGGGCAATTTATCATGACCAATGCACCTAACCTGCACATCTTTGGACTGTGGGAGGAAACCGGAGCACCCGGAGGAAACCCACGCACACACGGGGAGGATGTGCAGACTCCGCACAGACAGTGACCCAAGCCGGAATCGAACCTGGGACCCTGGAGCTGTGAAGCAATTATGCTATCCACAATGCTACCGTGCTGCCCTAAATGGGTCTCAAAATCTTAAGCATCAACTTTACCTTAAAAACTACATGGACATCCAACTACCCTTATGCAATTTACATTATCGTGAAGTTGGGGCACCTAACTAAAGTTGGAATAAAAAAAGGTCTGTCCCCTCATTGCAATGATGATTTGAAAATTTCTTCATTGCTTTTTCCGATTAATAAAACCAGGGGATTGAAGCCTAATTTTGTTTTTGTATGCAAGCCTGCCGTGGAACATTGGCGATGGCTGCTTTGGCAATACAGAAAATGAGTTTATTTTTTATTGACAATTTGTAAAGAAAACAAAAAGCTCTTTTGATTTGGTAATCGTTTACTTTTGGCCAAACATTCTGTGAAGCAACATCTATCTTTGCAGAATAATTTTTGGTGGAAGGAGGCAAATTTTCACGCACCAAGTTAAACAATAAATTTCAGCAAGTTAAAGTGATTGGTTTCCAGGATTTTATGTTTACGGGAAGCCAAGGAGGGATAGAATCATTGAGGTGGGAAACCCACTTAAGCACACTCTCGGACTATGTATTCCACATCCCAACTGCTTAAAAATCTTTTTCTTCCCCCTCCCCATCACGTCGCCTCTGGTTCTTCGACGAGTCATGTTAATTTGCCGTCCGCCTGCCCATGGGAGCATTCCCGCTGAAATCACGGCAAAGCTTCAGCTGAACACGTCAAGGAAACTCAGGCTTGGGTTTTTCAGCTGCAAATATCCCAAACTGTGCATTTTCAAGCTGGAACCTTACTATCTCCCAGATTAAAGAGAGAGCTTTCTGACAGTGAGGCACTGGGTATGGTGGAGGAGTGGACTAGATCAGTTTTCTTCAAACTTTCTTTTCCGGTGACCCATTTTTACCAACCGGCCAACCTTCGCAACCCACTCCGGCCGACCTGCGCGACTCACAATTTTCTCTTACGTTGTTTGCTGCTCATAAAAATGGAGGAAATGGTTTTGGGTCCCTTTGGCCCTCGTACACGCTCCTCCAATGGAATCTGTTGGATGAAGGTGAAGCCTTCCGGTGTCGGAAAGTATGGAGTCTCCATCTGTCCAAAGTTCTGCATTTTTTTCCGGTGAAATTTTATCAAATAAACCGCCCCCCCCCGAAAATGAATAAAATAACTGAAAAAAAAATTAAAATGAATAAAATAAATGAATAAAACCTCTCCGGTTTTTGTAAAACAAAAACCTGCGACCATTAAAAAAAAAAGCGGCTACACTGCGCATGCGCGCCGATGATCTGGCACACATGCGCAGTGCGGCCGCATATTTTTTACATGTTCACGGCCATTTTGAAGGCCGCTTTGCAGCCGGCCTTTTTCACAACTGGTTGCTGCGGCTGTTGCGCGCAGATTTGCGCGATCGGGAGCGCCGCGACGGACGGCTCCGCGACCTTCCCGACATCTGCCTGCGACAACGGCTGGACTAGATTATCCCAGAGGGAACGGTCTCTGCAGAATGTTGACAGAGGGGGTGAAGGGAAGATGTGTTTGGTGGTGGCATCACGCTGGAGTTGGTGAAAATGGTGGAGGATACGGAGGCTGGTGGGATGAAATGTGAGAACAAGGGGGACTCCATCCTTGTTCTGGGAGGGAGGGGAGGAGGCAAGAGTGGCGGCGCAGGAAATGGACCGCACGCGGGTTGAGGGCTCTGTCAGCAACTGTAGGTGGGAAAATCACGGTTGAGGAAGGAGGAACACATTTTCGAAGCACCACTTTGGAAAGTGGCATCATCGGAACAAAATACGATGGCGGCGAAGGAGCCGAGAGAAAGGGATGGAGCCCTGACAGGATGTATGGTGAGAAGAGCTGTAGGCCAGGTAGCTATGGGAGTCAGTGGGTTTGTAACGGATATTGGTAGATAGTCTATTGCAGGAAATGGAGACAGAAAGTCAAGGAAGAGAAGGGAAGTGCCTGAGATGTACAAGGTTAAAGTGATAGAGGGATGGAAACTGGAAGCAAAGTTGATGAATTTTTCCAGGTCCGGACAAGAGGATGAAGCAGCACCAAAATAGTCATTGATGTACCGGTAAAGGAGGAGATGTGGGAGTGATCATCTCCCTAGACACGGAAAAGGCCTTCGACAGAGTTGAGTGGAAGTACCTCACAGAGGTACTGGAATGGTTTGGGTTTGGGCCGATGTTCACTCCCAGGTGAAATCTCTGCGCAGTGCTCCCATGGCGAGCGTACGGACAAACACCACCAGCTCTAAACAGTTCCAGCTGCACGAGGCACGAGGCAGGGATGTCCCTGTTGCTGTTTGTCCTGGCAATTGAGCCACTGGTGATCATCCTCAGAACGGTGATGGTGTGGAAAAATATCCAGAGGGAGGGGAAAACAGAGAGCATCGAGTGTCACTCTATGAGGATGACCTGCTTCTCTACATCTCAAACCCCCGGACCAGCATGGAAGGGATAATGAAACCTCGAAAGGAATTTGGAACCTTCACGGGCTACAAACTCAACCTGAGCAAAAGTGAAATCTTCCCAGTGAACTCGCTGGGGGAAGGGTCAGAGCTGGAGGGACTGCTGTTCAAAAAAGGCCAAACCAAATTACGCTACCTGAGGATCCCAAATAGCCCATGACTGGAAACGGATCCACAAATGGAACAGGACGAGTCTGGTGGAAGAAATCAAAAGAGACCTGCAGAGGTGGGACGCACTTCCAGGCTCGCTGGCAGGGAGAATGCAGACAATCAAAATGAATGTACTGCCCAGGTTCCTCTTCCTGTTCAGATCCCCAAGGTTTTCTTTAACACGGTAGACAAACTAATCGTGGCAGATGTGTGTGTGTTAGGGTCGGGAGTGAGACCCGAGGATCCAAAGAAAGGTTCTATAAAAGGACAAGCATCATGGGAGGTCTGGTCCTCCCAGACCTACAGTTCTACCACTGGCGGCCACAGCAGAAAGAGTGAGGGGATGGGTGAAGGAGACATCTTTCCGAGTCACAACCGTACTCCCATTCCCCCCCCGATGCTCAGTGGTGGTGGCCACGCTCCGAACATGGTATCAGGTGAGACAGCACGTCAGTCGAACCAAAATGTCCACTGTGGCCTTCATCTGCAACAACCACAGGTTCACTCCACAATAATAGATGCCACCTTCAAAAAGGCGGAGACAGGACGAGGGGACGCTGACAGCCAGGGACATATACACGGAAGACAGAGTAGCGACCCTGGAAGAACTCACGGAGTGGTTCCAGCTACCAAAAGGAAACAAACTAAGACACGTACAGGTCAAAAACTTCCTCCATAAGGAAACGGCGGCATACCCCAGATACCAGGACATTGGCTAGTTGAGGAACTCTGGACTCGGGCGACTTAGGGAGGGGGAATTGTGGGTGACTGTTGGAGGAGGTACACTCTTCCCCTGGACAAGTCAAGGGAAAAATGGGAGGAGGAATTAGGCATAGAGATTTGGGGGGGGGGGGGGGGGGGGGGAGAAGAGAGAGAGAGGTGGGGACTCTGAATCGAAGCATTGCACAGGGTGAACTCCACCTCCACATGCGCAGGGCTGAGCCGTATGCAACTAAAGGTGGTGCACAGAGTGCACCTAACCAGAACCCAAATGAGTGGGTTCTTTCCGGAGATGGAGGGTAAAATGTGAACGGTGCCAAGGAGGCACGGCCAACCACACCCACATGTTCTGGGCCTGCTCCAGGTCATGTTCTGGACAACCTTCTTCGAGGCAATGTCCAAGATTTTGGGAGTGAGGGTGGAGCCGTGCCCAAAAGTGGTGGTCTTCAGAGCAGCCGGAACATTTTATGGGGAGGGGCGCCGCCGGCCTAGCCTTTGCCTCCCTAATTGCCCGCCAGAGAATCCTGTTCAGCTGGCGACTGGCAGCACCACCCAAAGCTGCAGGCCGGCTGTCCGACCTGGCTGAATTTCTCAGGCTGGAGAAAATAAAATTTGCCACCCGGGGGTCAGAAGAGGTGGGAGCCGTTCACCAACTTGTTCCAAGACCTTTTTCGTCTCCAGCAACCAACAGAGTTATGGAGAGGGGGCACAAACAAGCCACGGGACAAAGGGAAGAAGGGGAGGGAGGGGGGGGTGAGCGAAAGCACACAAAGTAGATGAGAGAGACAAAGTGCAAAACCCAGGGGACGGGCAGGCTGAAAATCAAAGTACACGGTAAAGACCAGCATGTAAATACACATTCAGAGGAAGATCGGCTAAAGGGGGATCACAGCCACAGTGGGAGGGGAGAGAACAGCCTGTAAATATAGGCCAGGATTCTGTTTGTTTTTGTCTCCCCCTTTTGTCTCCTTTTCCTTTTGTTTTTAAAATTTTAATTTTTCTTTTTTGCATGGGTTTGCAACACGTACTGTAACTTATGAACTGAAGTATGAAACAAATAAAAACATTTTTTTCCCCAAAAGGTGATGGTGGTATGTTACAGTTTACTCTGGGAGTACGGGCTCCTGTGGCTACATACATTTACAGGCATGTTGCAGTCCGGAGCTACGGACAGCGATGGCAGAGGCTCCACTTGTCTGTCTGTCACAGCGCTGATCAGGAATCCCTCCTTCTCTTTTTTTAGAAAAATATTTTTATTCAGCGTTTTACAATTTCTAGACAAACTGGACCCTTGCTTATGCTGCAGCCCATACTTCACCCCCAACTCCTCCAAACTTGCCAATCTCCCCTCCAGAAACTGATCCTTCAGGCGCGATTCTCTGAGCCCCGCGCCGGGCCGGAGAATCGGCGCTACCGCGCCACGACACCCCGACGCGCGACACTCCGAGGTGCGGAGAATCGGCACCATTTGCGCCGGCGTGTTTGATGCGGCGCTGGCCGCTGGAATCTCCGGCCCGGATGGGCTGAGCGGCCGCGCGGGAAAAGCAAAGTCCGGCCGGCGCCGTTCACCCCTGATCGCTGCCGGCGGAGACTCTGCGCGACAGGCCGGGGGAGCGGCCTGTGGGGCGGGGAAAAGCTCTCTTTCACTGGGGGGGGGCCTCCGATGGGGTCTAGCCCACGTTTGGGGCCCACCAATCAGCGGGCCGGCCTCCCCCTTCCCCGGGCCTACTTTGTTGCGCAGCCAGTCCCTGAACCCCCACGTCATGTTGCGTAGGCCGGCGTGCTGAAGAGGTCCCCCGCGATTGCGCGGGTTGGCACGGCCCCCATTTGGCACCTGGAAGGGAGGCCGGAGCAGCGTGAACGACTCCAGCGCCGTGCTGGCCCCCTGTGCGGGACAGAATCGGTCGTCCCCGTGCCCGTTTCGCGCCGTCGTGAAATGCGACGGTGTTTTCACGACGGCGCGAACACTTAGTCTCCATCTCGGAGAATCGCGCCCTGCATCACCTTCAGCCCCCCGTCTCCTCCCATCCATCCTCCCCGGCTCACGCCCATGATTCCTCCCACTCCTACCGCCCGCCATTGCGGTGAGTCGGAAGGAATTTGCTGAGCCGTTTGTCCGGGTGATGAACCCGCCTTCCTTGGCTGTCCAGGTCCAGGATGGGGCTCCTTACTCAGAGGCAGGGACACCAGACACTGCACCACAGAACCATCACCTTTTAAGATACCATTACCTTTAATTATCCACACCCAAGGGTTGATTTGAAACACAACCACAAATTATTAAGTGTTGCACAAGCTCACTTCAGTGAAATGGCAGCCAGCAAGCTCTGTGGCACATTAAAGATCTACTTCATTATTGGCTAATAGGCAGAAATTATACTTAAATTACCAAAGTGTCATGCCAGCATCAGCAGAATCAGATCATTAAATTCAACCTTGCGGATGCTAGGGCTGCAAAGTATTTGCAATTATCTTTCCCAGACTTTCCTCTGTTGGGTAACCATGGCGATAGACTGTGGAGAACCGGCAGGAAGACGAATTGAAGTTATTTGATGTAGCTGTTTCGATTTGTGACAGTCAGAAGATGTCACTTTTCCCCTGTCAGAGGGTCACCGAAAGAGGAGGAGGGCGGTCAGCCTCTCAAACCTGTTACCCAATCAATGAGATGATGCTTAATCTGATTCATATGCTCATCTGTTGGAGCCTCAGCTATTCATCGCATTTATTAACGACTTTAATGATGGGATAGACAACCACATTCCAAATTTGCTGACAACGCAATGAGCACCATTGGGGCCCAATTTCAAAATCAGGGCGAAGCAATTTTGGACCGAGTTGAGCAGAATCTTTTTTTAAAGTCAGAGGTTTGTGATTCTTTGGAATGCTCTCTCTTATAATTTTTATTATTCGTGTCACAAGCAGGCTTACATTAACACTGCAATGAAGTTACTGTGAAAAGCCCCTGGTTGCCACATTCCTTCGCCTGTTCGGGTGCACAGAGGGAGAATTCAGAATGTCCAATTCACCTAACAAGCACATCTTTCGGGACTTGTGGGAGGAAATCGGAGCACCCGGAGGAAACCCCACGCAGACACGGGGGGAGGGGGGGGGGGGGGGAACGTGCAGACTCCCTGACCCAAGCCGGGAATTGAACCAGAGACCCTGGCGCTGTGAAGCAACAGTGCTAACCATTGTGCTACCATGCTGCCCAGCATTCCACCCAGAATTCTCTATCCCTGGGGGGCTGTGGAAGCTCAGTCATTGGGTATGTTTAAAGCAGAGATTGACAGATTTCTAAATACCAATGGGGTGAAGGGATATGGGGATAGTGTTGGGAAAAAGGCGTTGAAGCGGATAATCAGCCATGATCGTATTGAATGGCAGAGCAAGCTCAATGGGCTGAATAGCTTACTCCTCTGTTCCTATTGTAGGCAGTGTAGATACAAGGGCAACGTAACAAAGATCTTTAATTCATTTGGTACGATTTTTGTTGACCGATCTTGGTTTTAAAATTAACAATCGATCTAACATCAATTGTCATTTGCGGAAGAGAATTCTAAACCTTTATCACGCTTTCCATGCAGAAGCGTTTCTTAATTTCACTCCTGAAAAGAACGGATTCGAATTTTTAGACAGTGCCCTCTAATCCTGAACTCCTCAGCCAGCAGAAATAGGTTTTCCCCATCTGTTTTCCTTAATGCCTTGAAAGCTTTGATCAAATCGCCCATTAATCTTCTAAATTCCAGGCAATACAACCTTAATCTGTGAGACCTCTCCTCTAAATTAATCAGTGAACCATTTGGGGCTTTACAGCATCTGGTGATTGTCACCATTTCGGAGAAGTCACCATTACGGAGACTACCTCTATTGTTCCAGATTTTAACTGATCCAATTTAAATTTTCATGAACCCGGATCTCTGGATTACTCGTTCAAAGAATACTTGGAATCCAGGTATCAATTTTAATAAATATAAGCTATATTCTCTCCAAGATCAATCCTTCTGAAGGTGTGGTTCCCCCCGGTGTACACGGAGCCCCTAAATCACGGTTTCTCGTCTCTCCCCATTTGGAAAGTCCTCTGTTTGACCCTGTTTAGGTCAAAGTGGATGACCTCACATTTTCCCCCACACTGAAATCCATTTGCCACAGCTCTGCCCATTCGCTTCATTTCTCAACAGTTACCCTTCTGCCTACACTGTTTATAATAGGGGCCTGGGAGGAGTAGGCCATTCAGCCCATTCAATATCATGGTTGATCATCCACTTCAATGCCTTTCCCCCCTCCAGTATTATCCCCATATTCCTTCACATCATTGGTGCTTAGAAATCTGTCAATCGCTACTTTAAACATTCTCAATGACTGAGCTTTCACAGCACCCCAGGATAGAAAATCCCAAAGATTCACAGCCCCTCCGTGCTAAAAAAAAATCTCCTCAACTCAGTCCAAAGTGCTTTCCCCTTTATTTTGAGATTGGGCCCCAATGGTGCTCATCATTTGAGTTGTCAGCAAATTTGGAATGAGGCTATCAATCCCATCATTTAAATCATTAGTAAATGTTGTGAATAGCTGAGGCTCCAACAGAGACCCTTGCAGAACACAACTGGTCACATTCTACCAGCTAAGAGTACCAGCCCATTATCCCAACTCTGTTTCACGAAGAGCCATAGTATAATTGGGCACAGACACTTAAAACACTTTTTAAAAGTAATTCGGAGCAGTGGGGTGAATTTGAGACATCCACAATTATTTGTCTTGGCTCTTGCATCCGAGGTTGGGAAGGGAATTGTAGACTTGTATCAACTGACGAAGCTGGAGTGTGATGCTGGATGTATAAGTGGATCTGGGTAGTGATGTGCTCACGTAGAATGTAATGTTGCATCATTACTAGTCAAGAGCAAACATGCAGCGAACAGAGATAGTCGGCTTGCTCTTTGTGGTCATGTATAACTGTTCCTACTTGCAACAGGACATTACATCAGGCATAAAGAGATGTTTCCTTGCTGCTTTGGCTGGAATTAAAATAATCTTTATAGTGTCACAAGTAGGCAAGTTACCGTGAAAATCCCCTAGTCACCACACTCAGGCCCCTGCTCAGGTACACGGAGGGAGAATTCGGAATGTCCAATTCACGTAACAAGCACTTCTTTCTGGACTTGTGGGAGGAAACCGGAGCACCCGGAGGAAACCCACGCAGACACAGGGAGAACGTGCAGACTCCGCACAGACAGTGACCCAAGCCGGGAATCGAATCTGGCACTGTGCTAACCACTGTGCTGCCATTGTGTTACCGTGCCGCCCATTCTCTCCACAGATGCTGCCAGACCTGCTGCGATTTTCTTCCACCGTTTTTGGTTTTCAAGGCACGGTAACCACATTAGCTACCAAACGAGACAGCTGGCTGTGCTGAAAGAATGAAGCCGACCCAACATTTTCGATGAGAACATCTTCTTCCACATTCTCCGTGTCTGCGTGGATCTCACCCCCACACGGGCAGATCATGCAGACTCCGCACACATAGTGACCCAAGCCGGGAATCGAACCAGTGTCCCTGGCACTGTGAAGCAACAGTGCTAACCACTCACCACCACAATCCAAAAAGTGGTGCCGGGTGGGTGAAATGGCCACGTTAAAATTTCCCCTTAATTGGGGGGGAAAAAAAATTGGGAACTTGGAATTAAAAAGTGTGAATGTCTTCTGACAAGTGCTAATGAGCCTCCCCATGTTCTGAATTAGCGTAAAAAATTCTGTTAAATGTGTTTTTCCAGCACCAGTTAATTAACCTCCTAGATAGCTGCCATTTTCCTGCAATTCCGGTCATTTGTGGCCCAAACTGATCTCGTCATCAACATTGGGTCAGCAAATAACCTGAAATATCCTTCATTGGACAAACAGATAAAAGTTATTAAATAAGACCAGCTTCAACGTTCAGCAAGTGCACAGGCGGTGGTTACAGCCAGACTGAAAAAAAATGAAGCAACTCGTGGGCAGCGCCGTAGCACAGTGGTTAGCACAGTTCATTCACAGCGCCAGGGTCCCAGGTTCGATTCCCGGCTTGGGTCACCGTCTGTGCGGAGTCTGCACGTTCTCCCCGTGTCTGCATGGGTTTCCTCCGGGTGCTCCGGTTTCCTCCCACAGTCCAAAGTTGTGCAGGTTAGGTGGATTGGCCGTGATAAATTGCCCTTCAGTGTCCAAAAGGTTAGGTTACTGGGTTATGGGAATAGGGTGGAGGTGTGGGCTTAAGTAGGGTGCTCTTTCCAAGGGCCGGTGCAGACCCGATGGGCCAAATGCCCTCCTTCTGCATTGTAAATTCTATGATCCTGAACATTTTTGGGTTGTGGGGGGTGAGATTTCTCAATAGTAAAGTTAATGATGAATTATTTGGAAGGAGAATGTCTTAAACCGAGCGGCAAATGGCAATGGGTGTAAACCACAGAACCAATCCACCAGGTCTGCAAGCAGAACATTACTATGTCCATCCGTAACCTTCTTAGGTCCCCATCACAACACACTTTCCTACCTATCTTTGTGTCATCTGCAAATTTAGCTACCGTCCCTTCCCTCCCCTGAGCTAAGCCAGAGACCCCAGCACAGACCCTTGTGGGACTCAATTCATCACATTCTGCCAATCAGACCAAGACCTATTTATACACACAGTTTTGTTTCCTGCCAGCAATCTCCTATCCAGGCTAACACGGTACCCTCTCTTATCCAGGCTAACGCGGTACCCCCGCCTATCCAGGCTAACACGGTACCCTCTCCTATCCAGGCTAACACGGTACCCTCTCCTATCCAGGCTAACACGGTACCCTCTCCTATCCAGGCTAACGCGGTATCCCCTCCGATCCAGGGTAACACGGTACCCTCTCCTATCCAGGCTAACACGGTACCCTCTCCTATCCAGGCTAACACGGTACCCCCCCCTATCCAGGCTAACACGGTACCCTCTCCTATCCAGGCTAACGCGGTACCCCCCCCTATCCAGGCTAACGCGGTATCCCCTCCGATCCAGGGTAACACGGTACCCTCTCCTATCCAGGCTAACACGGTACCCCCTCCTATCGAGGCTAACGCGGTACCCTCTCCTATCCAGGCTAACACGGTACCCCCCCCTATCCAGGCTAACACGGTACCCTCTCCTATCCAGGCTAACACGGTACCCTCTCCTATCCAGGCTAACACGGTACCCCCTCCTATCCAGACTAACACGGTACCCCCTCCTATCCAGGCTAACACGGTACCCTCTCCTATCCAGGCTAACACGGTACCCTCTCCTATCCAGGCTAACGCGGTACCCTCTCCTATCCAGGCTAACACGGTACCCTCTCCTATCCAGGCTAACACGGTACCCCCTCCTATCGAGGCTAACACGGTACCCCCTCCTATCCAGGCTAACACGGTACCCCCTCCTATCCAGGCTAACACGGTACCCCCTCCTATCCAGGCTAACACGGTACCCTCTCCTATCCAGGCTAACACGGTACCCTCTCCTATCCAGGCTAACACGGTACCCTCTCCTATCCAGGCTAACACGGTACCCTCTCCTATCCAGGCTAACACGGTACCCTCTCCTATCCAGGCTAACACGGTACCCCCTCCTATCCAGGCTAACACGGTACCCTCTCCTATCCAGGCTAACGCGGTACCCCCTCCTATCCAGGCTAACACGGTACCCTCTCCTATCCAGGCTAACACGGTACCCCCTCCTATCCAGGCTAACACGGTACCCTCTCCTATCCAGGCTAACACGGTACCCTCTCCCATCCAGGCTAACACGGTACCCTCTCCTATCCAGGCTAACGCGGTACCCCCTCCTATCCAGGCTAACGCGGTACCCCCTCCTATCCAGGCTAACACGGTACCCCCTCCTATCCAGGCTAACACGGTACCCCCTCCTATCCAGGCTAACACGGTACCCTCTCCCATCCAGGCTAACACGGTACCCTCTCCACCATGAGTCTTTACCTTAGACAGTAAAAACTTTGATGTGGCACCTTATCATTTGCCTCCTGGAAGTCCAAGTGCAGTACATCTACAGGTTCTCCTTTATCCACAGCGCATATTACTCCTTCAAAGCACAGGGGTCCCAACCAAAAGGGACAAGAATCCTATCCTCGGACCCCCCCCCCTTCAAGCCTACGCTAGCAACCCTGCTCCATCCTCAGGATGGCCTACTTCCCCTCTCCTCCTATTTCACCCAGTTACCTTTCTCCTCTGTTAACGCTGGCATTCTCCTCTTTTCTTCCCCCCCCCCCCCCCACCATCCCCCGTTCCTGCTATCCCTAACCTCCGTAACCTCCTCTTCTTCAGTGCCTGGCAGTAGCCCTGGCTACTGGCCTTCCGATTGGCTGGCAGCTCACGATGGCATGACCCCCGCCCCAGCTGGAGGGCGGCGGGTGGGAGGGCGGCACCGGACGTGTCTCCACAACGCCACCCCCCCCCCCCCCCCCCCCCCCCCCACCCACACACCAAAATTCCTGATGAACGTCTAATTTCAGGCCTCCAACTATATTTGGTTTGGATGAAAAGGACTGTGATCGGAAATGCTGACGGTGTTTCTCACGCCAGAGTTGGGCTCGAGTAGCTTCATTTCCGGTTTCAGATTTGCAGCTTCTGGCTTCCAGCTTAATTCTTTGGAACGCCTCCGCTCACTGAAACAATTGTTTAGTTCTTTCAGGATTGTCCTCAAAAAGGTTAACCACTTCCCTGCTGTTTGTTCCAAGTTCTACCGGAGACACACATTTCAGATGCAGCCAAAAGAACTGCTCGGAATGTCTGCAAACGGCAGAGATAAATGTCAGATGGGATTTTTTTTTTTTTACTGGTCAGACAGACAGTTTTCTTCCTTATTCCATCCACCTTCGTCCGCACCTACAGTTGACCGGAAGGTCAGTTTTTTTGCATTTGCATAGCACCTTTCACGGCCTCCGAACGTTTACAACCGCTGCAGTATTTTTTCTGAAAGAGAATCACAGCTGCGATGTTGGAAAGGCAGCAACCAATTTGCCCACAGCAAGCTCCAACACAGCAAACTCTTGTCTGAAGGATTATAATTATCCAAGAAACGGGCGATAACTCCCTTGCTATTCGTCACTAATTCTTGTGCCCACGACTCCTGTGCTAACTCTGGCAAGCCCCAACACCCAGAACTGCACCTAAACCTGACAGGCATCCGTTCGCCGGTCATGCGGTCCCCATAGGATCTCGGCACGTCACATGATTCAAAGTGTTGCCCGTTAAAAGGGGCCATGCTACCACATTTCCCCCACCTTTTACAGATCCCTGGAATACAAACAGAGAAACTCTTTCCCTCCACAACTGTTCGTGGCAACTGAGCTGACCGCTGTTGGTACCACACTGGTGTGGATGCCGTCCCCAATATCTTCAGTCTCTCTCCAATATGGGTGACTAAGGTGGCCGGAGTACTGCTGAGATTCACAGGCTGCAGCCCTCCCTGTTTGCTCATCCACCACTGTGTCAGCCATCCCTGTATCAATCTCCATTTTGAGTGGATGGCCATTGATGAGGAGGGCGATATCAATGCGGGTTGTTTGACTTAATCTCAACATGTCCACTTCTCTGATGTTTCTGGAGGGTCTTCATCAAGCTTGTTGACTGGAGTCGCTGTCGCTTTTCGGGGGGAGGGATCTTGAATTAGACTGTCTGCCTCTGTACCTGGTCTGCAAACGGCCTTTCTCATGGGAATTCTTTAAACCTGCATCTGTCCTTGGACCGTTCTCCCTGACAACAATAACAAACCTCCAGGCTTTGCAACTGCCAGTCATGTTTCTTCTTTACAGTTTGCGTTGCTCCCTTGCTTCAGGGACTTCGAGTGGCCGCCGTTTCCCGCCGTAGGTGGCTCATCTCGGTCTGCCCGCTTTGCAATTCAAAAGCGCCCAGCTCCACGCTTTCAGCCATTTGAGCCACCTCGACCACCTTGTGTAAGGATATCTTGGCTTCTGCCAGCAACGTCTTCTGAATATTAGGTTGCTGGCCCCACAGACCAACCGGTCACGCAGCCTGTCGTCGAGTAAAATACCAAATTCACAATGTTCAGACATTTGTCAAAGTCTGGCTACGAAAACAGATACTGTTTCACCCGGGTCTCTGATGGCTTTAAGAAAGTTGTATCTCTGATGGAGGGTCGAGGATTCTAGTGGTCTGTCACTAATTGCACCAATTGATCAAAAGACTGGAGTCCGGAGCCTCCGGAGATGTTTAGCTTCCCACGAGGTTATGTTTGTGGGCCGCAAACTGCAAGTAATATAACTTTCTGTTTCTCTGCTGCTATTTCATTGGTAGCGACAAAGTATTGAAGCCTTTTGATCTCCGGATCAAACAGATCAATTTTTCCGACCAGTGGCATTGTTGTTTGACTGCAGATGGATCTTTTATCTTTTCAATATTTTGAGACTCTTCCCCACACCCCCTGTCCAAACTTTCAATGCTTTCTTTCGACCGTCTAGATTTACACTCGTCGCCAATGTTTTATTGCGACCCGGCGTTGAAACTCAAAATCGAGGTTTATTGAACCAAAGTTATATAGGCCCGGCACAGTGGTTAGCACTGCTGCCTCACAGCTCCAAGGACCCGGGTTCAATTCAAACCTTTGGGTCACTGTCCATGCGGAGTCTGCACGTTCTCCCCGTGTCTGCGTGGGTTTCCTCCGGGTGCTCCGGTTTCCTCCCACAGTCCAAAGACGTGCTGTTAGGTGGGGTTACGGGGATAGGGTGTGGGAGTGAGCCCAGTTAGGGTGCTCTTTCAGAGGGTCTGTACAGCATCAATGGGCCGAATGGTCTCCTTCTGCACTGCAGGAATTCTATGATTCTATATACACAGGTGCAGCACAACTAATACACCAGGTCTTGTTCCCACGACTCCCAGGTGAAGCCTAGCCAAGCCCCAATATCCAGAGCTATGTCTAAACCCCTGATAGCATGTTGGTGTGCTGTGTCCCCATAGGTTCTCGGCACATGTGGTCCACAGGGTATCGCTCCTTAAAGGGGCCATGCCCCACCTCAACAGTGGTCTCTTTGTTCAATGTCTCATCTGAGAGATGGTAGATCAAACAGTCCCGTACTCCCTCGGTACGGTGCTGGAGTGCTAGCTCTCTGGAGTGGGACTTGGACCTTCAGCTGCCAACAGAACGACGGCGGGGCGCCATCACGTACCAGTGGCACGCTGCTGTGCCAAAGCATTTCTCTGCCCATTTAACCTCCAACTGTTGCTGTACACAGACTTCAGATTTCCTCAGCTTGTGGCAACAGCAGGTCGGAGACTCCAATTGACACATTGGGAGGAGCAGATTTAAAAGAAAAAGGGAGGGGAGTTGGACAGGCTGCATATTGAACTGGCAGCTTTCCGATGATGTAGACTCTCTGCCAAATGCAGGCACCTGGTACAGAGGAGCGACTCATTGTCAGAAATGAAGCATCTCCTAATCAGTAACGCTTAGTGGGGCATGGATGGCACAGTGGCTGAACATCACGTCATTAGATCAATTTGAGCCCAGGAAACCTCCTGCCCATTGAACCTGTGCTATTGACTTTAGCTGCTTGCTTGCTGAGAGGAAGAGAATAGATTGGTGTGGTGATGTTCTTTGAACTGTGCACATTAACTCGGTTCTCTCCAGTCTCTCTGTTCTCCCATCCCCCCATATCATTACCAGCTTCGGTCAATTAGATTGGGAAGAGAGAGAGACAGAGAGGACGTGAAATGCAAATCAGAATTTCCTGCGTCTAATGTTTAATTGTCAAAGAAGAGCCCCTCTCAAAGTGGATTTTGAGTCCTAATTTCCCAGCACCTTGTCACGTGCTGCCTATGTTTCCAGGCCCCGCCTTGAACCCACTCACAGTCTGGTCAGATCCAGATTCGAATCCCGACGATGAAATAGGCTCCAAGTGTTACATAAGCAACAATCTGTGCAAATTACAGCTACCAATTGGATAAGCGGTTAGGAGGCAAGCAAGCACAGAAACATTCTAAGAATTAATTCCTGTTGCTATGGAAACCCCCGAATAAAATTCTAACAAAATGCACAAATTGGTAAATCTGAACAGGCAGCGTTAATTGTATTCGACAGCGCCTCGGACTAATTAGTCATGTAGATATCTCCTCAATTAATTAGGTTGCTCAATTAATTAGGTTGACTAGCAACAGCCTGCAAAAGGGAGTGTGGGGAAGCAGGTAGACCCAATTCATCAACTTTCCCAGGGACGAAAGCTGGATTGTATGAGCAAACCACAGCTGCACAGGAATGGATCAGCTCTCGAGCAGTGAGGGATACATTGGGGGTGAGGGGTGGAAAAAAAAAGGGGGAGGAGAAAGATTAAAAAGGGAACAGAAACAAATAATTGCATTTTCATAGCGCCTTTCATGACCGCGGGGTATCCCAGAGCACCTTATGGCAACGAGGTACAATTAATTGAAGTGCAGTCATTGGTGCAACGTAGGAAGCGCCGATTCTTGCACAGCAAGTGCCCACAGACAGCAATTTGACAATGACCGGATTTAGTTACACGGGATAAATATTACCCAGGACACCAGGGAGCACGGTCTCGCTCAAATTTGGATCACCGAGGGCAGTCGGAATCTCGGTTCAAATGTTTTCTTTATTTATTAATTTACAGGATGTGGGCGTCGCTGGCTGGCTCGGCCACCATTTGTTGCCCACGAGACGGTGGTGGTGAGCCGCTGCAGTCCACATGGTTTAGGTAAACCCGCTGTGCTGTTAGCGAGGGATTTCCTGCATTTTGGCCCAGCGACAGTGAAGGAACTGAAGATATATTTCCAAGCCAAGATGGTGTGTGACTTGGGAGGAGAAATTCCAGGTGTTGATGTTACATAGATTTTACAGTGCAGAAGGAGGCCATTCGGCCCATCGAGTCTGCACCGGCTCTTGGAAAGAGCACCCTACCCAAGGTCAACTCCTCCACCCTATCCCCATAACTCAGTAACCCCAGCCAACACTAAGGGCAATTTTGGACACTAAGGGCAATTTATCATGGCCAATCCACCTAACCTGCACATCTTTGGACTGTGGGAGGAAACCGGAGCACCCGGAGGAAACCCACGCACACACGGGGAGGATGTGCAGACTCCGCACAGACAGTGACCCAAGCCGGAATTGAACCTGGGACCCTGGAGCTGTGAAGCGATTGTGCTACCACAATGCTACCATGCTGCCCTGTTCTCAGGTATCTGCTGCCCATGTCCATCTAGATGGTAGCGGCTATAGATTTGGAAGGTGCTGTCGAAGGAGCCTTGATGAGTTGCTGTAGTGCATCGTGTAGATGGTACACGTTCAGTGTTGCTGGAGCTGCACTCATCCAGGAATGCGGTGCGTACTCCATCGCACTCCCCGACTTGTGCCTTGCAGATGGTGGACAGGTTTTGGGGAGTCAGGAGGGGAGTCACTCACCGCAGGATGCCTAGTCGCTCGTTCTGACCTGTTCTCGTAGCCACAGTATTTATATGGTTAGTGCATTAATATATCTCATCTGATGAGCAACACCTCTGGAGCGTCGGAGGTGGGATTCGATGTCCGATTTGCTGATTGCCAAAAAACCAGAGGTGACTGGAGGAGAGACTCATGTGTTTTTAACATATAAACACATAAGTTTATATGTTTAAAAGGGAATTAGATACACACTTGAAGAAGGAGTAAAGAATTATCAAATTGGAGTGGGGCCAAATGGATTGTTCTTCGAAATCATCTGAATGTCTCGACGGGCTGAATGGACGGCTTTTATTTTTCTCCACGGGATGTGGGCATCTCTGGCCAAACCAGCATTCATCGCCCAGCCCTAATTGCCCTGGGCCTCCATCTTCAGTCCATGTGGTATCGGGGCTGTTAGGGAGGCAGTTCCAGCATTTTGACCCAGCAGTCAAGAGGTTAAAAAGTGTTGCCCATTGAGTTGTGTTGGAGATCGAAGATAGGAACAGGGCAAAAACGGCTTCTGCATTGTTAAGATCCTGGCCCACACCATTGCACCATATAAAGGAGTAACGTCATTGTAATGAGTGAAAAACGCTTACCTGCATAGTGAAAAGTTTCCACTTTGAACCTCAAGGTTAAGCCCTCGGGACTTGCTCTATCCATTTCACAGTTCTGTAGCTTCAGCCAAAAGTCCGCTTCATATTCCTTCGTCATCTTCGCGCGCAGCGGCGGCCCGTTGTACAGCTCCAAATTCCTCTTCACACACTTGGGGCGGGTGTTGTTCTCTATGGTGACGTTGGCATGGTAACTTGCAGGAACGGAAAAGTGCCAGGACATTAACTCGTCATCCGGAAACCCATTGGGCCAGTTCGCTGCCGTGAAGTAGACAGGAGGACCTGGCTGGAGCACCACATCTACAACGCTGAAATCTAGAGTCAGATATGGAAACGGTAATTAGATTTCAACACCGGGAACCCTGTATCCACAAGAACAGAGAGCTCTGTAGGTTCAACAGAACTGGCTCCCCCCTCATCACCCGAGAGAGATTAATCAAACCAACTTATCCCCCAGTTGGAGCAATTTCCTCAAACCTCTTCAGAACCTTGAAAATTTCAAATAGATTAGATTTTCACCTCTTCTCAAGACAGCACACTTAAACTTTCTTAAGACCATGAGACATTGAAGCAGAATTAGGCCACTCGGCCCATCGAGTCTGCTCTGCCATTCAATCATGGCTGATATTTTTCTCATCCCCATTCTCCTGCCTTCTCCCCATAACCCCTGATCCCCTTATCAATCAAGAATCTATCTATCTATCTATCTATCTATCTATCTATCTATCTATCTCTGTCTTAAAGACACTCAGTGATTTGGCCTCCACAGCCTTCTGTGGCAATGAGTTCCACAGATTCACCACCCTCTGGCTGAAGAAATTCCTCCTCATCTCTGTTTTAAAGGATCGTCCCTTTAGTCTGAGATGGTGTCCTCTACTTCTAGTTTTTCCGACAAGTGGAAACATCCTCTCCACGTCCACTCTATCCAGGCCTCGCAGTATCTTGTAAGTTTCAATAAGGTCCCCCCTCATTCTTCTAAACTCCAACTAGTACAGACCCAGAGTCCTCAACCATTTCTCATACAACAAGCCGTTCATTCCAGGGATCATTCTTGTGAACCTCCTCTGGACCCTTTCCAAGGCCAGCACATATTTCCTAGAGTACGGGGCCCAAAACTGCTCACAATACTCCAAATGGGGTCTGACCAGAGCCTTATACAGCTTCAGAAGTACATTACTGGTCTTGTATTCTAGCCCTCTTGACATGATGTCTTACGGCTTTCATTCAATTGCATGAAGTCCTACATAGGTCTTTGCTAATCACCACTCTTTTTGAATATTATGATATCCTTCCTGAACGCGTGTGGAAACCCCCGTGCCCGCTGCCCCCAAGAATTAGAGCTACATAATGACAGTGCAGGAGGCCATTCGGTCCATTGCCTCTGCACCTGCTCTCTGAACGAGCATCACAACCTAGTGCCATTCCGCTGCCTTTTCCCTGTATCCCTGCAGATTGATTATTTAACAGTCTAATGCCGTCTTGAAAGTTTCGATTGAACCTGCCTCCACCACGCTCTCAGACAGTGCATTCCAGACCCCAACCACTCGCTGTGTGAAAAAGATTTTCCTCACATCGCATTTGTCTCTTTTGCAAATCACCTTAAATCAGTGTTGTCTCGTTCACAATCCTTTAAGGAGTGGGAACAATTTCTCCCCATCTACTCTGTCCAGCCCCCTGCCTACGTGATTTTGAACACCTCTAACAAAAAAAAACTCCCGATGAGAACGGTCCCAACCTCTCCGATCTCTCCTTACTAGCGAAAAATCAAAACCTGCCTATACAGAGTACACAGATATCCGTACACATCAGTCTATTGGTTATGCTATTGAACCATCACCCCTGGGTTAGAGGACGTGTGTTGGCTCCCAGTCCGAGACACATCAATTGTAAAATACTCTGCCTGGACCCTCCATGGCCTCATCCTTCCCTAGCTTTGTAACCTCCCCCAGCCTTCCAATCCTCAAAAGATACCTACACTCTTCCAATTCAGTCTTAATGCTCACCCAGAGTTCAGTCCCTCCACCATTTGACCCAAGCCCAAAGCCCTAGAACTACCTCCCTAAATCTCCAGATTTCCTGCCATCCAGGGCACCTTTTTCGAGGGCACTATCTCCCAAGGCTACAACCTCTCCCATCTACAAGGACAAGGGCAGCGGGCACATGGATACGCCACCACCTGGAGGTTCCCCTCCAAACTGCTCACCATCCTGACTTGGAAATATAATCGCCATTTCTTCTCTGGTCGGCAGGTGAAAATCCTGGCCCTCCCTCCCTAACAGCACCCACAGTGGTTTAAAAAGGCAGCTCCGTCTTCTCAAGGGCAATAAATGCTGGCTTAGCCAGCGACCTAGCCTGCATCCCAAGAATTAGTCGAGCTTTATAAATTCAATCTTCCTTTTGGACAATCCCCTCATCACAGCACTCACTTCAATGAACAGCTGTTGAATTCTCTCGAGGGCATGATGATATATATGTGGGTTATTGTAGTTGTGGGAAATGTCTCTTTAATAATGGAGTCATGTGACATGCGTGACGTCATCGGCTACACGCAGGCTTTAGCCCTTAGTCTAGTACCAACCATAGCACGCTGAAGACCTACCTAATAAACCTCTGTTGATTTTGTATTCAACCCAAGTGCCACGGCAACCCATTTATTTTGCACTTTTAGTCCAAAAGATGCAAGAGTTTGCAAAACGAAAATTGGCGACGAGGAACGGGTCAGAAGACAAAAATTATTTTTCGGGAGAAAGAGAAGAGGCCGAGCTTCCCTTTTTAAAAAAAATAAATTTAGAGTACCCAATTCTCCTTTTGTTCCCCAATTAAGGGGCAATTTAGCGTAGCCAATCCACCTCCCCGGCACATCTTTTTGGGCTGTGGGGGCGAGACCCACGCAGACACGGGAAGAACGTGCAAAGTCCACACGGACAGTCACCCGGGGCAGGGATCGAACCCGAGACCTCAGTGCCATGAGGCAGCGGTGCTAACCACTCTGTCACCGTGCCGCCCCTTGTTGCATTTACTTTTGTAGTTTAGAGGAGATCTCCGAGGAAAGTCACCATTGACTTCACTGAAAATGAACACGTAGGTACCCACGTAGGATGTAGAGGCTTTAGAGAGGGTGCAGAAGAGATTTACCAGGATGTTGCCTGGTATGGAGGGCATTAGCTATGAGGAGCGGTTGAATAAACTTAGTTTGTTCTCACTGGAACAATGGAGATTGAGGGGTGACCTGATAGTGGTCTACAAAATTATGAAGGGCATAGACCGAGTGGATAGTCAGAGGCTTTTTCCCAGGGTAGAGGGGTCAATTACTAAGGGGCGTAGGTTTAACGTGCGAGGGGCAAGGTTTAGAGGAGATGTACGAGGCAAGTTTTGTTTTGTTTTTTTTTTTACACAGAGGGTAGTGGGTGCCTGGAACTCGCTGTCGGAGGAGGTGGTGGAAGCAGGGACGATAGTGACGTTTAAGGGGCATCTTGACAAATACAAGAATAGGATGGGAATAGAGGGATACGGACCCAGGAAGTGTAGAAGATTTTAGTTTAGACGGGCAGCATGGTTGACGCAGGCTTGGAGGGCCGAAGGGCCTGTTCCTGTGCGTTTCTTTGTTCTTTTTATACAAGGCGCTTGAAGTCAAAATAAGCCCCCAATTCTCTCAAATACATCACCACAGTCCAGCTTGAACAAAGAGACGAGAAACAAATTACAAGGACGTCAAAGAGGTTTTCTTTTGTTAAAAATTGAACCTATTCTTTGAGATTGAGATTAAGTAAACATAACACATACTTCCAATAGGGGACACAAAGGTCAGCCCTAATCCTGGATCCTCAATCGTCTCTTCCCAGGTGACCTTAAGCTCTATCCGTGTTCTGCCTTGAACCTTCACGTTGGAGATGGTACCGTTCTTACAGAAGTTGCCCACGAGGACAGCACTGGTAGCTTCGAGACGCAGGTGCCCTATTATGGTGTACGTCAAAGAATCTGGACAGGTGGCCGAGTCTATCTGCTCCAAGTAATTATCGACAAAATTCATATTCACACCGACCTCGTAGGGCACGTTGATGTTCCAGATGTACGTCCGGTTGAGCTTCGGCAACACCGGCAGCCGGAGAGCATCTTCAAGGTCAGTTTGTTCTCCTGCAGGAAGAAACAGAAGCGATTAGGGGGAAATTTGTACGCTTAAATGTTGCTGAATTATGGCCCAGCCTTTGCGGGAGATGAGACAGTGGCTTCTGACCACCTTCAAGTGGCTCCCTCAGCTCAACCCTGCAGGCATAGGGACATTGGCCCAGTACAGCAGGAGGGGTGCATCTACTTTGGCATCAACGGTCACCGTTCAAGCACAAAAGAGCGGCCGGACCACTGAATCGGAAACTTTTTTGGGCTCTTTTCAAACCAATTAGCATCATGTTTCCCAGACCAACTAAACTACATTACTATTTTAAGACTTAGTAAAGTAAATCCTGGACAATAGCACCTTTGGGTGCCCTTTCAGTTCAACGTGGTATTAAATATTTAAAAATCGCCCCTTCCTTGAACTCAGCTAATGTCCACTTGATACCGTTCTTAGCGTTTCGTAAAAACAAACATGATCCCTCCCCGGGTCCACGCACCCGAGGTGAGTGACCCAATACAGGGAAGATAATGGGAGGGCAGAAGATGCCAATTAACCATACCCAAGGAAAGAGGGAGGGGATAGGGGGAAGGCCCTGCCCATTCCTGGACAGAACCCTTCCACAACTATCCACAGAGTGAATGACGAAGGCCAGTTTCTCACCAACATCTTTTTGAACTTCCACAGCAAAGTAACGTTCCGGGTCATCGCACGTGAAGGTAAAATCGAAAGCATCTTCTGATTGGAGTGCGTAGTTCTTAAAGCAGTCTCCTCCATCGGTGCACATTTCACAATCAGAAGCCTCCAATCTCCCAGGGACTTGCATGATGCTTATATTCATATTGTTGTTCGCAGAGACGGAAATCAATTCGGAGCCTGTTCATGAAGCAAATCAAATGCAAAAACCATTCAACCCAATATTTTCTATAAACTTTATGCGAGATACTTCACACACGCTTTTGGTAAATTTCCATTGTCCACCAGTTAATAAAAAGTGCGCACGGCACGAAATAAAACAGGAAACCCGTTAGTAATTACTAACAACTTCACTATGGAAGAAAAGATTCTCCTGGACTGCTTAAGAAAATTATTTGTGATCAACTCTTCATTTCTAAACAGGTGTGAAAATTAAATTTCAACAAGCATTTACCATGTGGCTCAGTTGGCACCACTCTCGCTTCCGGGTCAGGAGGCTGTGGGTTCATGCCCCATTCCTGGACTTGCACACAAAGTTCCAGGGTGATCCTCCAGCGCAGGACTGAGCGCTGCAATGCCGGGGGTAACGCCTTTTCAACGACACAGATTTCCCCGATAGACCGTACAAAACCCCCCCATGCCGCTATGAAGGTTCTGGCCACTATTTAGCCCTCAAAGCGACATCACAAAACACAGATGACCTGGTCATTATTAGGTTGCTGTTTGCGAGATCGTGCTGTGCGTAAATTGACTGCTGCATTTCCTACATTACAACAGTGACTACACTTCAAAAAATACTGAATTGGTTACGTTTTGCGTTCAGTGGAAAGATGCTAATAAATGCCAGTCTTCCTCATTTCTTCATGGAATAAAATTCCTGCAATTTCACTTCCACCATTCCCCTTCCATTTCATTTGTACACCGCCTGCGTGGACACAAAGACGGAATAGCGAGGCACGGAAGATCCGATGTTATGACTGTCCAATTCCCAAATCCCAAATCTCAGCGAGGCTTGTATTCACTGGAATATTAAAGAGTAAGGAGTGGTCCGATTATGGAATTTGAAAGGAATGATGGGGAGGGCCGAGAGAAATGTTTTCACTTTCGGAGAAGGGGAGGCGGTGGCGCAGTGGTATTGTCTCTGGACAGAGACCCAGGATAATGCTCTGGGGACCCGGGTTCAAATCTCACCACGGCAGATGATGGAATTTAGTATTTTTTTTATTTTTCTTAAATGAATTTAGAGTAGCCAATTCACCTACCCTGTACTCCTTTTTGGGTTGGGGGGCAGGGCGGGAGGGGAAAGAGACCCACGCAGACACGGGGAGACCGTGAAAACCCCACACAGATAGTGACCTGGGGTCGGGGTTGAACCTGGGTTCTCGACGCCGTAGGTAGCAGTGCTAATAACTGCACTACCATGCTGTCCTTGGTGATGGAAGTTAAACTCAATAGAATATCTGGAATTAAAAGTCTAATGACGACCATTGCCAATTGTCTTAAAAACCCATCTGATTTACTAAAGTCCTTTAACGCTACAGACTGAGCTGGCTGGGTCCTAAAGGACATGGCTGCTAGACTGGGACGGCAACAGGTTGGGAGGGAACCAATAAGAGGGAAAACATACTTGGCCTCACCCTCACCAATCTGCCGATGTATCTGTCCAGGACAGTATCGGTAGAAATGACCATCGCACAGTCCTTGTGGAGACAGTCCCGACTTCACATTGAGGATACCTTCCATCGTGTTGTGTGGCACTACCACCTTGTTCAATGCGATAGACTTCAAACAGATCTCGCAACTCAAGACTGGGCTTCCATGAGGCGCTGTAAGCCATCAGCAGAATTGGATTCAACCACAATCTGCAAGCTCATGATCCGACATACCCCCCACTCTACCATTACCACCAAGCCAGGGGATCAACCCAGTTTCAGCGAAGAGTGCAGGAGAGCATGCCAGGAGCAACATCAGTCAGACCGAAAAATGAGGTATCAACCTGGTGAAGCTACAATACAGGACTACTAGTGTGATAAGCAGCAAGTAACAGACAGAGCTCAGCACATTCCTTTTTCACAACAAATGCATCAGATCTATGCTCTGCCGTCCAGCTGTGAATGGTGGTGGACAATTTAACAACTCATTGGAGGAGGCTCCACAAATATCCTCACCCTCAATGATGGAGGAGCCCAGCAGAACTGTGCAAAAGATGAGGCTGAAGCATTCACAACAATCGCATTACACAGGCGTGCCACTCTCTGGGTGAAGAAATTTCTCCTCATCTCAGTCCTCAATATTTTACTTCATGTCCATAGACTGTGACCCCTGGTTCTGGACTTGCCATCTGGAACACCCTTCCTGCATCTACCTTGTCTAGTTCGGTTAGGATTTTTATAGGTTTCTATCAGATCCTCCCTCATTCTTCTAAACTCCAGCGAATAAAATCCTAACGGAATCTCTTTCCTCATACTTCAATCCTGTCAACCCAGGAATCAGTCTGGTAAACCTTCGCTGCTCTCCCTCTACAGCAAGAACATCCTTCCTCAGATAGGGAGTCCAAAACTGCACACAATATTCCAGGTGAGGCCTTACCAAGGCCCTGTATAAAGGCAGCAAGACATCCCTGCTTCTGTATGCTAATCCTCTCGCTCTGAAAGCCAGCATACCATTTGCTTTCTTTATTAACTGCTGCACCTACATGTATCAAGCGACTGCTGTACGAGGACACCCAGGTCTCATTGCACATATCCCCCTCCCAATCCATAGCCATTCAGATAATAGTCTGCCTTCCTGTTTTTGCTACCAAAGTGGATAACCTCACATTTGTCCGCATTATACTTCATCTGCCATGCATTTTCCCAGAAAGTTAACTTGTCCAAAACAGCTCTGCATCCTCCTCAAAGCTCACGCTCCCACCCAGTATTGTGGCATAGGAAGGAGTGGGCCATTTAGCTCCTCGAGCCTAATCTGTTAATTAATAGCTGATCTGATGAATGTATCAGATTCATGGCTCAGGCGAAGATGGACTCAAAATGTTAACTTGTGTCTCACTGCCATTCCTGTTGAGTTTTTCCAGCATCAGTGTTTTGCTTTTATTGTGACACATCCGATTGTGGCCTTAAATCTCCTTTCCTGCCCGCCTCCCATAACCCTCGACCCCCCCATAACCCTCGACCCCCCCCATAACCCTCGACCCCCCCCATAACCCTCAACCCCCCCCCATAACCCTCAACCCCCCCATAACCCTCGACCCCCTTGTCTATCTGAAACCCGTCTAACTCAGCCTTGAATATATTCAATGACCCAGTCGCCACCGCTGCCTGGAGAGAGATAAATCCAAAGGCTGTCATCCCTCAGAAGAAATTCCTCCTCATCTCGGTCTTAAATGGAAACCTCTCATCTTAACTGTGCTCTGGACGGCACGGTGGCACAGTGGCTAGCACTGCTGCCTCACAGCGCTGAGGATCCGGGTTCAATCCTGGCCCCGGGTCACAGTCCAGGCTCCAACTTTGATGAAGACTTCAGTCAACGGTGCTTTTTCATTTAATACAGTCCATCTAAGTTATCGTACCATTCTATGTTTTAATGGATCCTGCACTCTTACAGTACACGTGACCCCCGTTTGGACGGAATTCCGCATCGGCTTGAGTGGAAGGCTCTCTACGCAGGAGCCCACCCTTTCTCCAGTGTGGAGGGTGTGTTGCACGCAGCACCGCCATGGCAACCGTAGATTGAACGTGGTGGCTGGTTAAAGGTCCAGAGTGACGGGTTAAAGGTTACAGGGTCAGACTGGAGAAGCTGAGATTGTTCTTCCAGGGCACCAAAGACAGAGACAGGATTAACAGGGGTGTTTATAAAAGGAGAGAGAGAAGTTGTTCCCGATGGTTTAAAAGCGACAAGAGCAAAAACATTTAAGGTGACGGAAGAAACTTTAATTTATGAAACAAGTTTGTTGTGGTTTGGAATGTGCTGCCTGACGGGCTGGTGGCACACAGTTTCAATAGCAGCTTTCAAAAGGGAATTGGGAAAGAAAGTTGAAATAGAAAAGAAAGGAGTTGGGGGTGAGATTTAGTAGCCTGCTCTCCGACAAGAGGTGATGCAGTCTTGATTGGCTATGTTAACGTTAGTGATTTGCTGCTATCCTTTTTTTCTGTTTTATAAATTTAGAGTACCCAATAATTTTTTTCCAATTAAGAGGCAATGTAGCGTGGCCAATCCACCTGCCCTGCACATCTTTGGGTTGTGGGGGCGAAACCCACGCAAACACGGGGAGAATGTGCAAACTCCACACGGACAGTGACCCAGGGCCGGGATTTGAACCAGAGTCCTCAACGCCACAGTCCCAGTGCTAACCACAGCGCCACCCCGATTGATTTGCTGCCATCCTACCTGCCAGAGTACATTGGTGATGGAGCGAGTGGACAACAAAGTCAAGTGGGCAGGGACACCAATCAAATCATCTGCTTGGATGAGGTGGAACTTGTTGAGCATTGTTAAGGCTGACGCCATCCAGGTGAAAGGCAAGTATTCTATCCCACTACAGAGTTAAAGCTTGTTGATAGGGGAAGAGCCTGTGATTGAGTTAAGAGGTGAGTCAGCTCGAGTGTTCACCTGGAGCGAATGAACTGTCCAATCAGGGTGAAGACAAGTGATTCCCTAAGTGGATTGCAGACATTCTTGCAGGAGAAACAACCTTGGGGCCTCAGGTCCGGGGGGGGGGGGTGCAGCACGGTGGCGCAGTGGGTTGGCCCTGCGGCCTCACGGCGCCGAGGTCCCAGGTTCGATCCCGGCTCTGGGTCACTGTCCGTGTGGAGTTTGCACATTCTCCCCGTGTCTGCGTGGGTTTCGCCCCCACAACCCAAAAATGTGCAGGCTAGGTGGATTGGCCACGCTAAATTGCCCCTTAATTAGAAAAAATGAATTGGGTATTCTAAATTTAAAAAAATAATAATAAGTGCTCTAAGTATTGAAGTGAACAATCTTGTTCACCTGTATATCCTAACAACATAACTAACCCACTATTAACACAACTGATCTGATTAGTTTTGGGAGCTGACACTTACGTCTTCCAACTGTTCCGATTGGTTTATATTGACAACCTCCAAACCCCAGCGTTGAAGAAATTACTTGTTCTTGATACATTAACAAAGCTGACACGCTAATTGAAAAGCTGCCAATCTCATTAAAAGATGTCATGTTAATTGTTCTTCTTAAAAAACAAATGCTTCCAGGCAAGAAGCAATCTGTGATTTCAACAGTACATTAAGAAGGAAATAACCATGTCAGTTTATTTGAGGGGGAGGGGAAGAATGTTTCAAGTGTGTTGTTTCCCGATTGTACACATGGCATTATTAAATATGTACTTTATGAAAACGGTTACAGGGCAATAGCAACAATGCAAACAACCCAGTATTACACCAAAGTCTTAGCACTGGTAATATCATCTCTAAATTTGGATTTGTAATTGAATGTACCTGGGTTGCTGGCAGCTAGCTCCATTGCATTATTTGGACTTTGTATCAAGAATCTGTTTGCGTTAACAATATGCAAATACCCACCTCACAAATGGTGAGCGTGTGTACACAGACTGGTTTCAATTTCCTTGTCTACCTGCTGGGAAGAGGGATGATGATATCTGTGCTGCTGGGAGAGGAAGAGACCAATGAGGTTACACTGATCACTGTCCTGCTGATTCTTACAACACCAGGTTAAAGTCCAACAGGTGATTCACCCGAGGAAGGAGCTGCGCTCCGAAAGCTAGTGTTTGAAACAAACCTGTTGGACTTTAACCTGGTGTTGTAAGACTTCTTACTGTGCTCACCCAGTCCAACGCCGGCATCTCCACATCATCGCTGATTCTAATAGAGAATAAGAGAGAGATTGCTTTGGCCATTTTTAACTGGCAAATGGGAGGTCAGGTTTCAGGAAGCCATTTTTCAGACCACTGTTGACTCTTTCGAAGAAGCCATCCAGCTAGCCCCACTTCCCTGCTCTATCCCCAAAGCTCTGCAATTCTTTTATCCTTCATGTGGTTATCCAAATTGCCTTTCGAACGCCAAGATGTACAATAGGAAATTAAGCTGGACAGGTAGGTGGAAGGGACTGTGGGGGAGCATTCTGGTAATAGTGATCATAATTCAGTTGGTCTTAACGTAATGATGAACAGGGACAATGATAGAATAGGAGTTTAAGAAAACAGGAGTTAAGAGGGATAAATTAGGGCATGGGGCAAGGCCAGTTTTACTAAGGTGAGAAGTGACTTCGCAGAATTAGACTCAAAACAGCTATTCGAAGGTAAATCGGTGTGGGAGCAGTGGGAGGCATTCAAAAGCGGATACTCAAGGGGTTCAGAGTAAACATGTTTCCACAAAGAACAAGGGTGGGACGGCCAAATCCGGAGCCCCCTGCAAGTCAAGGAGCTTACAGGGTAGGATAAGGCAGAAAAAGGAAAGTTCATATCAGACACCAAGACAGCAGTACTACAGAAAGCAAAAAAGGTGTATAGAAAGTGGAGGCGTGATATCAAAAAGGAATTTAGGAAAGCAAAAAGAGAGGCCAAGAAAGAAGATTGCAGGTGAAATCAAGCAGAACCCAAAGAAGGTGTGTTAATTAATCAGGAGTAACAGGATAATGAAGGAAAGAGCAGGACACATAAAAGACACAAAGATAAATAAACCTGTTGGACTTTAACCTGGTGTTGTAAGAATCAGCAGGACAGAGTACGGTAGCACACATTGATAGCACTGTGGCTTCGCAGCGCCAGGGTCCCAGGTTCGATTCCCTGCTGGGTCACTGTCTGTGCGGAGTCTGCATGTCCTCCCCGTGTCTGCGTGGGTTTCCTCCGGGTGCTCCGGTTTCCTCCCACAGTCCAAAGACGTGCAGGTTAGGTGGATTGGCCGTGCTAAATTCCCCCTTAGTGACTGAATAGGTTAGGGGGAGTTATTGGGTTATGGGGATAGGGTGGAAGTGAGGACTTAAGTGGGTCGCTGCAGACTCGATGGGCCGAATGGCCTCCAGCTGCACTGTATGTTCGATGTTCTAAGACCAAAAAGGTCACCTGCGTGTGGAGAGGAAGGATGTGGGCATAGTTCTGAATAAATACTTTGTGCCTGTCTTCACAAAAGAAGGGCACAATACAGACGTTGTAGTTGAGGAGGAGTGTGAAGTATTGGATGTGATAAACATAGAACATAGAACAGAGAACATAGAACAGTACAGCATAGAACAGTACAGCACAGAACAGGCCCTTCGGCCCTCGATGTTGTGCCGAGCAATGATCACCCTACTCAAACCCACGTATCCACCCTATACCCGTAACCCAACACCCCCCCCCCCCCCCCCCTAACCTTACTTTTTAGGACACTACGGGCAATTTAGCATGGCCAATCCACCTAACCCGCACATCTTTGGACTGTGGGAGGAAACCGAAGCACCCGGAGGAAACCCACGCACACACGGGGAGGACGTGCATGGGAAGAGAGGACGTATTAAGGGGGATTTGCATCCTTCAAAGGTGATAAATCACCACAGAGTGGATGAAATGTACTCCAGGCTGTTAAAAGAAGCCAGGGAGGAAATAGCAGCGGGTCTGACCATTGTATGCCAATCTTCAGTGGATATAGGTGGGGTGCTGGAGGATTAGAGATCTGGTGTACCTTTGTTTAAAAAAGGGAGCAAGGGATAAGTCAGTCTGACCTCGACAGTGGGTAAATTATTGGAATCAATTCTGTGGTACAGGCGAAACCGCCACTTAGAAAGGCATGGGCAGTTAGCATTGACTGGTTAAGGGAAGATAGTGTCTGACAAATTTGACTAAAGTTTCTGAGGAATTGGGGGAAGGTTGGATTGGTGAGGGTAGTGTAGTCAATGTGGTCTACATGGACTTTAGCAAAGCTTTTGACAAGGTCTCATATGTCAGACTGCATAAAACAATGAAAATCCAAGGGATCCAGGGAATGTAGCAAGCTGGATACAAAATTGACACAGTGGCAGGAAAAACGTATTATTGTTGGGTGTTTTTGCATCTGGATGGCTGTTTCCAGTGGGGTTCTGCAGGGCTCAGTACTCGGCCCCTGCGTTTTGTGCTACAGACGTTCTTAAGAAAGAGGAGCAGAATTAGGCCATTCAGCCCATTGAGTCTGCTCTGCCATTCTATCATGGCTGATATGTTCCTCATCTGTTACCTAAAATCAACCAGAGCATCCCCTCCTAGAACACGTGACGGGTAGGCAACTCAGCCTCTCAAGCCTAAACACCCTCAATGTGATCATGGCTGATCTCGTCCTGGCCTCAACTCCACCATCCTGCCCGTTCTCCATAACCCTTCAACCAAAACCAATTAAAAAACTAACTCCTCCTTAAATTTACTCCCTGTTCCTGCATCGACCTCACTCTGGGGTAGCGAATTCCACACATTCACAGCCCTTTGGGAGAAGTAGTTTTTCCTCAAATCTGTTTTAAATATTCTAAGAATATGACCCCTCTTTCTTGAATGCCCCACAAGAGGAAGCATCCGCTCCACGTCTACTTTATCCATATCTTTAATCATCTTGTATACCTCAATTTGATCTCCCCTCCTTCTAAACTCCAGAGCGTATCGGCCTAAACTGTTCAATCTCTCTTCATACGACAAATCAACTCTGGAATCAACCTAGTAAACCTCCTTTTAACTGCCTCCATTGCCATTACATCTTTCCTCAAATAGGTGAATGATTTGAACACAAATGTAGGGGGGAATAATCCCCCTACAACACAAAAGTTGACGGTGTGGTTGAGTGAAGAAGATAGCTGTAGACTGCAGTCAGATATCAATGGATCATCCAGGTGAGAGAAGGGAATGAAGAAGAAGAGGAGGAGGGAATGAAGAAGAGGAAGAGGGAAGGAGGAAGAGAGGAGGGGAGATGGAGGAAGAGAGGAGGGGAGATGGAGGAAGAGAGGAGGGGGGGATGGAGGAAGAGAGGAGGAGGGACGGAGGAAGAGAGAAGGAGGAAGAGAGGAGGAGGGAAGGAGGAAGAGGAGGAGGGAAGGAGGAAGAGGAGGAGGGACGGAGGAAGAGGAAGAGGAGGAGGGAAGGAGGAAGAGAGGAGGAGGGAAGGAGGAAGAGAGGAGGAGGGAAGGAGGAAGAGAGGAGGAGGGAAGGAGGAAGAGAGGAGGAGGGAAGGAGGAAGTGAGGAGGAGGGAAGGAGGAAGCGAGGAGGAGGGAAGGAGGAAGAGGAAGACGGGGAAGACATAATGCATTTGCAGAGGTCAAACATGGCTAAAGATTGCACAATAATTGGGAGGATACTGAGAGAGGTAGACGAAGAAGTGAGGGGCTTTGGGCCGAATGTCCATAGATTCCTGGAGGTAAGAGGACAATTTCATACGATGGTTATTATCAAAGAGGTTGATTGTATTTCAAACAAGATACACATGAACAAAAAATTTAATGACTTCATACCAACTTCAAAAGCTTGGAGTGAAGAGTTTGGAATTAGTCAGCGTTCCTACCATTTTTTTTGGCACATTAAGCAAAACAAACATTTTAAAAAGCAGTAATTGTTGCCAAAGCAAACAACACGGCCTAGACATTGGTCTGATTTCTCCAGATGTATACAGTATAGCCTGTGAGCGAGGGAACAGATCAAATGTCAAGAAACTCTCTGTGTTGGGGAGTCAGGCACAGCGTAGATTCCAAGTTACCACATTCGTGTCTCAGTTTTCCTCCTGTACCACCCCTATATAACCCTGGCCACACCTATTTCCGGTGAATGAATTTAAAAAAAAGACAAGGTGGTTAGCACTGCTGCCTCACAGTTCCAGGGACCCGGGTTCAATTCCGGCCTCAGGTCACTGTCTGTGCGGAGTCTGCACGTTCTCCCAGTGTCTGCGTGGGTTTCCGTCGGGTGCTCCGGTTTTCTCCCACAGTCCAAAGAAATGCAGGTTAGGTGGGGTTGCCATGTTAAATTGCCTCATTCTTCATTGTAGGGATCCTCTGAAATCCACGAAAATAAATTCTATGAAACATCCAGGTTGTGAAGAAGTTGCCCGAATTAAGTTTAATTCCCGTGAACTTCAAATTGAGTTTACTGGTATGTCAATGTTTGGTTGGTTTCCAGCGAAACCCTAAAACTAGTTTGCCAGTGTCCGCGGTACTGGCTCAAAAAGGTCAGAACCTAGTTGGCAAGTGATATTGGATACTTTTTTCAATAAACTCCTTTAGGAATCAAAACCAATGCGAAGTTGTGTTCATAACGTGGCCAAATAGGTTGAGTATCGACCTGCAAATCCTTTCAACACCCCCACGGCAGGTGGTAAGAATGGGTGAGATCCTGGACCAGCCACGCTGGATGTGGAGTCACATCCCCTCCAGCTACAAGCTCTCTCTCTCCCCCCCCCCCCCCCCCTCCCCCCCCCCCCCCCCCCCCTCCCCCCCCCCCCCCACATGGTTTCAGGATAGTGACCTGTTCCATGTGGAAAATGGATACAATCATGCGATTTGTCTGTCTCATTGGCCTCCAGATGAGGGAAGTCTTTAGCTCTGCCTTATGGATACCCCATTCATGTACCCTGACATGCATCTGGCCAAAATTAAAACGATAGATCAGGAGATGGTTTGGGTAAAATTCACCACCAACCCCATTCCTTTGGTGATCACTCACTAATATGGAGTATGATTAGCAACCCGAGAAGCTCGGAGTGTAATCCAAAGGCCACGCTGCACCAGAAAAGCAGCTCGCCACGGTGCAGTGTGGCCAATGAAAACTAGGAGACCCCGCTCCAGGGGTCTGCCCGACTTGTCACACCTCGCGAGATCTCACAAGACGTTGTGACGCGAATCCCACCCACTGTGGGCGGCATCACCTTCTGACAAATCTGCATATTAGAGCGAGAGAGCTAGCCTCACTCTAATATGCAGATTCCCAAGGTTCCTGAGGCTTTGGGATTCATCCTCTTCGCCCCGGAGAACTCGGGCGAGCGCCGTTCAGCACTGGTCCCCAAAATCGGGACCAGATGGAACGGCAGTCATCAGGGTCTCCCAGAGCAGGGTATCAGAGGCCACCAGCTACATTCCCTTTGGACAGGGTGGTGCCCTGGCACTGTTGGTGCCAGCTTAGCTCTGCCAAGGTGCCCAGGTGGCACTGCCAGCTGGCATGGGCACTGCCAAGGTGCCAAGCTGGCTGGGGTGCCCTGTGACCCTCCCGTTGTATTTTTGGGGAGGGCGAGGAACTTGGGCATCATTTTACGGGGGCCTCGGAGATTGAGACGGTCCCGATCCGTCACTACACTTGCGGAGTTCTGGCGAGCGGAGCTCCCTAACTGTACAGAACGGGGCTGTGCATGGCCTGGGCCATGCGTTCCCCATTCAGGCCCATTATACAACGCGAGTAGAGTGGAATAGCCATGTGTTTCGCGGCACTGCGAGCGCTGCTAAGGGATTTTGTTCCTCGGGAGAAACGCGTCCTCTATTACTGGTCATGGGTTCCAGCATGGCTGATGAGCCCAATCCTGGAGCTGCATCTTCATCCGTGCACTTGGCAGGTGTTTCCGGGAGGTGGGATCAGTCCTTGGACTCCGATCGCTGGTATTCCTTGCTCAGCCTTTTTTCCCCCAGACCTCCTCTTGCCATCAGGTGTCCTGGAAGAATTGTGTCTCTTCAAATCAGGATGTTCCTCCAAGAAGGTCTCTTCTGAGCAAGGGTCTCCCAGGTGTTTTCTATGTTGCAGTTCATGTGGTAAGCCTTCAGTGTGACTTTGAAGTACTTCCTTGTCCTCTTATTCAAAATCCTTCCTTGAGCTGGGCTTTGCTGGTTGGCTGGCTCCAACATCCCAAGAACATGGCCAGCACCGCAGAGTTGGTTTCAGATTATCATGGTCTCGATGCTGATGCTCTTGGCTCTTTCAAGGACACTGATGCCAGTACGCCTGTCCTCCCAACTGAAGCAGAGAATCCATCTCAGAAAGCGTTGATGGTACCTCTCCAGGGCCTTGAGGTGCCGTCTATACATAGTTCAACTTTCTGAGCCATTTAGAAAAGTTGGCAGGACACAACTGCCTTGTACCCGAGGGTCTTGGTGTCAGCACAGATGTCGTGGTTGTCAAAGACTCTCACACATTGATTACGATATTGGATCAGATGGTCAAGTAACTCAGTTCAATTTGGAAGGGGCGTCAAGAGTATTTGCCTGTCCCTAGGCCTCACGAGGGCCCAATAATGGGAATAGAAGTGAACTCCGATTGCAATGGTTTCCCCAAAGATCTCCAAACAGTTAAGGATGATAGAACCAGAGAGGCCCTGACAAAGGAAGGGTGACATTTTTATTTCTGGGCTTCAGAGGAGGAGGGAGTCATGGCCCCTGCTGTTCCAGGACTTGCACCTTCCATGACTTTTTTCCCCCCCTTTTATACATTTAGAGTATCCTGTTATTTTTTTCCAATTAAGGGGCAATTTAGCATGGCCAATCCACCTAGCCTGCACATCTTTGGGTTGTGGGGGCGAGACTGACGCAGACACGGGGAGAATGTGCAAACTCCACACGGACAGTGACCCGGGGCCGGGATCGAACCCGGGTCCTCGGCGTAGTGAGGCAGCAGTGCTAACCACTGTGCCACCCTATGCACCTTCCATAATGATGACGACGACGACAACGACGAGATTCACTGTATCCCCAGAAACCTACCTTGTTGGAGGCCATCACCGACCAATATTGAGGCCTCAAGTCAATGACATTCGGGCCAAGGTGCCTCGTACAACTCCACTGCCAAATTTAAATGAGGTCAGGCCTCAAAACTGCAGTAGCTTCTGCCTTCACTAGGGGGAGTTGGCCAGCATGTTCTGATGAGCCAATTAAAGCAAATGGAAAACGCACCTTCTCCAAATTAGCCACTATAAGCCATCAAGCATTTAGTCTATCACCAGAGTTTGAGAATGAACAATCAGGAAACCAACCCGGAGAACAGAGACACTCGGGTAGTATTAATGTCACTGGACAATTAATCCAGAGGCCAAGCTAATTCTCTGGGGGCACAGGTTCAAATCCAACCACTGCAGCTAGTGGAATTTAAATTTGATTAATAAAAAAAAACTTGGAATATAAAGCTAGTGTCAGTAATGGCAATCATGCAAACGATCACGGAGTGTTGTAAAAAAAAAATCTCATTCATGCTCCTGACCCAATCTGGCCGACACAAAGAAAAGTACAGCACAGGAACAGGCCCTTCGGCCCTCCAAACTTGTGCCGACCCTGCTGCCCGTCTAAACTAAAATCGTCTACACTTCCGGGGTCCGTATCCCTCTATTCCCATCCTATTCATGTATTTGTCAAGATGCCCCTTAAACGTCACTATCGTCCCTGCTTCCACCACCTCCACACAACTCTGGACCCATAGTAGAGTCATCCAGACTCGAAATTTCGCCCCTCCTCTTTCTTTCTCTCCACAATGATGTTGTCAGACCTGCTGAGAATGTCCAGTATTTTCTGTTTTCGTTTCAGATTCCAACATCCGCAGTTATTTGCTTTTACCATAGTAATGTGGTTGACATATAACCGTTCTCTCAGTTCAAGGGTAATTAATGAGGATCACAAATGCCTGCAACACCCATGTCCAATAAAAGAATATAGAAAACTAAAGAGAGACAGGTTTATCTGGTTTCACAGATGAATGCCAAGGCAAGCCCAAAGGAAATGGGTTAGTGGAAGGATTAAATCCGGTAAAATAAATAAAGAAAAGAGAGCCTAATGATCTACTACCCAAAGATTATGCTAATGATCAGGTAGCAGCTATATGTAAATGACACAAGGAAACAGGTGGTTGAGATTTTACAGGCACCAGGCACTGGTCCCAATTCCGTGGCAGCATTCTCTCCAGTAACAGCCAATCAAAAGACTGCCATTGGGACTAAGGAGGGAGGGCTGGGTCTCCTTGGCAACGTTGATGAAATCTGAATCTCTTCTGCAATGATCAAATGGTTTGGGCGAGGAGGTGGTGAAAATGTTCAACAATTTGTAGCTGTACTACGGAAACTAGCAAAGAATTGAGAGTTTGGACCGGCCCTGGAGGATACGCTGCGAGACAGACTTGTGTGTTCATTGAGAAACGAGGCAATTCAGCGACGAATTGCACGCAGAAAATTCTCTTAACGCTCAAACCTGCTGTTGAAATAGCAGTGTCTATGGAACTGGCAGCTAAAAAAAAAAACTTCCCACAAATTGGAGCTGGTGCCAAGCAAACAAGATGAATGCCGAGAAAAGAATGTGCCCAGGTGCAGCTTTCTCCACAGGAATGTCGAGAAAAGAAATGTCATAATTGTGGAAAGCAAGGTCACATAACAAAGACGTGCTGTGCTGGGCCAGACAGAATTCTCAAAACCCAAAATGGTAGGTAAGTGCAAGAACCTGCCCAAATCCACACACAAAAGGTCTATAGAATGACCGAATACAGTGACAATTCCCCCAAGAAGAGATGATGCCTAGTGAGATCATGGAACTCACAACCCGGTGTATTATCGATGCAAGGCGTTACACAAGAGATTTTGGTCTATCCAAAACTGAATGGGAATGAAATTAAAATTGAAGTAGATACGGGAGTCGCTGTATCGCTCATCTCTCAAAATTTATATCAACAAAAACTCATGACCAGGGTTTTTTCTTTGTCTTATCCTTTGGGAGGAGCTGGTAGCCATCTTAGGTGGGCCTGGAACCTAGGAATTTGCAATGAAGGGATGATTCATCATGATAGTAATTGCTGACTTGAAGGTGGAGGGAGGGGTGGTGAGAGACCCCCAACAAGGCGTGTCACCTGGAATGTGCGGGGCCTGTGAAAAGGGCGATAGTTTTCTCTCGGAGTTTGGGGGCCGATGTGGTGTTTTTGCAGGAGACCCATTTGCGGATGGTGGTGGGGGGGGGGGGGGCCCAAACCAGACTTGGAAGGCCTCGGTGAGCCAGGAGAGCACGGCCCAATGGGTGGTGATTTTAATCAATAAGAGGGTTCGCTTCCAGACGGGGAAAGTCTTGGCTGTTCAGGGTGGCTGGTTTGTGATGGTTTTTTAAAAAAGTTTTTTTGAAAAAGAAATTCCTTTCTTTTTTCTATAAATTTAGAATACTCAATTATTTTGTTTCCCAATTGAGGGACAATTTAGCGTGGCCAATCCACCTACCCTGCACCTCTTTGTGTTGTGGGGGTGAGACCCACGCAGACACGGGGAGAATGTGCAAATTTCACACGGACAGAGACCCAGGGCCAAGATCAACCCCGTGTCCTCGGCGTTGTGACGCAGTAGTGCTAGCCACTGCGCCCTCAAAGTTGATGAGATCCTGGGAATGGACCATTGGGAACGTGAGTGATCCAACTCCACAACTCTTGGCACGTAGGAAAAACTGCAAATGTAGTTTGACCTGCTGTCTACGGATAGGGCAATGCGCCCAGCTGAGGTGTTTGAGGAGGGGTGGGGGTGGCATAAGAGTATCGGGAGAAGACCAGCTGTCTCTTGGCTCACCAGCTAAGGCAGCAGGGCATCTAGGGAGATCATCCAGATTAGTAATTCAGAGGTTCCCGGTGGAATCTTACAAGAAGTTTGCGAACCAGCTGGTTCCGTTATTGATGGGATACTTAATGACTCTCTGGCACAGGATTCCCTCTCTGAGACGCTTGGGCAAATATCCATTTCCCTTCTATTGGAAAAAGGATAATGATCCCACAGAACACGGGTCATGTCGCCCGATTTCATTGCTTCTTGGAGACACAAAGTTATTGGTTAAGGTTCTGGCACAGAGACTGTATCCCTGTCTCCCAGAGGTATTTGAGGAGGACCTGACAGGATGTGTAAAGGGCCGAACCATGTCGTCCCATGTGAGGTGACTGCCGAATGTGGTTCTCACCCCAGCGACTAGGCTGGAACTCGAGACATAACTTTCGGTAACTGGGAGTCTAAGTGGCTCGGGATAGGACTCGATTCCGTAAATCGAATTATACCTGCCTCGTCCGTAGGGTCAAAGCTAACCTGCAAAAGGTGGGGAGCCTCACATTGAACACTGCCCGCCAAGGACAATCAAGATGAACATCTTGCCAAGATTCTTATTCCTTTTCCAGTGTCTTCCTTTATTTATACCCAAGTCAATTTTTGGGGGGCGGGCGGGGTTTGAGTGGCTTCTCACAGGCTTCATATGGGCGGGGAAAAACCCTGAGGATTTGGAGGGGGGTCCTACGAGGGAGACACAGTCGAGGGGAGGGTTGCGCTGCTAAAATATTGTATTACTGGGTTGCTAACGCGGAGAAGGTATTGGGTGGTGTGGGGACACAGGGCCCATCTGGGTGCAGATGGTGTCTGGGTCGTATAGAGGGTCCCGTTTGATGAAGGCCAAATGGGAGGCGGAGCTGGGGCCTACATTGGAAGAAGAGGTGTGGAGTGAGGCCCTCTGCAGGGTGAACACCGCATTGCCCCGTGCAAGGCTGAGCCTGACCGTGCTCAAGTTAGAGTTTAGGGTGCACATCACTAAAGCCAGAATGAGTCGTTTAATTGCAGGAGTTGCGGGTGGGTGTGAGCACTGTTCTAGGGGGCCTGCTAATGACAGACACACACACACCACACAAATCATTTACAGAAGCAGGCCATTCGGCCCATCAAGTCTACAACGGCCCTTGGAAAGGGCACCCTACTTAAACCCACACCTCCACTCTATCCCCATAACCCAGTAACCCCACCTAATCACCCCCCCTCCCCATCTCAATCCCACATCCCCACCCAACCTGCACATCTTTGGACACTAAAGGGGCAATTTATCACAGCCAATCCACCTCACCTACACATCTTTGGACTGTGGGACAAAACCCACGCAGACAGATTAGTTTATCGGTCTTTTCAATTTACAGTTACTGTTGTTGTTTGTATAAAATGACAAAAGCTTAATAAAAATATATATTTTTAAAAAGCACAAGTATGTATCATTAAAGCTGCCTGATTTAATCTTGAGAATTTACATGGAAGAGATGGTTCTAGGTGAAGAGTTGTATCTCGATGCAAGTCGAAGTAAATGGTCAATGTGAAAAATTGCCGCTACATGTGGCAAAAGGAAATTTTCCTGCACTTTTCAGAAGGGATGAACAAAATCAAACTAAAATTGACAACAGTGAACTAATTGATTGATGGAAAGAATACATTTACAGAAACTCGAGAAAAATACATGAATGCATTTGGAAACCCAGGAAAAATGACCTGAGCCAAGGCACGACAAGATAAAACCTGTTTGCACCCAAAAACGTTTCGAGGCAAGAACTGGGCCAATCGGGATCAAGCCAAAAATTGAAGTGGAACTTTGAAAGTTGATCAAAAGGTGCAGTGATTGAGTTTGTAACGATTAGCGATTGGGAAACCCCAATTGTCCCAGTTATCGAGCCAGGTGGCTCAGTCAGAATCTGTGGTGACTTTAAAATGACAATCAACCCAGGTGTTTGTGCTGGACAGCATCCATTCCGTATTTGCTGGATTGTCAGGCGCACAAAAGTTCAGCGATAGATTTGTCCCAATCACGCCTCCAGATGAAGGGTAGCAGCTGAGTCACAACCTCTTCCAACAATTGAAACACAGTTCAGGTACGAGCGCCTACCTTTCGGAATAACACCAGCACCGGCCCCTATTCTAAAAAGGTCCACGGCTAAAGTGGCTTTAACAGTATTCAATGATATTTGGACGCCATTTTAATTACTGGCAGGACTGAACAGGAGAACCTAAGGAATCGGAGCGTCTTGAATGTCACAATCTTTGCATCGAGAGAGAGAAATGCTACTTTTCTGAACCATCAATAAGTTATCCTGTCCGTGTAATTGATAAAGACGGACTCCATAAGGAATCCAAGATGACGGCAATTTTAGATGCGCCAGAGGGCAGAGTAAATTACAACTGAAATCTTATTTAGGACTCAATTACTTTGGAAAATTTATTCCCTATTTCACTAGCATATTTAAACCACTCCATACATTATTATGTGTGACCCAACAATGGACTTCGACAGATACTGAAGTCAAAAACGTGCTGAAGAAATCGGAGGTTGCAAGGAATTACTCGAGTTACTTCTCGTGGCCGCGTCGAGACTCACAAGATTGAAGAAGAAGGTGGGTCAGTGTCAGTCTTGTGCTATGATACAAAATACTCTAGCTCGTCACCCTTGGGATTGTACAAAACAGCTGTGACAGAGGGTACATATCGATTTTGCAGGACCAATTGAAGGATATACGTTTCTCGCCCTGGTGGACACACATTCCAAGTGGTCGGTGTATAGACTGGCCGAAGTAAATGATAAACTACAGAACATCTAATTTAAATAATTTATTATTCAATAACTATGTGACTAAGATAACTAAGATGAATAACACAATGAACTACCAAAACAAATTAACTATTGTAGAGCTACTGCAAAATACATCTGTCTCTGAGTACGAGTGACTCCCAACTGCCAGAACCAGAGTCACGTGGGGCATTAACACTGCCACCTAATGGTTGGAGGTTGTACATTACGGCTTTATGCAGATCATCAGTCTGAAATAGTGATAATGAGGTCGATGACTACTGAAAATCGAACGACTAGACAAAGTATTCGCAGGGTTTGGCAAACTGGAACAATTAATTAATGATAATGGGACTCAGTTCATTTCAAAGGAATTTATAAAAAACTTAGAAACAATGTCATACAGCAAATAAAAACTGCACCTTATCATCCAACCGATTGGCGGAGATCTGCTGACAGTAATTGAAGAATGCCGTTATCATCGAAGGATAAAGGACTGTGAGCTAAAAGAGTAAATGAATTTCTCATACCCTACACTCGACAGAGACACCCGACAGAGACACCCTACAGAGACATGCCCATGCAACAACTCAAAACCTGCCAACAATACTGCTTTTGAAAAGGAAGCCAAGAACCACATTCGATTTGCTGTGACTGCCCGACACTTCGCCCATTGTGGAGCAACAAAAACCGAGTTACTCACCGTGAACAGACATCAAAACCAAGATGTTTTGATCAAGGAGAAAGAGTATTTTTAAAAATATTTTTATTCTCCTTTTTCACATCTGCTCCCAAAATTTACACCCACCAACAATAAAGAGTAACAAGTGTAATGTCGATCCCCATATCAATAACAACGATCCCATCCTCCCTCCAACTCCCCAAACATTAGTCTGCATGTTAACATAAACAAATGGCAAAAAGGAATCACCCTCACTCACCATTAACACACACAGTCGCCCTCTCCCCAACCCCCTAATCCCAGCCCCCCCCCCCCAATTTACGATGTAATCCAATTCTCGAAAGTGCATAATGAATAGCGCCCATGAATTGTAAAACCCCTCCATTCTTCCCCTCAGTTCAAATTTTACCTTCTCAAGGGTCAAGAATTCCAACAGGTGTCCCACCCGCCCGCCCGCCCCGCCCGCCACGGCACAGGGTAGAAAGGTTAATTTCCACCCTAACAGGATCCGCCTCTGGGCGATCCGCACCCATTTCCAACCCTGGCTGGTCCGACACTCCGAATATGGCCCACGGAGAAAAAGAGTTTTAAAACTACTTGTCAAGTGAGAAAAGTGAGTACCTGCCACAATACTCAAAAGATGGGGCCTATTTCTTGTACGGTGCAAACTGATGACGAGAGAGTTTGGAGGAAACACACAGATCAAATCCTCAGGTTCGAAAAGAGAATTTGCGGAGTCAGTATCTGAAAGGTCAACGACAGGTTTGGAAATCCCTGACCCGAGCACTACGGAGTTCAATTCAGATTCTACACCAGGTGAACAAACAGCATCTTCAGAAGCTGAAGAAGAACAACCAGTTTTATTAGATTGTGTGCCTGATTTAAGTGGTGAACAGATTACCGAGAGCGTGAAAACAAAGGCTCCTGGACAACGGATTCTGCCCAAGCGGAACCGACATCCACCTAAAAGACTCTGGACCTGATTGAACTAAGTGTGTATAATAACGAGTTGGTAAAATAATTATTGTTCACAGTAAGAGATAAAGTTAATGTTAGTTTTTGCACTGCTGAATTAAAGGGAGGGATGTTCTGTATTGGAGCCAATACATCTGTGTGGTGTGGCACATAATTATGTGGTGGCAGAGGCACTTAGAAGATCGTCCCTCTCCTTCACCTTAGATCAGTGTTTTTAAGTAATGGTCGCGATCCGAGGCTGGGTTGTGGAGCGATCGGTCGCAGCATTCCCACGGTGGCCCCGATCGTGGGGGAAGTGCCAAAGGACTGCGACCAGCATTTTTGAGGAGAATGGCTACCACAGCCACCATTTTAAATGAGAAGGAATTGAGGCTGTGTACAGTCCTCCGGCCAGAGGCAGCAGCAGTGAGCAGGCCAGGCACCCGGCAAGTACATTTGATGTCAAGAGCCTTGTATGTACCCGTTTTGGCGCCAAATCACAGAGGAGAGCTTCTTCCATTTTCAAGCTGCTAGCAGGCAAGGCATGAGAACTGTGAAGATAACTCATTTTTGGTACAAGACAGAGATGGCCAGAGACACAAATAGGCAGTGTACCTACTGGACAGGATCTCAGATCTGAATCTGCTGGAGAGAGCTGCTCAGGAGAGTCCAGGGCAGGATAGAGCAGTACTAGCTCTGTACAGAGCTCCAGGACCTCTGGCTAATAGCCTAGAAAGAAGAAACTTAACTCAGGAACCAAGCAGTATAAAAGAGCATCCATTGAGGTATGGTTTTGTCAATTGTGCCAATGCAAATAAGGATGCAAAGCATGTGTATTATGTGCAGAGAAGTACTGGCAAATAAGAGAAGTTTCAAAAAGAAACGGTGGGTCAAAAATTCCTTTTGAGGTTGAGACCCCAGAGTCAGCCATTAACTTACAGCTGATGCCAAATGAAAATACTACACTGCTGTACCTGACCAGTGACGGCACATTAAAACTATGGCAAAAGCCCATTAGGCTGTCAGCATTCTGGAGTAGCATCTCCCAGGAGTATCCAGTGCTGAGTAAAACAAGCATTTTGTTGCTATTGCACTTCAAGGTGACCTGGATGTGCGAGGTTGGATTTTCTGTTCTCACAAAGATGAAGACGGCACAAAGGAACAGTGAAGTCTGCACCTGATGTGCGCACTGCTCTCTCCTCCTGTGACTCTGATTCAAGTGAGATTGTGAGGCCCAAGTAGGCTCCCCTTTCGTATTGAAGGTAAGCGAATGAGGCGTGTGTCGCAAAGGTCGGCTGGCTTTGGATCCTGAAGGTCTGCCAGTTGGCAGAAGTGGGTCCCGGGAAAAAAAAAATTTGAAAAACACCACCTTAGACAGTGAGCAAGAAGCACCCCTCTAATAAAGTCTGACTGGCTGGTTAAGTAACTGATAGTGTGGCAACCTTTTCATCCTTTGTTTCTACTGTGACGAATAGAACCCCCAAAAATATAACAGCGACCCTATGCGCCAAGGACACAGGAGACAAACATAAGTTAATTATATGAAAGGGCTAAATTTACAGGATTAAATTATTCTGTGTAGCCATCTCTGATGGGCAAAAATCCAACCCAAAAATTAGGCTGTGCCACAGACCTCCGGTGAGAAACAGAGAGAACAATCTAACCGAGACAGAAGATAAGAAAGTCATTCAAGATCAATAATGATATTGAGACACAATAACCAATTAGAAACTGGGTAAATGCAAGTACTTTAGAAATCAGTGTTAGTAACGATGGCGCACAACTAGAAGCGTTGTTTATCTAGTGCTGGTGATTCTAAATGATCCAAATAATGTAGAGAAAATAGAAGTCATAACGTGATGGGAGTGGCAAGTCCCCAAGAACAGGAGCCAGATATACAATTTCCAAATGAATAAAATGGGAAATGATGATACAGCTGAAGCAATGGCAGTCCCTCCATCCACACCCCAATGGAAGAGCAGTGGGACACCTTTTGAAAGGTTGTCAATGGAGATTCAGGTTGTCAATGGAAACTCAGGATAAACCCTGGGAATGGTGAAGAACCCAGACGGAAACAGATAGCAGTCAGCATTCATCAATGAGGTAGGTTGGATTTGGGGGTGGATTAAGAACTGAGTGGGTTGCACCAGAAGTAACTTACATAAAGCTGTATTCTTTTTCATTTACGCAAGTGTCAGAATCCAGCTCTCACTGCAATGATGCGATTGATCACACACACACACACACACAAAAACCGCAAGTCAAAGCAGGCAGAATCGGCAAATGGATGTGTTCAAGAAAGATGACAGGCATTGTTGGACTAACAATACGGTGGCTTTGAATGGATGAATTAATATTTGACAATATCTTTTTCTTTGAGATCCTGCAATCTCTGTTGTGAAAATATATTATTTTTTTAAAGTTTTTTTTTAAATTATAAAACGAAACCATCCAAAACAATTAACCAAATTTACAAATAGAAAAAAAGAGACAAGCAAGCAAAAACACATATACCCAAAAAAACTAAACTAAACCCCTACAGCTGACAGTGACTAGCTTCTTAAAAAAGGAAATGAACAGCCGCCATCGTAGGTAGAACCGCAAGGGCAACACGGTGGCACAGTGGTTAGCATTGTTGCTTCACAGCTCCAGGGTCCCAGGTTCGATTCCCGGCTTGGGTCACTGACTGTGTGAAGTTTGCACTTTCTCCCGGTATCTGCGTGGGTTTCCTCCGGGCGCTCCAGTTTCCTCCCACAGTCACAAAAATGTGCAGGTTAGGTGGGTTGGCCGTGCTAAATTGCCCTTAGTGGCAAAAAAGTTGGGTTGGGTGGGATTACTGGGATAGGTGGAGGTGTGGGCTTAGGTACTTTCCAAAGGCCAGTGCAGACTCGATGGGCCGAATGGCCTCCTTCTGCATTGTAAATTCTATGATTTCATGACCCTCTAATGGTGTACTTAACATTCTCCAAATGTAGAAAAGATATGAGGTTACCCACCCAAGGCAATGCACTCGGCAGAATCAGAGACCTCCACCCAAGTAGAACTCGCCTCCGGGCCATCAACGAGGCGAAAGTGAGGACATCCGACTCCACCCTCGACCAGTCTGACACCCCAAAAATGTCCACAGCAGACACGGATTCAAATCAACATTGACTATCTCCAGCAGAAGAAAGAGACCCAGAATTTGAGGCAAGACCAGAACATGCGTGTACGGTTAGCTGGCCCCCGAGAGCAACACTCACTTATCCTCCCGGCGAAGAATCCACTCCCCCTCGCTTTAGTCAGATCCACTCCACGCACCACCTTGAATTGAATCAAACTGAGCCGAGCACATGAAGACGTGGAGTCGACCCAGAGAAGGGCCTCACTTTCATACCCCACCATCCAGAATGGGACCCAATTCACCCTCCCGTTCCGTCCTCACCTCACTCAATGGAGCCGACTCCACTGAGAGGATATGGCCACATATATCCAAAATTGCCCCCCGCCATCCCCCCCCCTCCCCCCTTCAGCAGGGAGAGGGTGGTACAATGGGAAAGGAGGGGAAAGCCTTTAGCGAAAAATCTGAAAATATCTGAAAAGACTAGAGCCAGGCCGTTGGAATTTCTCCGCCAACTCCTTAAAGCTAGAAAACCTCCCCTCCACGAACAGGTCTCCAAACCCTTCCCCTCTCATGACTAAAATGTCGAGTCCAAACCCACTGGCAGATAAGGGTGGTTGTTCCAGTTGGGAGCTATTGAAGACAGGGAAACAGAGCTTGAAATGGTGCCCGAACTGCTTCCAGATTCCCAGGGTGGAGACCATCAATGGATTCAGGGGAAATCGCACCGGAGAGAAAGGCAATAATGCGGTTACTATTACGCAAAGACTAGAAACCATGCAGGAGCTCGCGTCCATTTGTCCCCATAACCACAATAATATCTTCCGAATATTGACTGCCCAACAGTAAAACAATAAATTGGGTAGAGCCAAACCGCCTATCTCTTTGGAGCAAAGCCCCACGGATCGTTGGAGTCTTACCCACCCAGATAAAGGAGGACATTTGTTTTTTGTCTTTGACAAAACGGACTGGGGGAGGTATTAAAAAAAGGAATTAAAAAATCCCAGGAGCGCATTCATTTTGATAGTCTGGACCCTACCGGCCAAGGAAAGCCTTTAGCGAAAAATCGCAAATCTGAAAATACCTGAAAAGACTGGAGCCAGGCCATTGGAATTTCTCCACCAACTCCTTAAAGCTAGAAAACCTCCCCTCTCGGAGGTTGCTCTCGGGGGCCAGCTAACCGTACATTATCCCACCTCTGCAATTCTGACTGCACACTGGCAACTAGACAATTTAATGTATGAAGCGAGGCCCGATTGTGGGCCACCCGGACCCGCAGATAATGAAAGCCAGCCTTGGCAAGGCGAAAAGGCAACATTCCAGTTGGACTCTCCTCCCCAGAGGGGTTGGCCGGGAAACATTCACTCTTGTCGAAGTTCAGCTTGTAATCAGAGAAGGAGCCAAAAAATACGAAGCAGCTCCGCCATCTTGGCCATGGAGGGTACTGGGATCATAATATAAAGAAATCATCCACGTAAAGGAAAACCTGACGCTCCACCTCTCCCTGATTTATCCCACTCCATTTAATGGAGGACCTCAGCGCTATAGTGAGCGGCTCTATTGCCAAAGCAAACAGGAGCGGAGACAGTGGACACCTCTGTCTCGTTACCTCTATTCAAGGAACATAACCAGAGTTCAGGGCATTCGTACGAACACGAGCAGTGGGGGCCCGATACAGTAGCCAAATCCAGGAAGTAAACTGGTGGCCGAATCCGAATCTCCCAAGAATCTCAAACAGATATTCCCACTCCACAAATGCTTTTCCGGCACCAAGGGAAACAATCAGCTCCTGATTTGGGCACCGAGGAGGGGGAAAAGGGGGAAAAAGGACAACGTTTAGCAGCCGACCTATATTGGCCGACAATTGCCGAGCTTTAACAAACCCGTCTGATCCTTCGAGATGGGAGGCAGGGCTCCAGTTACAGCTCCAGCACTTTGGCAAGTAACTTAACATCCACGCTCAAGAGTGAGATAGGTCGATACGACCCACAAGTCTGTTGAGATAGAAGCCTGTATGTGGGAGATGGGCACCAAATCTGGGATAAGGAATCATTAAACATATCCAGAATTAAAGGGTACCAACCACTCCGCAAACTGCTTATAAAATTCAATGGGAAAGCCATCCGGGCCAGCAGCCTAGTCAGTCTGCATCAACCCAATACATTTTATAGTTTCCTCTGGGCCCAACAAGGAGTCAAATTGATCATCTCTCTGGCCATTCCTGATGGAGTCAGAGATTTGGGACTTGGGCCAATCCAGACTAGGGTCCAGATCACAGTTTAGGCCTCCACCCAAAATAAGCCGATACAAATCTAGAATCAGTGAGGGAGGCGAGCAGATTGTTAATAAAATTTGTATCGTCCCAGTTTTGGGTGCAGATATTAACCAGAACCGCCAGAGTGCCCAGCCACAGACACACAACATGCCTGTTGCCAAGGTGAGGCAGAACACGGAATCCTTGCATTAATTAATATTGCTACACCCCTGACCCGACCATCGAAACCCAAATGAAAGACTTGTCCTACCCACATTTTCCGCAGCCCTGTCTGGTCCCTTATCTGCAAATGAGTCTCCTGCAAAAATGCCACATTGGAGTTGTAACACTTTTAAAGGTGAACAAATACATTCTACCTTTTCACAGGGTGATTGAACTCCCTGACGTTCCCATTCCAGGTGGGTCTCCCACCCCCCTCAAATTGGAGTCAGCCATTTCCACCAAGAGAGGTTACCCAATAGACACATTAGAAGGTACATCAACCATGCCCATCCAAGATGGCCACCAAATCAAATCACGAGACTGAGCAAAGGAAAACGTGCAGGCACCATCAGCAAACTACCCTCCACCATCACCCCGGAACACCCCGGAATACTACCACACAAAGGAGGCAATGCAAACACAAAACAACGATAATCTCCTTCTAATAAATCTAAACAAAGCAAGAATTCTAAGGTTATCTAAAAAATATGAGCTGCAGGCAACCCTTCAAAACCGCTCCCATGGGGTTACCGGTAGGCTCTCGAGTTAAGAAAAATGGTTACAAACAAAATACTAACACTCCGTAAACCATTGCTCTCCGAAAGGAAGCAATATATTATCATAACAATCAGAACTCCATATGGAACTTAACCCCAAACTGTAAAATCCAACCCCAACAAGAACAGGAAAATGAGTGAATAAACAAGGAACCCCAACAATTCAACATGCCCGTCCCCAACATCCAAATCCTCAATCACACCGCGCCCAACCCGTGTTTCTTAACAAAGGAGTCCGCCTCTCCCGGCGCATCAATTAAATAAATAGTCCTTTCCATCAAAAGTTATTCTAAGCTGAGCAAACCACCCCAAACCTGGACTCCCACTTTTATACAGGGCGCCTTGGCTCCATTGAACGCAGAGCCTCTTCTTCACCAGCTCCACTCCCACATCTTGGTAGAACCTGGTGGCAGATCATCTCCGCTTCCAGTGAGGCAATCCGATCAACGTGTCTCGAAAGAAACACTTCCATATCTTTTATCTTGGCTCCGTGGACTTCCACGGTTTCACTGGTTTTCTCCAGAGTCGCTCGATGGGGGCCAAGGCCTCGTCCATTGGTTGCCGGAGGTCCTCCGGCACAATCTGCCGGTGTTTATCTAATATCTTCACCAAGGTACCTGAAAGCACCTCGGCCGTTAGTGGATTGACCAGAGCCCCAGAGGATGCCTCCGCCATTTTATCTGCCGACAAACTCTTGAGAGGCCTCCGACTCGGTTGACGAACTTCTGCTTTCCACCTTCTTTCCCCCGACTTTCTGGGACATTTCAATCATACGCAGGATCACTTATTCCATAATTATGTGGATTTTCAAAAGATAATACCCCCCCTAATACTGACAGAAAGGGGCAAACTAAAGGTGCAGTTTGCTATTGGGGAGCCACCTCGTGCAGGTTTCCCCCCTACATTGAACCACCGGAAGTCCACAAAAGATTTTCCTTGTAAAATAAAACACAGCGGTAAACAAATCATGGAGCATTTTTTCATTTCATTCTGTTCCACCGTTGTGTCTTTGGACAGAAAATACACACATTTGTCTAAAGCTACTTGCAAAATTGTAACCACTTGCACACTTAACTTTGGCACTAACAGCAGGGGTTGCTGATCTAAACGTTGCACAGAAAATATAATATATGCATAATCAGGGCTCAAACTCCTTTAGATTGTGGCATAAGAGTTAAATTCAGTGCCCCCATACTGTGATCAAATTACAATGCTGCAACATGGTCACAGAATTGAGGCAGATACACCATTGGCAGCAACTCTAAATGGTTCATTAGTGCTTTGGAACCTGCAAATTGTAATATTTTCAACAGCATTGCTCGCCTATAATGGGAAGGTTCGAAATAATCACTGTGGTGGAAGACATAACTATCATGTTAATTGATTCCAGTGAGGTAAGCAATTTCTCCCACAAGCCACTTTCTAGACATTATCCGTGATTACATCTTGCTGAAGCTGGTAACGACTCCTACCAGGAGGTCAGCTCTCAAGCTGCGCCACGCATGTATGTTTTGCGCCATCCTCATTACATTCACTGCAGCTCGTTTGCGACCGCCCTGTGTTGTCCGTCATCCAACGACACCTAGGTTGACCCTCTTTCTGCTGACCTCCACTTTGACCTCTAGACGAGATCTCATTTAGATCCTCAGCTCTGATTCAAATGGCTGGAATACTAACATTCTCGTTTCTGAATGGCACCTCTCCGTTGGTCATATGGTCTGGAATATGGAGGGTTTTGCACACGCACATCTTAGCATCTGCATTTCAGAGGCCTTTTCCACCGATCCTTATTTATTGTCCAGGCTTCTGGGGCGGACAGGAAAGTGGATAGAATGTAGATGCTTACGAGTTTGTCCCTTGTTGCGAACAAGCGTTTTCTTGCTGTTAACACACACTTTACCTCCACAGAAATTACTTTTGGCTGTCTCTATCCATCTTCTGACTGCTGCATCACATCGACCATCTTCTCTCACCACGTGGCGCAAGTAGACAAACATATCTACTTGTTCCAGTGTAACACCATCCACCTCAATCTTCGCTCCAGTATCTTTGAACGCCTTCCCTCCAACTGCCACGTTTTTGTCTTATTTGGCATGGTAATTACATATTGCCCGGGACCTGCTCAAAATTCACTTGTCTAGTTAGTCTCTGAGAGGGATATTCATTTTTTCAGTATTTTAAATCCTGGAATTCCAACATGGTCTTGTGTCGCTAAGCCAGGGAATGCATTGTCCAGATTCCCACTCCTGGAGCTGAAGATCCACAGGCTGAACCCTGAGATTTAATTCATTGGGAAAAATAACGGGGAGAAAAAGGGACTGACAAAAGTCGAAGACACGAATAAACTTGCAGGGCTGACATGATAACTGAAGAAATAATTCCAACCGGGATAAACGTGTGGTGATTCCTTTTGGTAGGAAGAATAAACACACCACTCCTTAGAAAATGAAGCCAAGTAGAGAAGCAAAGGGATCTAGGGCTTCAGATAGACAAACATAGAAAATAAAAGGCCATTTGGCCCTTTGAGCTGCTCATGGTTGATTCTCTATTTCAGCATCATACACCAGCGCTCTCCCCAAACCCCTTTCGAGTTTAGAATTCTATCTCCTTCTTAAATATCTTCAGTGACCCGGCCTCCACAGTCTTCTGTGGTAGAGAATTCCATGGGTTCACCACCCTCTGAGTGAAGAGGTTTCTCCCTATCTCAGCCCTAAATGGTCTACCCCATATTCTGAGACAGTGACCCATTGCTCTAGACCAGGGGTGGGCAAACTTTTCCGTGCAAGGGCCACATTCAGAAATTCACAATTTTAAAGGGCCGCATAGTATATTAAGTAAAATAATTAATATTTAAAATAGCCAAAATAAAAGGTTTTTAAAGAAAAAAAAAGCAATTAATTTTTATTAATTAATATTTTAAAGTAGAAACTTCACATGAAACACATGTTGTGCCGAGCAATGATCAGCCTACTCAAGTCAACATATCCACTCTATACCAGTAACCCATCAGCCCCCCCCCCCCCCCCCCCCGCCATTAACCTTAAAATTTGACTTGATCTTGGTGGGCCGCATAAAGGCCTCGGCCCGCGGGCCGTAGTTTGCCCACCCCTGCTCTAGACTCTCCAACGCAGAGGAAACAACATCTCCTCACCCAGTCTGTGCATCCCTGCCAGAACGTTATATGTTTAAATGAGATCCCCGCTCATTTTGAATACAGGCCCAGTCAACCCAACCTCTCCTCCTACCACAATCTTTCCATCCCAGGAGTTGGTCTGGTGAACCTTCACTGCACTTGTCCTTTCTTAGGAAAGATGATCAAAAATGCACATAATACCCCAGGTGTGGTCTCACCAAGGCCTTGCACAGCTACAGTTAAGACATCCTTACTCCTACACTCAAAGTCCTCTCATAAATGACGACCAACATACCATTTGTCTTTCTAACTGCTTGCTGTAACTGTATGTTTGATTTCAACGACTGATGTTCTAGGGCACAAACACAAATTACTCGGATGCTGCAATCTAAAACTACAACAGAAAACACTGGACATTCTCAGCAGCTCTGACAGCATCTGTGGAGAGAGAAGGGATCTAACGTTTCGAGTCTGGATGACTCTTCGTCAAAGATGCACTAGAGCACTCAGGTCCCTTTGTACGTCAATATTTCCCCATCTCTTCCATCCAAAGTTGAGAACTTCACATTATACTGCATCTGCCACACACGTGCCCGCTCACTCAACTTGTCTAAATCATCTTGAAGCCTCTTAACCACTCCACCTTCCCACCAAGTTTTGTGTCATCAGCAAACTTGCAAATATTACTTTATGTTCTCCCTTCCAAATCATTGATGAATATCTGGGGTGCCAAGCATTGATCCCTGTGGGACCCCATTAGTCACTGCCTGCCAGTTCAAAACAAAGACCCATTTATTCCTACCCACAGTTTCCTGTCTGCTAACCAATTCTCAAATCTATGCCGATATATTATCCCCAATCCTATGTGCTTTAAATACACACCAACCTCTTTGAGGTGGGACTTTTCAAAAGTTTTTTTTGAAAGTCCAAATACACCGCATCCAATGGTTTAACTATCTATTCTACTAGTTACACCCTGAAAAACCTCCAGCAGGTTTGTCAAACATGATTTCCCCTTCATAAATCCATGTTGAGTTTGTCCAATCCTGCTGACATTTTTCTAAGTGTCCTGTTACCATATTCTCTAGCATCTCCCTGCCAATGATGTTAAGCTAACCAGTCTGAAAGTCCCCATTTTCTCCCTTCCTCCTTTTTTTAAAATGAAAAATCACTAAAGTAGCAACAATATGACTAAAAGTCCATTTGAAAATATATACAAAGGCAGGGGAGGGCAGGTGGTGAGGCTGACAGAGAGTCTACAGAGAGATAGAGACAGGTTAGGTGAGTGGGCAAAAAACTTGGCAGATGGAATATAATGTAGGAAAATATGTAGTTATGCACTTTGCTAGGAAGAATAAAGGAGCGGAATATTATTTAATTGGAGAGAGACTGCAGAAAGCTGCAGTGTGGAGGGATTTGGGAGTCATTGCCCATAAGAGATACCATGACATACTCCTTGGAAAATGAACGTAAATGATGTCGAGAAGCAAAGGGATTTTCTAATGAGGCGAGGTCGAGTAGGTTGGGCCTGTACGGAGTTTAGAAGAATGAGAGATGACCTTATTGAGACATATCGTATTTTCAGGGGGCTTGACAGGGTAGATGCTGAGAGGACGTTTCCTCTTGTGGGAGAGACAAGGGCCAGAGGGCATCATTTCAGAGTAAGGGGGCCGTCCATTTAAAGCAGAGATGAGGCAGAATTTCTTCTCTCAGAGGGTAGTGAAATCTGTGGAATTCTTTACCACAGAGAGCTGTAGAGGTTGGATCATTAAGTATATTCAAGGCTGACAGATTTTTAGGGCAGCACGGTTGCACAGTGGGTTAGCCCTGCGGCCTCACGGCGCCGAGGTCCCAGGTTCGATCCCGGCTCTGGGTCACTGTCCGTGTGGAGTTTGCGCGAGGTCCCAGGTTCGATCCCGGTTCTGGGTTACTGTCCGTATGGAGTTTGCACATTCTCCCCGTGTTTGTGTGCGTTTCGTCCCCACAACCCAAAAATGTGCAGCGTAGGTGGACTGAGCAAGGGAAAGTTCCTCACGGAGCCGAAGTCCCAGATGTGCAGGGCAGGTGAATTGGCCACGCTAAATTGCCTCCTAATTGAAAAATAAAATGAAATGGGTACTCTAAAACCTAAGCCAGAAAAAAACAAGGGAAAGTTATGGGGATAAGGCAGGAAGGTGGAGTTGAGGATCAGATCAGTCACGGTCTCACTGAATGGTGGAGCAGACTCGATGGGCCAAATGGCCTACATCTGCTCCTATGTTTTATGGTCTTGGCGGCCAATTTTAGAGGGATAGAATTGAAAGGCCAAGAGGTTGTATGAAACCTGCGTAGAATCTTAATTAAATCAACTTATAAAATCCATATTATAGAAAGACAGTAGAACTAAAGTGTAAACAAAGATCATACCAAAATTGAGAAGTTATTCTGATCAAGTAGCATTGAACAGGCTGGGTCCCTTTTCCCTGGAGAAGAGAAGGTTGATGGATGGCCTGATAGTGGTCTTGACGATATGAGAGGGTTTGACAGGGTGTACAGGGAGCAGGTCTTTCCACTTGTGGATGAGAACAGAACTAGGGGCCACCAGCATAAGATAATCAGTAAAATGGGGAAGTTAGGAAAATCTTTACCCAGAGAACGTGGAATTGCGACTAACCGGAGCAATGATGGCAAATATTCAAAATGCATTTAAAAGGAAGCTAGAAGAAGATGAATGAGAAAGGATGAGGAGGATGTGCTGGTTGGGTGGGAAGGGGCTTGTATCAAGCATTAAACCATGCACCTGGCATTTATATAGCACTTTTCTCAACCACCAGACCTCAATAAGCTTTACAGCCAATGGAATACTTTCTGAAGTTTAGCCATGGTTGTAATGTAGAAAACAGGGCAACACGGCCAGATCCCATAGACAGCAATGTGACAATGGCCAAATAATCTTGTTTGTTTTTGGGTGTTGATTGAGGGATGAATGTTGGCCAGGACACCGGGGGTTAATGTCCCTGCTCTTTTAAATAGTGCCAAAGGATCATGCACATCCCACAAGGGGTCAAGTGTGACATCAGTTTTAATATTTTGCCCCAATAGTGCAACATCCCTTCAGTACGGCACTGGAGTGTCAGCCTGGATTCCTGTGGCTTGTTTTTGTTCTGTAGTAATCAAGGATATACTTTCCTTACATAACACTTTCCCTACTTTAATGAATTACCTTCTCCCACTCGTGCATGGCTTTCTGATGACGCTGTTACAAATTACACTCTCCAAAACTGCACTGGTCACTCAACGTCATGGTAAACGGCTGTCCAAAAACACAAATGGATTCTTGTATACGTATGAGCAAACCAGGGAGGGACACTAAATGGCTTTATCCATGACCCAACATGGATAAGAGCAGCACGGTAGCACATTGGTTAGCACAATTGCTTCACAGCTCCAGGGTCCCAGGTTCGATTCCCGGCTTGGGTCACTGTCTGTGCGGAGCTTGCACGTTCTCCCCGTGTCTGCGTGGGTTTCCTCCGGGTGCTCCGGTTTACTCCCACAAGTCCAAAGATGTGCAGTTTAGGTGGACTGGCCGTGATAAATTGCCCTTCGTGTCCAAAATTGCCCTTAGTGTTCGGTGGGATTACTGGGTTATGGGGTGGGGGTGTGGGCTTGGGTAGGGTGCTCTTTCCAAGAGTCGGTGCCGACTCGATGGGCCGAATGGCCTTCTGCACTGTAAATTCTATGATTCGATTAACAGTTTCAGGTTCTTGACATTCCCACAAACACCAAGTGCCCAAATATGTGTACACCCATAATGGTAAACCCTACTTCAGGCAACGATTGAGAACATTATTGTGGGCTCTGCCACACAGCGGATGGGTTGGCATAATTGGAACAATTGACACATGCACACTCGCTCTCAATGGTAAAGCCCGTTTTATATCACTGCGAGGAACAAGTCTAACTTATCCAAGCTGCCTATCCAGTCACTTCAGTGTTGGCCTGATTTACATATTAATCCTTTTAGCTAAATTCAACTATGAATAATAATAAGGCAAGTCGTGCTGAAACCACCAACTTCCAAATCTGTGACCCCTACTGCCCAGAAGGACAAGGGGCAGCAGATGCAGGAGAACGCCACCACCTGCAGGCTCCGCTCGGAGTCTCTCACCATCCTGACCTGGAAGTATATCACTAAAATCAAAATACTGCAGGTGCTGGTAATCTGAAATAAAAACATGCCAGAAAACCTCAGCCGATCTGGCAGCCTCTTGTGGAGAGAAAAGCAGGGAGTCCAAATAACTCTTCTTCAGAGTTAAAGATACTTCCAAGTACTTATGCTTTGAATTCTAGCGGTTGCTGTTTAATGATCTCCCAAGTGGGAGGTGATCTTCTGTTGTAAACTCCAAATGTGGGCCAAAGGCTGTCAGAAGTCAGGTAACGTCCCAGGCGTATCAGTAAAACTTCATTAAGAACGTCTTGCACATTCAAGAGAGTAGCCCTGGGCAACCGGTGCACCAAATGACCAACCACAAGTAACAACAACAACAACATGCAGGGGTCTCCTGAAGCCTGTCGCAATAATCCGATGGACCAATCTGGTTACCAAAGTGAGCCCCTTTGTCCCAAAATCCATTGGAACTATCTCACCTCAACCATCTTATTTCACATAGCAATTCCAAGTTCCAAGTCATAGAATCCTTAGAGTGCAGAAGAAGGCCATTTAGCCCATCAAGTCTGCATCGAGCCTTGGGAAGAGCATCCTACCTAGGCCCACGCCCCCACCCCACCCCCATTACTCCACCTAACATTTTGGACACAAAGGGGCAATTTAGCATGACCAATCCACCTAACCTGGACTGGCACTGAGAGACAGCAGAGCTAATCACTGTGCCACCGTACCCAGTGGTTAGCACTGCTGCCTCACAGCTCCAGGAACTCGGATTCAATTCCGGCCTCAGGTGAATGACTTTCACCCCATGTCTGCGTGCGTTTCCTCCTGGTGCTCTGGTTTCCTCCCACAGTCCAGAGATGTGCAGGTTAAGGGATGGATTGGCCATGCTAAATTGCCCCTCAAGTGTCCAAAAAAGGTGTATGTTAAAAGGTTATTGGGATTGAGCACGAGTGGAATATTCTCGGTGCAGACTCGATGGGTCAAATGGCCGTCTTCTGCCCTTTTGGATTCGATGATTCCAAGTCACAGAATCCAGAGGGTGCAGAAGGAGGCCATTTGGCCCCAAGTTTAACTCTGCAACCTTTCTTGCATTGCCAAGCCTCCCTTAACCTGCATTTATATAGCATCTTCCTGAGCATTGCCTGTAAAGTGCTTGGTGAAAAGAAACAATAAATTTATTTTTGAAGTGTGGTCACTGTTAGAAGTAGGAAGCCAATTTATGCACAGCAAGCTCCCACACACAGCAGTTACCCGTGTTGATTGAGGGGGTAAGTATTGACCAGGGCACTGGGGATAACTCCTCTGTCCCTTCTTCAAAATAGTGGCATGGGATCTTTTAGAGAGGGCAGTCGCTTTATTGTCACATTGGAGGGAGGACATTGCAGCAGTGCACTGGAGTGCTGGCTGGCTGGCCTGAATGTTTGTGCTCCAGCCCTGGGACTGAAACCTGAACCCTAAACTTCAGGAAAACAAGAGGGGAAAGAGTGTGAACCCACCCAGCCGCGAAATTTCAACCTCACTCCCAAAAATGAAAGGTACAGCAGGCAGGCAGCACCTGAGGGCCAATAAACAAGGCACAGCACCCCTTGAAAGGCCAGGCCCACGGCACAAAGGGTCGACATTTCAACATGCTTGTACTTCCTGAACAGCAAAAGGAGCGCGTGGAAGTGGTGATTGTGAAATTGAAGCGACCCTGCCCTGTCCAGGTGAGTTTCACTTACCTGTCCCCAGGACCCAGCCCAGGAGCAGCAGGAACACACCGCCTTGACCCATCGCCCTGCAAACACACACCAGACTGGGAGGAGGAAAAGGACGCTTCTTAATCCAACTTAAACTTGTGCGTATTTATCCTCCCGTCTCTCGCCATCCACTGCTTCCTGTGTTCAGGGTCACCTCTCCTCATTCGTCTGCAGGTAAATTCTAGGCGTGTCGGCGCAGCTCCTGGGGGGAAGCTCTTCTTCAGCAGGGTCCAAACGTGTTGCGTTGCAGTCTGAGAAAACCACAGATTGGGCAAGTTTGCACAGGGGAGGACTTGGAGCCCTGAATGGGAACTGGCTGGTTTCTGCACAGGCAACTTCAGTTGTAGGGAAAGGAGATGATCGAACACCCACACCCAGGAATGTGCCGTTGCAATATCTGAAGTTTTTGAATTTCCTTCCGTGGAGTCCCGACAGTGCAGGAGGCCATTCGGCCCCTCAAGTATGCCCTGAACGTCTGAAAGAACACTTGCGAGGCCCACTCCCAATCTCCATACCCCACATCTTTGGACACTAAGGGGCAATTTAGCACGGCCAATCCACATAACAACATCTTTGTGACTGTGGGAGGAACCCGGAGCACCTGGAGGAAACCCACGCAGACGTGGGGAGGAAGTGCCGACTCCGCAGAGACAGTGACCCAAAAGAGAATCAACCCCAGGTGCCTGGTGCTTTGAAGCAACAGTGCTAGCCAATGTGCCACTGTTCCTTTTGCATCTTCTACCTAAAGCACTGTGGAGTGCGTTTGGACCTGATTAACACCACACCCCTCTATGTTTCAGCCGTTATCTAGTTACATTGTGTACCTTGTGTTGCCCTATTATGTATTTTCTTTTCATGTACTTAATGATCTGTTGAGCTGCTCGCAGAAAAATACTTTTCACTGTACCTCGGTACACGTGACAATAAACAAATCCAATCCAATCCATTTCATTAAAGGATTGGACAGATACAAGTTATCGTTGTGCTAAAAAGGTTCCAAACTGTTTCATAGTTGTGTCCTTGTGAAAATTATCACCTATCTGGAAGAGAGAAGGGGGTAGATCAGAAAGTTTGTTTCAAGGTATGACTTAGAAGAGGAGAGGTGGCAGGCAGAGAGAGATTCAAGGAGAGATTTCCACACAGCACGGTGGCACAGTGGTTAGCACTGCTACCGTACAGCATCAGGGGCCCGAATTCAACCTTGGGTGCCTGTCTGTCTGTGTGGAGTCTGCACGTTCTCCCCATGTCTGCGTGGGTTTCCTTCGGGTGCTCCGGTTTCCTCCCACAGACCAAAGATGTGTAGGGGTTACGGGATAGGGCGGGGGAGTGATCATAGATAGATTGCTCTTTCAGAGAGTCGGTACAGACTCAATGGGCCAAATGGCCTCTTCTACACCCTAGGAATTCCATGCAGCTGGAAGCATGATTGTCAGTGTTGGGTCAAACATATTGAGGTGTGTCCAGGATGCCAGAGATGAAGGATTTGGGTGTTCAAAGCGGAATTTAGCACTGACTGAGAAACTTCTTTAGATAGGCCTCGGATGTGAATTTCCAATCAAAGTATGTGGGAGGTGTTGGAACCAACAATTCTACAGACACGTGCTTGTAGGATTAGAATATACTTACAACAGAGCCAGCCTGTTAGCCGTTGAACTTTCGGTGAACTGGCTGGCTGACCCTGTGGCACTGATCTTTATACAGGAGTCCTGGGTGGAGCCAAGGGAGAGGTCCCGTACAACTCTCGAGCATTCCCAGAGCTACTCCCCCTGGAGGTCAGGTAGTGCAACTGCACTTACAATATAGGCACATGTATATACAGGTTGTAATCCGGTGTGAATCACATTCACCACAGGAGGCTGAGGGGAAATACAGGCCAGCAAACACCAGGGTGATTAGTGAGAAGGGACAGGCTGCCGTTAGAGCAATGCGGGCAGAAGTTTGTATGACCTGCAGTTTAAGGTGGTTTGGTGATGAGGGAGTCAGGCAGGAGACCATTGAGATGGTCACGAAAGAGAAAATGCTGGAAAATCTCAGCAAGTCTGTCAGCATCTGTAGGGAGAGAAAAGAGCGAACGTTTCGAGTCCGATGACTCTTTGTCAAAGCTGAGATGGTCATGTCTGGGAGAGGATGAGGGTTTCAGCAGCAGATAAGTCCGAGTCGGAGAGGAGACGGGTAATATAGGCAACATCGGAATAGGTGGTCGTTGTGACAGAGGAACTCAGTTTAGAATCAAAGAGCGGACACTCAGGGCGCGATGCAAAGTGTGGTAGTGAGCGGGAATTGGCGTGGACTTCCCGGCGCTCAGCCCAGCGAGGCCAGCAATGCTATTCAACGTTAATAGGTCCACTTAACGAGGCCTCACGGGCTTTTTGCCCCAAATGAAGGCTCGCCAGCTGATTCACTGACACCGCGCTCCCCAGCCCCCCGCTAACAATGTCGAGCAGCACTGAAGCTGCACTTGCTCAGCCAACCCCAGCCAGCTCACAACAATGGCACCTAGGAGACCATCCCCAAGATTCGGGGATGCTGCCCTGGGGAGGCTCCTAGACGCAGTGGAGGTCAGGAGGGGTGTCCTGTTTGCCCGAGGGTCCCATAGGGTCGTCCACAGGGCAGCCAGTGCTGCCTGGGACGAGGTGATGGCAGCCGTCAGTTCGGGGAGTGTGACCCGGAGGAAGGTCAACGACCTACACCGGGCAGCACGAGTGAGTAGACACAACGCCCCTCCCCCCACCTGCCCACAGGTGCATCCACCACCCCTCCTCCTTCAACTCTCCCAAGCCCTCCTTCACACACTCACCCTTCCCCACCACTGTGAACCACGGGTGTGGCTAATGATGCCCTCTCTGTGTCTCCTCAGGAAAAGCTCTCCCACATTCGGCGGCAGAGAGCACAGAGTGGCTTGTTGGACATCAGAATCCTCACCAGCTTTGAGGAGCATGCCCTGGAGGTGACCGGTGTGGCAGAGGACAGAGTGGTCACCAACGCTAGTTCATGGAATGCAGGCATTTATGGCCAAGTCAGCATTTATTGCCCATCCCTACTTGCCCTTGTGGCAGTGGTGAGCTGTTTCCTTGAACACTGCAGACCATGTAGTGTAGATACACCCACAGTGCTGTTAGGGAGGGAGTTCCAGGATTTTGACCCAGTGACAGTGAAGGAACGGCCATATATTTCCATGGTGAATGACTTGGAGGAGAACTTGAAAGTGGTGAAGTTCCCATGCACCTACTGCCCTTGTCTTTCAAGATTGTAGGGGTCGTGGGTTTGGAAGGTGCTGCTGAAGGAGCTTTAGTGAGTTGCTGAGGTGCATCTTGTCGATGCCATGCACTGCTGCTACTGTGTATCAATGGTGTGGGGAATGATGGCAAATGGGTTGCCAATCAAGCAGGCTGCTTTGCCATAGCCATACTATTTAAGTGCATGGTCTAGTTAGGTTTCTAGTCAACATCAACCTCTCGCATTTGATGATAGAGGGCTCAGCAATGGTAATGTTATTGAATGTCAAGGGGAGATGGTTAGATTCTCAATTATTGGAGAGGTCATTGTCTGACACTAATGTGATGCGAACGATAGCCTCTAATCTGCTTTTACAGTCCCAGTATTTATATAGTGACCCCAGTTCAGTGTCTGGTCAATGGTAAGTCCCAGGATGTTGGTGATGGGGGAATTCAACAATGACAGGGCCGTTGAAAGACATGGGACGTGATTACATTCTATCACTATGCTCAATTAGGCTCTGCAGAATTCTTAGGCAGTTGCTCAAATAAATGAAACAGCCTGCAAGTTCCTACATGTTGCTCAACAGATTTTGTAGTCCTCTAACCGGGAATTCCAGAACATATCAGAGAGGCTGTAGTATGGAATGTCTAAGCATTTTGAATGCCGCTCCCAACTCATTTTAATTGGAAAATTAGTTTTTGTTGCGTTACATAAACGGTAGAAGGAGACGCGTAGCAACATTGTCCAGTCCAGAATCAGTGCATAGCGATGAGTTGAAAGGCATAAAAGAACTAACCTTACTCCTGGGCTCTCAGCCCTCGTTTATATTTTTAGAACTGGTATGCGTCTGCAAAATAATGGTATGTACATGTTTAGTCAAGGATATTCTCTGCCTGGAGTGTTGAGAAAAGAACCCTCGAGGTTTAGCTGGATTATGACGGGCACTTATTGCTCAAGCTGTGAAACATCATTGGGGTTGCACTCATATCTTTTGTGTGGCCTTTTTCAGACAATTGTTTCTGACAGGCTGAAGCAGGAAGCCACGAGTCATTGATTTACAGTACAATAAAGGCATTTGGGGGAAAAAAACTTGACAAATTGGATCTCCTCCCTCCCGTTGTATAGTGTTTTTGTAAAAAAGAAGACTATTAGGGAATTAAGATGGGTTTGATTGATTAGCAAATATTACTTTCCAGCATTGTTGGACGTGCATTCACCTGGCGAGACCCCAGGCTCTGGAATTCGCTCCTGTTATTAGAGGGCGTTTTAATGAGCATCTTGCTGTCTGATTATGTGTATGGATGTCGTTAACAAAGGTGCGCATGCGGGTGTGACACCATGAGAGCCCGGGCTTGCCCAGGTTTTCAATAAAGCCATGAGGAGCTTGTGCATAATTGTGTTTCGCTGCTGCGTGTGCCTGAAGCCAAACTGTATTATTACCTCAATTGTTTTTGAAATAATGAACACTTAACTTTTACAACATGCTCGACTACCTTTTCTTGTGGTCAAGTTACCACAGCTCCCTAAACCCCATAACATCTCCTTCAAGACACTTCTTAAAACTTACCCCCTTGACTAAGCCCTTGGCCATCTGCGCAAATAATGTGTGGCTTGGAATCACATTTTACAATGGATCTGGGAGCTATCTATCATGTGAAAGATGCTATATCTCTATCCAGTAATTAGAACTATTATATCTTAACTAACTCTGCAATCACTATGAATCTTATCTTCCTCAGCTCCCGTCTAATCTCCTCCCCTTAGCTTAAGAGTCAGTGCAATTTATAGTACTGTTCCTTAGCTCCCTCTAGTGGCTAGGCTTCACATAACATTAACTCTTCACATGCTGCACATTTGTACAACGCCGCAGCTCGGTATCACATTACAATGGATCTGGGAGCCTTCTATTATGTGAAAGACGCTATATAAATGCAAGTTGTTGTTGATCAATTGAAAGATGTAAAGTCTAATCTTTCACTGCACGTGTTGACGGTTGAAAGATACTTTTATCTGTAATTCTGGAGTAACTGTCACATAGATGATTGCGTGTTGGAGAGCTGGAACCAACCTTCAACCTTTTGTGCGACACTTTCTCTGATCTGTCTCCGCCACAGGGGGAATCTTGACACCGCCCCGAAGAAGCGAGAATTCAGAGAATTGGATGTCAGGACGAGAAAAGATAGACGTAACCTGTGAAGCAGCGAGGATATCCACTCTGTCATGTTCATTATGTGAGCCACTCCTCTTTAACAAGGCTGCTCAGTTGAGTACTGTATGTTGAAGAACGAAATTGATAGATTTTTAGACACAGGGAATGCGAGGAACAGGTGGGGAAAGGGAAATTGATGTAGATAGATCAGTCACAATCTTTATTGAGGCACGAGGCGCCTCTCCTGATCCTATTTCTTATGTTAAAGTTCAGAATATTTTCAAACCGCTAAATAGGCTTCAGATTTTATCTGTATCATTGGCCTGGCCTAGGTTTGTTTTACAGCCATTGAAGACTGAGATGAGGAAGAATTTCTTCACTCAGAGAGAGGCCATAGAGTCTGACAACACGGAAAGAGGCCCTTCGGCCCATCCCATCTATTCTATTCAGCACCTAACTATTCTAATCCCCTTTTCCAGCACTCGCTCCGTATCCTTGTATGGAGCCATCGGAATTCTCTACCCCAGAGGACTGTGGGAGCTCAATCGTTAATTATGTTCAAGGTAGAGCTTGATAGATTTCTAGATACTATAACAACATCAAAGAATGTGAGGATAGCATGGGGGAAAGGCATTGAGGTAGATGGTCAACCGTGATCTAGTTAAATGGCACGGCAGGCCTGGGAGGGGCTGAATGGCCTAGTCCTTCTCCCATGTTCCTGCACGGTGTAAATCTGATTTATTAAACCGTTATCATTAAAGCTGCTGTGGTCGGCCTGCTACGCATTAGATTTGTGGCTGACCAATTGCCTCTGATATTTACAGTGAGGTCGGATGTGGAGGACCCTGTGAGATTGGGGATACGGAGGGTCCTGTCACATTTAAAAGCGGGGCCTCACACTCAGTCTTCAGCTGTTTAACCCCCCCCCCCCACACCCACCAGCTGTTGCAATGGACACACTGTCCAGTCCAGACCATGGAACCCTTGAGGATTATCCCCAGCAATCAGGAGATGGGGAATATCCGAGCCCGAGGCTGGAGGGGAGAGACAGTTTGGCAGGGGAGGTTGCTGATCAGGAGGGGAGATGTAGAGCGAGGCCCCCTTGAGGGGCTGGTGGGAATCATAACCCACCGCACGGGCCTTACAGGATAGGGACGATTATCTTCCCCATGTCCCTTGCGGAGTACGAACTCCCTCGTTAAGGGGGAAGGGTAAGTGCCATCCATATTGTACATACGGGCGGCCAGTTCAGCAATGACTGTTCAGACCCGATTAGGAACGACCGGGATTTGTGTATCATAGCCTTGTAATTAAACCTACAGTTCTTTGATAGCACTCGGTGTGGACTCTCCGTGACTTCACAAAAGTGGGCAACTGGGGTGGGGTGGTGGAGGTGTGTGGGAGAACATTTCCTCTTCTCTTGACCCACAAGGAGTGCTGGAAAAGGCTTTTGTGGGGGCAGGGACTCCTGCATCCCATTCCCTGCCTGGCCCCCCAAATCCTGCAAAAGCCACACAGTAACAGTGAATTTTAAATCAGGCTCCCAATTGCAAGGCAGGGGAACTAATTTGCAAGGTTGAGGGAGGGGGTGGGAAGCTGGGGTGCATGGCTAAGTGGACAGCTTTTCAAAAGACATACGGTGGGCCAAATGGCCTCCTTCTGTGCTCTGAGAATCTATGAATAATTTGTGTCAAAATATTCTGCCTAGTCAACATCTACCTCAATTGAAATCCAATCTTCCTGTTGCGACATAATTAAAAAGCTTTGCTTCATATAGTTCTTTTCAAATTCTTGTGCCTTGAGATGTTCTACATCCTGGGAGGGGAAACAAGGCCCCTTCCAAAGGGGAGCACCTCTGCCTGTGCAGCACTCTGTCAGTGCTTCACTGAAGAGTCACCTTGACTTACACGTTCAACTCTTACAATCGGTCCTTCTGTCTCAGAATTGAAACCACTGTCACTGAGTCAATATAACAGGTAAACAGGGCACCACCTTGGGAGCAAATTGCTCAAATTTAACATTCAAGGCAACAAATTGTTACCATTCAGACGAGCGAATAGAATGGTTCCTTTCTTTTAAATCTTGTATTTGATGACAGCACAGTAACCGTGTTGTGTTTGGTTCTGGTGAAGAGCGGCGAGCAACCTCCCCAGTGTTAGAATGAGTCAAAGGAGCATATTGTAAGACAGGGCTCTGTGCGCGATGGGCTGTGCCTGGGATACACAACGAGACGAGCATCAACTACTGGTGAAGGACCATCAACTCTGAGAAAGTTGATGTGCTACCAGGGCAGCACGTTAGCACAAGTGGCTAGCACTGTGGCTTTACAGCGCCAGGGTCCCAGGTTCGATTCCCCGCTGGGTCACTGTCTGTGCGAAGTCTGCATGTTCTCGCAGTGTGTGCGTGGGTTTCCTCCGGGTGCTCCAATTTCCTCCCACAGTCCAAAGATGTGCAGGTTAGGTGGATTGGTCATGCTAAATTGCCCTTAGTTTCCAAAAAGGTTAGGAGGGGTTATTGGGTTTTGGGGATAGGGTGGAAGTGAGGGCTTAAGTGGGTCGGTGCAGACTCGATGGGCCAAATGGCTCCTTTTGTACTGTATGTTCTATGTATCTACGTATGTATAAAGGTGCTGTTTGGTCTGCCTGAAACCTGTTGGTCTTCCAGTGCAAAGAGCTGAGGGGCCTGTTGTCAGAGGGAAGAGTGATCTGGTGATTGGTGATAAAAGGAAATGGATGAGGTAACATTAAAAAGAAAAAAATTTGGACATCCCTTTAAAATACTAAAAATTCAAATTCAATATAATTAGTCTCCCAAAATATATCTCTTGTCTTTGAATGGCATATCTGAATGGATATGGGGATAGTGCAGGAAGATGGCGTGGAGGTAGAAGTTCAACCATCATCTAGTTCAATGGTGGAGCAGGCTTGAGGGGCCGAATGGCCTACTTCAGTTCCTATGTTCCTACATTGATAGATGACTGTCAGCCATGGGTTATGAAGATGCGGATATGTTAGCATTATGATTATGTTGCTAGGATAGTAATCCAGAAGCCTGGACTAATGATCAGAGAGTTTCAATTCAAAATCTGGAATTTGTAATGGCCACCATGAAACTGCCGGCTTGTCATTAAAAATCCTTCCGGTTGTGGCCTAGTGGTTAGCACAACCGCCTCACGGCGCTGAGGTCCCAGGTTCGATCCCGGCTCTGGGTCACTGTCCGTGTGGAGTTTGCACATTCTCCCCGTGTCTGCGTGGGTTTCGCCCCCATAACCCAAAAAAATGTGCAGAGTAGGTGGATTGGCCAGGCTAAATTGCCCCTTAATTGGAAAAAATAATTGGCTAATCTAAATTTTTTTTAAAAAATCCTTCCAGTTCACCCATGTCCGAGAAATCTGCCACCTTTTCCCGGTCTGTCATGGATGTGAATCCAGATCCACTGCAATGTGGTCAATTGTTAACTTCCCTCGAAATGGCCATGATGTGTTGGGTGCTCTGGATCCGTGGAACATATACAGGCTACCAACACTTAAAATAGTACAACACTATTTTATTAAGCTAGAAACTGTTGAACATACTTTCACTGTGGGTTAATTCCTCAGCACATGGTGAAGATCTGTGCTGTAAGCTGTAAGCTCTGTCCTTCTGAGAGGCTGCATCCCGAATGAGCGGGAAAACTGATGCCCTCTGTCTTTATAGTGAGTGTGCTCTAACTGGTGATTGGCTGCGGTGTTGTGCGTGTTGATTGGTCTTGCTGTGTGTCCATCAGTGTGTGTGTGTGTCTGCACCATGATATACTGGTGTATATTATGACAGGCCATGCCAGCTTCTTAGTTGTCATTCACTCCCTCCACCACCGAAGCACAGTGGCAGCAGTGTGTACCATCTATAGGATTCACCATGGCAACTCGCCAAGGCTCCTTCTCCAGCACCCTCTAAACCTGTGACTTCCACTTCCTTGAAAGGCGAGGGCAGAAGGTGGGTGGAAATGCCACCACTCGCAAGTTCCTCTGCAAGCTGCCAACCATCCTGGCTTGGAGCTCTAACTTGTTCCTTCACTGTTGCTGGGTCAAAACCCTTCCAAACAGCGCTGTGGGTGCAGTTGGAGCACATAGACTGCAGCGGCACAACCAGGCGGCTCGCCACCACCTTCTCAAGGGCAATTAGGGATGGGTAACAAATGTAAGCCTTGCCAACGAACCCTCGCATCCCATGAACGGATAACTAATGATGCCGAGAGACATAAACTGCACCACTACCAGGCCGCTTCAGTCAGAAGTGTTTTTGGATTTCTCAATGTAACTGGACGTTACAATGGAGATTTCAATCTTCCAGCTTGAGTGGGCGGGGCTGTGTTAAGGGTTTCAAAGAACAAAGAAAATGACAGCCAGGAACAGGCCCTTCGGCCCTCCAGGCCTGAACCGACCATGCTGCCCATCAGAGAGATCTCGGTGTACAGGTCCACAGGTCACTGAAAGGGGCAACACAGGTGAAGAAGGTTGTCAAGAAGGCATACGGCATGCTTGCCTTCATTGGCCGGGGCATTCGAGTATAAGAATTGGCAAGTCATGTTGCGGCTGTGTAGAACCTTAGTTAGGCCACACTTGGGAGTATAGTGTTCAATTATTGTCGCCACACTACCAGAAGGATGTGGGGGCTTTAGAGAGGGTGCAGAAGAGATTTACCAGGATGTTTCCTGGTATGGAGGGCATTAGCTATGAGGAGCGGTTGAATAAACTCGGTTTGTTCTCACTGGAACGACGGAGGTTGAGGGGCGAACTGATAGAGGTCTACAAAATTATGAGGGGCATAGACAGAGTGGATAGTCAGAGGCTTTTTCCCAGGGTAGAGGGGTCAATTACTAGGGGGCATAGGTTTAAGGTGCGAGGGTCAAGGTTTAGAGGAGATGTACGAGGTAAGTTTTTTTACACCGAGGGTAGTGGGTGCCTGGAACTCGCTGCCGGAGGAGGTGGTGGAAGCAGGGACGATAGTGACATTTAAGAGGCATCTTGACAAATACATGAATAGGATGGGAATAGAGAGATACGGACCCAGGAAGTGTAGAAGATTTTGGTTTAGGCGGGCAGCATGGTCGGCACAGGCTTGGAGGGTCGAAGGGCCTGTTCCTGTGCTGCACTTTTCTTTGTTCTTTGTTCTTTGAACTAAAACCCCCTACACTTCCGGGGACCATATCCCATTCTATTCTTGTAGAATGCCCCTCATAATCTTGTAGACTTCTATCAGGTCGCCCCTCAACCTCCGTCTTTCCAGCGAGAACAAACCGAGTTTCTCCAAACTCTCCTCATAGCTGATGCCCTCCATACCTGACGAGCAGAGTTCCTCAGTGCAGGAATATATCGGGGCGCCATTTTCCGATCTCCCGACCCCCCCCCCCCCCCCGTTGATGCGACTGCCTGACCCCCCCCCTCTCCCAACACCCCAACTCACCTGTTGGGAGGTACTCGAGCCCCCCTGCACCCCACCACATACCTGCAGGGCACCCCGGGTCTAATCCCCAGCTTGCGCCCGGGCGGCACTGCCAGGATGCCTTGGTTGCCCTGCCAGGCTAGCAGTGTCAAGGTGCCTGGCTGGAATCAGCGATGCCGGGGTGCCAGCCTGGCCAGAGGCTGACCACCCGGGGACCTCCGATCCCGTTGGAGACCCCCCCCCCCCCCCCCCCCCCCCCCCCGCAAGTGCCAGTACACCTGGTCCCCATTTGTGGGGATCAGTACTAAGCGGTGCTCGGCTGAGGTGTCCTTGGTGAGGCTGATAGATGCTGGGTGGCCATTCAATATGGCGTCAGCATGGCTAAGTGGGTTTTTAAACTAACTTAACCATGCGCGAGAGAGTGTGGGATCCAGATCACGATGTTGTAATGATACGTCTATAGTCAGGTTAGTGAAGGGTTAATTATTACATCTCTGTGTGATTCAAACACTAGAGGGCACCACCACTTCTCTGTATTTAAGTCAGACCCTGAGGGAATACTGGGAATAGCATAAGGAAAAAGCATGGTGATTGCATTTAGGAGAAGATTAGAGTTAACACGCGGTTAGATCATAGTGTAGTTAGTGACTATTTTTTTTTAAAAATAATTTTTATTGAAGAAATTTTTCAAAATACAAACATTTTAACCCCCCCTACATTTACATTTAAATTATAACAAAACAAAGTCAAACCCCCTACTTAACAAGAAAAAGAAAAAAAAAAAAGTCCCCCCCCCCCCTACTCGCGCGTCCCCCCCCCCCCCCCCCCCCCCGCCCCGCCGGCGAACCGACAGTCAGACCAACTTATCATTTCTAGCAGCGTCCTCGGGCAGGCCTTGCCCGTGCCACCACCGCTACCGTACTTCCTTCGTCTTTGTCCCCCCTCCCCCCCCCTCCTCCCCAGTTAGTGACTATTTTGATTATTGAGTACTGCTAGACAGATTCAATATTACTTAATTATTAACTGTAGCTCAGTAGAGTGTGCCAATTTCATTTAATCAATAGTTTTGTAATAAATTAGTTTTGTTTCAATCTTTTGATTGGTGGATTCTTTGTCAACAACACATCGGATCATCCTGGAAGAAAAGACAAAGAACACAACATATTACCACAAAAGTTAATATAACAGATGTCTCACGAGATCTGGATAGACTCCCGCAGGAGGCCTCTCCAGGGATCTACCAGCCGTGTCCCATCCCGATCCCGGCCGGAAAATCACACCCATAATTCTATACAGTCGCATTGCAGCGAAAGAAATTCTGCAGATTCCACGACATTTCCCCTTGTCTTTGGGTAGCTTGCAGTTCCTTTCTTCAGTCCTTGAAGGAAGCCAGCACATGACAGCAACTTGAATTGCAGGTGCTTCCAACTCCTACTCACCATTGACGGTAAATAACCACATCTGACTTGCCTCTGGTACAGATTTTAACAGCCTTTGAGCAGATTTTAAAGTATCCCTTTTTAGGGTTGCTGCTTTTCACACTGTGCCATGTGACTGTGTGGGGTGAATTCATACTGTATTGTAATTCACACTGTATTGTATTACATAGTATTATGTCCTTGTGGGCTCGTCTGTGAGCCATTGCGCGGCTCTGCCCATAGGGGGAGACGAGGAGCTTGTACACGGCTCCACCCTTGGCTCCGCCCATGGCTCCACCCGTGGCCCCTCCCACTACCGGAAGTATAAAGTGCTGCAGCCGTGAGCCTGCCCTCAGTTCTTCTGGTCGCAGGCAGGCTCAGTTGTAAGACTATTAAAACCACAGTTTACTTCCAATCGTGTCTCTAGTGAATTGATGGTCACATCAATGTGCAGCAAAGACAAACTTCTGCTGAAGTACACACAGTGAAAATAATGAAGGGAGCATCGTCGTTGGGTAAGAGGAGGAACAAGACCCACACTCTTTGCCAGCGATCTGGGGCTAAAGCATTTCCCCTGCAGAAATCAGCCTGTGGTGAATGAGCCGACCCTGCCAAGAGGGAGAGGAGTGCTGAGGCCAAAAGAAGGAACACAACAGGCCGTGTGAGGCACCATGAAGGGACCACCCCGAAGCCCAGATGTTCCGCAATGGCTTCCTCCAGCACTGCATAAACTATCAGTATATCTACGCACCAAATATACCTCTACTGTCTCAGAGGTAATCTGCGGTGACAGACCCCTTGAGGCCACAGTGCAGTACTGAGGGAGTGCTGCCCTGTTGGAGGTGCAGTCTTTTGGATGAGATGCTAAATCGGGAACCCGGCTGCCCTCTCACAAAATGGCTGCCAGCTTTCCTACATTACAACAGTGACTGCCCCTCAAAGTTTTTGATTGGCTGCAAAGGGCTCTGAGATGTTTTGTGGTCATGAAAGGTGCTACAAGGGCAGCATGGTGGCACAGTGGTTAGCATTGCTGCCTACGGCGCTGAGGACCTGGGTTCGAATCCCGGCCCTGGGTCACTGTCTGTGAGGAGTTTGCACATTCTCCCCATGTCTGCGTGGGTTTCACCCCCACAACCCAAAAAGATGTGCAGGATAGGTGGATTGGCCACGTTAAATTGCCCCTTAATTGGAAAAAATAATTGGGTTCTCTAAATTTAAAAAAAAAATGAAAGGTGCTACATAAATGCAAATCTTTGCTTTTTAAAACACCTGGTGGGACTGTCTTGTGGTGGCCCCGAAAGCAATGGCTCCCAAACTCTTTTGTCCGTCGACCACTTAGGTGTGGGGGCAAAAGACTCCGCAGACCACCTCGCGATCAGTTCTGCTGTCACGTAAAGGCTTATGCAAACTGCCAATATTTCTCTGCTTTTCTGCTGTTAAAGGTAATAAATTTAGGCGAATTGTTAAAAAAAAAAATTAAATATCGTAAGTAAATTATTCATTCATGCCAGGAACAAAAGCACAGATATTTTCACATGAATACTCCGAGAGATGTTCATTTGAGACATTCTGTTACTTGTTATAAAATTGTCACAATAATCCTCTTCTGGAAAATGGATATTTACGTTGTGATGGTAATGTCACGGGGCGAGTAATCCAGAGGCTAATGCTGTGGGGTTAAGGGTTCAAATCCCACCACGGCAGCTGGTGGGAATTAAATTCAATGCGGAAATCTGGAAGATAAAGCTAGTCTCAGTAAAGGGTAATCCTGACAATTCTCTTACAAACACGAGGGGGTTTAATTTGAACAGCCCTGATTTTGCCTCTCGCCAACCATCGGTAAACAGGATCTTGACTTCCCCCTTAATAGGTGGTGGTGTACCTTCCAACCCCTCATTTCTGGTGCTATCCAGCCAATGACCAAACCCCCCCCCCCCCCCCCCCACTTACACTCTCCCCCTGCCCCTCCTGTCCCCACAAACTCCCAACAGGATTAACTCAGAGGGTTAGTTTATTTGCACACACTCAAAACACCGGGGATGGGGGGAGGGGGGGCGGTTTGCCACGTAGCCCCTTGTTTATTCATACAACAGCAGAGGGTTACAGAAAAGAGGGAGTTTACAGGGCAAAGATCACAGAGATAAAGAATGATTGTTTCATGTGAGTCCAGACGGAATCCAAGTCCAATAGTATATTCCTTCACAGAGGTCGACAGAAGCTTCACTTTTCCGGCAGAGTTGACGACCACGATGAGATAGCCGGGCAGAGATGAATCGGTCTTGTTGGCGCTGGTCCAGGAGTTCAGAGGCTCCAGCAGAAACAGTGTACACAGGGCCAGGTATTCAAACCTGGACAGACCCCCCCCCCCCACCCCCCCTTTCTGCGATGTTGCTAGGGAGACGGGAAAATGGCAGATTAAGGTTTCTCAGTACCCCAAGGCAATGTGACTGGTTCCACCCGCTGGGGGTTATGTCGCACGATTCCAGCTTTTGACAAAATGTGTGTGTGTGTGTGTCTCCCTTTGACTGGGTCCCTGAGGTTGTTCATGTTCCAACGTTCCTTTGTACTGGCTGACGATTCGGCGCCAGTGGACCAGGCTCAGCTTATGAAATGTCGGTGGCCTTTGAAGAGTTGCCTTTGAATTTGGCCTCAGCAGCCTAGAGGTAAAGGGGTGTCAGTTTATGCAAAACTGCCATATTAGCTCCCATTGTTTCAGGGTCACGGACAGACATCGATGCAGCCATTTTACAAAAGGGTCTTTATCCAGTTTTTTAAAATTATATAAAATAAAAATATTTAGCGTAGGTATAATTATAAAAAAACATAGAATGTGAGGTCTTAGCACCATGATAAATTATTGATTATTGTAAAAACCCAACTGATTCACTAATGTCCTTCAGGGAAGGAAATCTGCCGTCCTTACCCGGTCTGGCCTACATGTGACTCCAGACCCACAGCAATGCGGTTGACTCTTAACTGTCCTCTGAAATGGCCCCACAAACCACTCCGTCCTAGGGCAATTAGGAACGGGTAACAAATTATAGCTTTGCTAGCGAAGCCCACAACCCATGAAAGAATATTTAAGAATCTATATTCAGCGGACAAAATCAACCGTATTTGTATCATCTGGCGGAATGTTCTCTTTCCCCTGTGTATCTCTCAAATCATTCTAATGACAGGTGAAAATCCGGAGAATGAATCATGAATCCTTTGTCCTCAACAGTGGGCCGGGCGGCTTAATGAGTAGATGGTAATTGTGCCTCTGATGAGCTCATGGAGGACCCTAGACTTCATCTCTTTGAGAAATCCTGACCTTCGTCTAAAAATCCAATTATCTAATGCAAACTGCTTTAGCAAAGCAGAAATCAGCAGCACGATACAGTGCAAATGTCAAATTCTACTCTGAAATGGAGCCCTCCCTCTATCAATAGTGAGAGATGAATTTCAATGCTGGACCGTCAAGGAACTCGTAAACCTATTTGTCTTCTGTTGTTCAGTGGCAATTGCTACGACGTCTCACACCGACAGTGCTTCCCAAACCTTTGCCCGTTGTGATGCCATTTTAGTGCCTCAGACCTTTTGTGCCGAGCATGAGAGTTCTTTTTTTATTCCTTTTATATAAATTTAGAGTACCCAATTATTTTTTTTCCCAATTAAGGGGCAATTTAGCGTGACCAGTCCACCTAACCTGCACATCTTTGTGTTGTGGGGGCGAAACCCACGCAGACACGGGGAGAATGTACAAACTCCACACGGACAGTGACCCAGGTCCGGGATTTGAACCCGGGTCCTCCGCACCTTCCCCCCTCCCCCTTCCTTCATTGTTATTACCTTATGAGGAAAGGTTGGTCAGGCAAGACTTGTATCTGATGGAGTTTAGAAAAGTAAGAGGAAACTTGATGAAAACATATGAGACCCTGAGGGGGGTGGGGTGGGGGAGGGAGGGAGGATGTACATGGAGGGGCAGCATGGTGGCACAGCGGTTAGCACTGCTGCTCACAGTGCCAGGGATCTGAATTCAATTCCGGCCTTGGTGACTGTGTAGAGTTTGCACGTCCTCCCCACGTCTGCGTGGGTTGCCTCCTGGTTGTCCGGTTTCCTCCCACGATGTGCAGGTTAGGTGGATTGGCCACGCAAAATTGCCCCTGGTTTTAAAAAAAAAAAATCCTGTGGGGTATTGACAGAGTGGACATGGAGCGGATGTTTCCTCATGTGAGAGAATCGAGAACTAGGGACCACTGTTTAAAAATAAGGGGTCATCCATTTAAGACAGAGTAGAGGAGAATGTTTTTCTGTAAGTCTCTGTAACTCTCCCCCCAAAAGGTGGGGGAAGCAGAGTCTTCGATATTTTTAAGGCAAAGTTAGATAGATTTCTGATCGGTAACAGGCTGACATTCTCTCAGGGGTAGGTGGGAATGTGGAGATCTGGTTAAAATAAGAGGGCAGCACGGTGGCCTAGTGGTTAGCACAACTGCCTCACGGCGCTGAGGTCCCAGGTTCGACCCCGACCCTGGGTCACTGTCCGTGTGGAGTTTGCACATTCTCCCCGTGTCTGCGTGGGTTTCGCCCCCACAACCCAAAAATGTGCAGAGTAGGTGGATTGGCCACGCTAAAGATGGTGGATATGGTGTGGAGATGTCGGCGTTGGACTGGGGTGGGCACAGTAAGAAGTCTTACAACACCAGGTTACAGTCCACCAGGTTTATTTGGAATCACTAGCTTTCGGAGCGTAGCTCCTTCATCAGGTGAGTGATTGTGGAGCAGATTGTGGAGCAGAGTCTGAATATCACTTCTTTGTAGCCTCTAACCAACAGTCCCATGAGGCAGCAGGGAAAGGACATTATCTGCGTTCTATTTTCAATCAAGAGCTATAGATTTCACACAGCCCCTCACATTCCGAATGGAAGTATCACTTTTCCATCTCCAGGTGCACCTTCTCAGTTAACCTCAATCAATTGTCTTCCTTCAGTAGCTCTATTTCCCTAAGCAGTAGCTCCAGCTGATGATTGACATCTGTCTATAGATTTAACAGTAAGACTATTCGGACCTGTGAGAATCAGCGGCTGTCATCCCCATGCAAAAGTTCCTCATCTCATTTCTGGGACATGACAGTCTGCACTGCAATTTTGAGGTTTATAAATAAAGATTGAGGGAGGAAAAAAGGCAAAACATCTGCTTCCTGTTTTGTCCAACCTTTCGGTCCTCTTGATATTCCGCCTTGGCAAAAAAAAACAAAGGAGTTATATTTTGCACATGTCAACTTTATAACGAGTCACAAAAAGTGCATTTGCCTCTAGCTGTGCATCATGTTTCACCGCAATGACCCAATTTGAGAGAGGTCAAGCATGGGATGGGATTCCACCCGATGCCAACTGCCACACAAATCACGGGAACAAAGTTTTGTAAACATTAAAAAAAAAACAAATTTAGAGTACCCAATTAATTTCTTCTCCAATTAAGGGGCAATTTAGCGTGGCCAATCCACCTACCCTGCACATCTTTTTGGGTTGTGGGGGTGAGACCCATGCAGACAAGGGGAGAATGTGCAAACTCCACATGGACAGTGGCCCAGGGCCAGGATCGACCACGGGTCTTCGGCGCCGAGAGGCAGCAGTGCTAACCACTGTGCCACCGTGCCACCCTTAGTTACATAATGCTTGCAAAGTTGCAGTGATGGTGCCCAGTCAGCCGAGGTGGTCGATAGTCAGGATGCCACCCTACTCGCCCTAAAGGGGGAACTGGAAGCTGTTTCATGTTATGATGGCTAACAGATCTCTTCATTCTTTCACAGGACATGTGGCTGGCTAGGCCAATATTGATTGCCCATCCCTAATTGGATTGGATTGGATTTGTTTATTGTCACGTGTACCGAGGTACAGTGAAAAGTATTTTTCTGCAAGCAGCTCAACAGATCATTCAGTACACGGGAAGAAAAGGGAATTAAACAAAATTCAAGAAAATACAAGAAAATAGAACGAGTATAAGTTAAGTAAAAAGTGGATCTGTTGGGGAGAGCTTGCAGAGAGTCGCCTCGCTCCGGCGCCCTCTTGAGCGAGAAGTGAAGAATTGCCCCAGAGAATATTGTAGTGAGATGCCACCTTGAACCATACAGCTCATGTGCTGCAGATACACCTACAGAGCTGTTTGGAAGGGTTTAGACCCACTGACAATGAATGAATGGCAATATAGTTCCAAATCAAGGTGGTGTGTGGCTTAGATGGGATCTTTCAGGTGATGCCATTTTTGTGCATCTGCTGTCCTTGCCCCTCTAGGTGGTAGCAGTGGTGGGTTTGGAAGATGCTGTCGGAGAAGCCTTGGCGAGTTGCTGCAGTGCATCTTGTAAATGGTACACACGGCTGCTACTGTGCGTCAGTGGTGGAGGGAGTTAATGTTGCTGGTGGTGGATGAGGTGACTATCAAGCAGGTGTTTTGTCCTGGATGGTATCAAGCTTCTTGAGTATTGTTGGAGCTGCGCTCATCCAGGCAAGTGGAGAATATTCCATCACACTCCTGACTTGTGCCTTGTCAATGCTGGACAGGCTTTGGGGTGTCAGGACATCAGTTACCTGCTGCAGAGGTCCCAGGATTTGACCTTGGCTTTGATGAAGCGGACAATTGCGTTTTGGTATTCTGATCTGTCAGAGGATGTTGTGGCTCCTGTTGTTTGCAGTGCCAATCTCCTTTCCAACCACAACCAACATATGCTGGGCTGGATTCCCTATTCCTGACGCCAACGGAGGATCCGTGGAGTTTCACGTCGGAAAAATCGGCACCACACCCGCACCGATTCTGCCACCAGTGAGGGGCTAGCACCGGTGCCATGTGGAACACCAGCAGAACACACAAAAAATGGGGGGGGGGGGGGGGAATCGCAGGGTCCGTGATGGACACGCGCAGGGCTGACAAGCTGCAGCCACGCGTAGACACGAACAATGATTGTGTCCGAAAAGGTGGCCCTGGATGTGCTGGGCCGCGTCCCCATCCACCCCAATCCCACAGCCCACCTCTTGGCCACCCCCCAATACCCCCCGCAGCTCTGGCAGACGCCCCCGGCCAGCGGCACGAATGTCGGCAAAGGATGGCGGTTCTGGGCACTGTCTGTACGGTCTCTCTGTCCGCAGCCACCACGTCAGGTTCGCGACTGTTGAGAGCACAGGTGGACCGCGCCGTCGGGAACCCTGCCCATTGGAGGCGGAGCATCACGGGTGGGTCCGCTATTGAGATGCGAACGTGGTTGCAACTATGCGAGCTGTTCATCACAATGACGCCGGTTTGGAGGGGGCGGTGCGTCGTGATTCGGTGTCAAACCGCTGCCGGTCTCGATTTCGGCGTCGGGAGCCATTCCCCGCCCGATCGCCGTTTCCGATTTTGGCATCGGCGACAGAGAATCCCGCCCACTGTGTCTAATTTCACCCGCTCCAATGAAATACCTGCTGCCACCTTTAGCTGGTAGCACTGATCCCCGATCGCTCTCCTAGCCCACCTTGTGCTTGCGTTCAAAATTACCACCATTTGATGACCTCGCAAAAAGGAAATGTGATCCAGCCCTATTAATTAGCTAAACTGGTGCATTGCTTTCTGATTGGTAATTGCACATAACCTTGTTAAACCCGCACTGAAAGTAGGAAATGTTAGCTGGATAACACTCAGATAGATGTGCCCTTAACCTCCGAACTGACCTCGGTGGAATTACTGACAATCTGTCGAGAGTTGGTTTGCTATGAACAAAGCTGATAATGGGTTATTGTGCTGGGTTTTATTGCGCAAGAAAATATGTTGAGTTAATTTTATGGAGTAAATGCTCCCAGCGCAAGGCTTTGTACAATGAATGTGCATCTCTTCAAATTGTGTACAGCAATAGTTTCTCAGTCTGGATAGGGAATTGTGTGGGAATGCATGGATAAATGTCTCTGTTTAAATTCCCAACGTAAGCTTGTGGCCTGCACTGGGAATTCTAAATTCCAGGACAAGCCCATTCTATAAATGAGTCATTTTGCATTGGTTCATTGCAAAATCGTACGTTGTGCATGTCCCAACTGAACGAGTCTATCATCAGCAGGTCATAAACCCTTCTTTGGAAAGAACACATCATTGCTTCCTCATCTTTGGAACCAACCCTGGATTAGCAAAGGTAGAGATTGACAGCACCTGACACGTTCCAGACATAACCACTCCTTTGACAGATGTATAGAAAGTATTCAATTCCACAAACACCCACTCATGTCAAATGATCCCAGCTGTATATGTGCACGTACTATATGAAACAGATGGAACGCGTTTAAAGTTTCTGAGGAGGCAGTGGAGGTTTTCGCTTCCGTTTTGGCCACTTAAGGCCTGGCTTTTGCCTTCATGTGGTGTCCAATGATGTGAGTAACTCTTGATCCACCTGCTCTGCGTGGGGTCTCCAAGGGGTCTGGTGCCTGGTTTGGGGTTAGTGCTTCACGGGTCCTCCTGGCTGGGGTATAAGTAATGTTTCCTCGGAGGGCAAGCCTTGCTGGAGTCGCAGCTGGCAGTGGGTGGGAGCGGGTAAATTCACAGGGTCAGCACAGGTGGCAGCTGCAAGGTCCCAGAGTGGGGTCCCCTGAAACGCCAGGCTGAATGGGCAGTGGGTGGTCTCTGACATGAGGGCAAGTAGACCCTGACACAAAGGGGACAAAGAGTGCAGTCACATTGATCTCCCACCCTCAGGCTGTGAAGTGCAGCCGCAGGGCAGGAGCTGTGTGGATGGGCAACATCAATGGTCATGGAATCCAAGCTCTCAGGGATATGATCAGGGTTGTCTGGCTACTCAAGATGGGATGTCCGTTTTATCCGCAACCCATGAGAACTCAGAGAATACAGGTTAAAATTAAGGGTCACCAGCTTCCGGTACTTGGGGGTACTGGTGGTGGGAGAGTGGGGGACGATTACGGAAGCTGAATTACACAGCTTGGTGGGGAGGGTCAAGGCTGCCCTGTAGAGGTAGGACAGCCTCCCGCTAATGCTCATGGGTCGAGTTCAGTCGGTTAGAATGAATATACTGCCTAGATTCCTATTCCAGTTCCAGTGCTTCTCAGTATTTCTGCCCAAATCATCTTTTCAAAAGGTAGGCTGGCTTATTACAGGGTTTATCTGAGTGGGCAAGATACAAATGTACAGCATGTGAAGAGTTAATGTTATGTTAAGCTTAGCCACTAGAGGGAGTTAAGGGACAGTACTATAAATTGTGCTGGCTCTTAAGCTAAGAGGAGGAGATATGACTGGAGCTGATGAAGATAAGGTTCATAGTGTATTGCAGAGTTAGTTCAGATATAATAGTTATAGTTAGTAGAAAGGGATAGTGTTAGTGAGTGTAGTTTAATTCTTACATATATGTTTGCTATTCAGGATAAGTGTAGAACTCAAATTTAGTAGTGTTAATAAAATGAGTTTAGTTCTTCAAAAGAGCTTTGTGTATATTTGTGATCACTACGCCGTCCATCCTGGAAACCCCTCACACAGATCACCACAGGCCCGAGGATTTGAAGGTAGTGCTTCAGAGGGAGGGACAGGCGAGGAGGTCTAAATGCTGCCAAATCTATGTTACTATTGGACGGTAAACACGGAGAAGGTGTTGGGGTGGTGCGGGCACCTGGGGGCCCTCTGGGTAAGGATGGGATTGGAGTCAGTTAGGGAGACGAGTTTGGGAGCGTTGTTAATGGCAACACTCCCGGTGTCGCCGATGAAATATTCAACAAATCCTGTGGTGGTAGCCACGCTAAAAATATGCAGGCAGCTCCGCCAACATTTTGAATTGGGGGCAGCCTCGCAGCTGGCTCCCATCCGTGTTAATCACTTATTCAAACCGGCAAGGCTGTATAACACATTTAGTGCCTGGAAGGAGAGAGGATTGGAGAAGGTGGCAGATCTATTTTTGGCGGGGCGGTTCGCTAGCTTGGAGGAGTTAAAGGAGAAACGTGGGCTTTCGGACGCAGGCTGATTTAGATGTCTTCAGTTGAGGAGCTGGGTTAAGCAGATTTTTCATGACTTTTCTGATGCTTCAGCCACCCACCTTGTTGGAACGGATTTAATCCTGTGCAGGATCGGTGCACAGCAGCGTATAGCGGGGGAGGAGTTGAAGGGACGGAGGCAAAATGGATGGAGGAGTTGGGGCCGATACTAGAAGAAGGGGTGTGGTGTGAGGTGTCGAGGGGGGGTGAATGCGATAACGTCTTACCTGTGACTGAGCCTCATTCAGCTAAAGGCAGTTTTTCAAACTTGCCTCACTAAAGCGAGGATGAGCCACTTATTTGAAGGGACGTAAGATATGCGCGAAGGTTGTTCAAGAGAGCCCACACATCACACACACACGTTCTGGCCTGGTCGTGCCCCAGGCAGATGGAGATTTGGGGGTCCTTTTTTGACACCGTGCCGGCGATCCTGAATCAGAGGTGGAGGTGAAGCCCTGCTCGCTGGCGGCGATTTTTTTGGGGGTTTCCGAAGTGCCAGAATTGCGGACGGGCAGCGGCTGCCACCCTGACCTTTGCTTCATTAGTGGCCCAGAGGCGTATCCTACTGGGCTGGAGGATGGCGGCACCGTTAAAGGTTTTGGTGCGGCTCAGTGGTTTGATGGAGTTTGTGCGCCTTGAGAAGAACAAATACACCTTGAGAGTGTCAATTGAGGGGTCTTATCAAAGATGGCGCCCGTTCACAGTGCATTTCAAAGTATTGATCACTGCTAAAGTTTAAGAGAGGAGATGGACTTACTTGTTTACGGGGGGGGGGGGGGGGGGGGGGGGGGGGTTGCTCGGTTGGGGCAGGAGTTGAGAGCCTTTGTAGAAAATATTTGCTGATGGAATCTTGTTACAGAATGTTTGTCATGTTTCATGTCTTTGATATTCTTTTGTATGTAATGTTAAAAATTTTATTAAAATTATTTCCAAAAGAAAACGTTGAGGATCAAGTTGAGTGCAATTTGGAGGCTTGAAATAAATCAGGTGAGCCTCACCTGCCACAGGAGGAAGCCCCTTTCCTAATAGCATGCCTGACCCTTCCTTGACGAGTTGATTATGCCCATTGAGTCAGTAGTGTAATACATGATCCTGCCACTAGTTAACCCTTAAAAGTCAGTCACTGTGGCACAATTGGCCAGCGTGTTCAGCTGTTAACTGATAGGTTGGTGGTTCGAGTCCACCCAGGGGCAGATCTTTTAAGGAACTTTCCCTTTAAGGGACTGCCCCTTTAATTTGCCCCTCAGTTTATTTGATTTAGTTTATTTGGTTATTTATGTTGGTCAAAATCGTTGGAAGCCGAGCCCCCAAGCATTGAACTCCATGGTTTACACTCGCCTCTCGACGAGGCCGTCTGCCTGTGCGGGGGTAAAGGGTGTCGTGCAAGTGCGAGGGAAGCCCACTGCCCCCCCCCCCAACCCCCCACCCACCCACCGATTGCTGAGATGAAGTAATTCCGGGGTGAGCCACTCGGGGCAGGCCACCATGAGGGCAGCGTGACACTCATTCAAAAACATATTTTTTTTCGAAATGGCTGAAGGTGCGGCCATTTTGTTTCTTGCCGGCAGCGGCGGTGTGATGCTTGTCAGCTTTGTGGCCGAGACCAACGCTGGGAAAATATATCGGAAAATTCCGCCCATTCTACACGATGTTTTGTTTCTCATTCTGTGGAGCTCCTGCTGGGCTGGTTTTCCTGCTCATACGACCCGGTTGTCAGTGACCACTCTGTGCGGTTTGTGTGGCACAGCGGCTGCTTGAGTGGGAGTCAGAACCTGCAGTGGGCCTGTTGGGAGGCAAGGCAAAGTGGCCACAAGTAACCTCACCGTGACCCCGGCCTTCCTAATTTTAGCTGCCTGACAATGTCTGACAGAAGCTCGAAGCCGAGAGGAAGGCAGTGTCTGGTTTCCGTCTCACTAATTGGTGATGTAGCCAAGCGTAAGTAACTTGTCTCAGACAGTTCTGTGTCCCACCGCAGCAAAAAACAGGAAAAGCCAGGAATGCCCGTCAGGCCCGGCCACGTCTGTGGAGAGAGGAACGGAGTTAAGGTGGCAGGATGACCTTCTGTCACATCACACCGGCCTCCTGGTCCAATTATGGGTGACGGGTTGCAGCCTGATATGGCTGGCCCAGTCTGAAACCTCAGCAGTGCCACAGGCAGAGGTTGGCGTTGCTGAGGAAGGTAAGAGACCTCAGAGTCACCTCACAATGGAGGTACGCTTGCAGGTTGGTGAAAATTAGAGGGCGCGATTGAATGGCCTCATCATGCCCGAGCTGGTGATGAGACAAGGCTCTCATGAGATTCGCGAAATTCGAAACAAAGAACAAAGAAACGGACAGCACAGGAACAGGCCCTTCGGCCCTCCAAGCCCTTGCCGACCACGCTGCCCGTCTAAACTAAAATCTTCTACACTTCTAGGGGTCCGTATCCCTCTATTCCCGTCCTATTCATGTATTTGTCAAGATGCCCCTTAAATGTCACTATCATCCCTGCTTCCACCACCTCCTCCGGCAGCGAGTTCCAGGCACCCACTACCCTCTGTGTAAAAAACATGCCTCGTACATCTCCTCTAAACCTTGTCCCTCGCACTTTAAACCTATGTCCCCTAGTAATTGACCCCTCTACCCTGGGGAAAAGCCTCTGACTATCCACTCTGTCTATGCCCCACATAATTTCGTAGACCTCTATCAAGTCACCCCTCTTTTTTTTAAAATTTAGAGTACTCAATTCATTTTTTCCAATTAAGGGGCAATTTAGCGTGGCCTTTCCACCTATCTTTATCCTCAGGTTATTATCCAATTCTACATTCCAGATCCTAACCACTCTGCCGGTTTGTTCTCATGCTTCTTTCGCAAGTCACCTTGATCTTGTTGCCAACGGGAACACTTTGTCCCCGTCTCCAGATGATTTTGAACACCTCCCTCAAATCTCCTCTGGAACCATTCTCGTGAATCTGTTCTTCAGCCTTTCTTAAGTCTTCACACCCTTCCTAAAGTGTTTTTTTTTAAATTTGTTCATGGGATGTGGGCCTCACAGGCTGTACCAGTACTTATTGACCATCCCTAATTGTCCTTGAGGGGGCAATTAAGAGTTAACCACGTTGATGTGAATCTGGTGTCATGTGTAGGCCAGACCAGGTAAGGACGGCGGATTTCCCTAAAGGACTTTAGTGAACCAGATGGGTTTTTACGACAATCGACAATGGATTCACGGTCATCATTAGACTTTAATTCCAGATTTTTATTTAATTCAAGTTTCACAATCTGCAGTGATGGGATTTGAACCTGGGTCCCCAGGGCATTACTCTGGTTCACTAGCACAGTGACAATACCACTACGCCACCGCCTCCCCGTGGAGTCCCGAATTAGACACAATACTCTCGTTGAGGTTGAATCAGTGTTTTATATCAGTCCGTCCTTTTGAGCTCTTGTTTATAAAGTCCGGTTTCTATTTGCTTTGTTAATTGTTTTTACAATGTGTTCAGCACCTGGGCAGCCCATTTCTCAAACAGAACCTACAACAAGTGTAGGGCCCTTACTTTAATGTTTTAAAAAATAGAATTTACCCAGTAAGGAACAATGCCAGCACCCACTCACAACAACCTGCATTTATGTAGCAACTTTGACACGGTAAAACTTCCCAAAGTGCTTTGCAGTGGCGCCATCCAACAAAATATCTCATGGAGCCACATTAAGGAGATATAAGGTGAAGTGACCAAAAGCTTGGGCGAAGAGTTACATTTTAAGGAGCATCTTAAAGGAGAGTGAGGTGTAAAGACAGCAGTTGAGGAGGGGGGGAGGGGGGGAGGTGATTACAGAGATGGGGAGGAGGCGGGTCCGGGGGGGGGGGGGGGGGGGGGGGGGGGGGGGGGGGGAAGGCCTTGGAAGGATTTGAGATCCAGGATGAAAAGTTTAACATCAAAGTGTTGCCTCAACGGGAGGCAATGTAGGTCGTCGAGCACGGGGGGGGGGGGGGGGGGTCAATGGGCAAACAGAGGTTGGCCCGAGTTAAGGTTCGGCAGCTGAGTTTTGGGTGACCAGTTTAAGGAGGGTGGCAGACGAATGGCCAGACAGGAGTGTGTTGGAAAAGACAAGTCTGGATGCAACAAAGGTGTGGATGAGGCTTTCAACAGGTAGGGCGGAGAAGAGCGAGGTTAAGGAGGGGGAAATGGCTTTGCCAAGTTGTCCGGCCTCTGCAGCCTCTGCTTTCACAGCCAAAATGGCTGAGCAACGCAAGCGAGACTATTGGCAAAGGTTTGCAGTGATTTACGTGATGGTAGGTGAGCAGCCCTTTAAAGACCGCTCAGACTGGCCGTTCATCGCCATGTACCATTTGCAATTTTTGATTTACGCTGTAGCAGCAGCAATACTGGAGGCACGGTGGCACAGTGGTTAGCACTGCTGCCTCACAGCGATGGGGACCCCAGTTCCGTTTTAGCCTTGGGTGACTGTGTGGAGTTTGCACTTTCTACCCGGGTCTGCGTGGGTTTCCTCCGGGTGCCCCGGTTTCCTCCCACAGTCCGAAGGTGTGCAGGTTAGATAGACCGGCAATGCTAAATTGCCCTTAGTGTTCAGGGATATGCAGGTTAGGTAGGTTACAGCGTTACGAGGATGGAGTGGGATGAGCAGTGGAGTGGGTCTGGGTAGAGAGTTCTTTAGGAGGGTTAGTGCAGAGGCCGAATGGCCTCCTTCTACACTGTAGGGATTTTTTGGATCCTATGAAAAATGGTCTAATTGCACTACTTTCAAAGATTCATAGATTATCATAGAATTTACAGTGCAGAAGGAGGCATTCGGCCCATCGAGTCTGCAGCGGCTCTTGGAAAGAGCACCCTACCCAAGGTCAACACCTCCACCTTATCCCCATAACCCAGTAACCCCACCCAACACTAAGGGCAATTATGGACACTAAGGGCAATTGATCATGGCCAATCCACCTAACCTGCACATCTTTGGACTGCGGGAGGAAACCGGAGCACCCGGAGGAAACCCACGCACACACGGGGAGGATGTACAGACTCCGCACAGACAGTGACCCAAGCCGGAATCGAACCTGGGACCCTGGAGCTGTGAAGAAATTGTGCTATCCACAATGCTACCGTGCTGCCACACGGAACAAAGATATCTCTTTGTTCCTTGTATATTTCCAGTGGGATGGGGACCGGCTAATTCAAGGTGTCCTAAAAAACTGCAACAGATTGAGATGCCTCTGGCTGTAAGATGACCATTTCTTCCCCCTCTCTCCCCTGCTCAATTTTTCTTCTGCCCCTGTACAATCAAACTCACACTAAGAGAACTGGGCTGGCAGGGTATTGGCCTCAAATTGTGTTCCCAACTTGTTGGGAACTTGTGCTGGTAAAATGTACCTTATAATCTAAAATGCCTCAAGGTGTTTAAGCTGTCTGGTTTTGGAAATGAGAATTGATTGCAAGAGGTTTTTTCCTAGACAGTAACAGCTTGATCCGGCGTGGTCATTAGGGATTACTGCCGCAACACTTCACATTTCAGGCAAGGTTCAGTTGTACACCGATCACACAGGGAGAGCCAATTTAAATTGTAGACAATGGGTTATTGTGGGATTTGCTTAATGAGCGACATTGAGGAGCCAGCATATTGTCAAGCGATCGTTCCAGATTTGTTTCTGTGGGATCTAAAATACAGGATCACAGTGTTAGGATAAGGGGGGGGTGACCATTTAGGGCTGAGTTGAGGAAAGATTTCTACACTGTGAATCTTCAGAATTCTCCTCCCCAAAGGGTTGTGAATGTTTCACCGTTGAATACGTTTCAGATTCTGACAGATTCTCGCAGGTCTCGCAGGGAATTGAGGGATATGGGGGCAGGCAGGAGTTGAAGTCAAAGATCCAGACACGATCATACTGAATGGTGGAACAGGCTCAAAGGGCCGAGTGGTCCAACCCCCCTCATATTTCTTATGTACATGTAGGCCCCTCCCGATGTCATTTCTTGGTGCAAAGTCCTGTTCCAGAGCAGAATGACATGTTTTTTTCTCTCAGTAGGTAAAGTGCAAAGCTTGCAATGGTTATTCGTTGGGGGCATTTTGAAGCCAAACATATTTATTAATGGTTGTTTTGCAATACAGACCTTGATTATCGCTGAAAAAAGAAACATGCTGTCGAAGCTTTTCTACTTGCACGCATCAGGACAAAATCGTGACAAGACCAAACCTCAAAGGGAAGAGCAATTTATACTTCATGAGAAAAGGTGTTGATTGGTTGGCAAGAGGACTCTGATTGGTTGAGATGTTGCCATGGAGGATGCACCAGGAAAGAATTATCCCCAAGCCCAGGCATCTAGACTCTCAGTTAACTGTTAAGAATAATTGTTGCCTAGTGTTGTTTCCTGTTGAAATGTGGCATTCTTGAGGTTCTGTACAAGACAAAAATCTTTGACAATATGTCTCTTCCCTCAGCAATATTCTTCAATAAGATGTTGGAGTTCAGTGTGAATTCTTTTGAGGTAGAATATTGCATTCAGAAGTGACAGGAGTACACAAAGGACCTATTTGAGGGTATCATTTTTCAGGCCGTAGCATTAGCCTTTATTACAAGAGGAGATGGACTGTAAAAGTAGGCAAGTCTTGTTACAAATGCGCAGGCCTTAGCTGAGACCACATCTGGAATTCTGTGTAAAGTTTTGGTCCCCTTGTTTAGGGTGAGTTGTTCATGCATTGGAGGCAATGTTATATTCAATTGTTCGGCGTTTGATTGCAGGTGTCTGTTGGCCGCACATTGTGTGCTGGTGGTCAGGCCTGTAGGCTTGGTTACAAAGAAACATAAAGCAAACAGAAAGTATGTGAAGGCAAAACTTTTAACAAAGCATTGAAGTAAAGCACCTGTTCGCACATTGAAACTGTTGTCATCTCTGCCTATCTCAGAGGCACAAAACGCAATAGGCAGTTCAGAGACGGTTCACTCGATTGATTCCTGGGATGAAGAAGTTTGTCTTATGAGGAAATGTTGAGCAGGTACTCATTAAATTGTAAATAAATGTGAGGTAGTTTATTGAAAGAGATGAGATTCTCATAGATTATCACAGATTATCATAGAATTTACAGTGCAGAAGGAGGCCATTCGGCCCATCGAGTCTGCACCGGCTCTTGGAAAGAGCACCCTACCCAAGTCAACACCTCCACCCTGTCCCCATAACCCAGTAACCCCACCCAACACTAGGGGCAATTTTGGACACTAAGGGCAATTTATCATGGCCAATCTACCTAACCGGCACATCTTTTGGACGGTGGGAGGAAACCGGAGCACCCGGAGGAAACCCACGCAGACACGGGGAGGATGTGCAGACTCCGCACAGACAGTGACCCAAGCCGGAATCGAACCTGGGACCCTGGAGCTGTGGAGCAATTGTGCTACCCACAATGCTACCGTGCTGCCCTGGGGAAGTTCTGGGGAAACTTGACAGCACAGATGCCGAGAGGATGTTTTCTCAATTGGGGGCAAATCTAGACCTCGGGGTCGCAATTTCAAAACAAGGGGTCTTCCATTTATGAGGTGATGGGAGGAATTTACCTCTCTGAGTGTCATGAATCGATGAATTCTCTAACCCAGAGATCTGTAGAGGCTCATGGGTCATTGAATATATTCAAGGCTGAATTGGACAGATTTTTGATCAACAAACGTTGTGGAGGGGGGAAGAGGCAGGAAAGTGGCCACATCGGGTCAGCCATGATGTTATTGAATGGCGGAGCTTGAGTGAGGTGCCAGTTGGCGTATGTCTCCCCCTGTTTCTTAAGTTCTTGTGTTATTGTGCCTCCGATGCCTGACCGGAAATTGGGATGAACCGTTGTTCAGACATGAGGGGCAGCCACCTAAGCTTGACATTTGGTCACTGTGGTGTTCTTTGTGTTGCTTAGTTCAGGATGGTTGGCGTAGTGTTCACAAAGACCATAAGATAGCTTGAACTTAAACAAAGCTAAAAAATTAATTAACACAACTAATTTAGATTGGACACTTATTTCTAAATAATACACAGTTGATTTTAAACATGTAAACTACACTCATCTACAACTAATCTTAATACTGGCATAAACTATGATCTGCTCTAACTCACACCAATAATACTTCTGTCTGTCTCTAGCTAACTTCTGGACTATGCTCACCCCACAAGGCTTAGCATCAATGACTTATATACGTCTATCTGTAGCTCCCTCTAGTGGCTACTCTAGACATTTCATTAACCCTTGCAGTTCTTACAGTTATGATAATACCACAGTCACCTCAGTAGGCTAATGAGGGCTGGCATTCTCTTTAGCAAGGAGTTCCAATTAATTGAATTAAAAAGGGCGCTCTTCCATTAATATGCAGCATGCAAGCGATCACTACAAAGAGGCGAGGTGGGTAAATACTAAGTTCTCTGATTGCTCATCACTGATCTCATCCTCAGGCAATCCACCTTAGTTTGAAGCCGAACAAGGCCCAAGGTCTGGTTGCTGGGAGACTATAGTTGCTCAATGTTAGACATGTCCTCACTGGGGCCTCACGAGCTGCCCAGGTGATGCCGTCAACATGTATACAAGCCTCAAGAAGAAATAAGGGTGCAGTGAAGCGATAGGGGAATTTTCCTACTCCCAGTGCAGTGCCCACGGGCAGTATTCATTTTTATAGACTTTGAGAACACGAGCATGCATTTCTCATGGAGATTATGGGCGCCATTTAATGAAAAAAAAAGTATCCTGTTTTGGACACGAATAGCGGGGTGTTTCTCAAAGCCTGCAGTACCAAGATCGACCTCGCTATCAGAGGGGGCTCTGTTTTAGTCTTGGGTCTCGAGGCGGAACACCCCGTCGAGGCCGCGCTTACCTCACTTCCTGTACTGCCGCGCTCAGCTTCCTGTTCGTCAGTGCAGGACGGGATCAGGAGCACCAGTTTTAAATCCCATCCTGATCTCTCATCTCCCTCAGCCTCCGCATGGGGGCCTCTGGACTCTTCCCCCCCCCCCCCCCCCCCCCCCGCCCACCACCCCCAACCTTCCTCTTCGAGGGTCCTCAAGCCACTCCCTCACCTCACCTCTTAAGGGCCGGACACTACCGGGCCCAATCCCTGGCATGGGGAACCTGGCACCCGGGCACCTTGGCACTGCCAGCCTGGCAGTCTGGTAGCCAGCAGGCCGTGCCAAGATACCAACCCTCCCAGAGTCCGATCACCCGGAGGCCTCTGATGGCCTATGAGGCCCCCTCCAGGAGCTGTTACACCTGGTCAACATTTGCGCTATGGTGGCGTCTCCCAGGTGTGGCCGTTCGTTCTCGGGCCGCGGGATAATCGGGCGCAGACATATTTAAATGAGCCAAATTGCTCATTTGAATATGTTAATCTGGATTTCGACGCCACGCGAGACCTCGCTCGGTCCCATAAGGCTTCCCGAGCGTCGCAAATCACGCAAGAGACCTCTCAGGCGATGTAACGATCTCAATGCGTCACCTAGTCGGGTGAAACAAGGTTATTCGATCGCGCGCTATGTGTGATGTGTACTCCAGGATCCTGTAATGGTAGGTGATAGATTCAGGGAAATCAGTTTTCTTGGAAATGATGCCATTTAAAAGGTGTGTTTCAAAGCTCTTAGGTTTCAGACCATACTTGATGTAATGCATTTCATGAAGGTCAGAGCAGTAACCCAGGAGACACCAAGATAGCTAAACAGGTTTATTTTAACTTAAAAGATAAAGCTGCTGTTGCAGCGCACAAATAGATGTCCCAGCCCGGGACTATTGGAACTTCCGCTCCTGATCTGGGAGCAGCATTTAAAAGGCTCACTAATGGGTGCCAGGTAGGCGGGCTCCTGCCCGCTATGATGGGATCTGGTATTCCACCAGTCCCACGGGGAGATCGATTAGTGACCCCCTGTGGCCCTCCTGAGGATCATTGCAGTCAGCTACCCAAAGGTTCCACTTTATCGTGTGCGGATTGGGAAGAAGTTGGCAGCGAGCAGCACCTCCCACTGGTGACATCAGGGACGCGATTCTCCGAGGCCGCGCCGGTTGGGAGAATCGCCGGCCGCGCCGTTATCTCGTGCGACGCCGTCCCGCCATTCTCCCAGCCGGTGAGAACGGCCCCATCGAGTTCTGCGCCGCGCCAGCCGGAGAACCGCCCAAGAAACTCAAAACGGCGATGCTCCGGTACTCCCACTGTTCACCGGCCCGGATGGGCCGAGCGGCCGCTCCGACACGACAGGTTCCCGCCGGCGCCATCCACACCTGGTCGCTGCCGGCGGGAACTGTGCGGAAACGCTGGGGGGGGGGGGGGGGGGGGGGGGGGGGGGGCCTGTGGGGGGGGGGGGGGGAGGGGAGTTCCTTCACGGGGGGGGGGGGGTGTCTCCGATGGGGTCTGGCCCGCGATCGGGGCTCACTGATCGGCGGGCCGACCTCTTTAAAGGAGGACCTCCTTTCCTCCGCCGCCCCGCAAGATCCATCCGCCATCTTCCTGCGGGGCAGCCTCAGGGAGGACGGCAACGGCCTCCTAGCCCCCCCCCCCCCCCCCCCCGGGGTGGGAGAATAGGGGGCTGGGAGCGGGCTCCGACGCCGGAGTGAAACACTCGGTTGTCACTCCGGCGTCGAGACTTTGTCTCCATTTGGGAGAATCGCGCCCCTTGTGTTTGCACTGTAAGTGCAGTCAAATCTGACAACACAATATGGTTTTCAGCTCAATTCTTTTATTGTATTCAACCAAGTCTTTGACACATGCAATGTCTTTAAGCAGCACATGCAGAGATATAAATGCAATTGCCCTGTTTTATTCCCCCCTGGGTAGAGTTGTGACCTTTCAACCCTGACCCTTGCTACCAATTGTGATGGAAAAGGCAAGATCTTTATCAGGATCTAGTCACTCGCACCATCCTAGATCAGCGCTGTTCAAACATTGTCCCATCCCAGTGTGCTTCATTTATGAGAGTTGTGTGGAAGGGGGTAGGGTGGAGCCTTCAGATGTTAAGTTGGGGAGTGGGGGCTTTTTAGTTTTAGTTGTTGATGGGGACAGGGGTGGTGGAAGGGGAACAGGCTTTGAGTGTGGGAGGAGTTGATGAAAGGTCAAATATAAAATCATGACCTACCTTTTCGCAAACCTTTAGGCAGCAGTCGATTAGGCCCTGCCCACCAACACAAAACAAATGCAACCTGTCAGAAATCAGCCCAAACTCCATGTGGAGCTCGCGACTCCAAAATCTCATCTCCAGACCCCAGAGGGGGTCGCGACCCACGGAACAGAAATTCCTCCGGTTCCTCCCACCGCTGGGTTCTTCCAGTCATGCCGAAGTCAATGGACTTTTAGCCGGCTCACCGCAAATGCCACCGCCAATTTGGTAAGCCCTGTCCTAGATGATTGTAATCTGATATCAATCATTGTGAAGAAAACCCTCAGGAATGAGGTGGCTGCTATGAAACAGTAGCTGCCACATTAGCCAGACATGTAACTAATTGTCTTGGTCACATTTGTCCCACTTCCTATCGACACCTTAGAGATCATTGCGGTGATATGTATATGCATAGCAATGTATATAGTTGGATGTACGAACTCCACAGATCAGCAGTTGGTAGTAAGTGGTACTAGAGGACAGTCGCATTAAAAGTAGCTCCAGGAGAATTCACTTATTCATTTCCTTTTGTATCATTGTCCGTTTGTTATCTTTCCACGTGTTAATAAACTATCTTGCTAGTCAAAGAACTAGATGTTCGGTGTGCATCTTTACCACGGCCACAACACAGAACATAACAACAGGCATGAGTCGCATGTCCTACACTTTCAGCAGAAGTGCAATCAGCGTAATTGTACCCCGATACACTAAAACTAAAACATCCTGGAAATGAATACTTTTCACCATTTCATTATTTCTAGTCTTGGGGCAAATCCAACAGCCCGTTGTATGTAAAAAGAAAGCAAAAACTGTTTGAGATTAAGCAAATCCTAATCCAATCCATATATGTGTATAAGGATAGTGTGTTAATTATATGTGAATTGTATTTAACTGTATGCAGGAGGTGGTCATTTCAGCCCCTAGAAATAGACAGGGACTGAGACTGAAAATGCGCTTATTGGGTTAAGGCTGTGATTTCAAATAAAATAAAAGCTTATAAAATATATGTAAAGATTGTCTCCTGTTCTATCCTTCACCAGCTGGCTTTCTGGATTATTAACTTGAATATTTTAAACCAAGCAATAGTTAAAACTGCCGTAACAATGAGATCCCAGGCCAAATTTCATGTACCTCCAGCAGGCTAGTAAAATTGGGGTGGGGGCCCATCCCCCCCATCCCCCCCATCCCCCAACCCAGCACCTTCCCATCCCCTCCCGAGCTCCCCCCATAATACGGAGGGTCAGGCAGGTGCTGAAATCGACAGCGTGGCCACCATATTTAAATGAACAATTGAGGGTCAATTGGGCTTGTTTTCAAGCTATTTGACTCTGATAATATGCTATCCACTCCGTAAAATCAGCAACACGGTAGCACAAGTGGATAGCACTGTGGCTTCACAGCTTCAGGGTCCCAGGTTCGATTCCCCGCTGGGTCACTGTCTGTGCGGAGTCTGCACGTTCTCCCTGTGTCTGCGTGGGTTTCCTCCGGGTGCTCCGGTTTCCTCCCACAGTCCAAAAACGTGCAGGTTAGGTGGATTGGCCGTGATCAATTGCCCTTACTGACCAAAATGGTTAGGAGGGTTATTGGGTTACGGGGATAGGGTGGAAGTGAGGGTTTAAGTGGGCCGGTGCAGACTCGATGGGCCAAATGGCCTCCTTCTGCACTGTATGTTCTATGTAAAATGTTTAACGTGTGCAGGAGGGTGGGAACGAGAAGCCCATTTAAAAAAAAAATGAAAATGAAATGAAAATCGCTTATTGGCACGAGTAGGCTTCAATGAAGTTACTGTGAAAAGCCCCTAGTCGCCACATTCCGGCGCCTGTCCGGGGAGGCTGGTACGGGAATCGAACCGTGCTGCTAGCCTGCTTGGTCTGCTTTAAAAGCCAGCGATTTAGCCGAGTGAGCTAAACCAGTCGAAATGTCGAAAGGACGGGAAGGAAGGGGGGAGGGTGACTCCTCAGGGGCTGTCCTTGGCTGATAGCGGAACGCCCCCCCCCACTAGGTTGAAGGCTGGAATACCGTCCACTTGTCTGAAAGTACTCTCTTGACCCCAAGCGACCAGAAATCCATCCGCCCCAATCTTAAATCTATTCAATGAAGGAGCTTCTATAATCCTCTGCGGTAGAAAATTCTAAAGATTCAAAACTCTTTGAGCATCCGGAATGCTTGCCTTCATTGGACGAGGGATCGAGTATAAGAACTGGCAAGTCATGCTACAGTTGTATAAAACCTTGGTAAGGCCGCATTTGGAATATTACGCACACTTCTGGTCGACACACTACCAGAAGGATGTGGAGGCTTTGGAGAGGGTGCAGAGGAGATTTACCAGGATGTTGCCTGGTCTGGAGGGTGTTAGCTATGCGGAGGGGCTGAATAGACTCGGATTGTTTTCATTAGAAAGACGGAGGTTGAGGGGTGACTTGATAGAGGTCTACAAGATTAGGAGGGGCATGGATAGAGTGGATAGGCAGGCACTCTTCCCCAGGGTGGAGGGGTCAGTCACCAGGGGGCATAGGTATAAAGTCCATGGGGCAAAGTTTAGAGGAGATGTGTGAGGCACGTTTTTTACGCAGAGGGTGGTGAGTGCCTGGAACGTGTTGCCAGGGGAGGTTATGGAAGCAGATACATTAACGGCATTCAAAAGGCATCTTGACAAACACATGGATAGGATGGATATAGAGGGATACGGCACAAGGAATTGCTGAGGGCTTTGGCCAAGGGTGGTATCATGACTGGTACAGGCTTGGAGGGCCGAAGGGCCTGTTCCTGTGCTGTATTGTTCTTTGTTTGAAGTAATTTCTCCTCATTCAGTCCTAAGTGATCAGTCCCTCACCCTCAGACTGTGCCCCCCCCCCCCCCCCCCCCCCCCGTGTTTTAGATTCCCCTATTCCCCTGATGGGCAGTTGAGGACCAGGAGGCATTATCTAAAAGTGACAGACAGGCCCTTCAGGAGTGAAATTAGGAAACACCACTTCATACAATGGGTGGTAGAGAATTCACAACTTTCTTTCAGAATGGAACTTGATGCTCGATCGATTGAAAACTGTAGATTTGAGATTGCTAGCATGTTTGAAGCAAAGTTATTAAGGGACCTGAGGCAAAGGCCAGCGCATGGTGTTGGGTCACAGGTCAGCCATTGTCTCAATGAATGGTTGAACAGGCTTGAGAGGCCAAATAGCTTCCTTGTGTCCCGCTGTTGTCAGTTACGCCGTGGCATTTGATTCAGAGTGGCATAAGCAGGGTCCTCCGAGCAGGTATCCAGCTTCCTCTTTCAGTGACATTAAGGGTGAGGCACGTTAGTTGGAGATGAGAAGAACGAGGCTTGAAATATCTTCAAAATTGGAAGAAGAAGCTTTTTTAATGATATGTCACCTGTCAGCAGGTATGGCTGGCTCATTTTGGCAACAATAGTTGTGTTTATTAGTAAAACTGATACAATGGGGGCAGCACGGTGGCACAGTGGTCAGCACTGCGGCCTCACAGCAACAGGGACCCCCCCCCCCGTCGCCAGTTCAATTCTGACCTTATCCGTGTGGCGTTTGTACAGTCTTCCCGTGTCTGCGTGCATTTCCTCCGGGTGCTCCGGTTTCCTCCCACAATCGAAAGTTGCACAGGTTAGGTGGATTGGCCATGTAAATTGCCCTTTAGTGTGCAAAGATGTGTGGTCACGTTACGGGGATAGGGCGGGTGAGTGGGGCCTAAGGAGGGTGTTCTTTCGGAGGGTTGGTACAGACTTGATGGGCTGAATGGCCTTCTTCTGCACTGCAGCGATTCCATGATCCGATTCTATGACACAGATATTTTTCGAAGAGGCCTACATGTTACTTCATCGTGTCACAGTTGAGCTATTCACCATGGTTGCTTTTTACAGTACAATCAACATGACTGAATATCTTTAATATTCCATTGTTATTTCCTGGTGAAAGTTATATCCTTCACTGTAGCATAAATTTACATCAGTAACAAATAGCAACTCTGCCCCTTTCCTGGTGAAAAAAAACCCAAAGCACACCACATTGGCACAGATACGGTGACAGGGCCACAGCAGAAGAGGCCAAAAAGCTTTCCTGGAAAGGTGGTATTCATGGAAGGTCTTAAACCAGGAGAAGGGGGGTTCCACAGAGTGTCAGGCAATGATCATCTTCAACAAAAGAGGGTCCAACCACCACCCAATGAGGTGGGGGCTGGTTTAGCTCAGTTGTCTGGACAGCTGGTACATGATGCAGAGCGAGACCAGCAGCGTGGGTTCAATTCCCATACCGGCTGAGGTTATTCATAGACATAGAATTTAGACATAGAATTTACAGTGCAGAAGGAGGCCATTCGGCCCATCGAGTCTGCACCAGCTCTTGGAAAGAGCACCCTACCCCCTAGCCAAGGTCAACACCTCCACCCTATCCCCATAACTCAGTAACCCCACCCAACACTAAGGGCAATTTTGGACACTAAGGGCAATTTATCATGGCCAATCCACCTAACCCGCACATCTTTGGACTGTGGGAATAAACCAGAGCACCCGGAGGAAACCCACGCAGACACGGGGAGGATGTGCAGACTCCGCACAGACAGTGACCCAAGCTGGAATCGAACCTGGGACCCTGGAGCTGTGAAGCGATTGTGCTATCCACAATGCTACCGTGCTGCCGCCTTCTCAACCTTGCCCCTCGCCTGAGGTGTGGTGATCCTCAGATTAAACGACCACCTGTCAGCTCTCCCCCCTCAAAGGGGAAAGCAGCCTGTGGTCAACTGGGGCCTTGGCAACTTTATGACATCCAACGGCTTTATCGAATTGTCCACGTCAATATCATATCAAAACCTCAGCTGGACCAGCCCCATGACTCATGGGGCAACTCGAAACTGGGTATTCTGTGGGGAGATCCCGACATCCCTAAGCATCTGGACAACCTACAAGTAACATTCGTGCCACACAAGTGCCAGACAATGACCATCTCCATGCGGATCAAACCATGTCTTCTGGTGATCCATAAGGATTTAGAAGAAGGCCATTCAGCCCTAAAAGCCATTCAATATGATGATGGCTGATCTGTTGTACGCTCAACTCCAATTTCCATTGTTCCCCATCTTCAACACAGCGGTTACCTTTGAGCAGAAACTTAGCTGGATTTAAATATTGAAACCATTTAAATACTGTGGCTATAAAAGCAGGTTCGTTTCTGGCAATCCTGCGATGAGCAACTCATCTCCTGACTCCTCAAAGCCTGTCCACCATCTACAAGGCACGAGTCAGGAGTGTGATGGAATACTCTCCACTTGCCTGGATGAGTGCAAATGGTGCACTAACGAGGAAAGGAAACTTCCGGATCCAAATTGTTTCTCGTTGCCCTGGTTACGGCAGCTGGCAATTTTTAGGGAAGCAGGATCTAAGCGGCGGTCCATAACGAGACTGAAAATGTCCAATTGGGAGGAGCTTGACCAAAGGACAACGGGACCAATTTGGGCCTCTGCTGTCCGGCCTAGATGTGATTCCACCCCCCCCCCCCCCCCCACCGCACCCCCCCCCCCACCGCACCCCCCCCCTCCACCCCCCTCCACCCCCCCTCCCCCCTCCACCACCCCCCCTCCCCCCCTCCCCCCTCCACCACCCCCCCACCCCCCCTCCACCACCCCCCCACCGCACCCCCCCCACCGCACCCCCCCCACCACCCCCTTGCACCCCCCGCACCCCCCCTCCACCCCCCTCCACCCCCCTCTACCCCCTCCCACCCCTCCTCCACCCCCCTCCCCCCCTCCCCCCCTCCACCACCCCCCCTCCCCCCTCCCCCCCTCCACCCCTCCCCCCCTCCACCACCCCCCCTCCCCCCCTCCCCCCCTCCACCACCCCCCCAACCCCCCTCCACCACCCCCCCACCCCCCTCCACCCCTCCACCACCCCCCCACCCCCCCCTCCACCACCACCCCACCGCACCCCCCCCACCGCACCCCCCCCACCGCACCCCCCCACCACCCCCTTGCACCCCCCCGCACCCCCCCTCCACCCCCCTCCACCCCCCTCCCACCCTCCTCCACCCCCGTCCCCCCTCCCCCCCTCCACCACCCCCCCGTCCCCCCCTCCACCACCCCCCCCGTCCCCCCCCTCCCCCCCTCCACCACCCCCCCCTCCCCCCCTCCCCCCCTCCACCACCCCCCCTCCCCCCCTCCCCCCCTCCACCACCCCCCGTCCCCCCCTCCACCACCCCCCCTCCCCCCCCCCCCCCCTCCCCCCCTCCACCACCCCCCGCCCCCCCTCCCCTCCCCCCCCTCCTCCCCCCCTCCCCCCTCCACCACCCCCCGCCCCCCCTCCCCTCCCCCCCTCCCCCCCTCCACCACCCCCCGCCCCCCCTCCCCTCCCCCCCTCCCCCCCCTCCCCTCCCCCCCTCCCCCCCCTCCCCTCCCCCCCTCCCCCCCCTCCCCTCCCCCCCCTCCCCCCCTCCCCTCCCCCCCTCCCCTCCCCCCCTCCCCCCTCCCCTCCCCCCCTCCCCTCCCCCCCTCCCCTCCCCCCCTCCCCCCCTCCCCCCCTCCCCCCCTCCCCCCTCCCCCCCTCCCCCTCCCCCCTCCCCCCTCCTCCCCCCCTCCCCCCCCCCTCCTCCCCCCCCTCCTCCCCCCCCCCTCCTCCCCCCCCCTCCTCCCCCCCCCTCCTCCCCCCCCTCCTCCTCCCCCCTCTCCTCCCCCCCCTCCCCCCCCCCCTCCTCCCCTCCTCCCCCCCTCCTCCCCCCCTCCTCCCCCCCCTCCCCCCCCTCCTCCCCCCCCTCCTCCCCCTCCTCCCCCCCCTCCTCCCCCCCCTCCTCCCCCCCCCCCCTCCCCCCCCTCCTCCCCCCCCTCCCCTCCCCCCCCCTCCCCCCCCTCCTCCCCCCCTCCTCCCCCTCCTCCCCCCCCTCCTCCCCCTCCTCCCCCCCCTCCTCCCCCTCCTCCCCCCCCTCCTCCCCCCTCCCCCCCCCTCCTCCCCCCTCCCCCCCCCTCCTCCCCCCTCCCCCCCTCCTCCCCCCTCCTCCCCCCCCCTCCTCCCCCCTCCCCCCCCTCCCCCCCCTCCCCCTCCACCCCCCCCCCTCCGCCTCCACCCCCCCCCTCCCCCTCCACCCCCCCCTCCCCCTCCACCCCCCCTCCCCCTCCACCCCCCCCTCCCCCTCCACCCCCCCCCTCCCCACCCCCTCCCCCCCTCCTCCCCTCCCCCCCTCCCCCCTCCACCCCCCCCCCCTCCCCCCTCCCCCTCCACCCCCCTCCCCCCTCCACCCCCCTCCCCCCCCCCCTCCCCCCCCTCCCCCCCTCCCCCCCTCCCCCCCTCCCCTCCTCCCCCCCTCCCCCCCTCCCCTCCTCCCCTCCTCCCCTCCCCCCCTCCACCCCCTCCCCCCCTCCACCCCCTCCACCCCCCCTCCACCCCCTCCCCCCCCTCCACCCCCTCCCCCCCTCCACCCCCTCACCCCCCCCCTCCACCCCCTCCACCCCTCCACCCCCTCCCCCCCCCTCCCCCCCCTCCACCCCCTCCCCCCCCTCCACCACCCCCCCCCCCTCCCCAAGCAGGCCACTCAGTTTACAGGAAATTCCATCATCCCTAGAAACCTCTTCAATTCTCTTCCTGAAGGAGGTGCCACCCATAGCGCCACAACCTCCACCATTGGTAGGATATGAAGGCCAGTCCTGAATCTACCCCAGCCACAATGGGGATCGAATCGTGTACAGTTGGCGCCAACCTGACCCACACTGGTTGTCTAGCCCATGATAATGACATTGGGTGAAAAACTTTTGATTTGGTTTTGTTCAAAGAGCTATATAAATATAAGGTGTTGGCATCCCATTTGGAGGGATTTGAAAAGGAGGATATCCAATCTGATTCAACCACAGTGGCTTTGATTAGAGCTGTTTATGTGGCTGTGTTACAACGTCCAATTGTTTTCAAAGTGATTAGAGCCTCAGTCAATAATGCTATAATTAGGGGACTATGTTGAGTGAGGTCAGTCAGAGTTTAATTGCTTTTCAGGCTGTTAGCCAGAAACCTAAATGAAGTGTCTGGCTGATTCTTTTTTCCCTCAATGCGTTTATTAAGTTCTTTCTTAAGTCATAGACTTCGGGGATCTTGAGGCCAAAATCCCGAGGACGCCATTGTTCTGCCAGAGGGGAGACAGCAAGACTTATACCCACCATGATGTCCTGGCACTAACCCAAGTGGGAGTGGCGAGACTAGATATTTAGCAAGGCCCACAAGTTACATAATTACTTAGAAATTATCACATGGAAACATGCTTAACCGACTGGCCATTTACCCTCCTCAGTGCCCTACATGTTCCCATATCCTTCTCCTTTGACTGTCTATTTAAGCTTTTCTCATATAAAAATGAAATGAAAATCACTTATTGTCACAAGTAGGCTTCAAATGAAGTTACTGTGAAAAGCCCCTAGTCACCACATTCCGGCGCCTGTTCGGGGAGGCTGGTACGGGAATTGAACCGTGCTGCCGGCCTGCCTTGGTCTGCTTTAAAAGCCAGCTATTTAGCCCAGTGTGCTAAACCAGCCCCTGTTAACAGCATTGCTGATTTAATCATGACAACAACACCGACTTACATTTACATAGGGCCTTTAATGTACCAAAATGTCCTTAGGCTCTTCACTGCAGCGGCTTCAAACAAAACTGCGACACTTTATCGCTGGCAAGGCCAGAATTTGTTGTCCATCGCTGACTGACCTTGGGAAGGTGGTGGTGAGTGGTCGATCTGTACTTTGTTAATATATACATTTTTTTTCTTTTTTTTTGTAGAAATTTAGTGTACCCAATTCATTTTTTCCAATTAAGGGGCAATTTAGCACGGCCAAACCACCTGCCCTGCACATCTTTGGATTGTGGGGGCGAAACCCACGCATACACGGGGAGAATGTGCAAACTCCACACGGACAGTGACCCAGAGCCGGGATCGAACCTGGGACCTCGGCGCCGTGAGGCATCAGGGCTAACCCACTGCGCCACCGTGCTGCCCTTTGTTAATATATTTATGTGTCGCCGCAATATATTAATCTTACAGAACTCGAGACTAAGCTTCTTGAGTGAAGTCAAGTATCTTTATTTATGTCAGTTTCAAAGTCTACTGATCAAGTCAAATTTTATGCGAATACAGAATGTAGAAAGTTGGAATGTCCAACACAAATACAGATGGTTGAGTTGAATTCAAAATACAATTCAGTTCATGGTAATTTCTTCAGATCAAAATGCACAATACAAAAATGAAACAAAAGGGAATAGCTGTTTGCAAAGCAAAGTAGGAATAGGTTTCAAAGGTTAGGTTAAAGATGAATTCAGAGAGAGAGAGAGATGAGAGCTGATTTTAGAGAAAGCAAAAAAGGTTCTTTCCTGGTCTCATAAGGAAATGATAATCTTTTTAGGTTCTGTCCCCTTTCTGACTGTGATTGGGTTAAAATAATTATAATTAATCTAATTGACCGAAATGTCTGTCTATCAAGTTTGAAGAGATAATATGGCATGGGAAAACTTCTCTATGTTTCTATAATATGGTGTGATCGAACCACCGACTTCCCACCATATTTTCTAAAACTGGGATGTTTGCCCAGTAATAATAACAATGCGTCTATTCTGCAACGTGGACAGTCAGTTTGAATACTGACTTCCTTACCAAATCTTTGGGCAGCACGGTAGCATTGTGTTTCGCACAATTGCTTCACAGCTCCAGGGTCCCAGGTTCGATTCGCCGCTCGGTCACTGTCTGTGCGGAGCCTGCATGTTCTCCCCGTGTCTGCGTGGGTTTCCTCCGGGTGCTCCGGTTTCCTCCCACAGTCGAAAGATGTGCTGGTTAGGTGGATTGGCCATGCTAAATTGCCCTTAGTGTACAAAATTGCCTTTAGTGTTGGGTGGGGTTACTGGGTTATGGGGATAGGGTGGTGGTGTGGACCTTGGGTAGGGTGCTCTTTGCAAGGGCTGGTGCAGACTCGATGAGCCGAATGGCCTCCTTCTGCACTGTAAATACTATGGTCGCTGGCATCAAGGCCCGGCGCGCCGAGAATGACGTGGCCGGAGCGCCTAATAACGTCAGCCGCGCATGCGCAGGTTGGCCGGCTCCAACCCGCGCATGTGTGGCTGACATCACGACAGATGACAGCTCAAACACGTGCATGCGCGGTTGCCGTCTTCCCCTCCTCTGCCCCGCAAGACATGGCGGCTTGATCTTGCGGGGCGGCGGAGGGGAAAGAGTGCGTCCCGTTGAGACGCCGGCCCGACGATCGGTGGACACCGATCGCGGGCCAGTCCCGTCCCGAGCATGGTCGTGGTGCTCACTCCCCTCTCCGCCCTCCACAAGCCGCAAAACAGCTGCTGGCGCCATGTTCACGCCGGCAGTGACCAGGTGTGGTTGCCGCCGGCGTGAACCGGTCGGGAATGGCTGGCTGCTCGGCCCATCCGGGTCAGAGAATCGCCCACGATTCTCCGAACGGCGTGTCGCAAAACGCGACACACCGTTTTGGGTGGGTGGGAGAATTGCGGGGGGTGCCAGAGCGGCCCTCCCACGATTCTCCCGCCTGGTGTGGGAGCGGAGAATCACGCCCCAGATGGGTGTTGTGGTTCCCCCCCAACTGATGATAGGTTTCATGCTCAACATTGCTGAAACTCACTTTCTATCCCAGACTAGAACAGACAGTGCAGAAGGAGTCATTCAGCCCATCGAGTCTGCACTTAAACCCTCACTTCCACCCTATCCCCGTAACCCAATAACTCCCCCCTAACAAAGGGCAATTTAGCATGGCCAATCCACCTAACCTGCACGTCTTTGGACTGTGGGAGGAAACTGGAGCACCCGGAGGAAACCCAAGCAGACACGGGGAGAACGTGCAGACTCCGTACAGACAGTGACCCAAGCCGGGAATCGAACCTGGGACCCTGACGCTGTGAAGCCAAAGTGCTAACCACTGTGCTACCGTACCTGCCAATTAATTGAGTTTGTGTTCCACCAGCTGCAGTGGGGGGGGGGGGGGGGGCTTCAGCAGATGACGACTTTGAAACAAGAAATGATCCAGGGATCAGAGTTGGTGGAGCACAGATGGCGGGGGAGCCACAAGGCTGGGGGAGGTTACAGAGACAACGAGGGGTTGCAGCAGGAAGGGATTTGAAAACAAGGTTGAGATTTTTGAACTCAAGGTGTTGCTTAACCGGGAATGTAGGCCAGTGAGCATTGGGTGGGCGGGTTGGGCACTAGCTCACTACTTGCATTTCACAAACTCATAAACATAAAATTTAATGCTCCTGCTCTCTGTCTTATATTTAATCCTGGATCCACATCCCATCAATCTAAGCCTTCAAGCAGCTTATTCCGAACAGCTTGTCCAATCATCCCGTTGTTATATTTTAAATAATGACTCATCTAAAATATATATATTACTCTTGAATCCACCAGGATGATAAATGACCAATAGTCTTCTTGTTGAAAGATGAACTATTTAATGAGTAATAAAATAATAAACTGAGTGCTTTTACTCAATATTAAACTAACAATAAAGAATTAAAATAAAATACAGATAACTATCTAACTATACACTATTATAACAAACAAGCTCTAACTTCTCTCACTCTAGCTATTCGATGTCTTGCTTGTTCACTCTTCTGATGTCATCTGACTTAGAAAAGGCGGGAAACCAGTTCTTATAGTATCTGACTGTGAGCCATCTAGTGTTGAAATGACTGTACTACATTTACATACATTGATCATGTATATTGATATCTGAATATCACTACACTCGTAATCTTCTCTATTCCACTGAAAACAATCCCACTGTTCCCAGGCTTTTATATAACATAAATTGAACAGAATTTCTGTTTCTCTCCACAGATGTCCTGTTGAGTATTTCTGATCTGAATGTTCTGCGAATGGAAATACTGAGCATGGGGGACAGGCTGTTTGAGACTAGCGACTGAATTTGTGCATTCCTTTGCAACAGCTGGCTGAGCATTGAGTGCCAGCTCTTTGAGTGCCAAGATTCCTTAGCAGCAGAAAAAGAAGTTTAACAACCTAACTAGAGCAGTCAGGGTAAACTACTTTCCTTCCTCCCTTGTGTATTTTAGAATAGCTATAATTCTGGAATATCTGAATCTGACCTTCCACACTTTTGCACCCCCCTCATAATGATAACATTTCAGGGTCTTTAGACTCCTGATGCTAATTTTCTTTACATTCAAACAAAATTTCACTCTTTCTTGGAAGAAATAAGAGACAGAAAGCTCTTAGATATTTGTGATTAGAATAAATGTGACTCTAGCATACTGTGATAGTGAACTGTGATGTCTAAGGCAGGAATGATGTGTGCACACATCATGTTTAAGGGAGTAAATCATTGTTTTTGTTTAATAGCTCCGGGGAAAAATATTCACATGCTTCAAGCATAGATCGAACATGCACTGATCAGGATTTAGTGTCTATTAATATCTATGCAGAGGAAATAATGGGGAGTATTCAAGTGAAGAAAGAAAGCTTTGCATTTATAGATCCAGGACGTGTCAAAGCTCTTTGAAGCCAACAAAGTACCTTTTGTATTGTAATCGTTTTTGTAGCAAACATGGCAATCAATATCTGCATAGCAACCTCCCATCTGTTTTAGTGGTGTTGCGTGAGGGATAAGTATTGGGGAGAAATTCCACAAGATTGTGCTATGGGATCTTTTATATCCACCCAAGAGAGCAGACAGCACGTTGGTTTCATTTTGTTGTCTCCTTATTTTTCTTTTTTTTAAATAAATTTAGAGTACCCATTCATTTTTTCCAATTAAGGGGCAATTTAGCGTGGCCAATCCACCTACCCTGCACATCTTTGGGTTGTGGGGGCGAAACCCACGCAAACACAGGGAGAATGTGCAAATTCCACAAGGACAATGACCCAGAGCCGGGATCGAATCTAGGACCTCGGCACCGTGAGGCAACAGGGCTAACCACTGCGCCACAGTGCTGTCCATTGTTGTCTCTTTAAACTAACAGTACAGAAGAACTAGACCGTCGGAGCATGTGGGTTTGATACACGGTTAACAGAGTTTTATTGAATAGATCTTCACTGTACAAGGTTTGGGACCAGGTGCCCCAAAATCCCGGAAAGTAGCCGATGATGTCACACATGTCACATGACTCGGTTCTTAAAGAGACATTGTACACCACTACAATACCCCACATATATAACACCCCTCCCCCTTCTAAGGTCCACCACAACTAAAATTTAGTATTTTTAAAAAAGTCATTTACATCCATATACAAGTGCAGGCAACAAATTAGTCCATTGTAATAACACAGTCAATAAGATAATCAGGTGGATGTCTGTTTCTTGCTGGTTGCCTGCACACTTCCAGGACTTTGTCATTCTCAAATTAAATGTATTTTCACGATCTCTAGTAGATGTTTCTACCCTGGAAGGCGTGACAGTCTCTTTTTCCGAGGGAAGAGAAGTAGTAGCAGGTACTTGTGGAATCTCCTCTTCTGTTTATGAGCGGGAAGTTACAGTGAGACGGAATGGAGACTGTTCTCTTGAGTTAGCTCTGGCAATGGCACACTAACGTGTGTTGACAATAATTGATCCACGTTGCGCCTCCACACAAGTTCACCTGCCGTTTGGACTGTGTAGAATATTGGATCGATCTGAGCTAATACTGTTGACGGGACCCACTTCCCACCAGTGGTGTAGCTGCACGCAAACACTTGTTCTCTTTGATGAAAATCAGACTGATTCCAGGGATGGCGGGACTGTCGTACGAGGAGAGATTGACTAGGTTGGGATTGTTCTCGCTTGCAGTTCAGAAGAATGAGGAGGGATCACATAGAGATAAAATTCTAACAGGACTAGACAGGGTCGATGCAGGGAAGATGTTACCAATGATGGGTGTGTCCAGAACCAGGGGTCGCAGCCTGAGGATTCAGGGTAAACCATTTCGGACAGAGATGAGTTGACATTTCTTCACCCAAAGAGTGGTGAGCCAGTGGAATTCATTACCACAGGAAGTAGTTGATGCTAAAACTTTGAATATATTTAAGAGGCGGCTGGATATAGCATTTGGGGAGAATGGGGTCAAAGGCTATGGGGAGAAAGCAGGATTAGGCTATTGAGTTGGATGATCAGCCATGATCCTGATGAATGGCGGAGCAGGCTCGAAGGGCCAAAAGGCCTCCTCCTGCTCCTATCGTCTATGTATCTATGAAACAAGCTCTTCCTGAGTTACTTTCTCTTCTCAGGATCTGTGACTGTTGGTTTTGCTCTACTATGTCAAGTGTCTCCTCCAGCGAGAGTAAATCAAAGGTAATCCTCAGCTTCCTTTTCATCAATATGAAAGCTGGTGGGCTTTGTGAAGTTGCAGGTGTTGCGTTCCGGTATGTTGCTAAAAAGATTGTTGGCAAGACGCTGAAAAGTCTTTTGAAGACTTCAGCGCATGTTTCAAGGACTGGACAAACCTTTTGGCTAAACCATGAATGGGTGGTAAGGTGCTGACTTAATATGTTGAACGCCACACATTTTAAGTAGTCTTCGAACACTTGGGCTGTAAACTGTGGTTCATTGTCACACACGATCTGCTCTAATTTTCCAAATCTTGCCAAGATCTTGTCGAGTTTCTCAATGGCTTGTTCTGCAGTGGTTGACTTCAATAAGATCACCTCAGGCCACTTTGAGTGTGTGTCTCCAACAACCATGAACATGTGCCCCTCGACTGGAACAGCAAAACCAACGTGCAGACGGTGCGGGGGCATTTTAGGTGGATGCAATGGGGACAATGGTGGTGTGATCCTCACCATGGCTCATGACTGGCACAGTCCTGCTTTTCCTTCTATTTGGGCATCAATTCCTGGCCACCAAAAGTAGCTTGGTGCTAGTTCCTTCCTCTGCACTATACCTGGGTGTCCTTCGTGTCACTGCTCCAAAACATTTTGTCGTAAATTTGGAGGAATAATTACTGTCATTCACCCACAAACGACGTCGGCCCTGTGCTAATTTGAGTTGCCTGGAAATGTATGGTTTCAATTCGGGACGTTTCCCTGCTCGCCTCCTCTTTAACACCACTTCCAGTACCTTCCCCATCACAAGGTGGTATCTGGTATATCTCGAGCTGCAGCCACTGGAACATTCTCAATCTGTGGACAATAAATAATATTATTATGACTCTGTGGTATTTGGCCAGCTGGTAAAGGTAAACGTGATAATGCAGCCGCGTGACTTTCAGATTGATGGCATTTGACCTCATAGGAATGTGCCGATAGGATTAATGACCATCGTTGGAGTCTACTTGCAGTCAATGAAGGGATACCTTTGCGTGGCCCAAAAATAGCTGTTCAGGGCCTGTGATCCATCAGCAATGTGAAGTGATGACTTTTGGTGGGGGGGCCATGGAGTGAGAGGGCACACACACAGGGCAGCTCCGGCCTGAAGGTGTTGGCTTTGGCAGTTTTTACCCGCTAGCTGGGTAGTTTTGGCAGAAAAGTGGAACGGAGAGTGTAAGAGAAAGGTTGTCCCCTGGATAGGCATGTCGACTGGCTATCAGACCCAGCAGAAGACAGTTAAAGACCTGGCTAAGGAGTTGGAGTAGACATGTGGCGCGAAGGGCCCTCGGCGGTGGGAAAGCCTCAGATGGAGCAATGGATGATCTTCATCGAGGAGGAATCTCAACAGCAGAGGAGGGAGACGCAGAGTGACTGGTCGAAGGCAAGTGAGGGGCACTGGCGCCTCTTCGCGGATCATTGGATCAGGTGGAAAAGTGCCTCCAAGCACAGGGGGTGACGATCCGGTAGGTGGAGAAGGTGATGGCCCAACGGAGCGATCGGATTGTGTCTTTGGAGGTGGAGGTGGGGATCCTGGGGGTTCTATGTAAGTTGCTGTGTTCGATGGTGGAGATATCAAGAGAACAGGTCCAGGCGACAGAACTTGCGGATTGTGGGTCTGTCGGTGGGAGTGGAGGGAACGAGTGCCATAAAGTACGTCTCGAGGATGTTGGCCAGGTGGATGGAGAAGGTGCTGGATAAGGCCCCAGAGGCGGTCTGGGATCATAGGCAGAAGCCAAGAGCAGGGGAGGCACTTCGGGCAGTGATTGTGCGAATGCACAAGTTTCTGGACAAGGAAAGATCCTGAGGTGGGCGAGGGCGAAGTGAATCTGTGACTGGAGGGTCTGGATTTATCAGGACATTGGCACGGAGGGCGAGGAGGGTGCAGTACGAGTCTGGGGAGAAAGCGAGTTGTATGTTGGCCGATTAATTGCGGCGTCAGGCAGTGTCTGTGAGATGTGGGGGCGGGGGGGCGGTGAATCCACTTCACACGTTCTCGGGCTGCGAGAAGTTGGAGAGTTTTTGGGAGGTGGTGTTTGGGAGTTGTCCAGGATAGTGGGGGCTGAGGTCAGGCCAGACCCTATGATGGCAATCTTTGGGGTTTTGGAGGAGCCAGGGCTGCTGGAGGGGAAGGGGGCCGTGTTGTGGCCTTCGTCTTCCTGATCGGCCGGCAAAGGATCCTGTTGAACTGGAGGTTGGATGCAGCGCTGGGGGTGGCGGCCTCGCTGGGGAACCTGTACGACTTTCTCAGGCTGGAGAAGATTAAGTTTGCTCTGAGGGGTTTGAAGAGGGGCTCGAAGTGCGGTGGAGGTCGTTCATGACCTTATTTGAGGAGCTGTTCATCGTGGTGGGTGGGGGAAAGCAGGGGGTAGGGATTAAAAAGGGGGAAAACTATACAGACTATGTTTTGATGGACTGTGTATTGTGTTGATGTTGCGTTTGTTTGGAATAAAGTCTGCTGGATTCTCCGTCGGCGGGATCCTCCTCTCCACCGGCAGCGCACCCAGGCCTGCACATTTCCTGACAGCGTGGGGTGGCCCGCAATGGGGAACCCCATTGGCCGGCTGCAGGGACGGAGAATCCCGCTGCCTGCGGGGGGCGCCATCCCGGAACATGGTGCTGGGGGGGACAGAGAATCAAGCAAAGTGAAGTGACGACCGGACAGATATTGTTAAAATTTCCATACACCCAATATACCACTCAGTGCCTCCTTCTCCGACTGAGCCCAGTTAGATTCTGCACTTGTTAACGTACGAGATGCAAAAGCTATGGGTCTGTCTTCCCCTGAACATATATATGTGACACCACCGCTCCATCACCGCATGGTGAAGCATCGCAGGTAAGTTGTAATGGTAACTTTGGGTTAAAATGTACCAACACTTCTGACTGTTTAAACACTTCATTTAGCAGATCGGTATGCTTTTCATATTCTGGTGTCCTTTGCCAGACCTGTTTTCTGCACAATGTATATCACGGTTTCAATACCGTCATCAGATTCTGGATGAATTTTCCATAGTAATTGATTAACCCTTGGAATGACCTAATTTGAGTGACATTATTGGTCTTGGAGTGTCTGTCATAGCTTCATTTCTTTGAGCTGCTTCATGCAGACCGTTACTGTCAATAACATGTCCAAGATATTGTATAGAAATCATATTTATCTTTCCTGGCATGAAGCCCAAGCATTTAAAGTCATTTCAGTGTAGCTTCTAAGTGTCGCAAATGTACTTGCTAATTTGTGCCGGCAATAAATGTATCATTTAGGTGACACTGTACCCCATATAGGGTACACTGAGTGTTGAAATAAAGCTTGTGCTAACATCATTCCTAAAGGCAATCTCTCGTAGCGGAATAGACCTTTGCGAGTGCTGATGGTGAGCAAGTGTTGAGATTTAGTTGCCACATTCATATCGCAGGTAAGCCTGCGATAGGTCGATCTTGTTGAACTTCTGTCCTCCTGCTAGGCCTGTGAACAATTCTTCAATCAATGGTAGTGGGTATTATCCACTCATAGACCGGGTTGATTGTTGTCTTAAAATCTCTGCAGATACGAATTACACCATCCTGCTTCATGACAGGTACAATAGGGGTTGCCCAATCACTAGTTGTGATGGTTTCTAATACTCCTGCTTCCACAAGTCTCAGTAGTTAGGATTCAACCTTCAGACGTATTGCAGAGGGTACAGCTCTAGCTTTGACATATCTGCTGACTATTTTCCTTCATCTTCTGGGATACTTGAACACCTTTCATGGACCCCAGCGTGTCTTCAAAAACACTGTTGTCTTTTTCCATTATGGTCCATAAGTCTGACTTTGAATCAACTAATCTGTTGACAGCACTCCAATTCAATTTAATCCTTTCTCGCCAAGAGCAGCCAAAGAGAGGTGGAAAACTTCCTCGCACCACATGGAGTGGTAACTCTGTGGTTTTCTTCATTTAGCTCAACCTCGATTGTGCTGTAACCTCTCAGTGGTACTATCTCCTCAGTGTAGGTCCTCAAGATCACATCTTCTGGTTTTAAAGATAGGTGGTTACGTTTCTGCTCATTACAGTCTCAGGAAATATGGTTACGGCAGGAATTATATGTGACGACTTCAAGTAGGCCGCACATTCAAACTTGATACTATCCAAAAATGATTTGACTCACCATGGACTGACAGCACGTTCAACTTTAATTCTTCATCAGAACAATTTGTTCTAGTTTCAATGTGGTTGCTATTCTTTTCTTCCACATTATGTACTTTCTTAGTTGAATTTGTTTTGTTTCTTCCTTTGAATGAGTTCTCTGTCTTCCTTTTTGAGTGTTCTTCTCTGGAGAATTTATTTTACTCCAGCAATCCTTCTGTATGGCCAGTTCTGCCACACTGTTTACATTGGCTGTCCTTGCTCCAGCAATCAGCCTGTGAATGGCCTGTTTCTGTACCGCGATGACACTCCTGTTGCTGGGTAGACGTCTCCTGGGCAGCAACCAGTTTATGGATCCTCGTGCTTGCTCCGAGCTGAGAAGCCTCCTTAACCTTGAGCTCTATTGAAACAGCAATATCTAATGGAGTCTTCAGACTTACTTGTTCTGTTAATAACTTTCTTCGCATGGCTTCATTTTTCAAACCACACGCTAACCAATCTCTAATTGTGTCGCCTAACAAATCGGCAAATTCTGCAATCGCTTGAGGGTTGCGATGAACTGCGCAAGATTTCCCCCTTCTGATTCCTTCGCTGAAATCGAAACCTCCTCCGCAATAATCAAAGCCTTTGGTGAATAATAATCTTCTAATATTTCCACCAGTTTTTGATATGTCTTATCTCCAGGGATATGCGGCTGAACTCAGCTTCTTATCAAACTACCAATTTTGCTTCTGATTGCCCTTAGGTATACAGGGACCTTAATCTCTTCCGATATTTTGTAGGCTAAAATGTAACAATGGAACCTCTCTGAATATGATTTCCAGTTCTCTGAGTCTTCATCAAAGGACCCGCCATTTTTCACAATGTTGGAATGCTCTCCCCTTCATTTAATTCAGGTGTCTGATTCATTCAAGATGCATTATCAATTTAGAAAGCTTTAACTTAGAACAGGTTTAACTTTCATCAACTCTCGCTTCCATGCAGGCTATGATAATCTTTGTTCTCTGACCCGCTCTACCTCCATGTCTTAAGTCAGAAGTCTTACAACACCAGGTTAAAGTCCAACAGATTTATTTCGAATCACCAGCTTTTGGAGCACAGCTCCTTCCTCAGGTGAATGGATTGGAAACAAACCTGTTGGACTTTAACCTGGTGTTGTAAGACTTCTTACTGTGCTCACCCCAGTCCAACGCCGGCATCTCCACTCCATGTCTTAATGTACTGCATGTGGTGAGCCTACTCCTTGCATCGCCGGTTCAGAGTCGATGGGCCCTTCCTTTGAACCTTTGCCCCAAAGCTTTACCGATTCCGATTCCAGCGATTTCTGGCCTTCCGTTAACCAGTTGATCGATTAATCTGTTGAAGCTGTTCCACTCCAATGTTTATTGAAAAATAAAACTTTTTTTTCTTTCTCTTCATCCTTTCCTGGTCGCCTGTCTTCTTTTTGTAAACGGTTGTATATTTAGATTAACAGTACAAAATAAATAGATTGACGTAGCTCGTGGGTTTGATGCACGATTAACAGAGGTTTATTGACTAGGTCATCAATGTACAAGGTTTGGCGCCAGACTCCCCAAAAGCCAGTGATGTAGACGATGATGTCACGTGTCACGTGACACTGTCCTTAAAGAGACATTGCACACGACTACAATAACCCACATGTATAACAACTATCTCAACCAAAGACTGGCCTCTCCAACAGTTGCAGCATTTTATCAGTGCTGCACTGGAGCATCAGCCTAGATTTTGTGCACAGATCTCTGGAGGACTCAACCTTCATGACTCAAAGACAACAAAGACAAAATCCTGGGTGACATTAAGTGACTGGACAAGAAAGTGACCGATGGATGTATAATGTGGTGAAAGGTGAGGTATCCACTTTGGTAGGAAGGATAGAAATACTGAATGTCTTTTAAATGCTGTGAAAGTATAAAATGTCGAGTGTGGTTGCACATGAAGCACAAGAAGTCAACATGCATGTACAGCAAACCATTAGGACAAAAAATGGTATGTTAACTTCTATTGAAAGGACTTGGAGTACAAGAGTAAAGATATATATCTTTTTGAAATTATATTGGACATTGGTGAAACCATGCCCTGGAGTACTGCATCCAATTTTGGTTTCATACTTAGGGAAGGACATCGTAATCTTTGAGGAGGTACAATGTAGGTTCCCTAGATGGACTCCTTGAGGATGAGAGAGTTCTCCAATGAAGAGAGATTGAGTAGATTAGGCCTAATGGGGCAGCACGGTAGCACAGTGGGTAGCACTATTGCTTCACAGCTCCAGGGTTCCAGGTTCGATTCCTGGCTTAGGTGACTGTGTGGAGTCTGTACATTCTCCCCGTGTCTGTGTGGGTTTCCTCCGGGTGCTCCGGTTTCCTCCCACAAGTCCCGAAAGACATGCTGTTAGGTGAATTGGAAATTCTGAATTCTCCCTCCGTGTACTCGAACAGGCGCCAGAATGTGGCGACTAGGGGCTTTTCACAGTAACCTCATTGCAGCATTAATGTAAGACTAATTGTGATTAGTCAATAAAGATTATTAGTATTATTATTATGTTCTCTGGAGTTTAGAAGAACGTGAGGTGATCGCATTGAAACATTTAAGATTCAGAGAGTTTAGCTGGGTAGATGCTGGGATGTTTCCCTGGTTGCAGAAGTGAGCCTATAGAATGGAGCCAGGTATTAAGGAGTGAGCTGATGAAAAATGTCTTCACTCAGGGGGTTGTGAATCCTTGGAATTCCCTATCCCAGAGAGCTGTGGGTGGTCAGCGATTGAGTAGGTTCAAGGTCAAGATTGTTAAAATGTTTGGACTTGAAGGAATAAGGAGATAGGGCAGGAATTGAATCATAGAATTTACACTGCAGAAGGAGACCATTCAGCCCATTGACTCTTTACCGGCCTTTGGAAAGAGCACCCTACTTAAGCCCACACCTTCACCCTATCCCCATAACCCAGTAACCCCACCTAACCTTTTTGAACACTAAGGGCAATTTTGCACGGCCAATCCACATCTTCGGACTGTGGGAGGAAACCGGAGCAATGGATCTCCATTGTTCATGTTAACTAATATGATATGCATTTTTATAAGTAGAGAAGTATAGAACTAGTAATTAATGCACAATGTGCATTATGTTGGTACTAAATGCAGCCGCATACTCTTAGATCACAAAGGAAAATAATTATGTAATTAAAGCCCATGACCAATCAGAGTGTAATTGCTTGATGGGTGAGCAATGCAATGTGAGGCCAATCAGAGCTTAATGGGACTGGTTTAGCATATGGGGCTGGTTTAGCACAGTGGGCTAAACAGCTGGCTTGTAATGTACAAGAAGGCCAGCAGCGCGGGTTCAATTCCTGTACCGGCCTCCCCGAACAGGCGCCAGAATGTGACGACTCGGGGCTTTTCGCAGCAACTTCATTGAAGCCTACTCATGACAATAAGCGATTATTATATTATTAATTGCTTGGTGGAAGAGCTATGCAAGGTGAGGCCAGTCAGAGTTTAATAACTTGGTGGAAGAGCTATGCAAGGTGAGGCCCAATCCGAGTTGAATTGGAAGAGTTATGCAAACTTAGGTTAAGTTTAATCGTTTAATGAGAACACGATGCGAGGTAGGGCCAATCTGAGTTTAATTGCTTGCACGAGCCTGAATGGAGGATGCTTTGGTTATTTTTAATACTTTTATCAAAGGGATATGCCTGGTCCTCAGAAGTGTGATCTGCGGCTTTGTCTGCATTCCAGCAATTTTGGTTTTCTATCCCCCTCCCCAATTTCCTTCAGCCTTTCGTTGACAGCTGTGCCTTTCGCTTCTAATGCCCTAATCTCTGGAATTCCCTTCCTGAATTCCTCTGGTCCATCTTTCTCTCAACCTTGAAGACGTTCCTCAAGGTCTAGCTCTTCGACAAAGTTTTGGTCTTCGCATCTCCCGTGATGCAGTGTTACATTTTGTCTCACTGTGCTCCTATGCAGAACAATGTGCTTTACTGCATTCAGGGCCCACTATAAATGCAAGTTGCTGTTGTTTAATTGGCAGCATACAATTTAGCGGACGTGGTAAGAAAGTTTGGATGAGCACTTGCTTTCAGTGCATGGCTAAGGCAGAGGGAGATAGACCAATGTCAGTCCATCCATGCATTTCTTTTTAACCCTGCCTGAAAATCCCGTGACAGCTTGATGGTGTTGTGTTATGTACTCTGGGATAATACAGGCTGCAAATCGATGCAGCTTTGACCAAAAGATACTCCAGACTTTGAAGTAAGTTCAATGTGATTTATTGACCCATTAGCACAGTTCTCTATGAGTTCGACTCTCCTGCTAATCTTGCTATAGTAACTCAGTCTAACTAACCAGTCTGCTCTAAGCCACGTGGTGGGTGTGATGCTTCTGATCTGCCCCTCTCCTACTTTCTAAGTGTCGCCTGTGGAAAGAGACAGAGCATGTGTGCCCTGTCCTTATATATAGGTTGTGTAATGCCCCCTTGTGGTAGTATCACCTCTGGGTGTCTTGACTGCCCATTGGTCGTGTCCTATTCTATGTGCTCATTAGCTGTATGTCTGCATGTCATGACGTCTCTGATGCTCCCTCTAGTGTTTACATAGTCCTAGTGTATCTGCATTAACCCCTTGTGTATTTACAGTGCTGCATATCACCACAGCTGGCACATGGAAAGGGAGCTGCCATGATCACATTTTGGAAGGAACAGCTTCCTTGCATGAAGAGATTGACAGACTGGAGTACCTGTGTCTGGAAGCTTCAAGAACTCTGGACAGACATCAAAAGAGACGACGACTGTGTTAATGGACAAAAGTTTGTTTTCTATTCATATGAGCCGATTATCAGGAAATCCTGTCACAGGACAGATTATTTATAACTGAACCTGTTGTAATTATATATACCAGATCATAATTTCATGAACATTGAAGAACTGGAGAAAATGCAGCTTTATAAATGTCGAGGCCCTCACTGATAATTGAATTTCTGTGATTTCCCTGTGAAGAGGCAGGTGATTAGCCGTTTTTGAAAATGACCCTTTTCAAACAATTATGTAACTGCGGGCGGAACATGTTTTTTCATGTCGATATGACGCATCAATGCCTGCCAAGGGTATTTTCATATTGCCATAACGGCAGCTGGTATTTAGATAGTACCTTTACTGTAACCCAAGGTGCATCGCGGTGGCGTTATAATGCAGAATTAGACGCTGGGCCAGAGAAGGTGCGATGAGGTGAGATTGCCAAAAGATTGGTCAAAGAGGCAGGAGTGTCCTAAAGGAGGAAAGGGAGGTGGGGAGGGAATTCGAGAGCTTGGCGCTCAGGCAACTGAACACACAGTCACCAATGGTGAAGCAATTAAAATTTGATACATGTGGGGTGGCACGGTGGCGCAGTGGTTAACACTGCAGCCTCACGGCGCCGAGGACACGGGTTCGATCTCGGCCCCAGGCCACTGTCCGTGTGGTGTTTGCACATTCTCCCCGTGTCTGCGTGAGTCTCACCCTCAAAACCCAAAAAGATGTGCCGGGTAGGTGAATTGGCCACGCTGAATTGCCCCTTAATTGGAAGAAAAGAATTGGATACTCTAAAAAAAAATTTATTTTTTTTTTAAAGAAAAAATATAAAATAAAAGCTGGTGTATGCAAGAGGCCAGAATCAGAGGATCACAGAAATCTCAGAGGGTTGTGGCATTGGGGATTACGGAAATGGTGGTGGTGGTGCGATGGGGTGACCAGTTCAGTGCCTGAGGGGCACTTGATTTTGTTGGGCCTCCCCCCACAGGAGTGACACAGGTCCGTCATTCTCCATCCGGTATGTAAGACCCCCATTGCCCATATTAAATCCACTCCATGGTGTGGGTTAGGATACGGGCAACAGAGTGATGGATGACAAAGTTTATAGAGGGCATAACGTTGGAGGCCAGCTGGGAGTGAATTGCAACAGTTTAAGTTTAGAGGTAGCCAGGACATGAATGAGGGTGCCAGCCGATGGGCTGATGTTGGGATGGAATCAGGCAATGCTACGGAGATGGAAATAGGCCGTCTTATTGATGACATGGATATGTGGTCAGGAATAGGGGCTGGTTTAGCTCACTGGGCTAAATCGCTGGCTTTTAAAGCAGGCCAGCAGCACGGTTCGATTCCCGTACCAGCCTCCCCGGACAGGCGCCGGAATGTTGCGACTAGGGGCTTTTCACAGTAACTTCATTGAAGCCTACTCGTGACAATAAGCCATTTTCATTTCAATTCAGGTTCTAATGCAGGTTCTATTCCCGATACAGGTTTTGTCAGAACAGTGTTCTGACAACACGGTAGCATGGTGGTTAGCATAAATGCTTCACAGCTCCAGGGTCCCCGGTTCAGTTCCCGGCTGGGTCACTGCCTGTGCGGCGTCTGCACGTCCTCCCCGTGTGTGCGTGGGTTTCCTCCGGGTGCTCCGGTTTCCTCCCACAGTCCAAAGATGTGCGGGTTAGGTGGATTGGCCAGGATAAATTGCCCGTAGTGTCCTAAAAAGTAAGGTTAGGGGGGGTTGTTGGGTTACGGGTATAGGGTGGATACGTGGGTTTGAGTAGGGTGATCATTGCTCGGCACAACATCGAGGGCCGAAGGGCCTGTTCTGTGCTGTACTGTTCTATGTTCTAGTGTAATATCCCGTAACCAACTGTATTTAAATATTTATTTAAGGATATTTAATGCCCTCCCTGTTAAATATCTGCGGTCATTCTCCACCAGCTAGAGATGGAGTCAGCGAATCAGGCATTCGTTCTTGAGACACCAAAAAAGATGTACCTCTGAGATCACTGAAATAAGATACTTAAGCAATTTATATATCTAAGTTTAGCTGATGGTGCCGTTTGCTTTCTCCCACACTGGAAATTTCACCTTATGGTTACCAAGTGGTGTGTGATTGAGGACGTTTCCATGACAACGGAACCCCGCATCGGCAACAGCAGACTTGTGAAATGACTTTTAATGACTCTCTCTAGTTGGGCTTAAGATTCAATGAATTTTACAGGAAAGATTCCCGAAAATGGTTCCCGGGACGAGGGACTTCCGTTGCGGAGACAGATTAGAGAAGTTGGGGACTGTTTCCCTTGGAGAAGAGAAGGTTGAGAGGAGTTTTGATTGGGGGGGGGGGAAAGAGTGGTCAAAATCATGAGGGGTCAGAACAAACATGGATGAGGAAAACCGTTCACATTGTTGGAAGGATCGGGAATGAGAGGGCACAGGTTTGATGTAATTGGCAGGAGAAGCAATGGAGAGACGAGGGGAAATTGTTTCACGCAGTGAGTTTTTTGGGTCGGAATGCATTGTCTCGGACTGTGTCGCAGGTTCAAACGAAGCATTCATGAGGGAACTGGAGTGTTATCTGACGAGGAAGAACATGCAGGGTTACAGGGAGAAGGCGGGGGAGAGTGCCTGTCCTTCGAGCAGTCGGTACAATCACGGGCGACCCATGTGGACTCCTTCTGTGCTGCAACCATTGCGTGACACTCATTTGGTGAATTTGTGACTTAATTGACGTCTCTCCGTCTGATCTCTTATCCGATTTGAGAGGGGAAGGATTCAGCAGAACCAGTAAATTATCTTTCAGTGTGAGATCGGAAGCAAATGAGTTTAATAATGCACATTTAGATGTCCTGAGGGAACAGTAGCTGAACGGATATGTTACTGCAGTGCAGGTTTATACTTAGAACAGGCACCAAGAGGAGTACAGACCCACATCAATTTTTGCTGGATGATTTTTTTTTCAGTTAGTACCATGCCCTTTAAATTTTCCACTTCTATTTGTATTTCGTTTTTGCAATCTGTTTTCACGATAATTGAACTTCGAGAATACTTAAAACCCAAGGGATCATTTATAATACCTCCAAAACAATAAGAAAGAACACATGTAAAATGCCTCTGCATTCCAGGGCCAGTGGTTAATTAGGCCACAGTTTTAAATGATTTTTGAGATTAAGCCGTATGCGAGCTTTGCTTTATTATTTCAGAATGCTTTTCCTGGCGTCTCGATTGGCGATTACAGGGATCCCGGATTACTCTCTGGATGACCGCACTTCCGAGTGTGAGGCTGGGCCTAACAAGCCAAGAAATGACCCCATTTCGGAAAACGGGAGTCAGTTCATTTCCAGATTGCAGCAAGATGGATTGATTAATGGATAAACATTGTCCAGGGCACTGGGGATAATTCCCCTTCTCGTCTCTGAAATAGTGTTACGCCAACGTGAGACGGCAGACAAGGGGGGGCGATTCTCCGCACTCACGACGGTGCGGAGAATAGCGGGGGTCGTAAATTTTTACGGCCACGCTGGTCTGACGCCCTCCCGCTATTCTCCCCCCCCCCCCCCCACGCCCGCTTCCCGACACGAATCGCTGCCCGCCGTTTTTTTTACGGCGAGCAGCGATTCTCAGCTGGCCGATGGGCCGAAGTCCAAGCCCTTTACGACCGTTTTTAGGAACGTCAAACACACCTGGTCTGACCGTTCGTAAAAACGGCCGTAAAGTTGCGATCTTGGGAACCATGGCACCGATTGGCACGGCATTACCACGGCCGTGCCCAGGGTGCCATGGGCCCGCGATCGGTGGGCACCGATCGCGGGCAGCGGGTACTTACCCCGCGCACTCTTTGTCCTTCCGCCGCCCCGCTGTATCCATTTGCGGGGCGGCTGAGGGGCATCCCGGCCCGCGCATGCGCGGGTTTCGCGCAAATGCGCGATGACGTCATCCGCGCATGCGCGGGTTGGAGTCTTCCAATCCGCGCATGCGCGGCTGACGTCATGTGACGCGTCAGCCGTCGCAAACTCTGGCAAGCGGGCTTAACGAAATTCGCTAAGCCCGCGATGCCGGAGTTCACGGTGTTTGTGCCTTTTAAGTTTGGGGGAGTTTTAGGTGGCTTTTCCGGCCCAAAACTCAAAAACATTCGTTGTTTTGGGAGGAGAGACACAGTTAGTCCACAGGTGCGTTCATAATGCGGCCAAACAGGTGGTGTGTCAACCTGCAAATCCTTCCACACTCACAGAGGCAGGCGGCAAGACTGGGAGGGTTTCCTGGTCAGCCATGGGATGGGAAGGATGTTGGAGCCTCTGCCATCACTATCCATAGCTCCAGATTACAACAAGCTTATAAAACAGCACCTGCCAGAGCAACTGGGACTCCCAATAGTGAACAGCAGAGGGTCGGTGCAGACTCGATGGGCTGAATGGCCTCCTTCGGCTGTGTGGGAACTCTGTTATCACGCCCGTTACATTGGCGAGCGGCACAGAATTGACCATTGGATTGTCAGCCATCTCAGAACCCATTGAACTGGAGTGGAAGCAAATCCCCCTCCCTCCGGAGAGACAGCCTAAGGAGAGGAATCCTCTGACTCAGTCCATACGCAGTAGAGCTCCGAAATGTCAACTCCAGCACCATGGGAATTCCCCCCCTCTTGCGGGATATTGGGGCATTTTCCTGTCACTCTGCCTGCCCTGGACAAATTTATTGAATTTTGACTCGTGCTCAGTGCAACTCTCAACTCGCTCTCCAAAGCTCTCCTGAACTAAATGTTTTATTTGTGAGGAAAAACAATTTATTTGTCGGCTCCAGCTTTACTGCATGAACTAAGCAGTTTGGCTTTAATTGCCATCAGCAATTGCAGCAATGCAATTAGCACCTTGTTGGTTCTGTTTCAGATTCACAAGTATATTTGCCACTTAGGTGACAACCCCTTGAAGCTTCACTATGTGTCAGCAGCTCTTCCATTAACTCTTACCTCACTATGTGCAAAGGCCTCATCCATTTTAATCTAAAGTAAGCAGCACATATCTTTTCTATATTTATTTCAATCTGCCAGCCAACGTTTTGCTGGCATTGAACAGGCGCATCTCGGGCATTGTTTCATTGGGGTGGCACGGTAGCACAGTGGTTAGCACAGTTGCTTCACAGCTCCGGGGTCCCGGGTTCGATTCCCGGTTTGGGTCACCGTCTGTGCGGAGTCTGCACGTTCTCCCCGTGTCTGCGTGGGTTTCCTCCGGCTGCTCCGGTTTCCTCCCACAGTCCAAAGATGTGCAGGTTAGGTGGATTGGCCGTGATAAATTGCCCTTGGGTTAGGTGGGGTTACTGGTTCACGGGGATAGGGTGGATGTGCGGGCTTAAGTGAGGTGCTCTTTCCAGGAGCCGGTGCAGACTCGATGGGCCGAATGGTCTCCTTCTGCACTGTAAATTCTATGATTCAGCCAGGAATTAAAATGTTTGCCCAAGACAAAACACAAATGCAGTTAGAATGGGTTAAAACCTCGTATTAAAATGAAACTAGACATCAGGCGTGTATACTTCAAATGCGATTAAACACAGAAATTTGGAGCAGGAGTAGGCTATTTGGCCCTTCAAGCCTGCTCCGCCATTATGTCAGACTACCCTCTCTGTAAATAACAGAAGCAACTGCCCATCCATAATTAGCCACAAATTAATTAGTCCGCACGTGCCCACAGAGGGTGGGAAAGGTGTGGAACTCTCTCCAACCAACAGCAATTGACGTTAGATCAGTTGTTAGTTTTAAATCTGAGAAAGATATGATTTTGGTAAGCAAAAGGTATTTAGGGGTATGGGCCAAAGGCAGGTAAATGTGGAGTTAGGTCACAATTCAGCCATGATCTCATTGAATGACGGAGCAGGCTCGAGGGGCTGAATAGCCCGCTCCTGTTCCTATGTTCATTGGCATCTCTCACTTTTCGAGAGAGACAAGTTGGTTGAAAGGCACCTCACTGCATCAAATACAGCCATGATGTAGAGATGCCGGCTTTGGACTGGGGTGCGCACAGTAAGAAGTCTGACAACACCAGGTTAAAGTCCAACAGGTTTGTTTCAAATCGCTAGATTTCGGAGCGCAGCTCCTTCCTCAGGTGAATGAAGAGGTGGGTCCCAGAAACACATATGTAGACAAAGTCAATGATGCAACACGATACTTTGAATGCGAGTCTTTGCAGGTAATTAAGTCTTTACAGATCCAGATGGAGTGACTGGAGAGTGGGACAATCACTGGTTAAAGAGATGTGAATTGTCTCAAGCCAGGACAGTTGGCCAGGAATCTCTCCTGCTCTTCCCACCTGCCCTCGGTTTGTAGGAAGGATTACGAGCTTGGTACTGGGTTCTGAGTTTCGGGTCTTTGTCATCAAACACTTCTTGTTTCCCCAGTCAGCCGAAGCTCCTGGCTCCAAGCTCATGGTCTACAGTCCGCAGTGCTGCCTGCTCTGCTGCAGAAATGGATAAATCCCTGGAGAAAAAACTTGGGGGAAAAGTGAGTGTTTTCCAGTTAATCCCCCGGGGAGGGGAGTTAATCTGGTGGTGTGACCTTATCGTATGGCTGGTTCCAGCCTTAGGTATCTGGGGGGTTCAAGTAGCCTGGGTTTGGGCCCATCTCCGTAACCTGAACTATAGGAGCGTGGTAGGCAGGGTCTGGACCGAGCTGCAAAGGTGGGAAAATCTTCCCCTGTCCTTGGTGATGTGTTCGGCAGGTTGGTTCGATGTGGACTGCACTCGATGCAGGGAAGTTAGAAACAGACGTCTAACACTGGAGAAGATCCAACACTGTTTTATTGAACTATAGAACTGCTATACATATTCAGCTGTGGGTCGACACTATACTGATCTGGCTGGTGACCTTGTAGTAGCCTGACCAGACTTACTAGCTACCGCATGGTGTTTGCACTTGCTAGCTCATGGACTCTGACTGTCTCAGTAGCTGGGTCCAGAGAGAGCGGGAAACCTAGTGCCCTCTGGCTTTATAGTGGCTGTGTTCTGTCTGATGATTGGCTGTACTGTGTTGTATGCTTACTGGTCATCCTATGTGTCAATCACTGCCTGTCTGCATCTCATTATATACATGAGTGGATATTATGACACTTGGCAGCCAGGGTTCAGTCAGTCAAGGTGAACATTTTGCCAACATCTCTGTTCTCGTTCCAGCGTTGGCTGGCTTTTCTCCCTAAATCATTTTTTGGGAGTGTCGGAAAGTTGATGATGTCCTTTATATGGGCGGGCAAGACCGCGAGGATTCTGAGGACCGCCTTTCGAAGGGAAAGGCAGTCAGGGGGCCTGGCATTGCCAAACCTGATATTTCACAACTGGGCAGCCAACCCGGAGAATGTGTTGGGTTGATGTAGCGATCTGGGAGATACGTGGATACAGATAGAATCGAGGTCATGTTGAGGGTCTGGCCTCGCTCCCGTTCTCACCAGTGAAATATGCGGCAAATCCGGCGATTGTCTCCTCTTTGAAGATATGGAGACAATTCCGACAGCATTTTAAATTGCCGTCCGCATCGAAGCCGCTTCCATTTGTGCGAATCATCTGTTCGACCCTGCGAGATTGGATGTCCCTTTCAGGGGGGCGGGGGGGCGGGGGTGGAAGGGGAAGGGGTTGGAGAGAAATGGTGGTCTGTTGCTGGAGGGGCAGTTTGCCAGTTTAGAGGAACTGTCACAGAGGTTTGGGCTCTCGCAACCTGACTTATTCAGATATTTATAAGTTCACAACTGTGAGAAACAGATTTCCCCCACATTTCCCGTGTTGCAGCCAACCTCTCTAATGGAGAGGGTTCTTTCACTCACCAGGATCAAGCACCTACAGTATTTATGGACTGATTATATCGGGGGACTCAGGGTCGGTGGAGGGTGTTACGGGCAGGTGGGTGGGGGGGAATTAGGGTCCATTTCAGATGATGAGGTGTGGAGCAGGGCCTTGCGAGGGTGAACACCACGTCCTCGTGCGCGAGGCTCGGTTTAATCCAACTCAAAGTAGTTTATAGGGTGCACCTGACGAGGTCCAAAATGAGTCGATTCTTTGCAGGGGTGGGGGATAAGTGCGGGCCTTGTGCAGGGGGTCCGGCCAACCATGTCCACATGTTCTGGTCTTGCCCCAAGCTTGTGGGTTTCTGGGTCTCCTTCTTTAGCGCCATGTCGCCGATTCTGGAAATTGGCCTGGAGCCCTTTCCTTTAGTGGCCATATTTGGGGTGTCATACTCGCTTGAACTACAGACGGACGCAGGGGCCAATGTCCTGACCTTCGCCTCACTGATTGCCCAGAGGTGAGTACTGCTGGGGTGGAGGGGCTTCTCTGCCCAGTGCCTCAGTGTGGCTGGGAGATCTGGTGGTGTTCCTATACCTCGAGAAAGTCAAGTACATGTGGTGAATGTAATATATGAATGTATGTACACTAATTCACACTGTTATTGTAAGCGCAGTAGCGCCATCCTACCACTAGGGGGAGTAGCGCTGGGAGCACTTAGGAACTTGTACTGGGCTCCACCCTTGGTTCCGCCCACGACTCCTCCCCATAGTGCAGCTGTATAAGTATCCGTGTCCAGAGTCAGCCTGGGTCACTACGAGTTCATCGACAGGTAACAGGCTGGCTCTGAAGTAAGTCGATTAAAGCCTAGATTCACATCGGAAACATGTGTCTGGTGAATTGATGGTTCCATCAGTACACCGTGAGGGGAGCAATTGAGGGGCTTTACGGGAGGTGGCAGCCGTTTATTGTGTATTTCAAGGAGCTGGTCACCGTTAGTTACTGCGGGGGGGGGGGAAGGTTGGAAGGGGGGAAGGGTTACGTTTTGGGAGGGGTTAGGGGATGTTTTGGGGATTGTGTGTATTGGTGTTTTATTCTGTTTCGTTGTTTTGCATTATTTTGTGTTATGTATAAAATGGAAAAATTTGAATAAAAATATATATTTTTTTAAAATCCCTGAAGAAGTATTACCACCTCAACAAAAATCCTGCAAATTCAACAGCAGGACGGGTGCTCCAATGTCAGTGTCCTCGCTCAGGTCAACATCCCTAGTGTCGAGACGCTGGTTACGGTTAATCAGCTGTGCTGGCTGGGCCACATCATCTGCATGCTTGACAGAAGACTCCCAAAACAAGCTCCCACCTCCAGGCCTCGCCACGGGAAGCGGTTACCGGGGTGGGCAGAGGAAATATTTCAGGGATGCCCACAAAGCCTTCCCGAAAAAAATGCAACATCCCCACTGATATGTGGGAATCTCTTGCTTGAGACTGGAGAAGAGACATTTGTGAAGGTGCCGACCATTTTGAACGTCTCCGACAGGCCCAGGGGGAGGCCAAGCGGATCAAAATCCGAGCATCCCACCCACCTCGTCAAACACTACCCTTCCCACCTGTGGCAGAGTGGGCGGGCGGATCCAGCATTGGACGGCTTGGTCACCTCAGGACCCACCACTACCCCGGAGTGGAAGAGAATCATCCTCGGTCCCCAGGGACTGCCTCAGGAGAGGGCAGAAGGATGAGCAGGCCGATTATCAACTTGTTTGGCCGTGCCACGAGTATTCCTTCAGTGGCTGACAGGTGGTGGAGTGGGGCCTGGGCCTGGAGTTTCTGGCCGAGAGGCAGAAATGGCTGCTCCGCAAAGTTGTTCTCCTTTGGCGTTTCTGTGTTTTAAAATGTTGGTGATTCTCTTATTGTTGTTCAGCCCTGTTTCCCAGGGCCTTAAATGTCAGGCAGAGATTCCTAATTGTGAGTGTCTGCCTTGATCTTTCGCATTGTGAGTCTCTGATTATTGATGCCCAAGCACCAGGAATGTGGGGATTTATCAGCAGTTTCATTGTGTATTCTTTGGAAACCACTGAGAACTGATATTGTATAGTTGACAAGTGGACCGTGAAGATTTGTTTTTTACAGTAAAGGTGTAGGTGCCAATCGTGTGACTCCTGTAGTGTACAGAGCCTGACGAAAACGTCAATGAACTCGTTCAGGGAATGTAATTAATTCAACTTGCGCTACAGAGGGCGGTAGTGAGAAGCAACTGAGGAGGATTCTGGGAGGAGTCGACTCGCTCAACACGACTGAGAAGGGGATCGTGGAGGGCCCAGTGTTAAAGAACAGTAAAGCCCCCGACATTGCATTGCTGTAGTGTTTACTTCCCACCCCCCACCCCCGCCATAGAATCCCTACGATGAAGAAGGAGGCCATTCGGCCCATCGAGTCTGCACCGATCCTCTGAAAGAGCACCCTCACCTTGGCCCACTCCCATTACCATATCTCCGTAACCCAAAAAAGAGAGAGAGAGAGGGGTTGTTAGACAACTGTTTGCAGCTTAGAAACAGCAGGGCCTCGACAGAATGCATCACCTTGACCAATAAAGATGGCAGGGACGCTGGGAGAGCTTGTGATGCGTGTGGCATTCACGATTTGGGAGCTTTTGGATCCACAAGCCATAGGACAGTCACAACATCTGCATGAAGTGCCAGAGGGTAGCAGTCCCTGAATACCATGTGGCTGGTCTGGAGCAGTGATTCTCTTCACTGTGCTCCATACAAGAGGGAGAGAGGTTTTCTGGAACAGTTGTACCAGAGGGCGGTCACTTGTTATGGGCCAGGGTTTAGAGAACCCCAGAGTGTATCATGGAGTTCACCTGACCCACAACGTTTAATAGATTGTGGTTATGGGGAACACATGGCCCACTCTACAGGTGTGGTACAGCAGAAATGGAAACGTATTTTTTAAAAAGCAAAACAATGTTTATTCTAAGAACTCAAGTTAACCTTTTTTAAAACATACAGTGAACATCTTAGCAACCATCAATTCAAATACAACCCCCAAAGTATACAACACTAAGTAACCCTTTCAGCTTCCCTTTTAACATCCAGAAGACTTACAAAAAACAAAACCTTCAACAGAAGCACATCAGGTTAAAGTCACTACTGAAAATATTTATAATTATGAATTCACCAAATGATCAAGAGATAGTCTTTTGATGGCAGAGAGAACAGCAGCACACCTGTTTTGTCTGGCTTCAGCTCCAACACTGAAAACAAAACTAAAACACACCCTGCAGCAAACAGCCTAAAACGAAAGTAAAAAGCTGACAGACAGCCCAGCTCCACCCACTCTCTGACATCACTGCAGTAGTAAACACCCACTTCTTAAAGGTACTCTCACTACAGATATTTATATACACACCCATTTATAAACACCCGTTTCTTAAAGGTACTCTCACATGACACACTCCACATGGGGATAGGCAGGCCAGGAGGAGTAGGGATGGGCAGGAGAGTGGGTGACCATTCGGCAAAAGGAAAAGAGACGGCAGGTCCAGGAAACCCAGGACTCCTTGGAGCTGTCTAACAGGTATGAAGCTTGAGATGCCGATGAAGTGAGCAACACGACTGGGTCAGGGAGAGATGACTTGAGGAAAAACCATAGTACCATGATACCTGAGGCTACTCTGGGAACAGAGGGAACAGAGAGGGAGCTGGTAGGCAGATTAGTAAGGTGGTCGTAGTGGGTGACTTAATAGTTTCAGGAATAGACAGTCTAGTTTGCAGCCGAGATAGTAAGTCCCGTATGGTCTGTTGCTTCCCAGGTGCAAGGGTTCGGGACATAACGGATCGGCTGGACAAACTTCTGGAAAGGGAGGGTGAACAACCAGAGCTTGTGGTTCTTGTGGGAACCAACAGCATAGGGAGGGACAGCTCCCCTCCACTTCCTCTTGTAAACTCCTCGCCCCAATCTTGTTTCCTTCCCCCAACTTTCCACCCCGGCTAGACTCACCAAAACCTGTTCTACCAGGCTCCGATGGCCGCAGCCCCTCCCCCCAGTTCAACTGGCTGGCTTAAACCGGCCATCGTGGAGGCCCCCGCCCGAGTCTCCTTCCCCCTTGCCCGGTCCAAGGAAAGCCAAGAAATCCCCTTTAGCACACAACCCCCGCATACACACCCAAGCCCCAAGGAACCATCATTGCAAATGAAAGTCCCAACTCTTCCCTTGTCCAAATATACAGCGTCGACTCATTTAGTACATACACCAACACACAGTGAAAAAATAAAGTTACATGAGGCTACATCGGTACATGACCAATTCTCAATTCTGCCACAGTCCTACTGCCTTCGCAAATTCCTCCGCTACTTCCGACGTCCCAAAATAAAAGTCCTTGGATTTGTAGGTCACCCTCAACTTAGCTGGATATACAATGCCGCACTGCACCTCGCTGACATACAGTGCCTTCTTCACCTGGCTGAAGGCAGCCCACCTCCTCGCCAGCTCCACCGTAAAGTCCTGGTATATGTGTATACCAGCTCCAGCCCACTGCACCACCCGCTTCTACTTTGCCCAGCACAGGGCCTTCTCCTTCACGCTATACCTACAGAAACACACAGTTACTACTCTTGGCGGCTCACTCGCCTTTAGTACAGACCTCCAAGACTGATGAGCCCGATCTAGTTCATATCAGGAGGGATTGTCCCCCTCCCCCAATAGCTCCGCCAACATCGTGGCAAAATACTCCGTCGGCCTCGGGCCTTTCACCCCTTCGGGCAGACCCACAATCCTGTCGCCTGGATCTGTTTTCCAGGTCTTCCATTTTGGCTCGCAGAACCTTGTTGGTCACTATCACCCTCCGCAACTCCTTCCCCATCGAGGTGAGTTGATCACTGTGCTGGGATAATACTTCTTCCACTTCCCTCAGTGTCTCACCTTGCTCCCGCACCTCCGCCGCTGCGCTTGATACCACCGCCCTCACCAGGGCAATCGCCTCCTCCACCAGCACTTTCAATACCGCCCCATCTCATTCCTCATCGCTTCCATGCGCTTTGTGAACTGTTTTTCAAGTTCCACGGCCATCACCTTGGTCATTTCTTCTGCTGTGAGCGATGCGGCCTCCCCTGGTGCTCCAGCCTCCACTTTCCTTACAGTTCCTGCGCTGACTTTTCCCCTCACCCGCGGACTTCCGTTAACCCCCTTTTTCATGGCCGTTTTGCTCCCAAACTTGGACATTTCTCCTCCCTGTGCCTTCTTACAGCTTTTTCAGCCTCTGTTGCCCCAAGACGGGGCGTTAAAACTCCGAAATTTCTATTCCCCGATCGGGAGCCCTCCAGTGTGCGGCTGCCTCCCGCCCGCCGTCACCGGAAGTCATCTGTGGACTTTACTGACAGAAAAACCAGTGCCGTACCTGGGTCAATTCCATTAGCACCAGCGCCATGTGGAACACAATCGATTCCAATGAGAAACGGTGCGGGATTCGCTGGGTCCGTGATTGACACTCGGGAGGCTGACAAGCTGCAGCCGCACATACACATTACACTCCCCACACACACTCATCCCAGCCGCACACACACATTACACTCCCCACACACACTCATCCCAGCCGCACACACACATTACACTCCCCACACACACTCATCCCAGCCGCACACACACATTACACTCCCCACACACTCATCCCAGCCGCACATACACATTACACTCCCCACACACTCATCCCAGCCGCACACACACATTACACTCCCCACACACACTCATCCCAGCCGCACATACACATTACACTCCCCACACACTCATCCCAGCCGCACATACACATTACACTCCCCACACACTCATCCCAGCCGCACATACACATTACACTCCCCACACACACTCATCCCAGCCGCACACACACATTACACTCCCCACACACACTCATCCCAGCCGCACACACACATTACACTCCCCACACACACTCATCCCAGCCGCACACACATTACACTCCCCACACACACTCATCCCAGCCCCACACACACATTACACTCCCCACACACACTTATCCCAGCCGCACATACACATTACACTCCCCACACACTCATCCCAGCCGCACATACACATTACACTCCCCACACACACTTATCCCAGCCGCACATACACATTACACTGCCCACACACACTCATCCCAGCCGCACACACACATTACACTCCCCACACACACTCATCCCAGCCCCACACACACATTACACTCCCCACACACACTTATCCCAGCCGCACATACACATTACACTGCCCACACACACTCATCCCAGCCGCACACACACATTACACTCCCCACACACACTCATCCCAGCCGCACATACACATTACACTGCCCACACACACTCATCCCAGCCGCACATACACATTACACTCCCCACACACACTCATCCCATCCACACACACACATTACACTCCCCACACACACTCATCCCAGCCGCACATACACATTACACTGCCCACACACACTCATCCCAGCCGCACATACACATTACACTCCCCACACACACTCATCCCATCCACACACACACATTACACTCCCCACACACACTCATCCCAGCCCCACACACACATTACACTCCCCACACACACTCATCCCAGCCGCACACACACATTACACTCCCCACACACACTCATCCCAGCCGCACATACACATTACACTCCCCACACACACTCATCCCAGCCGCACATAAACATTACACTGCCCACACACACTCATCCCAGCCCCACATACACATTACACTCCCCACACACACTCATCCCAGCCCCACATACACATTACACTCCCCACACACACTCATCCCAGCCCCACATACACATTACACTCCCCACACACACTCATCCCAGCCGCACACACACATTACACTCCCCACACACTCATCCCAGCCGCACACACACATTACACTCCCCACACACACTCATCCCAGCCGCACATACAAATTACACTCCCCACACACACTCATCCCAGCCGCACACACACATTACACTCCCCACACACTCATCCCAGCCGCACACACACATTACACTCCCCACACACTCATCCCAGCCGCACACACACATTACACTCCCCACACACACTCATCCCACCCCCACACACACATTACACTCCCCACACACACTCATCCCAGCCGCACACACACATTACACTCCCCACACACACTCATCCCACCCCCACACACACATTACACTCCCACACACACTCATCCCAGCCGCACATACACATTACACTCCCCACACACACTCATCCCAGCCGCACACACACATTACACTACCCACACACACTCATCCCAGCCGCACACACACATTACACTCCCCACACACACTCATCCCACCCCCACACACACATTACACTCCCCACACACACTCATCCCAGCCGCACACACACATTACACTCCCCACACACTCATCCCAGCCGCACACACACATTACACTCCCCACACACACTCATCCCACCCCCACACACACATTACACTCCCCACACACACTCATCCCAGCCGCACACACACATTACACTCCCCACACACACTCATCCCACCCCCACACACACATTACACTCCCCACACACACTCATCCCAGCCGCACATACACATTACACTCCCCACACACACTCATCCCAGCCGCACACTCATTACACTCCCACACACACTCATCCCAGCCGCACATACACATTACACTCCCCACACACACTCATCCCAGCCGCACACACACATTACACTACCCACACACACTCATCCCAGCCGCACACACACATTACACTCCCCATACACACTCATCCCAGCCGCACACACATTACACTCCCCACACACACTCATCCCAGCCGCACACACACATTACACTCCCCACACACACTCATCCCAGCCGCACATACACATTACACTCCCCACACACACTCATCCCAGCCGCACACACACATTACACTCCCCACACACACTCATCCCAGCCGCACACACACATTACACTGCCCACACACACTCATCCCAGCCGCACACACATTACACTCCCCACACACACTCATCCCAGCCGCACATACACATTACACTCCCCCACACACACTCCTCCCAGCCCCACACACACATTACACTCCCCACACACACTCATCCCAGCCGCACATACACATTACACTCCCCACACACACTCATCCCAGCCGCACATACACATTACACTCCCCACACACACTCATCCCAGCCGCACACACACATTACACTCCCCGCACACACTCATCCCAGCCGCACATACACATTACACTCCCCACACACACTCATCCCAGCCGCACATACACATTACACTGCCCACACACACTCATCCCAGCCGCACACACACTCATCCCAGCCGCACATACACATTACACTCCCCACACACACTCATCCCAGCCAACAAGATGGCACTGGTTGTGCTGGAGCGCGCACATACAGCTGATGGGTTGGCTGGGGCCAGAGGGCACCCAGGGGTGTGCCCTGGGGGTGACACCTATATGGCCCCTGGCGCCAGGTTCACAGTGGGCAGTCAGTGGTGTGCGTAGCTGCATGGCTGCCTTGCCGGCTGCAGCAATGGTGCTCCATGTCCATCCACCCTGACCCCACAGACCACCTCCTGGCCACCCCCCGCTACTCCTCCCACCCTGACAGAAGCCCTTTGGCCAGCGGCATGACTGTCAGCAATCTATGGCCATGTTGGACACTTTCCGTATCCTCCTCTTTCTCCCTCAGCAGCCGCCACGTCGGTGTCACGATTTTTAAAAGCACAAGTGAACCGCGCCGTCAGGAACTCAGCCATCAGAGGCAGGGAATCATGGAGGCCCCGGAGAATACCGGGTTAGGCCTGCTAATGATATGCAAACGGTGCCAACTGTACGTGTGGAGTGAAATGCAATGACGTCGTTTTCAAGGTGGCGGAGAATCGCAATTTGGCGTCAAATCGGCGCCTGCCGCATTTTTGGCGTTGGAAGCTATTCTCCACCAAATCCCATTTCCTGATTTTGGCGTTGGCCAATGGAGCATCCCGCCTTTAGACTCAGGAATGGAGAATCCAGCCCACAGAACAGCCACAAACCGTATCATTTTCTTTCTATAGTGGTCGGCTCCAGGTGTGTATCATTGACTGTAATGTGTGCATGTGTCAATAATGCCATGTGATTAAAGCGTTTCTATTTCACTGCCAGACACAGATTTACTCTAAATTGTTACGGTAGAAAGCGTGTCCCCGCGACTTATCACCAGTTGAAGAAAACCTAAAAACAGCTTCAGTCCTCTCTCAAAGGTAACAAGCATCTGCCGTATCCATAGCAACTTCTGCCATAATAATTGCCTTTGAGTTTCTGTGGCCTCCATATCACAAAACAGAATCTATACTGGCTGCAGCGTGCTTATCCACAGCACACTGTGCAACCTTTCCTCTGCGTTAAAGTCATTACATAAATGTAGATTATTCAAAAATGAGGCCCAGCCTGTTTGCTCTCGGAATTCTCCACAAATGTAAGTTCATGAAATGAAAATCGCTTATTGTCACAAGTAGGCTTCAAATGAAGTTACTGTGAAAAGCCCCTAGTCGCCACATTCCGGCGCCTGTTCGGGGAGGCTGGTACGGGAATTGAACCGTGCTGCTGGCCTGCCTTGGTCTGCTTTCAAAGCCAGCGATTTAGCCCAGTGAGCTAAACCAGCCCCTGATTTACCATTGATTGATTGACCGGTACCACAAAAACAGATTAACTAGTCGTTAATCAATACCCTGTTAGGGGGAGATTGGGACCAATTTTCGCTTTGAGCGGCTGCTCGGAGGGATTTAAGGGGCCTGCTGTCTCCGCCCAACAGAAAAAAAATTAACGTTTCCATTTCCTTGAGCCTATTTGTTTCCAATGTCTGTGGAACTGATCGGAGAACGCATGGCCACACTCCTGATCTGTCCCACAATAGGAATTAGGACGTATGCATGTATTAGGATTCCTGTGTGCAAATTAAAGCAGACTACTGATTGACACAGGGCTGTTCAACTCCACAGCGGTAGCACCCCCATTTCAAAATGAAGGCGTGAACAGGTACAAGAACTCCATTTTGACTGTCTTATCACTCTGTAATACATGTCAAAATCGGCCTCATTGGGAAAAAAGCGGCTGTCTGTTTTATTTACCTGACTGTTAGGTAAAGGGTTGTTTAAGGGATTTATCGTTGTAATGGTAAAGATCAGAAATAAGGTATAGTTTTAAGTGGGTTTAATGTTGTGTTTCTGTAGGGTAATAGCTGTAGGAAGGGTAATACCTGTAGTTAGTTTTATGCTGGACAAATGTGTTTGTGTGTTTTGAGGTTTTGGTTTCAGTTCTTTTTTTTTAAATATAATTTTTATTGGAATTTTTTACAGAAAATATAAAACGTAACGACAAACAATGAAATGCAAAAAAATAACCCATAATAACTGTAACACCCCCAGAGCGTATCCTGGTTTCAGTTCTAACTGTGCTTCTACTGTGCTTAGAGAGCATTACGGTGTGAAAAGTAAACAAGTCAGTAGAAGCAAAAAGATGTTGCTTAGCAACTGGGTATCCTTTTCAGGTAGAAAAGCTTTCTGAATTTAGTTTTGGCTGAAATTGTTTGCATTTGGATATAGGTCACCGGGAGAGGAAGATCCCACAGCTCGGTAAGAATAAAAATTGGACGGTACAAAGGGAGGTTACAAAAGGCAGACTTCTCAAAGAACCGGATCAAGTGCAGACAACCAGGGAATTGGGTTAGAAAGAATGTCTTAGGAAGACTGATGTGGAGATGCTGGCGTTGGACTGGGGTGGGCGCCGTAAGACGTCTTGCTTCTTTAGGTTAAAGTCCAACAGGTTTGTTTCAAACACTAGCTTTTGGAGCACTGCTCCTTCCTCGGGTGAATGAAGAGGTATGTTCCAGAAACATATATATAGAGATAAATCCTATAAATCCTACCAACTGTCCTGGCTTGAGACAATTCACACCTCTTTAACCTGGGGTTACCCCTATCTCTGGATTTGCTAATGCTCCCATTCTAAGCATTGTCTGGCATCTTTGAATTTGTCTATATATATGTTTCTGGAACATGCCTCTTCATTCTCCTGAGGAAGGAGCTGCGCTCCGAAAGCTAGTGTTTGAAACAAACCTGTTGGACTTTAACCTGGTGTTGTAAGACTTCTTACTTAGGAAGACTAAAGTTAAGAGAACAGAGACCACGAAGTTGAACAAGATACTGTTCAGGGGAGGTCACAGGAAAAGCAGATAAAGTGTTCTGAATTGAAAAGACATCTGCACTAACCAGATTTGAAGTGGAAAAGCAGACCACGGAGGTAAATCAAACATTTGGTGCCATCTTTTTAAAAAATAAATTTAGAGTACACAATAAAAAAATTTCAATTAAGGGGCAATTTAGCGTGGCCAATCCACCTATCCTGCACATCTTTTGGGTTGTGGGGGTGAAACCCACGCAAACACGGGGAGAACGTGCAAACTCCACACGGACAGTGACCCAGAGCCGGGATCGAACCTGGGACCTTAACACTGTGAGGCAACAGGGTTAACCCACTGCATCACGTTGCTGCCCTATTTGGTGCCATCTTAATACAGTCTGGGAATCGATAGTTAAAACAATTGTGAACAATTAGTGCAACAGTCAAGCCAAATAAATCCTGGATGCTGGGTTCCTTGATAAAAGTGGAGTGGAAGCTTTGTTTGAAAGAATAGCTTGAAAAACATGGGGTGGATTTTTCAATACAAACAACTGAGAGAAAAATTTGGGAGTGTGTCTTTTTGAAAGCGGAATTTGAAATCACTCGTGTTGAAACTGGCGATCAGTGGTACAAGGTGACTCACTGTATAAGGATCATCTGGGCTGATTCTGCAGAGAAATTCACAGACACTCACTCAGGTTCAGAGTGGAGTGTGTGGCTTCTCACAGCCAGTTTGTGTGTTTAAAGGGACTATGTTGCTGAGACCATTCTAGCCTGAGATGTACTTTGTAAATCATGGTAACTTTAATATCTGTGTATATTTGTGAAGCTAAGGGAGGAGTAAAGGTGCCTTGTATCATAATTAACATTTTATAAGGTTAATAACTTTGTTTTTCTTGTTAAAATTGGTGATCCTGTGATTCTGTTCCTCCACTTTTCTAAAAAAAAGTAAAAAGCTACGGGGCAGGATTCTCCACCCCGGATGCGTTCCCTGACGGGATGGAGAATCGGGCATCAGGGGAAACTTGGGGTCGGCACCCAATGCGATGCTCCAACCCCTTGCTGGTGAAGTGAAGGAGGTCCACGATGCGCACCAGCGCAGGGTGTAAATAAATGCAGCTGGGTCTTAATGACTCATTCGCATCTATTTAACAGGCACAGCGCCCAAGCTCCAGCCCTCCTGCAACTCCCCGGTCCCTGTGGCTGGGAATCATGTGGGCGTGGATCACTTGTGGTTTTTACCAAGGGGGAAACGGTTGGCCCCGGGCCCACCTCGCCAGGGCCACGCTGGGAGATACCATCCGAGGGCCACCTCACCACCACCAACAATGCACTGCCTGACCACACCTCTTCTACCAGACCCCGCCCCCACCCCCCCAACCCCTCACAGGCCACGGGGACCTCTTTAATAGGCCACTGAACCTTGAAGGGATATGAATGGACCACGGTTACTAATGGTTTGTAAAATCTGTCAATCACAGACCACTCCTCCAAAGCTATGAATGGCCTGCAGCTAATGGAGCTGTGGGAACCAGACACAGGTCACAGCTGTTGGTCATCGAGGAGTGGTCACATTGAGCTGCAAGGTAAGTGTTAAAGCTTTAATTCCTCTCACTGCCCCTCTCTGGACTGCTCTCCAGCTTTCAGACCGGGGTCTTTTTTCTGGGGGTGGGTGGGTCTGTGTGTGTGGGAGGTGTCTTGTTATGCTCTTGGCGTAGCATAAGCGGCTTCCTTGATGTTCACTCTGACAGAGGAAGGTTCAGACGTGGAGAAAACTTCAACACATTTATTGAACTATTTACAATTCTCCTACTCGGGTTCGCCACTACTGTTAATCCTGCTATAGCTACTCAGACTGACGAACCAGTCTGCTACAATCCAAGTGGTGGGTGTGATATTGAATCAACCCTGTGTCTGTACTCACTACGTGTCTCCGCTGGAAAAGAGGAAGATCATGTGTGCTGTGTCCTTTATATATGGGTTGGTGTAATGCCCCCCTGTGGTAATGTCACCTCTGTATGTATAGTGAATGCCCATTGGTCGTGTCCTATCTTACTGACCTATTGGTTGAGTGTCTGTGTGTCATGTCTCTGGTGCTCCCTCTAGTGTCTAGCTAGTCTATGTGTGCTTACATTAACCCCTTGTGTATCTACAGTGATGCATATCACCACAGGAGGTGCTTGTGGAGGTGATTCCTTTAGGCTGGGGGACCCGCTATTGCAGGGGTCCCTGGGGAGTCCCCCTATTACAGGGGTCCCTGGGGTGAGTCCCTCTATTACAGGGGTCACTGGGGGGCATCCCCCATATCAGGGGTCCCTCGGGAGAGTCTCTCTATTTCAGGGGTCCTGGGGGAAATCCCCCTATTACTGAGATCCCGGGGGGCAGTCTCCTATTACAGAGGTCCCTGGGGGAGGGGGCGGAGAGGGTCTCCCGTGTACTTGGAGGTGGTACCCAGATAATCCTGAGATAGGGGGGGTTGCTGTACAGTGGACGGGGGGGAATCGGGGCTGATTTGTGGCGTGAGGGGGCTGGGGTGATCGGACTTCGTCATCAGCCACCTGCTCAAGATGGCGGCCCAATAGCGGGATTCCCTGGGAATCCCTGTATTCCATGCCATGTATAAATTTGCAGGACGTGGAACACTGAATTACATCCCGCTTTGCGAACGTAAGGGGATCGTAAAACCCGTGCGATTCAGCTCTGGCGGCAGAACGTAGTCTCGAAGATGGAGAGTCCCACCCATGGCCTTTTGAGCCAGGTTTCCATTCTGGAACCTTCCCGTCCAGTTCACCAACTGGGATCGTAAGAGGACAGTCACAGTACAGCAAAGCAGGGCGGCACGGTGGGGTAGCCCTGCTGCCTCACGGTGCTGAGGTCCCGGGTTCAATCCCGGCTCTGGGTCACTGTCCGTCTGGAGTTTGCACATTCTCCCCGTGTCTGCGTGGGTTTCACCCCCACAACCCAAAGATGTGCAGAGTAGGTGGATTGGCCAGGCTAAATTGCCCCTTAATTGGGAAAAAAAAATTGGGTACTCTAAATTTATAAAGAAAAAAATTGTACAGCAAAGTATATTTATGGTGAAGTACCCTGGTCACTTTTGCTGACACCAATTCATTTTTCCACAGTTAGCTTGAGAAATTATTCCGCAATCTTCCTCTCACCCATCTGCAGTCTCACGTCCGTAATCGTCTGTAAAATTCTCAACTTCCTTCCTCGAAACCAATCCATAAGACGGCAGCTTTCCTCTACCCTTAAAACATTACCTTCCTTTCTTCAGGAAGCTTCCACCCCTCCCACTCTACGTTTAATCCGTACCTTTCACATCATCATAGAATATCACAGTAACAACAGGCCTATGCTCCCAGTTCTTTGGAAAAGCTGCTGTGTTTAGTCCCACAGCTACGCTCTTTGTCCATAACCTTGTCACCTCCTTATTCGCAATCCCTGTCCAACTCCTGTTTCAATGATTTATCGACTCAGCTCCCCATTTTCTTTTCAGTTCGAGCATTCCAGATTCCCATAACTGTCCCGAGTGATCATAATTCTCCGCATCATCACCCTGGGTCTTTTTCCAATTAGTTTAATTTTATGATCTCTGGTCATTTACCCGCTCACTCGAGGGAACACTGCTTCCCTACCTATGCCATCAAAATTGGCCGGGTTTGCTCAGTTGGCTCTCTAGAATCCATAGAATCCTGACAGTGCAGAAGGAGTCCGTTCAGCCCATCGGTGTGCTGTTCTTTGTGTTGCTAAATTCAGGATGGTTGGCGTAGTGTTCACAAAGACCACAAAATAGCTTCAACTTGAACATAGCTATCAATTTATTAACACTACTAATTTGGATTCGACACTTACTCTTATACGATATACAGTTGATAATAAACATATAATCTACACTCATCGACTACTAATCTCTACACTATTATATTAACTATGATCTGCTCTCACTTACATTATCTTTCCTTCAGTCTGTTCTCTGGCTTTCTCCTCAACCTCTCACCCGTAAAGCTCAGCATCAATGTCTTATATACCTGTACATCTAGCTCCCTCTAGTGGCTGAGTTATACATTTCGTTAACCCTTGCAGTTCTTACATTTATGATAATACCACAATTGGGTCTACTCCGATCCTCAGAAAGAGCATCCTATTTAAGTCCAATCCTCCACCCTATCCCTGTAACCCCACGTTGTTGGATACTAAGGGGCACTTTACTCTGGCCAATCCACCGAACTTTGGACTGTGGGAGGAAACCGGAGCACCCGGAGGAAACCCACGCGGACACAGGGAGAATGTGCAGACTCCACACAGACAGTCACCCAAGGCCGGAATTCAACCTGGGTTTCTGCCGCTGTGAGGCAACCGTGCTAACCACTGCGCTGCGTTAGGCGGCTAGCGTGTGGATCACATTAATGTTAACAGCACAGGCTTCATCCCCCTTTCCAGCTCAGATAAATTCAGCAACAGTCTACCCGGTGGTTAAAAAAAAAAGTCCTGGCATTTGGCCAACTTGGTTACCAAGGATGCGCTTTCAGCTAGAGAACTGAGGAAGATATTCTATTCTATCCAAACCTCTTGTCATGTTTTGATTGCTTCCAGAAAAATAGATTGATTCCAGAGATGAGGGGGTTTTATCTTATGAAGAGAGTTTGAGCAGCTTAGAAGAATGAGAGGAGATATTATTGAGGTATATAAGATGATAAAAGGTGTTGACAAAGTAGACGTGGAGCGGGTGCTTCCTCTTGTGGGGCAATCTAGAACGAGAGGTCATAGCCTCAGGGTAAGGGGTGGCTGATTTAAAACAGAAGAGGAGAAATTACTGCTCTCAAAGGGTGGTGAATCTGAGGGATTCCCGCCCCCAGAGTGCGGAGGATGCTGGGACATTGAGTAAATTTAAGGAGGCGATGGACAGATTTTTAATTAGTAATGGGGTTGAAAGGTTTTGGAGAAGGTAGAGGAAGGTGGAGTTGAGGCCGTGATGAGATCAGCCAAGATCGTATTGGATGGAGAAGTGGGCTCGAGGGGCTGAATGGCCAACTCCCGCTCCTGGTTCTTATGTTTGTCTGCACCTTCTCCCCGTGTCTGCGTGGGTTTCCTCCGGGAGCTCCGGTTTCCTCCCACAGTCCAAAGATGTGCAGGTTAGGTGGGTTGGCCATGATAAATTGCCTTTAGTGTCCAAAATTGCCCTTGGTGTTGGCTGAGGTTACTGGGTTAGGGTGGAGGTGTGGGCTTGGGTAGGGTGCTCTTTCCGAGAGCCGGTGCAGACTCGATGGGCCGAATGGCCTCCTTCTGAACTGTAAATTCTATGACTTATTTTTTTCCAATTAAGGGGCACTTTACCGTGGCCAATCCACCTAGCCTGCACATCTTTGGGTTGTGGGGGGTGAGACCCACACAGACACGGAGAGAATGTGCAAACTCCACACGGACAGTGACCCAGGTCCGGAATCGAACCAAGGACCTCAGCGCCGTGATGCAGCAGTGCTAATCACTGCACCACCGTGCCACCCTCACACGCCAGGACTTGACAACCAAGGAAAGCGTGCTCATAATGCAGCCAATGAGGTTAGTAACAAGCTGAAAATCCTTCCAAAACACGCCAATGGCAGGTGGTAAGAGCGGATCAGCCATGTGATGGCATTAAAATTGGAGCCTCTACCATCACTCTCCATAGTTCCAACTGCAAAATGCATGTTAATACGTATGTTGCCACAGCAACCTGAAGGTTCATGGTAATCAGAATAATCTTTATTATTGTCACAAGTAGGCTTACGTTAACACTGCAATGAAGTTACTGAGAAAAACCTAGTCGCCACACTCCGGCTCCAGTTCGGGTACACAGAGGGAAAATGTCCAATTTACTTAACAAGCACGTCTTTCGGGACTTGCGGGAGGAAACCAGAGCACCCGGAGGAAACGCACGCAGACAGGGGGAGAACATGCAGACTCCGCACAGAGAGTGACCCAAGCCGGGAATCGAACCCGGGTCCCTGGTGCTGTGAAGCAACATTCTCTCTCTCTCCAGGTACCATGCCCTGGTTGAACGTGGATTTACATATATTGGTCTATGGTTATGCTTGGCAAGGTCCTGCAGTGGTTTGCTATTGCCTTCCACAGGTTGTGTCTGACCAGCCTCTCCCCCTCATACCGCCTGCCATAAGGAAGGATATGCAGGTTGGTAGTTAACCTGTTTAAGACCATGCTATTTTAGCACAGGGCTAAAGAGCTGGCTTTTGAAGCAGACCAAGGCAGGCCAGCAGCACGGTTCAATTCCCGTACCAGCCTCCCCAAACAGGCGACTAGGGGCTTTTCCCCGGTACTTCATTTGAAGCCATCTTGTGACAATAAGCGATTTTCACTTCATTTCATTCCATGGCCACCAACCCTGGAGTATGCCTTAAACTCTGAGCTTCAAACTGCGGGGTAAAGTTGCTGCCCACTGCTCCACTGGCCTCCGATTCCTGTTACCCTACAAGATTGAAGTTCCAATGTTATTCCAAATATGTCGTTTTTTCAACTTCAAGCTACCAGTGTGGAATCTCAACCATTGGCTTGTACTGAAAATATAGGCGTGTGATGATTTGAATTCTGACCATGACAGACTTTCCCCAGATTTCTAACATTTCTTACTGACGCATGTCCCCAAATCAGAAAAGGACCCATCCAGGATATCCTCTTACAATTCTGGTGTTGCAATATTGGTGAAGACAGTAACGGTATCAGTATTCAGAGAATCATAGAATCCCTACAGTCCAGGAGGCCATTCAGTCCATCGTGTTTGCATGACTCTCTGAAAGAGAACCCTACCTCGGCCCACTCCCCGTCCTATCCCTATATCCCCACCTAACCTTCACATCTCGGAGTATTAAAGAGCAATTTTAGCATGGCCAATCCATCTAATCTGCAAACCTTTGTGCCCTAAGGGGCAATTTAGCACGGTCAGTCCATCTAACATCTCTGGACAGTGGGAAGAAACCAGAGCACCCGGAGGATACCCACACGGGCATGGGGAGAATGCGCAAACTCCACACAGTCACCCAGGGCTGGAAATTAACCCAGGTCCCTGGCGCTGTGCGGCAGCGGTGCTAACCACTGTGCCACTGTGTCATCACCATGTATTAGTTTTAAAAATAAATTTCAGTACCCATTTACAGTTTTTCCAATCAAGGGGCAATTTATCGTGGCCAATCCACCGACCCTGCACATCTTTGGGTTGTGGGGGTGAGACCCACGCAGACACGGGGAGAATGTGCAAACGCCACACGGACAGCAACCCGGGGCCAGGATCGAACCCGGGTCCTTGGCAGCCGTGCTAACCACTGCACCACCGTGCCGCCATCACCATGTATAACCATTTTTAATCTCAAACATTTGGAATTTATTTCCTCACCTTTCTGTAACTTTGCAGAATGTCTTATACTGCACATATACTGTTGTCAGCCTTTGCTGCATTAACTGACTCCACCTCTACCGTATTTACAAACAAAACTGCAGCTTTTACATGACTATTGTTATATTTTCTCAGTCTTTCACACCATGAGGACGTGCAAATCTTAGTGTAAAATTTGCTGCCCTCTGCTTCGCCGATTCCTAATTCTAGTGTGGCGATCGGGGGGGGGGGGGGGGGGGGGGGGGGAGGGGGTGGCTCCATGTAATTATATGCTCAAAATTCACACCACGTGTTCCTGGCTCACAAAACTCCAAGTCGGCTGCGCGTATTCAGAACGTTCACCCTGAGGCGGAGTTCAGAGCAGAAACCTTGAAGGAGAGGGCGTCCCACGAGGGAACGAGAGTAGCGGAGACGGGAGAGCAAGCGAGAGGAGTGCAGGGTAAGACCGGGGGGGGGGGGGGGGGGGGGGGGGGGTGGGGGGGGGGGGGGGGGGGAGAAGAGCGGGCAGAAAACCGTAGTGGTCGGGCGAGGGAGAAGCGAGACAGTAACCCCCGAGGGTGGGGTGGGCCACCACACTAGCAGGAAAGCTAGCACCGGAGGCACGCAACAAAGTGGGGCCGCAGCACGCCCCCAACAGGGGGGACGCCGCCAGGCCTGGGCGGGGGAGGGGGTGGAGTCCTCAACCACCTAAGAAATATGAACAGTAAGAAGTCTTACAACACCAGGTTAAAGTCCAACAGGTTTGGATCAAACACGAGCTTTCGGAGCGCAGCTCCTTCCTCAGGTGAATGCCTTCTTACGTCATGGTCAGCTGGGGCCTGGATGGGGCACCGGTAGTACTAGTTAACGTGTACGCACCCAACTGGGACGACACAAGCTTCATCAAAAAGACCATGGCAGAAATCCCCGACACAGCAACGCACCGACTAATCATGGGGGGGGGGGGGGAGACTTCAACTGTGTACAGGACCCAACGACTGACAGATCAAGCTCCAAAACGGGGAAAGCTTCAAGCGTGGCTAGGGAACTCAGTCATTTTATGGAACAGATGGGAGCGGTGGACCCCTGGAGGTTCGCCCACCCAGGGTAGAAGGAGTTCTCCTTCTTCTCCCCAGTGCACAACGTATACACCAGAATTGACTTTTTTGTGGTGGGGAAAACGGTGCTTCCGGGGATAGACAAAGTGGAATACTCCGTAATTGTGATATCCAACCACGCTCCACATTACATGGACGTGAGGCTGGAGACGGGCAGGGCCCAACGCCCCACATGGCGGTTGGATATTGCCCTACTAGCAGACAAGGCCTTCAACGAAAATATATCACAGGCCATAGCAGAGTACACGGAGAACAACCAAAATGGGGAGGTCTCACCCTCCACGTTCTGGGAAGCGCTAAAGGCCGTAGTAAGCGGGGAAATTATCGCTTTCAAAGCTCAAAGAGATAAGGCGGACAGGGACCTATACACGGACGGCAGGGTTGCAACAATGGAGGAACTGACAGAGAAATTCCAGCTAGCCGGGGGGAACGAGCTAAGATATCTGCAACTCAAAAACTTCCAATGAAAGGAGACAAGGACGTATCCACAACCGCCACGACAGACATTACTGGAAGAGTTACTGGACGCAAGCATCCTAGATAAATGGAACTGTAGCGGCATGTATGGGCGACTGGTAGAAAGGTCAACTCCACCTCCACGTGCGCAAGGCTCAGCCTGATGCAACTAAAAGTGGTACAAAGAGCCCACTTAACAAGAACCCGTATGAGTAGGTTCTTCCTGGAGGCGGAGGATAGATGCGAACGGTGCCAAGGAGGCCCGGCCAACCACGCCCACATATTCTGGTCTTGCCCCTGGCTTGTGGCATATTGGACAGCCTTCTTCGAGGCTATGTCCAAAGTGGTGGGGGTGAGGGTGGAGCAATGCCCGATAGTGGCGGTCTTCGGGGTTTCAGACCAGCCAGATCTATTCCTGGGGAGGAGGGCGGGCGCCCTTGCCTTTGCCTCCCTGATCGCCCGCCGTAGAATCCTGTTTGGCTGGCGGTCAACAGCACCACCCAGAGCTGCAGACTGGCTGTCCGACCTCTCGGAATCTCTCCAAATGGAGAAAATCAAGTTCGCCATCCGAGGGTCAGACGACGGCTTCCACAGAACGTGGGAGCCATTCACCCAATTGTTCCGGGACCTGTTTGTGGCCAACGAACAAGCAGAAGAATAGCCAGCTAGCCAAGAATCAGGTGAAAGTAGCCGAGGCGGTGGAAGGAGGGATAGCAGCTAAACCTAAGAGAAATAAAAGGCGAACTACAGGAAAAGGGGAGGGGGGGAAGGGGTGGAAGAGGGAGGAGACAGGGAACAATAAAAGGGAACCAGTGAGGTGGGGGGGGGGGGCAAGGGAATGACAGCTGGAAGGAGGGCATGGGAAACAATAACAAACTTGGCATCTACAAGAGCAGAGAACAAGGAAAATCCGGGCGAAAGACGGGACGAACGGCTGAAGCAGAGGTGATCGCGAGATGACAATGGCAGTGAAAACCGTCTGGGAGAAGCAAGCGATAACACCAACACCAAACCCATTTGCATATTGCCCTCTGTAATTGTTCTGTATTTGTTTCCCCGGCACCCAAATGTATATGTACCTACCCCCCCCCCCCCCCCCCCCCCCCACCCCCCACCCCCCCCCCCCCCCCCCCCCACGTTTACCCACCCCGACAAACAGATGCCTACTTATGTGCTAAAAACAATACAGCCAATTGCACAGAGCCGCTGTTGTTGAGCTAGCACATAATACCCTACCAGTTATTTTGTTCTAATGTTTTTTTTGTTTGTTTTGTTTTTTGTATGTGTTCCCTTCTCTTCTATGTATGTTTATATATATATATTCTATTTTGTTTACATAACGGTAAACATACTTCATTCAAAAACCCAATAAAAAACATTTATATTAAAAAACTGCTTTTCTCTCCACAGGTGCTCGCAGACCTGCTGAATATTTTCAAAATGTTCTGTTTTAATTCCAATTTCCAGCATCTACCCAATATTTGGCTTCAGCAGAATTCACAAAACAGGCTCTCACTGTTAGGATCTTACTGGGAATTTTAAGTACCTGAAGGCCCTTTCAAATAAAAGAGAATTCTATCAGTTAAAGCAGATTTCCACCCAGTGCTAGCCATTCATCACACAGCTGGGCAGCTGTTCATAGACCCCTAAATGTAGGAGTGTGTGGCCTGCGCACCAATGCTGTTGACCAACCCCTCCCCACTGGACAACCAAACAGCAGGAGAGGATGCCAACAACAATCATACTCCTGACTTGAGAGTGGCTTCCAAGCAACTCTAGCCCTGTGGTTCCCATCCCTTTTCTGTGTCACTGAACAATTAATTTTAGGAAACTACATGATTGCAACAAGGATCAAAGCAAAGCTTCACCTCTTACCTCCTTTCAACATCCAGGGCTGGTTCAGCACAGTGGGCTAAACAGCTGACTTGTAATGCAGAACAAGGAGGCAGCACGGGTTCAATTCCCGTACCGGCCTCCCCACACAGGCGCCGGAATGTGGCGACTAGGGGCTTTTCAAGGCAACTTCATTGAAGTCTACTTGTGACAATAAGTGATTATTATTATTTCCCAACATGGATAGGAACTCCGGTTTAATCCAACACCCCCACCATCTCCTGCCCACCACCATCCCACGTCGCCCCACCTACACTCATTCCTTGCATAAGTCAGGGATGCAAAGGCCAACTTTTAGAATAATAGAGCACAGAGAGAAGCCATTCACCCCCCTCGTAACTATTGCCAGCATGTTATGGGGAGGTGGTGCCATAGTGGTATTGGCGCTGGACTAGTAATCCAGGGACCCAGGACAACGATCTGTGGACCTGGGTTCGAACCCCACCACCGCAGGTGATGGAATTTAAACTCAATAAAATATCTGAAATTAAAAAGTGATTTATAATGACCCATGAAATCATTGTCGATTGTCGGATGTTCTTTAGGGAAGGAAATCTGCCGTCCTTACCGGGTCTGGCCTACATGTGACTCCAGACCAGCAGCAATGTGGTTGACCCTTGCCCCTCAAGGGCAATTGGATGGCAACTTCAACATCCCATGAACGAATCAAAAAAAAAACTTTGATGGAGTTATCCACCTAGTCCCACTCCCCTGCTCTTTCCCCATACCCCCGCAACTCTTTGTCCCTTCAGGTAATCACCTACTTTGTTGTAAAAAGTTACCATCAAATCTCTTTCCACTGCCCTTGCAAGCAGCGCCTCCCAGATCATAACCATTAGCTGAGGAAAAGAGGAAATAAAAAATCTCCTCATCTTGCCTCTGGGTCTTTTAACAGTCTGTTAAACCGTTTTTACTTTCATGGCTGCCTTGCTGAAATCTGCTACCTCATTACAGTACAGGGCCCGCTGAGCTCTGGACGTTTGTTGGGCTTCAGCACCTGATTTATCGACTGAAGCAGCCGGGAGGCCTCCAGGAATGGTTAAAACTGGGGAGATTCATCAACCTCCACAAATTCACGAATGAGGGAAAAAGAATGCTGTTGTGACGGCACACACACCACTCATTTCAGGGAGCAAGTAACAGGAAATGAGAGAGAGAGGGCAATAATCCACACAGTGCTGTGTTTTAAAATACTTTATAAAAAAATGCAGATTATCATACATTTAAATGTAATTCATACAAATAGCTCTGCCCAAATTTGCTCGATTTACAACTTTTAATGGAACCCGTTAGAGGATTAAATTGGGACGGTGACAATTAACAAGCCCATTTGTTCAAATTAAAAGACATAAATGAGTTTTTGTTTAAAAACTTGATTTTGTTTTTGAATCGCAAACTAATTGATAACTACTGGAATAAAATGCACAGTTTACTGAAACCCACCCACTGTGACACCAGTATCTTAATCTGGGTTTACTGGAATGAAACCTGTTTGGCAATGATCTGACCAAAATAGTAATCGTGCTATTGCCCAAAATGACTTAAATAATTAATTAATTGCCTATAATCTGCAGAATATAAAGATGTTCTCCGCACAGTTAGGTATTCCCAATGCCCCCAGCCAAATCAATCCGCGACTCCAAGAAGCACTAGGTAAGACTGCTACCTGGTATGGGAGCAACGGCTGTGGTACAGGCAATCTTCCAACAGGTGTCTTTAGCAGTTCACATTGACCAAAGTTGTCCTTTTGACTCCAGTGTCACGGGGGTCGTGTGGTTGTGAATATGACCCAGGTTTCTGGAGCTGGGGGATGGTTCATTGTTAGGTGACCCCCCCCCCCCCCAACAACACACACAGACCCCCACCCCTCCACCTTCCAATACCTTCAGCCTCTCCTCTGCTCCATGCCATTGGGTAGGAAGCCCGCTATGATGGGCACTGGCCAGATGAGAGCTGCCACACTCCAGATGATGATGACAATGGTCATGAAGCAGGCCACCAGGGTGGACTCGATGGGCTTGCGGGTGAGACTCCAGCCCTTGTCCCACCTCAGCTCCTCCAGGCTGAAATCCAGGCAGCAGAAGTTGACCCGCTGCCCCTGGCCAGGGGGGGTCCTCCTCTTCCTCCTCCTGGGGCCGGCTCGCCGGCGCTGGGGGGTGGGCGAGCCCCCGCAGCCCACGCACAGCTTGAACTCCTGTTGGGCGCCGCCGACCCCCACATGCTCGATGGTGACCGGCGGGAAGACCCGGGTGAAGGCGGCCGAGAAGAAGGACCTGGCGTTGCTGTTGGTGGTGAAGAGCAGCACGTCGCAGGTGAAGCCCAGGGAGCGCTCCCAGCGGGCCAGCAGCGAGGTGGCCACTAGCCTCAGGACCGTGATGTTGCAGCGGCTGGAGGGGCTGGCTAGCTGCCCACCTCCAGCCCGGGCTCCAGCCGCCCGGGAGCCGGCCTCCAGCTCCAGCGGGGCGACCAGCGACAAGTTGAGAGAAGTGCTGTTGGGCTGGAAGTAGAAGTCCTCCCCACTCCAGGCAGAAAGGGGAGGGAGGCTGGTGCTGGCCAGCAGGAGCACAGTCAGGAGTTGGCTGGTTAGCATGGCACCCTCCCTGGGCACTGCATGGTGAGAGGGGTGAGCAGTTCACAAATACACTGGCATGCAGGAGATGTCTCACTCTCTGTGTGTGTGTGTGTGTGTGTGTGCAAGGCTGCACAGCAACTCCAGCGGCAGCAAGAACGACACCAACCTTCTCTTTTAGTCATTTAACCCTGCATCAACACACACACAGCTCTTAAAGCAGGGCATCCCTGTGGGAGGGTTTTTTTAAAAAAAATACATGCATTTGTGTTTAAATTCTCCAGATTGTCACGTTGCAAAACCATTTCCTCTCCCCTTGGCAAAATTAAATGTATTTCTTTGGATTGATGAATGTGGGGTTTGACCTGGATCACTCTTGGAAACAATAATCCAGTCTTGGTGCAGTTAATGTTTTTTTAAAACAGAGCGCATCTCTCCCTGCAGCCTGTACGCCCTCCTTTATCATCATTGCCATCTTCTGCGATGGTCACAGATCCTTTGTCTCACTGTTGTTGGAAACTCCAGATTTATTTGTTTTAATGTATTTTATTACAAACATGTATCAAAAAAGGTTAAAGGAATAAACACCCCGGGAAATATACTTCCCAACAATCAACTATGCAGTCTGTACAGATTTTTTCCCCTTTTTGAAACTCCAGATTTATATCGCGCTCCAGGGGGCAAAGGGAATTGCTTTGGGGAGGAGACGGTTAATTAGAAACCGTCTTGATGCTGGTGACTTGGTTGTCTCTCACCTCACCCACCCAATCCAGTTTGCGCCTGCCCGCGTTTAAAAGAGGAATCACAGATATTAGATATCTCGTAATCAGCTCGAATGGATAAGTTGGATGTGGTTTAAGGATGCTGTAAAGGAAAGACTTGCATTCATATAGTGCCCTTCACTCCCACTGGATTTCTCAACATGCTTTACAGCCAGTGAAGTACTTTTTGAAGTGTAGGGATGTGGGAAATGTCAGAGCCAATTTGCACAAAGCAAATTGTTTAACATCTCATTCGAGAGACGGCACCCCTGACAATGCAGCAACCCCAAGATACTGCACTGAAATGAGATGAAATGAAATGAAAATTGCTTATTGTCACGAGTAGGCTTCAAGTGAAGTTACTGTGAAAAGCCCCTAGTCGCCACATTCCGGCACCTGTTCGGGGAGGCTGTTACAGGAATCGAACCGTGCTGCTAGCCTGCTTGGTCTGCTTTCAAAGCCAGCGAATTAGCCCTGTGCTAAACAGCCCCAGACTGACTTGTCAGCCTAGATTTGTGCACTCAAGCTGTGGATTGGGTGGAATAAATGTACCATCCCAACATTCCACCTGAGCTGGTGTGTTACAGTTCCCTCAGGGTGTCTGCGTTGCTGCGGTGATAGGCTGATTTTCCATGCATGTTGTGTGGATGGCAATGGTAGAGGCTCCATCACATAGCCGACCAGGAATCACTCCTATTCTTGCCATTGGCTTGTGTTGCCGGCTCCACACAGACAGTGAGCCAAGTCAGGAATTGAAACCCTGTCCCTGGCGATGTGAAGCAACAGTGTTAACCACTGTGCTACCATGTCGCTCGATAATTAAAAAAATTGATTTGCCAATGGCAACAATTGACTTTATGGTTGCTGCTACTTGCTAGAGGTGCATCTAATGCTCTTAATATTTCCTCTGTGTACAGACTGAGGGCAGGTATTGCCGATCACTCTGTCGCGTGTTTTTTGGCGGCAGAGGTGGCCTGCCAGCAGAATCGAGCTGTCCTGCCATTGTCAACGGGATTTCCTGTTGACTGCACCCCGTGCAAACAGTGCACCGTTGTGGGACCGGAATTTCCCGCTGGCGTGAACAGCCGGTAGACCTGCCCTGAATAATTGTAGCGACAGTACACAGCCTCCTCTCTTCACCTGAAACATGTCTTCTAGCCTGATACTCACTATTCATCCCCAGTGCAGCCTCTGACATAATCTCACATCTTTACTGTCAATGTCACATTTTGTCTATTCGCTTTTCGTGATAAAGACAATCAAACACTTTTTCAGAAGCACATGTAAACGCTCTGGTTTATTTATAGATATTTATCAGGCATTGTTCTTAGGTTAAATATTCCCTCTCATGTTCCTATTCCAGGTCTAAATCCAGCTGCGTTTCACCAATTATTGCTTCAACTGTGTTATTATTTTTTTTCTGCCTTGATTTTCACGATTGCTTTAATGGGATGATTGATTAAGATGATAGTTAAAGCTTTTCAATGTTCTTGGGGCTTGTTCATTGTCAGTGTGCCAACTGTTAAGTTCCAGGACATTGGTACTGGTTTGGAACAAAGAACATACAGTGCAGAAGGAGGCCATTCGGCCCATTGAGTCTGCACCAACCCATTTAAGCCCTCACTTCCACCCTATCCCGGTAACCCAATAACCCCTCCTAACCTTTTTTGTCACTAAGGGCAATTTATCATGGCCAATCCACCTAACCTGCACATCTTGGGACTGTGGGAGGAAACCGGAGCATCTGGAGGAAACCCACACAGACACGGGGAGGACGTGCAGACTCCGCTCAGACAGTGACCCAGCAGGGAATCGAACCGGGACCCTGGCACTGTGAAGCCACAGTGCTATCCAGCTACCATGCTGCCCGGCAACTAACGTGGTACACGGTAGCACAGTAGTTAGTACAGTTTCTTCACAGCTCCAGGGTCCCAGGTTCGATTCCCGGCTTGGGTCACTGTCTGTGCGGAGTCTGCATGTTCTCCCTATGTCTGCGTGGGTTTCTTCCGGGTGCTCCGGTTTCCTCCCACAGTCCAAAGATATGCAGGTTAGGTGGATTGGCCGTGCTAAATTGCCCTTAGTGTTGGAAAAAAGGTTAAGTGGGGTTACGGGAATAGGGTGGAGGTGTGGGCTTGTGTAGGGTACTCTTTCCAAGAGACGGTGCAGACTCGATGGGCCGAATGGCCTCCTTCTGCACTGTAAATTATATGATTTAACGCTGATTGGTTGTTTTTTGATAAACATGGGAGACACGGTGTACACTTTCCAAACCAGGCCTTAACGTATTCATTCTTTGTGACCAAGTGCTTTGAAACTCCTCCCTCCCTCATCATCATGGTCAGTCCCTTGAAATGACGAAGAATATCCATTAGCGTGGATTATTTGTGTGTCCTCAGGGGTGGAGAGGGCGAGAGTAGCCCAAAGGAAGGGGGTCACCAGCCAGGGGTCTCTTCGCTCTCCTTCCCTGTGAGCCACCGCGGTCAGTTTCCGACTGCGTCCCGTCTTCTTGGCTGAAGTGCAGCCACATGGTACAGTTTGTAGAAAGTTACTGCCACGCACCAATGTTAATTCATTCCCTGCTCAGTGTGGTTTTCAGAGCCTATTTAAAAAATGGTCTTTCTGTCCTCCTTGAGATTGGGCGCAATCCTCAAGTTGCAGAAAGAAGATCTGTTCCAGAAGCTGGTTATCTGTCAGCCGATGCAGTGCCCAGTCTAAGGGAGCTGATTTCGCACAGATCATGATTGTGATGTTGGGCGGACAGTCTGGCATTACAGAGGCAGCGGAGGAGTTGAGAGCGCACGTGGGTGTGGTTATGGAAACAGACCTCAGGTCTGAGGACGGTGCCACCAAGGGGCAGCGCAGACATGAGGTTGAAAGGGCGCCAATGTTGCATCCTTGGTGCATTCCCAGGCTGACAGTGCTGGAGTGGGAAGAGGAGTTTGAACCTGGTGTTTTTGTCTCCTCGGATGGCTGTAAATACCTGCCGGCGCTAATTGAAGATGAGAAGGGGGTTGCCCAATGTCTTAGCCAACATTCCTCCCACAATAATCGACACTGGTGAAGAAGGTGATAGGGTCATGCATTTGGTGTGGCACATGTTGCTGCCACCTAAGCTCCAATCACGACGACACTGCAAAGTACCTGTAATTAGTTAGTTACAAAGTGCCTGAGAGCATAAAAGAACAAAGCTTTGTGGGTCTCGTGGGAGATTTTGACACCAGAACATAAGAATGCGGAGCAGAAATCGGCCATTCAGCCCCTCGAGCCTGCTCTCCCATTCGGTAAGATCATGGCTAATCTACCTGAATTCCACTCTCCCCCACTATTCCAATATCCCTGACAATCTGTGACTGTGCCAATGTATGTGGACAAATCCTGCAATGCTGTCACTCTTTTCTCCAGGACAGTTGTCTCCGTCTTCGAGATCAATGGTATCCCCGTGTGCCAACATCATCTTCATAGCAGGGCCAGCGCAGGATTATTCGGCATCTGAGCAGAACGCTCAGCCACGCGCCCTCCCCCATCCCCCCTGTACAATTAACATCCACAACTGAGAAGTGGGGGGCTCGATGGAGGCTCCGTTAAGGGGGAACCATAGGTTCGTCCCGGGGAACATGGATGGGGGATTTCGGGGATGGTATAGAGCGGGCATAAGACAGCTGAAGGACCTGTTTATCGACGGAAGGTTTGCGAGCCTGGGGGAGTTGGAAGAGAAATTTGGGCTCCCGCCAGGAAACATGTTTAGATATCTGCAGGTAAAGGCATTTGCTAGACGGCAGGTGGAGGGATTCCCTGCGCTCCCCGCGAAGGGGGTGAGTGACAGGGTGCTCTCGGGGGTCTGGGTCGGGGAGGGGAAGATATCCGATATCTACAAGCTTATGCAGGAGAAGGAAGAGGCGTCAGTAGAGGAGCTGAAAACGAAGTGGGAGGGGGAACTGGGGGAACAGATCGAAGACGGGACATGGGCTGATGCCCTGGAGAGGGTAAATTCTTCCTCCTCGTGTGCGCGGCTTAGCCTCATCCAATTCAAGGTGCTGCATAGGGCCCACATGACTGGGACGAGGATGAATAGGTTCTTTGGGGGTGAAGATAGGTGTGCCAGGTGCTCGGGGAGTCCAGCGAACCATGCCCATATGTTCTGGGCATGCCCGGCATTGGAGGAGTTCTGGAAGGGGGTGGCGAGGACGGTGTCAAGGGTGGTGGGATCCAGGGTCAAGCCAGGATGGGGACTCGCGATCTTTGGGGTTGGGGTAGAGCCGGGAGTGCAGGAGGCGAAAGAGGCCGGTGTGCTGGCCTTTGCGTCCCTAGTAGCCCGGCGAAGGATTTTGCTACAGTGGAAGGACGCAAGGCCCCCAAGCGTGGAGACCTGGATCAATGACATGGCGGGCTTTATTAAGCTTGAGAAGGTTAAATTCGCCCTGAGAGGATCGGTGCAAGGGTTCTTTAAACGGTGGCAACCTTTCCTCGACTTTCTGGCTCAACGATAGGGTACTGGGACAGTAGCAGCAGCAACCCGGTGGGGGGGGGGGGGGGGGGGGGGGGGGGGGGCATTGATTATGTTAGCTTATTTTATTTAAATGTGATTTATCTAATTTTAATTTATGGTTAAGTTCTCTTGTTTGGGGGGGGGGTGGGGGAATGTGATACATGTGATGTTACGGTATGGGGGGAATTGTGGGTGTTATGGGGCTGTTAGTTGCATATTACTGCTTTTTGCTATACTTTTTGTTATATTTTCTGCAAAAAATTCCAATAAAAAAAAAAAATTAAAAAAAAAACATCCACAACTGAGCATTAAGCATGAATACCAATACAATTTAGTAATTAAAGATTTATTTTACACAAAAACAGGAGAACGTTACGACACTGATTGTACATTCTCATCATTCCACACTTTTTGCAGGATGTGTCCCTGGAGAAATTCACATCATGTTCAACGTGGCTCAGATAATGTAATACTTTGTGTTCCTGCAACAGTTACGGGTTGATCTTCTGAGCAATTTACACAGTCGGTAACAATTACAATAGAGCAGGCTCCATTAAATTGTGTTCTTTGGTATTACTTACTGGTTCACAAGTTCTGGAATAGTTGCGTAGGTCACAAATTTGTAAAACTCTCGCACGAACAGAAGTAGCAATTTTTGGAAAGGCCGCAATGTAATAAATGGAAATCGAGATGTATTTCAGTATATGTGGATATATATCATTAGATCTGGACATTTTGTTCCCATTGCTGAAACCTGTGTTCGCTTCTGTTGTTTCATGAATAGCTTGTTCAGTTTTTGCCACCTGTCCCCAAATTTTGCCCCTCTCGGTGACCACCTAGTTGCCCGGGGCTTGCCACCGACCCAGCACCATTGGCAACCTCTGACATTGAGGCTGAATCCACCTTTGGGGATGGATGGGTGGAAGTGGGATGTTGTTGTTGGTTATGGGGTCACCGCTGGCTTTCGAGACTCTCCCACAGTGAGGACATGGGTTGTCAGCCAAGAGGGCTGGTGGCGGATTGTTGACTCGAGTAGCTGCCCTCTCTTTCCCACGCCATTCCCCCTCAGTGGCCGCTCTTGACGATTGAAAGGCCTTTGCACCATTTCTGAGCCAGGATAGCCATTTTGGTGTTGATTGGTCATTTGTCTCCCAAGTGTTGATCTTATGGGACACACTTTCATGAAAGCTTTGAGATTGTCGCTGAAATATTTCCTTCAGCTCTGGTACGAATGGGCTTCCTGGCGTAGCTCTGGGTGGAGCATTTCTGTGGGCAGTCTTCTTTATAGTATTTTGTATTAAGTTTTTAGCATTTAATACGCAAGAACAAAAATGCACACCACCCCAAAGAAAAAATAGTACAAAGAGAAAGCAACCTCCCAGACCCCAATCGTCCTCCCCCGACCATCCTCCCCCACCCCCTACCGCCCCCAGGGGCTGATGGTGACCAACTCTTTGAAGTACAGAATGAATGAGCGCCATCTTTCGTACAACGCCCTCGATCGCGCCTCTCAAGGTGAACTGAACTTTTTCAAGGAACAGGAATACCATGAATTCCCCATCCACACTGAGGCACAAGGTGGAGAAGCTGACCTCCACCCCAACAGAACCCTCCTTCATAGAATTAGAATCATCATAGAATTTATAGTGCAGAAGAAGGCCAATCGGCCCATCTAGTCTGTACCGGCCCTTACAACGAGCACCCTACTCAAGTCCACGTCTCTGCTCTATCCCCGTAACCCAGTAACCCCCACTTAACCTTTTTTTTTGGACACTAAGGGCAATTGATCATGGCCAATCCACCGGACCTGCACATCTTTGGACTGTGGGAGGAAACCGGAGCACCCGGAGGAAACCCACGCAGACACGGGGAGAACGTGCAGACTCCGCACAGACAGTGACCCAAGCCGGGAATCGAACCTGGGATCCTGGCACTGTGAAGCAACTGTGCTAACCTCTATGCTACCATGCTGTGAACAATCAGCGAGGTGAAGGCTAAAACAACTGCCCCCGCCCCTCCCCCTCTGTAGCCCCGGCAGATCCGAGACCCCAAATATGGAACCTAGGGGATTGCATTTGCAAGATCACCGACATGGTGCTGAAGAAAAAGTCCCAAAACCTCCCCAACTCAGGTCAAGACCAAAACATGTGAACATGGTTGGCCAGGCCCCTCCCACACATGAAATGAAAATGAAAATCGCTTATTGTCACGAGTAGGCTTCAAATGAAGTTACTGTGAAAAGCCCCTAGTCGCCACATTCCGGCGCCTGTTCGGGGAGGCTGTTACGGGAATTGAACCGTGCTGCTGACTTGCTTTGGTCTGCTTTCAAAGCCAGCGATTAGCCCTGTGAGCTAAACAGCGCCTGATGGTTGGCCAGGCTCCTCCCACATGGTTGGCCAGGTCCTTCCCACGCCGCTCACACCTGTCCTCCACTCCCACAGAAAACCAGCTGATCCTCGGCCTGGTTAGATGCGCCCTGTGCATCTGATGTACCTTTAATTGTATTAACCCTGGTCTTGCACACAAAGCTGTGGCGTTCATCTGACCCGACACTTCACACCACACCCTGTCCCCCCCAGAGACATTCACGACTCCTCCTCCCATTTGGCCTTAACTCCCTTCAGTGATACCATATCCTCCTCCAGAATCCTCCCGTAGATCCCTGAGGTACCCCACCCCCTACTCCATGCCCGCCAAACGAAACAGCAACCACCCCAAGTAAGGAAACCGAGAAACACTCCAAATTAAGTTTGTATCCAGAGAAAGCCGCAAATCATGTCAGCCGCCCCATATCCCGCACTGTGTGGACTGGGTCCGAGATATACAAAAGAAGGCCATCAGCATTTAGGGAAACCCTATCCTCCACCCTCCCCTCACTATCCCCCTCCATTCATCCGGCTGCCACAACGCAATGACCAGAGGCTCTACCGCCAGCGCTAAATAGGACGCCCTGCCTCGTTTCCCCTATGCAACTGAACGTTTCCAAAATTCAATTAATTTGTGCGGCCACTCACCTTGGACTCCCAACACAGCAACTTGACCCATGCCAAAAACTTGGGTCCAATCCCTAACCGTTCCAACACAGCAAACAAGTAACTCCACTCCAGCCTATCGATAGCCTTCTCTGCATCCAACGCCACAATAACATCCTGCTACCCCCCCGCCCACCTTAATGGGAGAACACCACACTCAACAGGCGCCGAACATTCGAGGACAGCTGCCTACTCTTAACAAACCTTGTCTGGTCCTCACCAACAATCTGTGGAGGACACTCCTCTCCAATTTGAACTCCAGCACCTTAGCAAGAATCTTGGCATCCACATTTATTAGAGATATTGGCCAGTGATAGCCGCACTCTATTGGGTCCTTATCTTTCTTTAATAGAAGCAAAATGGATGCCTGCCTCATCGTCTCCAGGAGCTTCAAACATGTATTCCACCAGCAACCCATCTGGCCCTGGGGCCTTGCCTGTCTGCATTTTCTCTATAGCCGCCCAAATCTCCCCAATCCCAATGGTTCCTCCAGCCCTGTTCTGTCCTCCTCCAAAAATGACACCATATCCGACTCATCCCACAGTGGTTCAGACCTGTGCAGTGTCTTCCAAAACTCCTCAAATGTCCTATTGACCCTCCCCGGTGTGGTCACCAGCCCCCTCTTCCATGCTGCACCTGAACAATCTCCCAGGAGGCCGCCTGCTGCCTAAGATCGCCAGCCAATAAGTGACTGACCTTCTCCCTATACTCATACATTGCTCCTTTTGCCTGCCTCACTAGTGTACCACTTTACCTGTGGACAACAGATCAAACCATGTCTGCAGGTCCTTCCTACTGGCCAACAGCTCTGGGCTGGGATCTTCCGAGTACTTGCCATCAACCTCCAGGATTTCATTTCCCAGCCATTGGTGCTCCTCCCTTGCCTCCTCGTCAATCACCCTTATCATCTTCACGCACAACACCAAGTCTGCTAGCAACCCCACATCCAAACTGCACGCCGGCTGCCCTGCCAGCCCCCTCTCCAAGACCACATCCACCAGGTGCGGGGCATGGTCAGAGATGACAATCGTCGAGCATTCCGCCTTCCTCACCCCCGGCCAGAAAGGACCTCCCCATAATAAAGAACTTGATCCTTGAGTATATTATGTACCAGAGAATATTCTCTGCCCCCTGGATTCAGGCACCTTCATGAGCCTGCGCCCCCCCATCTCCTACATAAACGCCGCCAACAGCTTCGCACCCCCAAAGGGGTCAAAGGCCTTGGCTTAGAGTGACCTTGGTGCTCATTCACCTGTGGTTTCAGTCGGAGTGACTGATGAGTCCTATCTAGTTCGGGGGGGGGGGGGGGGGGAACGCATTCTTTTCCTCCCCCAACAGCTTCGCAGGCACCTTCGCAAAATACCCCATCGGCCTGGGTCCTCCACCCCCTCAGGCAGCCCCACAATCATCAGGTTCTACCGTCGCGACACGTTCTCCAGATCCTCAACCTTTGGCCCTCAGGCCCTTAGTTCTGACTTCCATCTTCAGTAGCTCTGTCTCTAGCAAGGCGAGCTGGTTACTGTGTCGCCACATTGCTCCCTCCACCCCCTTCAGCACCTCATCATGCTCCCGTACCGTCTCCGACATCCTTTCCAAGATCCTCCATTATCAGGGCCAGTGAGTCCTCCGCCGATTTCTTGAGAGTATCCATCACCTCCCTCCCTTGCCGCTCGAAATGTTTGGCAAATGGCTGTTCATGTTCCACCGCCATCACCTCTGCCAATGTGTCCACAGTAATGGGCGCAGCCGCACCCGGCGAGCTCACTCCCACCATCGTTCCTCCAACAGAACTCCGCACCGTGGTAAACTCTGCCTGCGGACAGGCGCTCGCTCCTTTTCTCCCAACATTACTCCTTTGGGGCTCTTTTAGGGCAAGTTCACATTCAGATTCCTCCTAAACACTGGGTGAAAAGGGCCAAACACCGAGGACTCTGGCACCCAACGTGCGACCTCCACCTACGTGTCTCCACCAGGAGTCCATCCTGTTTGGGTGGCGTTGAGTTGGGAATTCTGCTGACATGTTCCACCCATCTCAGCGGTTGGGAGATTATCAGGCCTGCTACACTTGGCTGATTTGTGTCATCAAATCACTCGCGCTCATTCTTTCGTTCTCCCACTTGATTCACAAGACCCTTCGAAGGTAGCATTGATGATGTTGCCCTCGGCCCTCGATATGGTGTCGCTGTGAGTACGCTGTGTGCACTATCCCTCAAAAAGAAAGATTTGTAAGGTAAATGCATATAGGTCAGATTTTAAATGGAGACTAATCGCTGTTGCAATTGTGAACTGTTTGCAGGGTTACCATTTTAACACAGTAGAGAGGATCCCAGAAGAACCTGTAACCAAGTTTCTGACGAGGCTACGAAAACTACCCCAATATTTTAAATATGGAACTCCTTTTTCTGAAATGCTGCATGACCATTTGGACTGCGGTATAAATAACATGGCTACTCAGAGCAAGTTCTGAGCCGGAATCTCCCTTGACTATCAGCAGGCTGTGCAAATTTTGCTTTCCCGTGAAAGCGCTGAGAGAGGAGAGATCCAGGGGATGGAGGTAACCACCCCAGGATGTGCCTCCTCCAGTCAGAGGCTCCACCTAAGATTGAAACCCCGCCCTGGACGGAGTACCTCAGGGGCCAGGTCCGTTGGTCAAAGACCAAAGCGTCCCAGTAGGATACCTCCCCGGAGTCCCAAGAAGGAGATCCCAGGCGTTGGGCATGTGGACACAGGAGCCATAGGGAGAGCAAGACACAAGTCAGCCAGCAACCCTGGCACCCCGTTCAAGGCAAATGCCAACCAAAGGCTGACACTTTCCACCTGGACCAGCCTGGACCCTTCGACAGGATAAAGATGGGGGTACAGCAGTTAGATCTGCAGGACAACGAGGTACGATTAGCGACACACACCGACGAACCATTACTGGAACCACAATAACCCCTGCAGTTTGAGGGCATCAGTCAGTGCGACCTCCATTGATTATAGTCAAGGGACATCACCCCAGTCTGCTTGGCCACGATTGGCTAAAGCGCCTATCCCTGGACTGGCAGCAAATTTCCCAAATGGGATCCAGGGGGCCTGTCCGAAGTAGGAGGAAAATACCCTGAGAATTTCCAACCTGGACTGGAGAAAATAAAAGGGGCCAGGACAATAAATTGGATGCTTAACCAGGGTACTCCAGGGCTCGCCTGGTCCCTTAGGCCTTGTTAGCAAAGGTTGAAGCTGAACTCAGCCGACTCAAAGGCATTGGGATCATTATACCGGTGCGTTTTGCCAATTGGGCGACGTCGGTGGCCCCAGTGCTCAAACCAAATAAGACGGTCAGATTGTGTGGCGAATATAAGTTGATGGTCAACAGGGCCTCCCCTCCGGAATGTTACCTGATGCCACGCATCGAGGATCTATACGCAAAACTGGCCGGTGGAAACAGACTCATAGAATTTACAGTGCAGAAGGAGGCCATTCGGCCCATCCAGTCTGCACCGACCCCTGGAAAGAGCGCCCCACCCAAGCCAACACCTCCACCCAATCCCTGCAAACCAGCAACCCCACCCAACCTTTTTCGACACCAAGGGCAATTTAGCGCGGCCAATCCACCTGACCAGCACATCTTTGGACTGTGGGAGGAAACCGGAGCACCTGGAGGAAGCCCACACAGACACGGAGAGAAAGTGCAAACTCCGCACAGATGGAATGACCCAAGCCGGGAATCGAACCTGGGACCCTGGAGCAGTGAAGCAACAGTGCTAGCCACTGTGCTACGAAACTCAATTTGAGCGACGCATTTTTGCAGTTAGAATTAGACCCTGCCTCACGTAAATATGTCACTATAAACACCAATAGAGGCCTGTACGAGGACACCAGACTGCCCTTTGGAGTGTCGTCGGCCTGTGCCATATTCCAGAGGGTGAGGGAAAATATACTGAGAGGATTGTTATGAGTGGCAGTGTATCTGGAAGATGTATTAGTCACAGGGGAAACTGCGTAGGAGCATTTAGCGGACTAATTTATAGGAGGTTCACCGCCTCAGAAACCAGGGGTAGCAACGGCGTTGCCCCATTTGCTGAAAACCGGCCAGACTATTTGTACCAGGTGACGCAGTCTATTTTAGAAACTTTGCAGACGGCGCCCAGTGGATCTCCGAACCATCATCCACCAGACGGGACCGGTATCTTATTGAGTTCAGGCACAGGGTTGTGTCATTAAAAAAACATGTCAATCATATAAGGTCCAGAAGAGCAGTCTTACAAAAAAACTCCTCGGGAGAGGAGAATTGCTGTCAACCCAGTTCCAGTGCCAGTAGAGGCTGGGGCAATACCCCAAATGGGTCAAGGCGCCGAAATGAGAGAGGTCATAGATACGGATTCTGATATGTAATCCCAAATGCAGTGCCTCAGCCAATGCACCCACCACGGCATTCCCAACGGAAGCAGCGTTCACCATGCAGTCCTACTGCCTGATCCAGCCCCCCCCCCCCCCCCCCCCAATGCAGGAAGCACAGCCAAGGGCGAAGAGATCTGTATAAAGTCGGCCAGCTTTGGAACAAAACATAGAACATAGAACATTACAGCGCAGTACAGGCCCTAACCGACAGAGAAGACCGGCTGGGATCTGATGTATATTGTAAATATAATTGCTTTGTAATAAACCAAGTTTTCTTTTGACCAACTCAATCCCGATTCGTTTGTGACCGACTAAAGATTTGAAGATATCTAGTGAGAGATGCTCATTCCTGCACATACTTCCTTGACCCTCAAACCTAATAAACGCAAGTCAGGCAACATTATAGCTCATTTGAGGGATTCCCCATACTCATTCAGACACCAACAGCTAAAACATAAAGCTTTCACAGTTCTGATTGAAATAACACTCTGGCTTCAATGGCATCCCTAGACAATTCATTTCGGTTTTTGCTTTTCAGCCAAAGAGGAAATGACCAGGGCGGGAGTGGAGCTACTTTGGGTAGCTCAGGCAACTTGCTTGATTTTAGTCCCTCTCGCACAATGTTCCCACCTAACCTGGTGGGACTGGCGTTGTGGAGGAACAGTGGACACCTGACTTAAACTCATTCAAAACCCATTCGGTTACCGAGTTGAAATCGGGCCCAGTTCGTCAGGGCAGAGATTTGAATCTGTGGCTTTGTCAAGGTTAAATCGTACTCTCCGGTTATCATTCTCACAATATGAGGCTGCAATGGATGAAGCTGACTATGGAAACTATGGAAACACCTTATCATAACATATGCTGTTACCATGGAGATAGTAGCAACACAATGCCAAGCGAAGATTGCGATGTAATGGGGGTTTGCTGGCGAACATTTGTAAGGATTGTATTTTTGAACTTTTCAAAGGTATGATAATACTCATCACACGGCATCTGCTGCTGATAAACCGCAGTGAGGAGTGCTCTGGTAAAAAGCAGTGAAGCATTCTTTGACGTTTGTGTGGTAGACATTCGTGCTTAGAAAGAAACCTCTCCCAGGTTTTAAGGTACATACAGCCACCTTTCTGATTGGCACAAGCATGATGTGAGCGGCTAGCACTTGGTTAGTGAAGATATCACAAGGAATAGTTTATTCTGTACGCCACCCTGGGCAAGTATACGGTCCATTCCACCTGGTAAATTGTTCCAGTTGTGGAACTGTAGATTGAAAACACCTCCGTTCAGTCCATCGACGTGTCCCTGAGTTTTGGGTCACCAGTCATTTTAGTTCACCATCCTGTGCCCACCTGCTCCGACGTCTCTGTTCTTCGTCGCCTGCAGTTTTCCAATGAAACTCAACGCAAGTTTGAGGAAGGGTGCCTCATCTTCAAATCAGGCACTTTACAGCCTCTGGACTCACTATTGAATTCCACAATGTCAGACTGTAAGCTCAGCCTCCATTCTGTTTCCATTTGAGAGGGCAGTCGTGAGTCAATCGCATTGCTCTGGCTGTGGAATCACATGTAGGCCAGACCAGGTAAGGATGGCCGATTTCCTACTTTGAGGGTATTTATGGCAATCTGCTAGTTTAATGATTGTCTTGTTATGCTCTTGGCGTAGCATAAGCTGCTTCCTTGATGTTCACTCTGACAAAGGAAGGTTCAGACGTGGAGATAACTTCAACATGTTTATTAAACTATTTACAATTCTCCTACTCAGATTCACCACTACTGTTAATCCTGCTATAGCTAGTCAGACTGACGAACCAGTCTGCTACAATCCACGTGGTGGGTGTGATGTGTTTCAAATCAACCCTGTGTAATCACTAAGTGTCTCCACTGGAAAGAGGAAGATCATGTGTGCTGTGTCCTTATATATGGGTTGGTGTAATGCCCTCCTGTGGTAGTGTCATCTCTGTGTGTATCGTGAATGCCCATTGGTCAGGTCCTATCTTACTGACCTATTGGTTGACTGTCTGTGTGTCATGTCTCTGGTGCTCCCTCTAGTGTCTAGCTAGTCTACGTGTATTTACATTAACCCCTTGTGTATCTACAGTGATGCATATCACCACAATGATTACCATCAATAAAACTAGCATTTTATTTCAGATATTTTAGTTGCATTTAAATGCCCCCCTCCTCCCGCCCCGCATTGAATCCAGCTACCTCACCATGCAGGATGTCCGGGGCTATGTGACCATCTTCCATCCTGTGGACACGCCCAATCCACCAAAGCCACCCATGTTTAATTAGTGCCAAGACATTTGGGAGATTTGCCTTGAAATACTGGAAAATCCTGGATGGAATTCAACCAAAGCATTTCTATGGGCGGGATTTGTCACCCACGCCCTGAAATTCCCGTCCGAGGTCAATGACGATCTTGCTGCGGGCGTGGCCAAAGAATCCAGCCCTGTGTCATTTTGGGGGAGTTTGGTGGGGTGTTTCTGGCTGGCTTTTTGGGTGAGATTCACACCGGTATTCACCCACACTTGGGTCTTGGGAATTTCTCTCCAGTTTAGCCCATGTCTAGAAGTGCTTTTATTCACCGGGGAGCAGAACTTGCGGGCCAGACCGGCTCCTCAGAGATTGTGAAAGGCTGCCCGATCTACCCTCACCCATGGACAATGTCATTCCTCCCCCCCCCCCCCCCCCCCCCCTCCGCGCACATGGGCATATGGGCATTGCCCCACTGCTCCCCAAGTGAGGACACCCCATCATGGGGTCACTTAGAGCCCCCCACTTCAGGCCTCCACACCCCTCCCCTTTCGGGCCGCCCCCTTTCAGGACTCCAGCGTTCAACCCCCAACCTTAATGAGACCCCTTCATACCCTCCCTTCACCCCACCCCCCCACCAACCTTCAAATACCCCTCATCCCACCTTTCATAGGCATGCCCCCCCCCCCCCCCCCCCCCCGCAGACCCTGACTTTTGGCAATGCCACCCTTGTACCCAGGCACCCTGGCACTGACACCCAGGGACTCTGGCAGTGTCCCTGCCAACCTGGAACCTTGGCAGTGCCAGGGTGGGGGAGTGCCAAGGTTCCTGGGGGCCAGAGGGAGACCCTGCCACCAGGGTCCCAGGAGACCACCCAGGGGTCTACAATGGCTTGGACCCCCCCCCCCCCCCCCCAGGTGCATTTACGCCGGGTCCACATTTGTGCTAAACGATGCTCTGGCGAAGCCATTAGTTCCCAGGCACCGGGAGAATCCGGCGCATGTATATTTAAATTAGCCTTGTGGCTCATTTAAATATGCTGATCTGGATCTCACCCAGCGCGGGGCGAGATCGCGATCACATCACCAAACCGGACGCGACTCGGCCGGTAAATCGGGCCCCTCTAGGCTCTTCTGCCCAAATTCCCTGGAGAGGAGCATTCGGGAGCCTGGCTTTATCAAGGAACGTTTCGGGTACAAAAGTAAGCAAGTTACGTTGAACTGTTATCAAAGATGGGGTTAGGGAAGGGTGCCTGAGAGAGGATGCCCTTTCGGAAGGGTGCCTGAAAGAGGATGCAGGAGGGATAGCTGAGATTGGGTGAATGAGGCACTGAGCCAGAGATTGGAGAAGCTGGGCTGTTCTGCTCAGAGCAGAAAGGTCAGAGGAGACTTGATAGAGGTGCTCGAAATCATGAAGGGTTGTGTCGAGCGAAAATTAAGGAGAAATTGTTTCCATTGGCACAAAGGTTGAAGACTACAAAGCACAGATTTAAAATGAATGGTAAAAGAATCCGTGAGAAGTACACCCATGTCACATCCTGGATTAAAGGTTTGGAATGGGAATCATACAGCAAAGGAAGGAGAAATGTAGACTGACCATGTTCTATAAAATATGGAATGGACTGGTGCAAACTATAGAATCCCTACAGTTCAGAAGGAGGCCATTTGGCCCATCGAGTCTGCACCGACCCTCCGCAAGGGCACCCAACCCAGACCCATGCCTCCGCCCTATCTCTGTAATCCCACCTAACCGTTGGACACTAAGGGGCAATTTATCATGGCCAATCCACCTAACCTGCACACCTTTGGACTGTGGGAGGAACCCCATGTAGACACGGGGAGCACCTGCAAACTCCACACAGAGGGTGATCCAAGGCTGGAATTGAACAGTGCTTACCACTGTGTCACTGCCGCCCTGCCGGAAACAGGCACCCAGTGCCCTCTGGCAATGACAAACCACTCAGTAACCATCCACACAAACTACAAAGACCATTTGTCCTGGAGTCCAGCGAACCATGCCCATATGTTCTGGGCATGCCCGGCACTGGAGGAGTTCTGGAAGGGGATGGCGAGGACGGTGTCGAGGGTGGTGGGATCCAGGGTCAAGCCAGGATGGGGACTCGCGATTTTTCGGGTTGGGGTGGAGCCGGGAGTGCAGGAGGCGAAAGAGGCCGGTGTGCTGGCCTTTGCGTCCCTAGTAGCCCAGCGAAGGATCTTGCTACAATGGAAGGATGCGAGGCCCCCAAGCGTGGAGACCTGGATCAGTGACATGGCGGGTTTCATTAAGCTAGAGAAGGTCAAATTCGCCCTTAGAGGGTCGGTACAAGGGTTCTTTAGGCGGTGGCAACCTTTCCTCGACTTTCTGGCTCAACGATAGGGTACGGGGTCAGCAGCAGCAGCAACCCGGGGGGGGAGGGGGGGAAGGGGGAGGGAAAGGGGGGGGGAAGGGGGAGGGAAAGGGGGGGGGAAGGGGGAGGGAAAGGGGGGGGGGGGAAGGGGGAGGGAAAGGGGGGGGATGATGACTATGTTTGTTTATTTAATTTTAATTTATTTTTAAGTTCTCTTGTTGTTCATTGGGGTTGGGGGGGTGGGGGGATGTGATACATGCGTTGATACGGTCTGGGGGGTGTTACAGTTATTATGGGGTTATTTTGTTTCATTTCATTGTTTGTTGTTATATTTTCTGTAAAAAATTCCAATAAAAATTATTTTTTAAAAAAAAGACCATTTGTCCTTCCCAAGGATAATCCCACAATGGTGGCATGGTAGCACAGTGGTTAGCACTGTTGCTTCACAGCTCCAGTGTCCCAGGTTCAATTCCCGGCTTGGGTCACTGCCTGTCTGTGTGGAGTCTGCGTGTTCTCCCTGTGTCTGCGTGGGTTTACTCCGGGTGCTCCGGTTTCCTCCCACAAGTCCCGAAAGAAGTGCTGTTAGGTGAATTGGACATTCTGAATTCTCCCTCTGTGTACCCGAACAGGTGCCGGAGTGTGGCGACTAGGGGCTTTTCACAGTAACTTTGTTGCAGTGTTAATGTAAGCCTACTTGTGATAATAAAGATTATGCAACATTTTCATTGCGGTGTTAATGTGAGCCAACTTATGACAATAAACATTGTTATTATTTTATTGCGAGGCAGTGTTGAAACACAAATTGAGGTTTATTGAACCAGTTATATAGGGTGGCACAGTGGTTAGCACTGTTGCCTCACAGCTTCAAGGACCCCGGTTCAATTCCGGCCTTGGGTAACTGTCTGTGTGGAGTTTGCACTTTCTCCCCATGTCTGCGTGGGTTTCCTCCGGATGCTCCGGTTTCCTCCCACAGTCCAAAGATGTGCATGTTAGGTGGGGTTACGAGGATCGGGTAGGGGAGTGAGCCTACGGAGGGTGCACTTTTAGAGGGTCAGTGCAGATTCGATGGGCGGAACGGTCTCCTTCTGCACTGCAGGAATTCTATGATTCTATATATACCTGGCAGTACAACTAATACACCAGGTCGTGTTCCCACGACACCCAGGTGAAGTCTATCCAAGCCCCAATACCCAGAGCCATGCCTAAACCTCTGTTAGGCTTATATTTGTGTGCTGTGTCCCCATAGGTTCTAGGTCAGTCACGCAGTCTACAAAGTATAGCTTCTTAAAGGGGCTATAAAGATTATTATATTATCTCTCCTTGGCATTCAATGGCATTGAGATAATTGAATCCCCCACCCCAGGGGATTATCATTGATCAGAAACGGAATTGGATCAGCCATATAGATACTGTAGCTACAAGAGCAGGTTGATAGGCTGGGAGTTCTGCATTGAGTAACTCACCTCCTGACTCCCAAAGCGTGTCAACCATCTACAAGGCACAAGTCAGGAGTGTGATGGAATACTCTCCACTTGCCTGAATGAGTGCAGCTCCAACACTTCGGACGCTCGACACCATTCAGGACAAAGCAGCCTACTTGGCCGGCAACCCAACCACCACCTTCAACATTCACTCCCTGCACCACCGACGCACAGTAGCAGCCGTGTGTACCATCTACAGGATGCACGGCAGGAACTTGCAAGGCTCCTTCTACTGCACCAACCAAACCCACAATCCCTGCCATTTGGCATTGTCCAATTGGTAGAATGTGAGGGTTTGGAGGGTGCTGTTGAAAGAGCCGTGGTGAGATGCTGCAGTGTAATAATAGATGGGACACACTGCTGTAACTGTGCGGCCGTGGTGAAGGGTGTGAATGCTTAACGAGGTGCCGGCCAAGTGGGCTGCTTTGTCCTGGATGGTGTCGAAACTGGAAACCATGCACCTTTTCTGCCCTTGGTAATTAATGGAGCCACAGCTTATTCCAATGATTCAAAAGATTCGCAGGTTAGGTGGATTGGCCACGCTAAATTGGTGTCCAAAGATGTGCAAGTTAGGTGGGGTTATGGAGTTACAGGGATAGGGCAGGGGAGTGGGCCGAGGTAGGGTGCTCTTTCAGAGGATCGGTGCAGACTTGATGGGCCGAATGGCCTCCTTCTGCACTGGAGAAATTCCATAGTTATTCAGATTTTAATGCAATGAGTATTTTCTGAATGGGGGACTCTGAAGGCACAGCAAAAATGCACTGAAATCTGCAGATTCATTCAAATCTGTGCAAATCCTCCCCAAGAGTGCATAGTATGTATCTGTCCAATTCAGATACTTCAACCAGCTCCTTAATGAAAGTTTACATGGTGTCTTTACTTATGAGGAGAATAAAGTACAGACACAGATACAATGCAACACACTTTATTAAATATAGTTAACCTGTAAATTACCCACTATACAGACAAGAAACACCCAGGATTCGACTATACTTACCGTAAAGGTGGTTTGGTAAGCTGTAGATCCGATCACTGAGTCCCTCTGGTTCCTCTTTGCGAAGGTGATTCTTACTGGCTGTTTCTTCCTTGCTTGCTTCCTTCCTGGTCTGGTCTGCTCTCGGTTGCCTCCCATCTCGAGTCTCCTCTTCGAGTCTTCGGTTCCTAGATGTCTGGAATGCCTATTTTTATCCCCCTCCCACCTCCTTTTCCAGCAGCCCTTGGCCTTTGGCCAATGCAGTCTCAGGAGGCAGGATCTCAGCGCCCAATGGTCTGGTTGATGACCTGTTGACATCGTCTGAGGAAGAGCGATGATTGCTTGATGGGGTATCAGGAACTGTGGACAATAGGCTAATGCATCTCAAGTACCCCTTGATGGGGTATCAGGAGCTGCTGCAGACATCCCCCCCCCCCCCCCCCCTACTCCCCGCAGCCTGTCTGAGATCTGTATATTCGGATTCTGCAGGCCTCTTGCTGGAGCGGACTGCGGACTGTGCCCAATTCTTTAATTTAGGATATCCAATTTAATCGGCCTTAAAACTAGGCCCCGATTATGTTACCGCATTGGGATTTAAAACATGAAAGATCAGTCGACCTTTATAGATCAACTCACTTTACAGATCAATACACGCCACCCATAAGGTCGTCTGCAGCTCTACCGTCCATCTGCTAATCCATTGGGAGCGTGGGGCGGAATTTACCGGCTGTTCCCACCATCGGGATATTCCGGTCGCAACGACAGAGCATCGGAAATCCCGGTGACGACGGGGTCCAGAAAGTCCTGCCGGTGGGGCCGCCTCCACCGTCGACAAACCCGCGGCGGGTTGGTCAATAAATCCCACCCATGACGTCATTCTCAAGGACGTAATTACCAAGCAGCAGAACCTTGTAAACGCTGAGCGAAATCCACGATGTTAACCTCGCTCAGGGGAGGACGGGAAGTCGGTGGGAACTGGGGCAGGGGGAATACACTCCGAGAGGAGAAACCCACTTGATGCGGGAGAAAAGATTTGACCTTGTCGTTTGACTTTGTAACATTTCAGAAACCTGCCACATGATTTCAGGCAAATGGGGGCGGTGTTTGCTGATGGGGACTGACTTCAGAAAACTGAAATGATTACGATACTTGAACATCACTCAGGGTAACCCTGGGTGCATTCCGCGTGGTCTATTTATAAGAACCTGGAAGTGGCGAAGCAGGATCCGCAGTCGGCGTTGCTGTACTCTATGATTAATCCTTAATCAGCAAGCATCCTTTTAGTTTAAATCGTGATGGTTGGAGTGGGGCTTAGTCTGCACAACTGGCAGAATTACTGGCGTATTACCCAGCGCGTCGCCATTATCTGCACTCTCAGGAAATGACTGCATGTGTACGACATGATAAAATCAAATTACTCACATGCTTATTGGGTGAGCCACAGAAACAATAATGAAGTAATCTTGGTCAAGGGGGGAGTGGGTCCTTTTCAATTTATACTGGGGGGTGGATGTGGACATCGCTGGTTCGGCCACCATTCATTGCCAAACCTAACTGCCCTTGAAGAGGTGGTAATGAGCAGTCTACAACTGAGTGGCGTGCTGGCCCATTTCAGAGGGCAGTTAAGAGTCAACCACGTCGCTGTGGGTCTGCAGTCACACGTAGGCCAGACTGGGTGATGACGGCAGATTTCCTTCCCCGCAGGATATTAATGACCCAGATGGGTTTGTCATGACATCCCTCTCGTTTCATGACCATTAACAATGACTGTCCGTGCGGAAGATTGCACATTCTTGGGGGGGGGCGGCACGGTGACACAGTGGTTAGCACTTCAGCCTCACAGTTCCAGGGTCACGGGCTCAATTCCAGCCTCAGGTGACTGTCTGTGTGGAGTTTGCATTTTCACCCCGTGTCTGCGTGGGTTTCCTCCGGGTGCTCCGGTTTCCTCCCCTAGTCCAATGATGTGCAGGTTAGGTGGAATTACCGGGATAGGGCGGAGAATTCAACCTATGTAGGGTGCTCTTTCAGAGGTCCAGTGCAGACTCGATGGGCCAAACAGCCTCCTTCTGCACTGTAGAGATTTTATGTAAATTCTTTTTTCCTTTAGTACCCAATTCTTTTATTCCCAATTAAGGGGTAATTTAGCGTGGCCAATCCACCTACCCTCCCCATCTTTAGGTTGTTGGGGTGAGACCCACGTAGACATGGGAGAATGGGCAAACTTCACACGGACGGTGACCTGGGGCTGGGATCGAACCTGGGACCCTGGCGCCATGAGGCAGCGGTGCTAACCACTGCACCACCGTGCTGCCCAGTTCTCCGTAAATTCTATGTAAATTGTCACATTTCTGTTAGTGGGAGCTTGCTGTGCACATGCTAACTGCTGCATTACACCCCAGTGACCGCACCATGAAGGTACCTCATTGGCTGTAAAATGCTTTGCGATGTCTAGTGACTGCGAAAAGTAACTCCACCCCAAGACCGTGCAATGTGCTGGTCTCAAAATCATCGCATCCTGATAACGGCTTGGATCTTCCGAGGGTCAGCGATCCTCGTCGGGATTGCCGTCTGCTTGAACCGTCTCTCGCCCTGGGGCCTTCCAAGGTTGGCTTTACTGGAAATGCGGAGCTCGGTGTTCCTCCGAGAGCTCCTTCAGAGAGCGGTGGAGTGAGGGGGTGGGGGGGGGGGGGGGGCTGTTTGGAGGTGGGTAGATAGGTCCCCCTCCTTTATGTCACTGGTAAGCTTAAAGGTGCTGTTTGGACGTTAGCAAAAGGGTGAATGGGCAGAGTGGTTAGGTGGGTGAGGTAATGGGGTAAGTGAGTGGGGGGGGGGGGGGTGAGGTAGGTGGGTGAGTGGATAGGGTGGCGGATAGGTGGGTAGGGTGGATAGAGGGCTCCACTCTCACTTCTGAATCACGAGATTCTGGGTCCAAGTCCCACTCCTGGTCTCGAACGGACACTGGAATCAAGGCTGATGCTCCAGCGCCGCACCAGGTTCTGCAGTTCTGCTGCCGATGTGGAAGGGCCTGTGCCACAACGCCAACCACACAGCCCAGAATCAGCATCCTGATTGGTGATCCCACGATGGAAATCCCAGCCTTCGACCTCCCACGCGGCGAATGAGTCGAACCGGACAGGTTTCTGCCTGGAGCTGAGCCCTGCCACAACAACCTCTTCCACTGGGGGGCGCCGTCACTCACTTGGCTGGTTTAGCTCACTCGGCTAAATCGCTGGCTATTGAAGCAGGCCAGCAGCACGGTTCGATTCCCGTACCAGCCTCCCCGGACAGGCGCCGGAATATGGCGACTAGGAGCTTTTCACAGTAACTTCATTGAAGCCTACTCGTGACAATAAGCGATTTTCATTTAATTTCATTTCCTGTACAACTGTGGTGAAGTGTAACCTGTGGTGCAGGTAATCGACATATTACGATCCCGGACCAGGACGCAATAGTTGCTAGGATACCGACACAATCCCCAACGTTTTGTTCAATTTGTAAGACTGTGAGGAAAGGTTACTTTGATCCAGGAGTGATTCCAGGCTCAATTAGGGATATGGGGCACGATTCACAGGCCTCGGTTCACTCGGGTGAGAGCATGACGAGGCCGGTGAATAGCGGGAGAGGCAAAAACGAGGTCCGCGCTGGGCGCCAAACCATTTGTGATGCAACCGGTTCACTCCCGTAGGCGAAATCGGGATCTCGCCATAGCGTGGTGAGAAGACAATAATCACCTCCTGAGCCCTATTTCAAGGTGCTTGAGTGGGTGAGGGAAGGTTTGGGGGTGGCAGTGTCAACTCGCCCCGGCGACCCAGTGTAGGTTGTTGACCTTCTTGCGGCACAGGAGGCCAGTCCACCTGGTGACGCTTCCCGAGCTCACGGCCGCTGCCACTTCATCCCAGGCGACACTGGTATTTCTCCCTCCAGGACCCTCGGGGTAACAGGACATCCCTCCTAGCCTCGATCGCATTCAGGACCCTCCTCGGGTCTGCGTCTCCAAACCTTGGGGACGGGTGTCTCGATGCCATGGCTGTGAGCTGAGTGGGGTTGGCTGTGCAAATTCTGTTTAAACGCTGCTCGACCTTGTTATCGGGGGCTGGAGGGTGTGGCCCCAGCGAATCAGCTGGCGAGCCATCATTTGCGGTGTGAAGCCTGTGGGGCCTCGTTAAGTGGACCAATGAATGTTTTATTGCGTTGTTGGCTTCACTCAGTCGAGCGCCGGGAAGTTCACGGCAGTTCTCGCTCGCTACCACACTTAGAAATCTTTCCGGAGAATCGCGCCCATGGTATATTAAAACAAGCTTTATTACTAAAGCAGTGTCACAAACTTTAACATCATAAAAACGACTAGCTTTCAATTACCAGTTAAACAATGCTTAATGCACAGTGGCGCAGTGGGTTAGCCCTGCTGCCTCACGGCGCCAAGGTCCCAGGCTCGTTCCCGGCTCTGGGTCACTGTCCGGGTAGAGTTTGCATATTCCCCCCGTGTTCATGTAGGTTTCACCCCCACAACCCAAAAGATGTGCAGGGTAGGTGGATTGGCCACGCTAAATTGCTCCTTAATTGGAAAACATGAATTGGGTACTCTAAATTTATTTAAAAAAACAATGCTTAACAATCCTAACTGCTATGTTTGTCTCCACTCAACCAAAACCCCTCTCAGGTCACAATGTATTTTTAAATAGTTAGCGGATTCAGGAATACTTGTTGTCTTGGATAAACCACTTTGAGAAAGCGATATCCTTCAGGACCCAGCTTGCAGATTGTTGTCCGTCTCAAACTACTATCTAAACTGCCAGCCTTGGAAACCCCTTCACCCATTCCCCCTCCCCCAATGTTCAATGGCAACAAGTTCCCGAGAGTGCACAATAAACAATCCCCATGAATTGTAAAGCCCCTCCTTCGCCTCCCCCAGCTCAGATTTCACCTTCTCCCGGGGCAAGAATTCCAGCGGGTCCCCCCCGTCACGCCGAGGTACAGGGTGGAGAAGCCGACCTCCACCCCAACAGGATCTGTCTCCGGACAATCAGCGAGGCGAAAGCCAAAACATCTGCCCCCTGAACCTGTCTATAGCTCCAGCCGGTCCGACACCCCGAAAGTGACCTCCAGGCGACCCGGTTCCAAGTCCACATGTAATACCCCCAAGATGATGCTAAAGACCTCCCTCCAATACCTTTCCAGCTTCGTCAGAACCAAAATATATGTCCATGGTTTGCGGGGCCCCTCCCACACGCTCACAGCCATCATCCACCCCCTCAAAGAGTCGTCACATCCTTCCTTTTGTGAGATGCGCCCTGTACACGACGTTCAGCTGTATCAGCCCCAACCTCGCGCATGAGGTTCAGGCATTCGTAACACCTCACACCACACATCTTCTTCCATTACCTCACCCAACTCTTCTTCCCACTTGGCCTTAATCCCTTCCATGGACACCCTGTCCTCCTCCAGAATCTTCCCGTGAATCGCCGACACCGCCCCCTTCTCCAATCCCCCTGCCGTCAATACCTCCTCCAACAATGAGGGAGCCGAGATATCGGGAAGGTCGGAACTCCTTCCTTACGAAGTCTCGGAGCTGCAGGTACCCAAACCCTTCCCCTTGCCTCAGTCTGTACTTCTCCCCCAACTCCTCCCCAGGAACAGGTCTTTTATTACCTTGATCACCCTTTTTGTTCCATCTCCGAAATCTCCCGTCCAACCTCCCCGGCTCAGACCTATGATTCCCCCTCATCGAAACCACCCTTGACCCAACCCCCAACTTAAAGTGCTGCCTCACCTGCCTCCAAATCTTCAACGTTGTCACCACCACCGGACTCCCAGAGTACTTGCCTGGCACCTTTGGCAACGGTGCTGTTGCCAACGCCCTCAACCCTGACTCCCTACACAAACCTTCCTCCATCCTAACCCACTGGGAGTCTCCCCCCCCCCCCCCCCCCCCCCCCCCCACCCCCGGCCAATACACACACGACGATGAAGTTACTGGGAATCTATTCCCCCTGGTTATTGACTCCTCTACTAAGGGGAAAAGTTTCTTCCAGTCTACCCTATCTATGTCCCTCATAATGCTCCACCATGAAAGGAGTTGATGCTCCCCTGGGCTCCTAACAAAGATCCTTCAGCTTGCTGCTAGCCCCTCCACAGTCGCCCGTCTCCCCTGCTTCTTAGGAGGCTCATTTGCACACAGTTCCAATGGCTCCACTTGCCGTCCTGCATCTTGTTCGAGTAGCCTCGGCAGTGAGCACCTCAACTGCAGGGGGCATCACAGCCTGAATCATGCCCACGGGCCTTTCCAGCAGTTATCATCAGGTAGCAATCAGGAGCAGAAGACCCGTTGCGTGCCGGGAGCTGGCGGATATTATTGTTAACGAGGGCCAGTCAACACAATTATCCGCCGCTCCCGTGCCAATCACCCCACCCACTTCCCATCGAATGACTGCCCAAATCAAAAATACCCCCCCCCCGCTCCCCACTCTCCGTATTAACCCCTGAGATCAAATGCTGCTTCAAAATGGTTTCTCATTGGGTAGGATCATCCAATCCGGCCTGCAGCTGGCATCGTCCTGCCCCGGCAGACGTCAATTTACTTTTGGCCGGGCCACCGAATCTCCCCCCCCCCCCCCCCCTCCCCCCCCCCCCCCCCCCCCCCACCCACCCCCACCCACCCCGGCTGGTGGGTCTGGAAAGTTCCAGCCAGTGTTCCTCCAGTTAATGTTACAGCTTTGCTGTAAATCTGGAACAGTGCAATACAAAGCCCGACAATTGCAGCATAATTGGCCAACCGTTGCTTAGTAACATTTAGAAAGGAATACAACACAATATATTTATTTTTAAAATATTAGGAGAGGAAGCAAATTAATTCCAATAAATCCAAACCAGCAGAGGAAGGTACAGATTCCCTTAATATTGCTTGGGTGAAGAAGTCAACACCCCGTGGGAGGAACAATAGTTTACTAAATTATCAGACTGTTTATCTGTGATCCAGCGCCAGAGGAGCAGAAATTTCCTTCTCTTAAATATTGGGAATAGCGAAGCCATTGTTTCCGTCCCCACTCCAAATTCCGTTCCCTGGCAACCAGCTCCATCCCTCTCCCTGGTAACTGTCTGAGGTTAAGCCAGTAGGGTTGCAGATTCGGTGTCACATTTGACCCTGAGATGAGCTTCCGACCTCACAGGCGTGACATCATCGCTTGGACCTATGTGACCTTTGACCCCCATCTCAGCTCCTCTGCTGCTGAGGCCCTCGTTCTCCCCCCCCCCCCCCCCCCCCCCCCCCCCCCCCCCCCCCCCAGACTGGGCTATTCCAACGCACTCCTGGTGGCTCTTCCACATTGTAACCTCTTTAAACCTGAGGTCACCCAAAACTCTTCCACCCGTGTCCTAACACGCACCAAGTGCTCTCTCTCCCTGAACCGCTCTGTCCCTCGACCTCGCTCCCCTCCTTAAGACGCTCCTTAAAACGTACCTCTTTGACCGAACCTTTGATCATCTAACCTTTCTTAAAAATAAATTTAGTGTACCCAATTAATTTTTTTCCAATGAAGGGGCAATTTAGCATGTTCATTTCACCTACCCTGCACATCTTTGGGTTGTGGGGGCGAAACCCACGCAAACACGGGGAGAATGTGCAAACTCCACACGGACAGTGACCCAGAGCCGGGATCGAACCTGGGACCTCGGCGCCGTGAGGCAGCAGGGCTAACCCACTGCACCACCGTGCTGCCCCTGATCATCTAACCTAATGACTCCTTCTGTGGCTCAGTGCAATCACTTGATTTATAACATTCTTGTGAGTGAAACACTTTGGTGTGTTTTATTATACTGAAGGTGCTGCATAAAGATAAGTTGTTGTTGTCGGTGCCAGTGTGACGTACAGGCGTGGGTGCGATATGTTGGGCAATGATGTCCAGGGAACACCTCACATTAACTGGGGACTCAATAATGAACTGTCAGGAACTGGAGTCTTTCTATGAGTTATAAAGAGGGAATTAAGAACCTCATGCAGTGAGATTGATCATCCCTGAGCTGACAGGTAATAGCTGAACTCGATTTCGCTTTCTGGAAGGTTCGATATCGTCCGATCATTCTATTTCGCAAGAAGTAAATGAGCCAGCCTTTATTCAGTCCAGTGGGAGTTACAGCGAATTATCCCCAACAAAATTCAATTGGCTGCCATGCCAACAGTTTGACAAATTAAGATTCTGCTTTTTCCGCTCTCCCGCGCGAGCTGATTCCTCCTCGGACTCTCATTCCACCTGCTTTCCAGCCTCTTGCTCAGGTAGCCATTCGCGTGCAACCGTGAACATCAGCAGGGCGAGTGAACTGAATGGGGCATCACAGGCTGAAATACATCCTCAGGTATTTCCAGCAGCGACTGCTTGCTGGTGATCAGGAGTGGAGGCCCAGCATGGACTTGATGGGCCAAACGATCTCCTTTTGCTCCGTACTGACTCTATGAGCTCAATTTTACAGGTTCCCCACCCCCCCACCCAACTAAAAGGTCGGTCGATAGTATGCCCACCAAAATGCCAACTGCCTCGCAGGCATGTTACACTCAGTGCGGAGTTCGGTTCCTCAGGGTAAGGCATTTGCCCCCATCTGGGGGGCATACCCGCCTTAGAGAGGTGTCGACCAATCCGATTGGCCGGCAGCTCTGCAGTTCCGGCAGCACCCGGTTCGAGCGGTGGCCACTGCTGGGACTACAGCTCGTTTACCGAAGGAGATGAGGTTATGGAGGCCAGACTTCAGGGCAGGCTCTGGCTCAGGGTGGGGGATGGGTAGCTGTGCAGCCTGGTTTGAGAGGCCGGGGTTGGAGGGTTGTAGGGCTATGACCTTGTGGAGGGGGGGGGGTCTCTGAAAGGAGACTCTTGGGGAACAAAGCTCGTCAAAACTACAAAGGATTAAATCGGAGACATTCCATAGAACCATAGAAAGGTTATGGTGCAGAAAAAGGCCATTCAGCCCATCATGCCATCACTAACGGCACAGTGGCACAGGGGTTAGCGCTGCTGTCTCACAGCACCAGGAGCCTGGGTTCCATTCCGGCCTTGGGTGACTGTGTGGAATTTGCACATTCTCTCCGTGCCTGCATGGGTTTCCTCCGGGTGCTCTGGTTTCCTCCCACAGTCGAAAGATGTGCAGGTTAGGTGAATTGGCCATAGCAAATTGTCCTTTAGTGTTGGAAAGGTTAGATGGGGTTATGAGAAGCACGGTGGTGCAGTAGTTAGCACTGCAGCCTCACGGCGCCGAGGTCCCAGGTTCGATCCCGGCCCTGGGTCACTGTCCGTGTGGAGTTTGCACATTCTCCCCGTGTCTGCGAGGGTTTCACCCCCACAACCCAAAGATGTGCAGGGTAGGTGGATTGGCCACGCTAAATTACCCCTTAATTGGAAAAAATGAATTGGGTACTCTAAATTTATTTTTAAAAAGGTGGGGTTATGGGGTTACAGGGATAGGGTGGAGGATTGGGCCTTTCAGAGGGTCAGTGTAGACTCGATGGGCCAAATGGCCTCCTTCTGCATTGTAGGGATTCTATGATTTGACGATTCTATCCGAGAAAAAAGAAACAACGCTCTTTTTAATCCCATTTTCCAGCACCTGGTCCATAGCCTCATAGGTTACAGCATTCCAGAAGTAGATCCAGGCACCTTTGAAATAAATTGAGTGTTTCAGCCTCAACCCATTCCTGCTGCTTGTTGCTTGGCCATTCAGCCAGTAAACTCACTGACATGTCAGAAAACCAAATCAGATGTTATTGCCTTTCAATTATACAACTGACAGCAGAGAGGTCGAGTCGTCACTTTGATTCAGGGCAATTATGTAAATGTTACTTTAAAATTCTCATAAAGCACAGAAACCTCACTTTTAACCAGGACTGGGGTGTAAGGCCCAGGTGATCTAATCTTCCACCAGTCCAATTGGGCCCACAATCATGACTTTTGACCTCTTCCCCTCACTGCCGGGGCTTCTCAGTGCAGGTTAATCTTGGGTTCAAGCCCCGCTCCGGAGATTTCAGGCCACAATCCATGCTGGCACTCCCAGTGCGGTACTGAGGGTGTGCTGCACTGTCAGATGTGCCTTCTTTCATTAAACCAAAGCCCCGTCTTCCCCCTCAGAGGGACCTAAAAGACCCCATTGCACTATTTCAAACATGTGCAAAGGAGTTTCCCTCGGTGCCCTGCTTAATATTTTTCCCTCAACCTACTGGTCATTATCTCAATGCTTCTTTGGTGGAAGCTTGCTGTGCAATAATTGGCTGTCATGTTTCCTACAGTATAACCTTGACCACACTTCAACGGCACTTGATTGGCTGTAAAGTTCTTTGAGCCAGACTGAGATGGTGGAAGGCACTACGTGGACCTCTTTTGCTTTGTGTGTTGTTTTACGCCAATACCATGGAGAAGGAGAAACTGGCAAGGGAACTAAAGGGAGTTAGGTTACATTTAGCCAATACACCCCACCAGCTCCACATAGACAGGATGTCCCTCCAGATTGAGGATGCGTTGTTTCTGCTCCGGTTCAATGGGTTCGGAGATGGCTGATTAGTCCAGTTCAGAAGACCATAAGACATAGGAGCAGAATTAGGCCACTCAGCCCATCGAGTCTGCTCTGCCATTCAATCATGGCTGATATTTTTCTCATCCCCATTCTCCTGCCTTCTCCCCATAACCCCTGATCCCCTTATTAATCAAGAACCTATCTATCTCTGTTTTAAAGACACTCAGCGATTTGGCCTCCACAGCCTTCTGCGGCAAAGAGTTCCACAGATTCACCACCCTCTGGCTGAAGAAATTCCTCCTCATCTCTGTTTTAAAGGATCGGCCCTTTAGTCTGAGATTGTGTCTTCCGCTTCTAGTTTTTCCTACAAGTGGAAACATCCTTTCCATGTCCACTCTATCCAGGCCTCGCAGTATCCTGTAAGTTTCAATAAAATCCCCCCTCATCCTTCTAAACTCCAATGAGTACAAACCCAAAGTCCTCAATCGTTCCTCATACGACAAGCTTTTCATTCCAGAAATCATGCTTGTTTGTGAACCTCCTCTGGACCCTTGCCAAGGCCAGCACATCCTTCCTTAGATACGGGGCCCAAAACTGCTCACAATACTCCAAATGGGGTCTGACCAGAGCCTTATACAGCCCCAGAAGTACATCCCTGGTCCTTGTTAACAAGATGCTCCAGTCCTTGTTGACAAGATGCTCCAGGGATGAGTGTAGGGCCAGGGAGAGAGCGTCTGCTGTCACTGACAGGCCAAATGCCTTTATTCGGAAAGTTGGACTCTTTTGACCCAGCAGTGGAAGGATGGGCCCAATATGTAGAGCGGATGAAGTGCTTCTTTAGAGCAAACAATATAATTCTGGATGAAAAGCAACAGGTCATTCTGCTGCCCGTGTGCGGGCCAGCAGCCTTTGCCGTTATGGGTAGTCTCACTTTTCTGGAGGCACCAGACACAAAAACTTTCCAGAAATTGACGGACTTGGTAAAAGAGCACTATGACCCTAAGCCACCTCTGATCCTGTGCAGGTACCGGTTTTACTCAGCATTCCGAGACACTGGGGAGTCAGTTACAAACGTTTTAACAAGATCAAGGCGATTAGCAGAGGTTTGCGAATTTGGCCTGATGCTAAATGAGACGCTCCGAGACCGTTTGGTATGTGGAATAAATAATTAGGCTGAGCTGGATTGCAAATAAGCTTTGCAGCTGGCTTTATCCTTAGAAAAAGTGGCAAGCGGAGCGCATGAGTTACAGGGCACTCCGATGGAGGTAGACACCCAAATCAGTGAAACTGAGTTAAGTGTTGCTCGTTATGCTTTCCCTTAATTTGCTCTGTTTTAATTACTTTTGCTCAAGAGTCGCCAGGTATCTTTCTGATACCACCACAAGGTTTAAAGCCGAATACTGATCAATGATTCGATACACCAGTTAGTAAGTTTGAAATCAATACACATTTATTTACACACACAGTCAATTATTACTCATGCACAAACTCTACTCACTAAACTACAACTACTACTAAAGCCTATACTTAGCTTCAAGTGGCCCACTCAGTCAGAGGAACAATGGCTGTTGTCCGGTTCAGATACTGCTGGCTTCGAACTGGTATAGAATAGTAGCTAGGAGCATCTATCTCGTAGCGTGCATTGACCTTAGACTTACTTGGCTGGTGCTTGGCGGGCCTCTCCTCGCTGAGAGCCAAAGGCCAAGGTGAAGGTGAAGCGATCTTCCAAGAGAGCGAGCTGAACTTGGCGAGCAAGGGAAAATTAGGTCCAGACAGACGGCAGCCCCTGCAGCCTTTCGCCTGACAAAATATTGTTGTTGTTGCCAGAGATCGGAGCGAGAAAGGAGAAACAGAAGCCCAAAACCATCATCTTGGAGAAGGTCACGTAGGCCGGGGTACAGGAGAATGCATATCCGAGAAGCCCACCTACCTCTGATGGGGAACAACTAAATTGTGTAACGATGGTGAACTCAAAACCCATTAAATTATCCATAAGGTTGAATGGACGTCCCACACTGATGGAAGTCGACACTGGAGCAACCGTATCAGTGATAGAACAGGGAAAAGTACAGCACAGCCTGCTCCGACTATGCTGCCCGTCTAAACTAAAATCTTCTATACTTCTGGGGTCCGTATCCCTCTATTCCCATCCTATTCATGTATTTGCCTATGATAGGGGAAACAGTATTCAATACAATTCGCACTGGACTCCAACCCTTATCCCTAACCAGGACCTTGGCAAACTGGGGACATACACACGGGAACCACTGAGAGTGTTGGGCAAATCGCATGTAACTGTGGCTAATGGAGAGCAATGGGTTAGGCTGCCTTTAATGGTAGTGAAAGGTATGGGGCCAAGCTTATTGGGACGAAACTGGCTAAAAGAGATCCAGCTGGATTGGGTAAACATTTTCTAGTTAGAAAATGGCCGCCTGAGTGAACACCTGTGCCAATACCCAGAGGTTTTCCGAGAAGGGTTCGGAACAATAAAGGGAGCAAAGGTGACATTACATGTAGATCCAGAAGCAGTCCCAAAATTCTACAAGGCCCAACCAGTACCCGTCACATTGAGGCAGAAAGTAGATATGAATATAAAACGATTAGAGCGTGAGAGAATAATAAAACGGGTCCAGTTTGCAGATTGGGTGGCACCCGTGGTGCCTGTCCTTAAGCCGGACGGCTCGGTCCGCCTTTGTGGAGATTTCAAACAAACGATTAATCGCTCACAACTGGACAAATATCCAATTTCCCGGATTGAGGATTTGTATGCAAAGCTGGCTGGAGGACTCCTATTCCCAAAGCTGGATATGAGCCACGCAGCTGAAGCTGGACGAAGTTTCCCAAAAATTCTCAACGATAAACACCCTGAAGGGTCTTTTTCAGTTTACAAGATTACCATTCGGGGTGTCGTCAGCTTGTGCGATATTCCAGAGGACAATGGAGATCATATTGTAAGGGCTACCACAAGTCGCCATTTTCTTGGATGAAGTCCTCATTATAGATAGAGAAATACAGCACAGAACAGGCCCTTCGGCCCACGATGTTGCGCCGAACCTTTGTCCTAGGTTAATCATAGAATTTTGGACAATTTGTCATGGCCAATCCACCCAACCTGCACATCTTTGGACTGTGGGAGGAAACCGGAGTACCCGGAGGAAACCCACGCAGTCACGGGGAGGATGTGCAGACTCCACACAGACAGTGACCCAAGTCGAAATCGAACTTGGGACCCTGGAGCTGTGAAGCAATTGTGCTATCCACAATGCTACCGTGCTGCCCTTAAGAAGTTAACCTACACTCCCTTATTCTACCCTAATCCAAGTACCTATCCAATAGCCGCTTGAAGGTCCATAAATTTTCCGACTCAACTACTACCACAGGCAGTGCATTCCATGCCCCCACTACTCTCTGGGTAAAGAACCTACCTCTGACATCCCCTCTATATCTTCCACCATTTATCTTAAATTTATGTCCCCTTGTAATGGTGTGTTCCACTCGGGGAAAAAGTCTCTGACTGCCTACTCTATCTATTCCCCTGATCATCTTATAAACCTCGATCAAGTCGCCCCTCATCCTTCTCCGTTCTAATGAGAAAAGGCCTAGCACCCTCAACCTTTCCTCGTATGACCTACACTCCATTCCAGGCAACATCCTGGTAAATCTCCTTTGCACCTTTTCCAAAGCTTCCACATCCTTCCTAAAATGAGGTGACCAGAACTGCACACAGTACTCCAAATGTGGCCTGACCAAGGTTTTGTACAGCTGCATCATCACCTCACGGCTCTTAAATTCAATCCCTCTGCTAATGAACGCTAGCACACCATAGGCCTTCTTCACAGCTCTATCCACTTGAGTGGCAACTTTCAAAGAACAATGAACATAGACCCCAAGATCTCTCTGCTCCTCCACATTGCCAAGAACCCTACCATTAACCCTGTATTCCGCATTCAGATTTGTCCTTCCAAAATGGACAACCTCACACTTGTCAGGGTTAAACTCCATCTGCCACTTCTCAGCCCAGCTCTGCATTCTATCTATGTCTCTTTGAAGCCGACAACAGCCCTCCTCACTATCCACAACTCCACCAATCTTCGTATCATCTGCAAATTTACTGACCCACCCTTCAACTCCCTCATCCAAGTCGTTAATGAAAATCACAAACAGCAGAGGACCCAGAACTGATCCCTGCGGTACGCCACTGATAACTGGGCTCCAGGCTGAATATTTGCCATCCACCACAACTCTCTGTCTTCTATCGGTTAGCCAGTTTGTTATCCAACTGGCCAAATTTCCCACTATCCCATGCCTCCTTACTTTCTGCATAAGCCTACCATGGGGAACCTTATCAAATGCCTTACTAAAATCCATGTACACTACATCCACTGCTTTACCTTCATCCACATGCTTGGTCACCTCCTCAAAGAATTCAATAAGACTTGTAAGGCAAGACCTACCCCTCACAAATCCGTGCTGACTATCCCTAATCAAGCAATGCCTTTCCAGATGCTCAGAAATCCTATCCCTCAGTACCCTTTCCATTACTTTGCCTACCACCGAAGTAAGACTAACTGGCCTGTAATTCCCAGGGTTATCCCTATTCCCTTTTTTGAACAGGGGCACGACATTCGCCACTCTCCAATCCTCTGGTACCACCCCTGTTGACAGCGAGGACGAAAAGATCATTGCCAACGGCTCTGCAATTTCATTTCTTGCTTCCCATAGAATCCTTGGATATATCCCGTCAGGCCCGGGGGACTTGTCTATCCTCAAGTTTTTCAAAACGCGCAACACATCTTCCTTCCTGACAAGTATCTCCTCAAGCTTATCAGTCTGCTTCACGCTGTCCTCTCCAACAATATGGCCCCTCTCATTTGTATACTGAAGAAAAATACTTGTTCAAGACCTCTCCTATCTCTTCAGACTCAATACACAATCTCCCGCTACTGTCCTTAATCGGACCTACTCTCACTCTAGTCATTCTCATATTTCTCACGTATGTGTAAAAGGCCTTGGGGCTTTCCTTGATCCTACCCGCCAAAGATTTTTCATGCCCTCTCTTAGCTCTCCTAATCCCTTTCTTCAGTTCCCTCCTGGCTATCTTGTATCCCTCCAGCGCACTGTCTGAACCTTGTTTCTTCAGCCTTACATAAGTCTCCTTCTTCCTCTTAACAAGACATTCAACCTCTCTTGTCAACCATGGTTCCCTCACTCGACCATCTCTTCTTCCCTGCCTGACAGGGACATACATATCAAAGACACGCAGTACCTGATCCTTGAACAAGTTCCACATTTCACTTGTGTCCTTCCCTGACAGCCTATGTTCCCAACTTCTGCACTTCAATTCTTGTCTGACAGCATTGTATTTACCCTTCCCCCAATTATAAACCTTGCCCTGTTGCTCGCACCTATCCCTCTCCATTACTAAAGTGAAAGTCACAGAATTGTGGTCACTACCTCCAAAATGCTCCCCCACTAACAAATCTATCACCTGCCCTGGTTCATTACCAAGTACTAAATCCAATATGGCCTCCCCTCTGGTCGGACAATCTACATACTGTGTTAGAAAAGCTTCCTGGACACACTGCACAAACACTACCCCATCCAAACTATTTGATCTAAAGAGTTTCCACTCAATGTTTGGGAAGTTGAAGTCGCCCATGACTACTACCCTGTGACTTCTGCACCTTTCCAGAATCTGTTTCCCAATCTGTTCCTCCACATCTCTGCTGCTATTGGGGGGCCTATAGAACACTCCCAACAAGGTGACTGCTCCTTTCCTATTTCTAACTTCAACCCATATTACCTCAGTAGGCAGATCCCTCTCGAACTGCCTTTCTGCAGCTGTTATACTATCTCTAATTAACAATGCCACCCCCCCACCTCTTTTACCACCCTCCCTAATCTTGTTGACACATCTATAACCAGGGACCTCCAACAACCATTTCTGGCCCTCTTCTATCCAAGTTTCCGTGATGGCCACCACATCGTAGTCCCAAGTACCGATCCATGCCTTAAGTTCACCCACCTTATTCCTGATGCTTCTTGCATTAAAGTATACACACTTCAACCCATCTCCTTGCCTGCAAGTACTCTCCTTTGTCATTGTTACCTTCCCCACTGCATCACTACGTGCTTTGGCGTCCTGACTATCGTCTACCTTAGTTGCTGGACTACAGATCCGGTTCCCATTCCCCTGCCAAATTAGTTTAAACCCTCCCGAAGAGTACTAGAAAACCTCCCCCCCAGGATATTGGTGCCCCTCTGGTTCAGATGCAACCCGTCCTGCTTGTACAGGTCCCACCTTCCCCAGAATGCGCTCCAATTATCCAAATACCTGAAGCCCTCCCTCCTACACCATTCCTGCAGCCACGTGTTCAACTGCACTCTCTCCCTATTCCTAGCCTCGCTATCACGTGGCACCGGCAACAAACCAGAGATGACAACTCTGTCTGTCCTGGCCCTTAACTTCCAGCCTAACTCCCTAAACTTGTTTATTACCTCCACACCCTTTTTCCTACCTACATTGTTGGTACCAATGTGCACCACGACTTCTGGCTGCTCACCCTCCCCCTTCAGGATCCTGAAGACACGATCAGAGACATCCCTGGCCCTGGCACCCGGGAGGCAACATACCTTTCGGGAGTCTCGCTCGCGACCGCAGAATCTCCTATCTATTCCCCTAACCATTGAATCTCCTATTACTATTGCTTTTCTATGCTCCCCCCTTCCCTTCTGAGCCCCAGAGCCAGACTCAGTGCCAGAGACCTGGCCGCTGGGGCCTTCCCCCGGTAGGTCATCCCCCCCAACAGCATCCAAAACGGTATACTTGTTTTGAAGGGGAATGGCCACGAGGGATCCCTGCACTGTCTGCCTGTTAGCTTTCTTTCCCCTGACTGTAACCCAGCTACTCTTGTCCAGTACCTTTGGTGTGGCTACCTCCCTGTAACTCTTCTCTATAACCCCCTCTGCCTCCCGGATGATCCGAAGTTCATCCAGCTCCAGCTCCAGTACCTTAACACGGTCTCTGAGGAGCTGGAGTTGGGTGCACTTCCCGCAGGTATAGTCAGCGGGGACACCGGTGGTATCCCTCACCACCCACATCCTACAGGAGGAGCATGCAACTGCCCTAGCCTCCATCCCCTCTTACTTTACAGAATTAGCTGCCCTGTGGACCAACTGGACCTCCGCCCTCCGGCTCTGCTCCCAGTCAGCTGTACTCTAAACTCCTGGTTCCCTTCACGCTCTTTGATAAATATAGGAAATTAAATGAAAGGAGTACCTTACTCCCTCCTCACCTAACTCCCTCAGTCACCAAACTCTCACTGTAGCACTCAAATGCCACAAGCTCAGCACTCAGTGGGAAAAACAAAGGCAGAATACCTGCAAAACCTGGAGGAAATCCTCAGGAGGTTTTCAGCAGCAGGCGTGCGCCTAAAGAGGGAGAAATGTGTTTTCCTAGCACCTCAAGTAACCTAATCTGGGGTATAAGGTTGACAAATCAGGGCTAGACCCTTTGGAGGATTGGGTGAGGGCGATTTAAAGATGCCCCGGCCCCCATCCACAATCCAGGAGTTAAGGTCTTTTTTAGGACGAGTGACATACTATAGAAAGTTCATACAGAACAGAGCTTCCATCTTGGACCCCCTACACCAATTACTAAAAAAGGGGCAAGCCTGGAATTGGTCCGCCCGCCAAGACAGGGCCTTCAAGAAGATAAAATAACAGCTTTCCTCAGAGAACGTCTTGGCACACTCCAACCCCAGGAAGGAGTTGGTGCTCATGTGCGATGCGTCTCCATATGGCGTTGGTGCAGTTTTGGCACACAGAGGGCAAAACAGACAGGGACGACCTATAGCGTTTGCTTCCAGGACGCTGGCAGCAACAGAACAAAAGTACGCCCAAATCGAAAAGGAAGGACTGGCTATGATCTTCACGGTGAAGAAATTTCACCAGTCCTTGTACGGGCGGAAATTCACTATAATTACAGACCCCAAGCCATTGCTGGATTTGTTGAAAAAATCCAAAGCAATATCACCAATAGCTTCGGCCCGGATCCAACACTGGGCCCTACTACTGGCAGCGTACCAGTATCACCTGCAGCGTACCAGTATCACCTGCAGCGTACCAGTATCACCTGCAGCGTACCAGTATCACCTGCAGCGTACCAGTATCACCTGCAGCGTACCAGTATCACCTGCAGCATCGGCCAGGAACTCGGGTGGCAAACACCCATGCCCTAACCAGGCTGCCATTACTGGGCACACCGGCATTAGTACCCAAAATAGAGGAAACGGTGATGACGTTACATTCCCTGAACACCCTTCCAGTGGCCGCACAAAACATTCGTTTATGGACCCAAAGGGACCCGGTTTTATCAAAAATAAAGCAGATGGTGTTAACTGGGGAGATGGAAAGACCGGTCCAGGCGGAATTTCACCCTTACTGGAGCAGAAGAGAGCAGATCACCGTGGAAGATGGGATCCTGCTATGGGGGGCTCGAGTAATAGTTCCAAGTCAAGGCCGTCGAGCCATACTGGCTGAACTACGTCATGGGCACCCCGGAGTCTCAAAAATGAAGCGGCCAGATGCTATGTCTGGTGGCCGGGCCTGGACACAGACACAGCAGCATTGGTATGTCGGTGCCAAGAATGCCAACAGGGGCAGAAGGTGCCACCGTCAGCCCCGCTGCACCCATGGGAATGGCCAGGTAGACCATAGTCGCGACTTCTTGTCGATTTTGCAGGCCCGTTTATGGGTTCAATGTTTTTTATAATAGTAGACGCTCATTCCAAATGGCTGGACGTCTACAAAATGAACTCTGCAAATTCAACAACGACCATTGGAAAAACTCCGCACCTCGTTCGCAACTCATGGTATCCCGGAGGTGTTAGTTTCAGATAATGGATCAGTTTTCACCAGCCAGGACTTCACAAAATTTAGGAAGTCGCATGGCATTCGGCACATAGATGGCACCATACCACCCGGCATCGAATGGTTTGGCGGAGAGAGCCGTCCAGACCTTAAAAGTTGGGTTGAAGAAACAGTCAGCAGCATCATAGGACACCAAACTGTTGTGCTGGCTATTTGACTACAGGACAACCCCACACGCCACCATGGGAATAGCACCGGTAGAGCTACTCATGGGCAGACAAATCCCAACCCGGCTGAATCTACTATTCCCGAAATTAGGTGGCAGAATAGAGCGACACCAAGAGGCCCAATGCAGGGGCCACGACAACACTCGCCGAGAAAGGCAGTTCAACACGGGTGAAAATGTATGGATCAGAAATTATGCGAATGGCCCCACATGGGTAGCAGGAACAGTCAAGGCCAGGCCAGGACCTGTGTCGTATCAGATACATGTGTGGGCCTCAGACTAATTTCTTCCTCCGGAGCTGACTCAGACCAGCCTACCAAGGACTGTGGAGACTCCTCCAACAAACTATTCACGCCCCACCGGCACCACTGTGAGGACATCGGACTCTGATATGGACACCGTGGTGATGCCGCAGCTGTACCCCTGCCGCCAGAGGTATTGGGCGAACCGCCCCTCAGGTGCTCACATCGGCAAAGACGGGCGCCTCACCGTTATACCCCCCCTACGTTGGAGGCCAAAGTGGAGGAGCCGGACCCGGCGCAAAAAAGGAAGCAGGAGACCCGTGAGTCACGGACCATGGGGGCTCCTCGGACTTTGGGGGGAAGGGGTGTAGTGACTTAGGCCAAGCCTTTGAGATTGGCCAATTAGAATACGAGTTCCCTGATTAGTGGTCCAACCAGGGAACCCCTTTCTGTGTATATAACAGGGAGTGTCAGATCCTCTGCACTCCCTGTGTAGACAGCAAATAAAAGGAATTCTGGTGACGGGCCTTCTGCCTCCGTGGACTTATTACAGTGATGCAGCAGTAAGCCTGTCCCTGGCAATAAACAAAATGGCTCCTCTTTCCCCTCCATTATGGATTGTGGGTTTTACTAAATGAATAAGCAATGACTTTGATGATTTCCTGAGATTAAAAGAAAATGGCTGTAATTGTGTCAGTATGATGTTCTGCAGACCGAACCATCTGCTTTGTGTGTATCTGTCTTCAATGCCCCCAAGCAATGGTTTTTACTGAAATCAATGCAAGTTGTTTGTTTTTAAACGTTTCCAATAAAGGGGCAATTTAGCGTGGCCAATCCACCTACCCTGTGCATCTTTGGGCTGTGGGGGTTAGACCCATGCAGACACGGGGCGAATGTGCAAACTCCACACGGACAGTGAGCCGGGATCGAACCCGGGTCCTCGGCGCCGTGAGGCAGCAGTGGACTCGATGCGAATTGACTTTGTTTCAAACTCTTCACGATTCGATCACAAATTCCTTTCCACGAAGAGAACGATTGTGGTAGTAAGACTAGGGGTATTACAGTACCTGGGAGTGTGAGCTGCCATTGGTGCAGAGGGCTCGCTGCCCATTGGCCCAAGTATTGTGCTCTCCGTATTCCTATTGGCTAAGAGGAAGGTAGCTCCGCCTGCGAGGCGGGGTATAAGAATCCGTGTCCCCCTGCAGCCGGGCCATTTCCTGTACGTCTGCTGCCGGGCTCACTTCTTGCTAATTGAAGCCTTTCGTTTCGGACTTCACCTACGTTTCGTGTCCATTGATTGTGCATCAATGATTATCAAAAGTCCTAAAAATGTAATGCAGCCCTGCTGCATGATGTTCCATTTTATTGGCTCCGTGACAATTAAAGGTGTTTGAGGCCAAACTGGCTTGACTATTCTACCAGACCGCCACCTAAATCCAGTGAGAGGCAGGCGGAGCTGCTCAGAGCAAGGCCAGGCCAGACCAGACCCAATGAGCCAGCTCCCGTCTGGGGATTCCCGCTGGGCCTTCCAGGGAGTTCAGCTGCTCCTTCCAAGGCCATTGACATGGAGAGGCCAGGATCAAAGGCAGTGCCTCCTTGTGCCAGGAGTTCCATATGGCAGCGAGTGTGAACCTGATGTGCAGCATACCTGGTCAGATGAAAAACACTAAAAGGATCAAGGGATATGGGAGGGAAGGCGGGATTAGAATATTGAATGTGATGATCAGCCATGATCATAATGAATGGCGGAGCAGGCTGGAAAGGCCGAATGGCCTCCTCCTGTTTCTATTTTCTTGGTATGTTCCTATGTAACACGAGAAGAGATTCTGGGCAATCCCAGATAAGAAAATTGTGTGTAACCAGTCATTTGGTGGTAGTACACAATTTGAATATTCCTGTCATGAGAGACATGTTTCTGAAGCCATTCATTTTTCACGGGTAATTCAAAATGCAAGGATAATACATAGGAATCCATTCTCTGCAAACAAAAGGAATATGTTCAAGCCCTGCACCTCTTTTTAAATACCTGGGGGCTTGAGGAGCCTCTAAATCCCAATTCCTTTCTCCATGAATAGGCCTCAGCCAATCAGAGTAGACTCGCCAATCAATCAGCCCCATTTTTCTCCTGTGATATAAATTGTTGCGATTATCTGAAATTTGGCATTCTTGTATTTTCCCTGATAAGTGCAAGACAAAAAACTTCGGCAGCGTGTTTCTCGTTTCAGCAATATTCACGAGACAGATTAAATTTGTGGAAGGCATCGGTGACTACGGATTTGATGGGATATTGAGAAACATCCTTCCGGATAGTTGTTGGATGCTGCAGTGTCTCTCGGCATCAGGCAAGTACCTGAGATGTCCAAAGAGACATAGGCCCTGCCCAGCTCCATATAAATAAAGTGCCTTCTCAGTATAACTGCTGGACATGAACCTGGAACTTTGCCCCCAGGCTTCTGGCTGCATTTGAGCTTCATTTAGACACAGGAGCAGAATTAGACCATATGGCCCATCGAGTCTGTTCCACCATTCAATCAAGGCTGAACTCATCCTGGCCTTAACTCCATTCTCCTGTCTGATCTCCATACCCCTTCAACCCATTACCAATTAAAAATCTATCTAACTCATCCTAAAATTTACTCACTGTCCCAGCATGCACAGCACTCTGGGGTAGCGAATTCCACAGATTCACAACCCTTTGGGAGAAGTAGTTTCTCCTCAACTCTTGTTTTAAACTTGCTACCTCTTATCCTAAGACAATGACCTCGTTCTAGATGCCCCACAAGAGGAAGCATCCGCTCCACACCTACCTTATCCATACCTTTAATCATCTTGTATACCTCAATTTGATCCCCCCCTCATTCTTCGCAACTCTAGACAGTGTTGGCCTAAACTGTTCAATCTCTCCTCATTCGACAAACCTTCATCTCTGGAATCAACCTAGTGAACCTCCTCTGAACTGCCTCCTCAACTAAGGGGTCCAAAACTGTGCACAATACTCCAGGTGCGGTCTCACCAATGCCCTGTGCAGTTGCACCAACACTTACCTTTATACTCTATTCCTTTAGCTATAAATGCCAACATTCCATTTGCTTTATTTAGTATCTGCTGTACCTGAATGCTCGTTTTCTGTGACTCATGAACGATGGCACCCAGATCCCTCTACAATGGAGTATCCTGAAGTCTCCCCCCATTTAGACAATAAGTTGCCTTCCCATTTTTCCGACCAAAATGCGTGACCTCACCCTTATCCACGTTAAACTCTATCTGCCACATTTTGACTCACTCTCCTATCCTATCTATATCCATTTGTAAGGTTCTTATTTCCTCATTGCAACTTACTGTTCCACCTATTTGTGTGTTGTCTGCAAATTCGGTTATAGAGCTTTCTATCCCTGTATCCAAGTTGTTTATTTAGATTGTAAACAGCTTGGGCCCAAGTACCAAACCCTGTGGCACCTCACTAATTGCAACTGGGTTTTAATGTCAGTAGTTGACATATATTTTTGAGCTACATTTTCCCTGATTTGCTATGAATTAGACATAAATCCAGCAGTAAAGTTTCAAGTTGCTTGACTGAGAGGCTGCTCCATTGCTATTCTAAGAGTACCGAATTAATGCCTGAATGGCAGACACGGGTGTTTGATCAATCTTCTAATGTTTGAAGCTTCCTCTATTGTTAAATCTTTCTTTGTGATGTTAATCTGACTTCTGAACCGGGGCAATTTGATGTGGGTTTTTTTTTTTACGATTAATCAACATCACGCGTTTGTTTACAATTCAATATGGTCACAAACACCATCAACTCTGCAGATAGAGTTCCAATTAACATGCCAAATGTATCCGATGTGACCATCAATTCACACAAGACGATTAGTAGAAGTGAACAGTGGTTTTAATAAGCTAGATATGTGCCTGCCTGCGACTGCTCTGTACTGAGTGCCGCTTACAGGCTGCAGGTTTATATACCACCCCCCAGGGGGCGGAGCCACAGGCGGAGCCCACAGGGGCATCAACATAATACAGTACAATACAGTGAATTGCAGTAGCAATACATTCACCAAATCAGAAACCTTTCTTGAAAGGGGCAGAAGCAATTAGTTGCCATCAATACACCCTCGGGGGAAATACCTGTGTATACGGATGGAATATGTGGTGTTTCCCAGAACTACAATGTTATAATAATTGTTATTTTGGTTTTCCATTGCTCCGTGAGATATTGCAAATTAAACTGGACAGTTGGGAAGTTCCATAAGACTAACACCCTGTCCGTTTCCAAAATGTAGCAAAACACATATTGTTCACCAGAGACCCATTTGGTGTCCCTTTTTGCGTAAGATAATGGCATTGATTATTAGATGTGAACCAGAGGATTATTCAGAAAATAAATGATTACATTTATATAGCACCCTTTACGATCTCAGATCTTTGCAGCCAATGAAGTACTTTTGAAGTGTAAAATGGAAGTCGCCATGGTCCCTAGGGACCAGGAGCTGTTCTCCCCTTTTGAGAGAGGGCTGACTGGTAGATATCTTTTCACAGTAACTTCATTGAAGCCTACTCGTGACAATAAGCGATTTTCATTTCATTTCATCTAACCCAGGGGTGGGCAAACTTTTCCGTGCAAGAGCCACATTCAGAAATTCACAATTTCAAAGGGCCGCATAGTATATTAATTAATAGTCCCGGTTGTAACCAATTAGCGTGCGGCATTTACCTCAGCGCTTCCCCCGGCGGCATCCTGCCTTTAGCCCTCTTTTTGTCTACTTTTCAAAAATGGCGCTTCACCCGGTTATGATTCTGGGCGCCTCATATAGAACATAGAACAGCACAGAACAGGCCCTTCGGCCCTCGATGTTGTGCCGAGCAATGATCACCCTACTCAAGTCAATATATCCACCCTATACCAGTAACCCAACAGCCCCCCCCCCCCCATTAACCTTATTATTAAAAAAAAATTTTTTTTTTTAAATATATATATTTTTTTAATGACTTGACCTTGGTGGGCCGCATAAAGACCGTAGTTTGCCCACCTCTGATCTAACCTGAGGGTCGCCACACCTCAGGTGAGGGGCAAGGTTGAGAAGGCATGAAAAGCGTCAGCAACCACGGGAATTGAACCCGCGCTGTTTTTTTTATAAATGTATTTTAATACCAACATGTATCAAAATAGATTACAACACATAAGCACCCCGGGAAACATACTTCCCAGCAATTAATTCTACAGTCTGTACAAATCCTCCCCCCCCCCCCCCGGACGAATAGCTTCTCAAAGACGGTGAACCTGTGCTGTTGGCGATGCTCCGTATTTCGAAGCAACCGCCCAGCCAACTGAACGAAGCAACCTCGCAACCCCCCCACCCCACCCCCCCCCCCCCCCCACCCCCACTGCAAAGTAAAGCTTTGAAATGTAGCCACTGTTGGAATGTAGCAATCCACACATCCTCATTCAGGATTGATGCAGTGAGAGAGTGGAAATGATCTAGATTCAGAAATTATTTGAAACAAATTCATACCTATCAGCTGGTAGTATCATTATAGACTTTGAAGGATTCTCCTGGTCTAGAGATGTAAGAGGCAAACAAAGCACATGCCGACCTCTGTATCCATATTTCATAGAACAAATCATTAGCCTGAAGCAACAGGAGCAACACTCTGCATCAAGCACGGCCAACCAGGAGTCACTCCCACTCTCGTCACCTGCCGTTGGTGTGTGTCAGAAGGATTTGCAGGCCGATAATCAACCCATTTGGTTGCGTTGTGAATGGACCTTTCTTGGCCATTAAGTCCTGGGGTGGGGCTGGAACTCAGAGCTTCCGGCTCGGAGACAGTGACATTGCCCGGTGTGCTAGAAGACGGCAGTATCAGTTAATCAACTAATCAATTAATCAGATTAATTCTCGGATTGAACTAAATGAAAAGAGAAATGACAATAATAATCTTTATTGTAACAAGTAGGCTTACATTAACACTGCAATGAAGTTACTGTGAAAAGTCCCGAGTCCCCACATTCCGGCGCCTGTTCGGGGACACAGAGGGAGAATTCAGAATGTCCAATTCACCTAACAAGCACGCCTTTCGGGACTTGTGGGAGGAAACCGGAGCTCCCGGAGGAAACTCACGCAGACACGGGGAGAACGTGCAGACTCCACACAGACAGTGACCCAAGCCTGAAATCGAACCTGGGACCCTGGCGCTATGGACCAACAGTGCTAACCACTGTGCTACCGTGCCATGGGCTGTTTTGTAAGGATGCTTTATTTTCTTAACCTCCAGGCAGACTGTTGTCAGTGAGCAACATGGTCTATTTAGCACCAAATGTAATATTCCCCCCTTTCAGACTGAAGAAGGAGTAGCTCTGGGACGGGGCGGTGGGGGGGGGGGAAGGGGGCTGGGGAGGGGGGGGGGTTATTGTTTGGTGTTTGCTTTGCTGCTGAAGAAAACACATTGAAAATCGCGACCGTTAGTCAGTAAGGAATCCCCATGTCAATAAAGAGATGAGGGGAAGATGAGCATCTATGTTAAAATGGATGTGGGGGGGAGGCAGAGTGTGGTAAATTATGGGAGGTGGTGCTCACTGTGTAGGCCTGTGTATTTGCTTTGCTGCACTCCAGGTTTTCTGGTGCTTAACCTTAGTGACTAGAAGATCAGGCACACGACAATTCACATGGGGCTTGTTCTCTGCAAACAAAAGCAATATGTCCAAGTCTTGTGCCTTTTTTTGAATTGGAGAACCTATAGTTCCCCGTTGGTTTCTCCATGGAAATGCCTCGGCCGACCAGGGTCGACCTACCAACCAATTAGCACCATTTTCTCCTGTCATATAAATTGTTGTGGTAATTATTATTATTATTATTTCATTCTTGCATTTGGCCTGATGAGTGACGATGAAAAGCTTCAGCAGCACGTCTCTTTTCAGTAATGTAAAAGGAAAATGTTTCCATCGGGACAATAATCAAGATGAAGAATTGCCAAAAGAGTTACCGAGGGAATGAGGAGAATTAGCTTTAAGCATTGAGGTATCATGATTTAGAAAGCGCTGCATGAAAAGGTCAGGGGGGGGCATTCGAAAGGGAATCGTATAACTGTTTGAGCAGGTAAAACATTGGAAGGTTACAGGGAAAGTACGTGGGATGGTATAGGGTCAGGGTCAGGTTATGGGCCAGGGTTTAGAGAACCCCAAAGTGTATCACGGAGTGCACCTGACCCACAACTTTTGTTATTTGTGGTATGGGGGGCACATGGCCCACTCTACAGGGTGGTACAGCAGAATTGGAAAAGTATTGTTTAAAGCAAAACAATGTTTATTCTATGAACTCAAGTTAACCTTTTTAAAACATACAGTAAACATCTTAGCAACCATCAATTCAAATACAACTCCTAAAGAATACAACACTAAGTAATCCTTAATAACTTCCCAAACAACATCCAGAAGACAAAAGAAACACCTTATAACAGAAGCACATCAGGTTTACATTCACTACTGAAAACATTTATAATTCTGAATTAACCAAATGATCAAGAGATAGTCTTTTCATGGCAGAGAGATCAACAGTACATCTGCTTTGTCTGGCTTCAGCTCCAACACTGAAAAGGAAACTAAAACACACCCTGCAGCAAACAGCCTAAAATGAAAGTAAAAAGCTGACCCACAGCCCAGCTCCACCCACACTCTGACATCACTGATAAACACCCATTTCTTAAAGATACTCTCAAGACAGGGGATTATAGGCAAAGTACGTGGGAGTGGGACTAATGGGGTAGGTCTTTCAAAGAGCTGGCACAGGAACGATGGGTCAGATGACTTCCCTCTGAGCTGTATGATTCCATTCTTGGGTACAGTGAAGCCTGCAGACACAGGCCGCATAATTAGTATTTTCTCGCTGCAGGCACCTTCGGGTTTGTTGATAAGGATGGATGATCTTGCACTTCCAGCCACATGACACAAAAACTGTGCTAGTTTCAGAGGACTGTGAAGGCAGATATTGGCAAATGGCAGTATCCTGATTGCGAAGGACCTTACTGCCCTGTATCGCGAGTGCAACATTAGCCACCTTAGTGAGTTCTAGGCTGGTGTAAAATCACACAATGATTATTCCCAGCCTGATTGCATGATTAGGAAATGTTTGTTCTACTTTTTAATTCTTTCAAGGGAGTTAAGAGTAAATCGCATTACTGTGGGTCTAGATTCACATGTAGGCCAGACCAGGGAAGGATGGCAAATTTCCTTCCCTAATGTGGGTTATGTTGTATTTTCTCCACAGATCTGTCTGGGATGCTACGCAGACATCTGTGGGTTTTTGCAACAATCAATGATAGTTTCATCATAGAACATGGAACAGTACAGGCCCTTCAGCCCACAATGTTGTGCCAACCATTTATCTTCATCTAAGATCAACCTAACCTACACCCCTTCAATTTACTGCTGTCCATGTGGCTGTCCAAGAGTCACTTAAATGTCCCTAATGACTCTGACTCCACCACCTCTGCTGGCAGTGCATTCCACACACCCACCACTCTCTGTGTAAAGAACCTACCCCAGACATCTTCCCTATATCTTCCTCCAATCACCTTAAAATTATATCCCCCCGTGACAGCCATTTCCGCCCTGGGGAAAAGTCTCTGGCTATCCACTCTATCCATGCCTCTCATCACCTTGTGCATCTCTATCATGTCCTTCTCTTCCTTCTTAGCTCCAGTGAGAAAAACCCTAGCTCCCTCAACCTTTGTTCATAAGACATGCCCTCCAGTCAGGGCCGGCCCAAGGCACCGGCAACTCGGGCAGTCGCCCGGGGCGCCATGTGCTAGGGGGCGCCAGACTCGGGTCCCGCGCATGCGCAGTTGGGCCGGTGCCAAATGCGCATGCGCGGTGGCCGCCCTCCCCCAGGGCGGCCCCCCCGCCCCCCCCCCGGACCCGCCCCCGCGCCTCGGGCCCGCCCCCCCCGCCTCGGGCCCGCCGCCCCCCCCCGCCTCGGGCTCGGCCCCCCCCCCCCCCGCCTCGGGCTCGGCCCCCCCCCCCCCGCCTCGGGCTCGGCCCCCCCCCTGCCTCGGGCTCGGCCCCCCCCCTCGGCCCCCCCCCCCTCGGCCCCCCCCCCTCGGCCCCCCCCCTCGGCCCCCCCCTCGGCCCCGCCCCCCCTCGGCCCCCCTACCCCCCCCACCCCATCCGGCCCTGGCCCCCCCCCCCCCCGAAGGGCGCCGAAGTTCAGCTTGCCCGGGGCGCCAGCAACCCTAGGGCCGGCGCTGCCTCCAGTCCAGGCAGCATCCTGGTAAATCTCCTCTGTACCCTCTCCAAGGCATCCACATCCTTCCTATAATGAGGCGACCAGAACTGGACACAGTAATCCAAGTGTGGTCCAACCAAGGTTTTATAAAGCTGCAGCAAAACCTCACGGCTCTTAAACTCAATCCCCATGTTAATGAAAGCCAACACACCATACGCCTTCTTATCAACCTGGGTGGCAACTTTGAGGGATCTATGTACTTGGACCCCAAGATCCCTCTGTTCTTCCACACTTCCAAGAATCCTACCTTTAACCCTGTATTCAGCATTCAAATTCGACCATCCAAAATGAATCACTTCAAGATTCATCACCAAGGCTAGTTTTCAATTGAAGGTTTTATTGACTGAATTTAAATTCACCAGCTGCCATGGTGGGATTTGAACCTGTCCCACGCCAGAGTGTTAGCCTGGGCCTCTGGATTACTGATCCAGTGACAATACCGCCAGGCCACCGTCTCCCATCTGCTATCACTTAAATGAGAGCAGGTCTCCTGCTCGCACGCTTGGCTGGAAAATTATATTTGGCAGTGAAGAAAATAAAATTCATTTTTTTGAGTAAAAGAAGATGGAAGGTGGGGAGGGGGGGGGGGGGGGGGAGGGGGGCTTTGGGAACAGGAGGGGTCAGACGATAAAGAAGGAACAATGTTTTGTGCAAAATTGCAAAAATAATAATTATTCTGCAGTTCTCTTCATTCAAGCAACACCGTTGGAAACCACATGGGAATCAAGATTCACAGGAAAAGACAACAGATGAAGAGTAGGAGGATATTTGGCTCAGATCTCACTTGGCGTGTTCTTGTAAAGATAACCTTTTGCCGTTCACATATCTCTGCATATGTTGTTATAATAGATCTATATTTAGCCAGGGAAAGTTCAGTAACCCAGACAGATCAGAGGAGAAACGTCCGCATATTTTGAGCCAATGTTCTAAGTGTGTTCTGCTATCAGGGAAAAGTGCTTGCCAACCATGTGTATTGGTAAATTATGGACTCGATATCACCATTTTCAACGCTTTTTTAAACTGTTTTTTGGACAGGTCACTGGGCAGTATTTATTGCCCTTCTGTTAAGTGCCCTGATGGAGGTACGAGTCAACCGTTGCGTTTGAAACTGGAGCCTCATGTAGGCCAGATAATGGGCAGCACTGGCTGTTTGCTTAACCGAAGGCCATGGTTTGTGTGTCTCTCATGGCACAGTTGTTAACACTCTTTCCTCCTGACACAGAAGGTTGTGGATTTCTGTGGTGGCGTGACCCCTTGAAGGGCAACCCTTTATGGCCCGCCCAGAACTTATGGGGACTGAGTGCGCGAACGTGTGCCTGTTGGGTGTCGGGGCGCGGACCCAGGTAGTGGGAGATCTTCAGAGTAAGCCCGGGATTCTAGGGTGCGAGTCCTGTGTGGGACTTGTGTTGACCTATAAATACAAAGTTCTTCCTTTGTTAATGAATCAACGCTGCCTGGTTGTATCTACTCATGCTACAAGTTTCCCACTCCAAGGACTTGACTATGAAAATCGAGGACAGCGATGCAGGTACTGAGGGAGTGCAGCACTGTCGGAGGTGTGCCTTTCAGATCAGGTGTTTACCGGAGATCCTGGCTGGTGAGGGGCTCCCTGCACCTCCCTCTCCACCGTGTTTTCCAACGGCGCCGGCGGCTCGGGGTGGGCTACCCACGGGGCTGGAAGATCCCACCGATGTCAATGGCCATTTGAGTTGCTCGACGGGCGTGGCGTTGGTTAACCCGCTATGAGGTAGGGGTGGGGGGGGGGGGGGGGGGTCGGAAGATCTAACCAGCAGGAAGAAGCCGGAAAATCCAGGCCTTTATCTATCCTGTTAGGTGGGTGTAAATTCTTCCCGGGGCACTATTACAAAGAAGAGCAGGGAAGGTAGTGCTGGTGTTCTGGCCAATATTTACCCCTCAATCAATGTGGTAGCGCAGCCCCTTTAAGGGGACATGTAGGCCACATGTCCGACTCGGGCCAATCACGTAGGAGCACGTGGACCCTGATCAATAGGGAGTTTGCGCAGGGCCCTGGGAGTTGGACCCGGGGCCGTGTGGACCCCGGAGCCAAACTGATCAGATCTGTTATATTGAGATCTGTGCCTGTTACTTTGCTGCCTTTGCCTTTCATCAATTTGTTAACTATTGGAAGCCTCTGGTGTCAGTTCGAGCCACAATCCACATCAAAAATCTGTTCATTATTATGCTGTCCCTCACGAGTGATTCCAGTGTGCAGATTGGCTACTGTGCTTCCAACGGTACAACAGTAACGCCACTTCAAAAGTACTTTCCGTACACGAGCCTACCATTTGGCATCACTTCAGCCTGCGTTATTTTCCAGCGTATGCTCCCCCTGCTAAATCATTGATATAGATTGTAAAGAGCTGAAGCCCCAGCACCAATCCTTGCCGTACCTCACGAGCAACAGCTTCCCAGCTGGAAAATGACTTTTTGATTCCTGAATAATAACAGATGAGGCTGTATAAACTCAGCAAGTCTGGCAGCATCTGCGGAGCGAAGCAGAGTTCATGTTTTGGATCTAAATGATCCTTCCCCCGAACTTTTATTACCTATTTCTTCCAACTCTGTTTGCTGTCCTTTAGCCAACCCTCAATCCACATTTTTGTGAGCAGCATTGCTCAACCTGGTAGATTAACTGGTTCTGTAACTTGTGTTTAGTTAACTTAATCTGGGCTCTGTATTTAAATTGAATTTGGTGGGCCGGCACGGTGGCGCAGTGGTTAGCACTGCTGCCTCACGGCACCGAACACTCGGGTTCGATCCCGGCCCCGGGTCACTGTCCGTGTGGAGTTTGCACATTCTCCCCCGTGTTTGCGTGGGTCTCACCCCCACAACCCAAAAAGATGTGCAGGGTTGGTGGATTGGCCACGCTAAATTGCCCCTTAATTGGAAAAAAATAATTGGGTACTCTGAATTTATAAAGGAAGAAAGAAATTGAATTTGGCAAACATACAATTGGCAAAAAAAACTTTAAAATGTTTTCTGTGAATCCACAAGTACGTAAAGAATGAAGCATTGTTACAAATCTGAACATTGGAAAGAGGATAATGCATAATCACAATGTGTTACATATACCATGTATAATTCAGTAAAGTCACACATCATCTATTGTACAGCCATTGAATCACTTTTGCTGATATACTTGCTAATGAAATGTATGGTAATTGTTAGCACCAGACACGTTAGAGAATAAAGTGGAGGTCGAAAAAGCTTCTGAACATATCATAGAATCATCATAGAATTTACAGTGCAGAAGGAGGCCATTCGGCCCATCGAAACTGCACCGGCTCTTGGAAAGAGCACCCTACTTAAGCCCACACCTCCACCCTATCCCCGTAACCCCATCTAATTTAAGGGCAATTTAGCATGGCCAATCCACCTAACCTGTACATCTTTGGAATGTGGAAGGAAACCGGAGCAGCCGGAGGAAACCCACACGGAGGTGTCCCAAGCGGGAATCGAACCTGGGACCATGGCGCTGTGATGCCATAGTGCTAACCACTATGCTACTGTGCTATCCGTGGACCAGTGGATAACTGGTATTTCGTGGAAATGTACGGTTCAAGTACCAGTCAGATTCTTGTGTCACCATGGGCCAAATCATTGGAACCCATGTCCCCAGAGGCCCCAGGCTAATTCTCTGGGGACACAGGTTCAAATCCCACCAAGGCATCTGGTGGATTGAAATCCAATTAATAAATCTGCAATTGAGAACTGGACTCAGTAATGGTGTCCAATCTATTACCTATTATTTAAAACCCAGCTGGTCCATGAGTATCCTACAGGGGAGGAAATCTGCTGTCCTTACCTGATCTGGCCTACATGTGACTCCAGACCCACAACAATGTGGTTGACCCATCATCACGCTGGTGGGCGGGTGGCGTCCCTCGATATCGAGGATGATGTCCATCAGGTGAGTCTTCAGATGACTGAGGAGCCCAACTCTGGATCTACATGTCCTTCTGCGATGGGGGCACGTTGTGGGGAATGGAATTTGTAGTCACAGGTAAGTTTCCCTCTCCTTCCTCTGTGGCCGCCGTTATGCCTCGATGGACCAGAGCTGAGCAGTCTGCAACCTTCTCCTCCCAGACAGTGGTGTTAATGCCTCCACGCTTAAGGGTATCCTTAACTCTTAACTGCCCATGAAATGGCCTAGCAAGCCACTCAATTCTAAGGGCAATTGGGGACAAGCAACGCCCAAATCCCATGAAAAAAATATATATTTTGGGTTGAAGCTGCTGGCTTTACATTATTTGTTTTTAGTTGGATTTCAGAGGTTCTGTTTCAGTGCCACGGCATTTCCAGCACAAATTCTGCCACAACTTGCTCTCCTTCTGCTTCATATTGGCAGCAATTTGACCTGCCAATTGTCCAACAATCAAGTCAGATGGATATAAATCAGGAAATGTGGCCATAAATTACAGAATTTACATGGGCAATGCACAAGAAATTTCACGTTCAACTTTAGGGGTGAGAAATTTGGTTCTGAAACTAATGCCCCAAAATTTAAATCAAGGAAAAAAGAGCAAGTTGGTTCAAGTGCATTGGGAATATAGATTAAAGGTAAGGTAAAAATAAGCAGTGGCAGACATTTACAGATATATTTCACAACCCTTAATCTAAGTGAGGATTGAAGACTCCACAAGAAGGATGCACCATCTTTAGCTAAATAAGGAAGTTAAGGATGATAATGAATTGAAAGAAAAGGCATGCAATGCTGCCAAGATTAGCAGTAGGCCAGAAGACTGTGAATTTTTAAAGAAATTTGGGTGACTAAAAGAATAATAAAGGGGAGAAAATAGATTAGGAGTGTAAACTAGCAAGAAAATAAAAACAGCATCTTTCTATAAGTATATAAAAAGGAAGAGAGTAGCTAAAGTAAATGCTGGTCCCTTAAACGATAGGACTGAGGAGTTAATAATGGGAAACAAGGAAATGGCAGGGACATTGGGTAAATACTTTTAAATCTGTCTTCACAATAGAATCCAAAACACACAATAATAGTAGAAAATCGAGGGGCAAAGGGGAGGGAGAAACTTTAAAACATCATAAAAGAGAGGGAGAAACATAACAGTCATGACCACTACAGAAACAAATACTCAGAAAACTAATGGGACTAAATTTTGACAGACCCCCTGGGCTTAATGATGTGCATCGTGGGATTTTTTTTTCCGAAGTGCCTCCAGAGATAATGGATACATTGGTTGGCATCGTCCAAAATGTTCTAGATTCTGGAAAGGTCCCAACAGTTTGGAAAATTGCAAATGTAACACTCCCTATTTAATAAAGGAAGCAGACAGGAAGGAGAAAACTATAGAACAGTTAACCTAACATCAGTCAATGGAAAAATGTTGGAATCCATTATTAAGGAAGAAGGACATGCAATCAGGCAGAATGAACATGGTTTTATGAAAGGAAAATTGTTTTTGAAGTTCTTTGAGGATGTCATGAGCAGGGTGTATAAAAAGGGGAACCAGTGTATGAACTTCCAAAAGGCATTTGATAAAGGTGCCACACATTTCAGAGCTCAAGATGTTGTGAATAAATGTATTAACATGGATAGGGGATTGGCTAACTAACAGAAACAGTCACGATAAATGAGTTATTGTCAGGTAAAAATCTGTAACTAAAGCAAAGTGTCAATACATAGCTGAGTTAGACGGACTTCTTTTGATCGACGAATGAGTTTAGCGTTATTGGGGGTGGTAGAAAAGTGGAGTTAAGATCACAATCAGATCTGCCAAGATTTTCTTGAATAGTGGAGCAGGCTTGATAAGCCAAATGGCCGACTGCTGACGATATTTCTTATGATCTTGTCTTCCAGTTTTAATGAAGCAAATTGTTGCATAACTTTGGTGATGGTGGCAATATTACTGGACCAGTAATCCACGGGTGATGCGAGTTCAAATACTACACGGCAGCGGGTGGAAATTTGCGTTTACTGAATGAATACAAACTCTAGTCTAATTAATAATGATCATGAACGACCAGATTGCGGTAAAAATCCAAATGTCCTTGAGGGGAGCAAATCTGCCGTCCTTACCTGGTGTGGCCTGGGCATGACTCCAGAGCCACCGCAATGTGATTGATTCTTCCCCCCCCCCCCCCCCCCCCCCCCGCAATGTGATTGATTCTTAACTGTTGTCTGCAATTATCCAGAGCAAGGCACCCAGTTATATCAAACTGCTACAGCAAATTGCAGTGGGTGTACCTACAGCAGCGGTTCAAGATAGTGGCTCACTGCTACATTCTCAAGGATAATTAGGGATGGATCTTAAGTGCTGGCCTAGCCGACAGCACCCACATCCCATAAACAAATAAAAAAATTATCACCCCCAAACAAACTACGCACAACTGACACTCTGATTATAGCAATTGTTAAAGTAATCCAATATATAAATCTAGTCATCGGTTATTTAACCCGTGATTAATTTTGTAGCTTTAACTGATTTATCCCACATCCTTTATAAATGTAGTTCAGCATATGTCTTTGAAGCCCAAGGCCAGATGCCAGGTTTATTCAATCCATTATAACTATTCAGTGAAGGATTTGCAGTGATTAGGAAGGCAGAGTGCATTAGAGAATCTCAGAGCATTTCCGTAGATCATGGCGCATAAATCAGCCCTGCGTCTAAGATGACCCCGTTTTTTCTGTGCCAAAGCTGTGTTTAGGCCTAAACTCGATGTACACGTTTAGGCCCCTTTTCTATAAAGTGTTTGTTGCACTCGCGTTAAGGAGTTGACCTCAACTTTTCACCTCAGAAACGCACGTGGAATCAAGCAGATGGTACAGGCCGTGTTGCCAAGGTGATGCGTGGCGGTTTAAGGCACCCCCATAGTAGATCACATACGGCGGAAATTCCAATTCTGTGGATGGGGAGGAAGATGATTTTCTGTGGGAGGGCTAACTCTGAAACTGAAAGCGTCAAATCTGATCCAGACTGGGATCCTTACGATGACGCCGCAGCCAAAGATACTCAGAATGAATCCTCCGACAAACTCTTTGGGCCAGATGCAGAAGACAATGAATTTAACAGTTTTTAAAACATTTCCTTTGTGGTTAAAAGTGCAGGTAGAATTAATTCATTCAATAAAACCTGGCCCACTGATTTAAACTGAATTACTGACGTTACGTTCTTTTTTAACATTTCAAAATGGTGACTACCTACACCAGCACTACCTATCCACCTGTTATACCTGACATATAAGTCAAAGGACTTTTCTAGGCTTCAAATGTCGACGTATACCCGACCATGTGCAGAAACGTTCATTTCCCTGACCACTGTCACACAATCAATTGTTTTTATTTGTTCTTAGGGTGTGAAAACCAATGGTTAGGTCAGCATTCATCACTCTTGAGAAGGTGGTGGTGGTGAGCTGCTTCCTTGAACCACTGCCGTCCGTATGGTATGGGTACACCCACGGTGCTGTTAGGGAGGGAGTTCCCAATGACAGTGCTTTTGTTCCAATGAGTGAAGGAACAGTGATGTATTTATAAGTTGGGATGGTGAGTGGCATTTTTCCTCTCTATTCCTTCATGGGATGTGGACATCACTGGCAAAGCCAGCATTTATTGCCCATCCCAAATGCCATTGAACTGAAAGGCTTGCTCGGCCATTTCAGAGGGCATTTAAGAGTTAACCACATTGCTCTGGTTATGGAGTCGCACATAGACCAGGTTAGGTAAGGATGGCAAATTTCCTTCCCTGAAGGACATGCTATCTTTACATTTCAGATCTAATGAACTGAATCTAAATTCCACCAGCTGCAAAGTTGGAATTGAACCCATGTCCCCAGACCATTAGCCTGGGCTTCTGAAATACTAGCCCAGTGGCATTACCACTGCACACCATCACCTCTTGGTGCGACATTTGCAAGCGATGATGTTCATATGGCGTCCGCTGCCCTTTTCCTTCCAGGTGGTTGAGGTCACGGGTGTGGAAAATATTGGTGAAGGAGGCTTGGTGAGTTGATGCAGTGAATCGTGTAGATGATGCACTGTTACCATTGTGTGCCAGTGATGGACAGGATGAACGATTAAGGTGGTAGTTGGGGTGCCAATCAAGCAGGCTGCTTTCTCCTGGACTGTGTCAATCTTCTTCAGTGTGAGCTCAGAAGTATAATGCATTGGCTGTGTACCAAAGAGAGACACTGAAATTCCTTTTGGTTTTCCATGCAATCCTGGTGGGGTAGCTTCCTGGAGGTTTCATCGTTAGTTTCCCAATTCTTCATCGCCCACATTGATCATGACACACCCATCTGCAGATCATCATCTTTCTCCGGCAATTTATTTAAAGTGAACAGATTGGTGATTAATCCCGTGGATTGCCTTGTTTGCTGACGGGATAGACCGAATGGCCTCCGTCTGCACTATAAATTGTATGAATCGCCATTTCTGAAAAAAAAATAACCAAAGTGTTCCAAAAATAAACACACAATCTATTTCCTCCTGTGTTTTACTTGCTGCTGTGAACTTTGTTTCCTGAACGGAACATTCTAGAAGGTAGGAAACGCTAGAGACGAGCCTGGCAGCTCCTGCTTCAGCAGCAAGGGATGTTTTCCACTGCAATGCAGGGCCTCCATGGAGACTCTGAAAGCTCCCCACGGTTGCCATTTGTGATTAAATGTGTTCTTAGAGATTTCATCAAGACCTGTCTCTCCCGCCACAACCATGAATTGGCCAACACATCCATCCTTGTGATCTACGGCCTTCCATCTAAAAAAAATAAATTTAGAGTGCCTAATTATTTTTTTCCAATTAAGGGGCAATTTAGCGCGGCCAATCCACCTGCCCTGCACATCTTTGGGTTGTGGGGGTGAGACCCACGCAGAGACGGGGAGAATGTGCAAACTCCACACGGACAGTGACCTGGGTCTTTGGCGCCGTGAGGCAGCAGTGCTAACCATTGTGCCACCCCTATCCTGCAGCAGTGACCTGGGCACTGGTCTTCAATTCCTTGGGGGTCCCGTGCCAGGCCTGGGGGGGGGGGGGTGGGGCAACCCTATAGCTGTGCCATGGGAACGGATGAGAAGGGTTAAGTGGCGGGGTTGCTACAGGGTTGGAGCTGCCTTGCATTCAGGAGTAGCAATAATGGCAGCCACGTGGGGCCGTGACTCTGGGTTCCAAAGCGCGGCACGCGCACGCGCACGCGCACTCCCCAGCCACAAACTGGCGTCAATAAAGTTGCGGCCGGATGCCGTTTAAATAAAGTTTTGTTGAGAGAGGGCGGGAGATCCGGCAAGATGGCGGCGCCCAGGGAGTGAGGTGAGTTCTGGCTGCGCTGCACCCCCTCCGCTCGCTGCGGGGACGGGCAGATCCGCACGGCCCGGGGAGGCTTTCCCCGAGGCGCTGCCAAGCTCCCCGAGGCCGCCTTTGCTGTGTTGTTTCGCGGGTTTGTTTTCACTCCCAGGACCAGTCGCTGGTCTGATCGATGGCGCTGGGCCGATTTATTTATGATTATTTCAGAACCCCCTCTCCGCCCGTAATTGCGGCAGCTCCCGGAGTTATTTCGCCTGTGGGCAGGAGCCTCTTTTTGCCCCCTGTTAACGTAGGCAATAGGGACAGCAGGAAGAGGCCCTTCGAGTTGTTCCACCTCCATTATGATCATGGCTGATCATCCAACTCAATAGCCCCCCCCCCCCTATTCTTCTGATCCCCTTCACCCCAAGCTATATCTAACTACTTCTTGAAAACATACAGGGTGGGATTCTCTGTCCCGCTGCATCTGTTTTCAGGTGTGGCGTGTCCCTGCCAGCAGTGGGATTCTCTGCCCTGGCAGCTGGCCAATGGGTTTTTGCATTCCGGGCACCCCCACACCATCGGGAAATCCGTGAGTGCGCTGCCGGCAGAGTGGAGGATTCTGCTGATGGATGATCCCGCACACAATGTTTTGGTCTCTGACCTTTTTATGGTAACTGATTCCACAGGCTTGCCATGTATGGAATGATCTGTCTGGACTGTACGCAGAACAATAATTTGCACTGCACCTCGGTACATGTGACAATAAATCAATTCTAATCCAACATCCCCCCCTCCCCCTCTGGTAGAGATAATTCTCTTCATCTCTGTTCTAAATGGTTTGCCCCATATCCTCAGACTCTGACCCCTGGTTCTGGACACCAAATCCTTCTTGCATTTACCCTGTTTAGTCCTGTTAGAATTTTATAGGTTTCTATGTGATTTCCCCATTCATTCTTCTGAACTCCAGCGAATACACTCAGAACCGACTCAATCTCTCCTTGTACATCAGTCCTGCCATCCCGGGATTCAGTCTGGTAAACCTTCGCTGCACTCTATAGCAAGAACATCTTTCCTCAGACGAGGAGACCAAAACTGCACACAATATTCCAAGTGTGGCCTCACCAAGGGCCCCTGTATAATTGCAGCAAGATATCCCTGCTCCTGTACTCGAATCCTCTCACAATGAAGGCCAACCTACCATTTGCTGCCTTTACCGCCTGCTGTACCTACATGCTTACTTTCAGCAACTGGTGTACGAGGACACCCAGGTCTCGTTGCACATTCCTCTCAATTTATGGCCATTCAGAAGATAATCTGCCTTCCTGTTTTTGCTACCAAATTGGATAGCCTCTACTTTATCTAAATTATACTGCATCTGCCCTTGTCAAACTACAACAACTGGTATATGCATGTGTTAATGTAAGAAAATTGGCTAAGGTGTTCACTGGGGTATTATAAAGCAAAATTTGGCACCAAGCTACATAATGGAGATAATAAGGATCATGACCAACAGCTTACTCTTGAGAGGTAGATTTTTAAGGAAGAAAAGGAGGTCAAAAAGTAGAGTGTAACAGAATTCCAGAGCTTGGGGTCCAGGCATCTGAAGACATGGCCACAAATAATGGTCTAATTCAAATTGGGGATGTTCAAGAGGTCAGAGTTGGAGGAACACTAATATCTCGCAGGGAAGTTAGATTGAAGGCCATTACAGAGGGAGGTGAGCGAGACCATGGAGCGATTTGAAAATCGGCATTTTAAAATCAAGATGTTCCTTGACATGAAGCCGATGTGGATCAATAAACGCGAGCTGATAGGGGAATGGAACTTGGTGCAAGTCATGACGGGGCTAACTATTTTATGGATTCCCTCCGGTTTATGGAGGGTAGAATGTGGGAGACCAGCCAGATGTAGGTTGGAAATAGGTGATGCACAATGTATTTGTATTTCTGGTAATAAAAGCTTCTAAAAATGTAAAGACTGCTCCTTCAACACCTGAACCATTGGGGTTTGTCTGCAGCTCCAGAGTTACTTGCCTGGTCCCTCTTCTAAACTGTTGCATGTCGTTGCATTTGGCAACAGCACCTGATTTCTTGCCTCCCGATCAGTGAACTGTCACAGGAGAATGTGTACTGGTCTCAGCTGTGCAAGCATGGGGGACCAGTAATTTCATAGAATTTACAGTGCAGAAGGAGGCCATTCGGCCCATCGAGTCTGCACCGGCCCTTGGATAGGGCACCCTACCTAAGCCCACTCCTCCACCCTATCCCCATAACCCAGTAACTCTATCTACCCCCTTTGGACACAAAGGGCAATTTATCATGGCCAATCCTAACCTAACCTGCACATATTTGGACTGTGGGAGGAAACCGGAGCACCCGGAGGAAACCCATGCAGACACGGGGAGAACGTGCAGACTCTGCACAGACAGTGACCCAAGCCGGGAATCGAACCTGGGACCCTGAAGCAATTGTGCCGCCCATGTAATCTGGGAATGTTCCACGCTAACTCCTTCTGGCAGCGGTTATTCTCCTCTTGCTCGACTTCTGATTTCCTGCAAGGAAATAAATCATCTTTAAAGTCATCAAAGTGAGATTGGGGAGGCGGTCGTATAGTGGTATTGTTACTGGACTAATAGGCCAGAGACCCAAGGTAATGGGTACCCAGGCTCAAATCCCGTCACTGCAGAGGGTGAAATTTGAATTCAATAAAAATCTGGAATTAAAAGCCTAATGATGACCATGGAACCATTGTCGCTTGTTGTAAAATCTCATCTGGTTCGCTAATGTCCTTTAGGGAAGAAAATCTGCCATCCTTCACTGGTCGGGCCTACATGTGACTGCAGATCCACAGCAACATGGTTTACACTTAACTGCCTCCTCAAGGGCAATTCGGGATGGGCAATAAATGCTGCCACATTCTGCGATGCCCACATCCCATGAAGGAATAAAAAAAATGCCATTGTTTATCCATTTAAGGTGGGGATTTGTTTAAAACAGTATCACATTTTGCTAGCATGAAGATAACCTGGAACAAGTGGCTCATTATATTCCCTGTAGAATGCATATTTGCTAAGCTGCGGGCTGTTATTTCTGATGAAGAAAAATTATGCCTGAACATGAATTTTAAAGCTTTAAATTGTGCACGTGCAAGATCTCTACTCCACCATTAAAAACGGGAAGCTTGTATCTTTCCCCTGTTATGACTGTTGTCTGCTTTATCTTTTTTAAGGTGTCTGGTTGTATAAAAGATGAAGGCTGCCCTGTGGAAGCTGGGGCCTTGCTCTTCCTGCTTGAAAAAACCCTTTAGTGGCTGGACCAGTTTACTCGAGCAATATGGGAGGCAGGTGCTGGGACTCAGCAGAAACATTTCCAGAGAGGCAGGGGTGTGGGAAAAAGAGTACAGAGAAGAGACGAGGAAACGTGTGGAAGAACACTGGCACACTCGACTAAAGGAACAATCCCAGATGATTTCTGAAATGGGTGTAAGTATTTAAAAGTTTTCATAATCCTACAGAAGGAAACAACCATGTGTAAAATTTGATTAAGGGAGGAAGGGGACAATGGACAGGCAGAGCTCATTCCCTCTCTGACGACTCGACATTAGGGGGGGGACAATAATCGCTGACCTTGCCAGTGATGCTGACACTTTTCATTTTCCCAATTTAGAGTGGCCAATCCACCTACCCTGCACATCTTTGTGGGGGCGAAACCCACGCAAACACAGGGAGAATGTGAAAACGCCACACGGACAGTGACCCGGAGCCGGGATCGAACCTGGGACTTCGGCACAGTGAAGCAGCAGTGCTAACCACTGCCACCGTGCTGCCCCGTGATGCTGACATTTGCCCATTCTTCCCTCGTTTTTTTTTAAAACTACTATTTGGGCAGTTAGTCCTGTGTGCAGTTCCACCACTCACAAGATCTGAACGGAATAAAGGGGACTGTCCCATTTTGTTAACGGTATGTTAGTTATATTAGCACTGTTAAGTATACAGGAAGTGAAGGGAATTGATTGATCCGGTTGATTTCTGTAGTGTAGATGTCTGTGACTTTTCACCAAAACCGGAGGTGCTTTTATGAGGGCCATGAAGAATCCAGCACGAGTTTGTAGAATAGAAAGAAATAACTTTATTTACAATTTTATTTATTTATTTTTATATATATATATATATACACACACACAATATAGCACTTTTTAAAATGAACTCCATCATAAGACTGCAAACATAATTTCAGATTACAAATTGTACAGCTTGCAATTATGAAAGAAACATTTGCAACATCCACGGTCTAACGCGAAGGGAATGAAACAATTGAATGAAAGTCACAATAAGTTAACGTGGATAAAATGAATCTGCCATTGTCCAAAATGTGCAGTCAGCAAAAAACCAGTAGAAACCAGAGCTGATTAAAAGTGTAAATCACATTCCAATACAATACAACAAGCATTCAAAGATGCAGTATATTCATGCACATTGATGATTGACAACTAACTATCCAATCAAATACATTTAAGACTCATCCAAGCCAATCAGCACATTACAAGGGTAGGGACAGATGGAGTCAGACTGATAACATTTTCCTTAAAGATAGAGGTCTGGGCAGCCATTTTCCATCCAGCATCACACTATACTTTTTACCTAGCTACTCGCTATCCTTATTTCGTATTTTCATATTTCCACTCTAGCTCTTAAAAGTCTGCGCAAGCTGTTTTGCTTTGAGCAAGAAACCATTACTGTATTTTGAAAATTCAATTTGTTTGTAAACCATTAAGTTAATTGTAGCTCTTAAAAGCCTTCTGCAGGGGCTTTCTTGAGAACATTTGATTTGTAACCACAAGAAGATCTCAAACTCCATTATAATCAATAGACACAATAAAAGATTTCATTTTGCATCCGAGACGTGTAGCTTAATTTTCTACTGAGTTCAAAATGTATACGAGACTATGCTTAAACCGCATGGTAGATTTCAACATGGTGGCACAGTGGTTAGCACTGCTGCCGCACTGCGCCGAGGACCCGGGTTTGATCCCGGCTCTGGGTCACAGTCCATGTGGAGTTTGCACATTCTCCTGATGTCTGTGTTGGTCTCACCCCGACAATCCAAAACGACGTGCAGGCTAGGTGGATTGGCCATGCTAAATTGCCCCTTAATTGGAAAAATAATTGAATGCTCTAAATTTCCACTTCTATCTCCACAAATGCTGCCAGCCTGTTGGGTATTTTCAGCATTTTCTCTTTTTATTTCAGAAATTTTGCTTTTGTTTTGCTGTAGTGCAAAATGAGGTATCCAAGCCTAACTCCTTATCCTGGCTGATCCTAATCTTTCTCACATTCTGTGTGCAACAGTAAATTACTGGTTTAGATTGGGAAATAAAATGTTTCAGTCAATGATAAACTCAATGCTCAGTGGCGATTACAGACAATGTTTTTTTTTCACAGATTATCTTTATTTTTCCCCTCAGAAATCGAAGCCAAAATGTTATGTCCTTTCCATGTTCCCGTACCCTTCGGGGAACCTCCACATGGGGCATGTTCGGGTCTACACAATCAGTGACACAATGGCTCACTTCCAGAGAATGCGTGGATTTCAGGTAACCTCATTTATAATGGCAAATGACAAACTGTGTTTTGCATCCGTGATTTTGTTTCTCCTGCGTCTGATACAGTAGCAAGATGAAGACTTGAATATTATAATGGAAAATGTCAACTGATAACACAGCTAAGAGAAGGAGTCACACACATTCCTTGCCTCCAACCTCTGCTCTTTGGACCCAGAAAATGTTGGACCTCATTGGGTGCTGTGTGCAACCTTAAAAGACTTTTCCAGAGAGCACCTCCTTTAATTGACAATTGTATTATTGAGGCAATCTATGCACTAAATGAATAATTATTGGGGCCTCGAAGCAGTTCTTGGTCAGTGCTAAATACTTATCACTATTTGTGGTGCTTCCCTATTGACAATCCAGTGCAGCGCGGTGGCACAATGGGTAGCACTGTTGCCCCACAGTGGCAGGGATCCGGGTTCGATTCCGGATTCAGGTGACTCTCTGTGCAGAGTTTGCACTTTCTCCCCGTGTCTGCGTGGGGTATCCTTCACGTGCTCCGGTTTCCTCCCACGGTCCAAAGATGTGCAGGTTAGGTGGACTGGCCATGCTAAATTGACCCTAGGTGGGGTTACGGGGTTAATGTGAGGGTAGGGCCTAGGACCAGGGGGCTGGTTTCAGACTCGATGGGCCAAATGGCCTCCTTCTGCACTGTCGGGATTCTATATGATTCCAAGGATTCCTGAGGGAGTAATTCCTGGACCCCACTGGAATTAATGTCAGGAGAGCAGCTTCTTCCCAGCATGAAGCGGAAACCTGAAATGGTGAATCTTCGCAGTGCTGAAAATCACAGATACAATTAGACAGCTTTCCATCTCTAGGAGCTTTTTTCATTTAAAAACCTCTTTAAATGTGAAGGATATTTTTGGTGCCATTTTAAAAGTACACACTCCCTAAATGTTGTCTCTTTTATAATGGCAATTTTACTTGGTTTTGCATTTGTGTCCTTTTTTTAATCCGCTTCTCATCGCCCTTCTCTGGGTAACATGCTGGGTCAGAGTCCAATATAATTGGTAATTAACACAATAGGTTGAGATCATGCGGTGTTATTAGCATGAAAGGATTTTGTAGAAAGGCAGTGAGATGTGATTGGAGTCAGCAGTGTCAGTGTTAAAGCTGGCAGTGTATTACTGAGGCTCAAGGGGCTTAAATGAAGTCGTAAACACACTGGCCACATTCAGTCAACTGATTCTCTCGAGGGTTTCTGTGCCGTTATTCCAAAGTACAATTCTCTTCTGCATCATACAATCACTCTCCTTCAATCATTTTATATTGGAAAATACAAGCTAAATGCCCCTGCTGCAGCAAACGTCTTTGTTTTATTTTCACATGACGTGTTTGGAAGGAAAGAGTTATCACAATTTTATCTGATGCATACCAGTATTAACTTACAAGATTTCTTTTGATTAAATAAGTTCTAGCATCTCTATAAAACACTCTAATTTTGATGTGTGGTGTGTGATTTATCTACAGTCTTCACTATCAGAAATATGCATCACAATCATATTCAATTTGTTTAATAGTCCTGACAAACCAACAAATCACAAGTAGAATCACAGAATTCCTACAGAAATAAGGAGGCCATTTGGCCCATCGAGGGTGTTACCTGGGCCCAATCCCCCACCAGATCCCCATATCCCCACCTAACCTGCACATCTTGAACACTAAGGGGCAATTATGACATGGCCAATCCACCTAACATCTTTGGACTATGGGAGGAAACCGGAGCACCCGGAGGAAACTCGCGCAGACACTGGGAGAACGTGTAAACTTCACACAGTCATCCAAGGTCGGAATCGAACCCGGATGCCTGGCGCTGTGAGGCAGCAGCGCTAATCACTGTGCCGCCGTAATCTGATAGAAAATATACCAATGGCAGATAGGGGCAAAAGATTAAGGATAATTTTTTAAAATCAAAAATAGGTGATGTTCAGCCTCATCCCATTCTGGCATGCCAGCTGCAGACCTTCGCTACTTTGGCCCACCCCAGTTTTACCAAATCTAGTCTATTCACAGGCAAAGTTTAATTCTTTTTGGTTCTTGGAAGACTTCAATGAAATGTTCCCTGAAGTTCCAGCTCTCTCAGCCTCCCTTGGTGGCGGGGGATTTTTAAGCCGCATAAATAATATAGTTCTTCCTGGAGCTTTCTATTTTCTACCCTGTTAGGGGGAGGAGGGGTTCTAAAACTGGACGTGATATTCGAGATGTGGTCTGACCTTCATATAGAGAGAAGACGCTTGTATTGTCCCAGCAGTAAAATGTGCAGCCGTTTTTTCAATAGGTGACGCATTTCACTCTTTCGTTTTGCGTCACCATTCACCTGCAGTATATATCACGGAACAGAGTCTGCACTTTTGCAGTTGCGTTGGTGTGCAACGTTGGTCTTTGATGTTTAATCATACATGCACTCTCGACCCCAGGACCATCACCACCATCTCCACCATAAACCGCTTTGAGCATGTAACCCTTGCTCGATGCGTATCGGCTTGGAGTCGGTCCTGTCAATGAGAAGATGCCCCCAGCCGGTAAACGATCACAATTCCTAGCAAACATATTTAAGATTGCCAATGCAGTTGCTGCTTCTGTGTTTGACATCCTTCTGGTTCCTTCCTCCAGCTTCTCTTTCCAGTACCTTGGGCTTTAGATCATTGTGTTAGACAGAGGCAACAGGTAGGGGAGGAGGGGAAATAACCTGCATCCATAAATAACGTAAAATTAAAATTTCCCGTGTTCATTGGGAGTCCATTTTCCTTTGGCTTCCTTTGACCAGATTACTCCTCTGTAAAATGGCAACAGATTAACTTTCTCATAAAAGTCACAGATCACAGCATGGGGCTATAGATGTACTTTTAACATTGTTATTAGGGCAGCACAGTGGCGCAGTGGTTAGCCCTGCTGCCTCACGACGCTGAGGATTCGGGTTCGATCCCGGCTCTGGGTCACTGTCCGTGTGGAGTTTGCACGTTCTCCCTGTGTTTGCGTGGGTTTTGCCCCCATAACCCAAAGATGTGCAGGATAGGTGGATTGGCCACGCTAAATTGCCCCTTAATTTGAAAAAATGAATTGGGTACTCAAAATTTTTTTAAAACATTGTTATTACAGAACAATGGTTATTTAATGTAACAATTTAGGTATACATTTAATGTAAGAAACTAAGCCAAGGTATTCACAGGAACATTATAAAGCAAAGCTTGTCGGTAATCCACCTTAGACTCGCTAACACTAAACTCATTCAAATGGTCATTGGATAGGCATATGGACAATAAGAGAATAGTGTAGAGGGACTTTTAGAGGGGTTTCACAGGACGGCGCAACATCGAGGGCCGAAGGGCCTGTACTGCGCTGTAATGTTCTATGTTAGACAGGTATCCAAAAGCTTTGTTAGAGAAGTAGATTTTAAGGAGCTTGATAAAGGGGAAAAACAAACACATAGTAAATAGGTACAGCAGTAGGCCATTTGACCCTTTGAGCCTGCACCCCCATCCAATATGATCATGGCTGATCATGCAAATTCAGTATCCCATTCCCGTTTTCTCAATGGATCTCTTTAGCTGCAAGGGCCACATCCAGCTCTCTCTTGAATATATCCAACGAACTGGCCCCAACAGCTTTCTGTGACAGAGAATTCCACAAGTTCATGATTCTCTGAGAGAAGAAGATCTTCCTCATCTCATTCCTGAATGGCTTACCCCTTATTGTTCGGTTGTGACCCCTAGTTCTGGACATCCCCAACATCAGGAACATTCTTCCCGCATCTAGCCGGCCCAGTCCCATCAGGATTTTCTATGTTTCTACGGGATCCTCTCTCATTCTTCTAAACTCCACCTGATCTTTCTTCATATGTCAGTCCTGCCATCCCGGGAATTAGTCTGGTGAACCTTTGCTGGACATCCTCAATAGCAAGAATGTCCTTCCTCAAACTAGGAGACCTGGACTGTGCATAATACTCAAGGTGTGGCCTCACCAAGGCCCTGTATAACTGCAGCAAGACATCCCTACTCCTATACTCCAATCCTCTCTCTTTGAAGCCAGCATGCCATTAGCTTTCCGCACCTCCGGCTCTACCTGCATGCCAACCTTCAGTGACTGTTCCACCATGACACCCAGGCCTCGTTACACTTCCCCATTTCCTAAACTGCCACTATTCCGATAATCTGCCTTCCTGTTTTTGCCACCGAAGTGGATAACCTCACATTTACCCACGCTATATTGTATTTGCCCACTCAGCCAGCATGTCCAAGTCACCCTGCAGCCTCTTTGCATCCTCCTCACAGCACACTCTGCCACCCAGCTTCAGGAAAAGTGAGATGGAGAGGAAAGAATTGCAGAGCTCGAGACCTTGTCTGCTGAAGGCATGGCCACCAAGCATGTTGCCTTGCTGCATTTTGTGGAGCAAGATTAGGCTTGTACCTGATTGGCTGAGCTTTATTAAGCGTCGCTGGGACAACACTTGTGAAAACAAAATGCTTGTTTCAGGAAGGGGTTTAGTAACTACCGTTCTCTCTGTAAATTGCAGGTCTTGCACCCGATGGGGTGGGACGCGTTTGGCTTGCCTGCCGAAAACGCTGCAATCGAGCGGGGCCTGGATCCAGAAGAATGGACAAAAAGGTAAAAGGACTTCGATAAGGACAGGGAACTCGGTATACGGTCAGTTAGGAAATAGGACGCGGGCAGTTGGAGACATTGTGTTTTTTTTTTTGCGTTTTTTTTTTTTACATGTGTCGGCCCACATGGTTGTTTAAGAAATGTTAATGTGTTAAACTGTGAAAATTCAATAAAATATTTTCTAAAAAAGAAAGGTAAAAGGACAGAGTTGTATTGCTGTGGGGGCCTTTGTTGAAATGTGTACGACAGATCTTTACGTCTCCGATACAGCGGAAGGCGATATCCAGGGCGTCGCATCAATTGGTTATTTCAATCTGGCAAAAAAAAGCGGTTCTTCTTTCCAAGCACAGATTTTCATGAAACACCTTGACATAAAACCTTTAAACTGTGCTTTTATTTTAAACTGTCTGCAAAATGTGTAATGGAATTTCAGGGAATCTGCCACGCGTCACAATGTGACCAGTGTCTAGAGTGTGAGCCCTCACTGAATGGTTAATCCAGATTATTGCGATGCTCCGTGTTTTGATACATTTTTGTCCTTTTAAAAAGCAGTTAGACAGTTACATGGGGCAGGGTGGGTATAGAGGGAAATAGGTCAAATGCAGGCAAGCGGGACAAGCTTAGTGATAGAAACTGGGCGGCATGGACCAGCTGGGCCGAAGGGCCTGTTTCCATGCTGTAAACGTCTATCTATCTGTCTGTCTATCTATGATTGCAGTTTTCCCTCGTTGAGATGTGTTATAACCTGAGCTCTAGGAGGTTATCTATCATCTGTTTAGGTGGTTTTTATTTAACCTGTTACAGACCGGCGCAGGACAGTTCAAACTGCCCCAATTGCTTCATACCAGCTGTCAGTAAGCAGAAGGTGCTTCAAATTGTTTGTTAAAAGAATAGACGTTGGCGTGTTTTACCCAATCCCTCGCATTTTGTTATCCAATTTTACTAGGAGTTTTGCAGCATAAAGACCACGCACACGTGTATAGTTCATGTGAGTTTGAGTCCAGAGGGTATTTCCTTTGTGATGAGGTTCCATTCAGATGTGTTTTGGCTGGTTAAAGATCCCTGGAGCAATTGATGCTGCTGCATCAGGGGAGGCAGTGGTGTTGTCACTGGACTGGGGTGATCCAGGGACCCAGGGTAATGCTCCGGGGTCCCAGGTTCGAATCCCACCGTGGCAGATGGTGCAATTTGAATTCAATTAAAAACAAATCTCAAATTAAATGTATAATGATGACCATTGCCGATTGTTGTTAAAATCCCACCCGGTGAAGAAAATCTGCCGTCCTTGCCCAATTGGCCTACATGAGCCTCCAGACCTACATAGCGATGCGGTTGACTCTTATCTGTACCCCTCTGAAATGGCCTAGCAAGCCACTCAGTTCAAGGGCAATTGGGGATGGGCAATAAATGCTGGCCCAGCCCATCGACACCCAAATCCCAAACAAATATAAAAAAATACCCTGGGGACCTGGGTTGGAATCCCACCACTGCAGCTGATGGAAATCCAATCTAATGAATATCTGGAATTAAAAGTCTAATGATGACCATAAAACCGTTGTAAATTGTTGTTTTTTTTTAAAACAAAACTCATCTGGATCACGAATATTTTTTTGGAGAAGGAAATCTGCCATCCTTACCTGGTCTGGCCTAAATGTGACTCCAGATCCACATCAATGCAGTTGACTCTGAAATGACCTGGCAAGCCACTCCATAGTCTCAAACCACGACAAAGTCAACAAAAAGGAAAGAAACCGGACGGACCACCCGGCATCGACCTCGATACTGGAATCGGCGAAACCCAACTCTGTCGACCCTGCAAAGTCCTTTTTTGGCTTGTGCCAAAGTTGGGAGAGCTGTCTCTCAGACTGGTCAAGTGACAGCCTGACATAGTCGTACAACAATACTACCTGTATGCCAACAGCAGAAACAGCATGCAGTAGACTGAGCTAAACAATCCCACCATCAATGGATGCTGCTCTTGCTCATGTGTTTGCTTAGTTTGGCCCCTTGTTCCACACTGTAACCAATCACCGTTTTGTCGATGTACCATTTGTTAATGTTCCCTGTTGATTATTCTTGTGTCTACTATGTAAACACAACAAGCGCAGCACGGTAGCACAAGTGGATAGCACTGTGGCTTCACAGCTCCAGGGTCCCAGGTTCGATTCCCTGCTGGGTCACTGTCTGTGCGGAGTCTGCGCGTTCTCCCCTTGTCTGCGTGGGTCTCCTCCGAGTGCTCCGGTTTCCTCCCACGGTCCAAAATGTACAGGTTAGGTGGATTGGCCATGATAAATTGCCCTTAGTGATCAAAAAGGTTAGGAGGGGTTATTGGGTTACAGGGATAGGGCTTAAGTGGGTCGGGGCAGACACGATGGGCCGAATGGCCTCCTACACTGTATGTTCTATACTCACAGAATCATACCTTCCAGACAATGTCCCAGACACTGGTATCACCACCCCTGAATATGTCCTGTCCCACCGGCTGGACAGATCCAGCAGAGGGGGTGGCACAGTTGTGTACAGTAGGAAGGGAGTTGCCTTGGGAGTCCTCAACATCAACTGCTGATGTCTCATGGCTTCAGGTCAAACATGGGCCAGGTATACTCCGTCTGATTACCACACACCATTCACTGTTTGCTGATGAATCAGTGCTCTTCCATTTTAAAAACCCACTTGGAGGAAGCACTGAGTGAGGGTGGCAAGGGCGCAATGTGCTCTGCATTGGATGTCCATCACCAAGAGCGGCTGGGTAGTACCACCACAGGCCGAGCTGGCCGGGTCCGAAAGGAGATATGTGCTAGACTGGGACTGCAGCAGGTGGTGAAGGAACCAACAGGAGCGAAAAACATGCTTGAGCTCATCCTCACCAATCTGCCTGCTACAGATGCATCTGCCTATTACAATATCGGTAGGAGTGATCACCGCAGTCTTTGTGGAGGCAAAGTCCCGTCTCCACACTGAGGATACCCTCCATCATGTTGTGTGGCACTGCCATCGTGCTAAATGGGATAGATTCAGAACAGATCTAGCAACTCCAGACTGGGCATCCATGAGGCGCTGTGGACCTTTAGCAGCAGCAGAATTGTACTCGGCCACAATTTGTAACCCCGTGGCCCAACATAACCCCCACTCTACCATCACCAAGCCAGGGGACCAACCCTGGTTCAATGAAGAGTGCAGGAGAGCATGCCAGCAGCAGCAGCACCACGCATACTTGAGAATGAGGTATCAACCTGCTGAAGCTACAACACAGGACTTGCTTGCATGCCAAACAACATAAGAGCAGCAATTAAAAACAGAGATAAACAATCCCACAACCACCGGACAGATCTAGGCTCTGTCGTCCTGCCACATCCAGCAGTGAATGGTGGGCAGCACGGTAGCACAAGTGGATAGCACTGTGGCTTCATAGTGCCAGGATCCCAGGTTCGATTCCCCGCTGGGTCACAGTCTGCGGAGTCTGCACGTTCTCCCCGTGTCTGCGTGGATTTCCTCCGGGTGCTCCGGTTTCCTCCCACAGTCCAAAGATGTGCACTTTAGGTGGATTGGGCATGATAAATTGCCCTTGGTGACCAAACAGGTTGGGAGGGGATGGGGTAGGTTATTGGGATTGGGTGGAAGTGGGGCTTAAGTGGGTCGGTGCAGACTCGATGGGCCGAATGGCCTTCTGCACTGTATAATCTATGTAAACAACTTTCTGGGGGAGGAGGCACCACAAATATACCATCCTCTGATGGAGGAGCCCAGCTCATCTGTGCAAAATACAAGGCTGAAGCATTTGCAATAATCTTCAGCCAGTACCGAGTGGATGATCCATATCTGTCTCCTCCGGAAGTCCCCAGCATCACAGATGTCAGTCTTCAGCCAATTCGAATCACCTGCCGTGATATCAAGAGAAGGCTGAAGGCGCTGGATGCTGCAATGGCTATAGGTCCTAACAGTATTCCGCCAATAGTACTGAAGACTTGTGTTCCAGAACTTGCCGTACCCTAGCCAAGCTGGTCCAGTACAGTCACAATACTGGCTTCTACCTGGCAATGTGGAAACCTGCCCAGGTATATCCTGTGTACACAAAGCAGGACAAATCCAACCAATTGCCGCCCTATCAGTTTAGCCTCAATCATCAGCAACAGTGCTGTCAAGTGGCACTTAGCAATAACCTGCTCAGTGGCGCTCAATTTGGGTTCCCCCAGGGTCACTCAGTCCCTGACCTCATTGCAGCCTTGCTTCAAACATGGTCAAAAGAGTTGAACCCAGGGCAGCACGGTGGCACAGTGGTTAGCATTGCTGCCTATGGCGCTGAGGACCCGGGTTCGAATCCCGGCCCTGGGTCACTATCCGTGTGGAGTTTGCACATTCTCCCCGTGTCTGCGTGAGTTTCGCCCCCACAACCCAAAGATGTGCTGAGTAGGTGGGCTGGCCAAGCTAAATTGCCCCTTAATTGGAAAAAATAATTGGGTACTCTAAATTAATTTTTTTTTAAAAAGAGTTGAACCACAGAGGTGCGAGTGACAGCCCTTGACGACATTTAAGACACCATTTGACCTTGCAAAAGTGGGTCAATGGGAATCTGGGGGGTGGGGGGTGGTGGGTGGGTACAGAGTTCTACCTAGCAGAAAGGTAGATGATTGTGGTTGTTGGAGGTCAATCCTCTCAGTCCCAGGACATCACTACAGGAGATCCTCACGGCAGTGCATTGGCCTAACCACTTCAACTGCTTCATTATGACCTCCCTTCCATCATAAGGTTAGAAGTGGGGATGTTTGCGATGACTGCACAATGTTCAGCACCATCCGCGACGACTCGGATAATGAAGCAGTCCCTGTCCAAATGCAGCAATACCTGGACAATATCCAGTCTTGGGCAACCAAATGCCAAGTTACATTCACGCCACGCAAGTGCCAGGCAATGACCTTCTCTAATAAGAAAGAATAAAACCATTGCCCCTTGACATTCAATGGCATTGCCATCACTGAATCCCCCACTATCAACATTCTGAGGGTTACCATTGATCCAGAAACTGAACTGTAGTGGTATAAATACTGTGGCTACAAGAGCAGGTAAGAGGCCAGGAAACTTTTAAAAATAAATTTAGAGGGCCCAATTTTTTTTCCAATTGAGGGGTAATTTAGCGTTGCCAATCTACCTACCCTGTGCTTCTTTGGGTTGTGGGGGTGGGACCCACGGAGTCATGGGGAGAATGTGCAAACTCCACACACAGACAGTGACCCAGGGCCGTGATCGAATCCAGGTTCTCGGTGCCGGGAGGCAGCAGTGATAACCACTGTGCTGTCCCAGAGGCTAAGAATCTTGTGATGAGTAACTCCCCACCTGACTCTCCAAAGCGCCTCCACCATCTAGTCGGGAGTGTGATGGATCCTTCCCATTTGCCTGGGTGGAGTCAATCTCCAACAAAACGAGAAGCTTGACTCCACCCAGGACAAAGCAGCCCAGCTTGATTGGCACCCCATCCACAAACATTCACTCCCTCCACCACCATCACCAACGCACAGTAGCAGCCGTGTGCACCATCTACAAGATGCACTGCAGGAACTCGCCAAATCTCCTCTGGCACCACCTTCCAAACCCATGACTGCTCTGATCTAGGTGCACCAGGGCAGCAGCTACATGGGAGCCCCACCACTTGGAGGTTCCCCTCCAAGTCACTCACCATCCTGACTTGGGAATATATCTCCGTTCCTTCACTGTTACTGGGTCAAAATCCTGGTACTCCCTCCTAACAGCACCGTGGTTTTACCTGCACCTCATGGACTGCAGCGGTTCAGGAATGCAGCTCACCACCACCTTCTCAAGGGCAGTTGGGGATGGGTAACAAACGGTGGCCAAGTCGGCTTTGGATCACTTGGCAGACGTTGATCAGCCGCTTTTGTGGAGTTAAGATTGCTTAGCCAGTGGTTATGGGGGTTGCTGACGGGGAGTGAATTTAGATACATGCAGGTGCAGGACAAGAAATGAGTGGAGGGCGTGTCCCAGATTGCCGGGTGTACCCTATTGGAGCAACCGCTGTTCCCGGATGAGTTGGGAGAAGGTAAAATTGGGGACATAAATGTCTGGTTGGAGGGTGCAAATGGTGAGTATTAAAAGCAAGCGGGAGGAGCTGGGTGGGGAAGTAGACTGGGGTCTGCGGTGCGAGGCGATGCAGAGGGTGAATTCCATCTCCTCTTGCGCGAGGATGAGTTTGATTCAGTTCAAGGTGCTGCATAAGATGCACATGACTGTGGTGAGGTTGAGTGGGTTATGTCAAGGGGTGGTTGACAGTGCGGGAAGTGTGAGTGAGGGCCGGCGAATCATGCGCATGTGTTCTGGGATTGAGAGAAGCTGGAGAGGTACAGAGAAACTGTGTTTGATACACTATCTATAATTGGGGGGTGGAGGGGAGGGGGGGGGGGGGCGGCGGTCAGGCCGGAGTTGATGGAGGGGGAAGGGGGCCCATGTTGTGGCCTTCGCTTCTCTAATTGCCCGGTGTAGGATCTTGCGGAATTGGAGGTCGGATACGTTGCTGGGAGCTTCGAGACACGATGGGATTGTTCGTGATGACGTTTGAGGAACTGTTCATAGTGGGAGAGAGCAGGGGGTAAAAAGGGGGAAAACTGTCCAATCTTTTGATTGTGAGATTGTGGAGTGTGTTGCTGTATGTTACTGTTTTTACACATTTGTAATAAAATACATTTTTAAAAAAAAAGCTTGTTTACCTAGCCTGTTGTGTTCAATTGATAATACAGCTGGTTGTGCAGACCAGATTTGCAATATTAAACTGTCCAAAAGGCTGGAGGCTTGGGTCATGTGATATTTTGAATGACTGCAAAAGGGATGTGGATCTGGTGTCTGGAATTGGCTTTGATTTCGGGCCCGACACCGTCTCCGTCATTAGATGTTCAAAGGGGTGGCACCTTTGTTGATGGTGCGGGAAGCCATTGCCGTGGCAGACCTACTGACTCCGCTAACAAGGTTGGCTTATCAAATAAACAAAAAAAAAAGTTCCAGTAGTTCCCGCCTAAAAATCAGCCTGAGCAGCTCCTGCTATGATGAGCGTCAGTGAGTCGCGCTCTAGGTATAATGACGTTCCAGAAACTGAGAAAGTAATTGAAACTCCTGGGGGTGGCTACCATACAGTGGGCCATCCCTGCAATCAGGTGACTAGCAGCAGCCTATTTAATTTTCTTTGTTCAGTAGAAAAAGACCAGTTTTAAAAATAAAAGGGCAGCTCGGTGGTGCAGTGGTTAGCACAGCTGCCTCACGGAGCCGAGGTCCCAGGTTCGATCCCAGCCCTGGGTCACTGTCCGTGTGCAGTTTGCGTGGGTTTCGCCCCCACAACCCAAAGATGTGCAGGCTAGGTGGATTGGCCACGCTAAATTGCCCCTTAATTGGAAAAAATGAATTGGGTATTCTAAATTTTTTTAAATAAATAAATAAAAAGGGCAGCACGGTGGCCTAGTGGTTAGCACACCCGCCTCACGGCGCTGAGGTCCCAGGTTCGATCCCGGCTCTGGGTCACTGTCCGTGTGGAGTTTGCACATTCTCCCCGTGTCTGCGTGGGTTTCGCCCCCACAAACCAAAAATGTGCAGAGTAGGTGGATTGGCCACACTAAATTGCCCCTTAATTTGAAAAAATAATTGGCTAATCTAAATTTAAAAAAAAAAAATAAATAAATAAATAAATAAAAGGCAATAAGGATACAGTTTTTAAATGTACAAGGGTGGGTTTCTTTACATCTCATTGGAGCGCAACATAACCGTATCTTGTTACACTTGCTTTCCTACCTTGAAGCGCATAATGTTGTTTATTATTTTATAGGCACATTTGAATTAAAAAGCATGAAATGCTGTGAAGTGTTGCTAATTGGGCTGGATGATATGAGCCTGCTGCTTCAATCTGTGCAGTAATTGGTGGGAAACATCATTAAAAAAAATAATGAGCGTAAATCTATTTTCAAGGACGATGCAAGGATGTGGAACCATCCTGATCAATTTGGTGAATTTATTTATTGTCTGCCAGATTTCTTTGTGGGCTCAATTCTTGCCTTTTGAATACTGCGCAGAATTGCCTCGAATAGTAGCTCCTGTGTCCGTTCCTCTTAACACTTTTGGAATCTGCCCCATTTCCTTTCGTTGATTGGATTTCAGCGCGCCAACATCAGATTGATAATCCTTTTATTGTCAAAATATGAAGTTACTGTGAAAAGCCCCTAGTTGCAACATTCCGGCGCCTGTTCTCGAGGCTGGTACGGGAATTGAACCCGCGCTGCTGGCCTTGTTCTGCATTACAAACCAGCTGTCTAGCCCACTGAGCTAAACCAGCCTTCGACACTGAGTTTGAGCATTAGCTTGGCCTATGGCTTCTTGAGTTCACAGACTGATGAATGTTTTGCGTCTATTGGGCTTTGACAGTTCTTTGTGAAATGGGTTAGAATCTCTTCAGTGCAGAAGGAGGCCATTTGGCCCATTTTGAGTCTGCACCGACCCTTGGAAAGAGCGCACCCCCCCCCCCCCCCCCATGCCTGACCCCATCCCCGTAGCCCCGCCTAACCGGAGCATCCGGAGGAAACCCACGCGAGTACAAACTTCGCACAGTCACCGAAGGTCAGAATAGAACCCAGGTCCATAGTGCTGTAAGTCAGCTGTGCTAACCACTGTGCCACCGTGCTGCCCTGGAGGTCAAAACTGCCCTCAATCAGAGGTACAATTACTACTGTGCAGAAGAAGGCCATTCAGCCCACTGAGTTTAAACCGAACCTCTGAAAGAGCACCGTACCCAGGCCCACTCCCCTACCCTTGCCCCGTAACACCTAATCTGCACATCTTTGGAAGGATGATTTAGCCTGACCAATCCACCCAACCTGCATATCTTTGGACTGTGGGAGGAAACCCACGCAGACACGGAGAGAAAGTGCAGACTCCCCACACAGTCACCCAGGGTCGGAATTGAACCCATGTTCCTGGTGCTGTGAGGCAGCAGTGCTAACCACTGTGCCCCCGTAACAATGGATAGTTAATGTGGAAATAGTGGGGGCGTGGGGAGACTAGTTTAACCCACAAAAATGGGTGGGTTAGTTTAGAGTGGGAGGTCAGAAAAGCTAAAAGTCTGAAAGTGGATTTGAACCTGCCCAGCTGTGTTTTTAATGGAAGGAGGATGAGCTTGCTGCCGGTGCATTAGCCACACATATTTTAATGAGGTCCCATGTCTTCATTTTATCTGATTCTGCCAGGTTTCCCTGACCTTGGGGAAAATACAAGCTGCCTCACAGCCCCGAGGTCCCAGGTTTGATTCTGACCCTGGGTCACTGTCCGTGTGGAGTTTGCACATTCTCCCTGAGTTTGCTTGGGTTTTGCCATCACGAGACGTGCAGTGTAGGTGGATTGGCCATACTAAAATTGCCACTTAATTGGAAAAAATGAATTGGGTACTCTAAATTTATTTTTTTTTTAAATGAGAAAAAAAAATGCAGGACACTTGGGAAACCCGTACGACTTAAAGTCTGCACCTCAAAACAGCCTCCTGCTCCAGCCCCCCCCCCCCCCCCCCCCCCCCACTAAATGTGTTCCATTCCCGGCGCCAACACCCATCACCTTGATGAATAGAGAATCCGCCCTCCACCCACAACAGTTGCCATTATGTCATGGTTGTCGGTCTTGGCTGTTGAACATTCTGCCCGTTGAAGGGCAGGAAGGAAGGTCACCCCTTGGCTGCATCCTTTTGGATGTTGGTATCAGCTGTGTTGCCTCTGACTGTGGAGGGGAACATCCTTGAACCGATAGCTTTCTGTTGTCGATTCCGGTTTGACACGGAGGAGCCATTCCGTGCAAGTTGACACTGCAGCTGCTGGGGTCAGTGTTGGAAGTTGATTTTTATTCTACTGCTCAAGGTGGTGCAGAGTTTCAATTGTGGGTGGTTTGAAGGGTTATTGAATAAAGTATTTCATCAACCGCCACCCCCACCAATACTCCCTTGCTGTTGCTTATTCTGCATCAAAGGATAATGTGTATGGGGAAAGATCTTGTGGCCTGGAATGCTATTGTTTGGCTAGCTTAAATTTTACAGCAACCTATGTGAATGGTCGGACCCCCTTTCCTATGGTGGAGCCATCCTAACTGTGGCTGATGGTAGACTTAGAGGAGGGGAGTGAAGACATGATAGATGACACAAAGATATGTAGGCTTCACAGCGTCAGGGTCCCAGGTTTGGTTCCCGGCTTGGGTCACTGTCTGTGTGGAGTATGCACGTTCTCCCCGTGTCTGCGTGGGTTTCCTCCGGGTGCTCCGGTTTCCTCCCACAAGTCCCGAAAGACGTGCTTGTTAGGTGAATTGGACATTCTGAATTCTCCCTCCGTGTACCCGAACAGGCGCCGGAATGTGGCGACGAGGGGCTTTTCACAGTAACTTCATTGCAGTGTTAATGTAAGCCTACTTGTGACAATAAAGATTATTTTTGAAAAAACTACTCGCCCGTTATCTGTAAAACCCATCTCTTTCTGTGTATGCGTCCGTGTCTTTGAGGCAGTGAGTGTTTCGTTGCTTTTACATTCCCAGTGTTGTGTGAATAAACATTTACATTTTTCTTTTGATTTACCAGGAGGCCTGTTTTGTGTCTGTTATTCAAAAAAATTACAACACCCCCAAACAAAAGGTTTAAAAATGCTCACTCGAAACACAGACACCTTGTGTGCAACCCAGAAGTGAGCGAACAAGGAAAAGGAAAACCCCTCTTTCCTCTCCGTAACAACAACAAACTGTTGTTGGCCGTTCTCAATATCTTCTAAACTTTCCGCTACCAGGGTTATGTTACTGTCTCAAGCTCTGTTTTTTCAGTTATTTGATTACTGTGCACACAAGTCATCTTCCAGTCTGTCATGATGGAGGAGTGAATTGCACACATTCTTTATGCCCACTAACTGAGCAGTCTGCCTATACACTGTACCCCATACTCTGCGGAATTGTTACTCGTTATGTGCTGTTCCCATGGACGCGAGACCCCCGTGTAACCTCATTCCCAGAGACTCTGCATTGACGAGTATACATTCAGTAGGATGTGCAAATGTGTATCTTTTGGACTTTGTGTCGTTGCTATAAAGGTTTGGGGGAAAAGTCTCTATTCTGGCAGCAGTAACAAATAGCGTCTGATATTTCAGGAAGAGGAATACTATGTCAACATGCTTCGCCGGGGAGGGAAGAAACAGACGCAAGATCTTTACAGGATGGTTAGGAGAGGTTGACAAACGGTTTGCTTGAGCTTTAAGGGCGGCACAGTGGTTAGCACTGCTGCCTCATGGCGTCAGGGACCGGGGTTCAATTCTGGCCTTGGGTAACTGTCTGTGTGGAGTTTGCACGTTCTCCCCGTGTCTGCGTGGGTTTCCTCCGGGTGCTCCGTTTTCCTCCCGCAGTCCAAAGCTGTGTAGGTCAGGTGTATTGGCCGTGATAAATTGCCACTGTAGTTTCCAAAGATGTGTAGGTTAGGTGGGGTTCTGTGGTTATGGGGGTAGGGCTGGGGTAGGTGTAGGTGAGGTGCTCGTTCAGAGGGTCAGTGCAAACCTGATGGGCTGACTAGCCTCCTTCTGCGCTGTAGGAATTCTTTGGTTCTAAGGTTGGGGTAAGAGCGCGACGTTCCAGATTGGGGCCTGGTAGCCTGAGGCTGTATCATTAAAGGTGCATTGGAGGCCAGAGCCCACAGTAGGGAACATGAGGCTGGAGAAGGCAGTAGAGATAGGGTAGGCTGGGGCCATGGTGCAAGTTTGGAGATGGCATGAGGATTTGATATTCCGCTCACTTCGTTGAAGCTCCATTATTATCCTATCAGGCATTTACCAGGGTGACTAGGGAGTGGAGAATGAGATGATTTTCTGTCCCTCAATTCCAATGATGCTATGATGTGGAGCCTGTGTTGGGACAGTGGATTGGTTGTGTACTTGGCGTTGGATAGAATTCCTACAATGCACAGAGGTCATTCGGCCCATTGAGTCGGCACCGCCCCTCTGAAAGAGCACCCTACCTAGGACCACTGCCCCTCCCTATCCCTGTAACGCCACGCATTGATCATGGCCGATCCACCAAAACCGTACATCTTGGAGGAAACCCGCTCTGACACTGGGACAACGTGCAAACTCAAGGTAGGAATTGAACCCAGGTCACGGATGTTGTGAGGCAGCTGTACTAATTACCGTGCCGACGACAGGATGCAGACAGTTAAATGGCCACATTTATTGAGGGTGCACGCTCGGAAGTGTTGGAGAAGCAATTGAGAGGTGGGAAAGATCCTGGGCCGCAAGTGATGATCAGGTGAAGGTGGAGGCAATAATGGTAAATGGCCTTGATTTTAAAATACTGGCTCTGTAGCTCAATCCAGCCGTACACAGAATGTTAATGTCTCATGCAGTCTGAATGAGGGGATGAAATCAGTGCCGAGGGTATAGGGCAGTGTGCTGACATCAATTACTTTGGCCAAAGTGATGTTTACAGAGAAAATTGCCGCCCACCCTTTTCTGAATATCAGGCAGGTAGTCTAAAGGGGGCTTGCACCACATTGTCCCTGCTTCTGAACCAGAAGCTCCAGGTCCGAGTCCAACTCCGGCAATTGAAGGCCATGGAAGGTGCGTTCATAATGCAGCCGGACAGATTACTGATCAACCTGGAAGTCCTTCCAGTCTGCCCGTGGCAGGCATCAAGAGCAAGAGAGAACCCTGATCAGCCCAGCCTGATGCAGAGCGGCGCCCCACAAGCTTTCGCATTCTGGCGACTGGCTAGCGACCTGTTCCAGGAAGAACAAACTCGAAAACAGATACTAGCGCGTGCTCTTTCTGCCTCACGCGCCTATCGATGCAGGACGCCCCTAAGACAAGGGCACTCTAAAACGGCTGATCACAGCTTCAGCCGAGACATTAAAGTATGAGATCAGACTGATGATGCTGCGTTGGGGAGATAGATCGGTGGTATTGTGCAGAGTTCTATGTGTGACTCTTGTTGTAATAGGCTGATAAGCAGGTGAGAAAGAGAGACTCTCTCAACAGTGTAAATAAATAATTAGTGCGGCAATCTATTGGGCAATTGACTTGAAAGTTCAGTGAGTGTAATAAAAAGCTGGCAGCTGAGAGCACTATCTATAAAGAGCAAATGAACAAGCACACATCACTCGGCACACTCCCCAATTGACTAGGCTCCCTCTTGCTTTCCTGTAGCTAAGATCTTTTCGGCGCAGCTTTATTTTTGCAGATACATATGGCCGAACAGCTCATTAGCCAATCGCGTGTGTGTGTGAATCAGAAATTAGATTTAACCCCACAAACCCCAGTAGATTCCGTGGGCAATTGAAAACCGAAAACGCTGGAAATACTAATGTAGGGGAAGCGGTGGAGTAGTGGTATTGTCACCGGGCTAGTAAACCAGAGACCCAGTGTAATGCTCTGGGAACCCAAGTTCAAATCCCGCCACTGCAGATGTTGAAATTTGAATTCAATAAAAAAAAATTTAAATGCTGGAATTAAAAATCTAATGCCCATCGTCGATTATTGTAAAAACCCATCTGGTTCTTTCGGGAAGGAAATCTGCCGTCCTTATCTGGTCTGGCCTACACGTGACTCCAGACCCACAGCAAAGTGGTTGACTCTTAAATGCCCCCTCAAGGACAATTGGGGATGGGCAATAAATGCCGGCACAGCCTGCGATGCCCACGTCGCATGAATTAATTTTTAAAAAAACATGGGGCAGAGAGAAAAACCGAGTTAATGCTTCAGGCCCGTGACCTGTCTTCAGAATTGATGACCTGATTCAGTGGGCAGTCGGGCAGGACATTTTGGCTCAACCAACCAAATGCGGCATTTTTCGCAAAGCAGTCCACGTTGGTGCAGTCTTTGGCTTATCTGTGTCCCTCGCTGAAAGGCACTGAACCGTTCAGAGCAACGTATTCCAGTGCGTCTTCAAAGCTGGGCATTGTGCAGATTGAGAAATCCTCAATCAGACTCGGTCCAAGCTCGGACTAAGTTAGATTATTTAATTCCATGTAAAATCATGTGCAGGAAGCAAAATAAAGAGAGGTCAGGAAAGATAAATCGGGTATTAATTCACTTATATTGAAATGGTAAGGACAGAAACTTGTTCTGGAAGGTTTAGTGGGTCAGTACTGCAAATTCGCACCCTTGCGTGGGTTTCGAAGCTTGTGGAGGACAAGGAAAATGGACAAAGACAGCTTTTGAATTCCCATGTTTTGCCATTCATCGGAAGTTGCTCTCTTATTGATTCCAACAATAACAGTGAGCACTGAAAGCTTCACCTTTTAAATTCCACCGCAGAATCTAGGTGACTAAAACCTTTCCCGAGGTTTGCCATCCTCCAGTCAATGGCTGCTCACGAATGTTCAGAGGCAAAACCCTCTTTAATAATCTTGCAAGGGAAAGAGAAGTAATTGCAGTCGGCAGCTGGGATAGTTCAGACTTCTTCACAGCATGGGCTCCTGTTCCCACGAGTCTCATCCCTCTGCCATTCAGTTAACAAATGCATGTTTGTAAGAGCTGTTCAGCACAGTCTATTTTATTTGTTCTGCTGTGGATTGAGCACCATGCGCAAGGAAGCAATCCGGAGCTGTGCTCGGGGGAGCAGGCATGCCTGACGTGCACAAGGCTAAATCACTGGCTTATCAAGCAGGCCAGCAGCACGGTTCAATTCCCGTACCAGCCTCCCCGGACAGGCGCCGGAATGTGGCGACTAGGGGCTTTTCACAGTAACTTCATTGAAGCCTACTCGTGACAATCGATTTTCATTTCATTTCATTTCACAATTTTTGTAGGCTCTTGATTTTTGAAGAGTGAATGGGGGTTGATAGGCGTACAATATCAGGAAGTTCAGCAACCCATTCCAGCCGTACTGAGCATTGCTGTTGTGCTGATTGGCCAGGTAATGGTTTTAAAATACCATTGTTTTTTTACTTAATAGTGAAAGTAACATTTTCTGGCAAACAGTCATAGTACAGCAAGCAGCCAGGTCAGGAATGGCACAATTAGACAACTTGGTCCCATTGATGTTGCCTTTGTCCAACTTGCCTCTATTGCGATCTTGTGCCATTCTTTACTCCCTGAAAGGGATTGTCAGTTTCGTTTAAACAGTGGACAGAGGGGGGGAAAAAAAAATTTCTTTCTCAATGGACCTCAGGAATAGGCTGCCAACCTGTGCACAGGAGATGCTGATTGTGCTGATACTCTTCAAATGCAAACTTCAACCTGTCTATGGCTGGGGAGGTTCAGGACCAGAGCGATCGGCTGGACTTGTTCTGAAAGCCTAGCTGGATCAGAGAGGAGTTTCTCATATTTTGTTCCCCTGAACTGCCCTGGTTCTGACTGCCCACAATCTCCTGGAAGAAATGAAAAAGCAACGAAGCAAGACAGGTGGTATTGGACCAGTTGTCTATGCTGTCAATGGAACTAAATATCAGGCATTGTGTATAATGGCTGGTCTAATGGTGCCTGTTTTGTGCTGCCACCTGATGTGTTTTTTGGGTGGAGAGGAAAGTATGTATAGTGCGCACATGTTCCGACATGATCCATCACACTTCTGCCCCTCTTTAGCTCTGAAGAAGAGCCATACAGACTCTAAACATTAATTCTGTTTCTCTCTCCATAGATGCTGCCAGACCCGCTGAGTCTCAGCATTTTCATTTCACATTTCCAGAATCCCCAGTACTTTTGCTTTTATTATTATGTACGTATTGTGTGATTCTGAAGTATCTCACATTGTGTAGGGGCAGACCGCTTAGACAAGAGAACATAGAACATACAGTGCAGAAGGAGGCCATTCGGCCCATCGAGTGCACTGACCCACTTAAACCCTCACTTCCATCCTATCCCCATAACCCAATAACCCCTTCTAAACGTTTTGGATACTAAGGGCAATTTATCATGGCCAAACCACTTAACCTGCACGTCTTTGGACTGTAGGAGGAAACCGGAGCACCCGGAGGAAACCCACGCAGACACGGGGAGAACGTGCAGACTCCACACAGACAGTGACCCAGCAGGGAATTGAACCTGGGACCCTGGCGCTGTGAAGCCACAATGCTATCCACTGTGCTACCGTGCCGCCCTAGAGGGTCTTTAAACGATCGTAGATGCACAAACATATTTCATACACGCCCCTTGGAGCCAGACAACTTTAGCCCATTAGCCTGGGCTGGATTTGACCACAAAAGGGCACAGATGTGAGGCAGCAGGCATGAGAAATAGAGGCAACATAAGGGGGGGAATCCTCTTTGTGCGCTACGCTTAATCTCATCCAATTCAAAGTAGTTCACAGGGCGCATACGACGGTGGCCAGAATGAGCAGGTTTTTTTTGAGGGGGTGGAGGATAGGTGTGGATGGTGAGGAGGGGGGGACTAACCATTTCCACATATTTCGGGCCTGTCCGAAGCTGGAGGGATTCTGCTGGGGGCTCGCTGACGTGATGTCTGAGGTGCTGAAGGTGGAGGTGGTCCAGAAGTGCCGATTTCTGTAGCGTCGGAAGGGGGTCCAGGGGGTGAGAGAGACCAGCGTTTCGGCCTTTGCCTCTTTGGTAACCCGGAGACGGATCTTGTTGGGACGGAGGGACAATATATTTTTTTTAAATCAATTTAGGAAGTACCTAATTCATTGGGTTTTCTTTCAATTTAAGGGGCAATTTAGCTGGCCAATCCATCTATCCTGCACACCATGGGCTGGTTTAGCACAGTGGGATAAACAGCTGGCTTGTCATGCAGAACAAATCCAGCAGCGTGGGTTCAATTCCTGTACCGGCCTCCCCAAACAGGCGCTGGAATGTGACGACTAGGGGTTTTTCACAGAAACTTCGTTGAAGCCTACTTGTGACATATTATCTTATTGTACCATTTTGGGTGCTTTAAATTTATAACAAAACTGGTTGCTTAATGGATTTCGAGATTTTTTTTTTTAGCCAATGCTACAAAAAGACCAGATTATGTACATTGCAGGTTTATTATTACATTGCAGGTTTATTATTATATTGCAGGTTTATTATTGCATTGCAGGTTTACAATGTAGCTCCATTTTTCTTTGAATCTATGAAATTTGTCCTCTTGTTGTTTCCACATTAAGTGGGCAGCACAGTGGTTAGCACAGTTGCTTCACAGCTCCAGTGTCCCAGGTTCGATTCCCGGCTTGGCTCACTGTCTGTGCGAGGTCTGCCCGTGTCTGCGTGGGTTTCCTCCGGGTGCTCTGGTTTCCTCCCACGGTCCAAAGACGTGCAGGTCAGGTGGATTGGCCATGCTAAATTGCAACTTGGTGCCCAAAAAATGTAAAGTGGGGGTTACTGGGTTCCGGGGATAGGGTAGATATGTGGGCTTCAGTAGGGTGCTCTTTGTAAGGGCCAGTGCTGACTCGATGGGCCAAATGGACTCCTTCTGCACTGTAAATTCTATGATTCTATTTGGAAATACACAGATCAAAATGAATAGACCATTTCCATTTTGCTTCCTTCCAGTAACATTGCGCACATGAAAGAACAGCTCCATAACCTTGGGCTCTGTTTTGACTGGGAGAAGGTGAGTGACCACAATCAAAAATATTACTTACTGGTATCTGAAATATTACTTTAAAAACAACAAATGATGTGTTTAACAAAAAGAAAGGTTTAAATCGAATCCAAAGCACAAACTCCCAGCCGGCACTGTAGTGCAGCACTTAGAGGTGCTGTCTTTTCTGAAGCTCCGCCTGTCCCTTCAGATGAATGTAAAATATCCCATGGTATTTTTAAAAATATATTTCCAATTAGGGGGCAATTTAGCGTGGCCTATCCATCTATCCTGCACATCTTAGGGTAGTGGGGGTCAGACCCATGCAGATAACATCCATCTTAAAGCCCAGACTGAAGAAGAAACTAATTGGAAGAAGTCCAGGGGCTGGTTTAGCACAGTGGGCTAAACAGCTGGCTTGCAATGCAGCGTGGATTCAGTTCCCGTACCAGCCTCCGTACCAGCCTCACGGAACTGGCGCCGGAATGTGGCGACTAGGGGCTTCTCACAGTAACTTCATTGAAGCCTACTTGTGACAATAAACAATTATTATTATTATTATATAATATTACTATGATGCACAAACATATACTTCACCCCCATACTGAAGTCACAATAGTTTTACGGGATTCATATTTGTATTGGCAAACATTGTACAGAATGTACAGAAAAATGTACAGAATCATGGAATCCCTACAGTGCAGAAGGAGGCCATTTGGCCCATCAGTCTGCATCGCCCCTTGGAAAGAGCACCTTACGTAGGCCCAACCTCCACGCTATCCCCATAACCCAGTAACCCCACCGGATCTCCTCGCTTTCTTTTTTAAAAACATTTCTTTTTCAGTGCAGTGCTAACTACTGCGCCACCGTGCCACACGGCGCTGGATTTCTTAACCATTGCTCCATTGTATGTATTTTCTTCTAACAAAGCTGAGAGAGATGTTCCCTCTCTGGTTGCCTGTCCCCAACTGCTTCCAGTTAAAGCTAAAGAGCAACGGAATTTTTTTTCCTTACAAGGGCCACTAGTTGCTAAACAACTATATTTATCTTTCACACTGTGGCTCCCTTTATCACAGTTGGAGCTTAACCAACGCCCCTCACCCCCAACCTACAAACACCCTTTGTCCAGCATGAATCTATCTGTAGGTCCCTTTCAGGCACAGAAACATTCAATTAAACCCAACTAAAACTACACCTTATTTCCAATGTTTGCCAATACAAATATGAACCCCATAAAACTATTGTGATAACTTCAGTTCTGGTTATGAGAACACGGGACATTTTCTAAACATAGGAAGTCAGATGATGTTCAAAAGATGGGTGGTGCGATTGTGGAGGAGAACGGCAATTCTGTGAAGGCGGAGGGCACGGCCAGGGTGCAGAGGGAGTGCTTTGCATCTGTTTTCACAGTTTGAAAGTCAGCAGATGAGATATTTTCCAAACCTTCCCTTGACTGAAGAACTCAGTCGAGTTTGGCAAAACCGAGAGGGTGGAAACGGAATTGACGAGGATATAGACTGATGAATTGGCGGATCCAGTGGAATACAGCGAAGTGTGAAGTCAGGAGGAAGAACGAGAAAAGACGGTTTCAACTGATCAATTGTGAAGGGAGTGCACAGAAGGAGAGAACAATTTGGCTTTGTGGAGGGCTAGAGGACAGACGCAATGAATTGATACGAAACCTTTACGTTTACTGATTAGTCCTCAGTTAGATTAATGCGTTTTATAATGGGCCGCCACACTTTAGGGAGGATGGAGAGGCCGTGGCCAAGGTACTGAAAGCATTTGCCAGAATCATACCAGGGATGAGGGACTTCATTTAAATGGAGACCCCGGAGGATCTGGGATTGTTCTGCTTTGGAGCAGGAGAGGTCGAGGGAAGATTTGATAAGGGCGTCCAACATTAGGAGAGGTTTCAATAGAACAGATAAAGCAGGACTGTTTATCTGGTGGGTGGGTCAGTAAACCGGATTGTCGAGAAGAGGCTGACGGACGATGGAGAAAATTATTTTACATCGCAATTACTTAGGTCTGCAATGCACTGCCAAGGGTGGTATAGACGGGTGCAGCAGCAACATTCAAAAGGGAATTGGGTACGAACTGAAAAATAAAAGAAAATGACAGTGCAGTGCAGAAAGAATGGGTATAATCGGTAGGCCTTACTAAAACTGCACAAGCCTAATTTAACAATCTGCTTCTCCCACTGGCCGATTGATGTGATCATGATTGACATGTGCATCAAATAGTTTTGCTTTGAGCTGTGTTTCATTCTGTTCCCTTTCCCCTTCAGGAGGTGACCACCTGTCAGCCTGATTATTACAAGTGGACCCAATTCCTCTTCCTCAAGTTGCACGCGGCCGGCCTGGCGTACCAAAAGGAAGTGAGTTCCAGTCACTCCAGATCGTCAGAGGGTCGCGAGAGTTTGGGAAATGTCATAAAACTGTACGCAGAATAGCGTCAGGGAGAATTGCAGAGTGATCTATCCAGAGGTGCAAATCGGATGCACTGCAAGCGCTCAAGCTAATGGTTGCCTTGAATCCATTTGGCCCATGTGCTAGTCTGTAATATGTGCTTCATTGTGGTGCTTTTATTCCGTCTGTGGTTATTTGGCGTGTTGTTCATGACGTTTGGCACAGGTAATTGTGTGTGTTGGTGAATGGAGCTGTCCGCAACAATGGTTTATAATGTTTTTTTTAATAGATTTAGTGTACCCAATTATTTTTTTTTACAATTAAGGGGCAATTTAGCGTGGCCAGTCCACCTACCCGGCGCATCTTTTTGGGCTGTGGGGGTGAGACCCACGTGGACGCGGGGAGAATGTGCAAACTCCACGCCGACAAAGACCCGGGGCCAGGATCAAACCCGGGTCCTCAACGCCGTGAGGCAGCAGTGCTAACCACTGCACCACCATATCGCCCTGCAACGGTTTATAATGTTGCATTCAGTTTTGTCCTGAAACAATTTGAAGGCAAGGGTGGATAGAAGTGACATGGCCCATATATAATATACAAGTAAGATGAGGCTGACAAACCTGGGTCTGGTCGATACTATGAATGATGAATGCAATGCTGTAAATAACGTCCAAATCTTGAGGTGGGATTAGTACCTTCGAATCAGTCCCATGCAGCTTTTAGTTAAATAGGTTGTATTGTGAATTAGTTTGAAAGGTTTTGGTCCAGTTTGCCTCTTTTGCTAGGGAGGATGTGATGGAAACAATCCACTTCTACTTAGCAGCTGATGTTTCAGGAACTCGCCTTTGGGCGAAAGTTTCTGGTTTGCTAGCTCCAGTGTGCTGGTTCAGATGAACTCTATAGACTACATATTTGGGTTATTTTAGCAGTTTTGGGCTGTAACCTGTTTCCAACTGCTCTTCAGGGATTGGTCAACTGGGACCCAGTGGATCAGACGGTATTGGCAGACGAGCAAGTGGATGAGAACGGCTGTTCCTGGCGCTCCGGGGCTCAGGTTGAACAGCGGTACCTCAAGCAGTGGTTCATTAAGACGACCAACTATGCAAAGGTGAGCAGGCAGCAGGGTGTAGATGCGGCAATGAAGAGCAGGAACTCTAACCCCGCGGTACACCAAGTATTCAACATTGTCATTCCCCTCGAGTAGCACCTTTCACCTAAATTAATGCAAAGAATTCCTTAATTGGGAAATGCTTCTCCCAGTCCGCGCAAAAATTAATAATCAGGTAAGATTTTGTCTTGTGAGTTGTGCAAATTCAACATGTATTAAATGATCGGGATAAGAATTTCGACCACACAGGGGAATTGAAGTTCAGTCGGAACATGCAGAGTACACCTGCGTTAAATCTCTGATTGTGACTTTTAAGGGCCATTTAATTGCTACTTTTCCCGATGTCAGCCATGACTCAATGGACAGCACACTCACCTCTTAGTCAAAAGGCTGTGGGTCCAAGTCCCACTTAAGAGACTAGAACACAAAGTCTACACTGATGTAATGTTTTGCAAACTTTTTTTCTGATGACCCACTTTGACCAAATGATCAGCCCTCGCCACCCACGATTATGTAGCAAAGGTTTCTGAGAAAATGTTGGTCTTCTGAACTCTGTTTCCTGGTCCAGGACGCACAGAATTGAAGATATTTAATATATTCTGATTTCACAAGTCGATGGGAATGGTTGTGCACGTTCAATGGGCATTGTTATGTTTCAATCAGCAATGGGTGCGAATGCAGGCTGGGTGGGAACATTGGGAATTCTATTGGAATGAGGGGAACATGATTGGCGTAGGCCCGGCCTCTCATTTCTTGGTGAGAAATAATTCTCAGGACAAAACGAATCCTTTCTCCTCTCCCAGTCCGCGGTTGAAAGTGGGTTAGATTTCGAGGGTCCAATTACCGCCTGTGCGAGTGGGGTTTAAAATGGACCAGAGCATTGGGTGGTGGTCTTCAGCCGCACTTGGAGTTGTCACTGAGAGGCCGGACTCCTGTTTCCCGCAGGGCCCTGGGAGGAGAATGTGACTTCAATCAGAAGAGCTTTACCAGTGGCAACAGAGCTCAGGAAATATTTCGTTTGTGCAGTATTTTATCAAACATACATTGTAGCAGTAGATATTCAGCTGTTTGTGTTTCTTTGGGGGGGGGGGGGGGGGGGTCTTTAAACGGTGACAGACGGTGGGGATCATTTTTGGCGACCCATTTTTCAACATCCCGAGGGTTGCACCCCCCACTTTGGGAAAAACACTGCCCAAGTGCAGCACTGAGGGAGTACTGCACGGTTGATGGTGCAACTTTCGGATGAAACGCCAAGCCGAGACCCTGACTGTCCCGCTCGGCTTGGCGTGAAAGATCCCAGGGAGCTATTCAAGGAAGAGCAGGGATGTTCTCCCAAAGTGTTCTGGCCAGTACTTATCTCTCAGCCAGCACCTCGAAACAGATCGTCTGGTCATTATCACATTGTTGTCCGTGGGAGATTGCTGAGCACAAATCGGCTGCGGTATTTACCACATCACAACGGCGGACCCCGTTTCAAAAAAATATATATGTTCAAGTCGAACGCTTTGTGCTGTCCGGTGGTCATTTATTGAGATCACTTCAGTCCTGGAGGAGGTGAAAGAAAGTGGAGAAAGACAGTGGGCAAACCAACCAGAGGAAAATGGGGAGGAATTAAGACCTCGCGCTTGCAGATGTAAAATGAAGGCTTAAAAAGGCTGGGAACACCAAGGGAGTATAGGTCCCACAAGGAGTGTAAAACAGGCCAACACCCACAAAACCCAACTGTGTCACTCCCAGGACCCCCAGCATCACTTGCGACACTGCATGTTGGGAGAATATAGCCACAACCTGAAGTTTACTCAAGCCAGTGTTCAGCTGTGGGGATTGCAAACTGTTCATTGAGTTACCTCCGCCTGCGGCTCACGTTAATCTTGACAGGGACGGTGAAACAGGCCGGCGACGAAAGGGACCGGAATGGGAGGGAGGGGTAAAGTCGTGAACTGGCACAAGAAGGCGGCATAACACTTGCAAAACAAAACCCAGGAATTCAGCACAGCTACCACCTGAAGCCCCCGGGGTAGAGGGCACGGTAAACAGTGTTGCAGTAACACTGTATTAAAGGCCGAAATGCTGTTTCTCTTCATTGTATACCATTTGTAAATCTGACGTTATGTGTTTTTAAGTGCTGGATTTGTAAGCTATAATTAAAAGTAATATATGGAACATTAGAATTACAAATGAAGGGGGTTTTTTTTGCATTTGAAATAGTGTAGGTTTCCAACAGGCACAGTATCAGCTTTTAGTCGGTGATGAGCAATTTAGCAGCGCAAGTTGACAGCTGCTTGGAGTGTAGCTTTGTGCGATAATTACTGCACCCACGCTCCCCCTGCTCAATTGATGCATATCGATGAATTGGTCTAATTTCAATTGTAATCAGCCTCTAAGGAAGCATGACTGGGCTACCTGCTTCAAGGGGTACTGCATTGTTAAACTAAAATGGTGTAATTAATTGAGTGTGTGCTGAAGACTGACTCTGCATGCAGGCGCTCCATATCGTGCTGTATCTCTCGAGTAAAACCACTTTCAACTTGGAAGCAGAAATATTGTACCTGCCGCATAGATTTCAGTTGCTGCCACTGAAGAAAGAAAACCGTGTTTACAGCCACTGCATTAAGTTGCGAATAGCAAGACAATTTTGATGCGGTGTCTCTGGAGTTTGTTTTTAAATCGCATACATTCCCAATTGCTGCAGATGTGACACGATGGCGAACACTTGAATTGCAATACAGATTGACAACTGCAAAAAAAAATTCCTGTGTGTGTTCTAAAGGGATTTGAAACCTTCAGACTTCATGTCCAATCAATCTGTTGTCTGCCAAAGTTAGGCTTAATCTTGACTGAGTTTGTATGTGTATCAGCAGGGGGTGGCATGTCTTCATGTGAGCTCATGTGGTGGCAATATCACTGGCCTAGTAATCCAGAGGGCCAGGATGCTGCTCTCGGGGCATGTGTTCCAATCTCACCACGGCAACTGGTGAAATTTAATTTTAGAGTGCTCTTTTCGGAGGGTCGGTGAAGAGTTGAGGAAACCGTGGGAATTGCTGCATCATAAGAGACATCAGTGTATTTATTCTGGCTCCTTCTAAATCCTGCTCTCTCCCTCTCGCTTTCCCCCAGCCGCTCCCTGTCGCAGCCCATCAAATCTCCATTGTGTGGGGGGGGGGGGGGGGGGATAGTTGTGGTGCAGTGGTAATGTCACTAGATGAGTAACCCAGAGGATTCAAACCATCATCGCTTGTAAAAACCCATCTGGTTCACTAATCGTTCAGCGCCAAAAATCCGTCGCCCTTGCCTGGTCTCCGGACCCGACATGTGACTCCAGACCCACAGCAATGTGGTTAACTCTTAGCTGCCCTCTGAAATGGCCGGACAAGCCACTCAGTTCAAGGGCAATTAGGGGATGGGCAACAGATTATGGCCTTGCCAACGAGACCCAGGACCCATGAAAGAAATTTTTAAAAACGTTAATGACTCTGGTCGATGACCTTTCATCAAGGTTGTGATGAAAGATCGTTCATCTGAAATATTAACTTTGTTTTTTCTCTCTCCACAGATGCGGCCTGAGCATTTTTATGTGTTTTTCAAATTTCAGATTTGTTGGTAGTTTAAACTAACAGGAATTTGAGGTTTTTGTTTATTTCAGCAAAGACTAAAGAATGGCCTTTTTTGGAGTTTTTAATAATCATGGCCATCGAGCCTGCACTGACCCTCTGAAAGAGCCCCTACCTAGCCCACCCCCCACCTTGCTCTATTCCCCTACCCCCAACTAACCTTTGGATACTAGGGGGCAATTTAGCATGGCCAATCGACCTAACCTGCACAACTTTGTGGGAGGAAACCGGAGCACCCGGAGGAAACCCACGCAGACCCGGGAGAAAGTGCAAACTCCACACAGCCAGTCACCCAAGGCTGGAATTGAACCCGGGTTCCTGGAGCTGTGAGGCAGCGGTGCTAACCACTGTACCTCCCCCCCTGGGTTTTGGTTAAGGTCTCAGAGTAGGACCATACTGCTAAATTGGCTCTCAAATGCTTAGTGTTACTATTATTCTTTCTCACGACAGGAGTATTATTGAATGTTTATTCCAAGTTAAATTGAGCTGTTGACCATCTCTAGGGTCAGCCTAGCAAATGTAACCTGCATCTGTGCTGTCATGTTTGATGTACGCTTTCAATAATTGGCATTTTGAGTAATGTCCAAGGGAGGAAATCCGACTGTCAAAACGCTTGTTTTACTGCCTCCGCGAGGTTTGAGATTTAATTGAAGTGTCTGGAACATGTCGGTGAAAAGGTGGCCCTCGGGCAACCTGCTGCCTGAGTCAGAACTCGCGTTCTTCAGCGTCATTCTGTAACGATCTCAGTGGCTGTGGGAATCACACCATTAATGTTAACGGGGCTGGGGGTGGGGTAGAGGGGGGAGTGGAGCTGTGATACATTTCTGACGTGGGGGGACTGAGAAACCAAGTGAATTTCGACATTGTGCACACAATGGCACAAGTCGCTCACACCAGAATTAACTGGAATTTCTGCAGGGCAGTAATAACGCATGCCATTTATGCACCATTACAATGGCATAAGCATTCAGCAAATTCAGCCCCCCCCCCCCGTTGGTCTTTATCAAATAAATACATTTGAGTTGGCTGCATGCTCAATTTAACATTCCTGGAAGTGATTGGTCTCTAACTGAAATTAGGTGGGGGAATTAAAATATTTTAACTGGCCTGATTCAGGTTCCTGTCTTTTCTGGTCTCTCTTTGATAGCTTTGAAAATACATTTGAGCAATTTGATTTTATAAAAATGTGCGCGTGCTGTTGGTTGTTGTTCCTGGTTAATCGCTATTTCTGCTCGTTTATTAACCTGGCAAACCTCCATGATTACATAGTCATTCGAATCTGAGCTGCTTGCGCGTGGTGCGCACATTTATTGGGGGGGGGGAGGGGGTGAGTTATTGCTGGATTGAAGACTTTTAGTTGTGTTGACGTGCTTCCTTTTCTCATTTTTACGGTTTGCAGTCCTTGCTGGATGCCCTGGAAGATCTCCCTGATTGGTATGGTGTTAAAGAAATGCAAGCGAACTGGATTGGAACTTGCACTGGCTGCTATTTGGACTTTGAGTTGAAGGTATCCATTTTGTGGAACTCCCATCTCTTCCAACACTTGCCAGCCCCCGCGGCTTTCTGCCCATTCTCCCCAACGGATAGAAAAAGTTTAAAAACCTCAGCCGTGGATCTTAATGCTGTTCACCAATCTACCACTAACAGCAAAATGTTCTCTTTCTGCTGTTGGGTTAGAAGACAGCGGCGATTTCAGGTTTGAGGGATGTACGGAGTCGGATGTCCACAGCCTTGTTAGTGAACAAAGAACAAAGAAAAGTACAGCACAGGAAAAGGCCCTTCGGCCCTCTAAGCCTGTGCCGACCACGGTGCCCGTCTAAACTCAAATCTTCTACATATCATTTTGGGTTGGGTTGGGGGGGGGGGGGGGAAATGTGCAAACTCCACACGGACAGTGACCCGGAGCCAGGATTGAACCCACGTCCTCAGCGCCGTGAGGTAGCGGTGCTAATCACATCACCACCGTGCTGCCCCTCGCTGTTGGCAAGTTTTAATGGAGGTGAGAAAATTGGAATACGGTGGAGACCATAAGACTTGCTAAAGGCCACACTGTTACTGTGCCAGTTTGGCCAGGACAGCTGATGGGAGGACGTAACCAGATAGAGAACCTTCTGTAAAGCGCATGGTCTCACCACCCTCTGAACTAGACTGGAGGCAACCTCCGGTCACTCTCTCCTCCCTTGTTGACTTTTCTTTGTTTTTAAAGATTTCAGCCATGATTGGGGACAAATTAAAATTTGTTGTTAAAAAATGTAAACAAATGGTAGTTTTGTTTTAAATTTCCCCCACCTCCACATTTGACCAATTTGTACAAACAAAATCTTATTTTAAACCTGGGGGATATAGCCCCAACTGCGCTGTATCTCTGTTTCAAGCCCAACTCCCTCAGATACTGCTGTGATGTGAATGGACAATTGCCATGTGTCGATCTGGGCGTTAATACCCTTTAAACCACCTTTCCTTTCTTGCCTGTCAACAGAACAGCTCCAGAAAACTGGTCAGTCACCTATTCGGCCTGATCCCGTTACAACTTCCTCCCGCTGTTTACAGAATTGTTGCTCACATCACATGTAGCTGAGAAATTCTAGTTATTGTATTATTCAAACAAACATGCATTCTGTCCTAGGTAAACGGGAAACATGTTGGTGAAAAGCTGCCTGCCTATGCCACCAGTCCAGATGCGGTATATGGTGCATCCCACCTTTCTATCCTACCTAGTCACAGATTACTGTGTGGCAACAGTTGCCTGAGAGACATTCTTCAAAAGTGTTTTGTACCTGACACAGGTAAGAATATGTGGAAAGGGGGCGGCACGGTGGAGCAGTGGTTAGCACTGCTGCCTCACACCGCCGAGGACCCGGGTTGGATCCCGGCTCTGGGTCACTGTCCATGTGGCATTTGCACATTCTCTCCTGTGGGTGGGTCTCGCCCCCAAAAACCCAAAGATGTGCAGGGTAGGTGGATTGGTCACATTAAATTGCCCCTTAATTGGAAAAAATGAATTGGCTACTCTAAATTTATTTTAAAAAGGAATATGTGGGAAATTGCCAACAGAAAATAAAAACAATTATTTTCTCTCTCTCTCTCATTTAAATACATATTATATTTATATGTGTGTGTATATATAAAACATTGGTTTGTGTGATTATGTATGTGATATCTATAATATATATTATAAATGTGTGTGTATTCATTCCAACTAATCAAGTATTACAATCTTGTTCTACAATCAGTATCTCAAGAACGACTTACATAAGGATAGGGGAAAATTAGTTTGTAATCGCTGACACAAAGTGGTGAATTTTGGATGATAGTTGGAGAAGATTTAGATGTAATGCCATCACAAGCTTGATGCTAACAGAGGAAATGACCGCCGTGGTAAGGTCTCTGAGCTGGTGCCTCAGGAGCTCGATCCTAGAACGCCATAGTTTTTATTGCAGATAGCCGAGGGTTAAACGTCAGTGAACAAGCTACATCTCCAAGGTCTGCAGATCATAAAAAACATCTCTGAGGTATGCGAATAATGTGTGAATCTTTGTTTGTCACCCTTGACCTCTATTGACTCCTGGAATTGTATGATACAAGCTCACTTCCTTTATCTGGTATCTGTATCCTCTCACTATTGTTTAGGGTGGTGTCAAATGTATTCCATTTCCCTTGACTGCCAAGCTGATGCAGAGACGATGTGAGCAGAGGAAGAAGACCAGTTAGATTGTACACCTGTTTCTTTTGGCATACTTGTTGCTGAAAAGCACGGATTAATTCCATGTTGAATGCCTTTGGATTAGTCTCCCGCTCGGGCAGCACGGTAGCACAGTGGTTAGCGCTGTTGCTTCACAGCTCCAGGGTCCCGGGTTCGATTCCCGGCTTGGGTCACTGTCTGCGCGGAGTCTGCACGTTCTCCCCGTGTCTGCGTGGGTTTCCTCCGGGTGCCTCCCACAGTCCAAAGATATGCGGGTTAGGTGGATTGGCCATGCTAAATTGCCCTTAGTGTCCAAAAAAAAAAAAAGGTTAGGTGGGGTTATGGTTTACGGGGATGGTGTGGGCTTGGGTGGGATATTCTTTCCAGGGGCCGGTGCTGATTCGATGGGCCGAATAGCCTCCTGCACTGTAAATTCTATGATTCCATAAGTAACGCACTTGTTTTCGCTTTAGCTATTCACCCCAATGTAGGTGTGACATATCCTTTTCCTGAAACACTAGCTGGTCTGGGCTTTGAGTACGATTGTCATTTTTCTAACCTCAATGAATGCCAAATTGGGATGGTGTTCTGCTATGGGCCCATGTCCACCGGGACTGGTTTGCAGGCAGCTCTTGCCGCCGAGGAAACAACTAAGGTGGAAGATCAATATGCTAGCCCAATGTCGCACCCCATTCATCCGCAGTGAGAGTTTAGATTAACTTCCAACTTGTTAACGGACTGCAGGAGTTTTTGATATTTTTAGGATTTGACACCATTTTACATCTACTGGAAAATAATTTAACTTTTGAGCTAAGCTAACAGTGATTTTCTGTGTTGAGACAATACGAGAATATGAAATTGGAGTAGGATTAGGCCCTTTGCCCTTCGAGCCTGCTCTGGCATTCAATAAGATCTTGGCCAATCTGTTTGTATTCCTCATTTCCATCCATCCCTGTGGCGACTTTCATTCATTTAATTAGTGGCCCCGCCTCCACCGCCTTCTGAGGCAGAGTTCCGAAATCACTCAACCTTCTCAGAGAAACAATTCTCATCTTCCCTGTCCAATGAGGGCAACCAATCATTTTAAAACAGTGCCCCTTAGTTCTGGACTCGCCCACGAGGGGAAACATCCTTTCCACATCCACCTTGTCAAGACTGTTCAGGGTCATTTTCTAAAAATCATTTGTTCATGGGACGTGGGCTCAGGCTGTGCCAGCGTTTATTGCCCATCCCTAATTGTCCTTGAGGGGGGCAGTTAAGAATCAGCCATGTAAGAACTAGACCGATTTTATGGTCGGTACCCGGAGTGGAGCGGCAAGAAAAATGGCAGCAGCTCCCCAAAAAAAGCGGGGGAAGAAAATCAAAATGGCGGCCGCCGGTGCATCGGAGGAGTGGAAGAAGTGGGCGGAGGAGCAGCAGGCCGCTCTCCTCCGTTTTTTCACGGAGATGAAAGTGGAGCTCTTAGAGTCCATGAACGCGACGGCCACCAGGTTGGTGGGAGCCCAGGCGATCCAAGAGGCGTCGATTAAAGATCTGCAGCAGGAGATGACCGCAAGGGAGGAGGAGGCCACAGTCATCGGGGCAAAGGTGGAGGTGCACGAGGCACTCCACATGAAGTGGCAGAGCCGCTTCGAGGAGCTGGACACTCGGATGAGGAGGAAAAATTTGAGGATCCTGGGCCTGGAAGAAGGCCTGGAGGGGTCGGATCTCCCGGGATATGTGGCGGAGATGTTGAGCTCCCTGATGGGGGAAGGGGCCGGTCCGGCGCCCCTGGAATTGGAAGAGGCATACCGGGTCATGGCCAGGAGGCCTAGGGCAAACGAGCCCCCGAGGGCGGTGCTGGTGCGGTTCCAGCGGCTAAGTGATCGAGAGAAAGTCCTGAGGTGGGCAAAAAGGGAGAAAAGCAGCAAGTGGCAGAACTCGACGGTAAGGGTGTACCAGGACTGGAGTGCGGAGGTGGCAAAGCGGCGGGCCCGGTACAACCGGACAAAGGCGGTGCTACACGCGAAAAAGATCAAATTTGGAATGCTGCAACCGGCGCGCTTGTGGGTCACCTACAAGGACCAACATCATTATTTCGAGTCCCCAGAGGAGGCCTGGACCTTTGTACAAGAGGAAAAGTTGGACACGAACTAAAACCTGGGAGCACCGGCGGTCGTAGCCGCCGGGGGACTCTTGATTGAGCAAGTGGCCCTTTTCTTTTTCAGGCCAGGTCGGAACTGGGTAACAGTTTCGTGGATTGTTTGGGGTGTTTTTTCTCGAACGGTTGACTTTTCTGAATATTTTGAAGGTTTCGAGTTGTTGGGTGTTTCTGTATATTTGTACTGTTGAAATCTCTATTGTGGGTCGTTGGCTTCTTATGGGGTGTTTTTTCCCGTTTCCAATTTCCCTTAGTTATTTACCCCTCTTACCCTTTTTCTTTGGGTGCTTGGGGGGGTTTTTTGTTCTTTTTTTCTTTTTGGGTTATGGTTATCTGCGGTTATTTATACTGTTTGATGGAGGGTGATGGTTGGGCACACTGTTAGTTGATAGTTAGTTAATTATTTTGTTATTTAAGTATGTAGTTAAGTATTTATGTATTTGGTTGCCATTGGGTATTTATATCGTTAAGTTGGGGAGACGGGACGGGGGGGAGCGGGTTGATTATGCGGGTCTTTCTCGGGGGTTTTAAGGGGATCTTTCACGGGCGCAGATGGGGTGAACCGGGAGGAGTCGGAATGTGGCAGGAGCAGCCGGGTCAGCGGAGACCAGCTGACTCTCGGGAGTACGATGTGGGGTACATCGCGGCTAGGAGGGGTCCTAGCCAGGGGGGGGGGGGGGCTGGGGGGGGACACCGGGTTGCTGCTGGAAAGACCAGGGACGAGAAGGGGAGAGCCGGGGGGGTGGGGGGGGGCCATCGCTATGGGAAGCGGGTCAGAAAAGAAGGGATGACCCAGGGCGAGCAAGGGACAAGACATGGCTAATCGACAGGGAGTAGGGACGGGTCGCTCTGCGACCCGATTGATCACGTGGAACGTAAGGGGGCTGAATGGGCCGGTCAAAAGATCAAGGGTCTTCTCACACCTGAAGGGACTGAAGGCTGATGTAGCAATGCTGCAGGAGACTCATTTGAGGGTAGCAGATCAGGTCCGCCTGAGAAGGGGGTGGGTGGGACAGGTGTTCCACTCAGGCTTGGATATCAAGAACCGGGGGGTGGCGATTTTGGTGGGAAAGAGGGTGTCGTTTGTGGCGGCAGAGGTGGTGGCAGACAAGGAGGGCAGGTACGTGATGGTGAGGGGTAGGCTGCAGGGAGAGAATGTGGTACTGGTAAATGTGTATGCCCCGAACTGGGACGACGCGGGTTTTATGAGGCGCCTGCTGGGCCTCATCCCGGGACTGGAGGCAGGGGGCCTGATCATGGGAGGGGACTTTAATACGGTGTTAGACCCTGGGCTGGATAGATCGAGTTCCAGGACGAATAGGAGGCCGGCAGCGGCAGAGGTGTTAAGGGGGTTCATGGAGCAGATGGGAGGGGTAGACCCATGGAGATTTGGTAGGCCTAGGGCGAGGGAGTATTCTTTTTTTCTCCCACGTCCACAGAGTGTACTCTAGGATCGATTTTTTCCGTATTGAACAGGGGGCTGATACCGAGAGTGCAGGACACGGAGTACTCGGCCATTGCGATATCGGACCATGCACCACATTGGGTGGACGTGGACATGGGGGAGGCGCGGGACCAACGCCCGTTGTGGCGCCTGGATGTAGGGCTGTTGGCGGACGAAGAGGTGTGCAGAAGGGTGAGAACGGGCATGGAGAACTATCTGGGTACGAATGACACAGGTGAGGTGCAGGTGGGGACGGTCTGGGAGGCCTTGAAAGCAGTGATTAGAGGAGAGCTGATCTCCATAAGGGCACACAGAGAGAGGAAGGAGAGGCAGGAAAGGGAGAGGCTGGTGGGGGAGCTCCTAGAAGTAGATAGGAAATATGCGGAGGCACCAGAGGAGGGGCTATTAAGGGAGCGGCGTAGCTTGCAGGCCAGGTTCGACCTACTGACCACTAGGAAGGCGGAAATGCAGTGGAGAAGGGCGCAGGGTGCGGCGTATGAGTACGGGGAAAAGGCGAGCAGGATGCTGGCACACCAGCTTCGTAAGCGAGATGCAGCCAGAGAGATTGGGGGAGTGAGAGAGAGGGGTGGGGATGTAGTGCAGAAGGGGCAAGAGGTGAATAGGGTCTTTTGGGACTTCTATAGGGAATTGTATAGGTCTGAACCGCCGAAGAGGAGAGGGGGAATGAAGAACTTTCTCGACAAATTGGGGTTCCCAAAGGTACAGGAGGAGCTGGTGGAAGGGTTGGGGGCGCCGATAGAGCTGCAGGAGCTAATTAAAGGGATAGGCCAGATGCAGGCGGGGAAGGCGCCGGGGCCGGATGGGTTCCCGGTGGAGTTTTACAGGAAATTTGTGGACTTGGTGGGTCCAGTGCTGGTGCGAGCCTTTAATGAGGCGCGCGAGGGGGGGGTTCTGCCCCCAACAATGTCGCAGGCCCTGATCTCCTTGATTTTGAAGCGGGACAAGGACCCGGTCCAGTGCGGGTCCTACAGGCCCATCTCCCTCCTGAATGTTGACGCCAAGCTGTTAGCAAAGGTCCTGGCAACCAGGATAGAGGACTGTGTGCCAGGGGTAGTCCATGAAGACCAGACGGGGTTTGTGAAGGGACGCCAACTTAACACAAATGTCCGGAGATTGTTAAATGTGATTATGATGCCAGCAGTGGAAGGGGAGGCGGAGATAGTGGTAGCGCTGGACGCGGAGAAGGCATTTGACAGGGTGGAGTGGGAATACTTGTGGGAGACGTTGGAAAGGTTTGGGTTTGGGGAGGGATTTATCAAGTGGGTAAAACTGCTCTATTCACCTCCGATGGCAAGTGTGGTAACAAACGGGAGGAGGTCAGAATATTTTGGGCTCCATCGAGGTACTAGGCAGGGATGTCCCCTATCTCCCTTACTCTTTGCATTAGCGATTGAGCCGTTGGCGATGGCACTGAGGGTTTCAGGGGGGTGGAGAGGACTGACAAGGGGAGGGGAGGAACATCGGGTCTCGCTCTATGCGGATGATTTGTTGTTGTATGTGGCAGACCCGGAGGGGGGAATGCCGGAGGTAATGGGGATACTAGCGGAGTTCGGGGACTTTTCGGGATATAAATTAAATCTGGGGAAAAGTGAGGTCTTTGTAATACACCCGGGAGACCAAGGGGAGGGAATTGGGAGGCTCCCCTTCAAAAGAGCAGTTAAAAGTTTTAGGTATTTGGGGGTGCAGGTGGCAAAGAACTGGGGGACCCTCCACAAGTTTAACTTTTCCAGACTGGTGGAACAGATGGAGGAGGAGTTTAAGAGGTGGGACATGGTGCCGCTGTCGCTGGCAGGGAGGGTGCAGTCAGTTAAAATGACGGTCCTCCCGAGGTTCTTGTTTTTGTTCCAGTGTCTGCCTATCTTCCTCCCCAGGGCCTTTTTCAAGAAGGTAACGAGTAGTATCATGGGGTATGTGTGGGCACATGGCACCCCGAGAGTTAGAAGGGTCTTTTTGGAGCGGAGTAGGGATAGTGGAGGGCTGGCGTTACCCAACCTTTCAGGATATTACTGGGCGGCAAATACATCGATGGTACGAAAGTGGATGATGGAAGGGGAGGGGGCAGCCTGGAAGCGCATGGAGAGGGCGTCCTGCGGCAACATAAGCTTAGGGGCACTGGTAACGGCACCATGGCCGCTCCCTCCCACGAGGTATACCACGAGCCCGGTGGTGGCGGCCACCCTCAAGATCTGGGGGCAGTGGAGGCGACACAGGGGGGAAGTGGGAGGTCTGATAGGGGCACCACTAAGAGGGAACCACAGATTTGCGCCGGGAAACACAGGAGGGGGATTCCAGAGCTGGCAGAGGGCGGGTATTAGACAACTGAGGGACTTGTTTATAGAGGGGAGGTTTGCGAGCCTGGGAGAGCTGGAGGAGAAATTTGGGCTCCCCCCGGGGAACACGTTCAGGTACCTCCAAGTGAAGGCATTTGCCAGACGACAGGTAGCGGGGTTCCCCGCGCTCCCCGACAGGGGGGTGAGTGATAGGGTGCTATCGGGGGTCTGGGTCGGGGAGGGGAAGATCTCGGACATCTATAAGATTATGCAGGAGGTGGAGGAGGTACCAGTAGAGGAGCTGAAAGATAAGTGGGAGTTAGAGCTGGGGGAACAGATAGAGGACGGGACATGGGCAGACGCCCTGGAGAGGGTCAACTCGTCGTCGTCATGTGCGAGACTAAGTCTCATTCAATTTAAGGTACTGCATAGAGCCCACATGACGGGGACAAGGATGAGTCGGTTTTTCGGGGGTGAAGACAGGTGTATTAGATGTTCGGGAAGCCCTGCGAATCATGCACATATGTTTTGGGCATGTCCGGCACTGGAGGAGTTCTGGAAGGGGGTGGCAGGGACGGTGTCGAGAGTGGTGGGGTCCAGGGTCAAGCCAGGATGGGGACTTGCGATCTTCGGGGTTGGGGTGGAACCGGGGGTACAGGAGGCGAGGGAGGCTGGAATATTAGCCTTTGCGTCCTTGGTGGCTCGGAGGAGGATCCTGATTCAGTGGAGGGACGAAAGGCCTCCGAGTGTTAACACCTGGTTAAACGACATGGCAAACTTCATCCAATTGGAAAGGATCAAATTCGCCCTGAGAGGGTCGGTGCAGGGGTTTTTCAGGCGATGGCAACCCTTCCTAGACCTCTTGGATCAGAGATAGAAACTGAGGCCGTGACAGCAGCAACCCGGGAGGGGAGGGGAGGGCGGGAGGGAGGGGGGAGGAGGGGGGGGGGGGGGGGGGAGGGGGGACAAAGACGAAGGAAGTACGGTAGCGGTGGTGGCACGGGCAAGGCCTGCCCGAGGACGCTGCTAGAAATGATAAGTTGGTCTGACTGTCGGTTCGCCGGCGGGGGGGACGCGCGAGTAGGGGGGGGGGGGACTTTTTTCTTTTCTTTTTCTTGTTAAGTAGGGGGGTTTGACTTTGTTTTGTTATAATTTAAATGTAAATGTAGGGGGGGTTAAAATGTTTGTATTTTGAAAAATTTCTTCAATAAAAATTATTTAAAAAAAAAAAGAATCAGCCATGTTGCTGCGGGTCTGGAGTCACCTGTGTGCCAAACCAGACCAGGTAAGGACGGCAGATTTCCTTCCCTAACGGACATTAATGAACCAGATGGGTTTTTACAACAATCGACAATAGTTTCGTGGTCATCAATAGACTTTTAATTCCAGATTTTCTATTAAATTTAAATTTCACCATCTGCCGTGGTGGGATTTGAACCTGGGTCCCCAGAGCATTACTCTGGGTCTCTGGTCCAATGACAACACCGTTATGCCACGGCCTCCCCCATCTTATATACTGCAGGCAGGTCACCAGCACTCTACCCACTCTGGTGGAAACAAGCCTAGTCTATCCAACCTCTCCTCGTAGGACAACCTGCTTATTCCAAGGATCAATCTAGTAAACCTCCTCAACCACCTCCAACACATTCACCCGATATGGTTGAAACCAAAATCGTTCCCATATTTCTCTACCTAAACCTGTGCAAAACCAGTAATGCAAAGGCAGCCAGTCCAGGGACAGATGGGGGGAATTCTTCGATTCGAGCCACTCCTTCGGCAGCTTATGCTTATCTTGCCTCTTCTTCTCCCCCTTTACCATTCCTCCCCAGACATTGACACGTTTGGACGAAGGGGGACAGGCAAATCACTGGGAGTGCCATTCTCACCCCGGGGCTGACGACCATATGGTAATAATTTCCCACCTAGATTTCCCTGACCCTCTGACAGCTAACCTCATAGAATGGGTAGAATGAGAAGGGGGGATTTTAACATAAAGTGGATCTATATGTGGACATTTTCTCACTGGGCAACAGCACAGTTGTGTCCTTCTCAATTGCAATCTGGTGGTGTTGCACCAATTATTGTAGCGAATACGTGGGACAGGTAAGCATGACGTGGATTGCAATGTTCCAGTCACGGGGCTGTTTTGCTTTTGTGTATTTATTACAAAAGTTTGTTTTTACTGGCTCCCTGCTTTTTTTATTCCCCCCACTCATCCTTATCTGTGGGGGACCGGGGGGGGGGGGGGCTTTGGCAGCAGCTAGGGGCACTGTTGGGGGTTGGTCTGGGGGTGGTGAGCCTGGCCAAAGGGGGGGGGCCGCTAATTGGCAGACCGGGTCCGTACGCGGCTGGCGCCATGTTGCACGGCACAGCCGCCGGGCGCATGCGCGGTCACGGACCCAGCAATTCTCCGGCCGTTCAGGCTGCTAGCCTGCTAGCCCCCCACCAGATGGCCATTTTGCGCAGTTTTGTTCGGCCGTAAAAGGCCGCCGTTCCCACACCGGCGTCAGCGCTTTGTCTCAGAATCAGAGAACCAGATGTCACAAATCACATTGGTGAGAAGTTAATACAAAACAGTTACATACCATCTGAATGAAATGGAAATCGCTTATTGTCACAAGTAGGCGTCAAATGAAGTTTCTGTGAAAAGCCCCCAGTCACCACATTCCGGCGCCTGGTACGGGAATTGAACCTGCGCTGCTGGCCTGCCTTGGTCTGCTTTCAAAGCCAGCGATAAAGGTGTGTAAGTTGTGTAATAACAGGTGACTGGCATTTTCGGTCCTACTGAATATTCTGTAGTCACAATACAGAAGTTGGGTGTATTCATATTGTCATTCACATTGTTCTCTTGTTAATTGTAGCCCCAATTTGGCGAAGTTATGGAAATTTGAGTCCATTTTTGCCAAGGCAGACTGGAGAAAAGCTGTTAAGACAATTTAGCGCGGAGTATTGCGGACAAGGACATGTTTGGCAAGTGATGGTGTTCGAACAGGAAATGCCAATTGCAGCAATTTTCCTGCAGTGGGATTTAATTTTCACAGATGTGTTTTTTTTAGTACAGAGTTAGCGGAAGTTGTTGTCGTGGGACCTTAGTCTCCATCAGGAAATGCCTGCGCTTAGGAATGTCCTTCCACATGTCATCAGAAGACAGACGGTGCGATATTTTTTCCCCCAGTAACCAGTTGAGTTGAGTTCATTTTTCAAAGGACCGTCGGCGATATTTGGACTGACGAGAAAAAGAATTGGCCGCAATAAAAAGCAATTGTTTTTTATTTCTCTCCAGACTATCCCCTTTTAGCTCCGCTGCCTTTTGAAGGACTTCCTGTTGTGATCAACTTATTTTGGGCGCTCGCTCTGCGTTTCTGTGAATTGCCATTCGCGGAAATATCCTGTCAAAACATCTGCCGACTGGGAAAGTGTAACTTGCCCGTAAATATTTTCAGTGGAACGGTCTTTCTCGTACTGCGGTCCTGTAAAGCGCCTTGGGGCCCCGTGTACAAAGAAGTTAAACTGCTGATGATTCACATGCCTTCACTCATCCAGCCCTCTTCATTTAATAATAATAATCTTTTTATTGTCACCAGCAGGCTTACATTAACACTGCAATGACGTTACTGAGAAAAGCCCCTAGTCGCCACATTCCGGCGCCTGTTCGGGTACACGGCGGGAGAATTCAGAATTCTCAGCTGGTACGGGAATTGAACCCGCGCTGCTGACCTTGTTCCGCTTCACAAACCAGCTGCCTAGCCCGCTGAGCTAAACCAGCCCTGCCCTACCTGGTTTATAGTTCGGTCTGTTTTCTTTGCCTTAAAGTGTAGGATTTTCTATTCGCTCCTATTTTGATGGACCGTCATTATGCGATTCCTTTTGTTGTGCTTTCCCTGAGAAACTAGTAGCTTTGCTTAAAGATACACAAAAGGGCTTTGGGTACCTAATCATGACAGTCACTGCGAATGGACTACGTCTACTTTGATGACATGATTTTATTTCTTTTGCCGGCAATTTGTGGTATTTATGCTCATTCTCTCCGCCCCCCCCCCCCCCAAAAGCCCACTGGTTTTATCTGTGGCTATATTTGACAACTGACCTAATGGGGTTCATGCTGCTGCAATAATCCAAGTCATGACATTATCTTTAGAAATGCTGTACAAACAAAGGTCTTATTAAAAAGAATTTTGGTGATTAAATGTGCACATGATGCACAGACTGGATAGGCCCCAGTTTCCATCTTGAGCCTTGCTGAATTTACCCGTCCCACCCCAGGCGGCAGCAGGTGCTGCAATGGGCCACGGTATTCCTGAGCTTGGGATGGGAAACGGTTGGTTCAGACTGCACCCCCTTTTTTTTAGTTATTTGAAAAACCTTTTGTTGCAGTTTTGTTTTCACTTCAGTCCCGCGCTCCTGATCCACGGGCACTCGGCGCGGAGAGGCGCGGGGGGGGGGGGGGGGGGGGGGGGCTCCCCTTGAAGCTGCACCTAGGCCTGGCCAAACTTGCCATCTGCAGGTCAAGGCAGCGGGCGACTGAGGGGGTCGTCTGACCTGGCGTTTGCGGCTACATTTGCGGGCGGATGTCCCGAGAGAGGGAGCAGGAGGTGTCCACTGGCACCATCGAGGTCCTCCGTGCTCGCTGGGCACCGTAGGGGCCGGGGTGCTTTATTTACCCTTTTAATCACATTTTAGTTTAATTTGTGATTTGTTTTTTGTTTAAGGCAGAGTCCCTATTCCTTTGTCCCTGAATTCTTTTAATTTAGTTTATTTGGTTTCACACAAAATGGTTGGACTGGGAAACATTTCACAGTATTCCCACTCAACCTGTCTGCCACAGATGCACCTGTAGGAGTGACCACTGCACAGTCCCTGCGGACACAAAATTCCGTCTTCCATCGTGTTGTGTGGCACAATCGAGCAACTTGAGACACTTGTCCCATCAGCAGCAGCAGAATTCTGCTCAATCACAATCTAACCTCCTGGCCCGACATATCCCCCACTCTACCTTAACCACTGTTTGTCAATGTTTTAATCCAGTGATTGAAATAAAAAGTCCGGTGCTCTAGTTGGAAGGGAGAGGAGCTTTTACTAATTGGAGAACGATTAGGGCATTATTCTTTAAATTTGAACAAGAGCCGGTTCTCACAGGGGCCAGATTGAAGTTAAAAGGGAGTCTGCATCGATGTTGCGCTGGTTTTATAAATAAATCCATGACCAACACAAACAGGCCCCAGTTTCCTCCTTTGATGGATGTGTGTTATCTGAACAGAGTTCACTCACATTCATCACCTTTCCCTTTTTTTCCACGCTTATCCTATCTTATTTCTGTAACTAATTCCTCCGTCTCCTGTCCTCCCTTTTGCTCTTTGCTTTTTCGCTCTCCCTCCATCCGTGTCTTGTCTGTCTTCAATCGATTTTTCTTCCGCATTTGTCGTTCAGCAAGTAATCTGTTGTGTGAAGGCGTGTATGATCTTTCATCAGGAAATTTCCTATATAAATGGAAATATTATCGCCGTCGTTGATGGACCTGAATTGCCTCCGACTGCTGAGAGCAAAGGTCAGAAAGAGAGATTGCAATTGCTATCTGTAAGCCATGAGCTCCCCTCACGGATAAGCACCCATACACATGTTGAAAAGACAATGAGCTATTACGTGCCTAAACACGATTCCTTTATGCTTGCTTTCAAGATTGCCAGACGCCAGTGACGGGGGTGAACCTTCTAAATGGCCAGGAGATTCCTGTTGTCATTTCAGCCCAGAGAGAGTTTGAAGGCCACTTAGACACAGTGATAGGTACGCCAACCATTCCTGTTTCTCATTGTCCTGTTTGATGGGGGGGGGGGGGGGTAAAAGGGAGATTGTTTTACGTTATTGTGAGGACAGACTCTTCACATCTTTAAATGTCTTCAGTGAAATGTGCCAGTTTTGCAATTTGCTCCCATCCTCTCCTGTAAACCTTCCCAGTGGATGCTTCGTGGCATTGGGCAAACAAAAAAATCTACCAAAAACCTGAGCAACACGGTAGCACAGTGGGTAGCACTGCTGCTTCACAGCTCCAGGGTCCCAGGTTCGATTCCCCTTAGTGTCGAAAAAAGGTTGGATGGGGTTACGGGGATAGGGTGAAGTGTGGGCTTGGGTAAGGTGCTCTTTCCAATCCAAGGGCTGGTGCAGACTCGATGGGCCGAATGGCCTCCTTCTGCACTGTAAATTCTATGGTGCTATGATTTTCTTCTTTTGAAACAAGAAAAATTTGGGATTTTTATTACATATTTATTTATATCTTGCGCACTTCCTCTTTGCCCCCCCCTTTAGGAAGACGTAACTGCGATTGAGTGCAGGGGACCAGGGCCTGGTAGGGAGCAGCAAAGTGGAAAAACAAGCCTGGGTGAGGGCTGTGTAACCTTTTGCGTCCCTCACCCTGGAGCTGTCGCATCCCCCGCCGGCCCAGGCGCTGTGACGTGGCCCAGGCGCTGTGACGTGGCCCAGGCGCTGTGACGTGGCCCAGGGCCCAGGCTCTGTGACATGGCCCAGGGCCCAGGCGCTGTGACGTGGCCCAGGGCCCGGGCGCTGTGACGTGGCCCAGGGCCCAGGCGCTGTGACGTGGCCCAGGGCCCAGGCGCTGTGACGTGGCCCAGGGCCCAGGCGCTGTGACGTGGCCCAGGGCCCAGGCGCTGTGACGTGGCCCAGGGCCCAGGCGCTGTGACGGGCCCTCCGGCCCAGGCGCTGTGACGTGTCCCAGGCTCTGTGACGGGCCCTCCGGCCCAGGCGCTGTGACGTGTCCCAGGCTCTGTGACGGGCCCGCTGGTCCACGCACTTCCTCTTTTAAGATGTTCCTTAAAACTTGCTTCTTTGACCAAACGTTTGCTCAGCTGTCCCATATCTCCTGATATAGCTTGCTGTCTGATTTTGTTTGGTTATACTGCTGCAAAGTACCTTGGGGGATGTTTTTCTATGTTAAAGGCACTAGACAAATGCACATTGTTGTTGAGGTGTAAGAACCTCCTGTGCTAACCTCCATAGGTTGCAGTAGAGGGTACATCAGACGACCTCTTAAACCCCTGCCAGATCCCCTTGGCCCCTTTTTGAAGTAAGCGGGTGTCGTTAGTGTGTTTGCAGCAGTGTTGCACACACGTGCCCAGCGATGGCAACAATGAGGTTCTTCCCCCGGTGCAGGGAGGTGGGGACAGAGACGGTCATCACGTGCCTCACTCCTGAGATCAGGATTGGAGGAGGTGGAGCCTCAGTTACTCCGTGGTCCTCGTTCTGACGCTGCAGGGAAAGGGTAAGGGCTTCGCAATTCCGAGTTAGGAGAAGGGAAACTCTCCGAAGATTGAGCAGAGTTTTGAGAGGACAGGAATGTTGCTTAATGTTGTCCGACAATTCTTCCTTCCGTTTTGTCTCTGTCAATAAAGGTATTCCCAGCGTTAGTCCGGAAGATGCAGCGGTCGCAAAGCGGTTGGGTCTGGAGTGGCGCGAGGTCTTTGAGACCCTGTCTGATGGCACGGAGCAGTTACGGAATTCAGCCGAGGTTAGTGATGTGACTGCTGGAGCTGTGGTTTCGACACTCGGGGCTAGTCTGCGCTGGAAGTGGGTTTTCATCCTTAGCAAGGCACTCTCTGACAAACTCTGATTAGCTAATCCAACTGGAAACAAAAGGGAAGTCAGTCAATCTCTTTAAAATTATCGATTGATCTAGCTTTGACAAGTTGTGCTCGTGTATTCCACGTTTGATGTTGCGGCATCAATATCGATGGAAGTCTGCTGGATTGGTCTCTGCTATAGGAACATAGGAGCAGGAGCAGGCCATTCAGCCCCTTGAGTCTGCTCCATCATTTATCTAGATCATGGCTGACCTTCCACCTCTGCCATCTTCCCGCACTACCCTCATATCCCTTGATATCTTTGGTATCAAAAAATCTATTGATCTCTGTCTGGAACGTACTCAATGACTGCGCCTCCACAGCCCTCTGGGTTAGAGAATTCCAAATATCCACCACCCTCTTGAGTGAAGAAATTTCTCCTGCTCTCCTCCCGAATGGGCTTACCTTTTATCCCGAGAGTTATGTCCCCTGGTTTTGGACCACACCCCACAAATAGGGGAAGCATCCTTCTTACATCTACCCTGTCGAGCCCTGTAAGAATTTTGTACACTTCAGTGAGATCACACCTCATTCTTCGAAGTGCTAAGAGACCACAGGCTCGGTCTTCCCTCTTGAGGACAATCCTGCCACCCCAGCGATCAGTCTGGAAAGTCTTGGTGAACCATGTGAAATTTGGCTCCTTGAGCTGGAAGGTTTTGTGAGGTTGCGTTTGCTTGAATGAGATTCGAACAACTTAATGTGCACGTCAAATACTGGGCAGACATCCGAGATCAGAAATTAATCCATGAGCCCAGATTTCGTGTTGAGCTGTGAAACAACGGCGCCTGCCACAGACGCCAAAGAAAGCTGTCCCCAAAATCTCACGATCTCTTTCTCTGGCACGACTTTCCCTTTGCCCGTCGTCTGTTTGCACCTGGAGCCAGATCGAGGGGCGCTCCAGGTATCCCAACAGCAGTGATGTCACCAAGCAGACTTGGCGGCTAATCACATTGAAGTATTCCCACAGACAGCAAACTAGATGTTGAAAACCATGAAATCCCTTCATTTGGGACGCTCGTGGGATTGAGGTAAAAGTTAAAATATCGCAAACAAACTTGTAATTTAAAAAAATAATATGCACAGAATTTGATGGAGTAATTCAACATTCAGTAAATATAAAATTACTCTTTCAGAACCAGAGGGGGTGTTTGGCAGTGATTATGAACTATTAGCCACTATCGATTGTTGGTAATAAATATCTAGACACGGGCAGCATGGTGGTGCAGTGGGTTAGCCCTGCTGCCTCACGGCGCCGAGGTCCCAGGTTCGAATCCCGGCCCTGGGTCACTGTCCGTGTGGAGTTTGCACGTTCTCCCCGTGTTTGTGTGGGTTTCGTCCCCACAACCCAAAGATGTGCACGATAGGCGGATTGGCCACGCCAAATTGCCCCTTAATTGGAAAAAATGAATTTGGTACTCTAAATTTATTTTTTTAAATAATAATAAATATCCACTATGAGTATTGAACTATTCCAGTGGATCATTAATATCTTAGAGCAAGAAGGAAATTTTAGGGAACTGGGAAATGGTGTTATTTTTTTCAAACAGGAATTTGTCAAACGTTATAAAAATGGTGTTCTTCAGAGCTTGCTTACTGTTGGCAGATTGTTACATAAACCAAAGTATTTAAAATAAATCTTGGACTGTTTAATCTTTCAGTTTACAGGGCTTGATAGACAGTCTGCAACTCAAGCCATCTTGAAACGTGCAAGGGAGCTTGGGATCGGTGGCTACCTGACGAGCCCGAAAATGCGTGACTGGTTGATATCTCGGCAGCGTTACTGGGGCACCCCCATTCCCATCATCCATTGTCAGTCTTGTGGCACTGTGCCCGTCCCCTGCGAAGACCTACCTGTGCTTTTACCCAAGATTAAGTCGCTTACAGCCAAAGGACTTTCCCCACTAACGACGGCCTCCGAGTGGCTCAACTGTACCTGTCCCAAGTAAGTCAAATGTTCCTCGGTGCTGAATAAAAGCTGCTGCGGTAGTTCTCGAAATAAGAACAGAAAATGCTGCCGGAAACGTGCGGGGTCTGTGGAGAGAGGCGTGCCAGAATTAACGTTTCCGCTCGATGTCCCACTGCCACTAATTTTAATGAGAATTGGAAATGGTTCGCAGAGTTAACTGATGAGACGAGCAAGTTTAATTTCTAAAAGTACAATAAATTGCAGAGTGAGAGTTAACCAACCGTTTATGTTGGTTTCTCCCAGCCAAGCATGAGTAAGCGACTGGTTCAGTTTGCACTGACTCTGCAACGCAAATAGAACAATTTGGTCAGCTGGGTTTGCAAAAGAAAGAACTCTGGGTTATTCAAGTGCTGCCGGGACTACGCCTTTTCCTTTTTCGTTCATGGGGGTGTGGGCTGGGCCGTCATTTATTGCCCATCCCTAATTGTCCTTCAAGAGTCGACCACATTGCTGCAGGTCTGGAGTCACGTGAAATGAAATAAAAATGGCTTATTGTCACGAGTAGGCTTCAAAATGAATTTGCTGTGAAAAGCCCCTAGTCGCCACATTCCGGCGCCTGTTCGGGGAGGTTGGTACGGGAATCGAACCGTGCTGCTGGCCTGCCTTGGTCTGTTTTAAAAGCCAGCGGTTTAGCCCTGTGCTAAACCAGACGACCAAGTAAGGACGGCTGATTTCCTTCCCTAAAGGACTTTGGAGAACTAGATGGGTTTTTACGACAGTCGACAATGGACCCATGGTAATCAATAAAAGCAAATTACTGCGGATGCTGGAATCTGAAACGAAAGAGAAAATGCTGGAAAATCTCAGCAAGTCTGGCAGCATCTATAGGGAGAGAAAAGAGCCAACGTTTTGAGTCCGATGACTCTTTTTGTCAAAGCTAACAGACAAAGTGGGAAATATTTATACTGTGGAGTGAGAATGAAAGATGAGTCACAGCCACAGAAACCCAGGGAAACCGGGTGCTCATGGCCACAGAAATCAAGGGGAAAGAGTGCTGTTCTGTTGAAAGATCGTTGCCCTGAAACGTCAGCCCTGTTTACCTCACTACAGATGCTGCCAGTATTTCCAGTGCTTTCTAGTTTATAATTCCAGATGTCCAGCACCTGTGGCATTTTGCTTTGGCCCATTCCCTTTAGGCTGCTGCTTGTTCACGGTGCTCGGAACGGTATAGCTAGTTACGGTGTTAAAATTCGGTGAGCGGTTTTACCCATGTGGCTTAATCACTAAACTGTTTGACACTGGAAGCCCCAGATTGTGTAACCTGCCTCTTCCTCGCGCAGATGTAAGGGAGTCGCTCAGCGAGAGACCGATACCATGGATACCTTTGTGGATTCAGCATGGTATTACTACAGATACACAGACTCTCATAATAGTGAAAAGTAAGTATCAAAGTGACTTCTTACATTTTTCTATCTCCATAGAATCACCTCGCCTAAAACGGTTGTTTGCCGTTTCCGACCCCCCCCCCCCCTTTCTGGCAGTGTGCAGAAGGAGACCATTCGGCCCATCGACTCTGCACCGGCCCTTGGAAAGAGCACCCTACTTAAGCCCCCTGCCTCCACCCTATCCCCTTTATCCCAGTAACCCCACCTTACCTTTTTGGGCAATCCTATCTCCTCTACCCGATCTAATCCTTCAATTCTCTGAGACACCTCAAGTAATCCATCCCATAACCTAAACACAAGGTAATATAAACCTCTCTGTGTTACCCCCGTACCCCTTTTTTTAGCTCCTGAGGGTGCGGTTTGCAGAACTGAATGCAGTACTGTGGGGACAGCCTGTTCGGAACTCTGTACAACTGCAGCATGGTGTCCACCCTTTTGTGTTCCCTGACCTTTAACGTTGAGCATTTTCCGTTCACCCTCCGAATTTATCACTTCCTACAGACAATTAATTCTTATGGTGCCGGCCTTTTGACAGCATTACACCCGTTGGAAAAATTACAGTTCATTTTGACACTCGGCGAGGTAACTCGCTTTGTGCACTGAAGCTGAGAGTAGGGGCGTCATTCCCCCCATCCCCCTGCGAGCTGCACCTGGGAAGGGTTTTCCGGGATTGGGCTAATCTGCTGCTTCGTTTCCAGGTTTGGGATATAATTGTGATGTCTGACCGAGGCAGGAGGAGCCACATAAATCATTATCTTTGAGGTTGAGGGTAAAATGTCACCTATCATCCATATGGTTGTAACTGAGTATCCCGTATGAAGGCAGTAACGGGATCCTATAGTCCCATATAATGGTGCAAGTCTTCTTCTGGTTGCTTGGCAACCAACTATAATAATAATATTTATTAGTGTCCCAAGTAGGCTGACATTAACACTGCAATGAGGTTACAGTGAAAAGCCCCTAGTCGCCAGATTCAGGCGCCTGTTCGGGTACACAGAGGGAGAATTCAGAATGTCCAATTCACCTAACAAGCACGTCTTTCGGGACTTGTGGGAGGAAACCGGAGCACCCGGAGGAAACCCACCCAGACACGGGGAGAACGTGCAGTGTCCGCACAGACAGTGACCCAAGCCGGGATTCGAACCTGGGACCCTGACGCTGTGAAGCAACAGTGCTACCCACTGTGCTACCGTGCTGCCCCAATTATTCCATCATGGTGGGGAAGAGGGAATGTCTCGGTTATATTTTTCTTAAACTTTGTGAGGTGATCCATTTTGGACCATAAAAGGGAAAAGCAGAGCACTTTCTAAATGGAAAGAGATTCGGTACAGTGGCTGTCCAAAGAGATTTGGGGGTTCGGATCCTTAAAATGCCACAAACAAGTGCAGAAAATAATCTATACGGGCTAATAGAATGCTAGCTTACATATCTAGAGGACAGGAATATAAATCACAGGGGTTATGCTGCAGCTTTACAAAACCCTGGTTAGACCCCACTTGGAGTCACTGTCAGCAGTTCCGGGCACCACACCTTCGGAAGGATATTTTAGCCTTTGCAGGTAGTGTGGGTTTACAAAAATGATACCTGAACCATGGTTAAGTTAAGTTAAGTTAAGTTATGAAATGAAATGAAAATGAAATGAAAATCGCTTATTGTCACGAGTAGGCTTCAATGAAGTTACTGTGAAAAGCCCCTAGTCGCCACATTCCGGCGCCTGTCCGGGGAGGCTGGTACGGGAATCGAACCGTGCTGCTGGCCTGCTTGGTCTGCTTTAAAAGCCAGCGATTTAGCCCAGTGAGCTAAACCAGCCTCTGAGGAGAGATTATTCAAATTAGGCCTGTTTTTGCTCGAATTTAGAAAGTCAAGGGGTGATCTGGTCAAAGTTCTTAAGATATTAACAGAAAAGACAAGGTGGACAATCTACTTCCCCTGGTTGGAGTTTCTCGAACAAGGGGGGGGGGGGCATAGTCTAAAAATTAGGGCCAGGCCGTTCGGGGGAGATGTTAGCGAGACCTTCTTCACACAAAGGGTGGTCGAGGTTTGAAACTCTCTCCCACAAACAGCAGCTGAAGCTAGAACAGATGTTAATTTGAAATCGGAGAGGGACAGATTATTGTTTAGCCAAGACATTAGGGGATATGGGGCCAAGGGTAGATATAATGGAGTTAGGTCACAGATCAGCCATGGTGGGACAGGCCCGAGGGGCTGAATGGCCCACTCCTGTTCCTATATTCCCTTGACCGAGGATTGAATATTCTGCACCTATACAAGTAAGTTCCAAAAACAATGCCTCTGCTGTGAATGTAGTGCGTCACTAACTGTGTGTCGTTCATTTGTTTTCAAGACCGTTTGATAAGGTGCTAGCGGACGTCTGGATGCCTGTAGATCTGTACATTGGAGGAAAAGAACATGCTGTCATGCATCTGTACTATGCAAGATTTATTAGTCATTTCTGCAATGACCAAAACATGGTGAAATACAGGCAGGTATCACCGCTCCGCAGAAAGATGTCACAAACAATTGTGTAACCGTGGTTGTGTCATAGGTTTTCGTGGTCTGTAACCTCGTTATCATGCTGGCTCGCTTGAGTAGACTTTTTTTTTTTTAAAATGCACCATGATGTCCGGGAGCTTATTTGTTTTGCATACGGCTGATGTGATGTGCCAGTCTCCACGAAATGTGCCAATCGACTGCCCCCCGCTGCAGTTCTGGGCATCTGCCCCAAGGGGGTGCCAATGAGCTGTACACATCCCAAAGTGCCCTCCAGTGGGAGAGGTTTGTTACTGCAGTGCTGCAAACTCTGCTTATACCCGATGTGGCCTGAAGGCGGATATTTCCTCTGATTTATCTGGCAAAACACCCAGCTGACGGGCTTTTTTGACCATGGCCAGTGCATTATCCACCCCCCCCTTTTTTTTGGGGGGGGAATGTTTAAACTGAACAAAATATGTAATGGGGTGGCACAGTGGTTAACACTGCTGCCTCACAGAGCCAGGAACCAGGGTTCGATTCCCACCTCGGCTGACAGTGGGGAGTTTGCACGTTCTCCCCGTGTCTGTTTCCTCCCACAGTCCAAAGATGTGCAGGTTGGGTGGATTGGCCATGCTAAATTGCCCTTTAATGTCCAAAAGACTTATGGGGATAGGGTGGGGGAGTGGGCACAGGTAGGAGGGTCGGTGCAGACTCGATGGGCTGAATGGACCCCTCCTACACGGTAGGAGTTCTCGGATTCTATGTATTGGACACCATTTGGGACCATTTGACTACGATGGCTATCTGGTAGGTGAGCTTGCATTTGTTTGTAAATTAACACTTGCGGCCATGCCTCTTCACGTCGAAGTATCTCCCAAGTGCTTCACAAGAATAGTTCATCTTTCAAAGTCCAGTGGCCAAGCTCGATGAGCGTCCTGCTGTGCCTGCTGTTTGAAGTTGCCAATACTAGTCCGGCAGTGAGGCTTTGTCTGTGTTGAGAAGAGTGGCCCCCCCTTGCCTTCAGAGCACTTCACCTGTGGGAAGTGAGATGTGAATCGCTCCCCTTTTGTGACAGAGAAAATGGAAGGGAAGATCTAACCAGAGGTGTCCTTCTCCCGGAGTCAGAGGAGTCCCACTCATAAGATCAGAAGAAATAGTTGCCAGTGTAGACCATTCAACCCGGAGGCTTGAGCACAAAGATCTAGCCTGACACTCCAGTGAACACTGAGGGAGTGCCGCACTGTCAAAGGTGCCATCTAGGTGAAGAATATGAATTTCTTTAAATCCCTTGTTGTTTTCTCGACTGTTTTCTGACACATGTTAAGGCAGGGCTGATGGTAAATGCCGAGCTGCCCAAATCCCAAAGGGAAACACGAAACAGCTGCCAAAATGGTTTTTCAATTTGTATATTATGAGGAGGTTTTCTGAAGTCAGGAAATGACTTCTCTGAATAGTTGTGATGATTTAATATTAAATTTAACCTTTTTAAAAAAATAATTCTTTTTTAAAACACTTCAACACGAGAATAGCTTCGCACAGTTACCAGTATTTTCAGAGAGCTCCAAAATGATCTTGGCTTAACCTACACTCAGAGCTAAACTTCCCTCTTCTGATGGCTACGGTCCTTATAGCTTTTCAAATCTAGGGAATTCCATACAATGCCCTGTTGTTCTTGGGGTGTTCTCTGAGAATGACAGCAAACTGGTTCTCAAGGTCTGGCCTTGTCCACACAGTGCAATTTAGTTTTTACCAGCCACAACACTATCTGCTTAGAGATATTACCAGTGACCACACTGTTTTCTGGGATATCTAAGCAGCTATCCCCCCCTCACATGGTCTTGAGTTCTCTTTGATCTCTACCCTCTATTGTTTCTTTTTTTTTAAATAAATTTAAAGTACTCAATTAATTTTTTCCAATTAAGGGGCAATTTAGCGTGGCCAATCCACCTACCCTGCACATCTTTGGGGTGTGGGGACAAAACCCCCACAGACCCGGGGAGAATATGCAAACTCCACACGGACAGTGACCCAGAGCCGGGATCGAACCTGGGACCTCGGCGCCGTGAGGCAGCAGGGCTAACCCACTGCACCACCGTGCTGCCAGAACCCTCTATTGTTTCGTCCAGTCTCTCTGAAGTTCCCTTTTTCCAGAACTGATCAAACCTCTTTCCTTTACTTCATAGCTCCCTTATTTTAAAAAAATAAACTTACCCTATCTTTGCCTCACTTACTTACAATTTTATACATCCTTTGAAGTAAAACAATCCACTTCAAAACTACTGTACTACTTTAAATTGCCTTATGTACATTAATATTGGAGTTCCTCTTGGTTCCCTATGTTCATTAACGTATCAAATCAACTTCTTACCGATGTTTCCCTGTCCCTTAATCCAATTGCACTGATCCACACCCCTCCCAGCCGGTATTCCGGTACATGAAGAATAGGATAGAGTTATTAGCAAAATAAATATATTACAATTGCTCATTTTTCTGACACTTATCACCCTTTCTATTCAGCAAGTCATGTTAGTCCCAGGCCATCATTTTTTAAAAATTAACTCATGGAATTTGGGCTGGGCCAGCATTTATTGCCCGAGAGAGCTGCTGCCTTGAACCGCTGCAGTCCATGAGGTGTAGGTACAACCACAGTGCTGTCAGGGAGAGAGTTCCAGGATTTTGACCCAGCGACAGTGAAGGAGCGGCCGATATATTTCCAAGTCAGGGCGGTGAGTGACTCGGAGGGGCAGTGTTCCCATGGGTCTGCTGCCCTGGCCCTCCTGGATGGTGGTGGTCGTGGGTTTGAAAGGTGCTGTTTAAGGAGGCTTGGGGAGTTCTTGCAGATGGTGACCGGGCTGCAAAGGCCCGTAAACAGCTCAGAGTGATTAACGCCTCGTTCTCCTTCTGTCTGCATGGGAGAATGCCCAGACCCTTCTCCCGTGGCATGACCAGGACTGGTAGATTGGCATTTGGAGATGGTGGATGTGGATAACTACGTTGTGTGAAGGGTGGGTGAGGGGGGGTAACAGTTCCTATCGGTGCGAGTGTCGAGAACCAGAAGACACAGATTTATGGTAATTGGCAACAGAACTAGAGGTGGCACGAGAAACCTTTATACGCAGCGAGTGGTTGGGATCGGGAATTCAGTGCCTCGGATTGTGGTGGAGGCAGATTCAATGGTGGTTTTCAAAAAGGAATCGGATCATTATTGGGAGAAGAAAAAAACATTGTGGGGTAGAAAGGAAAAGGTGGGAGAGTGGGATCAATTGAATTCCTGTTACAGAGAGCCAGCATGAGCGCGATAGGCTGAATGGCCTCCTTCTGTGCTGTAACCACTTCCGCCCTTTGATTTTTATTCGAATTTAATTTGTTTTGATGCGGACCTTTCCTTGCTGTTCCCACAGCGTGAAATCTACCTTCAAATTAATCCCCACGCTGGCCTGGCCTGGGTGGGCCAATCGATTATTTTTGGTGTCTCTCTCTGCTTCAGATGTTGCTGAGACGCCTCAGTAGCTGTCGTCCGCCTGTCGTGGTTTGGTCATTTGAAATTTTCCTTTGCCTAATCTGTGACCTCCTGTCCTCTGGCCCTGCCCACAGGGAACCATTCCGCAAACTCCTGGTGCATGGGCTCATCAAGGGGAAAACATTCCGGGTGACCTCAAACGGCCAGTATCTGAAGAAAGAGGAAATAGATTTCAGTGGTAAGTGGCCATTGCAAGTTATCGAGCGAATTAGGAAGGATATCAGTGACAATTAGATGGATGTAAAGGAGGAAAAGTGCTGCTATTTGAATCTAAACCACACGCGCGAATCATTTTCTTGTGCGTTAATGGTTATTAAACGTAACGATTGTTTAATACACAGCGTGTTACAGGACAGGCTGGCACAGTGGTTAGCGCTGCTGCCTCCGCACCAGCGATCTGGGTTCAATTCTGGCCCCGGGTCACTGTCTGTCTTGAGTTTGCACGTTCTCCCCGTGTCAGCGTGGGTTTCCTCCGGGTGCTCCGGTTTCCATCCACAGTCCAAAGATCTGCAGGTTAGGTGAATTGGACGTTCTAAATTACCCCTTAGTGTCCAAAAGGTTAGGTGGGGTTACTGGGTTACAGGGATAGGTTCGAGGTGTGGGCTTAAGTAAGGTGCTCTTTCCAAGGACCATGGCCGATGGGCCGAATGGCCTCCTTCTGCCCTGTAGGGATTCTATTCCATGACAGTAAAGACCGGTGGTTCAGATTGACCTGCCTGTATTGTCCTGCCCATCCACCCCGTCATCTTCTTCGACTCTGTAACTGGGGTTCATTTGGCCGGGTTTTCAAACATTCTGCTTCTGTTTTTGCAGGTGTTTGGAGGCAGCCTGTTCCAAGGACATTGTCAAATGACAGGCTCCAACCCTCCATCGCCATATTTCACGGTAGCACAGTGGTTAGCACAGTTGCTTCACGGTCCAGGGTCCCAGGTTCGATTCCCGGCTTGGGTCACTGTGTGTGGAGCCTGCACGTTCTCCCCGTGTCTGCGTGGGTTTCCTCCGGATGCTCCGGTTTCCTCCCACAGTCCACAGATGTGCAGGTTAGGTGGATGGGCCATGCTAAATTGCCCCTTTGTGTCCATAAAGGTGCGGTGGGGTTAATGGATTACGGGGATAGGGTGGGGGTGTAGGCTTTGGTGGGGTGGTCCTTCTAAGGGCAAGTTCAGACTCGATGGGCTGAATGGCCTCCTTCTGCACTGTAAATTCTATTCTATGAGTTGGAGCGAATTAACAAAATAACATATGAGGAATAAGGGGGGGGGGGCATCCAATAGAATAATACAGCCCAGGAGGCCAATTGGCCCATGGTGTCTGTGATGGCTCTTTAGTTAGTGCTACCCAATTAGCCTCACCCTGCTGCTCTGTTTTCCCCCCCACAGTAAACGTTTCCTCTTCAAACATTTACCCAATTCCTGTTAGAAAGTTACTGTTGAACCTGCTCCCACTCTCCTGTCACCCGTTTGGATTTAACACTGAGGCAGGACCATGTGGGCCTTCTTCAGGCCACTGGTTAAAATGGTGTGCACGGGGTGGGAGGAGGAATGTGGCGCAGTGAATAGCACTTCGGCGCTGAGGACCCGGGTTCGATCCCGCCTCTGGGTCACTGTCCGTGTGGAGTTTGCACATTCTCCCCGTGTCTGCGTGGGTTTCACCCCCACAACCCAAAGATGTGCAAGTTAGGTGGATTAGCTGCGCAAAATTGCCCCTTAATTGGATCATTTTTTTAAAAATGGTGTGCGCAGGCCGCAGCTTTGCCATTGCAAATAGGCCCTCGTCTCTCTGGGAACAGGTGGCCTTTACACGTGCCTGAATTCAGTTGCAGTTAAAATGGCGGGAGAATCACGGGAACTCATCGATTGTAAACTCCTTCCGTCCCGACCACCCCTCGATCTCCTGACCCACACCTGCTGCTTGCCTGAGCTCAAATCGGCCCTGCCCATGAGATTGAGCTCGATTCGCTGCTGGTACCTCAAAAACAGATCCTAACCTGAAACCCCCCCCCGTTCTCCCCTCTCTCTTAGCTCCCATCCCTCATGTCTGCTCCTTCTACGACCATAAGACATAGGAGCAGAAGTCGACCATCGGCCCATCAGGTTTGCTCCACCATTTCAAGGAGAACATGACTGATCTGATATAATCGTCAACTCCGTTTTCCTGCCTTATTCCCATAACCCTCGATTCCCTGGCTGATTAAAAATCTGTCTATCTCAGCACTGAAAATGGGTAACGACCCAGCCTCTACAGCTCTCTGCGGTAAAGAATTCCACAGATTCACTACCTCCTGAGGGAAGAAATTCCTCGTCTCTGCCTGAAGAAGGAATGGCCCTGGAAGCCTGCTCCCCCAATCAGTAAGATCAGGGCTGAACTTCGACCTCCGCTCCGCTTGCCTGCACTATTCCCATTTCCCTTCATTCCCTCAGTGCCACAAGACCTATCAACCTCTGTCTTGAATATTCTCAACGACGGAGCTCTCTGGATTACAGAATTCCAAAGATTCACAACTTCCTTGAGTGAAGAAATTCCTCTCCGGACGCCCCCTTATCCTGGGACTCTTGCTGGGTTCCCCTGCTAATTGTACTGCTTGATTTGGACAGCAGCAACCGCGAGTTTTAATTTAAAAACCAAATACTAAAATGTACTTCCTTTTGTGTGCCGGTTTTCTGTATATATCTGGCTCCAGTTCAGATGGTCAGCATTAAGTGTCTGCTGTGTTAATTCTTCAGCCCAGTGAGAGTGGACCTGACCGGTCTTGCCTGGGTGAAGTTGGCATCGTTTTTGGGTGATGTAAAGTACGCCTCTGGAAATTAAGTGCGATGCAAGTAGTTTTACCCTTTCCTTCTGTCCACAACCAGGTCCCGAGCCGCTCCATGCCAGTACCTCCGAGACACTGCAGATCACCTGGGAAAAAATGAGCAAATCCAAGCACAATGGGGTTGACCCAGCAGAGATGATCCGGCAGTATGGGATTGACACTGTTCGCCTGTACATCCTGTATGCTGCCCCTCCTCAGCAAGATATCCTGTGGGACATTAAGAGTAAGTGACTGAGCTCCTCTAGTTCAAGCCGCCAGCAAGAACATTGTGTATGACACCTTTTTGATACTGTTGGGGCGTGTTGACTCATCAAAGAAAAATCATAGTCCTGTCTGCCCAGCAGTCCACTCGGCCCATCAAATCCAGATGCTGGAATGGATTACCGAGTTTTGGCATGGCATACTTCTCCATTCCTTTCTTCCTTCCCTATCTATTCTTATTCCTCTGCCCTGGCTCTTGTACCACCGGGGTATTTACCGGGGTGGGCTGGTGGTGGCCGCAGTAGCAGGCTGCCTTTTATCACAGGGAGGTGTCGATATTTTTGATGGGGTGGGCTTTGCTTGTGCTTACCTACCCCAAACGCGAAGTCGAGTTGTTGTAGATGGAAGATGATGTCTCTCTCCTGGCCACGGTGACTCTGGCAGAGCCTGACCAGTAACTAGACCAAAGGGGCGGCACAGTGGCTAGCACTGCTGCCTCACGCCGCCGGGGACCCGGGTTCGATCCCAGCCCTGGGTCACTGTCCGTGTGGAGTTTGCACATTCTCCCCGTGTCTGCGTGCGTTTCACCCCCACAGCCCAAAGTTGTGCAGGTTAGGTGGATTGGCCGCGCTAAATTGCCCCTTAATTGGAAAATAAATAATTGGGTGCTCTTTGGGGCAGCACGGTAGCATAGTGGTTAGCATCAATGCTTCACAGCTCCAGGGTCCCAGGTTCGATTCCCGGCTGGGTCACTGTCTGTGTGGAGTCTGCACGTCCTCCCCGTGTGTGCGTGGGTTTCCTCCGGATGCTCCGGTTTCCTCCCACAGTCCAAAGATGTGCGGGTTAGGTGGATTGGCCATGCTAAATTGCCCGTAGTGTCCTAAAAAGTAAGGTTCAGGGGGAGTTGTTGGGTTACGGGTATAGGGTGGATACGTGAGTTTGAGTAGGGTGATCATTGCTCGGCACAACATCGAGGGCCGAAGGGCCTGTTCTGTGCTGTACTGTTCTAAATTCTAAATTTATTTTAAAAAGGTAACCAGGCTATTGCCTGAGAATCACACACTCTTTCCACGGAGAGAGAAGACTGACAGCGTGCATTTAGGGAGGGGAACGAGGTGGTAGATTTTTAAATTGACTCCCGCCCAATAAAGTGAAAGGAAACTTGTGTTTCATTGCAATTCAGTCAGTGTTCTGAAATAAAAATCATTTTTTTCAAATAAAGTGTTCTTTTAAACGCGTATACTTAAGGCATATACTCCTTTCCATAGTGACACTTGGATTTAAACCCATCTCCAAGTAATCAGATGAAAGGATGGCACGGTAGCACTGTTGTTTAGCACTGCTGCTTCACAGCGACAGGGACCCGGGTTCGATTCCCGCCTTGGGTCAATGTCTGTGCGGAGTCTGCACGTTCTCCCCGTGTCTGCGTGGGTTTCCTCCGGGTGCTCCGGTTTCCTCCTGCACGTCCCGAAAGACGTGCTGTTAGGTGAATTGGACATTCTGAATTCTCCCTCAGTGTACCCGAACAGGCGCCGGAATGTGGCGACGAGGGGCTTTTCACAGTAACTTCATTGCAGTACTAATGTAAGCCTACTTGTGACACTAATAAAGATTATTATTAAAGAAAGTGTCTTCTACCTGCCTGATGCAAGGTAGTGACTGTTTCCATCATTGTATTTTTCTGGGAATGTGGGCGTTGCGGGCAAAGCCAACGTTTGTTGCCCATCCCCAATTGCCCTTCAACTGAACATTTCAGAGAGCACATAAGAACCAACCACAATGCTGCGGGTCTGGAGTCACATGTTGGCCAGACCGGGGTAAGAATGGCAGATTTCCTTCCCTAAACCAAATGGGTTTTTGCAACAAGCGATGGTAGTTTCGTACGCAACAAAAACTGAGAAAGCTGGAAAAACGCGGCAGGCCTGGATCTATCCGTAGGGAGAGAAAGCGTATCCAGTCCGGGTTACCTCGGATCCCTACAGATGCTGCCTCTTTTGTTTCTGATTCCAGCATCCGCAGTGTTTTCTTATTTTAATGATATTGAGAGGAAAGACCCCAAAATTAGCACACAACTCCCAATTTTCCTCATGGGTGGCTCCTGTTGGGAGATGGATATGTGACACTGGTGGAGCAGGGTGTTGGTCCAAGATTGGTGAGGGCATGTTTTTGGAGCACAGTAGCAAAGGTTTAACCTTGAACAAGCTTGCCACCCTCACATTGATTCTGTCTACACCTCCCGCTGCCTCAGGAAGGCAGACAGCATTATCAGAGACCCCTCCCACCCAGGCATTGCCTTCTTCCAGACCCTTCCATCAGGCAGAAGGTACAGAAGTCTGAAGAGAAGCACATCCAGACATAGAAACAGCTTCTTGCCCACAGAACATAGAACATACAGTGCAGAAGGAGGCCATTCAGCCCATCGAGTCTGCACCGACCCACATTAAGCCCTCACTTCCACCCTATCCCCGGAACCCAATAACCCCTCCTAACCTTTTTAGACACTAAGGGCAATTTAGCATGGTCAATCCACGTAACCTGCACGTCTTTGGACTGTGGGAGGAAACCGGAGCACCCGGAGGAAACCCACGCAGACACTGGGAGAACGTGCCGACTCCGCACAGACAGTGACCCAGCGGGGAGTCTAACCTGGGACCCTGGTGCTGTGACGCCACAGTGCTATCCACTTGTGCTACCATGATGCCCATTAACAGCTACTAGACTCCTCAACAACTCCCCCTCGAACTGCTCTGTTCCCTGTAAGAACACTATTCACGATGCCCTATGCTGCTCTTGCTCATGTATTTGCTTTGTTTGGCCCATTGTTCCACACTGTAACCAATCACTATTTTTCGATGTACAATTTGTCAATGTTCTCTGTCGATGATTCCTTTTTGTCTACCATGTACGTACTGTGTACGTTGCCTCGGCCGCAGAAAAATACTTTTCACTGTACTTTGATACATGTGACAACAAATCAAATCAAATTCTGCTGATATCCCGTGGCGCCATGAAAGAATTTTAAATATATATATATATATTTTCTCCTTTGAACCCAGCGGATGCCATTCCTGGTGTATTGAGGTGGCAGGTCCGCCTTTGGGCCCTGGTTACCAAGCTGGTTGACGCTCGGAATGCTGGAATGATGCCCAGTCCTGACCTGCTGAGCAAAAAGGAGAAAGAGGAAGCCAAGAAAATCTGGCAGACTAAAAACTACACTCTGTCACAGGTAAAAGCTACTCTCTGTCACAGGTAAAAACTACACTCTGTCACAGGTAAAAACTACTCTCTGTCACAGGTAAAAACTACATTCTGTCACAGGTAAAAGCTACACTCTGTCACAGGTTAAAAACTACACCCTGTCACAGGTTAAAAACTACACCCTGTCACAGGTAAAAACTACACTCTGTCACAGATAAAAACTACACTCTGTCACAGGTAAAAACTACACCCTGTCACAGGTTAAAAACTACACTCTGTCACAGGTAAAAGCTACTCTCTGTCACAGGTAAAAACTACACCCTGTCACAGGTTAAAAACTACACTGTCACAGGTAAAAACTACATTCTGTCACAGGTAAAAACTACACTCTGTCACAGGTAAAAACTACACTCACAGGTAAAAACTACACTCTGTCACAGGTACAAACTACACTCTGTCACAGGTACAAACTACACTCTGTCACAGGTAAAAGCTACACTCTGTCACAGGTACAAACTACACTCTGTCACAGGTACAAACTACACTCTGTCACAGGTACAAACTACACTCTGTCACAGGTAAATGTGTGTGGTATGTTAGCTTCTGGCTGCTGTCGGGTCAAGAGTTCTGCTCCTTTCCCAAGCCGCCCTTATTTACCTTGAACATACTCCATACAAAAACTTTATCACCGCACCACAAGTGCCACCTGCAACCCTTTTATATATCAGTGCCAATTATTGGATACTTAACATCAATTAGACAGGTAATTGGGATGTCTCTTGACCCATTCCTAACATGGTGGGCGAAATTCTCCCAAAACGGGAGAAATCGTAAAACTGCCGTAAAACCCGGGCGGGTTTTACGGCAGCGCGCCCCTTCCCGACGGGGGACCGATTCTGGTCCCCCGTCGGGGCTAGCAGCCCGACGTCGGAGGCTCCGACAAGTCGGGCTTAACGAAAATCGTTAAGCCCGCTTGCCGGAGTTAGCGCCGGCTGACGCGTCATATGACGTCAGCCGCGCATGCGCAGGTGGGAAGACTCCATGCGCGGGTGACGTCATCGCGTTTTTGCGCGAAACCCGCGCATGCGCGGGCCGGGTTGCCCCTCAGCCGCCCCGCGTATTGATACTGCGGGGCGGCGGAAGGACAAATAGTGCGCGGGCATCGGGCCCGCTGCCCGCGATCGGTGCCCACCGATCGCGGGCCCATGGCACCCTTGGCACGGCCGTGGTACTGCCGTGCCAATCGGTGCCATGGTTATTTTTTGCGAGTTTGTCACGACGTTTTTACGAACGGCAGGACCAGGTGTGTTTGCCGTTCGTAAAAAGGTCGTAACGGGCTGGGACTTCGGCCCATCTAACAGCTGAGAATCGCTGCCGGCCGTAAAAAAACGGCGGCAGCGATTCTTGTCGGGATTGCGGCGGGGGGGGTGGGAGAATAGCGGGAGGGCGTCAAAAAAGTCGGGAAGGCCCTCCCGCTATTCTCCCACCCGTCGTGGGGGGGGGGAGAATTTCGCCCGGTGTGTTGCTTGCAGGAGTGCAGCCATTTTTGCAGTTAGTCTAGAACGCCGGACAGCTAAGGTATGTTGAAAAGTCTCTTCCGCGTATCGCTTTATTCCCTCTCTTTAAAAATAAACACTGGGCCAAATCTTTGGTTCTCCGGTTTACCTGTGAGAGGACATACGGCCGACGATGCTTGTCAGCAGCCTGGGATGGGCTACGGTATGGATTTTTGCGGGAATTTGTTTAAATTTCCGCTCAGCAGTTCCCCCTGCTCCTCTGAACCTCCCGTGAATGTCTCCAACTCCTGTGTTAGAGTCAGATACTCTGGTCAGTTCCCCAGTACTTACCTGGGTAGCTACTCAGTAAGTATTAGATATAAAGCTGGGCAAGTACCAAACTGAACCCCCCCCCCCCCCACCCCACCTCACTGACCATCCACCCCACCCCCCCCACCCAATCAGCAACCTGTTCACCCACGTTGACCATCTCAACCACCCCACTCACCTATTCACCAACATCCACAATGGACCTTAAAGCCTACCGTAAGGCAGCCAGTGCCATAAAATGGGGGCGTGCTCTGGGAAATAGGATCAGGCAAAGGCCACTCGACTCGTCAAGCCTACTGGCCTTCCGCTAGCTTTACTCTGCTTCAGCAGGAGTTCCCTGAGGGATGCTGCAGTGCGTATTTGTGACAGCCGGGGCCGGAATGCCTCGGAGGAAAGGCGCCGCAACATTAGAGTGTTGGGAAATTACGAGCGCAGCGCCAATCTGGCCATTGCTGCTGCTGCATTGAAATGCCTAACTCTGTTACCTTGATTAGTGATGTTCGTGCCCTAATGGAGCAGAAAACCGGAGCAGTGAAATTAATTCCGAGATCCCAAATCTCCAGTACATTCTCCATAAAAATCCCTACAGTGCTGAAGGAGGCCATTGGGCCCATCGAGTCTGCACCAACCCTCCAAAAGAGTGGACCTTACCTAGGTCCACTCCCCTGCCCTATCCACGTAACGTAACCTGCACAACCCTGGATGTTAAGGAGCAATTTATCACGGCCAATCCGGCTAGCCTGCACATCTTTGGACTGTGGGTGGAAACCGGAGCACCCGGAGGAAACCCACGCAGATGGCGGCGGCGGCGGGGGGGGGGGGTGGTCTGGGGGTCTGGGGTTCTCCACACAGACAGTCACTCGAGGCCGGAATTGATCAGGGTCCCTGGGGCTGTGAGGCAGCAGTTCTAACCACTGTGCTACTGTGCCGCCCATATTCTGCTTCCTCCGCTCCACGAAACAATAATCAGCTGCTGTAGGATCTCTTATTTTCTGATGAGATACTAGGTTGGGTGGTAGTTTGAGATCGAATTTATTGCAAAACTTCTTCAGCGCACTTTCAAATGCAAGCAAAAGAAATAAAAACCCAGCAGGGCTACACAAAGAGAACAATGGCAGGAGAACAAAGAAGTGTGGGGGGGAAAGGGGTGCACCAAGAACTTTATACCTGCACATTCTGGTACTGTCCTCCTCTCTGCCCCCTATTGGCTTACAAGCTTTGAATTGCGACTTCTGATTGGCGCTCCATACCAGCAGACTCACTGGTATCTAACTTACTGGCTGTGCTAACTTTGTTACATTGGCACATCTGTAGTCTGGATTCTGATAAGCTGATGTGTTCCCACAGTATGCTTTCCCACAGATACAATATTTTCCAAACTTGGTTTCAATATTTCCTCACCGGTGCCAACTCCAGAATTTCAAAATAAACGCTGTTCATGTTATTCGAACCTGAACAACAAATTTCCTGTGATGTGACACTCGCTGGTGTGGTGTGGGGTCTTTGTGTGTTTGCATCTGAGTTTTAAATCCATTCCTTACCCAGCTGATTGAAAATGAGATCTTGTGTGAGGCAGCCTGCGTTTAAACACTCAGCGATGCAGAGGGGGGAATTTGAGCCACAGTCACACATTTATAGGTGGGCACATCTCTCGCACTGCAATTTGGAAAATTGAGGACACTGGGCATTAACGTCCAAGCGGCCAAAATCGGGTCACTTTATGGCATTGTGAGCCGAGACAAGTGTATTTACATAATGCAAATTTGCCCTTTTATAACTCGGAATCTAATGGAACTCAGAATCGTTACAGTGCAGAAGGAGGCCATCTGGCCCAGCGTGTCAGTGCTGGCTCTCCAAACAAGCATCCTGACTCAGTGCCGGTCCCCTGCCTCTTCCCCCTCGCCCCGCACCCCTGCACATTGTTTCTATTCAAGAAATCATCTAATGCCCTCTTGAATGCCTCGATTGAATGTGCCTACACCACACATCCAGGCCGTGCACTCCAGACTCACTGTGCGGGGAAAATAAATTCTCACATCACACTTGCTTCTTTTGTAAATCACTTTAAATCTATGCCCCTCTCGTTCTTGATCCGTTTACCAGCAGGAACAGTCTCTCCCCATCTACTCTGTCCAGCCAAAGAATAGTACAGCACAGGTACAGGCCCTTCGGCCCTCCAAGCCTGCGCCGACCCTGCTGCCCGCCTAAACTAAAATCGTCTACACTTCCGCGGTCCGTTATCCCTCTATTCCCATCCTATTCATGTATTTGTCAAGATGCCCCTTAAATGTCACTATTGTCCCTGCTTCCACCACCTCCTCCGGCAGCGAGTTCCAGGCACCCACTACCCTCTGTGTAAGAAACTTGCCTCGTACATCTCCTCTAAACCTTGCCCCTCGCACCTTAAACCTATGTCCCCTAGTAATTGACCCCTCTACCCTGGGAAAACTTCTCTCACTATCCACTCTGTCTATGCCCTCATAATTTTGTAGACCTCTATCAGGTCGCCCCTCAACCTCAGTCGTTCCAGTGAGAACAAATCGAGTTTATTCAACCTCTCCTCATAGCTCATGCCCTCCATACCAGGTAACATCTTGGTAAATCTCTTCTGCACCCTCTCCAAAGCCTCCACATCCTTCTGGTAGCCCCCTCATGATTTTGAACATTTCTCTAAACTCTCCGGTCAACCTTCTCCTCCCCCAGGAGAACAGCCCCAACCTCTCCCATTGATCCTCGTAACTGAAGTTTCTTATCCCTGGAACCCTTCTTGCAAACCTCTTCTGCACTTTCTTCAATGCATTCACATCCTTCCTATAGTTTGGCACCCAGAACTGCTCACAATATTCTAGCTGAGATACAAGTTCAGCACAACTTCCTGGCTTTTGTACTCTTATGACCCGATGTCACTACCACTAGAAATCAAGGTAAATAGCAAGCGTACATCCACGGAGAAACTAGCTAAACACGACGGAGAAAGAAATAGAGGGTATGCTGATTGCGGCATGGTCGCACAGCGGTTTGTACTGTTGCTTCACAGCTCCAGGATCCCAGGTTCGATTCCCGGCTTGAGTCACTCTCTGCAGAGTCTGCACGTTCTCCCCGTGTCTGCATGGGATTCCTCCAGGTGCTCCGGTTTCCTCCCACAGTCCAAAGATGTGCAGGTTAGGTGGATTGGCCAGTTGCTCTTAGTCTCCGAAAAAAAAAGGTTAGTTGAGGTTATGGGAATAGGGAGGAGGTGCGGGCTTCAGTAGGGTACTTTTTCCAAGGGCCGGTGCAGACCCGATGGGCCGAATGGCCTCCTTCTGCACTGTAAATTCTATGATGGTGTTGGGTGAAGAAGGATGGGGAAGAGGCTCATGTGGAGCATTAACACTGGCTGAAAGGTGCTGTAAATGCTGCGGTTACACAATTCCGAATGTATGTTTAAGAAGAATGTGGCTGTAGATGGCACTGTTAGAATAACTTTCTGTAGCTGAGGAACATTGGAAAGTTATGTCACTGATGAAATCTGGGTGCTGTACCTTGGAAACCAGAGGACCTGGTGCTGTAAGTAACAATTGATGATTAGAGTTTATCTCTTCAACCTCAGATAGAAATGTCGGACCCCAACATTGCGTTTTTTGATCCCCTCCACCAGTAAGCAGAGGAATTGGAATTGTGACTCCCTCCCGCATTTGACAAACATGTAAAAGAAACATCACTCTACCCCCCCCCCCCAAACCCAAACAATGTACACTCAACAACACCTGCCCCACAAAGCGGAAATATAGTGCCCGGCTTTGCAATCCACTTTCTACTAAATGACTCCACCACACTGACCCATGAAGAAAGTCAACACGGGAGATCACCCTCCCACCAGTCCCCCCACTCTTCTCTCGACTGCGACCCTCAGCACCCTCTCCCTTTTCTCTGTTTCTCTCCCTCCCTTTTCTCCATTTCTCTCCCTCCCTTTTTTCGACCCTGCCCTCTCTCGCTTCACTCTGTTTATGCCCTGCCTTCTGATCTTCTTGACCTCTGTCATGCTAAGTCCTGACCCCCTATGTGCAACGCTACACGTGTGGTCAACCAATATCATCTTCAAGACAACCAGAATGAAAGGTTTTCAAAAAATATAAACAAAACCCCCTAAGCCTCATTTAGAGTGGGGGGTGTGGGGGGATTGTGGTTTGGGTGTAGAGAGTGAGATGAGATTCTCTGTATAGAACCTGCATATTAGGGCGACAGGGCTTGCATCGACCAGCAGCATCCAAATAACCAGATTAAATTGCAGTTGTTAAAAACCATGATGCTAACGAGCGGTGGCTTTTAAAACCAAACTTTCTGGGATTAATTATCTGCCCATCCGTTTTAGCTGGAGTACAACATGGGCAGCAGGTTAGCATACGTGGCTAGCACTGTGGCTTCACAGCGCCAGGGTCCCGGGTTCGATTCCCCGTTACTGTCACTGTCTCTGCGGAGTCTGCACATTCTCCCCGAGTCTGCGTGGGTTTCCTCTGGGTGCTCCGGTTTCCTCCCACAGTCCAAAGACTTGCAGGTTAGGTGGATTGGCCATGCTAAAGTGCCGTTAGTGTCCAAAAAGGTTAGAAGGGGTTATTGGGTTACGGGGATAGGGTGGAAGTGAGGGCTTAAGTGGGTCGGTGCAGACTCGATGGGCCGAATGGCCTTCTGCACTGTATGTTCTATGTTCTAACATGCAGCACGATTCATCTTGATGGAAGAGGATGGGGGAAAATAGGAGAAAGAAAACGACTTGTTCAAGAGTGAAAGCAGCTTATAACTGAATATCGTATAAGGCTCCTAGTTCACATCACTGCCCTACCATGTTCTTCACGTTCGCCTGATGGTTACATTTCAGCAAAGTGTTTGCAGGAGCTGGAAGCCTCGAGTCTCTTTCCTTGGATGGAGGACAGAGGAGTCAAAAAAAAAAATCGACTTGTATCTTTCCGATACTTATGTTTTGTGCCGTTGATCATGGTTGTCAGAAATAGTCGCGGCATCTAAAGGCTGGTTGTCCAAGGCCGAGAGAGGCTGAGCAGATTGGAGATCTCTTGATTAAAGGAGGAATGAGGATGGATGGGAAGTGGATGAATGAAATAAGAAAACTAGGTTAGCATTATGTACTGACTATAGAATGGGCTGGAGCTTGTGCAATTGTAGTGAGCAGCTGAATTATACAGGCCAGGCCGGTGTGGGTACTAACACCAGTCTCCAATCTATACACAAATCGGTAGACCTCCACTGTGGCGTTACACTTGGCCAACATGCCTTTGGCTTGTAGAGGGGGGGGGGGGGGGGGGGGGGGGAGTGGACTGAGATTCCTGCTGGTGATTACTTTGAAATGACCTCCAGTAGAAATCATAGAATGGGACCACACAAAACAGACGGCATTCAAACAATTCCCCCCCCCCCCCCCGCCTCCTCGCCGCAATTCCTTCACCATAGCTCAGTCTCAGTGTTCAACAATCCAGAGTGCGCGAAAGCTACGCTAACAGCCAATCTAAGATGATCAGTCACGCTCATAACATGGCTCATTTACCCTTGCTAGAAGTGACTGTTCTCTGCAAACAAAAGGAATATGTTCAAGCCATGTGCCTTTTTTTTTTACTTTACCCTGGAGCTTGGAGAGCCTATAGTTCTCCTTGGCCAATCAGAGTCAATTTGCCAACCAATCGCCACCCTTTTTCCCCCTGTGGTATAAATTGTTGTGCTCATTTGAAATTTGACATCCTAGCATTTGTCCTGATGAGTCCAAGATGAAAAGCTTCAACAGCCTGTTCAAATATTTACGGACCTATTCTGAAAGTTTACTATCGAATTTCCTTCCATTTCCCTTTTGAGCAGCGTGTTCCAGATTATCCTAACTTGGTGTGTTCTTTTTGAATGTTTTGTGACATCACCTTTTTCTTTTGCCAACAATCTTAAATCTGGTTACTGGGAGCAATTTCTGAAACCGCGTGTAGTTATTTATTGAGGGTGGGATGCGCGGTTCCACTTGCTGTCCAGATTTGCCTGTGATTAACAGCCACTTGGCTGAATTACTGAGGGGTGCAGTTAATTAATACCCAACATGGCAACCCGGGGCTGGGGGGGGGGTTGAGGAGGAAATTGGCAGAAAAATGGGGGAAACTACAATTTTGTTTTCTTTATCCTTTCATGGGGGAGGGGATGTGGGCATCAGAGGCAAGGGCACCATTTGTTGGCCATCCCTAATCGCTCTTGAACTGAGTGGATGGCTCGGCTATTGCAGGGGTGGGTTGACAGCCAAACACATTGTGTCACGTAGTCCAGACCGGGTAAGAACGGCGGATTTCCCTCCATGGCTGAACCAGTTGGGTTTTGCAACAATTGATAGTTTTGTGGTCACCGTTACTGAGACGAGCTTTATATTCCAGATTTTTAAAAATTATTGTCACAAGTAGGCTTACATTAACACTGCAGTGAAGTGACTGTGAAAATCCCCTAGTCGCCACATTCTGGCGCCCGTTCGGGTACACAGGGATGTCCAATTCACCTAACAAGCACGTCATGTGGGAGGAAACCGGAGCACCCGGAGGAAACCCACGCAGACACGGGGAGAACGTGCAGTCTCCGCACAGACGGTGACCCAAGCCGGGAATCGAACCCTGGGACCGTGAAGCAACAGTGCTAACCACTCTGCTACCGGGCCGGTGTTTATCAACTGAGTTCAAAATCCGCTAGCGGCCGTGATGGGATTTGAACCCATGTCCCCAGAGCAATAGTCTGGGCCCCTTGGATTACTAGTCCAGGGTTACCACTATGCTTCCGCCTCCTCGGGGGGAGGGGAAATAAAAACAAGTTGCAACAACCTTGATGCAGCCTTCAATCTTTGATCAAAGGATGGCATAAAGCGACTCGCCCTACAGATCACACTGCTAATAACCGGAACAGAACTTCATTCTCTCCATCATTTAAAAAGAAACAAGGCTTTAACCTCTGGGTTCAGATGAGCAATAGTTAATTATTCAGGTTATTTGCATGATTAGCGTTGTGACCTGAACCTCACCTCTGCCTTGCAGCTATTAATTGTACCCTCGATGGGAGGGTGAAGCTGCACAAAGGTCTGTTCAAATTTTGGAAAGGGGACAAATGTTTGCGGCTTCCACCCGGCTGGGCAAGTACAGCCAACGATTGTTTTTAATTTTGTTTCTCTTGCTTTTAAATGTGTTTAGGTAACCGGCTACATGACAGAGGATTTCCTGTTGAATGCTGCAATCTCCCGGCTCATGGGCCTCACAAACGCTCTATCAGTAAGTGCAGTTCCTCAAATCTCTGCTCGCAAAGAAGTGGGAGGCTGAGGAGTACAGCATGTCAGGGAAAGGGCACAATACCTGTCGAGCAACTTCAGCTTTCTTAGTTGGTACTAAGGTGAAAACCACCAGAACGTCCTTTCCAGTACAAAGCAAAGATCTGTGAATTTGATCTCCTTAAACACCTATTTTTATAATTGTTCTAACATAACGTGTACTGCAACAGTATGTGCTGTTGCAATAAATATTTATAATTCCCCAATCGACATGGTGGCACAGTGGTTAGCACTGCTGTCTCACGGCGCCAGGGACTCGGGTACAATTCTGTTCTTGGGTGACTGTCGGTGTGGAGCGTGCATGTTCTCCCTGTATCTGCGTGGGTTTCCTCTGGGTGCTCCGGTTTCCTCCCGTAGTCCAAAGGTGCGTAGGTTAGTTGCATCGGCCATGCTAAATTGCCCCTTAGTGTCCAGGGATGTACAGATTAGGTCGGGTTACGGGGATAGGGTGGGGGAGTGGGCCTAGCTAGGGTGCTCATTCAATGTGTCGGTGCAGATTCGATGGGCCGAATGGCCTCCTTTTCACATTGTAGGTGGGTTCTATGGATTCATGGGTAGAATTCTGCGAGCGATGTGCTGCGCTATCGAGTGACAATGAGGAGCTCCTGACTACAGGGAGGAAAAGATGATCTGCGGATAAGACCATAAGACATGGGTGCAGAATTAGGCCATTCGGCCCATCATGTCTGCTCTGCCATTCAATCATGGCTGAAATGTTTTTCATCCCCATTCTCCTGCCTTCTCCCATAACCACTGATCGCCTTATTAATCAAGATAAGACTGTCTAAACCAGATACATGGAGGTTCTTGGGGAGGCGTTTGAGCAAGCTGGGGTTTCATTTCTCCACACTATTGCAGTGTTACCTAAAAGAGGGAGGGAGAGTTAGAAAATACAAAACGACCGTATCAAATCCTAGCTTCTATAAAACCAAGTAGAAATTTACAAGCAAAAGCCCCTGAGGGAAGCCGTTTAGAAATGGAGGTTGTCTCCCCGTGTCTGCGTGGGTTTCGCCCCCACAACCCAAAAATGTGCAGGGTAGGTGGATTGGCCACGCTAAATTGCCCCTTAATTGGAAAAAATAATTGGGTAATCTAAATTTATAAAAAAAAAAAAAGAAATGGAGGTTGGCAGAAGGGAAACAAACTGAGGGTGAGGGGCTTCAGCTCAACTATCACACGTCCTTCATCCCCACCAGCAGACGGTGTGTTAGAGGCGAGGTGAGTGAATTTGGTGCAAGAGTTTATCCAAGAACAGGAGTAAATCATTCAGCCGATTGAAGCCTTTTCGACTATTTGGTCGTAAAACTTGGACCAAGTGACGAGTAAAGTTCAGAGAAGGAAATTCCCGGATTGTCCGGATGCAGCTGAGGGGGTCGCTTTCGACAGCAGCTGCTGCGACTTGGGTTCCTCGCTGAAGCAACTAGCCTGCAGCCGAGGCTGGCGGAGTCTCTTCTCGGGAATGGTGGTCTTGGCTCTTTGCAGCAGAGAGGTCTCTGGTGGGTTTTCAAAGCACAAACAGCTCCGCTTTGGTGAGAGAGGTTTTAGAAGAAGGAAGAGAGGGTGTGGCTGTTGCCCCCTTCCGTCCCTGTGGGCAGCCTGTATTTGACAATTAGTTCAAATCCAGTAGATTTCACTCTGGACCTTCTCTGATTTCAATCTGGGCTCATCTTAGCCACTGTCTCCGAGAGCTCCGTCAACTCTCTGTATCCATAAAACACTTTTGTGCCCTTCGCTAGTACAACATTGTAGCTGATGTAGGATGTGTCTTTTGTTTAAAAAATTTCAACACACATGTCCAACTTTATAAACTAAGATTTTACATAACTGATCTTCAGAACTGTAGTCATAGGGTTCAGGTGGGGGGGGGGGGGGGGAATGGTGGAAAGATGCAATTTTGACAATGTATGTCACTTCAGAATCGTAGATCATTTATTTCCTCATCTCAGTTCACTCTTATCCGAGGGTCAGTATCTTTATGTTGTTTCGTTTACCTCTTCTGGTTCAGCCTCTGGAGGCACCGGTGAGTCCTGCTGCGGTCGCCAATTTGTCTTACCATTCTGATTGAGATCCACTTGTACCCAAATTCAAGGAATGACTCACATAATTGGCCAGTGTTAATTAGATCGCAAAGTGGATGGTTGCTGAGGAGACCAACTTTGACAGAATTTGTTTCTCGGGGACACAGATGCTGGGCACCTCCGCCCACTCCCTAAATCATCTTGATGTCCTTCCAGTTTTTCTGGTGGTCCATTGTGGAAATGCGCAATCAGGCTGGAGAATAATCAAGTGTTGAGCAGTTGCGAGAAAGAAATTCCCTGAGGCAGTTGCCTGGGCAATTAATTGCAGCACAAATACTATTCGCAATAATGAGAAAAATGTTGGCATCTTCTGAACTCTATCCTTTCCCACTCTTTCTGTTCCACACAGATTGAATAAACAGATCTGTGGAAGTATTTATTCTGTGGGGCCAATCTTCTAAAATAACTTGTCTCTGACGAACGAAGACCAGATTTTTCAGCAACGGTTAAAGGACCAATCTCCAAAGCATGATGGCTTCTGGCCGAAAAGTAACACCTAAAACGGCAGATAATTAACAGCTGATGTCTATACATGCATTGCCTCATGTGATGAGCAATGATATCTTCAAATGGATACAGTTAGTCATGAACTCCCTTGATTTGTCTCTGAAGTTTGTTCAGGTGGTTTTTATTAGAAAAACTCCCCAAAGAATACAGTTCATACAAATCTTCCCTCAGGCATAAAGGGTATTCCAAATTTCTGTTTATCTAAGCCCCCAGTTGTTAGGGCTGTTCTCCTGATTGTGTTGTAAATATTTCAGATTCATTTTTTAAGGCCAAAAACCATTTGTGGTGTGTGAGAACACTGTAGCCTGGACGTTTCAGCGTTTGTGTTGCGATTTCTTTTATATAAAAAAAAAGACTGCAGGGAGGGCTTCTGCATTGCATTGTGGACTGTGCAGCAGATTTGTTTCTCTCCAGGTTTCTCAAACCCCAGAGGCTGAATTCAAAATTCTCATCACTCCGTTATCTCACCCTGACAACCTTGTATCTTTGCGTGCACCATAGCTGTCATGTTTGACTTCTCTTTTGTCCTTCTCTTCACGTGACCCCGATTTCAGCCAATGTGCCCTGTTTTTTTCTGCTTTCACAGGACGTGGCTGTCATTGGCTAGGCCAGCATTTGTTTCCCACCCCTAATTGCCCTTGAGAAGGTGGTGGTGAGCTGTCTTCTAGAACCGGTGCAATCCATGTGATGTAGGTACGCCCACAAGCGCTGTTAGGGAGGGAATTAGAGGATTTTGACCCAGCGACAGTGAAGGAATGAAGGTTTAGAGTCAAGTCAACGACGGTGAGTGACTTGGAGGGGAACTTGCAGGTGGTGGTGTTCCCATGGATCTGCTGCCCTTTTCCGTCGAGCGATGGAGGGACCAGGCTTTGAAGGTACCGGCGAAGACTTGATGAACGGACATCGCGCGACAATCGCCAGGCAGGAATGTTCCCTTCCAGTCGGGGAACACTTCAGCGGTCAGGGGAATTCAGCCTCTGATCTCCGGTTAAGCGTTCTCCAAGGTGGCCTTCAGGGTGCGCGACAACGTATAATCGGCGAGCAGGCCTCCTCCCCCCCCCCAAACCACCACCACCACCATCTGGCCTGGGCTTGCAAAATCCTACCAACTGTTCTGGCTTGAGACAATTCACACCTCTTTAACCTGTGATTGTCTCTCTCTCCAGTGACACAGTCTGGACATGTAAAGACTTAATTACCTGCAAAGACTCACATTCAAAGTATCATCTTGCATCATTGACTTTGTCTATATAGGTGTTTCTGGAACCCATCTCTTCATTCACCTGAGGAAGGAGCTGCGCTCTTAAAGCTAGTGAATCGAAACAAACCTGTTGGACTTTAACCTGGTGTTGTAAGACATCTTATTGATGATTTGCTGCAGGGTGCAGACTGGAGCTATGGTGCGCCAGGATTGAAACACAACATAAGGAATTGGAGCAGGAGTAGGCCATTCGGCCCCTGGAGCCTGTTCTTCCATTCAATAAGATCTGACTGAGGTCTTAACTCCACTTTCCTGTCTTTCCCCACAATTGTTGATTCCTTTGCAGATGAAAAGTCTAATTCAGCCGTGAATATATTCAATGACCCAGCCTCCACTGCTCACAAGAATGGTGAATTCCAAGATGAATGGTCCTCTGAGAGAAGGAAATTCCTCTTCATCTCCCTCTTAAATGGAAGACCCCTTATTTCAAAACTATGCCCCCTAGTTCTAGATTGCCCCACGAGAGGAAGCACCCTCTCAGCATCGACTCTGCCGGGCCTTCCCAGGATCTTGCATGTTTCAGTGAGATCATCGCACGTTTTTCCAAACTGCAAGGGCTATAGGCCCAAACCTGCTCAACCGTTTTCCTGAAAGACAACCCCTTCATCCCGGGAATCAGCTCGGTGAACCTTCTCGGAACTGCTCCCAGTGTAAGTATGGTTCCTTAAATAAGGAGATCAGACTGTACAACAGCACCTCGGGTGCAGTTTTAGTAATTCAACATTAGCAAGGCTTCCCTCCCTTTATACCCCATTTGCCTTGCAATAAAGATTAACATTCCTAATTCCTGTCCCTGCGTGATTGCCAACCGTTTGTGATTCATGTACAAGGACACCAGGTTCCTCTGTTCCACAGCTTTCTGCACATTTACTGTTTAGATATTCTGACTTAATATTCTCTCCACCAAAGTGGATAACCCCACTTTTTGCCAACTCACTTAACCTCCCCGTATCCCTCCGTGTCCTCCTCACAACTATTTTCCTGTCTTTGGTTAAAACTTCTGGTCCCTTCAACCACGTCATTAATATAGATCATAAATAGAATCATAGATCATAGAAATTACAGTGCAGACGGAGGCCATTCGGCCCATCGTGTCTGCACCTTCCCTTGGAAAGAGCACCCTACCCAAGTCCACGCCTCCACCCAATCCCCATAACCCAACTAAGGTGGACATTAAGGGACAATTTAGCGTGGCCAATCCACCTACGCTGCACACCTTTGGACTGCGGGAGGAAACCGGAGCACCCGGAGGAAACCCACGCACACACGACGAGAAAGTGCGAACGCCACACAGGCAGTCACCCAAGGCTGGAATTGAACCCGGGTCCCTGGAGCTGTGAGGCAGCAGTGCTAACCACTGTGCCGCCCCAAATAGTTGAGGCCCCAGCTCTGATTCCTGTGGGATTTCACTTTGCCAACCCGAAAATGACCCATTTTTTCTGACTCTGTTTCTTGTTAGTTAGACGATCCTCTATCCATTCTGATACATCCCTCCCAACACCATCAGCTCTTAACTTGTGTAGTAGCCTTTTATGTTGAAAATCCAAATGCACAACATCTACAAACTCGCCTTTATCCACACTGTGTGTTACTTCCTCAAAGAACTCGAATGAGTTTGTGGAGCGGGTGAATGTTTGAGTGGGGGTTCCTGGATGGTGTCGAGCTCCTCGAGTGTTGTTTTGCTGCACTTATCCAGGCAAGTGGTGAGTATTCCATCATACTCCTGACTTGTACCTTGGAGCTGGGCTTGTGGAAGTCAGGAGGTGAGTTACTCGCCACAGAATTCTCAGCCTCTGATCTGCTCTTGTAGTCACAATATTTATATGGCGGGTGCAGTTCGGTTTCTTGTTAATGTTATGCACCAACCCCAGGATGTTGATGGTGAGGGTTTCAGCGATGGCAATGCCTTTGCATATCAAGGGCAAATGGTTCGACTCTCGAGTCGGAGATGGTCATTGCTTGACACCTATAAGGCACAAGTATTAGTTCCCATTTATCAGCTCAAGACTGGATATGGTCCAAACCTTGCACGTAGGCACGACTGCATCACCACAAACTGTGAGGAGCCCAATGCCCAGTCCTCTGTGCCACCTCCCTGCTTTAACCAAAATCTCCTCAAAACCCAAAGTTTCAACCAAACCTTTGATTTCCCACGTCTGCAAATTCTTTGCACATTTTCCATTCCTTCTCTTGCTTGCTTTCATTGTCATCCCCTCCTTTAACTGAACGTTCGCACACATCTTTGTCCACGTGAAGCGCATTGTGGACCCGAAAATTGCAACGTTCGGTTGACGATTTTGAATTCAATGTTTAAGAGAATGAGATAAAACCAATGGAAGTTGTCAAAATTGAGGCTATCCAGGCGCTAGCATTTTATGTGGGAAAGAATGTACGCTGTTGAGATTTTGGAGACGGATGAATTTGTACCAAGTGGGACCAGGGTTCCTGTTGCCTTTTAATTGAATTCTCATGAACTGACTCCATGTTTACTAAGTAACAATTAGATATTTTGGTCTTAAAGAAATACACAACCATAAGACGTTACATTTTCCATAATTTAATCCTGACTTTACTACATCTGCTGTATTTCAGTAACCACCACCATCGGTGGATCTCCTAGTAAATATTATACTAAATTCAGTCTGTACCTACCTGTCATTCTTGTACCTGCCGCAGTGAGTATTTTAAGTGTTGCACTTTGTGGGGGGGGGGGGGGGGGCACAGTGGTTAGCACGGCTTTTTCACGGCGCTGAGGACCCGGGTTCAAATCCCGGCCGCGGGCCACTGTCCGTGTGGAGTTTGTACATTCTCCCCGTGTCTGCGTGGGTTTCACCCCCACAACCCAAAGGAATGAAAAATGAAATTAAATGAAATGAAAATCGCTTATTGTCACAAGCAGGCTTCAAATGAAGTTACTGTGAAAAGCCCCTAGTCACCACATTCCAGCGCCTGTTCGGGGAGGCCGGTACGGGAATTGAACCGTGCTGCTGGCCTGCCTTGGTCTGCTTTCAAAGCCAGCGATTTAGCCCTGTGCTAACGTGGATTGGCCATGCTAAATTGCGTTTTAATTGGGAAAAAATAATTTAAAACATTTTTTTTAAATTAAGTGGCACTTTAACATGGCCAATCCACCTAGCCTGCACATCTTTGGGTTGTGAGGGTGAGACTCATGCAGACGCGGGGAGAACGTGCAAACTCCACGCTGACAGTGACCCAGAGCCGGGATCAAACCTGGAACCTCAGTGCCATGAGGCAGCAGTGCTAACCACTGAGCCGCCGTGCCACCACCAAGGATACATTTTAATGGATTTGAAAACTATTAACGGGCCTCCCCACCATATGATCGCCCTTCACTGAATATTTAACCGTGCCAACGTTGACAACGGATTTATAGACATGTGGATCAGTCAAGGGAATCCTGCTGGGGGCAGCAAAGTAGGTGTAGCCCCAGGGGGGAGAGGGACATGCCCAGCAGGCAGCGCCAACCTGTGCCAGCAGGCAGGGCCAACCTGTGCCAGCAGGCAGGGCCAGGGGCCGGCCCTCTGGGGAGCTCCATGGGTGGGGTGGGAGGGGGTTACCGTTATGTTTGTTTGGGGTGGGGAAGGCTGATGCCTTTGAAGCGGGGACTGGGCATTGAGGGGTTGGGAGGATGAGGGAAAGAGAGCCCCCGACTCTGGTCCATTTGGGGGTGGGTGGGGCGGGGGGTGCTGGGGGGAGTTTAAGCTCTGTGTTGATCGGGGAGCCCGCTAAAGATGGCCCTGAGTGTTCAAAAATGTCAGGGGGAGGGGTTATTGGGATACGGGGATAGGCTGGTAGTGTGGGCTTAAGTGGGTTGGTGCAGACTCGATGGGCCGAATGGCCTACCTCTGCACTGTATGTTCTATGAGCTGAAGATCTGGTCTGAAAACTCTGTAGTGCAACTGGAGAGATGGAGGGCAGCACGGTAGCATGGTGGTTAGCGTCAATGCTTCACAGCTCCAGGGTCCCAAGTTCGGTTCCCGGCTGGGTCACTGTCTGTGCGGAGTCTGCACGCCCTCCCCGTGTGTGCGTGGGTTTCCTCCGGGTGCTCCGGTTTCCTCCCACAGTCCAAAGATGTGCGGGTTAGGTGGATTGGCCATGCTAAATTGCCCGTAGTGTCCTAAAAAGTAAGGTTGGGGGGGGGGGGGGTTATTGGGTTACGGGTATAGGGTGGATACGTGGGTTTGAGTAGGGTGATCATGGCTCGGCACAACATCGAGGGCCGAAGGGCCTGTTCTGTGCTGTACCGTTCTATGTCTATGTCTAGATGCTCGCCAATTTTCAGACAGAGCCTGACACTATGACAATTAAAAATATATATATTTAAAGTACCCAATTCTTTTTTTTCCCAATTAAGGGGCAATTTAGCGTGACCAATTAATCTACCCTGCGCACGGTTGTTGGGTTGTGGGGGGGTGAAACCCACACAGACACAGGGAGAATGTGCAAACTCTACACGGACAGTGACCCTGGGCTGGGATCGCACCCGGTTCCTCGGCCGCGTGAGGCGGCAGTACTGACCACTGCGCCACCGTGCCGCCCAACGCTACCACAAAGTATGGGAGAATTCCGCCCATTAACTCTGTTCCCCCCCCCCCCCCCCCCTTCCACAGATGCTGTCAGCCATGCTGAGTTTAGCCAGCATTTTCTGTTTTTGTTTAAGATTTCCAGCATCCACAGTATTTTGCTTTTACTTAGTAACCTCCCTTGTTCACAGTGGCTCTTGTGGAAATTGATTCTAGTTTTATTCAGCAATTAAAGATTGTGTGGTTTCTCCTCTTTTCTTCCATTACCTTCAGCAAGCATCTTCTCGAGTGGTAATGCACAGCACTGAGTACGAAGAGGCGCTGGCGACCTTGTGTATTATGACTGCGCCCATGGTCCCATACCTAGCATCGGAGTTGTGGAAAGGTAACGTTTTTATTACATTTTTAGTTAGGTGCCGGCAAACGGAATTTGTAGTCCCAATTATTGAATGCAATATTAAATTCATCACTGGGTGAACTTTGCTGAGTAAACACTTAAACGTTAAACTCAATTAGGGATGGGCAACAAATGCTGGCCTGATCAATGATGCTCACGTCCCGTGAACAAATAAAACATTTTAAAATAAATTTTGCTTTGAGATATGCAGTTGACAGCGAACATGTAGCTCCCGTGCAATTGGCAGTGGAGACACAATTGTTTCCTGAACCTGGATCCCAGCAGCCCCGCTGTGTTCACACCTGCCCAACGGTTGTCAATGGACACTGCTGTATGTTATTAGAAAGAGCAGCTTGAGCGGGACCGTCTGCGGCACAGTGGTTAGCACTGCTGCCTCACAGCGCATGGGACCCGGGTTCAATTCCGGGCCTCGGGTGACTGTGCGGAGTCTGCACGTTCTCCTAGTGTCTGCGTGGGTTTCCTCCGGGTGCTCCGGTTTCCCCTCTCAGTCCAGTGACGTGCAGGTTAGGTGGATTGGCTATGCTAGTGTACAAAGATGTGCAGGTTAGCTGGGGTTCCAGAGGTGGAGTGGGGGAGTGGCCCTAGTTATGGCGCTCTTTCAGAGAGTCAGTGTGGACTCGATGGGCCAAATGGCCTCCTTCCTGCTCTGTAGGAATTCTAAGGTTGTGTAGCACTACTCTCCATAACTTTTTTTTTAAAAATTGAGTGTACCCAATTAATTTTTTTCCAATTAAGGGGCAATTTAGTGTGTTCAATCCACCTACCCTGCACAACTTTGGGTTGTGGGGGCAAAACCCACACAAACACGGGGAGAATGTGCAAACTCCACACAGACAGTGACCCAGAGCCAGGATCGAACCTGGGACTTCGGCACCGTGAGGCAACAGGGCTAACCCACTGCGCCACCGTGCTGTCCTACTCTCCATAACTAACGTTGCAATGTAAAACTGCCTTCTCTGCACCTGAGCCAACTTTTTTTTTTAAAAACACCCTGGTTACGCTGTAACATTCTGTTTGACTAATTCTAGACCTGTTGGCCTTCGTGACCTTTCCTTGTTATCATACATTGAAGCAAGATAATGGCACATTTTGCTACGACAGACAAAGAAGCCGTTCCCATTTTGCTCCTGGAACTCACTGCCTTTGAAGGTGGTGGAAGCAGAGGCGGCGAATGAATATAGAAGGGAATTAATTGGATGGGCACTTGATGGAAATAAACTTAGCGGCCTCGGGAATAGAGCGGGAGAATGGGACCTACTCGAATGCTCTGCAGGGAGCCGACATAGGCTTCCTTGTGTGCTCCTAACCACTCAACACGTGCGCATTATTGGTTATCGCTAATATCTTGTTGACTTTGGCGTGTGAGAGACGGCACATTGGGAAATGAGATACAATAAAAGGAAATGGTGGTGTAGTGGCAATGTCACTGGACTGGTAATCAATCCGGAGGCCCAGCCTTTCGGAGTTCCGAGGGCACAGGTTCAAATCCCGCCCCGGCAGCTGGTGGAATGTACTTTTAAACTTCAGTTAAAATCTGGAATATAGACTCAGTAATGGTGACCGTGAAACTATCATTGATTTGTCACGTAAAGCCGTCCGATTCACTAATGTCCTCTAGGGCAGGAAATCTGCCACCCCTCGCCTGGTCTGGCCTACATGTGACTCCAGAACCGCCCTCTGAAAAATGAAATGAAATGAAAATCGCTTATTGTCACGAGTAGGCTTCAATGAAGTTACTGTGAAAAGCCCCTAGTCGCCACATTCCGGCGCCTGTTCGGGGAGGCTGGTACAGGAATTGAACCCGCTTTGCTGGCCTGCCTTGGTCTGCTTTCAAAGCCAGCGATTTATGGCTCAGCGTGGTACTCGGGGATGGGTAGGTGCCAGCCTTGCCAGTGACTCCCACACCCCGTGAATAAATAAAATTATTGTCTGACCCGGGGTCTGTCGTCTCTCCAGATGTGCAAGTTCCTTCCAGGTGGTGGTTTTGAAACAATAACTAGAAGCCAGTTGCAGTTTATGTGACTTGACTCAACAATTCGCTTTAACCCAAGTACGAAAGAGCACGAAAATAAAAAACGGAAAAATGCTGGATAAGCTCAGGCAGGTCAAGCAGCGCCTGTGGAGAAAGGAACCGGGTTAACGTTTCGAGTCCAGTGGCTCTTTTCAGAGCTGAAGAGGGGTGGGAATGTGCTGAATGATATACTTGGAGAGGTGGGTGGGGCGGAATGGAAAGTGAGTGACAGCTGGATTGCTACATCTTTATGTCCTTGCTTCCTGTAACAGCCATTCTCAAGGCAGTGCTTCCCAGGTGTTTACCCGATGTGACCCCATTTTAATGCCTCGGACTTTGTGCGAGCCTCCCCCCCCCCCCCCCCCCCCCCCCCCCCCCCCCCCCCCCCCATTTTGGAGAGAGGCAGGAAGTTGTTGAGCGGGAAGGGGGTCTAAGAATGCGCAGCCACACATCTTCTACAGCATGTTGCGATAGGGCCTCAGAACAGGTGACTAAGCCATTCCCAACAACAGGAAATAAAACACAAGCATTTGCAGGGGCCTTGTTGCTGTCTGTTGCAGAACCATTGCTGCCTCGGAGCTCGCAGGCAATAATAATAATCTTTATTAGTGTCACAAGTAGGCTTACATTAACACTGCAATGGCGGTACACTCCGGCGCCTGTTTGGGTACACGGAGGGAGAACTCAGAATGTCCAGTTCACCCAACAAGCACGTCTTTCGGGACTCGTGGGAGGAAACCGGAGCACCCGGAGGAAACCCACGCAGACACGGGGAGAACGTGCAGACTCCGCACAGACAGTGACCCAAACCGGGAATCGAACCTGAGACCACTGTGCTACCATGCCGCCCGGGTAGTGTCGCGACCCACAGTTTTGGAGCCCCCCCCCTCCCCATTCTGAGGTGTTTGTCATGGCTCACTGAGTTACACTCGTTCCTCGTGCCAGAAGGTTCTGAGTTCAAGCCCCACTCCAGAGACTTGAGCATAAAACAAAAATCTAAGCTGACACTTTGACGCACGACTGAAGGAGAGCTGGTGTCACAGGGATTGTATCCAAAGCATCACCTGACCACCGGGTAAGAAATAGAGATTGGTTGAAAAATCCCCTATAGTCCAGAGGCTCCAGAATGATCACAGTAAGAAGTCTTACAACACCAGGTTAAAGTCCAACAGGTTTGTTTCAAACACAAGCTTTCGGAGCGCAGCTCCTTCCGGAGCTGCGCTCCGAAAGCTTGTGTTTGAAACAAACCTGTTGGACTTTAACCTGGTGTTGTAAGACTTCTTACTGTGCTCACCCCAGTCCAACGCCGGCATCTCCACATCCAGAATGATCGAACGCCCAGCCAAACAATTCACATTTTATCGCTAAAAATATTCAAATAATTCGGACTGAGAGAGCTAAAACCAATGGCTGCCAATAAAATTGCCCAAGTCATTTCTTTGAGCTGCTTACAGTCCCTTTGTTCCTCCTGTATTCTGATTAACAAATAGAACTTGAAAATCAAATTTATAATGTAACATAAGCACCTATAAGTGTACCAAAAAAAAGGTCTACCGTTATATGTAAGGAAGTTCCAATGCCCTCAGCTGTGTTCTAGTTATAGGAGTGCTGATCACATGAGAGCAATTTGTGGTGTAAAATAGTTCTTTAAGTGTTTCTTTTGTCATGCATTCTTTCCAGCCTGTTTGTTGAACAACTAGAATTGACTCCACCTTGAAGTGTTTTTTACTGGCTTACTGATTGGAGCAAATAATTAATTACGGCAGGTCTGTTAATGTTTCAGTTCAGCCACAGTAAGGTGCATGCGCTAGTTGTCAGCGAAAGCAGCAGGTATTAATTGGGGCAAGGTCGGGGCATTATTCTTTGGCGTGTGTGGGGGGGGGGGGGGGGGGGGAGGAAAATGGGCTCTGCATCTGTTCTCTGCGTTATATGAACAAACTTTTACATTTTAGAGTACCCAATTATTTTATTTTTCCAATTAAGAGGCAATTTAGAGTGGCCAATCCACCTACCCTGCATATCTCTTGGGTTGTGGGGGCGAAACCCACGCAGACATGGGGAGAATGTGCAAACTCCACACGGACAGTGACCCAGGGCCGGGATTCAAACCCGGATCCTCAGCGCCGTAGGCTGAAGTGCTAACCACTGAGCAATGTGCCGCCCAATATGAACAAACGTAAGGAAAGACTGGCTGTAGATTCCTCCTTAGCTCGATGAATGAGCAGTGAGTTGTAGCCAACTCATCTTCTCTTTCGCAATGACTGCCCTGTGTCATTTCCATCTTATCTTACTTTTAACGAGATCCGTTTCATCGGTCACACGTTTCCAGCCGACCATTCTGTCGGGTTATTTTCTTGAAACTAATCTAGTTCAAGCGGAAACATTGAACAGTGGAGTGACTGAAATTTCCAGAGACGCAGACAGGCCGTCCCCTGTTGCTGCACCTCCCCAAAGGAGCAGCGCAGGCAATTAATGTCAGTGAGGCTGCTTACTCTCTGTACAATTAATAAATTGATCAATGTGCCTTCTTGCTTGCCAAGGTTGTTCACCCGACCTTCCCTTCTGGAGGTTGTCATTCTAGTGGCGGCGGTGGCTCAGGTGGCGCAACGCTCTCACTTCCGAGTCAGAAGGTTCTGAATTCAAATCCCACTCAGTCCTGAGCACAAAAAATCCAGGCTGGCATTCTAGCTGAGGGAGGTGCCGTCTTCCTTGGGGAACTATCTGCCCCCTCGGGCGGAAGTAAGTGATCCCGTGGCACCGTTTGGAAGAAGGAGATGGGTGTTCCCAGTGTCCAAAGGAAAAAGCAGATGATTGAGTCATTGTTACGTCGCCGTCTGTGTGAGCTCGCTGAGCTCATGGTGGCTGCTGAATTCCCTGCCTTACGAAAGAGGTTGCGGGATCCTTCGTCTGCTTGGAGTGTCTTGCCCATGATGAGTATGGTTATGTACTGTCTGAGGAATTGAAACTGTGCAGTTGCACCCAGTGCCTTATGCAGCCTGGAGCTCTGTGGTTTTGGAGCTAATGTTTATGTTTCTATTTGTAGCTCACGAGGGAATTGCTCAGCGGAGCCCTGTGGTTACAAACTTTTGCTTTTTGAATCTTCTGTCATCATTTAGTTCCTTATACAGTCGCAATGCACCGTTGTGCTTTTGCACAACATGACTTCGGAAGGAGAAGAGAAAGCTCAAATGATTCTGAGTTGGAGCAATGTGTCCAAACGCATTAACATATTTGGCTTCAAGTGCATGCCTCTTAGGAACAGGAGCAGGCATATTTCATCCAATGGCCCAACCCTTTCAACTTTGTTTTACTTATCTCCAAACACCTAATCTTTTCTTTCTGAAGGAATGTGTCCAGTGGTAGCACAGTGGTAACGTTACTGGACGAGTAACCCAGAGACCTCGACTAAAGCTCTGGTGAAATGAGTTCAAATCCCACCACGACAGCTGGAGGAATTTAAATTCAATTACCGAATCTGGAATGAAATGTTAGTCGCTCTAATAATTATCGTGAAACTACTGGGTTGTCGTTTAAGGAAAAGAAAACATCTGGTTCAGTAAGCACCTTCGGAAGGTCATTCTGGGATTGGAATCTGCAGCCCTCGTGTGACTCCAGATCCACAGTAACAAGCCAATTTGTGACAAATCCCTCCCTAACAGCACTGTGGGTGTACCTACACCATATGGACTTCAGCGGTTCAAGAAGGCAGCTCACCCACCACCCTCTCACAGGCAATTAGCGATGGGCAACACATGGTAGCACTGTTGCTTCACAGTGCCAGGATCCCAGGTTCGATTCCTGGATTGGGTCACCGTCTTTGCGGAGTCTGCACGTTCTCCCCGTGTCTGCGTGGGTTTCCTCCGGGTGCTCCGGTTTCCTCCCACAAGTCCCGAAAGATGTGCTGTTAGGTGAATTGGACATTCTGAATTCTCCCTCCGTGTACCCAAACAGGTGCCGGAATGAGGCGACTAGGGGCTTTTCACAGTAACATCATTGCAGTGTTAATGTAAGCCTGCTTGAGACAATAAAGATTTTTTTAAAAATATGTCCCAGCCACCCATACTCACAACCCGAGAGTGGATTAAAATTTTAAAAAGAAATCTGCCACTTGTACTCATTTCTTGCTGCACCGTGTACCACTTCAGGAAGCAGCTGCTCCGTCTGAGTGAGCCAGGACGTTACTGAAACCATTCATCTGGGTGTGATTTTCATTTCTTAACGTGTCACTTCTCCATTCCTCACTGTTTCCAATTTACACAGAGCTACACTGACTCCAGACACGCCTTACAGATTCTTGCTTGAATGATTCAAGTCGGCAGCCATCTCCACCTCCCAAATGCCTGCTGCGCCTGCTTTGCAGATTCGAGTCCGTGTTTACCACACATATAAAAACGTAAATGTTTTTAGGACTGGTGAATGTTTATATAAACCCAGTCATCACTGTACTTGTGTGCCTAGTTTTGGTACATCGAACAATGATATTGATGTTTAACCTTCGGAACTTGACTAATATTAACAGGATAAGGAAGCACATAGTTCCTTCCTGAAGCGAGGGGTCAGACATGTTAGTGTGATTCTGCCATTATATTTGTACCATAATGTTAAGAAATAATTGGCGGGATTCACCGTTCCCCGGCGCAGATTTCGTCATTGGCGATTGGGCGGAGAATCCCTTTGAAGCCGAAATCGGGGCGGTGCCTGTTTGATGCAGGTTTTGTATCCTGCACCCCCTCCGAAATGGCAGCATCGCGGAGCACATCACACGCCGTTGGGGCGGCCTCAGCGTGTCACCCCGAAGGCCTGCCGCCGATGGGTCGAGTTCCTGACTGCGCGGTTGACGTGTGGTCTCAGCGGTCGGGAACCCGGCGTGGCGAGGGGGGGTCCGTGAGAGCTAGTGGGGGGGGGGGGGGGGGGCAGGTCAGGTCCGTGCGCATGTGCAGTCACGGATCCAGCCATTCTCCGGCCGTTTTTATTGTGGGAGCTGGGGGTTTTACGTGGCGCTGCTGCAAGTGCCTCACTGGTCGCAGGATCGGTTTGGGTACGGCGCCGATATTTTTGACGTAAAACGCCTCTGATCCTCCGCACTTAGGCTCAAAAGCGGTGAATCCAGCCCAATGTTTGTGGCATCCGCAGAGACAGCCACAAAGCTCAGTTCTCTGCTTCTGTAAACCCGTGTGCCAGGCAGCTCCATTATTCTTTGCAAACCCGGTTTTGAAAATGCTCTGGCACCGCCTTTTTTTTTTTAACCCTTTATTCTTTCACGGGAATGTGGGCGGTCGCTGGCTGGGCCAGCATTTATTGCCCTTCCCTAATTACCCTGGAAAAGCGTGACCTGCTCGGCAATCTCAGAGGGCAGTTCAGAGTCAACCACAGTGCTCAGGCTCTGGAGCACTAAGTAATGGCGGCAGATTTCCTTCTCTAGTGGATGTGAACTAGATGGACATTTACAATAATCCACGAGAGTTGTCTTGGTCACCATTACCGAGACCAGCTCTGTATTCCAGATTGTTTATTGATGGAATTTAAATACCACCAGCTGCCGTGGTGGGATTTAATCCCCTTTTTCCAGAGCGTTAGCCTGGGGCCTCCGGATTACTGGACGACCCCCCCCCCCCCCCCCCCCCCCCCCCCCAACCATCTCTTCCAAGGGTTTAGACCAGAAAGTAATACGCGAACACACAAATTTATGCAAGATCAGCCATGATGGCGTAAATTACATTTCCCAAAATGAGCCGTCGGTCCTAATTGTCCTTGAGAAGGTGGTGGTGAGTGTCATAATATACACACCAGTATATCATGGTGCAGACACACACACTGATTGACACACAGCAAGACCAATCAACACACGCACAACACCGCAGCCAATCACCAGTTAGAGCACACTCACTATAAAGACAGAGGGCATCAATTTTCCCGCTCATTAGGGATGCAGCCTCTCAGAAGGACAGAGCTCACAGCTTACAGCACAGATCTTCACCATGTGCTGAGTTCATAGACTGGTTAGGATAGGCATAGGTTTTTAGTTTAATCTAACATAGTGTCGACCCACAGTGAAAGTATGTTCAACAGTTTCTAGCTTAATAAAATAGTGTTGTACTCTTTAAAGTGTTAGTAGCCTGTATGTGTTACTGCTGAGGGTAAACGCAGTCTCCACGGATCCAGAGTACTCAACACATCAGTGAGCAAGCTGCCTTGAACCGCTGAATTCCATGTGGGGCCGGTACATCCACAGCAAACAATCCGGTGTGGGGTTGGAGGAAAAAAAGTGGAAATAAAGGACCACAAAGGGTAAAAGAAATGAAAGAACCAGGAATAGCGAACCATGGTTTGGGGCGTATGGAGGGGGAGGTTTAACGATCCGCCTTTGATATTCTAAAAAAACGGTGTAAAGCTTTGCCGGCCCAGTAGCTGATGATGCAGCTGTATCCAAACATCGAACTCAAAATTCATGTGATTATTCTATTTGGTGCTTGAGTCAAAGTTGAGGTTTGTGTGCTGGAATGCCAACAACACCAACACCACCAGTTCTTCCAGTTACTCAATAAGTTATTTCAGTGACGAGTCTTGGTTGACTTGGGTTCAGAATTTAGAATAATTTGTGCAAACATTGCTGCTCTTCAAAGCAAAGCCCAGATATTCTGTTCTCCAAATCGTTGGAGGTGTCCCAAGAGGTGTTACAGGACCCGTCTGAAGTTCCGGCACATTGACTCGGAGCCATCCAGGAAGCTTCAACTTCCAATAGGCAATTTCCCTTAAAAAGTCTCCCAAGTCTGATTTGGAGTCGGAGACTTTGAACATTTCCAACTTAACTGGGTAGTTATCCACCATAAGTTCTGGTCTAACTCCTGGATAGCTATACGACTGACCAACTGACCACCACCACAAATTCCTCCCGCCCCCAACAGCCAGCCAACCTGATATGAATACCCCCCACCACCTAATCCTCTGCCCCCTCCCGACCCGACTTGACCAGCCCCACCACCACCCCAGACCCCCTTACCCACTTAGCTCAGCCACCCTACAACATTCATTCACTGACGCACTGCAAAGCTGTTTAAATGTGCCAAAGCAGTGGGTGGCACGATGACGCAGCGGTTAAAGCACTGCTGCCTCGCACGCTGAGGACCCAGGTTCGATACCGGCTCTGGGTCACTGTCCGTGTGGAGTTTGCACATTCTCCCCGTGTTTGCGTGGGTTTCGCCCCCACAACCCAAAGATGTACAGGGTAGGTGGATTGGCCACGCTAAATTGCCCCTTAATTGGAAAGAAATAATTGCTACATTTTAAATAAATAATTCATGTTAAATAATGTCCCAAAGCTGTTTATTGTGTTAGTGAACACTTACCGTACTGCAGTAGCTAAGGCAGTAAAAATGCTCCTGCGTGGATTCCCTTCGCTAATCTCGGCGACAGAGCTCTGCAGGATCCTCCAGCCGATAATTAGCCAGAATAATCGGAGGAAGGTTAGTGGGCTGCTGTTTTTATCTCTGATCGGGTCAGAAATTGGGGTTCCAATCCTGCCGAGAAGATTTGGGCCGTTATTCCAGCCATTCGGCGTCTGATGGTGCAGATTTGTCTTTGTGTAGCTTGAGGGAGCTGTTCTGTGAAACCCCATTGATTTACAGTGTGGGAGGTCCAGTCCTGTGTCCACAGAGTGGCCTGTGCTTTTCCAAGCCCGGGGGGTATGTATCCTGACGATGAGCACAATCGGATCTGAAGTACTCCTCCTCTGTGGCACATGAAACATTGTTTCCTCGGGCAGCACGGTGGCGCAGTGGTTAGCACTGCAACTTCACGACGCCGAGGCCCCAGGTTCGATCCCGGCCCTGGGTCACTGTCCGTGTGGCGTCTGCACGTTCTTCCCGTGTTTGCGTGGGTTTCGCCCCCCACAACCCAAAGATGTGGGCAGCACGGTAGCATTGTGGATAGCACAATCGCTTCACAGCTCCAGGGTCCCAGGTTCGATTCCGGCTTGGGTCACTGTCTGTGTGGAGTCTGCACATCCTCCCCGTGTGTGCCTGGGTTTCCTCCGGGTGCTCCGGTTTCCTCCCACAGTCCAAAGATGTGCAGGTTATGTGGATTGGCCATGATAAATTGCCCTTAGTGTCCAAAATTGCCCTTAGTATTGAGTGGGGGGAGGGGCAGCATGGTGGCCTAATGGTTAGCACAACCGCCTCACGGCGCTGAGGTCCCAGGTTCGATCCCGGCTCTGGGTCACTGTCTGTGTGGAGTTTGCACATTCTCCCCGTGTCTGCATGGGTTTCGCCCCCACAACCCAAAGATGTGCAGAGTAGGTGGATTGGCCACACTAAATTACCCCTTAATTGGAAAAAATAATTGGGTAATCTAAATTTATTAAAAAAAAAGTATTGAGTGGGGTTACTGGGTTATGGGGATAGGGTGGAGGTGTTAACCTTGGGTAGGGTGCTCTTTCCAGGAACCGGTGCAGACTTGATGGGCCGAATGGCCTCCTTCTGTACTGTAAATTCTATGAAATAAAATGTGCAGGTTAGGTGGATTGGCCACGCTAAAATTGCCCCTTAATTGGAAAAAATGAATTGGGTACTCTAAATTATTATTTTTTTTTTAAACATTGTTTCCTCTGAGGTGCCTTTTGGGAAAGCACATTTGAATCTGTGCGTTGATGTGCAAGGTGAATGCATTCCTGTCTGTTACAGGTCTCTGCAGCGTCCAGAATAAGCTGACCGTTGACTATCAGTGGGACACAGACGTGCTGTTTCAGCAGTGGCCAAATGTAGACACAATGTATCTCCAGCAGCCGGACACCGTCCAGATGATTGTGAGGGTAAGAACTGAAGTCGGAAACGATTGCAGGAAACAAATCTGAAGTCTAACCTTTTGCTTCCTCGCAGCATTTCTTCATCTGTTATTCTTTTTCAACCGTCCTGTGTTCTTCGCTATTCTCATTATGCCGGCCTGGCACATTTCAACTTGCTTCATTCCTGAGTGCTCCTCCTTTCTGTGTCTCCGGGATATGTGGTGCTGAGTTCCACCCTTCCAGAAACCTGGTCGGGACTCCGTCCGTGACCTCTGACCCAGAGCAATGTGGTTCACTCTCTGAAATGAAAGACACGGCAAGCCACTCAGTTGTACAGGGCTGTGCGATAAATGCAGACCTTGCCTGTGACGGCCGTGCCCTCTGAATGAATTCAAACAAAAATCCTCAGACTTGGTGAGTCCAGTCTCCAGAGGTGTTGCCCGTGGGGACTCGCGGTCAGTTTGCAGTGCTTGGGTCATGCTGCAGGACTGGTGGCTGGAGCAGGGAAGGGATCTGGTGGGTATTGAGTGGGGCGGTGGTTTATTCAACGCAGGATTGAATTGGGCAATGATGGACGAGCGAGGGAGGAGGATTTTTAAAATTTTAATTTAGAGTACCCAATTCATTATTTCCAATTAAGGGGCAATTTAGCGTGGCCAATCCACCTACCCTGCACATCTTTGGGTTGTGGGGACGAAACCCACGCAGACACGGGGGGAATGTGCAAACTCCACACGGACAGTGACCCAGAGCCGGGATCGAACCTGGGACCTCGGCGCCGTGAGGCAGCAGTGCTAACTCACTGCGCCACCGCGCTGCCCATGGGAGGAGGATGTTTATGGGCTCTGTGAAGGACAGGCAAAGTACCTCCGTGTCCTGTCAGGTGGTAGAAACTGACTTATCAATGGGGTAGGTGTCTTCCTTCCACAAAGTCCAAAGATGTGCAGGTTAGGTGGATTGGTCACGGTCAATGAGCGGGGCTTGGCGCTTTTTCAGGGTGCTTTTTCGAAGGGTCGGTGCAGACTCAATGGGCCGAATGGCCTCCTTCTGCATTGTGGGGATTCTATGGATGCTAAAGTCCTGATTCCATGGGAAAGTAGGCAGCTAAACTTTATTCCCTTCCCCTCCCATCATTACCCATTTGGTTAACAGTGTGGGCACGTGGTCAGCAACCCTTGGATGACCCTTACCAAAATCAACATCTCAGCTGGGGAGGACTCCAGCAAGATACCATTCCCTTCCTCAATCCATAACATCCTCTCAATGGGGCAAGGGAATATGGTTACTCTGTAACTATCCCTGCCACTCTTACTCTCACAAGCACTGAGGCAATATTTCACTCCATATCCCATGAGCCTTTCTGAGAGTATGCTTTTGCCTCTGCTGCAGGTGGTGTGGGCTGGCTTAATATTTAATAAAGTCATTTAATGGAGAGAGGTAACCAAAGTTACTTGAAGTTAATACACAAGACCATAAGGAATAGGATCGGAAGGGCAGCACGTTGGCGCAGTGGGTTAGCCCTGCTGCCTCACGGCGCCGAGGTCCCAGGTTCGATCCCGGCTCTGGGTCACAGTCCGTGTGGAGTTTGCACATTCTCCCCGTGTTTGCGTGGGTTTCACCCCCACAACCCAAAGATGAGCAGGGTAGGTGGATTGGCCACACTAAATTGCCCCTTAATTGGAAAAAATTATTTGGGTACTCCAAATGTTAAAAAAAAGTAATAGGATCGGAAAAAAGGCCATTCGCCCCCTCCAGCTTGCTCCACTAGTCACTAAGATCGTGGTGGATCTAACCTTAACTCCACCTTATGTTGCTGCTGTATAGAACCTTAGTTAGGCCACACTTGGAGTATAGTGTTCAATTCTGGTCGCCACACTACCAGAAGGATGTGGAGGCTTTAGAGAGGGTGCAGAAGACATTTACCAGGATGTTGCCTGGTATGATGGGCATTAGTTATGAGGAGAAGTTGAATAAACTCGGTTTGTTCCCACTGGAATGAAGAAGGTTGAGGGCGACCTGATAGAGGTCTATTATGAGGGGCATAGACAGGGTGGATAGTCAGAGACTTTTTCCCAGGGCAGAGGGGTCAATTGCTAGGGGGATAGGCTTAAGGTGCGAGGGGCAAGGTTTAGAGGAGATGTACGAGGCACGTTTTTTACACAGAGGGTAGTTGGGTGCCTGGAACTCGCTGCCGGAGGAGGTGGTGGAAGCAGGGACGATAGTGACATTTAAGGGCACCTTGACAAATACATGAATAGGATGGGAATAGAGGGATACGGACCCCGGACTTGTAGAATATTTTAGTTTAGGCGGGCAGCATGGTCGGCGTAGGCTTGGAGGGTCAAAGAGCCTGTTCCTGTGCTGTACCTTTCTTTGTTCTTGCCTAACTCCTCTCCCCCTCAATACCCTTGTCAATCAAAAATCTGTCTAATACAGCATTGAATATGTTCAGTGATCCCGTCTCCACTGCTCTCTGGGGGAGAGGATTCAAAAGACTAACAAGCCTGCGAAAGAAGAAATCTCCATCTTAAATGGGAAGTGCCTTATTTTGGGATTGTACCACCTTTGTTCCAGACGCCCCCAATGAGGAGAGGTGTACGCACTCAACACCTACCCTGTCACGCCCCCCCCCCCCCCCCCCCCCCCCCTCACTATCTGACATGTTTAAACTCCAGTGACCAGAGGCACAATCTGCACAACCTTTCCTCATAAGACAAACCCATCATCTCAAGAATCAGCCGGGCGAACTTGCTCTGTTTAATGCTCCGTATCTTAGATTTCCCGAGTGACCAAAAAAAAGGTCACGAGGCATAGGGATTAGGTTTGGGCTGGGGTCAGGGGTCATTAGAAAATCTAAAAGAGATTTTGTGAATCATGTAAAAGGTGGAATTGAAATTGGTAAATATAATATATATATATTTATATTTTCTTTTTTATAAATTTAGCGTACCCAATTCTTTTTTTTTCCAATTAAGAAGCCAATCCCTAACCTGCACATCTTTGGGTTGTGGGGGTGAAACCCACGCAGACACGGGGAGAATGCGCAAACTCCACACGGACAGTGACCCAGAGCCGGGATCGAACCCGGGTCCTCAGCGCCACAGTCCCAGTGCTAACCACTGTGCCACATGCTGTCCAATATATTTTTAAACTTCTCTCCTCCCACTCGTGCATCGCACTTCCTGTATGTCCCACTAGACTAGGTGAAGCTGTTAAGAACCAAGGGGAGATGTGTTGAAAGTAAAGCCTTCCCCGGTTTCCCCCCACAGTCCAAAGATGTGCAGGTTATGTGGATTGGCCTTGATACATTGCCCTGAGTGCCAAAAAAGTTAGGTGGGGTTACGGGGATGGGGTGGAGGCCTGGGCTTAAGTAGGGTGCTCTTAGGCAGCACGGTGGCGCAGTGGTTAGCACTGCTGCCTCATGGCACCGAGGTCCCAGGTTCGATATCGATTCTGGGTCCATGTCGAGTTTGCACATTCTCCCCGTGTTTGCGTGGGTTTCGCCCCCTCAACACTAAGATATGCAGGGTAGGTGGATTGGCCACGCTAAATTGCCCCTTAATTGGAAAAAATGAATTGGGTACTCTAAATTTATTTTTTTTTGAAAGAAAAAAAAAGTAGGGTGCACTCTCCAAAGGCCGGTGCCGACTCGATGGGCCGAATGGCCTCCTTCTGCACTGTAAATTCTATGATTCTAATTTGTAGCTTTGGGCGGCACTTGTGTGATTGAACTTTTGACTCTTAAAATGCACAACTGGTGCTGCATTCAAGTATTCAACTTGAGTCTTTCAAAGACTTCTCTCTAGCTAAAAACAAAAATCCCATCCCTTTTATCTTACGAAAAGATATTCCTCCCCCCCCCCCCCCCCCCCCTCCCCCCCCCCCCCCCCCCCCCCCCCCCCGCCTGTCTCTGGTCCCTATCCCCTCTGCTACAAGAGGATCGTGGCTCAGTTCAGAGGGTGCATTTTGGAGGAGCTGCGTGTGACTATTATCTGTGCATGTTTCAACTTGTCAGAAAATTCCAACTTTCCACTGGGAGCCGTCCAGGCTGCTGAGAGGTGAAAATGTTGTTGACCGTTTTGAACATTCCACGGTGCGGGTGTGGACTTTGTAGCTGACGTCAATTCCGCCCCAGGCTGGTAACTGTTTACTCCTTCATGGGATGTGGGTGTCACTGGCTGGGCCAACATTTCTTTGCCCATCCCTAATTGCCCTCAAACTGAGCGGCTTGCGGGGCTGTTTCGGAGGGCAGATGTGAGTCTGGGGCCACGTGTTGACCAGATCAGGTGAGGGCGGCAGATTCCCCTCCCTAAAGGGGTTTTTACAACAATCAGTAATAGTTACGTGGTCGTCATTACAGAGACTAACTTGCAATTCCGTAGTTTCATGAAGTAGCAGAATTTAAATTGCACCAGCTGCAGTAGTGGGATTTAAGCCTGTGTCCACAGAGCACTAACCTGTGGCCCCTGGATAACTAACCCAATGAACATTACCACCATTTCCCCCGAGTGCAAAGAGTAATCAGCTCTTTACCACCCCTTCAAATGTCAATCTTGAGTGATTTCACAGATATTTGATCGACAAGGGAGGTCAAAGGTTATGGGGGGGGGTGCGCTCAGGTCGGGAAGTGGAGTTACGGTCAAGGTCATGGTCTTATTGAATGATGGAACAGGTTCAAGGGGCCGAATGTTCCAGTACTATTTCATACGTTCTGATCAGAAATCAGTCCAACTCCGGGACCTAAGTTTGTAATGCACGCTTGTCACCTCAGCTTCGCACGCTCAGCTTCATGCCTACGGCCACACGTTTTGTGATATCTGAGAGATGTAATCGTTGAGCACAATCTGCCTTCAACCTGCTGCCCTCGTGACGTTTCTGTGGCATCGTCACTCACTCCTCTTATTTTACCCTGTGGAAGATTGTGGACCTGAAAAATCTAAACTTTAATCCTCAACCCACACGGAACCATCTGGACATGGCCAGGCAGGCAGGGACGTCGTGGGGGTGGCGGGGCTGGTGGGAAGGCGGTTCAGGAATTAGCTCAGTCCTCTGGGTTTAGGGAGGGTTTTCATCAGCCAGATAGCCAACACTTGTTGCCGCAGCTTCTGTGAAGAGTGACCATGGGGTGGATTAGACGAGGACAGGACCAGATGTGATCGTGATTCTCTGACGTTGAAATCTAATTATGTGACAAATGTCAAACTAGCAGACGTTGGAGCTGCCTCTCAGTGTGAAGTGTGTGCAAGAGGCGACATGGGAAGAGAATCTAAATTTATCCATCTTGTGTATCCATGTCTCTGCCGCACCATTGGTGGCCATCTTCCGGTTGCCTGAGCCCTAAAACCTGGAATTTTCTTCCTTAACCTCCCCGCCTCGCTCCTTTTTAAAAAATGAATTTAGAGTACCCAATTCATTTTTTTCCAATTAAGGGGCAATTTAGCATGGCCAATCCACCTACCCTGCACATCTTTGGGTTGTGGGGGCGAAACCCACGCAGACATGGGGAGAATGTGCAAACTCCACACGGTCAGTGACCCAGAGCCAGGATCGAACCTGGGACCTCGGAGCCGTGAGGCAGCAGTGCTAACCACTGTGCCGCCCTATCTTTAAGATGCTCCTTACATTCTTTGATCACCTGCCATAATATCTCCCTAAGTGGGTCTAAGTAAAGCTTTGATTGATAATACTCCTGTGTAGCGTCTTGGGACATTATAGCACATAGAAGGAGTTCTATGACTGCAAATGGTTGTTCTCAACCGCACGGTCTAAATGTAGTGGAGAACTGGGGTTTCTATGGTATCATATCGGCACGTGCTTTTAATCATGAATGTGCAGATGCAATGCTAGTATATATCAAAGCCAAGCTAATATGTGATCTCAAAAGCTTCATGTTTGCTAATTAACTGTTAAATTCCATGTAACTGTCAACCCTATTCTCATAGGGATGATGTCATGAAGCTCCTGGCTCCTTGCCTACGCTCCAGCTTGAGATGAGCTGAGCAGGTTAATGGCCAAGCAGCCGGGAACTACAGAGGAACACAGTGCAGATGGCTTCAGGGGCTTGCAGAGAAACTGCATTGGAAATGAGTACAGCACCAGAGGCCATCTCTGGGAATCTGGGTTCGGTTACCTCCATGTGTAAACCGAGAGATGCCAAAGCCCGTTAATAACATGTTGCCCTGTTGCCGATTGGCCTGTTGTTCCACCGTTTCTCATCCATCTCTCTTTCTCTTTCCCTGCTGCACCAGATCAACAACAAAGTCTGTGGCTCGGTGAGTTTGCCCCAAAAAGTGGCCAGGAATGCGGAGCAAGCACAGGAGCTAATTCTACAAAGCGAACTGGGGGTGAGACAGCTCCAGGGACGGGTGATCAAGAAAGCCATCCTGTCCCCCAGGACCGCCCTCATCAATTTTCTTGTGGAAGAATAACGTTCTTCAAACGTTGTGTTGTTTCGGACTTGAGGTCACTTCAAAGCGAAGGCCAACAGTTCTCAACCACTAACTCATTACTTGGGCTCCATTTGCTACTTCCAAGAGCTGTGCCCTGAAGCTCCAGAGACGATCAAACTCGTGACTCGGATTTCGCAGTTACTTCTTCAACTCTTTCCTCAAGCTTGTGGACCTTCAGTTAGAGTTGGGAGTGATTGGGCAGTGAAACTATTGCACGATGAAATGCTGAGGACAATGGCACCGATCAGTTAGTTGTTTGAGCTGGAGAGAAGCGCGAGAGATGGAGAATGGCCAACAGCAATGGACAGCAGACCAAATTATTTATTGAGTCAAGAAATCAAAGCAATTTGGCCTCAACTTTATGGTGCAAAATTAGTGATCATTTCTAGACCGACATTCTGCAATTTGGCGTTCCAATCACGGTGAATTTAATAAATCTCAAATCAAATGGAACAACGTACTAGGTTTTTGTTTTGATACCAAAGTCGAGGAATAATTTGGGAAATTCTAAAATACAATTCTGCCAAAAATGCGATGTGGTGCCATGGCTGTTAATGCAGAAGTCCGAAAGAAAGCAAAGTGAAGGGCAGCACAGTGGCGCAGTGGGTTAGCCCTGTTGCCTCACGGCGCTGAGGTCCCAGGTTCGATCCCGGCTCTGGGTCACTGTCCATGTGGAGTTTGCACATTCTCCCCGTGTTTGCGTGGGTTTCGCCCCCACAACCACGGGCAGCAGGGTAGCATGGTGGTTAGCATAAATGCTTCACAGCTCCAGGGTCCCAGGTTCGATTCCCGGCTGGGTCACTGTCTGTGTGGAGTCTGCACGTCCTCCCCCTGTGTGCGTGGGTTTTCTCCGGGTGCTCCGGTTTCCTCCCACAGTCCAAAGATGTGCGGGTTAGGTGGATTGGCCATGCTAAATTGCCCGTAGTGTCCTAATAAAAGTAAGGTTAAGGGGGATGTTGTTGGGTTACGGGTATAGGGTGGATATGTGGGTTTGAGTAGGGTGATCATGGCTCGGCACAACATTGAGGGCTGAAGGGCCTGTTCTGTGCTGTACTGTTCTATGCTCTATGTTCTAACCCAAAGATGTGCTGGTTAGGTGGATTGGGCACTCTAAATTGCTCCTTAATTGGGAAAAAAAAAATAATTGGGTACACTAAATTTAAAAAAAAAGAAAGCAAAGTGATGAGTTTATTTAAGGGAAGAAGCCTCTTCCTCCATCTGTAATTGGCCAAATTAGAAAGAGACAAGAGCTGCAGTGACCATCCCTTCAATCTGTTATGTGAGAAAGTTCTAATAATAATTTTTTAATAAATGTTTTTTATTGGGTTTTTGAACAAAGTATATTTACCGTTATGTTCACGGAATAAGACAGAAGGGCACACACAAACATACCAGAAAAAAGTAATAATATAAAATAAAGTAATTGTTAAGGTTTTATGCACCAGCTCAACAGCAGCAACTCTGTACAATTGGCAAAATTATTTACAACACATAAGTAGGCATCTGTTTGTGCGGGGCAGGGAGGCGGGGTGGAGACTGGGGAGGTAGATATACATTTGGGTGCCGGAGAAACAATTACAGAGGACAATACTCAAATGGGTCTGATGTTGGTGTTGTCACTTGCTTCTCCCGGATGGATTTCGCTGCTATTGTTATCTCGTGCTCACCTCCGTTCGTCCCGTCTTTCGCCTGGATTCACCTTGCTCTCTGTCCCTGTAGATGCCAAGTTTGTTATTGTTTCCCGTGCCTTCCTTCCGGCTATCATTTCCCTGCCCCCTCTCCCATCTCCCTGGTTCTCCTCTATTGTTCCCTGTCCCTTTCCTCTTTCCCCCCCCCCCCCCCCCCCCCCCCTCCTGTGGTTTGCCTTTCTTTCCTCTTAGGTTTAGCTGTACCACCCACGGTCTGTCCCTCCCTCTCATGCCTTGGCTACTTTCCCCTGATTCTTGGCTACCTGGCTATTCTTCTGTTTGTTCATTGGCCACAAACAGGTCCCGGAACAATTGGGAGAATGGCTCCCACGTTCTGTGGAAGCCGTCGTCTGACCCTCGGATGGCGAATTTGATTTTCTCCATTTGGAGAGATTCCGAGAGGTCGGACAGCCAGTCTGCAGCTCTGGGTGGTGCTGCTGACCGCCAGCCGAACAGGATTCTACGGCGGGCGATTAGGGAGGCAAAGGCAAGGGCGTCCACCCTCCTCCTCAGGAATAGATCTGGCTGGTCCGAGACCCCGAAGACCGCCACTTTCGGGCATGGCTCCACCCTCACCCCCACCACTTTGGACATTGCCTCAAAGAAGGCTGTCCAATATGCCACAAGCCTGGGGCAAGACCAGAACATATGTGGGTGTGGTTAAGTTCTAATAATAATAATCTTTATTAGTGTCACAAGTAGGCTTACATTAACACTGCAATGAAGTTACTGTGAAAAGCCCCTAGTCGCCACATTCCGGCGCCTGTTCGGGTACACGGAGGGAGAATTCAGAATGTCCAATTCACCCAAGAAGCACATCTTTCGGGACCCGGAGGAAACCTAAGCAGACACGGGGAGAACCTGCAGGCTCTGTGCAGACAGTGACCCAAGCCAGGAATCGAACCCGGGACCCTGTCGCTGTGAAGCAACAGTGCTAACCACTGTGCTACCGTGCCACCCTTATAGTGCTACAATAACAGCACTGTTTGATTTTCTTTCCCCCCCCCCCCCCCCCCCCAGTAAGTTTTGCCCACAGTGTTTGGGTTATGCTGTACAAGGTTTTTGCATCTTGAAACGCAACCTTCAGAACATTCAATGGTCACATTTAGATGATCAAGAAACTATTTGTGCTCATCATTCTCGGACAGTGAGACACGAATAGTCCGGTGCAGTTTGCCAAGGTTGACTGCAGTGTCTATTTTTAGTATTTCCTCCGTGTTCTGTACTGGTAATAACACATGGTGTGCATTCATCGCTGTTAGAAATTTCTCATCACAAAAGCCACTATTTGATTTTCTTTCCTTATCCCTCCCTTCTCCCACTCTTCACCGCATCTTTAACAATCTGGCTCCATCCTTAATTTAGTAAACCTGCAGAATTGCCAAAAAGTCTTAAATCATCTCTGGAAATAACCCAAGCTGTGGGATATGGGGGTAGCAGATTTAAAACAGAGACGAGGAGAAATTATTTCTCTCTAAGGGTGGTGAATTTGGATTTCACTACCCCGGATGCAGTGGATGCCGAGACAGTGAGTAAATTTAAGGAGGTTTTTAATTAGTAACTGGTTTCGGAGAAAGGACAGGGAGGTGGAGCTGAGGCCGTGATGCGATCAGTCATGATTGTATTGAATGGCAGAGCGGGCTCGAGGGGCTGAATGGCGAACTCCTGCTCCTAGTTCTCATGTTGTGTACACAAGATGGGGTGGAACTAAGCTTTTAAATGAATGAATGAATCTGCAAACTGGAATGAAATGTAAAAGCTGGATGAAGCAGTCTGAACTGTGAGGTCTTCACCCTCCCCAGACCTAGGGAAATCGACACTTTGTGGTTCGTTTTTCCTCGATGCTTCAGCACATTAAAGGCCAGTGAGTTCCAAAGTTGAGTCAAAACGGACTTCACATTTCCTCTGTTTCCTTCACCATAAATGCTGCCGGACCTGCTGAGGTTTTCTTTTTATTACTAAACATCACTATTCCTTTTGTGATGGTAAGCCCAAGTTCTGACTCTTGTTGATGTAAACAATTGGAAGTTGCACCATAGTCTTGCTATCGTTAAGCCTGAGGATGGAACTTAGTGTAGGAACCAAAAGAAGTTACTTTTACTTTTAAAAAATTAGAGTAGCCAATTATTTTTCTTTTCCAATTAAGGGGCAATTTAGCGTGGCCAATATACCTAACCAGCACATCTTTTGGGTTGTGGGGGTGAAACCCACGCAGACAAGGGGGGGGGGGGGGGGCGAATGTGCAAACTCCACATGGACAGTGACATGGGGCTGGGATCGAACTCGGGTCCTCAGCACCGCAGTCCCAGTGCTAACCACTGCGCCACATGCTGCCCTAAAAGCAGAGACATTGAGGTGCGAATTGCCACATCAGAAAATTGTTTATCAGAGATCAGTGGGGCTATACAAACGATAACTTTTAAAGCCAAGGGATTTGAGCGAGGCAGACAGTAGAATCCACTGGGTGGAAAATCAAAGAGACTGATCAGTATAACTGCTACTACCCTCATTGGGCAGGGGGCTAGTTCTCCACCTAACAGTCCGGGGCAGGTCAGTTCCATTCTATGATCAGAGCCACAGCGGATTGCATATTCTTCTCTCAAAGACTCAAGTTTTGTTCCTTCGCTGAGACAGGAAGAGATATTTTCCCAGGCTTGATCACCTAAGCGTTATTGTGTAGTAACTATAAACTGGATTTGACCTATAGAGTTAGTAAAATTGGATGTTGCTTGAGAAAAGGAGCGTTTCAAGTGAGTTCATGGAACAAGAGCATATTTTGGGAATAAGGTAACTTTACGTAAAATGGTGTGTTACGTTATTCGTATACTTAAGTATTGCAGTCCTTTGTGTGTTTTTTTTCTTTTACTTTAATAAATAGTCTTCATTAATTGTTTCCACAACGACTGGACCGGTTCCTCACCGGGATGCACATTGTACCAAACAAAATTACACCACTAAGAACCAGGGTTTCAAGTTATCCTTCAGTGTTTGGAGACACTTGTGCAGTTCTTAACAACCCCGAAAAGTGGAACACTGCAGAAAAACATGTTTCATGCATAACTTAAGATTATTGGATTTTGTTCTTTTTCATATGTAATTTAGATAGATATGAAAATGCTGCAAACATGATTGGGGATAATTAATTTTACATTGGCAGAATAAGGAACAAATAGAACATAAATAGGCGGCCACGGAGCTTCTCGCGCCTATTGACTAAGACCATAACTAAAGTTTTACATCAACTCCAGTGGGCTGGATTCCCCATTATTGGAACTATGTCCCCACGCCAGCGTCAAAACGGTGGAGTTTTACGCCAGAAAACCTGGCCCCAAAGGGACACGAAATCCCAGCCCTGCAGAGGGCTAACAGGGACCCGGAGTAGGTCTTGCAGCTTTTGCTGCAGATACGAGCCTCCGCACTTCCGGGTCAGATTCCGCGCATGCGCACGGCGGCAGCCTCCAGCGGCCGCACCGTGCTCCATGGTGGACTCGGAATGCGGAGCTGGACCCAAAACAGAAACCCCCTGATCGGCCGCACGCCCGACCCTCAACGCCCGCACAAGCATTTACCAGCCGCCTATAAGAGCCGCCCTCCGATCGGCCCACCCCTGACCAGGGCAGCCCCGAACTGAGTCCGCAGCCGCCACGCGAGTATCCCGACTGGCTGGACCACATTAGGTCCACGCTGTCGGGACTTCGGCCGGTCGGGGGCGGAGAATGGCGGAGCGGGCCTCTGGCATTGGCCCCAGGAAGGTAACAGGTGGCGCAGCGTACTCCCCGGGTCACTGTCCTCCACACGGACAGTGACCCAGAGCCGGGAGAAAACCTGCAATGAGGCAACCGTGCTACTGCGCCACCGTGCTGCCCCTCTGGTCCCGATTCCTGCGGGTAAATGGATTCTCTGCCCCCGTGCCGGCCGTGATTTTGGCATCGGGGTGCGGAGAATCCAGCTCAGTATGTTTAGCCCTTTTCGAAGGAACCACCGACACGGTCTTTGTTGCAAGACAGAGCCGAGAAAAATGTCAAAGACAACACCTACAATTCTTCATTATGTTCATTGAATTGACCCAGAGCATTTGACTCAGTAAATAACAAAGCTCTGTGAACTGTGCTCCAAATATCTGGATATCCAAAAAAACACTTCTTCACAATGCCGCAATTGTTTCATGAAAAATATGAGGCTGATTGTCTTGACTGGGAGACCCGAAACACGTGCCTGAGAAAAATCTGGATTGGAGGTCAGGCAAGGCCGTGCGATACCCATCACCTTCCCCGCCCTCTTCCCCCCCGCCCCAGCCAACCACTATTTACAATCTACTTGACAATGACTATTGACCTCATCAACGATCAACTGGCCTCTGGTGGGAGTGTTGAAAGCCACTTGGATGGAAAACTCTATAACCTCAGTTGCCTCTTTGCCAATACTAATTTGACCACCATAGATACACATGATCTACAGTTTGCAGATGACTGCAGTATTACCCACTCTGAACCAGATTTACAAGGCACTCTCGATCTCTTCAATTCTACATGAAACTTGATCTGTCTTGAATGTTGCAGAAATGAAACTCTTATATCAACCCACATCTGGCCAACCAAACGTTCTACCTCCCATTTATGTTGGAAGTAGAGACGCTGGAATATGTTGATCACTTCCCATGACGTTGGCAGCCACCTCTCTCTAAAACCAGCAGATCCAACAACACATCAGCTCAGCCTTCCACAAACTACAGTAGCAAGTGCTTGACAACAATTGTCCGCATAGTCGAAAGATGCCTCCTCCCCTGCCATCAGGTCTTGTTTTCTCAACTTTCAAACGTCAGGGAAGAACAAAGAAAATACTTCAAAGAAGCACTGAAGCTCTTTTAAGTGCGGCAGCACTGACATTAATGACTGGGAGGAGTTTTCCATCAAACCTTCAGAATGGCAACGACTTGTCCACCAAGCTGCATCACTGTTACAGAGTATTGTTATTATACATCTTTAAATCCAGTGCTGTGACATCCTTAGTTATTGTTGCTTCCTATGTATATTCGTATTCAACTGCTGTTGGCTCTTTCTGTTCTGTTACTGTTATTTCAATGTTTAGCAAAGGGCAGCAGGGTAGCATGGTGGTTAGCATCAATGCTTCACAGCTCCAGGGTCCCAGGTTCGATTCCCGGCTGGGTCACTGTCTGTGTGGAGTCTGCACGTCCTCTCCCTGTGTGCGTGGGTTTCCTCCGGGTGCTCCGGTTTCCTCCCACAGTCCAAAGATGTGCGGGTTAGGTGGATTGGCCATGCTAAATTGCCCGTAGTGTCCTAATAAAAGTAAGGTTGTTGGGTTACGGGTGTAGGGTGGATACGTGGGTTTGAGTGGGGTGATCATGGCTCGGCACAACATTGAGGGCCGAAGGGCCTGTTCTGTGCTGTACTGTTCTATGTTCTATGAAGCAACCCCAGCTGTCCAGTGCCACTACCTCATGGGACATCCCATGGCAGCAGGGTAGCATGGTGGTTAGCATAAATGCTTCACAGCTCCAGGGTCCCAGGTTCGATTCCTGGCTGGGTCACTGTCTGTGTGGAGTCTGCACATCCTCCCCCTGTGTGCGTGGGTTTCCTCCGGGTGCTCCGGTTTCCTCCCACAGTCCAAAGATGTGCTGGTTAGGTGGATTGGCCATGCTAAATTGCCCGTAGTGTCCTAATAAAAGTAAGGTTAAGGGGGGGGGGGTTGTTGGGTTACTGGTATAGGGTGGATACGTGGGTTTGTGTAGGGTGATCATGGCTCGGCACAACATTGAGGGCCGAAGGGCCTGTTCTGTGCTGTACTGTTCTATGTTCTATCCCGTGCAACGTACCCAAAGATCTGTTTTTCAAGAATCTGCTCACTCACAAGAAGGAAGGCCCCATGGCAGAAACTCTCAACCTCTGCCTTGAATAGATTGCTACGTTGCAATCTGCAGAAGCACATTCCAGAATCTAGAAATTGCATAAGATCAAAACGAATACATTTACCATCTCCGCAGTGATTTACGTTGAAATCCTCGGGAGCGGGCCATCCAGACCGACCAATTTGTCATTTTCTTTTTAACCTGATAATTTCTCCAGTGATAACAGCCAGATTCCGTGCCCTTATTGGACCCTTAGTTTCCCCCTTATTTCCGATATGTTCTTGATATTGTTCACAATGAAGACATATTTATCTCTGTCGTTTCCTTATTCCCGAGTAACGGTTCTCCCTTCTCTGCCCAGATCCATCAAGAAAAATTAAGGCATTGTGGAAGAAAAGCGTTAAACTTTGCGTTCCTTCGGATTTAAGATATTCGGAAATTGCCTGGGTGTTAACTCCGGGAGTGGTTTAAAGTACTTCTGCCCTACAATAATGAAAAGAAAACCTGTAATGTTTCGGGAAGCAGAGGCTAATATGAAGTTCAGTTTAATTGTTCGGACAAGGGAATTTTGCACAGGGGAAAGTGCTTGATCGATTTTGGCAGAAGGCCAGAGGACCCAGCCTTGCAACATTGGCCTATTTTTCTCCATGGGAAGCAGATTGTATTTAATGCAGTGCCTGAAGTCTAATGTTTGCATGTGTTGTTGCACCATTTGAAAAAAATATATTACCAGCAAACCTCCCATATACATCGGAGAATGTGCTTTGTTTAAGAGGCCAGAATATTATGCCGTAGACTAATGATAATAATCTTTATTGTCACAAGCAGGCTTACATTAACACTGCAATGAAGTTACTGTGAAAAGCCCCTAGTCGCCACATTCCGGTGCCTGTTCAGGTACACGGAGGGAGAATTCAGAATGTCCAAATTACCTAACAGCACGTCTTTCGGGACTTGTGGGAGGAAACTGGCCCACCCGGAGGAAACCCACGCAGACACGGGGAGAACGTGCAGACTCCGCACAGACAGTGACCCAGCCAGGAATCGAACCCGGGTGCCTGGCGCTGTAAATCAACAGTGCTAACCATTGTGCTACCGTGACTAGGGATGCCACAATTAATGCGGAGGTATGGCATAACTACCTAGCTCTGTTTTTAATGGTGCGATTACATTACATACTCTGTTGATGTTTAATTTTGTGTTATCCTAAGACATTTTCACTAATGTAATCACACTAAATGACATTTTGCTGGAAGGGGTGAGCTCATCCTTCTACCTCAGGCCCACAGAGAGAGGCAATCTGTACCTTGATGCAGAGTTTGATACACACATCGGGAAATCTGCTATCTCCTTTGGCAAACGCTCCAAATGGGCATGGAATGACATTAATCCTTGGGACCAAGGTGAGGGTTTAAAAAACTTGCGTTCACAGCATTTTGTTGTTTGGCTGTGAAACATGGATGACTATAATTATCAAGAAAATAAACAGAACAATTTCCATTTTTTAAGAGTACCCAAATTTTTTTTTCCCAATTAAAGGGCTATTTAGCGTGGCCAATCCACCTACCCTGCACATCTTTGGGATGTGGGGGTGAGACCCACGCAGACACGGGGCGAATGTGCAAACTCCACATGGACAGTGACCCGGGGGCGGGATCGAACCTCGGACCTTGGCGTCGTGAGGCAGCAGTGCTAACCATTGCGCCGCCATGCCAACCAACAATTTCCATCTTCGCTGTCTGCAGTGCATTCTGGGTGTATCCCGGCAGGACAATAGTACGAATGTGGCCGTCCTTTCAAAGGCAGAGTTCCCAAGTGTGTTGGTACTAATTAAACACTGGCTTCTTCGGAGTCTCGGGAACGTCCGCAGGATGGAAGACAGTCGCATACCCAAGGACCTCCTGCATGGTGATTTAGCTGAGGCAGGACGGCCAATGTAGCACCCAAGGCTCCACTTCAAGAACGATTGCAAACATAAGAACATAAGAACTAGGAGCAGGAGTAGGCCATCTGGCCCCTCGAGCCTGCTCCGCCATTCAATTAGATCATGGCTGATCTTTTGTGGACTCAGCTCCACTTTCCGGCCCGAACACCATAACCCTTAATCCCTTTATTCTTCAAAAAACTATCTATCTTTACCTTAAAAACATGTAATGAAGGAGCCTCAACTGCTTCACTGGGCAAGGAATTCCATAGATTCACAACCCTTTGGGTGAAGAAGTTCCTCCTAAACTCAGTCCTAAATCTACTTCCCCTTATTTTGAGGCTATGCCCCCTAGTTCTGCTGTCACCCGCCAGTGGAAACAACCTGCCCGCATCTATCCTATCTATTCCCTTCATAATTTTAAATGTTTCTATAAGGTCCCCCCTCATCCTTCTAAATTCCAACGAGTACAGTCCCAGTCTACTCAACCTCTCCTCATAATCCAACCCCTTCAGCTCTGGGATTAACCTAGTGAATCTCCTCTGCACATGACATGGCATGACTGCCCTAAACATCGACCATTGCACCAGGAAGTCACTAGCGGTTGAAAGAGGGAAATGGTGACACCTCCTGTGGTCGGACGTGCACTGCCACAATTGTTATGGGTCAGGGGTTTAGAGAATCCCAAAGGGATCATGGAGTTCACCTGACCCACAACTTTTAATAGATTGTGGTATGGGGAGCACATGGCCCACTCTACTGGTGTGGTACAGCAGAAATGGACGAGTATTTTTAAAAAACAAAACAATGTTTATTCTATGAATTCAAGTTAACCTTTTTAAAACAAACAGTGAATATCTTCGCAACCATTAATTCAAATACACCCCCAAAGAATACAACACTAAGTAATCTGTATGCTGTTCTTTTAACATCCAAAAGACTTAACAAACCTCTAAACAGAAGCACGTCAGAGTTTACATTCAATACTGAAAACATTTATAATTCTGAATTCGCCAAATGATTAAGAGATAGTCTTTGGATGGCAGACTTCAGATACAGCTCACTGAAAAACACAGACACACCCAAGCTTTTTCTCAAACTGAAACTAAAAAGCAGAAGTATAGCTCAGCTCCACCCACACTCTGACATCACTCCAGTAACATGAGCAGCTTCATTTCTTAAAGGTACATTTCTGAAACATTCATTTCTTAAAAGGTACACTCACATGACACAATGAGCAGTGGCTTGGCGGCTGACGCCAATGCCGAAAACAACAACAACCTGTAACAGCCCTTCCTGTTGATGTCCTTCGTTCCCACCTTTTCAATTTTGTCTTTATCGTTTCTGGTCTAGGGATTGTTAAAGTCGAGCAACGGAGCTCAATGTATCAAAATAGTACACTGCGTTACTAGGTTTTGTCCTTTAAGCAGAAGAACACAGACCTAATGGCACCCAAGAGATTAGAGGGAGTCATTTCGATTTGTTGGCTGATGGCCAGTGGATTGGCCAAGGACAGAATTCTGCCCAGCAACCAACAGCGTAAGGTTGCTGTAAGGTAGAGTTCTTATGAAAGAACCAAGGAGAAGCCACTATACCCTGGAGGTCGAAGCAGTTCTCTCTCACTGCTCTGCTCTGCTGCCTACTGTCTGAAGGCAGAAGCCTCTAGACTCTGAAATGAGAAGCTGTATCTCTCACCCTCTCTCGAATGCTGCCTGCTATACCGGAGAGTCGACAGTAAGAACCATCACAAGCTGAAAGAAAAGATAACATCCATCTGAAAGCCTAGACTGAAGAAGAAACTAACTGGAAGACAACCATCTGAAACAAAGACTCTTATCCTTTTACTTTCATCACTATTTTACACCCCTCTTTCCCTCTGTGTTTGTTTGTCTGTGTCTGTGTGCGTATATGTTTAGGGTGGGGTGAGTTAAAGGGGGAGTAGCAATTAGATGCTAGTTAACCAGTTGCATTTGGCACCTATTTAATTATTGTTACTGTTACCAATAAAAAGATGATTGTGTTTAAATTTACAAACCTGGTTACTGTAGTTATTCACTGGATAAAAGAAAATTACTGCGGATGCTGGAATCTGAAGTGAAAGGGAAAATGCTGGAAAATCTCAGCAAGTCTGGCAGCATCTGTAGGGAGAGAAAAGAGCTAACGTTTCGAGTCCAATGACTCTTTGTCAAAGCTGCCTGACAAAGAGTCATCGGACTGGAAAAGTTAGCTCTTTTCTCTCCCTACAGATGCTGCCAAACTTGCTGAAATGTTCCAGCATTTTCCCTTTTGTTACTGTAGTTAGTCAGCAGTCAAAGACCTTGGGTGTCCAAAAATAAAAGCTATGTTCAACTGTGTTGCGACTGCGGATCGAATGGGGCTGGAATTGACACTGGCCCAGGATGTTGTAACAAACCCACAACGACACTCAGCAACTTCTTGGTCGGCACTTTTGGCAGAACCTGCATCTCAAGGATTGATCTTCCGGCCTACAGCAAAGGCGTGCCGTATCGAAGCAACCCCACCTCAAAGGATGTGTTTGCTCTATGTCCACCATCTGTCGTAGATGGAAAGATGCCAGAACTAAATCGCAGAATTGTTTCAACAGAGAAGGAGGCCATTTGGCCCCGTTGTGTCTGTTCCAACTCTCTGAATGAGCAATGGGACGAGTGCCCCTTGTAACTTCTTCTCTCGCTCTACACATTCGGGTGGCGCAGTGGTGCAGTGTTTAGCACTGCTGCCTCACGGCTCCGAGGTCCCAGGTTTGATCCCAGCCCCAGGTCACTGTCCTTGTGGAGTTTCCACATTCTCCCCTTGTCTGTGTGGGTCTCACCCCCACAACCCAAGTGACCGGCTCTATGCAGGTTAGATAAGCCCTTTATCTGAATCCTCACGTGTGTCGGCTGGAAGTCTTCAGGGGGGGCCACATTAGATTTGTCTCGGCATGCCCCCTCCTAGCTCTCCTAAGCACTTTTTTTTAGCTCATTCCTTGCTACCTTGTAACCCTCAAGCGACCCAACTGAACCTTGTTTTCTCATCCTTACATACTCTTCCTTTTTCCTCTTGACAAGACATTCAACCTCTTTTGTGAACCATGGTTCCCTCACACGGCCATTTCCTCCCTGCCTGACAGGGACATACCTATCAAGGACACACAGTATTTGTTTCTTGAACAAGCTCCACTTTTCATTTGTGCCTTTCCCTGACAGTTTCTGTTCCCATCTTATGCTCCCTAATTCTTGCCTAATCGCATCATAATTACCCCTCCCCCAATTATGAACCTTGCCCTGCCGTATGGCCCTATCCCTCTTCATTGCTATAGTGAAAGACACCGAATTGTGGTCACTATCTCCAAAGTGCTCTCCCACAAATAAATCTAACACTTGGCCTTGTTCATTACCCAGTACCAAATCTAATGTGGCCCCCCCTCTTGTCGGCCTATCCACATATTGTGTTAGGAAACCCTCCTGCACACACTGTACAAAAACTGCCCCATCCGAACTGTTCGACTTATAGAGGTTCCAATCAATATTTGGAAAGTTAAAGTCACCCATGACAACTACCCTGAGACCTCCACACCTATCGATAATCTGTTTTGCAATTTCTTCCTCCACATCTCTATTACTATTTGGGGGCCTATAGAAAACTCCTAACAATGTGACCATTCCTTTCCTATTTCTAACTTCAGCCCATATTACCTCAGTAGGCAGATCCCCTTCGAACTGCCTTTCTGCAGCTGTTAAACTATCCTTGATTAACAATGCTACTCCTCCACCTCTTTTACCACCTTTCCTACTCTTACTGAAACATCTATACCCCGGAACTTCCAACAACCATTCCTGTCCCTGTTCTAACCATGTCTCCGTAATGGCCACATTGTAGTCCCAAGTACCAATCCACGCTCCAAGTTCACCTACCTTATTCCGGATGCTCCTTGCATTGAAGTAGACACACTTCAACCCACCTTTCTGTCTGCCGGTACACTCCTGCGACCTTGATACCCTCCTCAGTACCTCACTACTCTCAACACTGGCTTCTGGACTACAGCTCGTTTTCCCATCCCCGTGACAAATTAGTTTAAACCCTCCCGAAGAGCCACAGCAAATTTCCCTCCCAGGATATTGGTGCCCCTCTGGTTCAGGTGCAAACCGTCCTATCTGTACAAGTCCCACCTTCCCCAGAATGTGCTCCAATTATCCACGGACTTGAAACCCTCCCTCCTACACCATCCCTGCAGCCACGTGTTTATCTGCACTCTCTTCCTATTCCTCACCTCACTAGCACATGGCACCGGCAACAAACCAGAGATGACAACATGGTTTGTCCTGGCTCTCAGCTTCCACCCTAGCTCCCTAAATTCCTGTTTTAAATCCCCATCCCTTCTCTTACCTATGTCGTTGGTACCGATGTGTACCACGACTTGTGAGTGTTCCCCCTCCTCCTTCAGGATTCTGAAAACACGGTCCAAGACGTCACAGACCCTGGCACCCGGGAGGCAACATATCATCCATGAGTCTCTTTCACTGCCACAGAACCGTCTATCAGTCCCTCTAACTATCGAGTCCCCAATAACTATTGCTCCCCTGCTCTCCCTCCTTCCCTTCTGAGCCACAGGGACGGACTCAGTGCTGAAGATCCGTTCACCGTGGCTTACCCCTGGTAGGTCATCCCCCTCAACAGTATACAAAACGGTATACTTGTTACTGAGGGGAACGACCACAGAGGATCCCTGCACTGACTGCTTCCTCCCAGCCCCTCTCACTGTCACCCATCTATCTTGATTCTTCGGAGTAACTACATCCCTGAAGCTTCTATCTATGACCACCTCTGTCTCCCGAATTATCCGAAGTTCATCCAGCTCCAACTCCAGTTCCCTAACGCTGTTTCTGAGGAGCTGGAGATGGGAGCACTTACCACAGGTGAAATCAGCAGCGACACTGACGGCGTCCCTCACCTCAAACATTCTGCAGGAGAAACATTGCACTGCCTTCCCTGCCATCCCCTCTAGATTAAAAAAAAGAAAAAGAAAGAAAGAGCTTACCTGTTATTCACTCTACCCCTTAGGTTAGAGGAGCTGAAGGGTGGGGGACACTACAAGTATAGTGTCTGGGGTTTAGGAACTGCCCAACTTAAATACAGGTAAAAATAAAACACTTAACCAGCAACCACTGCACCCCACATGAGAACAGCAATCAGCTGTTATGGGCCTGCGCAAACAATTAAAAACTTTACTACTTACCCAGCAGATCTATTAATTCGCCTAGTATTTACTTATTTGTAAGGTTTTAAATTTATACTATTTTTATTCTGAAATAGAAATTTGGGTAAAACCAATATCATTTGATCAATAGGGTGGGAGCTTTTCTCCAATCTGATGAAAAAGTTTGTTCAACACTGAGTATAAGACAATCTGTACCATCTCCGTGAGAGACGCTCCACACATTGTGAAGAGAATTACAGTCACTTCTGACCTGTCGCCTCTGACTTACTCCCCATTATTCACCATGCTGTGTAGGCAAAAGCAACGATAAAGTTATCCTATTCTCCCACCTCGGCACATTAACCTGCCGCATAACGTTAATTCCAGAACCCTTCCGTAAACACTGCAGTGAGTTCTCCGTGTCTTATCCCTCCTAATCCTCTTCAACCTCTCTGCAGCCACCCACGGGACTTCCCAAACTATCCTCCAATACCTGTCTCTGCTCCCCAGCTCAATGCAAATACCCTTGTGTGATTCTAAACCTATCCAATCGTGGCTGGAACTACAGTTTCTACTGATGACTTCTTCACAATCACACTCCTCTGGTATTCCCTAAGGATCTATCCATGGCTGTCTCCGCTTCAGGCTGCCCCTTGATGGCTCCAGTCACACATTTAAAATTCTTATCCTTGCGTTTAAATCCCTCAGGGCCTTGCCTCGCCCTACCTCTGTAGGTTATAGTGACACTATAATTCTCAGTGAAAGTGGGAATGATTGAGTAATTTCCCAGCCGGTCACGCCTGTGACGGCTGTAAGCAGTTGGGATCAATTTTGTGCATTTGCCACAGAACCCCTACAGTGCAGAAAGAGGCCATTTGGCCCGTCGAGTCTGCACTTACCCTCCCAAAGAGCACCCTATCTAGGCCCACTCCCCCACCTATCCCTGTAACCCCACATCTTTGGACACGAAGGGCGGCGTGCGGTACAGTGGTTAGCACTGGGACTGCAGCGCTGAGGTCCCAGGTTCGAATCCCAGCCCTGGGTCACTGTCCCTGTGGAGTTTGCACATTCTCCCCATGTTGGGTGGGTTTCACCCCCACAACCCAAAGATGTGCAGGCTAGGTGGATTGGCCACGCTAAATTGCCCCTTCATTGGGAAAAAAAAATTGGGTACTCTCAATTTATTTTTTTTTAAATCTTTGGACACGAAGGGGCGATTTAGCCTGGCCAGTCCATCTCACCTGCATATCTTTGGACTGTCCACTGACTGCAATGTTGCTGAAGAAATCACCCAGCTTTTCATTGGGAGAAAGGGCTGCTGTTTCATTCATTAGGATTGTTAAACAGACAGCTGCAAATCCCGCCCCAGCCCCAGCTCCTTGGCTGGGAAGAGGGTCTCTGGTCTCTGCAACATCCTCCAATACCACAAATCCATGTGTCCCTCGAACCCTAAATACGAACCCCCTGTGCAATTACTCCTGAACCCCCCCCCCCCCCAGCCCCCCCTGCAATTACTCCTGACACTACCCCCCCACCCTGCAATTACTCCTGACACCACCCCCCCCCCCCCCCCCCCCCCCCCCCAACCTTCTCCATGCTGAATTAATTCAATTTGATATTCCCTCCAACTGGCCTCACACACCTTCAGGGGAGCGGCGGTGCAGCAAGAACAGTAAGTGTAGAGGCACTGCAGGCGTGTTTTATATAATCAGATTTCAAATCTTCATTCACGTTTCAGTAAAACCGGAATCCTCTCTTTGGATTACAGGGGATTTGGAATGTGGGACTTCTTACTGCAGCTGTGCAGGGCCTTTGGTGAGACCACATCTGGAGTACCAGGTACAGTTTTACCCCTATTGTTTTAGGAAGTAAATATCTGTCTTTGGGGGAGTGTACTGTGAGCAGTTTTGGGCCCCGTATCTAAGGAAGGGTGTGCTGGCCTTGGAAAGGGTCCGGGGAAGTTCACACGAATTATCCCTGGAATGAACAGCTTGTCATATGAGGAGCTGTTGAGGACTCTGGGTCTGTACTCGTTGGAGTTTAGAAGGATGAGGAGGGATTTTTTTGAAACTTACAGGATACTGCGAGGCCTGGATAGAGTGGACGTGGAGAGGATGTTTCCACAGGGGCTGGTTTAGCTCACTGGGTTAAATCGCTGGCTTTTAAAGTAGACCAAGCAGGCCAGCAGCACATTTCAATTCCCGTACCAGCCTCCCCGGACAGGCGCCGGAATGTGGCGACTAGGGGAATTTCACAGTAACTTAATTGAAGCCTACTCGTGACAATAAGCGATTTTCATTTTTTTTTCATTTCACTTGTAGGAAAAACTAGAACCAGAGGACACCATCTCAGACTGAAGGGACGATCCTTTAAAACAGAGACAAGGAGGAATTTCTTCAGCCAGAGGGTGGTGAATCTGTGGGGATCAGGGGTTATGAGGAGAAGGCAAGAGAATGGGGATGAGAAAAACATCAGCCATGATTGAATGGCGGAGCAGACTCGATGGGCCGAGTGGCCTAATTCTGCTCCTATATCTTATGGTCTTATGGAACATTCATGAGATTGGTTCCTGGAGGAGGAAATGATCCAACAAAGAGAGATTGAGTGGACGGGGCCAGTAATCCTTGGAGTTTAGAAGAATGGCAGGTGATCCAATTGAAACATGTACATTCTGAAGGGATTTGACAGGTTGGATGCGGGGAGATGTCTAAGCCTCGGGGTCTCAGTTGCAGAATAAGCAGTCAGCCATTTTGGACTGAAATGAAGAGAACCTCTCTCAATCAGAGGCTGGGGAAGCTTTGGAATTTTCCAACCCAGAGAGGCTCAGTTGTTGGTTTTATCCATGAAAGAGATCAATGGATTTTTGGAAGTGAAGCCAGGACGATGGGAACATTTCACAAAACCATTCTGATGCTTCCCAATTACCGTGCGTTTTTCCATGTGCGCAGCTACAACCTGGCCACTAGTTACCTGTTCTCTGCCTCCCTCCCTTCTTGAATAGAGGGGGTAAAGTTAGTACTTTCCAGGGCAGCATGGCGGCGCAGTGGTTAGCACTGCCGCCTCACACTCAGGGTCGCGACCCACGGGTGGGTCGGGGGCTGGTTTCGGGAGGGTCACAGCACTCTGTCGCGACGTTCCCGATCGCGGGAGGGACGCCCATCTGCCGCGACCGGCTTTTAAAAATGCCGGCAGGGTCGGACATTTGAGATTGCCGGCCATCCCGCGCCTGCGTGCCAGACCGAGCCGTGCGCAGGCCTGGAGCCCAGTGGGGTGGACCACCTCCTCCATACGTCAGCACGCTGTCCGGGGCCAGTTTATTTCGGCAAATGAAGGAGTCCTCCCACCAGAGGCGGCAGCAGAGAGCAGGTCACGCTGATGTCACATGTTCTGGGCGCGAGAGAGATTCCTGCATTTTGCAGCTGGTAGCAGTGAGCTCCAGGGCCTCTGGTGAACAACCCATGATGAAGAAGCTGAGAACAGGAACAAAGCAACATAAAGATGATTGCTTGAGGTGTGGGTTTCTTAATTGTGCCACTGCAAATCAGGATTCAAAGTTCATGGGCTGGATTCTCCGTTATTGGGACTATGTCCCCACGCCATCGTCACAAGTGTGGAGTTTTACGCCAGGAAAACTGGCGTGAAAGGGCCACGAATTCCTAGCCCTGCAGGGGGCTAGCAGAGACCCAGCGTGGATCTAGCACCTTTTGCTGCAGATGCGGGTCCCCGCACTTCTGGGTCAGAGGCCGCGCATGTGCATCGCGGCGGCCTCCAGCGGCCTCGCCGTGCTCCATGGCGGACTCGGACCGTGGAGCTGGATCCGAAAAAATAAGCCTCCCAATCGGCCGCGCACCCGACCCTCAACGCCCGCACAAACATTTCCTGGCCGCCTATAAGACCCCCCCCCCCCCCCCCCCCCCCCCCACGGTCTCCGATCGGCCCGCCCCCGACCAGAGCAGCCACGGACTGAGTCAGCAGCCGCCAGGCACGTATCTTGACCGGCTGGAGCACATTACTACCACGCCGCCGGGACTTTGGCCGGCCGGGGCAGGTGAATGGCTGAGCGGGCCTCTGGCAATGGCCCCAGGAAGGTCCTGGGTGGCGCGGTGCACTTCCCGAGCATGCCGCTTTTCGGGGCCCGCAGAATGGGGGAACCAGCGCTGGTCACCATTCCTTGCGGGAAAATGGATTCTCTGCCTCTGTGCCGGCCGCGATTTTGGCGTCGGGGTGCGGAGAATCCAGCCCCGTGTGTGTGTGTAAGATGCAGGAAAGCACTGACAAATGAAAGTTTAAAACGCTCAAAACTTCAAAGACATTTGATAACTAAGCATGACGAGTTTGAGGACAAACCTATTTTTTTCAATGAAGGCAGTGAGATCTTAAATCTTCAGCCGGAAGTCATTATTAGAAATATAACATTGAATAAAAAAGCAAGTGAGATCGTGAGGACCAAGCAGGCTCACCTGTCACATTAATGGTAAGCACAAATGGTGGGTCGCAAAGGTCGGCCGGCGTGGGTCGCAAAGGTCGGCCGGCGTGGGTCGCAAAGGTCGGCCGGCGTGGGTCGCAAAGGTCGGCCGGCGTGGGTCGCAAAGGTCGGCCGGCGTGGGTCGCAAAGGTCGGCCGGCGTGGGTCGCAAAGGTCGGCCGGCGTGGGTCGCAAAGGTCGGCCGGCGTGGGTCGCAAAGGTCGGCCGGCGTGGGTCGCAAAGGTCGGCCGGCGTGGGTCGCAAAGGTCGGCCGGCGTGGGTCCCGAAGGATGGCCAGTTGGCAAAAATGGGTCCAGAGCAAAAAGGTTTGAAAAATACTGCTCCAGAGGACCAACACTCACTTTATCTTTTCATTTCCTGTTTAAATGCCTCCAGAAGCTCTTGCTATTTGTTTTTACATTCCTGGTTAGCTTCCTTTCATTCTGTAATTTGTTTCTCCTGATTAACCTTTCAGTGCTCCTCTGCCACTCTGTACATTCTGACCAATCATCTGACCTGCCACTCACTTTTGCGCAGTTATGCGTTTTTCCTTAAATTTGATGCTTTTCTTAACTTCTTTAGTTGACCACAGATGGTGGCCCCTCCCTTTAAAATTTTTGTTTACACCGGGAATATACTTATTCTGAGTATTCTGAAGTATCCCTTAAATGCTACTCCATTGATCTATCCCCTCGCTGAAAAGCCCTGTTCACTTCAGCTAGTTCAGCTTTCATGCCCACGTAGTGGCCCTTCTTTCAGTTTAAAATACTAGTCTTAGACCCACTCGTCTCCCTTTCAATCTGGATGCAAAATTCAATCATATTGTGGTCGCTGCTACCTCGGGGTACCTTTATTCTGAGGGCATTAGTTAATCCTGTCACATTGCACAACACAAAGTGTAAAATAACTGACTCTCTGGTCCGCTATTGTGAGGTCATGAACAGGTTGCAAACAGGAACAAAGCATCAATGTCTTTGTGGCCAGCATCTGGTAACGTGTGGGATATTATTGTGTTTACCCCTGTACTTAATGTCTGTGTAAAAAAGATATCCATATCCGTACCAATCATTCATTTGGTTTTTTGCGGTTTTGATTTGCTGTTATGTAAAGAAGGCACAGTTAGAATGATATAATTTACAGTGCAGTAGGAGACCATTTGGCCCATCGAGTCTGCACCGGCCCTTACAAAGGGCACCTTGCTGAAGCCAACGTATCTACCCGATCCCCGTAACCTCCACTTAACATTTTTTGGACACTAAGTGCAATTTAGCACGGTCAATCCACCTAACCCGCATATCTTTGGACTGTGGGAGGAAACCGGAGCACCCGGAGGAGACCCACGCAGACACGGGGAGAACGTGCAGACTCCGCGCAGACAGTGACCCGGCCGGGAATCGAACCTGGGACCCTGGAGCTGTGAAGCAACTGTGCTAACCACTATGCTACCGCGTATATTTGCACACAGGCCTCTGAATACATTGGTGTGATTAACAGGTCATATGTACAGAGATACTGAGCCACGGAACCACCCACACAAGTTATTCCTCGATTTATGAAACCAAATGGAAAAGCACACTTTAAAAAAAAATAAACTTCAGCAGCCAGTGTTTGTGATGACATTTTCCCTCTCCAAACAAAAATGCTCTTTGATTTTTCAACAAAATTCTTGTTTTCCTTTTAGTTCCATTGAATGGGAGTGGGCACCACGCCCTGTGGCTGAGCGTGTGATGTGCTGCATAAAAAAAGCTCTCACAGGGAAAAAAAGGACAACTTGAGATCAGAATCCAGGATTAGACACGATGGGAATTAATTTCTGCTGGAGGCTTCCTGTATAGATGGCAGAGGGGCCACACAAATCCCCAATATGGGCATTGGAACACAAATAGCTGGGACAGTCAGATCACGTTTCTCACTCCACCATTTTAATGGAGCAGTTCAAGGCAGAGAGAACCCAGACGCCTGCATATTAAATGTACTTGTTATGATGTGACAGTTCAAAGGGGTTCAAATCCCACCCCCGCAGTGTTTAAATTCAACCATTAAATCTGTAATTAAAACGCTTGTCTCAGTAATGGTGACCATGTTGAGTGTTGTCAAAACTCACCTGGTCCACTAACGTCCTTACCTGGTCTGGTCTACATGTGACTCCACAGGTCGACTCTTAACTGCTCTCTGCAATAACCTCGCAAGCCACTCAAGTCAAGGGCAACAGTTGCTGGCGTTGCCAGCGACGACAACCACGTCTCATGGAAGAATGCACCCATTAAGTTCCCCAAATGTCCTTCAAGTATGGGCCAGCACGGTAAATGGACGGACTCTAATCACTGGGTAGGAGTCATGGCCGGGATTCTCCCCTACCCGGCGGGTGGGGGGACCTGGCATTGTGGAGTGGCGTGAACCACTCCGGCGTCGGGCCTCCCCAAAGGTGCGGAATTCTCCAGCACCTTTAGGGGCTAGGCCCACGCCGGGGTGGTTTCCCACACCACCGGCCGGCTCGAACGGCCTTTGGCGCCCCGCCAGCCGGGGCCAAAAGGCCTTCGCCGGCCGGCGGAAGTCCGCGCATGCGCCGGAGCATCAACGGCTGCTGACATGCTACCGGCGCATGCGCAGGGGCGGGGGTCTCTTCCACCCCCGCCATGGTGAAGGTCATGGCGGGGGCGGAAGAAAAAAAAGTGCCCACAAGGCACAGGCCCGCCCGCCGATTGGTGGGCCATGATCGCGGGCCAGGCCACCGGGGTCAGATCGCCCCGCGCCTCCCCCTCCCAGGACCCCGGAGCCTTTGAGTGGGAGAGAAGGTAGGTTAGTCTCATGGAGTTTGCTTGATCACCAATGACCCCTCCACTACCAACACCCACTCCATTTTGACCCCTCTCCGCAGTTTTCTCGCCCCACCCCAGTCAGTGAACTTCTTTCTCAGTTAGACTGAGACCTTTTGTTCTGCTGCTTCCCCCTTCCTTTGCTCAGAACCTACATCCTTCAGCCAATTCTCTCCTCTTTCCCCCCCCAGTGCTCCCTCTAGCTCATCTTTGTGCCCATGAGATTTATCCCCGAATCCCATAATCGCATTCACGCCAAACAGCTGCGCACTCATCTTGCCCCCTTGGCTCCCCTGTGGCTGACTGGTTCTCTGACATTACCCTGATACACTCCTTTTAGCAAGCCGCTGCTATCTGCCCTGCCCAGGCACCCCGCCCCCCCTCCCCTCCCCCAACAAAATAACCCGTGACCCCTCTGTCCTTCCAGCTCCAACCTCCCTTTTTTCTTCAAAGTATAAACTGTTCCACTAAAAGTTACTGAGCATTGAAGATGGGTTTTGTTTCAATATAAAGCATAACACTGTATTGTACAGCTGCAACGTGAGTCATACAAATATAATTACAGGCAGATGTCTGACTGCACAATCTCCTGGTATGTGCCATAACTTCTCAACTTGCACTAACATGTGTACAAAAAAGTTGACACAGACCTCACACATTTTGACCTTATTGATACAATCCGGTTTCTCTAGTGCTGTTTTCTCCAGTTACCGATGTAAGTGGCCCAATGCTTTGCGCCGTTTGTGGGTGTACGTTGTCAGAATAACTCACACGTGCCACCTGCAATATTGTCCCAGAAAGAGCAGGTGGACTTTGCCGACTATCTCAAACTTAGAATTTCAGCGGGGCACGTAATAATCTTATCTATAATTGCTGATCCTCCACCCTCTGATGGTGTGAATAGGGTAATGTTTCTGTCATGAGCTGTCCCTGTAAATGAAAATCGCTTATCGTCACGAGTAGGCTTCAATGAAGTTACGGTGAAAAGCCCCTAGTTGCCACATTCCGGCACCTGTTCGGGGAGGCTGTTACGGGAATTGAACCATGCTGCTTGCCTTGGTCTGCTTTCAAAGCCAGCGATTAGCCCTGTGAGCTAAACAGCCCCTTGCATGGCTGGAAGTTCATGCTGTCAACAGTTGAAGTTCTGTGTCCAAATCTGCAGTGGGAACTGAGTTACAGAAGTGAATGGATTTGTTTTACATTGGCAGAGAGCAGAGTTTTCATCACCTTAGTCCACATGTTGTGTAAATCCAGTTCTACATGTGTAAAGTAGGTGCTCCCAATCTATCAATTTGTCACTCCTTGTTCATGCTCTAGTCTCTCCTGAATGTGTTAGCTAGAAAGCTTAAAAAGGCACACATGCGTAGTTCCCCTTAATGTTTAAGCCATTGTTGAGTCTGCTGGTTATCAGAGTGCCTTCTTCTTAGGCAGCCCACTGTGATTGAGGATGACCACCTTCCACTCCAATTTAATGGGTTCTGAGCTGGCTGATAAATCCAATGTAATCTGCAGGCTCTGCCACACGCGAGGCATGTTGAAGGGTGGGGTGTGTAATGATATGTACATAGGCACGTTAGTGAAGGGTTAATTATTACATCTCTGTGTAATTCAAACACTAGAGGGCACCACCACTTCGCTGTATATAAATCAGACCTCAGGGAATGCTGGGTAGTTAGTGAAGGAAAATGTCTGCGAACAGCACTAGGAGTAGCTTAGATTAGAGAGAGTTAACACGAGGTTATTATTAGTGACTATTTAGATTATTGATTACTGCTAGACAGATTCAATATTACTTTATTATTAACTATAGCTCAGTAGCGTGTGCAAACTTCTTTTAATTAATCGTTACACAATAAATTAGTTTTGTTTCAATCTAATAATTGGTGGATTCTTTGCCATCAACTCAACTGACCATTCTGGAAGAAAAGACAAAGAATACGACATATTACCACCAACGGTAATGTAACAGCGGGGATGGGTCGTTTGGAGGTTTGTGCTCTCACATCAAAGCCTCAACTTCACCTCTACACCTTCCCGATGAAGTGTCTCAATGTGATCGGTGCCTTCTCGAAGGGGCTTCTCCAGATTGATTGGTCACAAGCCAGGTCTCCCAGGAGTCAGTGGGGATTTTTGACTTCTGCAGGGATACTTTGAGGACGTCCCTAAAGCACTTCCATCATCCACCTGGGAATCTCCTGCCCAGATCAAGTTGCGAATAGAGTAATTGCCTTGAGAGTCCTGTGTCAGGCATTTGAGCGACACGTCCTACCCAGCGGAGCTGGATTGGAAAGGTCAGTGCCTCGAAGCAGGACAAATTAGCTCATAGAACATTACAGCGCAGTACAACCCCTTCGGCCCTCGATGTTGCGCCGTCCTGTGAAACCCCTCTAAAGTCCCTCTACACTATTCCCTTATCGTCCATATGCCTATCCAATGAACATTTGAATGCGTTTAGTGTTGGCGAGTCCACTACTGTTGCAGGCAGGGCATTCCATGCCCTTACTACTCTCTGAGTAAAGAACCTACCTCTGACATCTGTCCTATATCTATCTCCCCTCAATTTAAAGCTATGTCTCCTCGTGCTGGACATCACCATCTGAGGAAAAAGGCTCTCAATGTCCACCCTATCTAATCGTCTGATCATCTTGTATGCCTCAATTAAGTCACCTCTTAACCTTCTTCTCTCTAATGAAAACAACCTCAAGTCCTTCAGCCTTTCCTCATGTGATCTTCCCTCCATACCAGGGAACATCCTTGTAAATCTCCTCTGTACCCTTTCCAATGGTTCCACATCCTTCCTATAATGTGGCGACCAGACTGCACGCAATACCCCAAATGCGGTCACACCAGAGTTTTGTACAACTGCAACATGACCTCATGGCTCCGAAACTCAATTCCTCTACCAATAAAAGCTAACACACCATACCCCTTCTTAACAACCCTCTCAACCTGGGTGGCAACTTTCAGGGATCTATGGACATGGACACCGAGATCTCTCTGCTCATCCACACTACCAAGAATCTTACCATTAGCCCAGTACTCTGTCTTCCTGTTACTCCTTCCAGAATGAATCACCTCACACTTTTCTGCATTAAACTCCATTTGCCACCTGTCAGCCCAGCTCTGCAGCTTATTTATGTCCCTCTGTAACCTGCAACATCCTTCTGCACTTTCCACAACTCCACCGTCTTTAGTGTCATCTGCAAATTTACTCACCCATCCTTCTACGCCCTTTTCCAGGTCATTTATAAAAATGACAACCAGCAGTGGCCCCAAAACAGATCCTTGTGGTACACCACTAGTAACTGGATACCAGTCAGAACATTTCCCATCAACCACCACCCTTTGTCTTCTATCAGCTAGTCAATTTCTGATCCAAACTGCTAAATCACCCTGAATCCCATGCCTCCGAATTTTCTGCAATAGCCTACCATGGGGAACCTTATCAAATGCTTTACTGAAATCCATATACACCACATCAACTGCTTTACCCTCATCCACCTGTTTGGTCATCTTCTCAAAGAACTCAATGAGGTTTGTGAGGCATGACCTACCCTTCATAAAACCATGTGGACTAGCTCTAATCAAATTATTCCTTTCCAGATGATTATGCATCCTATCTCTTATAAACCTTTCCAAGACTTTTCCCACTGGTCTATAGTTACCGGGGTTATCTCTACTCCCCTTCTTGAACAAGGGTACAACATTTGCTATCCTCCAGTCTTCTGGCACTATTCCTGTAGACAAAGATGACTTAAAGATCAAAGCCAAAGGCTCAGCAATCTCCTCCCTTGCTTCCCAGAGAATCCTAGGATAAATCCCATCCGGCCCAGGGGATTTATCTATTTTCACACTTTCCAGAATCGCTAACACCTCCTCCTTATGAACCTCAAGCCCTTCTAGTCTAGTAGCCTGTATCTCAGTATTCTCCTCGACAACTGTGTCTTTTTCCTGTGTGAATACAGACGAAAAAGCTCGGGAGAAGATGAGGCTATTGGAGCACCTTCCGTCCACCGAATCTGGAGGATCTTGAGAAGGCATCGCTGGTAATACCTCTCCAATGCTTTGAGGAGTGCAACTGTCTAAAAGCTCCAGTCAGCAACACTTCAATTTTAGCTCCAACACAAGACTGGTGAGCCAATCCAATATGAAATGTTCTCCTGAAATATTATTGCGAAGGTACCCTTGAGTAGGGAACCTCTATCCACAGTCAAAACCATTGTCTTTCTGAAATTGAGTTTTATTGGAGCCCAAAGCCATAAAATAAACTAATTTAATATTTTGCCTGCTTCCTCTAATTGCATTTAATGGAGCAGGCGAAATAAAGATAAAATTACAAAGTGCCTAGTTTGAAGGCTAAGGCCATAAGACATAGGAGCAGAAGAAGGCCATTCAGCCCATCGAGTCTGCTCCACCATCAAATGAGAATGCGATTGATCTGATAATCCCCAATTCTACTTTCCCGCCTTATCCCCATAACCCTTGATTCACTTGCTGATTAGAAATCTGTCTCTCTCAGTTTTGAATGTACTTAATGACCCAGCCTCTCCATCTCTCTGTGGTAAAGAATTCCACGGATTCATTGCCCTCTGAGAGAAGAAATTACTCCTCATCTCTGTCTGATATGGACGACGCCTTCTTCTGAGATTATGCCCTCCAGTCCTGGACGGGAAATTGAGAAAAAAAATAAAATTTAAACAAAAAGAAAATTCCTGTGGCTCTTTGAAAACCACGTCAGAGAGGGTCAACTTCGAAAGTGCAAGGAATGTGTCCATGCGAATTGTGATAGAGAGCCATCTGTGATCCATTGAAGGTCACCGTATGTCCGAAAGCCTCATGGAAGGGGTCCACGCCACCCTACTTATAAAACAGAAAGAGTTACAACATTCAAAAGGAAAAGAAGACTCTTGCATTTCTATAGCACTTAGCATGACCACCGGATGTCTCAAAGTGCTCTACAGCCAATGAAAACTTTTGAAGCGTAGTCACTGTCGTAATGCAGGAAACGCAGCAGCCAATTTGTGCGTTGCAAAATCCAAGGGTTTGTAGCCCTTTGAGTGAAGAGATAAATCCCTTGCTCCCCATCTCAGCCCTAGATTGGAAAATTAATGCAGGAATATGAGAGAGGAACGGTGGGGGGGGGGGGGGACTCACTGGATTGCCTTGTGAATGAGCCATGCACACTCAACACGTTGAGCGGCCTCCTCCTGCCTGTACCGCCCTCCGATTCTGTGAAGCCGAGATTTAATTTTTAAAACCGCAAACAAGTCAGAGGGGATGGAAACGAGAAGACAGTGCTGTTCTTGTTTTGCCTTCTAAAAGCAGGTTTTGATGTCTGCTGGGAAGTGCCTCAGATTAAAAGAAGCTCCGAGCTCTCATTTTGCATGAATGTTACTTTTGTTTATTTTGAATTATATTACGCACACATGACTGGGAGCAGCAAAAAGGCGTGAAAGAGGGGACGCGTCTTTTCTTCTCTATCCTTCAAAGCATTTTTTTCAGCGAAATGCTGGGATGCCTCCAGAGCCTCCTGGTGGGTGTAGCCATCGGCAGCTGTGTCTGAAAATCAGCCTCGCTTCCCCCATCTCTCCGGCCTTGGGAGTCTGACACACAGCACTCTCACGCCTTCCTTTGTCTTTATATCATGGGACGTGTTACTGCCTGTCAGATCACACCCGGACCCATTTTAGAATTACAGCTACAGCCCAGGTGATGAAGTATTTACAACCAAACAGCATTCCCTTTCTCAGCTTTGTGGCTATTTTTAAAAAATCCGCATCTCGGGGTGACCTGTACGACTTCCTGCGGCTGGAAAAGATAAAGTATGAGTTAGGGGGCTCAGCCAGGGGGTGGGGGGGTTTGAGGCAAGGTGGGGGATGTTTGTGACTGTGTTTGAGGAGTTGTTCATCGTGGGGGGCGGGAATGGTGAAAAGGGGGGGGGGGGAATGTATAGACTGTATAGTTGATTGTTGGGAAGTAAATTTCCCAGGGTGTTTATGTGCTGTAACGTTTTTGATACATGTTTGTAATAAAATACATTTTTTTTTAAACGCATCTCAGGAGAAATTATGGACATGTATGCATCTGCTTATCCCCAGTCCTGTGTCCTGTTCCAGTGGATGATATTTAACTCTGTTCCTTTTGTACCCTGTTTACAAGGTGGCTACTCCTTTACCCCAGCGAGTTTCCATATATCATGCAAATTACTATCAGCGCTGCAGATAGGAACAGGCCTGACATTCTCTTCAACAACAACAACTTCGATTTCAATAGCACCTTTTAACATAATGGAACGTGCCAACATGCTTCGCTGGAGTGTTATATCAGGCAAAGTGTGACACCCAGTCATACAAAGGGATGTTAGGTCAAAGAGGTAGGGTTTAAGAAGTGTCTTCAAAGAGGCAATTGAGGCAGAGCGGGGGGGAGGTTTAGGGAGGGGATTCCAGGACTTGGGACCCAGGCGAGTGCAGGCCACCAGCGTTGGGTGATTAAAATCAGGAATGTGCAAGAGGCCAGAATGAGAGGAGCGCAGAGACGTTGTGGAGTTCGAGGAGATTACGGAGATCCAGAGTAGTGAGGCCGTGGAGGGATTTGAAAACACAGATGAGAATTTTCAAATCAACGTGTTGTTACGATACAAATTTTCCGCAAATAGCACATACATTTCCTCGGTGCTATTCTTAAAAACTTAAAGGTAAAACCATCAAGGTGGGATCCCCAACTGCATCAAATATAAACCAGATAAGACAATTGGCAAAAGAAGCAGAGATGAGACGAGGAAATAATTATTTACACAATGATGTGGAACGTGCTGCTTGCTGGAAGTAAATTCAATAATAACTTTAAAAAGGGAATTAGATAAATATCTTAAAAGGAGAAAAATTGCAGAGCTATGGGGGAAAGGCAAAGCTCTTTCAAAGAGTTGGCACAGCTATGATGGGATGGATCACCATTGGAAAAACATCAGCTATGAATGAATTTTGGAAGATGGTGGGGGTGGGCTCACTGTTAGACTGACACTAATGATGGGGGGAGGAAGGGGAGGGTGGGTTCACAGTTTGTGAGATCCCTATGTATATTTTAATTCTGCTGTTTGAATCTTCCTGTGTAAGTGTTGACATTATGAAATTGCTTCGCTGTTGCGATCCTGGTTCCTGTGTATGCGCTCCCTCACAAAACCCGACTCCTATCGACAAGCCTGTGCTTCTGCACGAATGTGGATGGGACATTCCTGGCCATGGAGGTAGGTTTGGATTGTCCATCAGTGAGTCACAAGCCTACAATGGGCGACCGAAAAACATACGCGTGGAAGGTACACCCCATCCACACCGATTGGGGTCACCAACTTTCCAGGATTGGCCTGGCGTCTCCAGGAATTGAAGATTCATTCCCAGGGTCCTGCTGTGTGAAACCCTGGCAAAGAAAACCGTGGGACATTTTTAAAAGATAGTTTTCTTTGCTCATTTTCTTTCAACATAGAAGCATAGAACTCCTACAGTGCAGAAGGAGGCCATTCAGCCCATCAGGTCTGCACCGACCCTCTGGAAGAGCGCTCTGTCTTGGCCCACTCCCCCACCCTAGCCCCATAACCCCAACTAAGCCACGCATCCCAGGACACGGAAGGGCAATTGACCATGGCCAATCCGCCTAACCCGCACATCTTTGGACTGTGGGAGGAAACCGGAGCACCCGGAGGAAACCCACCCAGACACGGGGAGAAAGTGCAAACACCACACAGAGAATTGCCCAAGGCTGGAATTGAACCCGGGTCCCTGGCAGCGCCGGCTCTAGGGTTGCTGGCGCCCCGGGCAAGCTGAACCTCGGCGCCCTTGGGGGGGTGGGGCCGGGGGGGGGGGTGGGGCCGGGGGGGGGGGGGCCGGGGGGGGGGCTGGGGGGGCGGGGGCGAGGCCGGGGGGGGGCGGGGGCGAGGCCCGGGGGGGGGGGGGGGGGGGGGGGTGGGGGGGCCGGGGGGGGGCGTGGAGGGGCGGGGCCGGGGGGGGGGCGGGGGGCGGGGGGCGGGGCCGGGGCCGGGGGGGGCGTGGAGGGGCGGGGGCGAGGAGGGGCGGACCCAAGGGGGGGCGGGGCCGAGGAGGGGCGGACCCGAGGGCGGGGCGGGGGGGGAGGGCCCGAGGGCGGGGCTGGGGGGCGGGCCCGAGGGCGGGGCGGGGGGGCAGACCCGAAGGCGGGGCAGGGGGGACCGAGCGGGGGGGCGGACCGAGCCGGGGGGCCGCCCTGGGGGCGGGCGGCCACCGCGCATGCGCTGGTTGGCACCGGCCCAACTGCGCATGCGCGGGACCCGAGTCTCTGGCACCCCCGAGCACATGGCGCCCCGGGCGACAGCCCGAGTTGCCGGTGCCTTGAGCCGGCCCTGGTCCCTGGTGCTGTGAGGTGGCAATGTGGGTAACTCTTAATTGCCCGCTAAAATAATCTAGCCAGCCACACAATTGAAGGGCAATTAGGGATGGGCAACAATTGCTGGCCTTGTGCTCGATGCCCACATTCCGTGAAAGAATAAAGTAAAAAACGCTTCAGCAGACCGGGGAGAGGATTAACATTGACATTGGGTTTCGGTCCAAAGACAAACTGCATGTACACCAGAAAAAAAAAGTACTGCAAATAGTTCCAGAAATACAGTGGGGCCTTGTAAACTCGGAGGATGTGATAAATAATGATCATTTAGCCAGAGGTGTTTGCAGATGTTACTTGATCCGCATCTAAATCCAAAACAATCTCAAGCCGGACCCTTCCTCGTGATTATACTGAACGTCTGTTGGCCAGCTTTGTTCTGACATTTATATTTCATGCTTCATAAATACTCAACCATCAAAACTCTTTCGGTTTCAAATTCTCTCAATTAAAATGGACACCGAAGTTCTGAAAGGGTCTCAATTTGTCCTTGATGCTCAGTGCTACAAGTGTAATGTCATGTTATAAATTCCAGTCTGGGGAGAGGCGGGGGGGGGGGGGGGGGGGGGGGGGGGGGGGGGGGGGGGGGGGGGGGGAGGGGGGTTGGATATTCTCTTGGAATTATTGTTGCCAACCACACTGTATCCCCCACAATCAGGAGCTTATCACCATGTCTGCACATGGAATAGTATGGCCCAGAGGTTTACAATGAAACCTCTCATTGTACCTCACAAGCAGCCTTATGTGACTTTCTCTTCTATTCTTGAGATAGGGGATTGATGTACACCCTCGCAAGACTTTATAAGATCAAAGAGTCCCTACGGAGCATATGGAGGCCATTCAGCCCATCGCCTCTGCACCGACCTTCCAAAAGAGCATTCTACCGAGGCCCATTCCGCCGCAATCCCTCCTGACCTGCACATCCTGGGACTGTGGGAGGAAACTGGAGCACCCGGAGGAAACCCACACAGACTCGGGGAGAAAGTGTAAATTCCACATAGACAGTGTCCAGAGGCTGGAATTGAACCCGGGTCCCTGGAGCTGTGAGGCAGCAGCGCTAACCACTGTGCCACCGTGCCGTACCCTGGCCAATGGAAATCAGCAAGCTGATTTACTTTATATGCAAATATGAACAAATGCAATAAAACTACTGCCTTCATCACGATCAATAAAAAAGCATGCCTCCCTAATGCTGTTAGTGGTCAAATTCTCGAAGTTCCTGAAGCGAGGCAGCAGTTCAGTCCCTCTGCCTCCAGGCACCGCTGCAGAATTCCATGGACTGAGCTGTGTTCCATTCATGCCGGCTCCCTGCGAGAACAACTCGGCTAGCAAGCACCATCCCCGCCTCCCCCAAACCACCTCTTCCCCATGACCCTGCAAATATTTTCCCTTCAGATCGTTGTCCCATTCTCCATTGGAGGCCAAGGTTGAATTTACCTCCACCACACTCTCAAGGCAGCGCATTCCAGATCCTAATCATTTGCTGGGTAAAGATGTCCTCTCCTCACATCACCCCTGCTTCTTTTCCCAATCACCTCAAATCAGAGTTCCCTTGTTCTCGACCATCCTGCCAATGGGAACAGTTTCTCCCTATCCATTCTGTCCCTCATGATACTGTCAAACTCCATCAAAATCTCCACTTAATCCTCTCTTCTCTGAGGAGAACAATCTTCACCAAGCCATCTGCATAACCAAAGTCCCTCACGGATCTTCTCTGCATCTCGCCAATGCCTTCATATCCTTCCTAAAGCGGGGTGTTACATGTAAGTGTAGCCACAGTCTCAGAGGGGCATAGGCTGCTTTTCCCTTTGAGGGAGCGCTGACTGGTGGTGATTTAACATGAGGGTCATCACACCTCAGCCAATGCGAGAATTGAACCCGCACTGTTGCCGTTGTTCCACACCACGAGCCAGCCACCCAAGCTAACCGACTCCTGTATAGGAGTCATAGCTTTCAATGGTTTGAAGGGATGGGGAGGAACTGTGTGCTAATTTCTCTTTTGTACAACACTGCCAGTCCTATTAAATTGGGCTTCTGTTGTGGGCAGAGTTAATGTTTTCAACCCTGTTTGTCTGTTGGTAAACAATATATCTCAAAAACGAATGGACGGATTTCATCAAAATTTTGTACACGGAAAAGATATAACCCAAGGAAGATGCAGTTCTGGATCTGGATCCTGCAAATATTTTAAAGGATCCATTAGCACTGGGAGGTAGGGCAAATTTAATTTTGTTTCAGATTAGTCTGGTTTTTTTTAAATTAAGGATGCTGTCCATTGTTTTAGGCTGTTGTGGATTATTTCAACTGCTGTGGTGCAAATTGCCACAGCTGTCAAAATATGGGCAGAGTTTTCAGAGCAGGTTGTTGGATGTGAACCGACCTGAAGCCTCCTCAGTGAGATGGGAACCCTTAATTTAAAAAAAAAGCACGTTTTTTTCCCCCAGCTTTGTAGTTGCAGAGCATCAGGCAGGGAAAAGCCTCAAGAAAATGTTGTGTAGTGGGGCAGCACGGTGGCCTAGTGGTTGGCACAACCGCCTCACGGCGCTGAGGTCCCAGGTTCGATCCCGGCTCTGGGTCACTGTCCGTGTGGCGTTTGCACATTCTCCCCGTGTCTGCGTGGGTTTCGCCCCCACAACCCAAAAATGTGCAGAGTAGGTGGATTGGCCACGCTAAATTGCCCCTTAATTGGAAAAAATAATTGGGTAATCTAAATTTATTTAAAAAAAAGAAAATGTTGTATAGTTATAATAATGTTGAATGGCGGAGGGATGCGTTCGTCTGAGAGCCCTCTTCATATGTTTGTTATGTCATTCACAGAAACTCACATTATGGGTACAAAGTCCCCCAAATCTTCTTGTGTGGCTCAGTGTCACATTGGTTCTACTCTGTTAAAGGTGCTATATAAATGCAAGTTGTTTGTTTTTGTATGGTTGGTGACTCCATATTTGATCTGGACTGCATTGACTGATTGGGCGGGGGAAGCTGATTCAGTCTGTGATAGAGCTGTGCATCGGCCTCCTCAACTTGTGATTCTGCTCCCTTGACCGGTCCAGTGGGTCCATTCAGTACAGCCCCCAGAGGGCCTCCCACGTCATGGTGCTCTGCTGTGCCCAATGTAACTTGAGTCTGTAGCGGGGCAGCGTCCTTCATGGGGAAGAACTCGAGGAATGCCACATTTCCTTGGATAGGGGAACGTTCAGGAGGGGTCAAGGAAGAAGCCGCTAAGGAGCCAAAGGATGGAGGCCATGTAGGGGCAAGGTTCCACATGGGCAGGAGGGCTCGGGATGCTTTCATCGCCTCCCGCATCGTGAACCAGCGTGTTTATCCAATAGCGCGACACCCTCAGCCTCCCACCCCAGGACATTGTGAGCCTTCTGCGACAAGGGGATGAAGGTTGCAGCGATCTAAGTCATGAGGCTGCTGGGGCTGGAGAGTGCCTGCTGCAAGGTCAATGCAGGAGGGTGATGACGACTCTGAGTGAGGAATGGTCTCTGATGCTCCTCACCCGCTGCTTAGATCTGACCCCCGTCTGTCTGCTGCCGGCATGCTGACTCCCCGGCTCATGTCTGAGTGAGATTTGGCCCTTCATTCCTTTGTCCCTTAGCCCTGGAGAGGGATTAGGAGCGAGGGTCTAGGGTTCACTGAATCACGCCTGAGTCCTATCACTGCGAGTGAAGCATTCGGACTGAATGGGCCTAATTGGCTGGTGGACATGGAGGCCCAGTGAGAACGGCTGTGACCAGCTGGGGTGCTGCACCCTGCCACTGGGAGTGGGGGGGAGGTTAAAGAATGTGAGGTGTTACGGTGGCGAAGAACAATAATATTCAATTCGGTGACATATTACAAGTGATAATTCCCCAAAACTACCTGTGCCTAACTTGCCCACACCATGCCCCTACAACTCCTTACGCTTGCAAACACTCCCACTATGTCTCGGAGAGCTCAGGATGCACATCAGAGAGACATGCTATCTTCCACGCCCTGCTGCCTGAGATACCCTTGGCTGGCGTCCCTGGAGGGCCCCGGCCTACTTTTGAGTGGCACTGGTGTTGCCCCATCACCCTGCTCTGTCCGTTGCACCTGAGTTGTGCCAGTCTCAGGAAGGGGGGGGTTCAGATGGTGCATTTGAACACGTTCATTCCAATGTATTCTGTTTTGCATTTGCTGATTCCCACTCTCCCACCCCCTCCATCGATCGGTCCTATTGTAACTGAAAGGGACTGGTGATGATAACTTGGATGATAAACGTAATGCTGTGCAATACAAAGAATATTAATCTGTTGCTAAGATGAAGGAATGTCTCTCTTTTTTAATAAATTTAGAGTACCCAATTATGGTTTTTTTCCAATTAAGGGCCAATTTAGCGTGGCCAATCCACCTACCCGGCACATCTTTGGGTTGTGGGGGTGAAACCCACGCAGACACGGGGAGAATGCGCAAACTCCACACGGACAGAGACCCAGGGCCGGGATTCGAACCCGGGTCCTCAACGCTGTAGGCTGCAGTGATAACCACTGTGCCGCGTGCCACCCCAGGCATGTCCCTTTTAGGTCACAAACTCTAATTGCTGTTCAGCAAATAAGACTATAATAAATAGGAGCACGAGAAGGCCATTTGGCCCCTCGAGCCTGCTCCGCCATTCAACAACTTCACCACCTATCTGATGTGGCCTCAACGTTATTTCCCCCCCACCCCCACACACAAAGCTTTAACTCCCATGTAGATCAAAAAATTAGTCTCACTGAAGTTTGACTATATTCAATGACCCAGCCTCCACCTTCCCTGGCCCTGGAGAATTCCAAAGATTAACGACCCTCTAAGAGAAGACATTCCTTATTGTCTCCATCTTAAAAGGGAGACCCTTTATTTTGAAACTGTGCTCCCTCGAACTCTCTTCCCAGCAGGAAATGCAGAATAAAGTCACTTCGAGTCACAGAGTCATAGAGGTCTGCCACACAGAAAAGGCCCTTCGGTCCATCGTATCTGCTGGTCAAAAACAACCACCAAAGTATTCTAACCCCATTTTCCAGCACTTGGCCTGTAGCCTTGTGCCTGGGGGTGGCGTAACTGTTAAGTATTTAGCATGAGGGAAGCTCGTTTGTTATTGGACGTTTAGTTATAGTTTGGGAGGTGTTTATTCATTTTAGGCCCCGATTAATGACAGCATTGTTATTTTGACGGTTGCTTGGCATCTATAATAAAGTGTGACTTCTGGTGTGTGATATTTGGAATATTTTGGACAGGTGAAGATGAACAGGTGTTCCATAAATGCCGACCACGTATCTCTCATGTTGTTTTTCATAGTGAGTCATAAGGTCGTTCATGCCAAAAATGTCAAGAAAAATTTCAAATTTATGGCATTATGTTCTGGGATTTTTACAGGCACATTTCTGTTTGAATTCTACTGCTTTATCCGTAATTCTGTTGAGATCACAAATCAGATTCTCCGTCCTGCCAGCCCCGTTTTCCGGGGCGGCGCTCCCCCACCGGCAGTGGGATCTTCCGTTCTGGCATCCGGCCAATGGGGTCTCCCATTATGGCCATCCCACGCCGTTGGAAATCCGCAGGTGTGGGTGCGCTGCCGGCAAAGCGGAGAATCCCGCCGACGGAGAATCCCGCAGCACTTCTTTTTTTCCTCCAACTAACTTTGATATACTCCTTTACCTATGTTTTAATTTGTATTCTGACCAATTTTCTAGCTGAGGCCTTATGGCAAGGTGACTGTGAAAAACAACATGAGAGATACATGGTCGGCATTTATGGAACACCTGTTTATCTTCACCTGTCCAAAATATTCCAAATATCACACACCAGAAGTCACACTTTATTATAGATGCCAAGCAACCGTCAAAATAACAATGCTGTCATTAATCTGGGCCTAAAATTAACAAACACCTCCCAAACTATAACTAAACTTCCAATAATAAACGAGCCTCCCTCAAGCTAAATACTGAACAGTTACGCCACCCCTGGACACTCGGCTACAGGCCAAGTAGCATGGACGGGGGGGGTTGCCCAGTGGTAATGTCACTGGGCTAGTAATCCAGAGACCCAGCTGAATGCTCTAGAATATTATTTTAAATCGCTGCCTGTTAGCTGGGGTAGTTTAATTAATATATCTGGAATAAAAAGCTAGTCATAATGATCATGAAACAATTGAATTGCCATAAAAACCCAAATGGTCACTGATGTCCTTTAGGAAAGGAAATCTGCTGTCATTGCCTGGCCTGGCCTACATGTGGCGCCAGTCCCACAGCAAGGTGGTTAACGTGTATGAAATGGTTCAGCAGACCACTGCTTCAGAGCACTTTGGGATGGAATAACCATCTGGAATAAATATGGATTTGGATTTATTGTCACATGTACCGAGGTACAGTGAAAAGTATTGTTCTGCGTACAGTTCAGACAGATCATTCCACACATGATAAAACACAGGACATACATAAATACACAATGTAAATACATAGACACGGGCATTGGGTGAAGCATACAGAAGAGTAGAGAAGATGCAGCACGGTGGCGCAGTGGGTTAGCACTGCGGCCTCATGGCGCCGAGGTCCCAGGTTCGATCCCGGCTCTGGGTCACTGTCCATGTGGAGTTTGCACATTCTCCCCGTGTTTGCGTGGGTTTCGCCCCCACAACCCAAAGATGTGCAGGCTAGGTGGATTGGCCACACTAAATTGCCCCTTAATTGGAAAAAAATGAATTGGGTACTCTAAATTTATACAAGGAAAAAAAGAGAAGCAGCGTGGAGAGATCAGTTCAGTCGGCGTGAGGGTCATTTAGCAGTCTGGTAACAGCGGAGAAGAAGCTGTTTTTGAATCTGTTAGTGCGTGTTCTCAGACTTTTGTATCTCCTGCCCGATGGAAGAGGTTAGAAGAGAGATTAACCCGGGTGGGAGGGGTCTTTGATTATGCTGCCCACTTTCCCAAGGCGTGTCCCAAATTCTGGCCTTGCCAATGATACCAGCATCCCAAGAATAAATTAAGAAAAGGACGGATTTTACATTTATCACGATTGGAGGAGGGGAGCTGGGGTCTCCTGGACTTTGATTGAACAGGAGTGGGTGGCTGGATGGTGGCAGTGTTGGAATATGGCTGCTGGGGTTTTACGACACATTTGGCATGACATCGCAGTGGAGGGGGTAATTGGGAGTTGGCATACGTCTGGAGGGAGTATCGTAACAGAAAACTGCAAAATACTATTCACAATCATGCCGTGATAATGGAGAACGTCTCAGGTGATTGTTTTTTATTCCAGATACGCCTTCATTTGTAAAATGTTTACTTTCACCATTTCCAAAACTGAACAAAATGAAGAAAACTCATTTCTGAGACCTCTCAACAGAGATAGTTAGAACTCTTACAATGCAGAATCGCCGAACAGAAATGTACAGCCAAGTTCTGTATACATGAGTACGTCCTCAACCGAGACCTTGGATTCATGTCACATTACATTCACCCCCCCCACCATCTGGCCTGGGCTTGCAAAATCCTACCAACTGTCCTGGTTTGAGACAATTCACACCTCTTTAACCTGGGATTACCCTCTCTCTGGAAATGTAAAGACTTAATTACCTGCAAATGCTTGAATTCAAAGTATCATCTTGCATCTTTGACTTTGTCTATATAAATGTTTCTGGAATCCACCTCTTCATTCACCTGAGGAAAGAGCTACGCTCCGAAAGCTAGTGATTCCCAACAAACCCGTTGGACTTCAACCTGGTGTTGTAAGACTTCTTACTGTGCCCACCCCAGTCCAACGCCGGCATCTCCACATCATCGACAGAGATAGACCAACATCTGTAATCAGACCTGTTAACTCCACATTCTGGCTGTCAATTTCAATTGACCAACAGCGTTTCAAGGCTTTTGGACTTTTGGGATTTCGGACTCAGGGGATACTTTTGAGGTTTGGCTCGACATCACGCTTGACCCACTTTATCCTTCGCTCTAGATTGGCAATCCTGCCCAAAGTAGCCACAAGGATGATCATTAATGGTTTATAACAAACTAGTAAAGATATGTGAAATTGGCATTGAAGCAAAATGTTGGAATGGCGCTAGTCATGGTTTAGGGGATATCACTCTTACTTCTGAGGCAGAAGGTTATAGGTTAGCGTTGGCCTCAGGGGACCTAAGCACAAACTTTTAAAAAATAAATTTAGAGTACCCAATTCATTTTGTCCAATTAAGGGGCCAATCCACCTACCCTGCACATCTTTTAGGTCGTGGGGGGGCGAAACCCACACAAACACGGGGAGAATGTGCAAACTCCACACGGACAGTGACCCAGAGCCGGGATCGAACCTGGGACCTCGGCACCGTGCTAACCCACCTGAGCACAAGCATGAAGGTTGACACTCTGGTGCGGTGCGTTGGGAGTGCTGCACTGTCAGAGGTACTGACTTCCAATTGAGAAGTTATAGAAAGACCCTTTCTGCCCTCTCGGGTGGCTGTAAAAGATCCCACGGGACTATTGTGGAAAAGAGCGGGTGGGGTGGGGGGTGACCTGGACGATATTAATCCTTCAACCACCATTACCCAAAAAAAAATGAATTGCAGCAACAACTTACATTTATATATAGCACATTTCACATCATAAAACATCTTGGGGTGTTTCACGGGACTGTTATAAAATAAAAATTTGACATTGAGGCAGGAAGAGTTGACCTGGTCACGGTCACACTGCTGTTTGTGGGAGCTTTCTGTGTGCAAATTGGCTGCCGAGCTTTCTACATCACAGTGGAGTACCTCAAAAGTACTTCTTTGGTTTAAAGTGCTTTGGTTGTGAGAGGCGTTATATAAATGCAAGCCTTTACAGCACGCTGCACATTCCGCTTCACTTGGAGTGTGCCTGTTTGCAGGTTCTGGACAAATGTAAAGAGGGTTTGAGGGTCAGGCATGTCGACAAAAATGTACAATTTACATAATCTACCTCAGTTCGCAGTTAACTGCATCTATTTACAATTAAAGGAAGCATGAATAATGAATCTTTAAGTCAGAACTTAACAGCCCTCACGAAACAAAGGCACACTATTCAGGTTTCTCATCAACAAGTTTATTTTCACACAGTTCAAACAGGCGGTTTGTAAAGTGTGCCTGCGCCTTTAAGAGCAAAGAGTCCCGCTGTGTCTGGGCTCCGGATTCCGCGCATTGATCTCTATTTGTTCCCAGTGAGACATCTCCCTGCCTCTGTGCCCGTCCGCCACATTCTTCAAACTCTTTCAACCCTAGTCCCTGAGACTTGTCTCAGTCACAGAGGTGGCTGCCTGGGGGCTGGGGCTGCAGCCGGGCAACTTAGTGCCACTTTGGCTGGAACTTTGGTGTGCAAAGGAAAACTTTTTACAAACTTTTTTTTCTTTGGGAAAAGTTTTGTTGTTGTTGGAAGACTTCCGCATTGCGGGTTGGAGAAAGCCGGGAAGTGGATCGAGAGGCCACTCGTGTGGGGAAAGGAGGGAGAAGAAGAAAGAGGCAGCTCCAATCCCTGGGACATGGGAACCTGCAGAGATTCCTGAGCAGCTGCCCAGTCTGAGCTCCCAGCCCTGCATTCGGGTTTGATCCACTGTGGAAATGGACAGGGACAACTTTGGGTTGGACTCCAGAGTGGGTGGCAATCGCTGAATGAAATTCCTCACTGAGTTCATCCAGCTCCTGTGAGCAGCCACTGTGGGCACTCTCTCTGTCTCCCTCTCCTCTGGGCACTCTCTCTCCCTCTCCTCTGGGCACTCTCTCTCTCTCTTCCCCCCCCCCCCCCCCCCCCCCGGGCACTCTCTCTGTCTCCCCTTTCCTCTGGGCACTCTCTCTCTCTCTCTCTCTCCCCTTTCCTCTGGGCACTCTCTCTCTCTCTCCCCTTTCCTCTGGGCACTCTCTCTCTCTCCCCCCTTTCCTCTGGGCACTCTCCCTCTCCCCCTCCTCTGGGCACTCTCCCTCTCCTCTGGGCACTCTCTCTCTCCCCCTCTCCTCTGGGCACTCTCTCTCCCCCCCTCTCCTCTGGGCGCACTCTCTCTCTCTCTCCTCTGGGAACTCTCTCTCTCTCCCTCTCTCCTCTGGGCACTCTCTCTCTCTCTCCCTCTCCTCTGGGCACTCCCTCTCCTCTGGGCACTCTCTCTCCCCCTCTCCTCTGGGCACTCTCTCTCTCTCTCCTCTGGGCACTCTCTCTCTCCCCCTCTCCTCTGGGCACTCTCTCTCTCTCTCCTCTGGGCACTCTCTCTCTCCCCCTCTCTGGGCACTCTCTCTCTCCCTCTCCTCTGGGCACTCTCTCTCTCTCTCTCCCTCTCCTCTGGGCACTCTCTCCCTCTCCTCTGGGCACTCTCTCTCCCCCCTCCTCTGGGCACTCTCTCTGTCTCCTCTCTCCTCTGGGCACTCTCTCTCTCTCTCCCCCCCCTCCTCTGGGCACTCTCTCTGTCTCCTCTCTCCTCTGGGCACTCTCTCTCTCTCCCCCCTCCTCTGGGCACTCTCTCTGTCTCCTGTCTCCTCTGGGCACTCTCCCCTCTCCTCTGGGCACTCTCTCTCTCTCCCCTCTCCTCTGGGCACTCTCTCTCTCCCCTCTCCTCTGGGCACTCTCTCTCTCTCTCCCCTCTCCTCTGGGCACTCTCCCCTCCTCTGGGCACTCTCTCTCTCTCCCCTCTCCTCTGGGCACTCTCCCTCTCCCCCTCTCCTCTGGGCACTCTCTCTCTCTCTCCCTCTCCTCTGGGCACTCTCTCTCTCTCTCCCCTCTCCTCTGGGCACTCTCCCCTCCTCTGGGCACTCTCTCTCTCTCCCCTCTCCTCTGGGCACTCTCCCTCTCCCCCTCTCCTCTGGGCACTCTCTCTCTCCTCTGGGCACTCTCTCTCTCCCTCTCCTCTGGGCACACTCTCTCTCCTCTGGGCACTCTCTCTCCCCCTCTCCTCTGGGCACTCTCTCCCCTCTCCGTCTCTCCCCTCTCCTCCGTCTCTCCCTCTCCTCCCCCCCTCTCCGTCCTTTCCTCACCCCCCCATTCTCTCACCCCCCCATTCTCTCACCCCCCCCATTCTCTCACCCCCCCCCCCATTCTCTCACCTCCCCCATTCTCTCACCCCCCCCATTCTCATCACCCACCCCCATCTCTCACCCCCCACCCATTCTCTTCACCCCCCCCATTCTCTCACCCCCCCCATTCTCTCACCCCCCCCATTCTCCTCACCCCCCCATTCTCTCACCCCCCCATTCTCTCACCCCCCCCCATTCTCTCACCCCCCCCATTCTCTCACCCCCCCATTCTCTCACCCCCCCCATTCTCTCACCCCCCATTCTCTCACCCCCCCCATTCTCTCACCCCCCCCATTCTCTCACCCCCCCATTTCTCTTCACCCCCCCATTCTCTCACCCCCCCCATTCTCTCCCCCCCCCATTCTCTCACCCCCCCCATTCTCTCTCTCTCCCCCCATTCTCTCTCTCACCCCCCCCATTCTCTCACCCCCCCATTCTCTCACCGCACCCATGCTCTCACCCCCCCCATTCTCTCACCCCCCCAGTCTCTCACCCCCCCCATTCTCTCACCCCCCCCCTTCCTCTCACCCCCCCCATTCTCTCACCCCCCCATTCTCTCACCCCCCCCATTCTCTCACCCCCCCCATTCTCTCACCCCCCATTCTCTCCACCCCCCCTTCTCTCCCCCCCCCCCATTCTCTCACCCCCCCCCATTCTCTCACCCCCCCCCATTCTCTCACCCCCCCCCCATTCTCTCACCCCCCCCATTCTCTCACCCCCCCATTCTCTCACCCCCCCATTCTCTCACCCCCCCCTTCTCTCACCCCCCCCCATTCTCTCACCCCCCCATTCTCTCACCCCCCCCATTCTCTCACCCCCCCATTCTCTCACCCCCCCCCCCATTCTCTCACCCCCCCCCCATTCTCTCACCCCCCCCCATTCTCTCACCCCCCCATTCTCTCACCCCCCCATTCTCTCACCCCCCCCATTCTCTCACCCCCCCCATTCTCTCACCCCCAATTCTCTCACCCCCCATTCTCTCACCCCCCAATTCTCTCACCCCCCAATTCTCTCACCCCCCCAATTCTCTCTCCCCCCCATTCTCTCTCCCCCCCAATTCTCTCACCCCCCCAATTCTCTCTCCCCCCCAATTCTCTCACCCCCCCCATTCTCTCACCCCCCCCATTCTCTCACCCCCCCATTCTCTCACCCCCCCATTCTCTCACCCCCCCATTCTCTCACCCCCCCATTCTCTCACCCCCCCATTCTCTCACCCCCCCATTCTCTCACCCCCATTCTCTTTCTCTCTCCCCTCTTTCTCTCTCTTCCTTTCTCTCTCCCCCCTCTTTCTCTCTCTCTCCCCCTCTTTCTCTCTCTCTCTCTCCCCCCTCCTTCCTCCTTTTCTCTCTCTCCCTCTCTCTCTCTCCCTCCCTCTCTCTCTCTCTCTCTCTCCCTCCCTCTCTCTGCAGTGCAGGATTGTGCAGTTTGGGGGGGTCCAGGCTCCCTCCCAGTTGGCCCCATGGATAGATATGAGGACCTGGGTTTGGAGGCCAGCAAGTTTATGGAGGACCTGAACATGTACGAAGCTTCCAAGGACGGGCTGTTCCGGGTGAAGCGGGAAGTTTGCAAACCCGAGTTTGAGGAGACGCGGAGGGTTTTCGCCGCTAAGATGGGCAGGATCCACCTGCAGAGGCAGCAGGAGGAGATGCTGCTGATGGGGCTGAATGGGGGCTCGAACCCCCCCAGCCAGCCTGAGCTGCAGCCCCCCGGCTGCCCGGAGCGAGCTCCCCGCCTGCACAAGCGCCTGAGCGGCGAGATTTCCGCCAAGCCCCCGGTCAGCGGGGCCGAGGCTCCCCGAGTCCCCAACCGCTTCTCGCAGGAGCTGAGCCCCGGCTCCAGCTGGGACAGGTACCCTGGGCCGGAGCAGCCGGCTGGGGCTAGCCCGCAGGCCCTTCAGCCCCTCTACCCGCAGCCTAGCGGCAGGTCCAGTTGGAGCAGCCCCAGGTCCAGCCTGGTCTCCCCCTGTGAGCACCCCCCTTCCAGCCCCAGTAGGCAGGGTGGGGGTGCCCATAGCCTGAGGTCTACCCCCACCCTCACCCCCAGCCCCAGGTCCAGCCTGGGCAGCCCCAGGTCCAGCCTCCTGCACTTTGCCCAAGTGCCCTACAGCCCCCCAAAGACCCCCAGCCAGGGTGCCAGCCCCCCGGGCAGCCCCCTGCCCAGCCCTGCCCACCCCCTGCCCAGCCCTGCCCACCCCAATGGGCACCGCGCCCCGCTCCCCGGCAGGGAGCCCCTGAATTGGGCGGGATCCCCGGCCCCTCCAGCCCAGCCCGAGCCCGAGTCCCGGCTGCCCGCCAGCACCTCCCCTTCCCCTGCCAGCCCGGGGCAATGCCACCTCCCTCGGGCCGCCTTCCCGCACCTTTCCGACTGCAGCCCGGCGCCGCTGGCTGGCGAGGAGCCCGCCTGCAGGGTCCGCCTGCCCGGGCACACCCTTCACATCCAGCCGGAGAGCGGAGCGTCCAGGGCTGAACTCAAACTGGAAGCTCTCACCCAAAGGCTGGAGCAGGAAATGGACGCAAACCCCAAAGCGGAATATTTCGGTGAGATTATTCTTTGCCTTCAGTGTTGTCGCTGCAGGAGCTTTTTGTTGTGTGAATCCCTGTCTATTTCAGGCAGTTTGCAGTGTGTCTGTTTTGCTGCTGTTGTGGATTTCAAGCTGTTGTTGGAAATTGATTTTGTTCCCCCAAAATATGCTCTCAAAATGTTGTAAAAGTACATAACAGTAAGTTATTGCACTTGTCTACAGACAGTATGTCCCATTTCTCTGTGCGTTTGTACAAGTGGAATTACTTCTCTCCTCCCCCCCCCCCCCCCCCCCCCCCCCAGGTGGCCTGATCATCCTGTTGAGTCTGGGAGAAGGTGGGTGAAGTTAATTCCTCACCCAGCATTCTTTTGGTTACAGAACAAGAGTTGGGCGGCACGGTCGCACAGTGGTTAGCACTGTTGTTTCAGAGCGCCAGGGACCCAGGTTCGATTCCCGGCTTGGGTCACTGTCTGTGCGGACGGTCTGCACGTTCTCCCTGTGTCTGCGTGGGTTTCCTCCGGGTGCTCCGGTTTCCTCCCACAAGTCCCGGAAGACATGCTGTTAGGTTATTTGGACATTCTGAATTCTCCCTCCGTGTACCCGAACAGGCGCCGGAGTGCGGCGACGAGGGGCTTTTCACAGTAACTTCATTGCAGCGTTAATGCAAGCCTACTTGTGACGATAGTAAAAAGATTATTACCCGCTACCAGCGCAACAGAGAGTGGGTCACCTCCCCCCCCCCGCCTTTCCCCATGGTGAACAGCGGACATTTGCGAAGGTTTAAACTTCATTCCCATCGTTCATTTGTCAGCAGCGTGATGATCTTATCCCTCGCATGTTATAGAGATGGAGCCATTCAAGGATGAATGTTTACAAAAGGTTATCCGTGAAACTATCCAGATAAGGTTTCACAGTCAATGTTTGTACAAAGAGACTTGAGGACACAAACCGAGGATGGCGGTCCAGTGCGCTGCTAAGGGAGTGCCGCACTGTCGGAGGAGTTAAAACCATTTACCTGCCAGGATGGGTGTGAAAGATCCCATGGCGTCATTTCGAAGAAGGCCAGGAGAGTTATCCTCAGAACCCTGGTCAATATTTATCCTTCAATCAACATTGCCAAAAACGAACATTATCTCCCTATGACATTATTGCTGTTGTAGGATCTTGGCTGTTTACATATTGCCTGCTGCATTTCCCACATTACAGCAGCGACTACAATCCTTCACTGGCTGTACAGCATTTTAACATGTCCACTGGCCATGAAACGTGCTAGGTAAATGCATGTCGTGAGGGCGGCACGGTGGCGCAGTGGTTAGCATTGCTGCCTCACGGCACTGAGGACCTGGGTTCGAATCCCGGCCCTGGGTCACTGTCCATGTGGAGTTTGCACATTCTCCCCGTGTCTGCGTGAGTCTCACCCCCACAACCCAAAGATGTGCAGGGTAGGTGGATTGGGGGTAAAAATAATTGGGTACGCTAAATGTATCAAAAGAAATGCGAGTCGTTCATTCACGATGGAATGAAACAACACAGAAGGAGGCCACTCCATCCATCATACCTGTGCTGTACAGATCCGAGTAGCCCAGTGTCCCTGCTCTTTCTGTCGTAGCTCTGTAAATTATTTCCCTTAAAGGGGATGTGAGGAAAAACCTTTTCACCCAGAAGGTGGTGGGAGTCTGGAACTTGCTGCCTGAAAGGGTGGTGGGGGCAGAAACCCTCATTTAGGAGTTACCGATGAATGTGGGTATAGAAATTGGAGAGGAATGCTGTGATTTAAAGAGATTAACATAAGAGAGGGAGGAGATTCTGAGTGGTCTGGCAGGCTTAAAATTTGATGAATCTCCAGGGTCGGATGAAATGTATCCCAGGTTGCTGAGTGAGGCAAGGGAGCAAATAGCAGGGGCGCCGGCAATAATTTTCAATTCCTCACTTCCCTTAGGAGAGGTACTGGAGGATTAGAGAATAGCCAATGTGGCACCATCATTCAAGAAGGGTGGAAGTGATAAGCCAGGAAACTACAGGCCAGTCAGTCTAACATCAGTGTTAGGAAAACTATTAGAAGCAATTCTGAGACACAGAATAAATCTGCTTTTGGAGAGGCAAGGATTAATCAAAAACATGGTTTTGTTAAGGAGGTGGGGGAGGTGGTCATGCCTGGCCAACTTGATTGAATTTTTCGAAGACGTGACCAGGTGCATAGATGAGGGCAATGCATTTGATGTATCTACTTGGACTTCAGCAAGGCTTTTGAGAAGGTTCCACATGGGAGACTGATAGCGAAGGTAGGAGCCCGTGGGATCCAAGGAAATTTGGCAAATTGGATCCAGAATTGGCTGAGTGGCAGGAAGCAGAGGCTGATGGTTGAGGGGCGTTGTTCTGACTGGAAGCCTGTCTGTGGGGTCCCACAGAGATCAGTATTGGGGTCCTTGCTGTTCGTGGTTTATATAAATGATTTAGACATGAATGTAGGGGGATTGATTAGCAAGCTCGCGGATGATACAAAAATTGTTGGTATGGTAAACATTGAGGAGGATAGCCCTCGAATACAGGAGGATATAGACGGGCTGGTCAGATGGGCTGATCAGTGGCAAATGGAATTCAATCCGAATAAGTGTGAGGTGATGAACTTGGGCAGGACAAACAAGGCAAGGGAATACATGATAAACGGCAGGATCCTGGGAAGCACCGAGGTCAGAGGGATGTACACCTGTCCCTTAAGGTAGCAGGGCACGTGGTTAAGAAGGCATATGATATGCTTGCCTTTAAGCAGGGAGGTTAGGCTGGAACTGTATAAAATGTTGGTCGGGCCACAGCTAGAGTATAATCTTTATTGTTGGCACAAGTAGGTTAATTAAGACTGCAATGAAGTTACTGTGAAAATCCCCTAGTAGCCACATTCCAGCGCCTGTTCGGGTACACAGAGGGAGAATTCAGAATGTCCAATTCGCCTAACAAGCACATCTTTTGGGACTTGTGGGAGGAAACCCACACAGTCACGGGGAGAGCGTGCAGATTCCGCACAGACAGTGACCCAAGCCGGGAATCGACCCTGGGACCCTGGCGCTGTGAAGCAACAGTGCTAACCACTGTTCTATTGTGATGCCCACCTTGTGTGCATTTCTGAAATCTGCATTATAGGAGGGGTGTGGTAGCACTGTGCCGAGGCGATTCACCAGGATGTTTCCTGGGCTGGAATGTTTTCGTTATGAAGAGAGATTGGAAGGCTGGTGCAGTGGTTAGCACTACTGCCGGGTCACTGTCCGTGTGGCGTTTGCACATTCTCCCCGTCTTTGCGTGGGCCTCACCCCCACAACCCAAAGATGTGCAGCTACGTAGATTGACCATGCTAAATTGCCCCTTAATTGGAGAAAAAAATAACTGGATACTCTTAAATTTGTAAAAAGAGAAATTGGATAGATTGTTGTTGTTTTCCTTGGAACAGAGGAGCTTGAGGAGGGACATGACTGAGATGTATAAAATTGTGAGGATAGAGTAGACAGGAAGAAACTTTTCCCCTTGGTGGAGGGATCAATGTCCAGGGGCCCAGATTTAAGATAAGGGGCAAGAGGTTTAGAGGGGACGTGAGGAAATGTTTTTTTCAGAGGATGGAGGGAGTTTGGAACTCGCTGCCTGAAATGGTGGTGGAGGCAGAGACCCTCAATATTTAAAAAACATTTAGAGTATCCAATTAATTTTTTCCAATTAAGGGGCAATTTAGCGTGGCCAATCCACCTACCCTGCACATCTTTGGGTTGTGGGGGTGTAACCCACGCAAACACTGAGAGAATGTGCAAACCCCACACGGACAGTGACCCAGAGCCGGGATCGAACCGGGTACCTCGGTGCCGTGAGGCAGCAATGCTAACCACTGCGCCACCCTGCTGCCCCCTCATAACATTTAAGAGGCATTTAGTGCACTTGTGATCTCCGGGCAGACAAGGCTATGGGACAAGTGTTGGAAAATGGGATTAGAATACCGAGGTGGTTGTTTTGGATCGATGCAGAAGCAATGGACAGGAGGGCCTTGTTTGTGCTGTAGACCTCTCTAACTCTGCTTCCATCACCCTATCAGGCAATCCCAGATCGCAACTTGCTGTGTTTTCTTTTTTAAAAAAATGGTTTCCTCCGGTTGCCTCTGGTCCTCAAATCGGCCCCTTGGTTAACCATCCTTCCACCATTCAACATTTTCTTAAACTATCAGTAGTCACCATCAAAATTAACTTAAAATAATACCTGAACCCAAAGTTGAAACCAGGATGATTTTTAAAAAATAATTTGGAGTACCCAATTAGTTTCTTTCCAATTAAGGGGCAATTTAGCGTGGGCAATCCACCTACCCTGCACATCTTTGGGTTGTGGGGGTGAGACCCACACATACACGGGGGAGAATGCGCAAACTCCACATGGACAGTGACCCGGAGCCGGGATCGAATCGGGTCCTCGGTGCCATGAGGCAGCAGTGCTAACCACTGCTCCACTGTGCCGCCCCATAGCAAGGATGAATTAATATCAGGCGCAAGAGTTGTTTATCTGGGGTCCCTCTTGTCAGCGTAGTTGACATTCTTTTTTAAGAGCCATGTGATCTCAAAGATGCATATAAACCAGCAAGTGGGCAGCAGGGTAGCATAGTGGTTAGCACAGTTGCTTCACAGCGCCAGGGTCCCAGGTTCGATTCCCAGCTTGGGCCACTGTCTGTGCGGAGTCTGCACGTTCTCCCCGTGTCTTCGTGGGTTTCCTCCGGGTGCTCCGGTTTCCTCCCACAAGTCCCGAAAGACGTGCTGTTAGGTGAATTGGACATTCTGGGGCTGGTTTAGCTTACTGGGCTAAATTGCTGGCTTTTAAAGCAGGCCAGCAGCACGGTTCGATTCCCGTACCAGCCTCCCCGGACAGGCGCCGGAATGTGGCGACTAGGGGCTTTTCACAGTAACTTAATTGAAGCCTACTCGTGACAATAAGCGATTTTCATTTTTCATTTTCTGAATTCTCCCTCCGTGTACCCGAACAGGCACCAGAATGTGGCAACTGGGGGATTTTCACAGTAACTTCATTGCAGTGATAATGTAAGCCTACTTATGATACTAATAAAGATTATTATTATTAAAACTGTGGGAAGTTCGCTTTGTCTGAAGCTGGACTCCTGGCCCAGTCTGATCCTGTTTAATTCCACCTTCTAAGTAGTTTGGGACACCAAAACTACACTTCCCCACTTTTAGAACCATCAAATCGCTACAGTGCAGAAGGTGGACGTTCGGCCCATTGAATCTGCAACAATCCTCTGAAAGAGGTCCGTACCTAGGCCCACTCCCTTGTCCTAGCCCCCGTAACCCCACCTAACCTGCACATCTTTGGACTGTGGAAGAAAACCCATGCAGACACCGGGAGAACATATAGACTCCACCCAAGGCTGGAATTGAACCCACGTCCCTGGCATTGTGAGGCAGCGGTGTTAACCACTGTGCCACCGTACCGCCAGTTTAGCATTGATGTAAAAGCTAAAATCACCATTGCAACCGGACTGAACTTAAAAAAGGCCAATCACTGGGCAAATAACAGACAAAATGCCAACAAATGTATCACTGCTACTTACTTGTGTTTTGAACAAATGAAATTCTTTGAGTCGGGTCTTTGTTAATGTTTCACTTACCCGATCCGCGATGCTCTCTGTAAGGCCCTGCTGTTGACTCTACAGTCAGTGACCCCACTGAAAGCAGTGCTGTACCAGTTTAAATGTGTTCTGGGGTCTGGGCTTTTTGAATGCAGCGGTTCCGCTGGAGGAATACGTTTACGAGTCGAATTTGGTTAAAGTTGCAGCTTTGCGGAGGCTGCTGGGGGTACAATCACCTCGTACCAGCTGAATTTGGGGAACCCAGTTGTGAACAATCAAGTGGGCTGCTACGCGTACAGGCCTGAGCATTTTCATAGCCTTACACTGTTGGTTTGGATTTGTTTATTGTCACGTGTATCGAGGTACAGTGAAAAGTATTTTTCTGCGAGAAGGTCAACGGATCATTAAGTACATGAAAAGGAAATAAAAGAAAATACATAAGAGGGCAACACAAGGTATACAATGTAACTACATAAGCACCGGCATCGGGTGAAGCATACAGGGGTGTAGTGTTAATGAGGTCAGTCCATCAGAGGCTCATTTAGGAGTCTGGTAACAGCGGGGAGAAGCTGTTTTTGAGTCTGTTTGTGCGTATTCTCAGACTTCTGTATCTCCTGCCCGATGGAAGAAGTTGAAATAGTGAGTAAGCCGGGTGGGAGGGAAATTTGATGCTGCCCGCTTTCCCCAGGCAGCGGGAGGTGTAGATGGAGTCAATGGATGGGAGGCAGGTTTGTGTGATGGTCTGGGCTGTGTTCACGGTTCTCTGAAGTTTTTTGCGGTCCTGGGCCGAGCAGTTGCCATACCAGGCTGTGATGCAGCCCAATAGGATGCTTTCTATGGTGCATCTGTAAAAGTTGGTACGAGTTAATGTGGACTTGCCAAATTTCCTTAGATTCCTGAGGAAGTGTAGGCGCTGTTGTGCTTTCTTGGTGGTAGTGTCGACGTGGGTGGACCAGGACAGATTTTTGGAGATGTGCAGCCGAGGAATTTGAAACTGCTAACCATCTCCACCTCGGCCCCGTTGATGCTGACTGGGGTGTGTACAATACTTTGCTTCCTGAAGTCAATGGCCAGCTCTTTAGTAACTGGCATTGAGGGATAGATTGTTGTCGCTGCACCACTCCACTAGGTTCTCGATTTATTCCCACTCTCCTGCAGTGTTAGATTCTGAGACCCACTCCAGGCCTGATCCTCTGGTTGGGTTCTGAGCAGCGATTTTAGTTCTCTGTGTACGCCCTCCTTGTTGTCATAACTAAAGCTGTTGGTCAGAAACAGTTGATTAAAATTCACGTCTTTCCTCTTGTGAAGTTTCTCTCTTGCTTTAAGAGCCTTGCCCCATTTCAGGAGAGTAAGCCGGCACAAAATGATTTACTTTGTGTCTCTGACCGCAATCTTTTGTATGTCACAAACTGTCCAGGTGTTTCCAGCCGAATGATAAAGGATCAGGTAACAATAAAGCAAAATACCTTTGTCATTTTATCTTGTAGCTTTGCCAAAGTCCCCCCCAATGGTTTTGTAAAGGAATGTCACGCTTTCTGACCCAGTCCATGTTTAATATGGAGCTTCAGAAATGCCATTTAAAGATCGACAGATCTTGATGTTCTGATTTAGGATTCATCCACAAGGTAACTGCTCGAAAAACATTCAAACATACAAATGAGGAGCAAGAGTAGACCACTCAGCCCCTCAAAGCTGCTTCCCCATTCAATGGAATCATGGCTGATCTGATTGAACCTCCACCCCACTCCCTGTTAACCTTTCACCCCCTGGCTCATTATCTACCTCTGCCTTTATAGAACCTTCGAAGACTCTGCTTCTACCACCTTTTATTAAAATTTAAAGTATCCAATTTTTTATTCCAATTACGGGGCAATTTATCGTGGCCAATCCACCTACCCTGCACATCTTTGGGTTGTGGTGGAGAGACCCACGCAGGCACGGGGAGAATGTGCAAACTCCACACGGACAGTGACCCAGAGCCGGGATCGAACCCGGGTCCTCGGCGTCGTGAGGCAGCAGTGCTAACCACTGCGCCACCATGCCACCCCTGCTTCTACCGCCTTTTGAAGAAGAGCGTTCCAAAGATTCACGGCCCTCAGAATCTTAAATGAGCGGCCTCTTATTTTTAAATGGTCTTTTCAACAAGGGTAATTTCCAGCAGTGCAAATGGCAATGAGAACTTGATAGGACTGAATCTTCTAGCTTGCGTTGCTAGAATTCAGGGACACCTGGGGTCTGGCTCTTCCAATGAATAATCTTTATTGTCACAAGTAGGCTTACATTAACACTGCCATGAAGTTACTGTGAAAAGCCCCTAGTTGCCACATTCCGGAGGCTGTTTGGGTACACGGAGGGAGAATTCAATGTCCAATTCACCTAACAAGCACGTGTTTCGGGACTTTGTGGGAGGAAACCGGAGCACCCGGAGGAAACCCACGCAGACACTGGGAGAACGTGCAGACTCCGCACAGACAGTGACCCAAGCTGGGAATCGAACCACGGACCTTGGAGCTGTGAAGCAATAGTGCTAACCACTGCGCCACCCACATTATTGCCCATCTGGCTTAATGGGGAAACATACAGACAATTTTAAAAATTATTTTATGGGATGTAGGTGTTACTGGCTGGACCAGCATTTGTAGCCCAACCCTGATTGCCCCGGAGACTTGAGAGGTGACTTGCCTTTTTGAACGGCTGCAGTCCACCTGATTTCTGGAGCGGTTTGCGGGGCCAATTCAAAGGGCCGAAGTCGACCACATTGCTGTGGGTCTCCAGTCACGTGTCGGTCAGGCGAATCCCTTCCCTAAAGGAAACAATAGGGAACCAGATGGGTTTTTCCAACAATTGATGTTAGATTGATGGCCACCGTTACTAAGACTAGCCTCTAGATTTATCAATTTGGAAAATGAAAATGAAAGTGAAAATCGCTTATTGTCACAAGTAGGCTTCAAATGTGAAAAACCCCTAGTCGCCACATTCCAGCGCCTGTTCGGGGAGGCTGGTATGGGAATTGAACCGTGCTGCTGGCCTGCCTTGGTCTGCTTTAAAAGCCAGCGATTTAGCCCAGTGTGCTAAACCAGTCCCTAAAATTTGAATATTCCAATGTCCAATTTGCTCAGCAAGATGTGTCATCGTTAACTGGCTTTTAGCTAGATATTGGAGAATAAGGATGCACTGATTGTTGTGGCTTTGAGTTGGAATAGTCTCGTGATGTTCAGTTGGAGGAGATGATCCAGTGCCGATGTCAAATTTCTAATGTACTCCTGCCTCTGATAAATGTCAATGTTTCCTCTTGAGGTACACCTTCTGGTGTTTGAGAGCACAGAGACTAACATCTCTGATACCCAACCTTTGTCACCTTGTTCATTACGAAGTCTTACAACACCAGGTTAAACTCCAACAGGTTTATTTGGAGTCACTAGCTTTCGGAGCACGGCTCCTTCCCCAGGTAATCAGGTTCACTCACCTAATGAAGGAGCTACGCTCCGAAAGCTAGTGATTCCAAATAAACCTGTTGGACTTTAATCTGGAGTTGCAAGACTTCGTACTGTGCCCACCCCAGTCCAACGCCGGCATCTCCACATCATGGCTACCATTGCTAATGTATGAGCTTCCAACAGTGATTGTTTTGACTGGATCCCAACCAAATCTAATACTCTCTTTACTTTGTGACCATGTATCTGCTACTCTTGCCCATGTTACTAGGGCATTAGTGATCTTTTAGGAATCACTGGAGGCAGGGGGGGTCCCAGAGGACTGGAAAGTGGCTAATGCAACACCACTGTTTAAGAAGGGAGGGAGGCAGAAGACGGGAAATTATAGGCCGGTTAGCCTGACTTCGGCCATTGCTAAGATTTAGAGTCCGTTATTAAAGATGAGATCGCAAAGTACTTGGAAGTGCATGGTAAAATAGGACTGAGTCAGCACGGCTTTGTCAAAGGGAGGTCGTGTCTGACAAATCTGTTAGAGTTCTTTGAGGAGGTAACAAGGAAGTTAGACAAAGGAGAAGCAGTGGATGTGATTTATTTAGATTTCCAGAAGGCCTTTGACAAGGTGCCACATAGGAGACTGCTGAATAAGTTAAGAGTCCATGGTGTTAAGGGTAAGATTCTGGCATGGATAGAGGATTGACTGACTGGCAGTGAGTGGAGATAAAGGGGTCTTTTTCAGGATGGCAGCCAGTGGCTAGTGGTGTACCTCAGGGGTCTGTGCTGGGACCACAACTTTTCACAATATACATTAATGATCTGGAAGAGGGTACTGAAGGCACTGTTGCTAAGTCTGCAGATGATAGAGAGTCCTGTAGAGGGCCAGGTAGTATTGAGGAAGTAAGGGGGCTGCAGAAGGATTTGACAAGCTAGGAGAATGGGCAATGAAATGGCAAATGAAATACAATATGGAAAAGTGTGAGGTGAGGCACTTTGGAAGGAGGAATTTAGGTATAGACTATTTTCTAAATGGGGAAATGCTTAGGAAATCAGAAGCACTAAGGGACTTGGGAGTCCTTGTTCACGGTTCTCTTAAGGTTAATGTGCAGGTTCAGCCGGCAGTTAGGAAGGCAAATGCAATGTTCGCATTCATGTCAAGAGGGCTAGAATGCAAGACCAGGGATGTACTTCTGAGGATGTATAAGGCTCTGGTCAGACCCCATTTGGAGTATTGTGAGCAGTTTTGGGCCCCGTATCTAAGGATGAATGTGCTGAACTTGGAAAGGGTCCAGAGGAGGTTCACAAGAATGGTCCCTGGAATGAAGAGCTTGCCATATGAGGAGTGGTTGAGGACTCTGGGTCTGTACTCGTTGGCGTTTAGAAGGATGAGAGGGGATCTTATTGAAACTTACAAGATACTGCGAGGCCCGGATAGAGTGGATGTGGAGAGGATGTTTCCACTTATAGGAAAAACTAGTACCAGAGGACACCATCTCAGACTAAAGGGACGATCCTTTAAAACTGAGATGAGGAGGAATTTCTTCAGTGGTGAATCTGTGGAACTCCTTGCCGCTGAAGGCTGTGGAGGCCAAATCACTGAGTGTCTTCAAGACTGATAGATAGGTTCTTGATTAATAAGGGGATCAGAGGTTATGGGGAGAAGACAGGAGAATGGGGTTGAGAAAAATATCAGCCATGATTGATGGGTCGAATGGCCTAATTCTGCTCCTATGTCTTATGGTCTTAACATATCCTGGTGTTCAACCTGGGCTATCCTGTCTTGCTCACTGCTGCAACACCTGATTGTACACACAACCTCCAAGAAGATAGAACTTTAGCACGTTATCGTGGCAGACACTGCAGTGCTGTAATGAGGAAGTTCTATTGTGTTGGATGTGCAGTTATTTACGATGGGATGCTGTAGCCAAGCCTGTTTACTCAGGTGGGCATTGAAGATCCCTTGATCTCATTGTTCTTTCCGTGTCCTGTTCTTCCTGTGCCCTGGTCAATATTTATCAGAAAACAAATGAACTTGTCATTCATTTTCTGTTGTGAGAATTTATTGTGCTAACAATTTTATGCAGGCTTATTTGCAGAATTCATACTTTTAAAAAAAGCCTAGCTGTAGTTATATCAGTTGTCCTTTCAAACTTGGATTGGGCCTTGAGGATGTTTTGAGATATACAGTATAACATGAAACAGAAGTATTGGGAGTTGATGATCTGTCACTAGCAGTGGTTGTGCTGGGGAAGTTATTGAATTAAGAATGTCCCACAAGAAATATAGTTGCACGATATTAAATATATGTGGCACAATGTGATTTTTCTTCTTTCTGTATCTTATCAGAACCCACTTCACTATTATTTTTTGACATTGCCACATGAGGAGGGCAATGGTACTGATCACTTGAGGGGGACGCGGTGGTACAGTGACTAGCTCTGCTGCCTCAGGGTGCTGAGGAACCGGGTTCAATCCTGGCCCCGGGTCACTGTCTGTGCGGAGTTTGCACATTCTCTCCGTGTCTGGATGGTTCTCACTCCCACAATCCAATGATGTGCAGAGTTGGTAGATTGACAACGCTAAATTGCCCTTCAATTGGAAAAAAAAATGGGTACTCTAAATTGAAATAAAATATGATACTGATCACTGACCAGATATCCCCAGACTGGGATATCTAGATCCTCTCATGGGATCCTCCTGCTCTTTCGCTATAGCTCTGTGACTATTGGGCAAGAAAGGAAATAAGCTGTATGATCAAAACAGATCCTGATTTAATTGAACCTTGTTTAGTTTGATTGAGACTTGTGGAAGATGGTTTTGTTTGGGCTGATTTCCTTGGGTTGAGGAGGCCGATGGTGCTGGTTTCTGTCTTGAGGACATTGGGGTACCCAATGTTACCCTTAAAGGTCCAATTAAATTGGCAACAATACGCATTTTTGTAGCACCCTTTTTAATATAGTGAAATATTCAAATGGGCTTCACAGGAGCATTAATGGAGTTCGACACCGAGTCACCTAGAACTGGTGACAGAAAGGCTGGCCAAAGAGGTAGATTTGAAGGAACGTTTGAAAAGGGGTCGCGAGGTAGGAATAGGAGTGGCGTGTTTGTTGCTTTGTAGATGCAGGCAACACATTAATCACAATTGTTGTTGACGGGAACCCGGTGACATTTACTTTGTGTTCAGATGTGCAACCATGCAGATGGTGGCCCTGGTTACAGTTTCTCACCGGGCGAGTTTCCGTCATTGGATGTCGGCCCATTTTGTTCATGGGATTTTGTGTCACTCAATCCCAATGTGTTTACCCAGCTCCTGCTCAATAACCATTGACAGCGATACTGACATCTCGTGGGGAGAGCCGGCATCTTCAGCTGTCTTGAGCACCACCAGGCATCCAGTTAGGATTGGATTGTTGGGGGTCCTGGAGGAAGTTGCCGATCACTCTCGCAAGATCATAAAAAGTACAGAAGAGGCCCTTCAGTCCATCGAGTCTGAACTGACACATGTAAAACACCTGACCTACCTAATCCCATTTGCCAGCACTTGGCCCATAGCCTTGAATGTTATGGCGTGCCAAGTGCTCATCCGGGTACTTTTTAAAGGATGTGAGGCAACCTGCCTCCACCACCCTCCCAGGCAGTGCATTCCAGACCGTCGCCACCCTCTGGGTAAACAAGTTTTAACCTCCCACCCCTCACTTTGAACTTGTGTCCCCTCATGACTGACCCTTCAACTAAGGAGAACAGCTGTTCCCTATCCACCCTGTCCATGCCCCTCATAATCTTGTACACCTCGATCAGGTCACCCCTCAGTCTTCTCTGCTCCAGCGAAAACAACCCAGACCTATCCAACCTCTCTTCATAACTTAAATGTTCCATCCCAGGCAACATCCTGGTGAATCTCCACCCCCTCCAGTGACATCACATCCTTCTGATAATGTGACGACCAGAATTGCGCACAGTACTCCAGCTATGGCCTCACCAAAGTTCGATACAACTCCAACATGACTTCCCTTATATTGTAATCTATGCCCCGATTGGAAAAAGGCAAGTGTCCCGTCCTTTTTCACCACCTTATTAACCTACCTTCCAAGATCTATGGACCAACACGTCAAGGTCCCTTTGTTCCTCCGAGTGTCAGGCCATTGATTGAATACTTCTTTGTCAAATTTCTCCTTCCAAAATATATCACCTCACACTTTTCAGGGTTAAATTCCATTATCTGCCCATTTGACCATCCCGCCTATATCTTCCTGTAACCCAAGACAATCAACCTCACTGTTTTTTTTAATATAATTTTTATTGGAATTTTTTACAGAAAATATAAAACATAACGACAAACAATGAAATGCAACAAAATAACCCATAATAACTGTAACACCCCCAGACCGTATCGGCGCATGTATCACATCCCCCCACCCCCCCAACCCTAATGAACAACAAAAGAACTTTAAAAATATTAAAATTAAATAAACAAACATAGTCATTGTCGGCCCCCCCCCCCCTTTTCCCTCCCCTTTTCCCTCCCCGGGGTTGCTGCTGCTACTTTCCCAGTACCCTATCGTTGAGCCAGAAAGTCGAGAAAAGGCTGCCACCGCCTAAAGAACCCTTGTACCGACCCTCTCAGGGCGAATTTGACCTTCTCTAGCTTAATGAAACCCGCCATGTCATTGATCCAGGTCTCCACGCTTGGGGGCCTCGCATCCTTCCATTGTAGCAAGATCCTTCGCCGGGCTACTAGGGACGCAAAGGCCAGCACACCGGCCTCTTTCGCCTCCTGCACTCCCGGCTCCACCCCAACCCCAAAAATCGCGAGTCCCCATCCTGGCTTGACCCTGGATCCCACCACCCTCGACACCGTCCTCGCCACCCCCTTCCAGAACTCCTCCAGTGCCGGGCATGCCCAGAACATATGGGCATGGTTCGCTGGACTCCCCGAGCACCTGACACACCTGTCCTCACCCCCAAAGAACCTACTCATCCTCGTCCCAGTCATGTGGGCCCGGTGCAGCACCTTGAATTGGATGAGGCTAAGCCGCGCACACGAGGAGGAAGAATTAACCCTCTCCAGGGCATCAGCCCATGTCCCGTCTTCGATCTGTTCCCCCAGTTCCCCCTCCCACTTCGTTTTCAGCTCCTCTACTGACGCCTCCTCCGCAACCTCACTGTTTTTTAAAATTAAATTTAGAGTACCCAATTATTTTTTTCCAATTAAGGGGCAATTTAGCATGGCCAATCCATCTACCCTGCACATCTTTGGGTTGTGGGGGTGAAACCCACACAAACACGGGGAGAATTGTGCAAACTGCACACGGACAGTGACCCAGAGCCGGGATTGAGCCTGGGACCTCGGCGTTGTGAGGCAACAATACTAGCCACTGTGCCACCATGCTGCCCATCAACCTCACTGTTAACCACCCGGCCAATCTTTGTGTCATCTGTACACTTACCGATCCCACCCCCCACATAGTCATCTACGTCATTTATATAAATGACAAACGATAGGGGAGCCAGCACAGATCCTTGTGGTACACCACTGAATACTTGCTTCCAGACACTAAAGCAGCTGTCTGCCTTCACCCTCTGTCTGCTAAAACTAAGCCAATTTTGAATCCACCGTATCATATTACCCTGTATCCCATGTGCATTTGCCACCTTTTATAAGTCTCCCATGTGGGACATTGTCAAAGGTTTGCTGAAATCCATGTAAACACCATCAACTGCACTACCCTCATCTTCAACCTGGTCACCCATCTCAAAATTCAATCACATTTGTGTGAGGCATAACTTCCTGGAGACAGTTGCGTAGTGGTATTGTCACCGGACTAGTAATCCAGAGACTCTGGGGACCTGGGTTCGAATCCTACCGCGGCAGTTGGTGGAATTTGAATTCAATACAAATCTGGAATTAAACGTCTAATGGCGACCATTGCCGATTGTCATGAAAACCCATCTGGTTTACTAATGTCCTTTTTGGGAAGGAAATCTGCCGACCTTACCTGGTCTGGCATATATGTGACACAGCAATGAGGTTGAGTGCCCTCGGGAATGGGCAATAAATGCTGGTCCAGCTGGTGATATCTACATCCAATGAACAAATTATTTAAGCCATGCTGACTCTCCATAACCAAACCTTGCGCCTCTCCAAGTGGAGATAGATTCTCTCCATCAGAATTTTCTCCCAACAGTTTCCCTACCACTGATGTGAAACTTACTGGTCTGTATTTCCCGGCTTATCTCTATAACCCTTCTTAAATAGTGGGAGCACATTAACTGTTCTCCAGTCCTCTGGCACCTCCCCAGGGCCAGAGCGGAGCCTTTGAGCCCCTGCAGTCTCCTTCCTCACCTCCCACGGCCTGGGTACAATTCATCTGGACCTGGGGTTTTGTCCACTTTTAAGCCTGCCAACATCTCCAATACCTTGTCATTCTCATTCTCTTGGGTGAAGACAGATGTGAAGTGTTCGGCCAACACCCTACCAATGTTCCCTGGTTTCACCTGCAGATTGCCCCCTTAGTCCCTAATTGGCCCGACACTTTTCCCTGGCTATCCTCTTCCCATTGATATACCCATAGAATATATTAGGATTTTTCCTACTTTTACCAGCCAGAGCTTTCTCATATCTCCTCTTTGCTCTCCTGATTGCTTTCTTAAGCTCCATCCTGAACTTTCTGTACTCTACTAATTCCTCTGCTGATTTGCTCCCGTTGTATTTGCTAAAAGCCTCGCTTTTCCTTTTTCTTCTCATTGTATCCTGATTATCTCTGGTCATCCATGGTTCTCTGGGCTTGTTACTCCTTCCTATCGCCTTGAAGGGAACATATTGGGTCTGTACCCTCTCCTTTTTGAATGCTCCCCACAAATCTTCTGTAGGTTTCCGCACAAGTAACTCTTTCCAGCCTCTCTCGGCCAGATCCTGCCTTATTTTACTAAAATCCGCTCTTCCCCCAATCTAAAATCTTTTTTTTTTGTTGCAACTTGTCTATTTCTTTGTCCTTAATAAACATAAATTGCACCATGTTGTGATCGCTTTCACTGAAATGCTCCCCCACCGCCACCTCAACCACCTGTCCGGCTTCATTCCCCAAAATTAGGTCCAGCACTTCACCATCCCTTGTCGGACCCTCCACTTGTTGACATAAAAGATTCTCCTGTATACATTTTAAGACCTCCGCCGCATCTAAGCCCTATAGTGTTGAGAAAGTTGAAATCACCCTATTGTTGATATTTTGCACACCTCTGCGACTTAAGCACATATTTGCTCCTCAATTTCCCGCTGACTATCTGGGGCCTATAGTAATCACCTAGCAATGTGGCTATCCCTATTTTATTCCTCAGCTCCATCCACAAAGCTTCATTTGATACCCCCTCGAAGATATAATTGCTCCTTACCGCAGTAACTAACTCCTCAACTAATAATGCAATATCTCCCCCTCTTTTACCCCCTCTTCTGTCTCACTTGAAGATTCTGTATCCCGGGATGTTGAGCTGCCAATCCTGCCCCTCACTCAGCCATGTCTCCGTGATAGCTACTATATCATAATTTCACATGTCCATCCTCGCCCTTAACTGATCCGTTTTACCTGTAATGCTCTTGGCATTAAAGTAGAGGCCATCTGGCCTTGCCGTACTCCCTTGATGCTTAATACAGCTGTTTTCTCTTTGACTTGATTGCTTTATTGTATTATACTGTGTCCCTATTCTGCTAACAGTCTGACCCCCCTCCCCCTGCTGAATTAGTTTAAACTCCTCGCAACATCACTAGCAAACCCGCCTGCAAGGATGTTAGTCCCGCCTCTGGTTCAGATGTAGACCGTCCCATTTGTACAGGTCCCACCTTCCCCAGAAACGGTCCCAGTGATCCAGGAACCTAAAACCCTCCCTCCTGCACCAACTCTTTAGCCACGCTTTCATCTACTCTGTTCTCCAATTTCTGTACTCGCTAACGTGTAGCTTTCCTCCCACAGTCCAAAGATGTGCAGGTCAGGTGGATTGACCATGCTAAATCGCCCCTTTGTGTCCAAAAGGTTAGGTTGGGTTACGGGGATAAGGTGGAGGTGTGGGCTTAAGTAGGGTGCTCTTTTCAAGGGCTGGTGCAGACTCGATGGGCCGAATGACCTTCTGCACGCTAAATTCTATGATTCTACCCTCTGAAAGAGCAGCCTACCTAGGCCCACTCCCCCGCTCTATCTCCGTAACCCAGATTTCCAGATTGATGAATTGAATTTAAATTCCATCCACTGCGGTTGTGGTATTTGAACCCTTGTCCCCCAAAACATTAGAGTTTACGAGTCCAGGGACATTGCCATTTTGCCGCTGTCTCTCGTGCAGCTATTGCACAGCTCAATGGAAAGAAGTGAGAGGGATTTGTCTTTCAATTAGCATTTCCAATGGTGAGAATGGGAGTTGGGGCTTGAACACCGTACATTGATGCACACACCCATTGACTCCAAGGCTTCTTTAAAACTCAATTCAGGCTTATTACCTCCACATTGATTTAAATACCAGGGCATGATTCCTATTAGTCTTAACAATGGGGATCATAGAATCATAGAATTTACAGTGCAAAAGGAGGCCATTCGGCCCATCGAGTTTGCACCGGCTCTTTGAAAGAGCACCCTATCCAAGGCCACACCTCCACCCTATCCCCACAACCCAGTAACCCCACCCAACACTAAGGGCAATTTTGGACACAAAGGGCAATTTAGCATGGCCAACCACCTAACCTGCGCATCTTTGGACTGTGGGAGGAAAGCGGAGCACCCGGAGGAAACCCACGCAGACACGGGGAGAACGTGCAGACTCCGCACAGACAGTGACCCAAGCCGGGAATCGAACCTGGGACCCTGGAGCTGTGAAGCAATTGTGCTAGCCTCCATGCTACCACCCTGCTGCCTTTTACTTGTTGCAGGGAAGTGTGAATCCCATGCCTTTAACCGAACTGCAAAAGATGCAGAATCCGTATCGTTATCTCTGAGACGTCCTCCCTCCCCTCGTCTCCCACCCAGAGTCATCCACGGCCCCTCCCAGTTCTCACTTGCAGGCTGCCCTCAACAACATTACCCATCGACACAGATTTTGGTTTCTCGCTCTGACCACACCACGTGACCCCCCCCCCCCCAAACCACCACCACCACTTCCTTGGTGGTGTCAGATTCCTTGGCCAGCATCTGGTCCTGAATGAGCCCTAATTTCCTCCAATTAAATATCGAGTAGACCAGTTGACCATTGGAGCAACCAAAGCCATTGGGCTGGATTCTCCGTTTCTGAGGCTACGTGCTGGCGCCAACGTAGAATCTGTGGCGTTCCACTAGAGAAAAATCGGTGTAATTCCGGTACCAGTGAGGGGCTAGCACCGTGGAACACCTGCAGATTGAGTGGAAATCGGCCGGTGAATTGGTCGTGCTGGAAAACATGGCATGGCCATGCTGAACCGCGTACCCGCCCATCCTGACCCCACAGCCCCTGCCCCGGGCCCTAACAGAATCCCCCCCCCCGGTCCATCGGCATGAATCTTGGCCAAGTGTGGCAGCACTGGACACTGTCCTCAGCTGGCACACCAGGCTCCAGGCTGTTGGGACCACTTGTGGATTGGGGTACCATTTTTAAAGGCAGCCCCACTCTTCCCACCCTTTGGGTTTACCATTGCCTCAGGACCCCCCTCCCATCCTTACTTCACCCAACGTACCTCTTCCAGGGTCCTCTAGCACCCCCTCACCCCACCTCTTATGGGAAAGCCCCCCCCCCCTCAGGCCTGACCCCTGCTTTGGGCAACCTGGCATCTGGCTGCCTTGCCACTGCTAGCCTGGCTCCCTGACAGTGGAGGCCTCAACCACCCAGCGAGACCCCCGCCCCCCACTAGCTGCCATCACGACTTTATGAACCAGCACCAAATGGCGGCCGGTTGAGGCCTCGCTGGCAACACCGATGAATCCTGGGTCCCGGGGGAATTGGGTCAACGTAAATTCACATGAGCCTAATGGCTGCGCGATTCAATGTTTCAAGCATTGCGAACATCGATGCAGGCCTCTCGTGAGATTCAACCGCCTGGTCCCGAGACCAAGTTGGAAGCGACGAGGCCGCCGAATTGCGACCAATACGTCAGATATAGGAATCGATATTGGGAAATGATTAGACTGCTTCACTGCATACACCCACATTGGAGTAAGCAGTGCTGTACGTGATCTAGAATTAGTACCAGTTAGACGCGAGTTAGCTTGGAAAGAATTTTTGACCAGGCCATCGTCGCGAGTTGATCCTTTGGCTTTCCCAGTCACTCATGCCTGGCGTTGTTACGTGGAGTCGAACTTGAGGCGATTTAACAGTGGAAATAACAGCAAAGAGAAATCTTTCCGTTGATTATTTTTCTTTCAGGCACTGGTTTTGCAGTCGGGCAGAATTTGAGGTTATGGTTCATCGAAAGCCAGACAGAATGTACAGTAGCAACATCACTGCAGGAACCGGGAGAAATGTCTTGTCGTCTTTCGACAGATGAGCTGTATTTTTGCCTTGGTGTAGATGTGCAGGTGGCATTGCCCCGGGCGAGTGTTTATTCTCTCTTGTTCGGTATGGTGTTAACATGGCTTCATGTGTAACAACAGTGCAATTCAATCAAGGATCATGTGGTTAACTCTTCTGTCCTGATTATGACCGAGTAAATACATTTTCTAAGATGCTTTGCCTCCATGCTCAAATGCTCACAGTTACTGGATACCAAGTTCTTGTTATGTTGGAGACCCTCACGAAACTTTCTGCCGTGAGAAGGGGACAGCCAAGTATAAGGAGTGGGGATCATAGTATTTGAAAGGTCAGAGCCCTAGTCTGGGAAATCCACTCTGTTCAAACCTTTACACTTCAATATGGACATTGTATATTTATAGTCCTTGCAGATTGCGTGAGATACTCTGGCGTTAGTGTTCTGAACCTTAAGGGTTAATGGGGGACTGAGGAAACAGTACCACCCACATTATGATGCAGCGATTCGCACGAGTATAGTGGAGTGGTGAGTCTGGTAGAATTGGCATGGTGGCACAGTGGTTAGCACTGCTGCCTCACAGTGCCAGGCACCTGCGTTCGAATCCTTGGGTGACTGTCTGTGTGGAGTTTGCACGTTCCCCCTCTGCCTGCGTGTGTTTTCCCCCCGGGGTGCTCCGGTTTCCTCCCACAGATGTGCAGGTTAGGTGGACTGGCCATGCTAAATCTCTCCTTGATGTTCAGCTTAGGTTATGGGGTGGGGGTAGGGTGGGATGTGTGGAGGTCTGGATGGGGTGCTCGTTTGGAGGGCAGGGAAGGCTCGGTAGGCCCTTCTGCACTTGTCGGGATTCTGTGAAGTCAACATGAAGATGGCACTGAGTCAGGTTAAACAGTTATTGTTCAACCATATAAGCCTCTAGGCCTCTTCCTGAGAGAACATGGTGGCAGCAGGCGTAGGATGCCAAATATTCGTCTGATCGGAACGAAATGCCCCTAACCTGTAGACCTGAATACACGGCTGGAGATTGCCTAATTGCAGTTGTGGGGACTGAGGGGCAGAAGGTCCATTGTACAAATGTCGAAGGACTCCACCAGAGCAAGTGGAGGTCCATTGCCAGACCTGATCAAAAGCAGAGTCAAAGGACCCAGCTAGACCACAAAAGGGTGAGTAAAAAGGCTGAAATGAATTTTTAGATGAGGCGCAATTATCGGGTAGCGCTGGCCAGGTTGATTGATTTTCAGCCCAGATCCAGATCCAGAGTCGATGTCGGACCCAGGGCGTGAACAAAACCAAAGAAAAAAAAAATCAGCATCAGTTTGATTCTGCAAGCTCAGGAAAGCAACTAGCTGGTCAGAGCAATTAATTGGAACCATTTTCTGCAGAATTGCTGAAGTTTACAATGGCTCTGTAACCATGACGGGAGACGGTCTAATCCTGGTGGGTGTGGGAAGGGAAAGAATTTGATTACTGCAGTGCCATTTAAAAAGAAAAATATAGAGCTGTGCTGAAAATGTCCATGGATGGTAAATCAATACCGTCAGACCAATCAAGGCAGATGGAACGGCCAGACCAGGTGCAAAGTTGGGCATTATGGAGAAGAAGATTCTTTTCCCAATTAAGGAACAATTTAGCGCGGCCAATCCACCCACCCTGCGCATCTTTGGCTTGTGGGGGCGAGACCCACGCAGACACTGGGAGAATGTGCAAACTCCACATGGACAGTGATCCAGGGTCGGGATTCGAACCCGGGTCCTTGGTGCCATGAGGCAGTAGTGCTAACCACTGCGCCACCGTGCCGCTCCAGAGAAGAAGATTTTTAAGATGTGTGGTCGCATCAGACTTGAACAAGTGAATGCACTCTTGTATTCAGTAGATCCAAGTGCCAATGACTTAAATGCCAGACGAGGAATAAATGAATATTCTGATAACTTTGAGGAGGTCATGAAGTCCTTGAAACACCAACTTTAATCTAATAAACAATATTTTGGAGTGAGCAAAATTTCAGTCCAAAAAACCGAGGGAACCTGTAGCCACATTCATAAATGAGTTATACAAGGGCAGCACGGTGGCCTAGTGGTTAGCATTGCTGCCTCACGGCGCCGAGGTCCCAGGTTCGATCCCGGCTCTGGGTCACTGTCCGTGTGGAGTTTGCACATTCTCCCCGTGTTTGCATAGGTTTCACCCCCACAACTCAAAAAATACGTGCAGGGTAGGTAAATTGGCCACGCTAAATTGCCCCTTTAATTGGAAAAAATAAATTGGGTACTCTAAATTTAAAAAAATAAATAAAATAAAAGAGTTATACAGGTTGGCTAAAAACTGTGACTATGGTGACCTTAAGCTGGAGCTCATAGAGACTGAATAGTAATGGGAGTGGTTGACGATACTCTTGGATGTACTTCAATCTAAAGAAGACCTGACTTTTGGAGGGTGACACAGTGGTCAGCACTGCCTCCTTACGTCGGTCCAGGTGCCCGTTAATAGGGTCCAGGTGGCAGTTGTTTGTTCAGCGCGGGTTCCTGCATACAGGAAAGGGAGGTGAAAGAAGCCATCCCATCACCGATGGCAGAGCCCTCCACGTCCAAGGTCCTTCAGTCAGGAATTCCACCCAACCTTCAATCCCTCTTCCTTTTGAGCCCTGCTTCAAACCGGGTCATCGACTCAGCCTTTGATCACCTTTTCTAATATCCCAATTTGTCTTGATTTCTGATTTTTTTATTTTGAAGTGTCTTTGGAATCAAAGGATTCATCAAAGGAGCTACGTGATTGCGAAAACCTTTCCCCTTGGCACTCCGCAGTGATTGACCTTAGCCCTCCCATTTTAACTTCCAGTTTCTCGTGGAGAGCAATAACCTAAAATCATAAAGAATCTGGACTGGGCGATCCTAACTGAGGGTGATTAGCGTTTGTGGAATGGGTTGGACATTGGTATTTCGGTCGGCGGACATGTCTGCATTTTGCAGTTTTGGCTTTTTTTTTCCCTCAATTTTTTTTTTTCTCTTTGGAACGGGCAGGCTGTTGGTTTATTTCCAGCTTCCTCTACTTTCATCTAGAACCTCCTGCATTTTCCAATTTAATATTTTGCTTTTTATTACGTCTTACATTTTACAGTTTCTCCAAATAATCTGGCCTCTTGCGCACCCCTGATTTTAGTTGGACGTTGCGTCTTTGGATGCCATGGACCCCAAGCTCCGGAATTGCCTCCTTAATCCTCTTGTCCTCTCTACCCCTCTCTCCTCCTCCTCTTCTAAGGCATGCCTCTTGCACTAAGCTTTTGGTCACACACACCCTCACATCTCCTTCTGTGGTTCTGTGTCGAAATCAATTTGAAAATGCCCCTGTGAAGTACCTTGAGATTTTACTACTCGAAAGGCGCTATATGAATGCAGCTTGTTGCAATATACAAAGTGCTGCTGTAGCGCAACAAGGGGAAGGTGGCCGTAAATGGGGCTCAGTGTTCCTGTATTCAGCGTGGAGTATCTCTGGAATGAGGTAGACCTGATAGGAAGGTGAGGCCTTGTACTAACCTGCTTTCAAACAAATCTCCACGCCAAACTAATTGAGTTTAAATGAATATATTACTGTACTACTTAGGCAGATATTTGAGGATAAGATCACTATAGGCTTGCAACTTGAGAATATTCCCTTAAAAGTAAAGGCATGGATTAGGCGCTGTAAACTTTAAATTGGCAGCCCATTGGATGTTTGTTTTAAACGAAAACTAATGTAAATAATCCTCCTCCTATGTGGAGCCGATTAGCTGTTTTATGAATTTCAATCTCGCAGCAAGCACGCCCTTGCCATCAGGTTAGGAGTGGGGCATCTGTGTGGAGTTCATTCTAATTAAATCATTTTTATTGGTTTGCGATCTATTATGGTTGATATTTGTCACTTGCAATGGGGTCTTTCCTGTTTTGAGCTGCGCTGTGTTTGAACAGATGAGTAAACACAGCAGGTTTGCTGGGATTAAGGACAAAGCCTTTTTCTGTGGACATATTAGGTAATGCATGAACACACACAGCATATTCTGCGCCTGGGCACAGATTTATGCACCAGGGTCTAATTTCCGCTGCTGTTGAACTATTTAACACGTTCCCGTAAGGTTTAATTCTGCACTGTTACCAGTGTGTTTATTTTAAATCGGTTTACGATGGATTTAACATGGTGCACGAAACAACCTTGCACAAACGCATTAACCGATCGAGTACCGGAGGGAATTAAACGTCGAGAAGATTGCGGTCCCTTCCATTCTGGGAGAATGCACGATCTAGCTTAAATAAAATAATGCATGGACTAATGTTTCTGCCCGGAATGGGGAAGAAATAAAAATGTTTTATTGGGGGACTTGGATCATAATTTTGATTATTAGGACCATAAATCAAGCTAGTATTTAATCCAGATGTGACTCTGGTGCTACTTGTGCTTGAAGGTCCGATCTTGTGCCCTCTTGTCATTGTGGAGCTGTCTGGTGAACCACTTTTCTCCTGCTTTGCACATGCTTTTAGGACATGTTAGAGTTCATGACGTTGTTTCAATGTCTTTAGTCAAAACAGCCACTGCTCCACAAACCTAAATGGTAACGAGGGTTTACCCCATCGTCAACTAACTTCCCCTTCAGTCCTCTGCCCAAAGGCGGGTCGACTCACAGCGTCACGACCTCCACCAGGGGTAGGGTGAAGGAGGCAGATCCCGAATTCGCCCTCGCTGGAACGGGGATCGAACCCCATGCTGTTATCACCATTCTGATCCATCCCGGCTCTCTCGCCAACCAGCCCTCCAATTGATAAAGTTGCCACGGTAGCATGCGCCCGTGCATGCATGTTGTAGCCGGGACCTATGGATAGTGATGATAGAGCAGCCGACCTTCTTTCCATTGCATGGCTGACCAGGACTATCTCTCCCACTCTTACCACCTGTCCTTGGCCTGTGTTGCGGAGGATTTCTTAAGCTGGTACTCCACCGGATTGTCTGCTTCTGATTCCGAGGCAGAGACACTGCCCACTGAATCGTAAGACCTCCGTCAATGAATTGCTAGAGGAAATTGGAGCAGGAGTAAGCAAAATAGCCTATTGAGTCTGTTCCACCATTCAATAATAATCTTTATTAGTGTCACAAGTAGGCTTACATTAACACTGCAGTGAATGTGGGACTTCCGGTGATGGTGGGCAGGAGGCAGACACTGGAGGGCTTCCGCTTGGGAATGGCAATTTCGGGATTTTAATGCCCAGTTCCAGGGGCAACGGAGGCTGAAAAAGCTGTAAGAAGGCACAGGGAGGAGAAATGTCCAAGCTTGGGGGAAAAAAATGGCCGTGAAAAAGGGGGTTAACGAAAGTCCACGGGTGAGTGGAAAAGTCAGCGCAGGAACTGTAAGGAAAGCGGAGGCTGGAGCACCAGGGGGAGGCCGCATTGCTCACACAGCAGAAGAAATGGCCAAAGTGATGGCTGTGGAACTTGAAAAACAGTTCACAAAGCACATGGAAGCGATGAGGAAGGAGATGGGGGCGGTATTGAAAGTGCTGGTGGAGGAGGCGATTGCCCCGGTGAGGGAGGAGGTATCGAGCGCAGTGGCGGAGGTGCGGGAGCAGGGTGAGACACTGAAGGAAGTGGAAGAGGCATTATCGCAGCACAGTGATCAACTCCCCTCGATGGGAAAGGAGTTGCGGAGGGTGACAGAGGCCAACAAGGTTCTGCGTGCCCAAAATGGAAGACCTGGAAAACAGATCCAGGCGACAGGATTGTGGGTCTGCCTGAAGGGGTGAAAGGCCTGAGGCCGACGGAGTATTTTGCCACGATGTTGGCGGAGCTATTGGGGGAGGGGGACGATCCCTCCCGATATGAACTGGTTCGGGCTCATCGGTCGTGGAGGGCGATACCAAAGGCGAGTGAGCCGCCAAGAGTAGTAACTGTGTGTTTCCGTAGGTACAGTGTGAAGGAGAAGGTCCTGTGCTGGGCAAAGTAGAAGCGGGTGGTGCAGTGGGCTGGAGCTGGTATACGCATATACCAGGACTTTACGGTGGAGCTGACTAGGAGGGGGGCTGTCTTCAGCCGGGTGAAGAAGGCAGTGTACATCAGCAAGATGCAGTGCGGCATAGTATATCCAGCTAAGTTGAGGGTGACCTACAAATCCAAGGACTTTTATTTTGGGACGGCGGAAGCGGTGGAGGAGTTTGCGAAGGCAGAAGGACTGTGGCAGAATTGAGAAATGGGACTGAGAGCAGGTCGTGTACCGATGTAGCCTCATGTAACTTTATTTTTTCACTGCGTGTTGGTGTATGTACTAAATGAGTCGACGCTGTATATTTGGGCAAGGGAAGAGTTGGGACTTTCATTTGCAATGATGGTTCTTTGGGGTGTCGGTGTTATTTGATGCAGGTGGGCCATTGTTTGGGGGTTGGTGGGAGGATGGGATCGTTGTTGTTGGTAGGGGGATTGACATTGTATTCGTTACCGTTTACTGTTTGTTGGTGGGGTGTAAATTCTGAAAAAAATGTGAAAATGGAGAATAAAAATATTTTTAAAAAAAACCAAAAACACTGCAAAGAAGTTACTGTGAAAATCCCCTAATCGCCACATTCCGGCGCCTTTTCGGGTACACAGAGGGAGAATTCAGAATGTCCAATTCACCTAATAACATGTCTTTCGGGACTTGTGGGAGGAAGTGGAGCACCCGGAGGAAACCCACGCAGACACTGGGAGAACGTGCAGACTCCGCACAGACTGTGTCCCAAGCCAGGATTCGAACCCGGGACCCTGGCGCTGTGAAGCAACAGTGCTAACAACTGTGCTGCCATGCCTCCAATATGATCGTGACTGATCCTCCACCTCAACTACCCTATCCCAGATGACCCCTGTATCCCTTAATATTCAGAAATCAACACAGTACACGGACAGAGTATCCACATTCCTCTGGGTTAGAGAATTCATAAATCCACAACCTTCTGAGGTGAGGAAATTTCTCCTCCTCTCTGTCCCAAATGGCTGACCTTTATCCTGACCCCTGTTTCTAAACTTCCCAGCCTATATGAAAATGAATGAAAATCGCTTATTGTCACGAGTAGGCTTCAATGAAGTTACTGTGAAAAGCCCCTAGTCGCCACATTCCGGCGCCTGTTCGGGGAGGCTGGTACGGGAATCGAACCGTGCTGCTGGCCTGCTTGGTCTGCTTTAAAAGCCAGCGATTTAGCCTTGTGAGCTAAACCAGCCCCTATATTAAAGAAGCAACGCATTTCAAGACTGGTTGAGCGCCTCATGCTTGTATTTACATACTGAGCATGTAGCACCTTCATGAGTCCATTGATGCTCAAACAGGAATCCTTGAAAATTGAACTCTGCCCTCCCTTCCACCCAAGATTTATGGCCGGTATTAATTCAGGACTGCGTTTTAACCATTAGTGACACTAACCAGCCTGACCTAGCGAGACATAATGAAATAAACCTTTGACATTTCAAGCTTGTGTTTGGAAAGATCAGGAAATTAATTAACTTGTTTTTGTAAAACTGCTCATTGAGATTAGTTGTTCCACTTGATTCGGTTGCTTAAACCCAGTGCTCGCAACGTGCCTGGCTATTGCACTTGCCACCTCCTGGGAGGGTGCTGGGAGCCCTCCGATACTGCTCGATACAGCTGCAGGATAAATTGTGGGAAGCACTTGCAAAACGTATCAGATTTTGTTGGTGGGCGATGACGGACGAAGGCCGGGATTTACCTCGCCAGCCAAGCCCATCGCCTTTTGGCGTGACTGGAAGATCCCGGTTGTGGGCAGGGCCGGAATGCACCCCCGCCCATGTTTCTGTCTGAAGAAGGCACTGAGACCATAGAACATACAGTGCAGAAGGAGGCCATTCAGCCCATCGAGTCTGCACCGACCCACTTAAGCCCTCACTTCCACCCTATCCCTGTAACCCAATAACCCCTCCTAACCTTTTTGGTCACTAAGGGCAATTTGGGCAGCACGGTGGCACAGTGGTTAGCATTGCTGCCTACGGCGCTGAGGACCCGGGTTCGAATCCCGGCCCTGGGTCACTGTCCGTGTGGAGTTTGCACATTCTCCCCGTGTCTGCGTGGGTTTCACCCCCACAACCCAAAGATGTGCAGGGTAGGTGGATTGACCACGCTAAATTTCCCCTTAATTGGAAAAAATGAATTGGGCACTCTAAATTTATTAAAAAAAAAACTAAGGGCAATTTATCACGGCCGATCCACCTGACCTGCACGTCTTTGGACTGTGGGAGGAAACCGGAGGAAACCCACGCAGATATGGGGAGAATGTGCAGACTCCGCACAGACAGTGACCCAGCGGGGAATCGAACCTGGGACGCTGGCGCTGTGAAGCCACAGTGCTGGCCACTTGAGCTGCCCTATTGCTCTAATTCTGCTCTCTGACACATCCCCTGGAATAGGCCTCTAATTAACAACTGGGCCTGCAGCTACCCAAGGCCCTTGTGGAACACCTTCCCTAGACCCCTTCGCCCTTCTACCTCATACCTGCCCTAACACCATGTGTTGTGTTATCAAATTTAGTCTAATAAAGCCCCTAGCGAAACACCTTGGGATAGTTTACGAAGTTAAAGGCGCTATGTAAACCCAGGTTGTCTGTGTGGTGGATATCAGTGGATGTAGTGTTGTCAACTGGTAGACAGATGTCCCCTTTATGCTTTGTGTAGTGCAATCATAAATGTTCGTGCAAAGGATATATTAATTTTCATTGCAAACGGCAAAAGGTTAAACACCCCCCCCCCCCCCCCTCCCCCCCAAGGTTATTTGCTACATTGGCATCATTTGTAAATTGAGAAGCCATTGCAGGTGATCTGTGGCTGTAGTCTGAGTTGCTAAGGGTGGAGCAGAGCAGGGCAACCCAACGGAGGAGTGAGATTGGAGGAGGATAGTGGGGTCAGCAGTGTCCGAGGCTGGAGACCGGTCAAGAAGCGAGGGATGGGGGGGGGGGGGGGGAAATAGCCCACCATGGTTAAAGGAAGAGTAAATGTCATTTGTAACTTTTTCCTGATTTATGACCGGAGATATTGGAATTGGAAGCCGTTTGGAGAGAGGGTTACCAGGCAGATTCCTGGGATGAACTCTTTGTCAATCGGGAAGATTCAAACATGGAGCTCCAGGAGATGGGCATGATTTGCGAGACTGTACCTTGTCTAAAGTGATTGGCTAGAAACAGGAGGTTGAAAGGTGGTCGTATTGCGTGGAGAATAGGTACTGACGGGAGGAGAAAGAACGATTTAAGAGTATTTGCTAACATGGGATCCAGGAGAGAAGATGAGTGAGGTTAAGTGGTGATCGAGTCAAGTGAACAAGGCGTAGGCCTCATGAACAAGGTGAGCTGCAGCAGGCATGAGGGGAGATGAGAGAGAAACTGGAGAAGGATGATGCTTGACATGGTCTAACCAGTCCCTCTGATGAATAGCTAACCAGTTGTGTATTGTGTAGTGTGTCCCTTCAACCGGATGGGAGCACCAGGGTGGGAGGTAGTAATGAATTGAGATATAAAAGGTGAATGTATGAGATTGATGCAAGCAAATGGCAGGCTATAGGCTGGATAGCTGGGAATCGAAAGGTGCTGTTAGCCCAAATGTCAGCGGAGTTAAACAGCTCAGAATGCAAAATATAGTTTGGGAAGGATAAATTTTATAGCTTGTTTAGTTCAAGGGCTCATGACATGAAAACGTCAGGCCCCCACCTCCGCTGATGGTCTCTTGGCCACGCTGGCCCGAGCCACTTGCGATTGGATCAGTCAAGCACTTCCGTGTATTTGGAAATGGGAAAATCCTGTAGTCCCTCAGATTTGATGAGATTATTGATGTGACTTCTGTTCCAACAGTAAATGGTTGCTTGAAAGGGGGCTTGGGGGTGAGGGGCAGGTGGGGTTCTCTTTTACAGTTGCTGAACGGGTGTAAAGCAGAGACAAAAGCACCAGTGTAAAATACTGCCGGCGGCATTGAGAAGGTGATAAATGTTTTGTTTTCCAAACTCACTTGTTGCATGTAATATTTTTTCTAATTTATTTGTGTGTGTGTGTGGAGGGTCTGTCTTATCTGTGTGCGGGAGGTGTGTTCATGGGTATCTAACTGTGTGCGTTCGTGTGGGCGGGTCTGTCTGTGCGTGTTCGTGTGGGTGGGTCTGTCTGTCTGTGTGGGGTGGGTGGGTCTGTCTGTGTGTGGGGGGCTGGCTCTGTCTGTGCGTGATCGTGTGGGGTGGGCGGGTCTGTCTGTTTGTGTGGGGTGGGTCTGTCTGTTCGTGTGGGGTGGGTGGGTCTGCCTGCGTGTGGGGTGGGCGGGTCTGTCTGTGCGTGTTCGTGTGGGTGGGTCTGTCTGTCTGTGTGGGGTGGGTGGGTCTGTCTGTGTGTGGGGGGCTGGCTCTGTCTGTGTGTGATCGTGTGGGGTGGGCGGGTCTGTCTGTTTGTGTGGGGTGGGTCTGTCTGTGCGTGTTCGTGTGGGGTGGGTGGGTCTGCCTGCGTGTGGGGGGCTGGCTCTGTCTGTGTGTGATCGTGTGGGGTGGGCGGGTCTGTCTGTTTGTGTGGGGTGGGTCTGTCTGTGCGTGTTCGTGTGGGGTGGGTGGGTCTGCCTGCGTGTGGGGGGCTGGCTCTGTCTGTGCGTGTTTGTTGTTTACTGGAGTCCAGTGCATGCCTAAGAAGATGATACTTAATGCCATGTGTGAACACCGTTTAACATTCTGCCAAGCGGCAGGTAACTAGCAAAACCCGCCCAGCACTCTATGCTAACGCACACCGTTTAATATTTGATTTGATTTATTGTCACGTGTTGGCACAAAGATGTACAACATGCCATTAAAAAAACAGAAGCTGTTTTGTCGATGTACCATTTGTCCAAAGTACAGTGAAAAGTATTTTTCTGCGGCCGAGGAACGTACACAGTATGTACATCGTAGACACAAGAATAATCAACAGAAATCATTGACAAATGGTACACCGACAAAACAGCTTCTGTTTTTTCAATGGCATATTGTACATCTTTGTGCCAACACTCTTCATGTGGGGGATTTGAGAGTTGAGGCGACTTATTTAAGGGGAATATGGAGAAGTATTAATGAAGGTGAAAGGATTTGCTGATGGGCGAGGTGCAGTGGAATGGAGGGAGGGCTGTGTGGATCATCATTACTGGCACGGACTAGTTGGGCTGAATGGCCTGTTTCCCTACTGAAAACTCAATCCGTCGCTTTGGTAGAGGTGAACTTGAATCTTGCTGAAAAGGGACATGCTGTCGAAGCTTTTCATTTTGCACTCATCAGTACAAGTTCTAGAATGCTACATTTCAAACAATCCCAACAATTCAATGTCATTTATTTTTATTTTTTTTGTGTGAATTGTGTGCTGTTGGAGCTAGTGAATGGAACACATTATATTTAGGGCCTTGGTGTTAGGGCCTTGGTGTCAGGGCCTCTCTGCGGGGAGGTGTAGTGTTGTACTCCATAAAATTAATGGAATGCTGCCCAGCCTAGATAGAGCCAGATGTGTGGCAGAAGGGAAAACTGAAATGAAGTATTTAATAAGCCTTTTTTCTTTCGTAACTTGCTTGTAGAACCACGCAAGCTGCTACTTGTTTTGAAATATCCTTGTGCCAAAGTATGTTGCCACTTCCACACGGTGCGGGTTCTCTGCTGCCCCCTTGAGGTGGCGCTTTTATTAAAAAGTTATTGGCTCTACGTACTGGCTGCTTTCATCACTGCTCTACATTCATGTTGTTGACATTCCTCCTGCCATTAACGGGAACTAACTCGAACATTCCCTGTCGCTTTTCTTACAGGAACGTGTGTGAAGTGCAGCAAAGCGGTTTATGGAGCGCAGCAGGCCTGTCAGGCTATGGGGAACCTGTATCACGACGCCTGCTTCACTTGTAGTGCCTGCAGTAAGTAACACCTCCAGCAGCCATGTGCTGGGACTGAGTGCCCAGTCACGGGCAGGGCGACCAACCTGTTCGGAAATTTACCTCGGAATAACGCTGCCTCACAGCAGCCCCTCGATTGTTTGAACTTGTAAGAGTCAATGCAGCGCCGGGGAAAGGCCATTCAGCCCCACAAGGCTGTGCCAGTTGAGGAGCAATCCCCTTCACCTTCCTTTCTCCTTCAAATATCTACAAAATTCCTTTTTGAAAGCTACTATTGAATCTGTATCTGTATCCGCCAGCCTATCAGGCAGTGCGTTCCAAATCTCGCGTAGAAACAAATGTTTCCATATCTTGCCACTGGTTCTTTTGCCAGTTACCTTAAATCTGTGCCCCCTGTTTTCGACACCCTTGTGCCAACAGTAACAATTTCTCTTTCTTTACTCTACCTAATGCCTTCATGATTTTGAATACCTGCCCGCGCGCTCCCTCGCCTTGCAAGGTTCCTCGCCGCGCAGGCTCCTGTCCCAGTATCTGTAGTATTTTGCTCTTCTTTTCGCTTCTTATGTAGGTCCAGCTTAACCTTTTGACTGTTGTGCCCGGTGCTTTCTATTTGTAAAGGCCAGGGTCCCAGATGGTGAGATTGCTGTGGCGTTAGGTAATGCACACTCCCGAGAGCAAGGTCAGTGTTTCCATCGTGCGACGTTGAATCAGAATTCGAAGAGCTGCCTAAAACGGCCAAGGCATTGTCGAGGGAGTGTCGAAGGGAAGGGATATCCACTAGGCTGGTACCCCGGGGTGAGGGCCTTCAGTTACGGGGCAAAACTGGAAAAGCTTTTTTTTTTAAATAATTTTTATTGAGATTTTCAAAAACATATCAAAAACCGAAAATAACAACAAGAAAACAGTATTAACAACAACAAAAAGAAAAACACACTAACCCTCAAAACCAAACACCCCACCCAATTCCTCGACTCCCTCAACGCCATGGCCAGGGGCTCAATTGCCAACGCAAAGAGCAAGGGGGACAGGGGACACCCCTGTCTCGTCCCCCGGTGCAGCCGAAAGTACTCCGACCTCCTCCTATTCGTGGCTACACTCGCCATCGGGGCCTCATAGAGCAACCTCGCCCAACTGACAAACCCCTCCCCAAACCCAAACCTTTCCAGCTCCTCCCACAAGTACCCCCACTCAACCCTATCAAAGGCCTTCTCCGCGGCTAATGCTACCACTATCTCCGCCTTTCCTTCTACCGCCGGCATCATTATAACATTCAGAAGCCTACATATATTGATGTTCAGCTGCCTTCCCTTCACAAACCCTGTCTGGTCCTCATGAATGACCCCCGGCACACAGTCCTCTATCCTTGTGGCCAAGATCTTTGCCAACAGCTTGGCATCCACATTTAACAGCGAGATTGGCCTATATGATCCACACTGCAGGGGGTCCTTGTCCCGTTTTAAGGATCAAGGAAATCAGCGCCCGTGACATAGTCGGGGGCAAAGCCCCCCCCCTCCCTTGCCTCGTTAAAGGTCCTAACCAACAGGGGGCCCAACAGGTCTGCACACATTTTGTAACATTCGACCGGAAACCCATCTGGCCCCGGCACCTTCCTCGACTGCGTGCTGCCTATCCCTTTGACCAGCTCCTCCAGCTCAATCGGCGCCCCCAGCCCCTGCACCTGTCCCTCCTCTACCTTCAGAAATCTCAGCCTATCCAAAAAGCGCCCCATCCCCCCCCTTTCCACCGGGGGCTCGGACCGGTACAATTCCCCATAAAAGTCCCAGAAGACCCCATCAATGTCCACCCCCCTTCGCACCACATTGCCTTCCCTATCCGTCACTCCACCAATCTCCCTGGCCGCGTCTCGTTTACGTAACTGATGCGCCAGCATCCTACTCGCCTTCTCCCCATATTCGTACACCGCTCCCTGTGCCTTCCTCCACTGAGCTTCCGCCTTTCCGGTGGTCAGCAAGTCGAACCTGGCCTGAAGGTTACGTCGCTCCCTCAACAGTCCCTCCTCCGGAGCATCCGCGTATCTCCTGTCCACCCTTACCATCTCCCTCACCAACCTCTCCCTCTCTTTTTGCTATCCCCTCTCCCTATGGGCTCGGATGGAAATCAACTCCCCTCTAATCACCGCCTTCAATGCCTCCCAAACCGTCTCCACCCGGACCTCCCCATTATCATTGGCCTCTAAATACCTCTTGATACACCCCGAACCCACCCGCCCACCTTCTCATCCGCCAGCAGTCTCACCCCCCCCCCCCCCCCCCCCCCCCCCCCAAATCTGGTCCATAAACCTCCTCAACACCTTAGCCACCGCGGGCCTCCTGCCCGTCCTGGACATGGATCGATCCAATGGGGGATCCAGCATTGTGTTAAAGTCCCCCCCCAGTATCAGGTCTTTAGATCCGGAATGCGGCCCAGCATGCGCCGCATAAAACCCGCATCGTCCCAATTTGGGGCATAGACATTCACCAGCACCACCCGCTGCCCTTGGAACTTGCCGCTCACCATCACATACCTCCCTCCACTGTCAGCCACCATGTATGATGCCTCAAACGAGACCCTTTTTCCCACCAGAATCGCCACCCCCCGATTTTTTGCATCTAGCCCCGAATGAAACACTTGGCCCACCCAGCCCTTCCTCAGTCTAACCTGGTCCGCCACCTTCAGGTGCGTCTCATGGAGCATAGCCACGTCTGCCTTCAGCCCCTTCAGGTGCGTAAACACCCGGGCCCGTTTGACCGGCCCATTCAGCCCCCTCACATTCCAGGTCATCAGCCAGATCAGAGGGCTCCCTGCCCCCCTCCCCTGCCAACTAGCCATTACCCATCCCCTGCCCCCCCCTGCATACTCCAGCTCCTTCCTGGCCATTTCAGCAGCAACCCGGTACAACCACCCCCCGCCCCCCCCCCCCCTCCCCAAAAGGCTAGGACCCCTCCCAGCCGCGTTACTCCCTCCATAGCACTCCCGTGAGCCAGCTAACTTCTGCTGACCCCGGCGACTGCCGCTACTCCTCCTCCCCCAGACCCATCAGCAGACCCTCCTCCTCCGCCGCCCGCGCTTCTCAGCTCCGACCCCGCCCCCATCCACCCTCAGCGCGGGAAACAGAAGAAAAGCCCGCACTTTCCCTCTGCCCGACCCCCCCACGCAAAAATGGCAGCACCCCACCCGCCCAAGAACCAACACACACCCAGCTTAAAACAGCATAAAACAGAGACCCTTCCCACCGAAAGTTAACAGTTATTTACAAACCCCCGACCCTCGGTCAGAGTCCAACTTCTTGGCCTACACAAAGGCCCACGCCTCCTCCGGGGACTCAAATAAAAGTGCCGGTCCTTGAAAGTGACCCACAGACGCGCCGGCTGTAACCTGCCAAACTTCACACTCTTTCTGTGGAGCACCGCCTTCGTCCGGTTGTACCCGGCCCTCCGCTTAGCCACCTCCGCACTCCAGTCCTGGTAGATCCGCACCTCCGTGTTCTCCCACTTGCTGCTCCGCTCCTTCTTGGCCCACCGGAGCACGCACTCTCGGTCAGTGAACCGGTGGAATCGCACCAGCACCGCCCGTGGCGGCTCATTCGGCTTGGGCCTCCTAGCCAGTATTCTGTGGGCCCCCTCCAGCTCCAGGGGCCCCTGGAAGGACCCAGCTCCCATCAACAAGTTCAACAAAACGACCACATAGGTCCCCAGGTCCGACCCCTCCAGCCCCTCCGTGAGGCCCAGGATCCGCATATTTTTCCGCCTCGACCGGTTCTCCATCTCCTCGAACCGCTCCTGCCACTTCTTATGGAGCGCCTCGTGCATCTCCACCTTCCCCGCGAGGGCCGCGGCCTCATCCTCTCTTTCGGAGGCTTGTTGGCGGAGCTCCCGGATCTCCACCCCCTGGGCTGCCTGCGTCGCCAGCAGCTTGTCCGTATTCGCCTTCAGCGAGTCCAGCAGCTCCACTTTTAGCTCCTGAAAACATTGCTGGAGAGGCTCCTGCTGCACCTGCGCCCACTGCCTCCACTCCTCGAGGCCCCTGCCGGCCGCCATCTTGATTCTCTTCCCCCGCTTTTTCTTAGGCGCTGCCACCGCTATTTTGCTGGCCCCACTCCTGATCAAGACCATAGACCACTGGGGATCCGCTGCAGACACCTTCCCACGTCGGGAACCGTCGAGCAAGTACCGCTGGGGGCCCTTAAAAGAGCCCAAAAGTCCGTTCCTGGCGGGAGCTGCCGAACGTGCGGCTTAGCTCCGCATAGCCGCAACCGGAAGTCCAAAGCTGGAAAAGTTGATCTCCCTCGAGCAGGGAAGGTTAAGAGGAGGTTTAATGGAGGCGTTCAGAATCGTGAAGGGTTTGCGGAGAGTAAATGAATAGAAACTGTTTCCAGAGGCAGAGACACTGACACTGATTTACGGAGATTGGCAAAAGAATCAGAGGTGACGTGAATTCATTATTTGCGCAGTGTTACTGTGATCTACAATGCGCTACCTGAAAGGACGGTGGACGAAGATTTGGCGAGCAGCATTTAAAAGAGAAATGCTTGAAAGGAGAAACAGGGCTCTGGGGAAAGGGCCAGGGTGTAATTAATTGGACAGCGCCAACAATGAGCCAGCATGGGTTACGGTGGACTAAATGGCCGTCTTTTATGCTATAAATCCTATCCATATTGCTACATTCTCTTTAATATGATGTGACTTCAAGTTTCTATCTGTCAAACACTTTTGAAAACCTACCAGCACAAGGTCCACCGCAGTTCCTTTTGTCGACAATCTTGTTTGCTCCTCTCGCTCCATTGCTGGTCTGTGCACCCAGATCGAGATGAGCTCTTCCCTAACCACAGCCTTCAGTGCCTCTCTCAGCACCAGAGCAGAGAGTGCACCTGTGACGCTCTGATTCACATAGTTAGAAATGGCCCCTTCCAACCTCAGATATTCCCTTCACTGCGAAGAGACCAACGTCCAATCTCCACTGGTCCACCTGGTGCGGAACGCGGTCAGGCATCACGATCGCCGAGTACTCTCTCCCTGCCACTCGTGAAATCAACGTCTTATCTAAAACAAAAGAGTTTATCTGGGAATAACACTTGTGAACATATGAAAAGAAAGAAAACTCCATCGTCTTGAGTCTCCCAAAATGCCATGGATCCACGCCACCCATAAGCTTCATGAATCTCGACAGCTCCCCCACCATCACCGATCTCCTCCCGGATCTAGAACATGAGCGATAGTATATACTGCACAGCACTACCCGGGAACCCTTCAACTACCCAGCACCAATCTTCCGCACGGATCAGCAATGACCTTCATTCAAAAGACACCCTCTTACTTATTTTTAAAAAAAGAAATTTTTTTTTTTAGCGTACCCAATTATTTTCTTTTCTAATTAAAGGGCAGTTTAGCGTGTCCTGCACATAGTCTAGTCTGCATCTATTCTGCACATCTTTGGGTTATGGGGGTGAGACCCACGCAGGCACTGGGAGAATGTGCAAAGTCCATGCACAACCCTTTTGCATTTAAAAAAAAAAGATTTAAGAGTACCCAATTAATTTTTTCCAATAAGGGGCAATTTAGCCTGGCCAATCCACCTACCCTGCACATCTTTGGGTTGTGGGGGCGAAACCCACGCAAACGCGGGGAGAATGTGCAAACTCCACACGGTCAGTGACCCAGAGCCAGGATCGAACCTGGGACCTAAGCGCGTGAGGCAGCAATGCTAACCACTGCGCCACCGTGCTGCCCCCACCCTCTTACTTATTAACACAGCCCCCTCTCTTGACTTCATGTCAAGTCCTGAGTGATAGTCCTTTTTTTTAAATTTAGAGTTCCCAGTTCATTTTCTTTTCTAATTAAAGGACCGTTTAGCGTGGCCAACTCACCTACCCTACACATCTTTGGGTTATGGGGGCAAAATCCTCGCAAACACGGGGAGAATGTGCAAACTCCACACGGACAGTGACCCAGAGCCGGGATCGAACCTGGGACCTCGGCGTTGTGAGGCAGCAGTGCTAACCCACCGTGTCACCGTACTGCCCCGAGTGGTAGTCCTGACCATCCCACCCCTTTCTCCACCTTACCTGGTCTGCCACCTTTTTAAGCGAATCTCCCGGAGAAGCATCAAGTCCACACTCTGGTTCTTCAGACGAGTAAATACGCGCGCCCTTTTCACAGGTCCGTCTAGGCCGCGGAGATTCCAAGCCTGCCATATCGCCCGAACCCGATCCAAAAATAACCACTATCCTACTCTCCACATCTCCCCAATCCCGGAACGTCAAACACACCTCAATAAAAAGAAAACAGGAAGGAGAATGATAGAGAAGAACATAACAAAGGTACAGAAATTCAAAGCAACCAAACTAACAACAATGTCATCAACGGCACAGAACAACCGCATTTCAACATATTTACGGATTTCCAATCCCCTGGTCACGAGGAAACTTGCTCGCTTCCTCCGGGGTGTCTGAAAAGTGAACCTGGTTATGAAAGGTGATCCACACGCAGGCCAGGTACATTCCAAATCTCTCACCTTCCTTATGCAGGACCGCCTTGACTTTGTTGAATCCTGCCGGCGTTTAGCCAGTTCCGTACCCCGCTGCCCTCCCACAAGCTCTTCTTCGCCTGCCTGGCCCATTTCCGAATGATTTCCTTGTCCAGGAAACGGTGCCGACGCACCACCATCGCCCTTGGCTGCTCGCGCACCTTCAGCTTTCGCCCCAGCGCTCTGTGTACACGATCAATCTCCAGGGGGGGGGGGGCTGACTGAAAACCTTCTCACCTCCCAGCTTCTGCAGCATCTGTGCGACCTGCTCCGAGAATTGTGAGCCCTCCAACCCCTCTGGCAGACCCGCCATTCTGATAATTTGCCGACGCTCCGTGATTCTCCAACGCGTCAACCACGTCACGTACTTTTTTGAAGCTGTCAGCCACCAAGGAAAGTTCTGCTTCCACCAAGGACAGCCGGTCCTCGTGGTCGGCACCAGACTCCTCCAGTTTCTGGAGCGATGCACCCTGAGCCTCGCGTCTACTCTACTCTGACCACTGCGGTCTTAATCGGATCAATGGCCCTTTCCGGATCTTCAGAGATTTCCAGCCTCTGTTTATGGAACTCACATGTCAAAAGGTCCACCGACTTAGCTGTGGACCACTGGGCCGGAAGTGCGGACTCCGGGTCCACCACCACTGAGCCTTCTACAGTGCCTCGCGATCTGCCTGCAGCCAAGGTTTTTTTTTGCCGTTGCTCTTGGCCGTGTGCATTCCCTCAAAATATTGCCAACACCGTCCCCTGCAAGAGTCGGGACCGCGTTTAGAGGTCCGACTGGGATTTACGGGGTGTAAAACAGTTTCCCCGCGCGGGAGCCACCAGGTACACAGCCATCTCGTGCATGGCCGCCAACGGAAACCCGCTGCTTCTTTTGCCAATCACCTTCAATCCATGTCCTCTGGTTCTCGAACCTTCCACCAATGGGGGACAGTTTCTCCCTGTCCGACTCTGCCCAGACCCCTCATGATTTTGAAGATCTCTAATAAATCTCTGGATCTTCTCTAATGAGAGCAGTCCCGGCTTCTCCAATCTTTCGAAGTAACTGAAGTTCCTCATGCCGGCGTCAATTCTCGTGAATCTTTTCTGCAACCTCTCTAAGGCCCTCGCATCCCCTCCCTAAAGTGTGGTGCTCGAAGCTGAACGCAATACTGCAGCTGAGCTGAACCAGTATTTTGCGGAGTTTAACATAGCCGCCTTGCATTTGTACTCTAAGCCCCTATTGCTTTATCAATCATTCCCACAACCTATCCTGCTACTTTCAAATATTTAAGTGCGTATACAGCCGCGTCCCTCTGCCCCTGAAACAGGAAAGGGGAATGCTGATAAATCTCAGCACATCTGACAGGGCAAGAAAATGCTTTTGAGTCCGGTTGATGCATCTTCAGAGCTGAAGAGAGGGAGAAATCTGTTGGATTATATCCTGCATCAGCGGGGCTGGGACAGCGTTGAAGGCCGGTGATCAGTAGGAGCTGGGAGAGATTGCCACAAAGATGTAAAAACAAGTGACAGGTGGCCCGGTGGAGAAGGGAGGGTTTCTGCATTGGAACTACAAAAAGGTTTGGGATGTATAAAAGAATGGTTAAGGTGGAAGAGAAAAAGGACGGCAGGGTGGCGCAGTGGTTAGCACTGCTGGCTCACGACGCCGTGGACCTGGGTTCGATCCCAGCCCCGGGTCACTGTCTGTGGAGAGATTGCATATTCTCCCCGTGTCTGCACATTCTCCCCGTGTCTGCGTGGGTCTCACTCCCACAACCCAAAAAGATGCGCAGGTTGGGTGGATTGGCCACGCTAAAGTGCCCGTTTAAAATGGGGAAGAAATTGGGTACTCTAAATTTATATTTTTTTTAAAAGGTGGAAGAGAAAGATCACCGTCTAAAGCAGTTGAACTCAATGCTGAGTCCTGAGGGCTGGAACATTTCTGATTGTATTCACTGCCCCCAATGCGGTCTCCTCTACGCTGGGTGACTAAATGCAGCCTGGGTGACCACTTTGCGGAACTCCTTCATTCAGTCCGCAAATACGATCCCAAACTTCCTGCTGCTTGTCATTTCAACTCAGCATCTTGCTGTCACGTCCACATGTCAGTCCTTGACCTGTGCCGTGCTCCAGTGAAGCCCCTTGCAAAGGAGGAACAGCACCTCCCTTTCCGATTAAGCATGTACTTACGATGGGCAATTGAATCGAATTTGAGCGCATAATGTTTACCAAATTCTAAAAAGAGGATCAAATGTTTTGATCAAATATACATGGGGAGTAACTATCATCGCTTGTTGTAAAACCCCATCAGGTTCACTAATGTCCTTTTAGGGAAGGGAGTCGGCCATCCTTACCTGCTCTGGCCTACATGTGACTCCAGACCCACAGCAATGTGGTCGAGTCTTAATTACCCTGTGACATGGCCAGCGGGTTGCTCCTTTTCAAGGACAGTTGGGGATGGACACCAGATGCTGGCCTTGCCCAATGATGTCCAAATCCATGAAAGAATATTCCAAATTCAGGAAGGTCAGGAACCAGACCACAAAATAATAATCGCTTATTGTCATGAGTAGGCTTCAATGAAGTTGCTGTGAAAAGCCCCTAGTCGTCACATTCCGGCGCCTGTTCGGGGAGGCCGGTACGGGAATTGAACCCGCGCTGCTGGCATTGTTCTGCATTGCAAACCAGCTGTTTAGCCCACTGTGCTAAACCAGCCCCTGAGAAGTAAGGAGGGAGATGACGAGGCTTTCTATAAATGGGAATGATCTAGAATTGGAATCCCGTGTTGAAGAAACTACAGTGGCGGCTCTTGAACATTTTGAAACACAAACTGCATTTTGGTGCGGAATTGTCTGGAACAGGCATATCTTTTGAAAAAGGGCACCAGTGGGCTGCACAAGATGGCCACTGAGAATCATTTGACATAATTTGCACGTTTAAGCACTGCCACACCCTGTCCCAAAGACAAAAGGGGACACACTCTGGGCTAAGGGTGTCACTACTCATCTCCTGAGACCATTCTGAAGAGATTTCTTCACCTGAATCTGTCTTTTCGGAAACAAAGGCAGTGATTATCCCAAAGCCCCGAGGATGAATGCCTGCAGACTCTACCATTATCAATAAAATATAGTAAGAGAAGGTCACGTTTCGGTCAAACCACACCTTTGATCACTTCTGGTCGTGAGATACAAAGGAACTCACGGTAGCATTGTGAATAGCAAATTGCTTCACAGCTCCAGGGTCCCAGGTTTGATTCCGGCTTGGGTCACTGTCTGTGCGGAGTCTGCACATCCTCCCCGTGTGTGTGTGGGTTTCCTCCGGGTGCTCCGGTTTCCTCCCACAGTACAAAGATGTGCAGGTTAGGTGGATTGGCCGTGCTAAATTGCCCTTCGTGTCCAAAATTGCCTTTCGTGTTGGGTGGGGTTATGGGGATAGGGTGGAGGTGTTAACCTTGGGTAGGGTGCTCTTTCCAAGAGCCGGTGCAGACTCGATGGGCCGAATGGCCTCCTTCTGCACTGTAGATTCTATGACTCTATGATCAACTGTTCAGTCACCAAGAGCAGTTTGGAAAAAGGCCACAAGGGCTTCGAGGAACTTGCAAACATGCATTTTTCATTGCTCAGAGGAAGTGGTTCAGAGTGATCTTAGTGGAGCATTCAGGATACCAGTCAGTGACATGCAAAAAGTAGATCTATTTGTTTTGTTTATATCTAATTGTATTTAAATAGTGGGTATTAGCTGGTGATTCACTTGTTCCCTCTATAAATAGAAATAGATTGAAACTGTGGTTGTTGGCATAGGCAGTGTATGCTAATCATAAGAGTCATACAGCACAGAAAAGGCCCTTTGGTCCATTGCACCAGTCAAAAACAGCCACCTAACTTCTAATCCCATTTTCTAGCACTTGACCCATAGCCGTGTCTGCCCTGGGATTGCAAGTACACATCTAAATACTCCTTCAACGTTATGAGGGTCTCTGCCTCCACCAACCCTGTCAGGCAGCAAGTTCCAGACTCCCACCACCCACTGGGTAAAGTTTTTTTTTTCCACATCCCCTCTAAAGATCCTGCCCCTTACCTTAAATCTATGTCCCCTGGTCATTGATCTCTCTACAAAGGGGAAATGTTTCTTCCTGTCTGCTCTATCTCTGCCCCTCATAATTTTACACATCTCAATCATGTCTTCCCTCAGTCCCCTCTGCTCCAAGGAAAACCATCCCAGTCTATCCAATCTCTCTTCATAACTAACACTCTACCGCCCAGGCGACATCCTGGTAAATCTCCTCTGCACCCTTTCCAGTGCCATCACATCCCTCCTATAATATGGATTCCAGAACTGCCCACAATACTCTAGCTGCGACCTAACCAATGTTTTATACAGTTCCAGCATAACCTCCCTACTCTTAAACTTCTATGCCTTGACTAATAAAAGCAAGTATGCCATCTGCTAGGGCAGCATGGTGGCACAGTGGTTAGCACTGGGACTACGGAGCTGAGGACCCGGGTTCGAATCCCGGCTCTTGGTCACTGTCCGTGTGGAGCTTGCACATTCTCCGGTTTAAATGAGTAAAAATGAAATTGCAGACGGGTATCTGTATTTTTGAGGTCTTGTGGCGTAGTGCGTCGTGCCCTTACCTGTGAACAAGAAGCGGGTGGAAGTCCAACCTCAGGACTTGATAGCCACAGAAGGTGTGTCCGTCACATTGCCAAAAAGGTTGATCACCAGGGGCGGCATGCGGCACAGTGGTTAGCACTGGGACTGCGGCACTGAGGACCCAGGTTCGAATCCCGGCTCTTGGCCACTGTCCGTGTGGAGCTTACACATTCTCCCCATGTCTGCGTGGGTATCACCCCCCAAAACCCAAAGATGTGCAGCTTGGGTGGATTGGCCACACTAAATTGCTCCTCAATTGGAAAAGAAAAATAATTGGCTACTCTAAATGTATATTTTTAAAAAAAAAGAAGGTTGATTACCAGCCTGCAGATCCTTCCAAGAGTGGGCGAGGTGCAGTGCTTTGCCAAGCATGATCATGGACCAAACAAAAGGAAGTCCATGGTTGCCAGGCTCTTCGGGCAGGGTATCTGAAGCAGGAGGAAAACGTTTTCGTCATGCCAAGGTTTGTTTGTTTTCTGAGTAAAGCAGCGAAGGGAAAAAACGTTGAAGATATCATTTGATAATGTGCTGGCGAGGGGGATGGAGGCAGGGGCGTGGAGTGGGTGAGGGGAGGAGAGGAATATTTCTGTCGGGATGTGCCAAGGTGTACCAGTGGTCTTCCCGGTGCGTGTTCATTGTGCCATGTGATCGCTATTGGGTGTGAGCGGGCCGGTTTTGTCGGGGGCCGCTTTTGTTTGGAATCATTGGCTGGTGAAGGTTGCAGGAGGTGGAGGTTTCTGAGCTTGCACAAAGTTAATTTGACACTGGACACATTGAAGTATTCCCTGATGAGCAGTCGCACTCTATTTATAAAGGTTTGCCAACCCAATTGAACACAACCTCTTTTGTACAGCAGCGGGAGGGTTTGGTGCACTGAAGGATCTGGAACTAGAGGAAATTCAATGTTGGTTTTGGTCTCTGAGAATCTAACTGCGGCTTGGAGCTGAAACAGCAGCCCACTGACCTGCTGAGGTAGTGTGGGTGGAGGACTCCGTCTTCCATTCGTGTTCTGATGTACACCAGTATGACTGTTTAACGTGTGCAATGCAGCTGACGTAATGGAAGTGACTGTGATATTTGGGAATGCCAGAGGCTAATTAATGGCCCGACTTCTTACCTCGCTCCTCATTTGGGCTGGGCTGATTACTGAATTGAAATCACTTTGATTATAAATCAAGCCCCTACCTCTTGCTGTGAACAGCCCAAGGATTGGATGGTGTGAAAGCCAAACTTCCTAATTGCTATGATTTTCTAAAAATTTCAAGTGCCCAATTCATTTTATTTACAATTAAGGGGCAATTTAGCGTGGCCAATCCACCTACCCTGCACATCTTTGGGTTGTGGGGGCGAAACCCACGCAGACACGGGGAGAATGTGCAAACTCCACACGGACAGTGACCCAGAGCCGGGATTGAACCTGGGACCTCGGCGCTGTGAGGCAGCAGGGCTAACCCACTGTGCTGCCCACGCCATTGCAGAATTTAATGCTGTTGCTGCATTCTCTTTGTATCGTGTGACTGTTGTTGGATCTGTGCAGGTGAATGGTAAACAACTGCAGGTGGAGGGGGATTTTAGTGCCCTAGCTACTGTTCCCAGGGAGCACACATTCGTGCACCTCAGTGAAGGGAGTACATCGTTGACATTGGAGAGTCCATTCATGTCAAGGGTATCGTTGTAGTTCTATCTGCTGTTTGTAGCAGACTGGGCCAGTCTTGTAATTGTCACAGAAGGGGAGGGGCCCAGCCTTTTGAGTCAAGATTGGCAACAAAAATAGAACTAGACTGGTCTTATGTATTCCATTTGAGGAAACGTGACTCTCTTTGAGGAATGCAAAGGGCATGCAAGCCAAAATACACATCGATCCCCAGGGAACACCATGCTTCTTCAAGGCCAGGCCGGTGACTTACTCCCTCGGGGGGGAAAAACAGAGTTATGTAAGTAGGAAAACCTGGGAATAATTCGGCCTGTCCGATTCTCTTGAGGGGCCACACCTATCGTCCCAGTTCTCAAGTGTGCCCAGACCAAATATCTATGTGGTGACTGCAACCTGCTGGTTAACCGAGCAGTAAGGTTAGACGAGTACGCCATTCCCAGCATCGATGACATGTACACCAAGCTAGTCATGTCATGTCTATCAGCAGTCGAAATTGGACAGCACATCAAGGAATGTGTGGCAATCGATACTCCGGAGGCCTCTAACATTAAACCTGGTTGCCTGGATGTCCTTGGGTTGGGTGCACATTGACAATGTGGGACCATTTCTAGGCACCCTGTCCTTGCTATATATTCCACATTCGAGTGGCTTGATGCCTATCGGGTAAAGTCACCAACAGCTGCAACTATTGGGAAGCTGTGTCACTCCACTGGTTTGTCAGAGATCATTGTCTCTGTCAATGGAACCGCTTTCACCAGCACAGAATTCCCAAGGTTCACCGACCTGAATGGCGTCCGCCACATCTGGCCCCCGGCATCCTTTGTCAAATGATCTCACCGAAAGAGCACTTCAGACCTCTAAAGCTGGTGTGAAGAGGTTATCCAGATGTGATTTGGAGGGTAGTCTCCCAGATTCCTCCTGAGTTACCGCAAAGTACCACAGGCTACGACTGGCATCACGCCGTCAAGAGTTGCCGCTGAAACATTGCCAACGCGCACATCTGGATTTGGTGGGGAACGTGAGACAGATGCAAAGCGATCAGAAAATAAATCACGGCACACGCGTGGTTTTGTGCGTATGTTCAAAGTATGTGATACTGTTGGAAGTGGACCATGCTCGACTCTAGGAGTCATCATTTCAGAAAGTGGTCCGTTGTCGTTCTGAGTTATGTTGAGAACAAAGTCGGGCGCAGGTACGTGGGGAACATCCATTCAAGAGAAACATCCCTACAAAGGCAAGGTCAACCTGCAATCGATGTTTCTCTGTCAACCTCTGAGGCGTGCGGTCGACTGTTTTCCTGATGCAGCAGCACTAGCCACTGCGCCACCATGCTGCCCCCACAAATTGAATCTTGAGGCGGTGTTCGCCAAAGGAAGGTTGGTGGAAGACATGAACGCAAGTCGTTTTGGGCAAAGAAGTGCGGGTTAGGTGGATTGGCCATGTTAAATTGCCCTTGTTAAGTGGGGGTTACTGGGTTACGGGGATTGGGTGGATACATTGGCTTCAGTAGGGTGCTCTTTGTAAGGGCCGGTGCAGACTCAATGGGCCAAATGGCCGCCTCCTGCACTGTAAATTCTATGATAACCGAAGAGTGTTTTAAAATACTCCAATCTTTCCGCGCTGGGTCAGGTGATTGGTGCTGGAACCTGTGCAAAAGCTGTCCGGAATCCAATCCCCCCCCCAGTCTGGGTCAGAATCACAGGCGATATTGTTGCTCTCCTTTCTGATGTATGCTGGGAGTCCATTGGCGGACTTTCAGAAATTTGGTCGCGTGCCATACGGACAAGGAAATCGTTTCAGCTTAGTTCAACAATACAATGAATCAATCTCTTCCACTATAGTGGAAGGTTAACTCCATGGCCAGGAACAGAATGCGAGTAAAATAATCACCCAGTGATGTTTGGTAGTCCCAATATAAATTTGATTCGTTTATCACTCTTTCATGCTGAAACATGCTCTTTTACGAGTTTGGCAACATTACTGTTTTGCGTTCCACCCAGCTGGTGTGTGTGTGTGTGTAGCCAGCTGTGCATTCTTTTTTTTTTGGAACATCAACTCCCTCCCCCCAACAAGTGTGGAATGTTCTGGAATGTTATCACAAAGGATGTGAAAGAAGTTGCTGTGGTCTGCTACATCCGAGATTAGCTGTTCATTTTTTTTGGGGGGGGGGGGGGGTAAAAATAGTAATGACAATCGGGAGATTTGATTTGATGTGGAAAGCCTTGTTTGGGCTGAGTTTTTTGGAATGTATCTTGTTGTAATTCATACCCAGCACTTTCTGAATCGTGAGGCTCTGAGCAATTGACTTTGATGTTCAGATGGTGTTTAGCTGCACTGTTATTAACTGAAGAAAAACTCTTTCGCACTGTGTTTGTGTGTGTCTCTTTCTCTCTCTCCCCCTCTCTCTCCCTCCCTCTCTCTCCCCACTTGTGTTTCCCTCACTCCATCTGTTCTTCCCTTCCCCTCTTCAAATTTGCTCCCCTCTTTCTTTCTCGTGCGCTCTTTCCTCTCCCACGCTCTCCTCTCTCTCCTTCCTCTCTTTTCTCTCCGTATAGCTGCCTGGTACATCTGCAGCCTGGGGAAACGGCTCTGATGAAGGCTACCAAATGCAAACTGAGGACTTGAAAATAAAAAGCCGAATGATATTATTTTTTAAAAGCGCACACTAGTTTGATGGGATAATTTTAGGGGGGCACAGTGGTTAGCACTGCTGTCTCGCAAGGCCCGGGACCCCAGTTCAATTCTGACCTCTGGTGACAATGTGGAGTTTGCACTTTCTTCCCGGGTCTGCGTGGGTTTCCTCCGGCTGCTCCGGTTTCCTCCCACAGTCCAGGTCCAGGGATGTGCAGGTTAGGTGAATTGGCCGTGCCAAATTGCCCCCAAGTGTGGGGTTGCAGGAATAAGGTCGGGAATTGGGCCTAGGTAATGTATTCTTTCAAAGGATTGGTGCAGTCTCGATAGACCGAATAGCCTCCTTCTGTACTATAGGGATTCTATGATTCTATAATTTTAGTCACATTTTAAAAAAATTTAGTGTACCCAATTCATTTTTCCAATTAAGGGGCAATTTAGAGTGGCCAATCCATCTACCCTGCACATCTTTGTGTTGTGGAGTGAAACCCACGCAGACACGGGGAGAATGTGCAAACTCCACATGGACAATGACCCGGGGCCGGGATCGAACCTGGGACCTCGGCGCTGTGAGGCAGCGGTGCTAACCCACTACGCCACCGTGCTGCCCTTAATTGTAGTCACATGACTGAGAATGAAACTATTAACTACTTGGATCAAGCCAGAGGTTCTGGCAACGGAGGACTCAAAAATGAAAACCTTTCAACAAATCATCTTGAGCTGTGAGTGAACTGAGGATCAGGTTGCCCAACCACAGCAGTGAGGTAACAATGTCGAACATGGTGCTGTTAGGGAGGGAGTTCCAGGATTTTGACCCAGCGACGGTGAAAGAACAGCATTCATTTCCCAATATTTAAAAAATTCATTTGCGAGATGTGGGTGGTTAGGCCAGCACTTATTGCCCATCCCTGGTCGTCCTTGAGAGGGTGGTGGTGAGCTGCCTTCTCAAACCGCTGTAGTCCTGGAGGTGCACTGCTGTGCTCTTTGTGGGGGGGGGGGGGGGGGGGGGGGGGGGGGGGGGGGGGGGGGGGGTTTCCCAGAATTTTGACCCAGCGACGCTGAAGGAATGGCCAATATATTTCCAAGTCAGGGTGGTGAGTGTTTTGATGGGGAACCTCCAGGTGGTGGGGTTCCCAGGTATCTGCTGCTCTTGTCCTTCTAGATGGCAGTGGTCGTGGGTTTGGTGAGTTACTGCAGTGCCCTTGTAGATGGTACACAAGGCTGTCACCGTTCGTCGGTGGTGGAGAGATTCTGTGTTTGTGGAAGGGCAAACCAGCGGGACTGCTTTGCCCTGGATAATGTCGAGCTTCTTGACAAATGGAGAGTATTCCGTCACACCCCTGACTTGCGCTTTGTAAATGGTGGACCGGCTTTGAGGAGTCAGGAGGTGAGATATTTGCTGCAGGATTCCTGCCGTTGACCTGCTCTGATAGCCACTGTATTAATATGGCTAGTCCAGTTCAGTTTCTGATCAATGGTAACCCCCAGGATGCAGATGTTGAGGTACTCAGCAATGGTATTGAATGTCAAGAGTTGATGGTTAGATCCTCTCTTGTCGGAGATGGTCATTGCCTGGTAAAAGCATGGTGCAAATGTAAGTTGCCACTTGTCAGCCCAAGCCTGGATATTATCCAGGTCTTGTTGCATTTGGACATGGACTGCTTCATTATCTGAAGCATTGTGAATAGTGCTGAACATTGTGCAGTCATTGCAAACATCCCCACTTCTGACGTTATGATGGAAGGGAGGTCATTGATGAAGCAGCTAAAGATGGTTGGGCTTAGGACACTTCCCTGAGGAACTCCTACAGTGATGTCCTAGAGCGGAGATGATTGACCTCCAACCACCACAACCATCTTCCTTTGTGCCAGGTATGACTCCAACCAGCGGAGAGTTTCCCCCCCTGGTTCCCATTGACTTGTTTTGCTAGGGTTCCTTGATGTCATACTCTGTAAAATGCTGCTTATGAAGTTCAGCTCTTTTGTCCATGTTTGAACCAAGGCTGTAATGAGGTCAGGAGCTGAGTGACCCTGCTGGAACTCAAACTGATCGTCCGTGAGCAGGTTATTGCTGAGTAAGTGCCGCTTGATAGCTCCTTCCGTCACTTTGATGATGGAGAGTAGGCTGATAGGGTGGAAATTGGCTGGGTTGGATTTGCCCTGTTTTCTGTGCACAGGACACACCTGGGCAACTTTCCACGTTGCCAGGTAGATGCCGGTGTTGTAGCTGCACCAGAACGGCTTGGCTAGGGGAACGCCAAGTTCCTGAACACAAGTCTTCAGTACTACTGCCGGAATAATGTCAGGGCCCATAGCCTTAGCAGTATCCAGTGCAGATGTTTGTCACTTGCAGTGAATCGTATTGGCTGAAGACTGACATCTGTGATGCTGGGGACCTCTGGAGGAGACCGAGATGGGTCATCCACTTAGCACTTCGGCTGAAAAGTATTGCGAATCCTTCAGCCATATCTTTTGCACAGGTGTGCTGGGCTCCTCCATAGTTGAGGATGGGGATACTTGTGGAGCCTCCTCCTCCAGTGAGTTGTTAAATTGTCCACCGCCATTCACGGCTGGATGTGGCAGGACTGCAGAGCTTAGATCTGATGCATTCGTTGTGGAATTGCTGAGCTCTGTCTGTTACTTGCTGCTTATGTTGTTTGGCACACTAGTAGTCCTGTGTTGTAGCTTCACCAGGTTGATACCTCATTTTTCGGTCTGCCTGATGTTGCTCCTGGCATGCCCTCCTGCACTCTGCATTGAACCAGGGTTGATGCCCAGGGTTGGTGGTAATGGTGGAGTGGGGGATATGCCGGGCCATGAGGTTACAGATTTTGGTGGAGTACAATTCCAAACAACAGTGACCCACAGCGCCTCATGGATACCCAGTCTTGCGTTGCTAGATTGAAGTTGATCCCATTAAGCACGGTGTTCGTGCCACACAACATGGTGGAAGGTATCCTCAATGTGAAGACAGGACTTTGTCTCCACAAGGACTATGGTCGCTGGTCGCTCCCACTGTTAATGCCATGGACACATGCATCTGTGGAAGTTGGGTAAGGATGAGGTCTAGTATGCTCACCACTCTCTTGTTGGTTCCCTCACCATCTTCTGCAGTCCCAGTTTAGAGGCTATATCCTTTAGGAACCGGCCAGCTCGGTCTGTGGTGGTACTACCATTCTTGGTGATGGACATTGAAGTCCCCCCCTCCCCCACCCAGAGTATATTGTGCGCCATTGCCACCCTCAGTGCTTCCTCCAAGTGGTATTGAACATGGAGAAGTGCTGATTCATCAGCTATTGGTGGACGGTATGTGGTAATCAGCAGGAGGTTTCCTTGCCCATGTATTTAACCTGGTGCCATGAGGACTTCCAGGGCAACTCTGTGCTGCTACCTCTGCTGGGTCTGCCCTGCTGGTGAGACAGGGCATGCCTTGCAGACAATCACTATTCCTGGGTATGATTTTGTGAGTATGACCATTTTACGCTGTTGCCTGAGAGACAGCTCTCCCAATTTCGGCACGAGCCCCCAGATGTTAGTAAGGAGGAGTTTGCAGGGTCACCAGGGCTGGGTTTCCGCTGCCTGGGTCGATGCCAGGTGTTCCCATGGTGTCATTCCTTTGCGTTTTCTTCATAGCAGTGGCTATAACTGAGTGGTTTGCTGGGCACCAGAGACCATTTACGAGTCACCCGCATAGCTGTAGATCAGCAGGGGCATGTAGGCCAAGAACAGCAAATTTCCTTCCTGAAATGGCATTCGGCAACACGATGGGTTTCAATTGACAATGATTTCATGGCCATCGTTAGGCTTTTAGTTCCAGATGTTCTAGTGAGTTTAAATTCTGCCGAGGTGGGAATCGAACCCAGGACTCCAGTGGATTGTCTCTGGATTACTCGTCCAGTGACAATAGCTCGGTGCCACCATCTTCCCCCAGGATGGCGGAGGAGACCTGGCAGGTGGCAGTGTTACCAGCTGACAATCTGAATTAAAATAAAAGCAAGAATCGGACAAACTGCACAGAGAGGGACATACTTGACCATCAACTAATTTAAAAAGATGGCTGATTCTGATGGTTTTGGCTTTAAGTTAAATCAATCTCTTATGATTGTCAGCATTTCAACATCTTGCTTTTCATCTCCAGAAGCCATCAATAGGCGGTAGATAATACAACGGAGAACGCTCCCTCGAGAGTAGTGGGGGCATGGAATGCACTGCCTGTGGAAGTAGTTGAGTCGGAAACATTAGGGATCTTCAAGCGGCTATTGGACAGGTACATGGATTACGGTAGAATGGTGGGGTGTAGATTAATTTGTTCTTAATCTAGGACAAAAGTTCGGCACAACATCATGGGCCGAAGGGCCTGTTCTGTGCTGTATTTTCTATGTTCTCTCAAAACTGGATTAGATCCAAACTCTTGGATAAACACAACCAGTCTCCCTATTCCCACCCACCTACGCAGTTGAATCTGCCATTTCTAATGAGGAGCCTGTTGTCGGGTGTTTACGATTCGGTAGATATGAACAAGTCTTTGTTGTCGAATGTAGATTAACTGTTGGTCTTCATTGACTCTTAGAACTACAGTATTTACAAATATACAGGGCTCGATTCTCCGCTCCCCACGCCGGGTGGGAGAATCGCGGGAGGGCCGGGCGACTCATTTCACGCCCCCCTGGCGCCCCCTGCGATTCTCCCCCCCCCCCCCCCCCCCCCCCCCCCTCCCCCGCTCGCAGAATCACCGCTCGCCGTTTTTCACGGCGACCGGCGATTTTCCGGCCGAGCGGCCTGCCGTTCGCGACCGTTTCACGACGGCGGCAACCACACCTGGTCGCTGCCGTCGTGAACATTGGCGCCAAAGGCCCGTTTGAATCTTGTGGGGGGCGGAGAGGGGAGTGAGCACCACGGCCGTGCTCGGGAGGGGACTGGCCCGCGATTGGTGCCCACTGATCGTCGGGCCAGCGTCTAAAAGCGCCGCACTCTTTCCCCTCCGCCGCCCCGCAAGATCAAGCCGCCACGTCTTGCGGGGGCAGCGGAGGGGAAGATGGCCACCGCGCATGCGCGGGTTGGAGCCAGCCAACCTGCGCATGCGTGGCTGACGTCACATAGGCGCCGCCGTCGCGTCATTCTCAGCGCGCCGGGCGTCAAGGCCCGGCGGCCGAGAACAACGGAGCGCCGCTCCTAGCCCCCCGGGTGGGGGTGAATACGGTGAGAGGTGCGGCCTCCGAGGCCGTTGTGAAACTCGGCCGAGTTCACGACGGCCTTCCTGATTTTTCCCGGGAGCGGAGAATTCCGCCTACAGTAACGGGTACAAGCTCTGATCTGCTGCTGGTGTACATGGCTCTATCCAACGCTCAACTGTCCCTGGGTCATGCGCTCTCTTGTCACCTGTGTGAGCAGTATTGTTCGCAGTCCCGCGTTAACCCTACGTGTGCCAGACTCTTTCACTACAGAGCCCTCCCTCGCAATGTAAACCTCTCTTTCTCTCAGATGTTTGTGTGTTAACTCTGCGTTTCCAGAACCGTACCTCTTTATGACTCGCGCTCAAGAGTTTGTTTTTTTAAAAATCACTGATCCCTTTTTATTTTGCTGTCTCCATAGGTCGAAGGTTGCGGGGGAAAGCTTTCTACTTTGTCAATGGAAGAGTGTACTGTGAAGAGGATTTTCTGGTAAGGCTCGTTTCCATGTAGTAGTTTGGTGCTAACTTGGGTGTGCTGAATAATTTCCCTCCCAGGATGGATATTAATTGAGGATCAGCACGTTGCGTATGCCACAACCTCTGATTTTTGGGAAGTTGGAGGACATGGTCATTCTTTGAGAATAAAGGGCTGAGTTCTAACTTGACCCACTGGGCGAGAGTGCCCGAACGTGATACTGGGTCACGTTCCACCACCACCATCTTGGGTGAAGCCCCGAGATGGAGCAGGCAGATACTCTGGCCACCTAAGTGGAATGTGAAAATCTGACCACATACAGGCGGCCTTGAATGCCTGTTTTGAGTACAAACGGGCAGAGCATTTGCCATGCATTTGGATCCAGCGGTGAGCAGTCTAAACCAGTGACTCTTAAAGGAACCACTGGAGGCCGATCCAAAAAAAAAAGAAAGACGAGCCAGGAAATATGGGATTGCTACTCCTGGACTCTGAAATCTGTGCAGACAAGTCCAGCCTGAGGTTCCAACCTTCACCTAAACCCTTCCAGTCAGTTCAACATCCTAACCAGCCAATCTCCCCCCTTCTGACTCTCCCACCACCCCCACAATTGGTGAGGTGCCTTAAGCTTGTTGCTGGCCCTTTAAATGAGGTGGCGTCCTTGGTAATGGCTCTGGTCTCTTGCTAACAAGCATGGGAGGGCAGGCGGCCAGCTGTAGTGCCTGAGGTTAAAATCTGATCTAATACCTATCTGAACAAAATGGGAGTTTGAGGTGAAACCTCTGATCGGTCTAATGTCGTACCTTGTTCTCCCGCTGTGTATATATAGAATGTCGGAAGTCAGTAACTCCAATTTATTTTCCTCTCTCCAGTACTCTGGTTTCCAGCAATCAGCTGACAAGTGTTTTGCCTGCGGCCACCTGATAATGGACATGGTGAGTTGAGGACAAATGACGTTGTTATCTTCTGGCGACTGTAATCCTGCTAACTCCTGGAGATTTGGCATTCCAGTGCTTGGAGCCAATGCGTCTGAAAGTTGCAGTCTCGAGGTTGTAGCTACATTCCGATTTCTCTCTCCCCCACCCCCCCTCCCCCCGCACACGGTCTGCTCTGCAGCTTGTTTATTCCAGCGATGGAATTCCTATTGAAGCTGAGGCAGTTGTTTTGGTATCCGTTTTCCTCCCCTTCTGCATACACTCACCTGTTAACAAAGGCATTTTGCCAGGTGTTTTAAAACTATTTGAAAACAGAAAGCAGGGAGGGTATTTGGGCAGCATGGTAGCACAGTGGTTAGCACAGTTGCTTCACAGCTCCAGGGTCCCAGGTTCGATTCCCCGGCTTGGGTCACCGTCTGTGCGGAGCCTCCCCGTGTCTGCGTGGGTTTCCTCCGGGTGCTCCGGTTTCCTCCCACATTCCAGAGACGTGCAGACTAGGTGGATTGGACATGATAAATTGCCTTTTTGGTTAGGTGGGGTTACAGGCATAGGGCGGAGGTGTGCGTTTAAGTAGGGTGCTCTTTCCAAGAGCTGGTGCAGACTCGATGGGCTGAATGGCCTCCTTCCGCACTGTAAATTCTATGATTGATGGGGTATCTTTAATTCCCAAGATCTATGTTTTTTCGGGTTCTGAGTATGGTTATTGGGACAGAAAATTAAAACAAAAACAATGAAAAAATATGGTCATTGGGACAGAGCAGGACTCTGCAACCATTGGCTTAAGAGCTGCGTGTGAATCTTTCGCATCTCCTTCGAGGCTCCAAACCTTTTCTCTTTGGATTACGGTAACCTTTTTTTCCGGCTTTTTTCACATTAAGACAAGAAAACCAAGTGTTGTGTTTTTATGATGGGGCTGGCAGGCTAATGTTATGCTGCACTTTCTGGTTTCAAATGATTGTTTTAACAAAAAACATCACCGTGCTCCAAACAAACCTGTCTGATTGCTTTAGCCTTATCATGGCTGTAGATAACACCTTTAGTTCAAGGGACAGGCTTTTGGCGGTTGTGACAAGTATTATTTCGAATATAGCTGCAATTATAAATTATTCGAATGTGCAAGATCGGAAGCTGGTTTATTTTTTAGCAAGTGGAAATGGGCCCTTTTTACATTAAATTTATATGATACTTCATTATGCTTAAAAAGGTAGTCTGCCATATGTTTTGGTCCTGTCCAAAGCTAGAGGATTACTGGAAGGAGGTTTTTAGGGTAATTTCTAAAGTGGTGCACGTGAAACTAGACCCAGGTCCCCGGGTGGCTATATTCGGGGTGTCGGACCGGCCAGGGTTGGAAATGGGTGCGGAGGCAGATATTGTAGCCTTCGCCTCATTGATCGCCCGAAGGCGGATCCTGATGGGATGGAGAGCAGCCTCTCCACCCTGTGCCCTAGCGTGGCGGGGGGACCTGTTGGAATACTTGACCCTTGAGAAGGTTAAGTTTGAACTGAGGGGAAAGACGGAGGGGTTCTACAAATCATGGGCATTATTCATTATGCACTTTCATAACTGGATAACATCGAACATTAGTTGGGGAGGGGGGCGGTGTGTGTTGATCGTGACTATGGGTGATTCCTTTTTCTCATTTGTTTATGTGAACATGCGGGCTAATGTTTGGGGTTTGGTGGGAGGATGGGATCGTTGTTATTGATATGGGGATGGACATATCTGTTACTGATTATTGTTTATTGTTGGTGGGTGTGAATTTGGGAGAAAATGGGAGAAAGGAGGAGAATAAAAAATATTTTTTAAAAAAGGAAATCTGCAATTCTGCACTTGGCAATTTGCCATGTAAAATCAGAGACCAGGACAACCCTCCTGATCGAGAGTATTGAAAAGAAAATTGGAATTTCTTGGGCAGTGCCAAGAAAGTCCCGATGATGTTGGGAAAGATGGCAAAAGAGATTGAGGTAAATAAAGAGCGATCTTTTTAAAGAGCTTTACAAACTAGACCAGCGCACCAGCAGCAACAGTGATCCGCACCTCCAGAGCAAGATTAACATGGAGGCCCATAGTCACCAACACCCTCAGGATCTGGGGCCCGAAGAGAGAGAGATTTGGATAAGAAATGCCAAATTTTTATCCTATGGCTACCAATGTTATATTTTTGGCCATTTAAAAAAAAAAGAAAGGCTCTTCAGGTTAAAAAAAAAAGGTTGCTGTTAATTGGGATAGAGCTTCCACCTTGGGCACAGTCGGCAATTCCAGAGCAATTAAGTCCACTTCAAAAAGCCCTTCCACACTCCTCCAAGTTAGGATTCAGATACATCTGCATATCACCCTGCCCTGAATCTGGGCCAAATGGGTAGCAAGGTCCTCCTTCCTAACATCTGCAGGCTTGTGTAAGAAAAATCAGTTTGCTTTGGAATGGAATGGAGCCCAAATTAGTCGACGGAGGTATTGATGTTTGGGAACACAATTCAATGTTTCTGATGTGCTTTGACTACAAGCCGTGCCAAGTTTCCAATGATTTGTATCCTGTCAAACTCTGCAGCAGCTAATGTGAAGCAGAAACACCACCCCCGTGATGTTCCTTGAAAAGTCCTTCAAGATGGCTTAAAGTCGTAGTGCTGACAAAGCACGTCAAGCTATGTATTTGAAACAAAGCTAGTTTATTTACAGTACTTTAAATGATTCACACACCGTACCAAGGAATAGCTAAGAAAAGAACAGTATTAAATTTATGCTACAGAAATCTATAATATAACTAACGCCCTATCTCAACCTTCCTCCGACACCTTCTCCCAGAACTCTCGGAGGCACAGTCTATTTATATGACTACTATGTGGTGCCATCTAGTGTTGAGATACATGAACATCACCTTGTTAACCCTTTACACTCCCTACATTAGACATATCATTATACCCCCCCCCCCCCCCCCCCCAACACAAAGTGAAACTCCCGTCACCTCAACTGTCTTGTTGTTTGGACAAAAGCAACTTGAATATTAGTTGAATCTTGGGATAATTCCTTGTCTGTTGTAAAGAGAAACTACGGCTGTGCCTGTCGGTTTGGAGAGTGATGCTGTCACCACAGAAACCAACACCTACTTTGCACCAAGTGTCAGCATTGTAAGCTGCTTGCTCAGCAGGATTTGCAGGCATTGCAAAAGCCGCTTTGCGATTGACCAGATCTACCACTCCAGTGCGCATGTGATCTCTTGCTGTCTCTTTTTTTCTCTCTGTCTCTCTGACTCAGAAAGGACATCTCCAGTTTACCTTGTTGTGAGCTAACAATTCCATGCTTAAATTTATAGGCTCCCAGATGGCGCAGTGGTTAGCACTATGCCTCACAACGCCAGGGACCCGGGTTCAATTCCGGCCTCGGGTGACTGTGCAGAGTCTGTATGTTCTCCCCGTGTCTGTGTTGGTTTCCTCCAGGTGCTTCGGTTTCCTCCCACCGTCCAAAGATGTGCAGGTTAGGTTGGGTTACGGGATAGGGCAGGGGTGCGGGCTTGGGTAGGGTGCTGTTTCAGAGGGTCGGTGCCAACTCGATAGGCCGAATAGCCTCCTCCTGCACTGTAGGGATTCTGTGGTTTTCTAAAAAGATTAAAAGGCGCTGGTGCAGGTCGATCGGGTCTTTGTGGCTCCTCATGGCGGCTCTACCTCTCCACTATTGCCATAGTCCTCGCCTATTCCCAATGTGCCCAAAAAACCTAATGTTCTGTTTTTAATATACTCCACGACTGTGTACCACAGATTTCTGGGGCAGAGGGTTCCAAAGATTCTCAACCATCTGAACAAATTTCACATCTTCAGGAAGAAGGATGACTATCTATTTTTTTAAACCACACAATACTCTCTCCGATTCTTTTAAGTAAAAAAAGGCAAAATAATTAGGTGACTAAATGCTAATGAGTTAGCTTGGGAGCTTCTCATAGACGAGATACAATCAATTCATTAGCTTGTTTTGGCTTTGATGAACGCCTCACCTTCTATGTGTTGGGTGCCTTTGTTCCTTTCTGACTGTGAACAAAGAGATTTGAAAAATAACATCCATTGGGAATCCACTTCCATGTAAATGCCGTTTAGACACGAACTGCGGTGTCAGTCTGGTTGGCAGTCTAGTTTTCCCGGTGTAGCCAAAGCCGGATCACTCGCCCTACTCCATCCAGTCGAACCCCTCGTTTCTGGCCATCGTCGGCCAGAATATAAAATGCGGGTTTCGGTGTTGAGGGACTGCAGTCTGTTTGTCACCAATCATCTGTGTTCTCTGTGTTAGATTCTCCAGGCCTTGGGCAAGTCGTACCACCCCGGATGTTTCCGCTGCGTCATCTGCAATGAGTGCCTGGATGGGGTCCCGTTCACAGTCGACACAGAGAACAAGATCTACTGCATCAGAGACTATCACAAGTAAGGGATACAGTCCTTCCCTGTGGAGTATTGCAATAACTGACCTCACTCTTGGTGTGTCTTTCCTATCCTCTTTGTTACACTGATAACAAATCATCAGTTTGTTTGCAGGTGAGGGTAATAGAACATACAGTGCAGAAGGAGGCCATTTGGCCCATCGAGTCTGCACTGACCCCCTTAAGCCCTCACTTCCACATTATCCCCCTAATCCAATAACCCCTCCTAACATTTTGGACACTAAGGGCAATTTAGCATGGCAAATCCACCTAACCTGCATGTCTTTAGACTGTGGGAGGAAACCGGAGCACCCGGAGGAAACCCACGCACGCGCGCACACACACACACACACAGACACACAGACACACAGACGGGGAGAACGTGCAGACTCCGCACAGGATAACCCAGCGGGGAATCGAACCTGGGTCCCTGGCACTGTGAAGCCACAATGCTATCCACTTGTGCTACCGTAATGGTCAGCTCTGAGTGGAATACTGGACATTTGCTCTTTCCATACTCTGTAGGATGGTTGCTGAGGGCCAGCAGTTAACACGAGGCAGGTGTAACTGATTTTTATAATCTTTATTTCATGGGATATGAGCGTCACTGTCAAGGCCGACATTTGTTGCCCATCCCTAATTGCCCTTGGCCATTTCAGAGGACAGTTAAGTGTCAACCGCTTTGTTGTGGGTCTGGGGTCACATGTAGACCAGACAATCTGTCATAGTTCCATGGTCTCCACTACTGAGACTAACTTTATACTCCAGATTAACTCAATTTAAATTCCACCAGTAGCCATGGTGGGATTTGAACCCTTGTCACAAGAGCATTCGGCTGTGCCTCGATTACTGCTATGCCACCATCTCCACCTTTTAATACCATAAAAAATAGGAACAGGAGATGGACATTGAGTCCTTCGAGCCTGCCCTGTTATTTAACAGGATTATGGCTGATCTCGCACTCAGTCCGCTCTCCTGCCTTAGGCTAAATTAGGTGAGTTCGCAAACACGATGCACGGTTGGGTGGAGAATCGGGCATCCGGCCAAATTTGAGGTCCGTGCCTGGCGCTGATTTGGACGCCTTGCTGGTGGCGGTAACTAATAATAATAATTGCTTATTGCCACAAGTAGGCTTCAATGAAGTTATTGTGAAAAGCCCCTAGTCGCCACATTCCGACCCCTGTTCGGGGAGGCCAGTACGGGAATTGAACCCCCTAACTAGGTTAGCGCCCCGCGCCGGCATGCATTTAAATGTGAATAGCGGGTTGGACACAATATGCTCTGCACTTCCATGATGCTCCGCATCTCTCAAGCGGAAGTCTCCCGGGCGTGAATTACTTCAAGTATTGACAAATGTGGACTGGGCACCATGGTTGCAGAGGGGGAGCAGGAGGCAAAAAAACACTGAAAAACCATCGGGCCTGTGTGGGGGTGGCTGCTCGGGCCGGGAGCAGTAGTGAGTAGCGTTTTGGTGCCAAGTCCGTGGCCTTGGAATGTCACGCTCGGGATCGGGGTGGCCAAGCTCAGACCGCCCGCCGTCTGTCTTTTAAACTCACCCGTTTGGTGCTACCTCCAGGCTCCTGGCCGCTCACACTGCTGAGCGATGCCGGTGTCCTTTAATGGTTCAGAAGGCCTCGGGTCATCTGGGAGCCCACCCAGGCCGCCCCTCTGGACTCCCTCAGCCCCCAGCTGTATCATCAAGGGCCAAGCTCAAATCAGGAGCCAACCAAGTGTTGGCATTCCTCGAAGCGCTGCCCCATTGCAGAGGAAGCAGGGGCTCAGCTGAGCTCACCCCAAGCAGAGGGCACCGGCACCACAGCCTTTGGCACTTTCCCTGGTTCCTTGCCCCTCTCACCATTGTCCAAACCCCCCCCCCCCCCCATCCCTCCGGACCACCAGCGGTCTCCTCCTGGCGAGGCTGGCAGCGCTGACTGCCTCTGCCACCACCTCCCAGGCAGTGTTCAGAAGGTCAGACTGAGTCTGCGGCCCACCCATGGGGAAGAGGGTGTCCCTCTGTTTCTCACTGGCCTGGAGCTGTGGGTCCACCTCGGACACTCGACCTCGGGGTGGGTGTGTGGGGGGGGGGGGGGGGGGGTGCAGATCTTCTCTCGGCCATCTTGGTGGCTGCAATGAGTGTGTGGTAAATGGAGCGCTTAAAACAGCTCCAGCTGCCAGGCTTTTTGGCGCCACCTCAGGCCCCGGTGGCTAGAACGCCTGCTGGGCCGGCAGTTGCTTGTCATTCGCACCAGTAGAGTGCTGACCCATTAGCAAACCCTGAATTGTTCCCCGAATAGCGCCCCTAACGGGAAGGCGAACTGCACGTGATTCAGCCCGGGCACTTAGTCTCCCAAACGGCGAATTCCGTCCCTTATCTCCCTAACCCTGAATTCCCCCACTGATTTACAATCTCGGCCTCTGCAGCTTCCTGGGTAAAGGATTCCAAAGATTCACCACTCCGGAGGAGAAATTCTCCCACAAATCCATCGTTAATCTGGGAAAAAGATTTTTGCTTGTTTCTCACAAGAATAAATGTAATCTCCTGAGGCGACACAACATTATCGCTTGGCGCTGTGCCTCAGGAAAGGAGTCTTTGTTTCAGTTTAATTATATAGATTAAAAATAAATGATATGAAAAATAAACTTGCGGGTGATTTTATGCAAGCTATGGTTGAGGCTTCCAGACACTGGGAGTGTCATGGAATGTTGATCGGGTGAAAAACAATGAAGCATTGATCATGATGATGGGGAGGGATAGTCCTGCATGTATTGTTCATGTTTGAACCCATGTCCACAGAGAATTAGCCTGGGCCTCTGGATTCTAGTGCACTGGCATCACTATACCCCACCTAACATTACTATGGAAGCAGAAAGTATTGTAATCATGTCGTCGTCTGTGGGGCACAGTGGTTAGCACTGCTGCCTCTCAGCACCAGGGACCTGAGTTCGATTCCGGTCTTGGCCTGTGTTGAGTTGGCACGTTCTCCCTGTGTCTGCGTGGGTTTCCTCCTGGGTGCTGTGGTTCCCTCCCAAAGCCCAAAGATGTGTGGGTTGGATTGGGTTACATGGGAGTGCGCCGAGGTAGAGTGCTCTTTCAGACTTGATGGGCCAAATGGCCTCCTTCTGCACTGTATGGATTCTATGGCAGCTGTGGACGAACGAATGTGGCCTTCTCCCCATCCCCATATTATTCAAATGCCACTCACTGCCAGGAATGGTCCCCAAGGATGAATCTATCTGCTGTTACCACTGGCCCTGTTTAAATGGCTAAACAGCCTGGTACCCGTGGGAAGTTAACTCGAAGTGGCCCCAGAGCAAAGAACCGTAGTATCTCCAGCTGATCCTATATTCCTGTTGATCAGTGGAAGATATGTGAATTCAAAATAAAACAAAAAGAGCCAGCAATGACTTTGATTAGTTGGAATTGGGCATTAACTAATTAAATAAAACAAAACAAAATAAAACAAAAATAATTAAAAGTTTTTTCTCTCCGGTGGGAGCAAAGGAAAATGGACAGGAAGCACGAGCTTTTTTTGTTAACTTAAACTGTTTTAAATTCCGACTCTTGGGACCTGTTTGAGTGGTGTAGCCAGGAGGGATCTGGCCACATGGGCCGAACTGGTCAATGTGAAGTCTGCAGTTTGTGAGACAGAGCTGTAAGACAGGAATGAAGAGGTTTTAAAATCGTTACAAAGCCCTGGTGTGATTGAGATTACAGGAACACGCAAGAATAGGGAGTAGGTGGCAACACGGGGGCGCAGTGGTTAGCTCTGCTCTCTCACGGCGCCGGGGACCCGGGTTCGATCCCGGCCCCGGGTCACTGTCCGCGTGGAGTTTGCATATTCTACCCCTGTCTGCATGGGTCTCATCCCCCACAACACAAGAAGATGTGCAGGGTAGATGGATTGGCCACCTATTCCTGATTGACATGGGAGGCGAGGGTTATGAGGGGTCGAAGGAAAGTGGAGTTGATGCAACAGTCAGTTCAGCCATGAAAGGCGCCAGCTCCTGCCCTGCATGTTCTTATTATTGACGTCACCAAGTTTCACTGGTAAATTTTACCCACGTTCCTGCGAGGTGAAAGACAATGAGAATCTCTTCATAGATTGTCAGTCGATAGATTTTGAGTTCCATAGAATGATTGTGTCTGTGTGGAATGATCATTTAGTGCTCTTGTTGCAGGGGGAAAGGACAGGGAGACTGGCATCGGGCTGTGTTCTTCTGGTTTTAATGCTTTTGAAATAAAAGTGTTGGGAAAACTCCCATCAAAGGAGTTTGTTCAGTTTTCCCGGAGCTAAGGAAGGGTCCCAGAGGCTGGAGTGAACCACAAGGCTGTCGACTTCTGATGCCAAAATTTATTAGCAATGATTAGAAACCCTTTTTGGCGGGACGGTATTTTATGGCTTTCTCGTCCTCAATGGCACAACTATCCAACAAAGCGAAGGCTGGACTTTACTCCTATTCCGTCAATCCCAGTGGTGTGTTTGTTCCTCTCTATGCCAGTATTTACAGTTTCAAGCTCTGATCCGGGATTTCACATTGAGTCTATATTGAAGTGCGTGGACAAACAACAGTCGTTCCAATTCAATGTGGTGTGTGTGTGTTCTATTAGCATCCGGTGCAAATTAGGGGCGGCACAGTGGCGCAGTGATTAGCACTGCTGCCTCACGGCGCCGAGGTCCCGGGTTCGATCCCGGCCCCGGGTTTCTGTCCGTATGGATTTTGCACATTCTCCCTGCGTTTGCGTGGGTTTCGCCCCCACAACCCTGGAGACCTCAGTAATTTGGTGTTTTTCAAACTTTTTCTCCTGGGATCCAATTTTGCCAACCTTGGCGACACGCCACGCTTGCTTACTGTGACAGGGAACTCGCTTGGGCCTCACGATCTCGCTCCAATCAGGTCCACAGGAGGAGAGGATGGACAATGTGCATGTCCGGTGAAGAGTTCAGCCGCTTCCTTTGTGCCGTCTTCACCTTTGTGAGAATGGATAAATCCAACCTCACTCGGTGAAGTAAAGTTCTGTCTTGGTTTTGATTTCATCAATCAGCTTGGATTCTGTTTAATATGGTGCACTGTGGGCTTTGAGATACAGCCAGTGTAGATAAACATCTAAAACCTTGTGTCTTTCTGCTTACTCTTCCCTTCCAGAGTGTTAGCTCCAAAGTGTGCTGCATGTGGTCAAGCCATCCTACCAGCAGAGGTCAGTACTGCACTGAAGTTTTATTTGCTTTGGGCAAGATATGTAACTGAGGACAGTCACTGAAGTTAGAGCGAGCTTACGCCCCATTTTACTCACCAATATTGCTCAGTATATGGCTTCTTCCCCTCATAACTAGGCTGCTCTAGCTTGTAACTGTGGTTGCCATACTACCTCAATAGTTCTATATCTTGGTGGCCTCGACAAGACTTGTCTTCTCGCACAACCTTTTGAAGTGTGTCTACATATTATCCTGTTACGAGACAGCCTGTTTGCAAACTTCATTTCTAAGGCACTGCCCCATGTTAACAGCATCCATTTATAATTTCAACAACTGTTGGGCCTCTTGTAGAAGTGGTGATGTTCAGGGGTTCGAGCTCAGATTAGTGAGTTCCCAGAAATGTGTGGGGGGGAAGCCAGGAACAGAATTATCCCAATAATTCCGTACACCTGTGTGTGGATCCAGTGTAAACTTAGAAACCCGATTCCTCAGTTCTGTCTCTGAACTTCATGCCTACGATCTGGCGCCACTCAATGGCTGGAAAGAGAAATGCGCCTCTGTTCATTTGAATGGGTCCTTGCTCGGTGCTGTGTTACTTAGATAGCGTCAGTGGAGAAATAGCACTGACCATAATTGTCCCAAAAGGATGCTGGTCTTTGTATCTGGGAGATTAGAATATGGGAGGGTGGGGGGGTAGCGAGAGCTGTGTGTTGAAGTCCTGCTTCAGTTATACAAACCTATGGTTGAACCTACCACACCTGGAGTCACTATGGGCAGCTGTGGGGCACCACAGCTTTGGAAGATGATACTGTGCTTGTTGGGGGCTTTCTTAAATTCATTCGTGGGATACGAGTCTCGCCGGCTCGGCCAGAATTTATTGCCCATCCCTAATTGCCGGGTGGTAAGCCGCCGTCTTGAACCGCTGCAGTCCGCGTGGAGTACAGTGTAGATTCACTAGCGCCGTACCTGCATCCTGAAATGTAACATCACAAGGAGAGATTACGCACATGGGGGTTGTACCTTAGAAAACTAAAGAGTGATGTGATCAAAGTTTTCGAGATTATAAGGGGAGCTGATTGGGTAGATGGACAAAACTTGTTCCCACTGGTTGGAGAGTCTTGGGACTAGAGGAGCAGAGTCTGAAAAGCTGAGTTAGACCTTTACGGAATGAAATGAGGAAACACTTGGTGGCAGATGTTTGGAACTCTCTTCCGCAATTTGCAATTGATGCCCGGTCAATTGTTAATGTTAACCCCGAGATTGGTAGAGTTTATATGAACTAAACAGGTTCAGGATTTGGGGCAAAGGCAGGTTCCGTGGAGTTGAGTCACTGAGCAGCCGTTATTTAATTGAATGTTGCAACGTTGAACGGGCTGAATGGCCTACTGTTGTTCCCGTGTTTCCGGTTTTCCTGGGATGTGAGCACTGGGCACACTGCCCGGCACCTGGAAGCTGACCTCAAACACATCCTCATTGGGCGGGTTTGCTGGGTGATACAAGTTGACCATAGTGGAAATGACAACTGCTTATAGATATTTAACATTGATCCTCTTATATCCACAGGGCTCTGATGAAACGATTCGTGTTGTTTCTATGGATAAGGATTACCATGTGGATTGCTATCAGTGCGAGGTATGTGTGTCAATTTAAAGTGGCAGGAAACTGGAGGTCTAACTTGACCATAAATCTCGGATTAACGAGTCCCAGCCGAGGAAGAAAAGCCTTAAAATAAATGTATTCGAAGCTAGCAGTAATCATATAAAACCCAGCTAGTCTTTCTGCAATTTCCTTTTGAGTTACGTGACCATGCGACTCGGGAGATTTAAATTTGAATGTTGCCATCACGGTCAGCTTCCACTGCGGGTGGCACGGTGCAGTAGTTAGCACTGCTGCCTCACGGCACCGAGGTCCCAGGTTCGGTCCCGGCTCTGGGTCATTGTCCGTGTGGAGTTTGCACATTCTCCCCGTGTATGTGTGGGTCTCACCTCCACAACCCAAAGATGTGCCGTGTCGGTGGATTGGTCATGCTACATTGCCCCTTAATTGGAAAAAAATAATTGAGTACACTAAATTTATAAGAAATTTATATGCTTCCATCGCATATCAGCTCCTTCAGATCCGACTCCTCCCCCATAATTTGATGAGAGGATGTACCTTACCCCAGTCGAAATGCTCTGATCAGATTAAGAGCCACTCCAGACAAAGCACTGAGACACATTGTCCAGGCTCCCTCATCCCAATCATGGAAATAGGAAGTGGGTGAAAACTCGATTTAAGCCAATGACAGAATTCCACAATCCATTAATCTCATGTCCAGGGAAGTGACCTCACTCCCTTGAATTGCGGCAGTGAAGCGTTTGGGTCAAATCCACCAACAACATTGGGAATTAGTTCACATAGAACATACAGTGCAGAAGGAGGCCATTCGGCCCATCGAGTCTGCACCGACCCACTTAAGCATGATTTGCTGGGCTTCCCGCGCACCTCACACACCTATCCTCTACCCCGAAAACTTGCTCATCCTGGCCACCGTCATGTGTGCCCGATGGACTACCTTAAATTGTATCAGGCTCAGCCTGGCACATGATGAGGAGGTATTAACCCTGCTTGGGGCATCCACCCATAGACCCGCCTCTATCTCTCCTCCTAGCTCGTCCTCCCAGTTGCCCTTAAGCTCCTCCACTCCGCCTCCGAAAGCTCCTGGTAAATATCTGATACCCCCTCTCCCACCCAGGTACTGGAGACTACTCTATCCTGTATCCCCTGTGGTGGCAGCAGCGGAAAGGCCTGTTCCTGTTTTCTCAGGAAGTCGCGCACCTGCAAATACCTAAACCCATTCGCTGCTGGCAATTTAAATTTATCCTTTGAAGCTTTAAAGCTGGGAAAGCTCCCATCTATAAATAGATCCCCCATCCTTCAAATTCCTGCCCTCTGCCACCTCTGGAACCTGCCATCGAGCCTACCCGGTACAAACCTGTGATTGTTATAAATCGGGGTCCAAATCGATGCTCCCTCCACTCTCTTGTATCTCCTCCACTGCCCTCAGAGCCACCACTACCCTGGACTTGTGGAGTATCGGGCCGGCGAGAACGGCAGAGGTGCCGTTACCAATGCTCCCAGACCGGTGCCTTTGCATGACGCTGCCTCCATCTGCTCCCATCCCCACTACCCACTTCCTAATCATCGCTATATTAGCCGCCCAGTAGTAGCTGCAGACGTTCGGCAGCGCTAACCCACCCTCCCCCCGACTGCACTCCACTTTCTTCACTCGCGGGGTTTTACCCGCCCACACAAAGCCCAAAATAATTTTATTCACCCGCTTGAAAACAGCCCTCGGGATGAAGATGCGGAGGCACTGAAAGACGAACAGAAATCTGGGGCGGACCGTCATTTTCACGGTCGGTACCCTCCCCGCCAGTGATAGCAGCAGCATGTCCCATCTCTTAATGTCCTCTTCCATTTGTTCTACCAACCGGGATAGGTTTAACTTGTGCAGTGCCTCCCATTCCCGGGCCACCTGGATTCCCAGATATCAAAAGCTCTTCCCAACCATTCTAAGCGGCAGCTCTCCCAGTCTCTTCTCCTGCCCTCTTGCCTGGATCGCAAACATCTCGCTTTTCCCCATGTTCATTTTATACTCTGAAAAATTGCCAAATTCCCCCAAGATTCGCATTACCTTCCTCCATCCCCTCGAACGGGTCTGAAATATACAAGAGTAGGTCATCTGCGTAGAGCGAGACCCGGTGCTCCACCAACCCCCCCCCCCCCCCCGCGAACTAGCCCTGTCCAGTTCCTAGATGCTGTTAACGCCATTGCCAATGGCTCTATGGCCAGAGTAAACAGTGACGGGGAGAGGGGGCACGCTTGCCTCGTCCCTCGGTGTGGTTTAAAGTACCCCAACCTCAGCCGGTTCGTATGCACACTCGCTACTGGTGCCTGATAGAGCAACCGCACCCAGTCAATAAAGCCCTCACCAAACCCAAATCTTCCCAGCGCCTCCCACAGGTAATTCCACTCCACCCGATCAAAAGCCTTCTTCGCATCCATCGCTACCACTACCTCCACCTCCTCTCCTTCCGAGGGCATCACAATAACATTTAGATGCCTTCGAACATTGGCCTTGAGTTGCCCGCCCTTAACAAATCCCTTCTGGTCTTCCCCTATCACCCCCGGGACACAGTCCTCTATCCTTGTGGCCAGTATCTTAGACAGCAGTTTCGCATCCACATTCAGTAGAGAAATCGGCCTGTATGACCCGCATTGCTCCAGATCCTTCTCCCGTTTCAAGATCATTGTTGGGCGGAGAACTCCCTCCTCTCTCAATGGGCTAAATTGCTGGCTTTTAAAGCAGGCCAGCAGCACGGTTCGATTCCCGTACCAGCCTCCCCGGACAGGTGCCGGAATGTGGCGACTAGGGGCTTTTCACAGTAACTTCATTGAAGCCTACTCGTGACAATAAGCGATTTTCATTTTTCATTTCTTGCTTCGTTAAATGTCCTCACCAGCAGTGGGCTCAATATCTCTGAAAACTTCTTATAGAGTTCCACCGGGCAGCCGTCAGGCCCCGGGGCCTTGCCCGACTGCATGCCCTCCAGCCCCTTGATTATTTCCTCAATCTCAATTGGGGCTCCCAGCCCCTCCACCAGGTCCTCCTCCACCTTCGGGAACCTCAACTGATCCAGAAATTGCCTCATCCCCTCCACCCCAGCCGGGGGTTCTGACTCATATAATTTACTATAAAAGTCCTTAAATACCTAGTTCACCCCCGCTGGGTCCATGACAGTATTCCTGCCTCTACTCTATCCCAGCCTTGACGCTTGCCGAACCTTTGGGGTAAGAGAATTCTAACCCTTGGAGTGAAAATATTTCTCCCCATCTCAGTCCTAATGACCGGCCACTTATCCTGACACCATGTTCTACATTTCCCAGTCTGAGGAAACGGGCTCTTGACCCTGTCCAACCCCTTTCGAACTTTGTATGTCGCAATGTGACCATCTCTCTTCTCCTGGAGAGTAGAGGCCCAATTTACTCAGCCACTCATCATGCGACAATCCCCTCATCTCCGGGACCTTTGCTGTAAACTTCAAGTACGTTTATTCTTCAGTTATGGGCGCAGTTCAGTTGCAACAATAAGCAACATCACGATGGAGGCATATCAGGGGAACCGTACAATGCAAAGACTGCAGCCTCCACAGTAATAGCCACACCATCCATAGAATAACTGAGTATCCAATAGAGGGAGATCCAAATTCTGATCTCGGCCAGCTCAATGATGGTCTCATGTGAGAGTACCTTTCAGAAATGGGTGTTTATTACTGCAGTGATGTCAGAGTGGGTGGAGCTGGGCTGTCTGTCAGCTTTTTACTTTTGTTTTAGGCTGTTTGCTGCAGGGTGTGTTTTAGTTTCGTTTTCAGAGCTGGATAGCTGCAGTCACAGCCAGAAGGGGTATGAGGGTCTCTCTCTGTAACCTAAAGACTGTAAATCGATCCTGGTGATTTAAAACTAATAACAGTTGTGACTTTAACCTGATGTGCTTCTGGTAAAAGGTGTTTTAAGTCTTATGGATGTTAAAAGGAAAGCTTAAAGGATTACTTAGTATTGTATTCTTTGGGGGTTGTATTTGAATTAATGGTTGCTAAGATGTTCACTCTGTGTTTTTCATAGAATTATATTTCATAGAATTTACAGTGCAGGAGGCCATTCGGCCCATCGAGTCTGCACCGGCTCTTGGAAAGAGCACCCTACCCAAGATCAACACCTCCACCCTATCCCATAACCCAGTAACCCCACCCAACACTAAGGGCAATTTTGGACACTAAGGGCAATTTATCATGGCCAATCCACCTAACCTGCACATCTTTGGACTGTGGGAGGAAACCGGAGCACCCGGAGGAAACCCACGCGCACACGGGGAGGATGTGCAGACTCCGCACAGACAGTGACCCAAGCCGGAATCGAACCTGGGACCCCGGAGCTGTGAAGCAATTGTGCTATCCACAATGCTACCGTGCTGCCCACAGGTTTAAAAAGGTTAACTTGAGTTCATAGACTAAACATTGTTTTGTTTTAAAAAATACTTTTCTGCTGTGCCACACCTGTAGAGTGGGCCGTGTGCTCCCCATACCACAATCTCTTAAACGTTGCGGGTCAGGTGAACTCCATGATACACTTTGTGGTTCTCTAAACCCTGGCCCATAACAATGGGCACTAATAGCTGGATTTGTTTCTCCTTGGGTCTGAGAATATCGGGAAGGACTTCCACTCCACTCCTGCTGATTGTCCGATTGACCCCTGCTGGAAAATGCATGTATGTGGGTTTTGGATCCATGTGGAGAAGTGTGAGGTGATGCGTTTTGGTGGGAAGAACGTGAAGAGGGAATGAAAAATAAGGAGTAAAATTCTTAAGGAGGTGCAGGAGCAGAGGAGCCTGGGTGCAGATGTGCCTTGATCATTGGCGGTAGCAGGACAGGTGGAGACTGCAGTCAATAAAGCAGATGGTATTCTGGGCTTTATTAATAGGGGCATTCCGTACAAGAGCAAGGAGGTTATTCTGAACTTAACAACGCAAGTGAGACCTCAGCTGGAATATTGTACACCTTTCTGGGCGCCACACGAGAGGAAGGATTTGAACGCATTTGAGAGAGCGAGGAAGAGGTTTACAAGAATGGTTGAATGGAAACTTCAGTTGTGAGGGTAGATAGGAGAGGTTGGGACTCTTCTTCTTGGGGAGAAGAAGGTTAAGAGGAGATTTGATCGAGATGTTCATAATCATGGAGGGACAGGACAGAGTAGACAGGGAGAGACTGCTCCCGGTCGTAAAAGGACCGGGAACGAGAGGGCACGGATTTAAAAGAAGTATATGTGCTGAATTTTTTTTTTTTCACACAGCGAGTGCTTGGTGTCTAGAATGCACGGCCTGGAATTGTGGTGGAGGCAGGTTCAATGGAGGCATTAAAGAGGGAATTAGATGATTATTTGTGCAAGGATGCAGAGAAAAGGCAGGGGAACGGCATTGAGTCATGATGCTCGTCTGGAGAGCCGGTACAGACACGATGGGCCAAATGGCCTCCTTCTGCACTGTAACTGTGATTCTGGATGAGGGCTCGGTTAAGAGCAGCTTCCCAGTCAGCATTGTCCCAGAGCCTGATATGCTGAGAGTTAACAAAGGAGAATTTGGGCCACATTCCAGAGGGATACTGGTCTGTGTGCAGCAAGACCTGGATGACGTTCAAACTTCGGCTGATAAGTTGCAAGCAATATTTTTGCCTCGCAGGCAATGACCATCTCCAACTTCTAACCGCCCCCTCATGATGTTGAATGTTGAATCTCATGCCATATTGAAGGATACTATTGATCAATTTAACTGGAAACTGAACTGGACCAACCACTTAAATACTATGGCTAGAAGAACAGGTTAGATGCTGGGAATGCTACAGCGGATAACTCCCCACCTGACTCTCCAAAGCCTGTCCACCATCTACAAGGCACAAGTCAGGAGTGTGATGGGATACTCCCCACTTGCCTGGATGAGCGCAGCTCCAACAACACTCCAGAAGCTCAACACCATCAGCCCCGCTTGATTGGTGCCCCTTCCACCAACTTAAACATTCACTCCCTCCACCACTGACGCACAATGGCAGCACTGTGTGCCATCTACAAGATGCATGGCAGAACTCACCAAGGTATCATTGACAGTCAAGTAACAGAGAGTTAAGAAAACATTTTAAAATGGCTGTTGTTAGGATGTGGAATCATACAAAGGAACAAATTCGGAGATGCCATTGGGCCCTTGGAGCTTGCTTCACAATTGAATAAGATCACGACTGATCTGATTGTGGCCTCAATGCCACTTTCCTGCCTACCCCTGAAATGCTCCAACTTCCTCGTTAGTCAAGAATCTATCTTATCTCTGCCTTACAAAATACTCGATGACCCTGGCAGTCTGACAGGGCAGCTGAGAACAGAGGCATTTTCTCAGCAGAATTGGGTGCGTCATCAGTGCCATTGGTTGTTGAATTATTTCACCAAAGCAATCCACGTTGTTCCAATATGTGAATGGTTTCATTGGTCCCCTCACCATGCATGCCTGCCTGTCCCATTGTAATGATCCCTCCCACTCCCCCTTGCTAACATCATCTTGATGCTCATTTTTCTACCGTTTCTAGGAATGTGGGATGGAGCTGAATGACGAAGAGGATCACCGTTGCTACCCACTGGACGGACGCTTGCTATGCCACGCGTGCCACCTGCAACACATTGACAGCGGGACCCCTGGCTCCATCTACCAGCCTAAATACTAGACCCGCCACTAAGAGGTTCAGTTCAAGTCTGCCTAGACTGACGATGAAGCATTGAGTCTGATCACTTGGAAGAGTCCACACAATGGCAGTGATGTTAATGCCCGCTGAAGAGGGAGAAATCAGAAGCGGACACAAGGTTTTCAATGAGTAACATTTCTCCAAATACATTTTCGATCAATTCAATCGCAACGTTTATATAAAAAAAAGACAGGAAAGACTGATCTGAGAATCCCTGTTTTACAGAACCATAGTGTTACCAAAATGTATTGAAGTTAGCTTTACATGAATGTTCTAAAGGATGCACATTTTTTAAAAAGTTTTTTTTGTGTATTGAAACAGAATTTGTCATTAATTAAATTCCCAAAACAGGAACGGCTCTTTGTGGAACGGTCTGCTGCAGTATCAACGTGATTGAAGGGGGAAGTCGGTGGTGTTAGTGGCAACGTCACTGGACTAGTAAGCCAGAGAGACAGATGAAAGTTCCAGTGAATGTGGGCTCAAATCCCACCAGGGGTGTTGGTGGAAATTAAATTAGCTAAAAATCTGGAATGTAAAACTGGACTCTGTAATGGTGCCATCAGTTGTCATTAAAAACCCATCTGGTCCAGTATTATGAAGGCCTCCGGATCTGGTCTGGCCTATATGCAACTCTTAAATGTCCTCCGAAATGGCCGAGCAAGCCACTCAGTTCAAGGGCAATTAGGGATGGGTAATAAATGCTGGGTCTTTGCCAGCGACGCCCACAGCCCGTGAAAGGAGAAACAGAAATGATTGATTGGCACATCGACGATGCGTAACTCAGTTGGGGAAATGGAACTGCTTTGAGGATCTGCAGACATCTTTGGTGCTGTGTTTTCTGCTCTTTGGCCAAGACTGTTTTCCAGGTGAATTATTAATTTTTTAATGACTGAAATTCAATCCACTCTCCTGATTTAGTCGACACGTTTCGCTGTTCCAATGCTGAAGTGGCATCCAAATTTCAAATGTGACTCCCGGTTTCCTCCACCCACGCCCTGGATTTACGAAGATTGTAATCGTGTATGACGTGTAATAACTCGCATTGTAGCTGATTTGAAGAAAAAATATGATGGTCTTAATTTGAAGTGTTGGGATAAACTGAGGAATGTGCTTCTGGAATCACAGAATAGTTGCAGCACCAAGGAGACCATTCGACCCGTTGTCATCCTGCTAGCCCTTTGCAAGAAACAGTTCTCAATTAGGAAGTTCTATCATTTAAAGAAACCGAAACACATTGCACATCCAAAAAAAAATCTGAAATAAAAAGGTTAAAAAATGTATTGCATTCTAAATCGCAAAAAAACCCTCAAACAACAAACTCATGTTGGGAATCTACTTTTTGATTTTTATTTTCACCCATTTCATTTAAAGCGGCACGGTTCCAAGTTAAATTTCCCCTTGACCTTTCTTAAAAGTCTGAACTCAGATTCCACTCTGGGACAAGAAATGGGAAAATTGCATTCTCGGGAACGTCGTCTTTGCATATGGTCTCATTTATGGTACAGAAAATGGCCATTCTGCCCATCAAATCCCTGCCAGCTCTCGGGAGGGGGAAACCAATCAGTCCCATTCGCTCTCTCTCGCTCTCTCTCTCTCTGTCTCTCTCTCTGTCTCTCTCTCTGTCTCTCTCTCTGTCTCTCTCTGTCTCTCTCTGTCTCCCTCCCCCCCCGGCTCTCTTCCGCTAATCCTGTAAGTTTATTTATCTCGAGTGCAAAAACAAAAGTTCTTCCTCAATGCGGAAGCATTTCTATTTGATGGAACCTTAGCAAGGTACTGAACTCATTGGAAACAGTTAATAGCATGTAATTGATAAGGCAAAATTGCATATAAACAATGGGACATCAATGAAATAAAGAAACTTATGACATTATTTAAATATTCATGGCACTACATGGTTTTCCTGGTTGGGTGTTGCACTGTTGTAGTTAGGAAAACATTCGCAATTGGGGCTAGGTGGGGCCTCCAGCATTTGAATTCTAATCCAGCCCGTACAAGTGGAATGAAGGTCTCCCACCTGGAAGGCTTGTGTGTGAAGTGATTCCCTCGCCTGTAGCAGTGATTGTTACTGTTGCCAACCCTCCAGGATCGGTCCGGGGTCTCCAGGAAGCTGCTGGTTGCGACCCTGGAGAATAAAAAATCGGGGCATTAAAAAAAAAAAGATTGTTATCTTTTGCCATTTTCTTTATGAATTTATTTTTTTTATCAGATGCACAACTGTTGTAAATGGGGGTTTAAGAACAAAGGCTGTTTGGCCGATAGCCGAGCATCATCCAGTTGTTTTCTAATTGGCGTAGGAAGGTCATACGTCACAAGGGTGGATGAGTTGAAAGTCATGTGATGAAACTTCACAAGAATACATTCAGTCATGAGTTGACAACCCTGGTGATTGCACATGTCCAAACAATCTGCGCGGAGTTGGAAATGGTTTTCTAAATTTGGGCCGCGTCATGTTACTCAACTTTCCATGTGACATACTTGTCTGATTTTTAAAACATATTATGGAGCAATGCTAACTTTTTATTCTGGAGGGCAGCACGGTGGTGCAGTCGTTAGCGCTGCTCCCTCACGGTGCCGAGGTCCCAGGTTCGATCCCGGCTCTGGGTCACTGTCCGGGTGGAGTTTGCACATTCTCCCCGTGTCTGCGTGGGTTTCACCCCCACAACCCAAAGATGTGTCGGGTAGGTGGATTGGCCACTCTAAATTGCCCTTGAATTGGAAAAAATGAATTGGGTACTCTAAATTTATTTTTAAAACATTTCTTATTCTGGAGAGATGATTGAGAATGGGTTACTAACAATGGATCATATTACTGTCCTTGTCCGCAGCCTCTGATGGGGGTTTGCTTGCCTAGGTGGGAGGGTGGGGGATGGATATGTATGGCAGTGGGATTCAAATCTTGGCTTGTTTCCTGATCTTCCCCTGTTTTGATGATCTCTAATAAACGGGAAGGATAAATTGCAATTAAAATCCTTGTGTTTTTAAAAAATTCTTTCTTTGGGATGTGGGCATCGCTGGCTTGGCCAGCACTTGTTGCCCATCCCTAATTGCCCTTGTAGTGGCTTGCTGGGCCTTTTCAGTGGGGGGAGGGGGGGGGGGGGGCATCACTGTGTGGGTCTGGAGTCACATATAGGCCAGACCGGGTAAGGACGGCAGATTTCCTTCCCTGAAGGACATTAGTGAACAGATGGGTCTTTAAGACAATCGACAAACGGCCGTCATTAGACTTTTAATTCCAGATTAGTTTTATAGATTGAATTCAAATTTCACCATCTGTCGAACCTGGGTCCCCAGAGCATCACCCTGGGACTCTGGCCCAGTGACAATAGCACTATGCCACCATCTCCCCTTCTTCCATTTGTTTGCTAGTAATTTAAATGAAAATTATATTAAACATTAGAGCACAAGTTATATTGAGGAAAGATTAAATCAACGCAAATCTTAGTGGGCGATTCGGTAACCACAGTAACACATTTTCATCTGCGCTGGCTGTCTCTGTAAGGATTGTAGGGGCCGTGATGCTTTCCCCCCCGTCCCCGAGGATTCTGCTTAACGACTGACGATTTACAGAAATGTTCGCATTGCCCAACGCCGGGCTCAAACAAATCTCAAAGCTACAGAACTGTGCCAAGTGTAATCGGGAAAAGCTAACAGTCTGTTTCTCAGTGTAGTGGATGTTCCTCACTCTGTCAGTCCAGTCTTTAAAGATACCCCATCAATCATAGAAATTACAGTGCAGAAGGAGGCCACTCAGCCCATCGAGTCTGCGCCGGCTCTTGGAAAGAGCACCCCTCTTAAACCCACACCTCCACTCTATCCGTGTTCCCCCACCTAACCAAAAGGTCCAATCATGTCCAATCCACACGTCTTTGGGCAGTGGGAGGAAACCGGAGCACCCGGAGGAAACCCACGCAGGCACGGGGAGAACGTGCAGACTCCGCACAGGCGGTGACCCTAAGCCGGGAATCGAACCCGAGACCTGAAGCTGTGAAACAACTGTGCTAACCACTGTGCTACCGCGCTGCCCAAATACCCTCCCTGCTTTATGTTTTCAAATAGTTTTTAAAACACCTGGCAAAATGCCTTTGTTAACAGGCGAATCCTTACAACCAGTTGTCAAGTCCAGAAAAGCTGTCTCAGTCCCTAGAGGACCAGAGAAAGGGGAGCCTTCGGGGGAACTGAGAGCTCGGCCATGGTTTAACACAGTCACGAATGCTGAGCTACCTGTTATTTCTTTACCGAGCATTTATTTGCCGCGCTGCCCTGATCACCGTTTGATTCATTTCTCTTTGCTGGTTTATCAAAGAGTTTGCTTAAGCGAACAAGGTGAGAGTTTAAACTACTGCATTATCAATGAGCAGTGGAGTAACATACTTAACTTGAAATGACTGCTAACCTGGTTAATTTGTCAAAAATAAATCTGCCTGGTTTCCAGACTGCCTCTTTTGCTTTTGCAGTAGCCTTCTGAGATCTTTTCATCGCTCCTCTTCTAAGAATGTAAACTCAGTATCTAACTGTCCTAGTATTCTGGTCGCACCACAGGAGGGCCCCTCTTTAAGCTAGCGATCTCGTCTCCTACCTCACTCTTGCCGTCTCTGTCCTCTTCCACTACTCCTACCACCAGCCACACTTGTTTCTGCCCATCCTCTCGCCTGCAATATTTATTCACCATATTTACGTGGCATAATCAGAGAGAAGTTGAAGGGGGGGGAGGAGGCTCTGTCGCAGCACAGCGACCAGTTCACCTTGATGGATGAGGAGCTGCAGAGGGTGGCGGAGGCTAACAAAGGGCGGAGAGACGAGGTGGAGGACCTGTAGAACAGGCCAAGGAGGCAGAACTTACGAATCGTGTGCCTGCCTGAGGGGGTGGAGGGTCCGAGGGTGACCTAGTACTTCGCGAAGAAGTTGGCAGAGCTGTTCGGGGGAGGGGGACGAACCCTCCTGATGTGAGCTGGACAGGGCAGCACGGTAGCATTGTGGTTAGCGCAATTGCTTCACAGTTCCAAGGTCCCAGGTTCGATTCCTGGCTTGGGTTGCTGTCTGTGTGGAGTTTACACATTCTCCCCGTGTGTGCGTGGGTTTCCTCCGGGTGCTCCGGTTTCCTCCCACAGTCCAAAGATGTGCAGGTTAGGTGGATTGGCCAGGCTAAATTGCCCTTCGTGTCCAAAATTGCCCTTAGTGTTGGGTGGGGTTACTGGGTTATGGGGATAGGGTGGAGGTGTGGACCTTGGGTAGGGTGCTCTTTCCAAGAGCCGGTGCAGACTTGATGGGCCGAATGGCCTCCTTCTGCACTGTAAATTCTATGATCGCTCAGGCCGAAGCCGAAACCAAACGACCCACCGAGGGCCATTGTAATTTGCTTCCATAAGTTTCACTTTTAGGAGAAGGTCCTGAGTTGGGCGAAGCAAAGGCGCGAGGTGAAGTGGGAAGGTGCGGGTATTCGAATACACCAAGACTTGACGGTGAAGTTGGCGAGAAGGCGGGCGGCCTTCCGAGGGAACAGGAACTCTACAGTAACGGCGTGAGGTTTGCCAAGGTCTACCCGGCGAAGCTGAGGGTGACCTACAATGGGAGGGACTTCTACTTCGAGACAGAGGAGGCATTCGTGAAGGCCGAAGGACTGGGACTGAAATGAGAGATGGGACTGGGATTGAGGGGGTGGGGTTTTGGTTGTTTCTTGTTCTGTATTTGCGGGGTGGAATGTCTGGGCTTTGGAGCTTGTTGAACAGGGAGGGTGGTTTACCTTTGTTTATAGCTGGTTACAATTATATTGGGCTTTGCAGTTATGGTGGCTCTCTGGGGCGCGGTTTGGCACTGGCTTTGTTAGTTTTTTTCAGGGACTGGAGTTTGGGGGAGGAGATTGAGAGGAGGGGGTTCCTGGGCAGGGGCCTCCACACCAGCAAGCGAAGGTTGGCTACTGAATGGGAATGTGGTGGGGAGAGGGGCCGTGGGTGTTAGGATCTGTTTGAAAAGGTTTTGATGGGCCTGGGAGGTGTGAAAGGTGGGGCGATGGGATCGATACTGGGAGAGGTGTTTGCAAGAGGAAGTGGATGGGGGGATTCTGGGAGAGAGGGGAGGGTGTCAATGGCAACAAAGGGATGGGGCATGTGAATCCTGAAGGGCAGGGCCCGGGGTCACGATGATGGCGAATAGGAAGGGGGGTGGTGGTGAGAGACCCCCGGTCAGAATAGTGGCGTGGAATCATAGAATTTACAGTGCAGAAGGAGGCCATTCGGTCCATCGAGTCTGCACTAGCCCTTAGAAAGAGCACCCTACTGTTTTTTTTAATTCTCCTTTTTCACATTTTCTCCCAAATTTACACCCACCAACAATAATCAGTAAAGGGCAGCACGGTGGCCTAGTGGTTAGCACAACCGCCTCACGGCGCTGAGGTCCCAGGTTCGATCCCGGCTCTGGGTTACTGTCCGTGTGGAGTTTGCACATTCTCCCCGTGTCTGCGTGGGTTTCGCCCCCACAACCCAAAAATGTGCAGAGTAGGTGGATTGGCCACTCTAAATTGCCCCTTAATAGAAAAAATAATTGGGTAATCTAAATTTATTAAAAAAAAAACAATAATCAGTAACAAATATGTCAATCCCCATATTAATAACAACGATCCCATCCTCCCACCAAACCCCAAACATTAGCCCACATGTTCACACAAACAAATGACAAAAAAGAATCAGGAATCACCCATAGTCACCATTAACCCACACAGCACCCCTCCCACCCACTCGCCCCAAATAATGTTCGATGTTATCCAGTTCTTGAAAGTGCATAATGAATAATGTCCATGAAGGAAGTCAGAATGTAGTAAATGTAGTAAAACAGGGACAGCAACAAAAGGCAGTAAGGGGGAAAGTGTAAGGCAGAGAAGCCATAATCAAAAATCAAAAAGGGCCACAGTACAGGGTACAGTAACTGAGGGGAGCTCAGTGAACAGGCCCAGTAATGCTAACAGGAATAAAACGGGAAGTAAAAACTAAATGGAAAGTGACGCGGCAGGTTGTTACATGAAGTGATGGGTTCAATGACAAGGAAAATTAGGAGAAACGTTAAGAGGAAAAATAACTTAGGAGAGGCTACTGATCAAGGTGTTAAGATTCAAAACAGAGGTATAAAAGCCAACATAAGTGTACTTTACCTGAATGCTCGTAGTATTCAGAATAAAGTAAATGAGTTGATGGCGCAAATCATTGTGAATGACTATGATTTAGTGGCCATTACTGAAACATGGTTAAGGATGGTCACGACTGGGAGTTAAATATCCGAGTGTATCAAGCTATTCGAAAGGGCAGAGTGGATGATAAGGGAGGTGGTGTAGCTCTGTGATTTAAGGATGAAATCCGGGCAATAGTAAGGGATGACATCGGTGCTATGGAGGATAAGGTTGAAGGTTGAATCCATTTGGGTAGAAATCGGGAATAGTAAGGTGAAAAAGTCATTGATAGTAGTCTATAGGCCACCAAATAATAACATTATGGTGGGGCAAGCAATAAACAAAGAAATAACTGATGCATGTAGAAATGGTACAGCAGTTATCATGGGGGATTTTAATCTACATATCGATTGGTTTAACCAGGTCGGTCAAGGCAGCCTTGAGGAGGAGTTTATAGAATGTATCCGCAATAGTTTCCTAGAACAGTATGTAATGGAACCTGCGAGTGAACAAGCGGTCCTAGATCTGGTCCTGTGTAATGAGACAGGATTGATTAATGTTCTCATAGTTAGGGATCCTCTCGGAAGGAGCGATCACAATATGGTGGAATTTAAAATACAGATGGAGTGTGAGAAGATAAAATCAAACACTAGTGTTTTTTTTTTAAATTTAGATTACCCAATTATTTTTTCCAATTAAGGGGCAATTTAGCATGGCCAATCTACCTACCCTGCACATTTTTGGGTTGTGGGGGCGAAACCCACGCAGACACGGGGAGAATGTGCAAACTCCACACGGACAGTGACCCAGAGCCGGGATCGAACCTGGGACCTCAGCGCCGTGAGGCGGTTGTGCTAACCACTAGGCCACCGTGCTGCCCCACTAGTGTTTTGTGTTTAAACAAAGGAGATTACAATGGGATGAGAGAAGAGATAGCTAAGGTAGACTGGGAGCAAATACTTTATGGTGAAACAGTTGAGGAACAGTGGAGAACCTTCCAAGCAGTTTTTCATAGTGCTCAGCAAAGGTTTATACCAACAAAAAGGAAAGACGGTAGAAAGAGGGAAAATTAACCGTGGATATCTAAGGAAATAAGGGAGAGTATCAAATTGAAAGAAAAAGCATACAAAGTGGCAAGGGTTAGTGGGAGACTAGAGGACTGGGAAATCTTGAGGGGGCAACAGAAAGCTACTAAAAAGCTATAAAGAAGAGTAAGATAGATTATGAGAGTAAACTTGCTCAATATAAAAACAGATAGTAAAAGTTTCTGCAAATATATAAAACAAAAAAGAGTGGCTAAGGTAAATATTGGTCCTTTAGAGGATGAGAAGGGAGTTTTAATAATGGGAGATGAGAAAATGGCTGAGGAACTGAACAGGTTTTTTGGGTCGGTCTTCACAGTGGAAGACACAAATAACATGCCAGTGACTGATAGAAATGAGGCTATGACAGGTGAGGACCTTGAGATGATTGTTATCACTAAGGAGGTAGTGATGGGCAAGCTAATGGGGCTAAAGGTAGACAAGTCTCCTGGCCCTGATGGAATGCATCCCGAAGTGCTAAAAGAGATGGCTAGGGAAATTGCAAATGCACTGGTGAAATTAGCAAACGTGACACCACTGTTTAAAAAAGGAGGTAGGCAGAGAGCGGGTAATTATAGGCCAGTGAGCTTAACTTCGGTAGTAGGGAAGATGCTGGAATCTATCATCAAGGAAGAAATAGCGAGGCATCTGGGTGGAAATTGTCCCATTGGGCAGACGCAGCATAGGTTCATAAAGGGCAGGTCGTGCCTAACTAATTTAGTGGAATTTTTGAGGACATTACCAGTGCAGTAGATAACGGAGAGCCAATGGAGGTGGTATATCTGGATTTACAGAAAGCCTTTGACAAGGTGCCACAGAAAAGGTTGCTGCATAAGATAAAGATGCATGGCATTAAGGGTAAACTAGTAGCATGGATAGAGGATTGGTTAATTAATAGAAAGCAAAGAGTGGGGATTAATGGGTGTTTCTCTGGTTGGCAATCAGTAGCTAGTGGTGTTCCTCAAGGATCAGTGTTGGGCCCACAATTGTTCATAATTTACATAGATGATTTGGAGATGGGGACCAAGGGCAATGTGTCCAAGTTTGCAGACGACACTAAGATGAGTGGTAAAGCAAAAAGTGCAGAGGATACCGGAAGTCTGCAGAGGGATTTGGGTAGGTTAAGTGAATGGGCTAGGGTCTGGCAGATGGACGACAATGTTGACAAATGTGAGGTTATCCATTTTGGTAGGAATAACAGCAAAAGGGATTATTATTTAAATGATAAAATATTAAAACATGCTGCTGTGCAGAGAGACATGGGTGTGCTAGTGCAGGAGTCGCAAAAATATTGGTTTACAGGTGCAACAGGGATTAAGAAGGCAAATGGAGTTTTGTCCTTCACTGCTAGAGGGATGGAATTTAAGACTAGGGAGGTTATGCTGCAATTATATAAGGAGCTAGTGAGGCCACACCTGGAGTATTGTGGTCAGTTTTGGTCTCCTTACCTGAGAAAGGACGTACTGGCGCTGGAGGGTGTGCACTAGGAGCTGAAGGGGTTGGATTACGAGGAGAGGTTGAGTAGACTGGGACTGTACTCGTTGGAATTTAGAAGGATGCGGGGGATCTTATAGAAACATATAAAATTATGAAGGGAATAGATAGGATAGATGTGGGCAGGTTGTTTCCACTGGCGGGTGAAAGCAGAACTAGGGGGCATAGCCTCAAAATAAGGGGAAGTAGATTTAGGACTGAGTTTAGGAGGAACTTCTTCACCCAAAGGGTTGTGAATCTATGGAATTCCTTGCCCAGTGAAGCAGTTGAAGCTCCTTCATTAAATGTTTTTAAGGTAAAGATAGATAGTTTTTTGAAGAATAAAAGGATTAAGGGTTTTGGTGTTCGGGCCGGAAAGTGGAGCTGAGTCCACAAAAGATCAGCCATGATCTCATTGAATGGAGCAGGCTCGAGGGGCCAGATGGCCTACTCCTGCTCCTAGTTCTTATAAATTGTAGAACCCCTCCATTCTTCCACTCAGTTCAAACTTAACCTTCTCGAGAGTCAGGAATTCCAACACGTCCCCCTGCCACACCAGGGCACAGGCTGCTCTCCAACCTATCAGGATCCGCCTTCGGGCGATCAACGAGGCGAAGGCTACAACATCTGCCTCCGCACCCGTTTCAAACCCTGGCTGGTCCGACACCCCGAATATGGCCTCCCGGGATCCCAGGTCCAGTTTCACATGCACCACTTCAGAAATTATCCTAAAAACCTCCTTCCAGTAATCCTCTAGCTTTGGACAGGACCAAAACATATGAACGTGATTAGCGCCACCCCCCCCCCCCCATCCCCCCCCCCCCCCCCCCCCCCACCCCCGCCCGCAAATCGGCTCATCCTCGCCCTTGTGAGGTGCGCTCTGTATACCACCTTCAGCTGTATCAGCCTCAGCCTCATGCACGAGGTGGAGGCATTCACTCTCCGGAGCACCTCATACCAGAACCCCTCCTCTATAACCTCTCCCAACTCTTCCTCCCACTTTGCTTTTATCCCTTCCAGTGGTGCCTTCTCCTCTTCCAAAATAGCTCCGTAAACCGTCGACACTAGCCCCTTCTCCAGTCCCCCTGTCGTCAGCATCTCCTCCAGCAATGTGGGGGCCGGCTCCACCGGGAAGCTCTATCTCCTTTCTGGCAAAATCTCGAACCTGCATGTATCTAAACATTTCCCCCTGTTCCAGTCCATACTTTGCTTTCAGCTCCTTCAATCGTGCAAACCGACCCCTCAGAAACAAATCTTTTAGTGCCTTAAAACCTTTCTCCTCCCATTTCTGAAAATTTCCATCCCACTTCCCTGGCTCAAATCTGTGGTTATCCCGAATCGGCATTTCCCTTGACCCTGCCCCCCAACCCGAAGTGTTGGTGAAACTGCCACCAAATTCTCAATGAAGCTATTATTACCGGATTCCTTGAGTATTTCCCCGGGGGCATCGGGAACGGTGCTGTTGCTAGTGCTTTCAATCCCGACCCCCTGCACAAACTCTCCTCCATCTGACCCACTGGGAATCAACCCCTCTGACCCAGCTCCGCACCTTCTCCACATTCGCCGCCCAGTAGTAATACATCAGATTTGGAAGACCCAAACCCCTTGCCTGCCTTCCCCTCTGCCGCAGCACCTTTCTAGCGCTGGCCACCTTCCCTCCCCATATGAACAAAGTAATCCTTCCCTCAATCTCTCTGAAAAAAGCCTTTGGCAGGAAAATTGGCAGGCATTGAAAAATAAACAGAAATTGCGGCAATACGTTCATTTTAACCGCCTGTACCCGACCCGCCAGTGACAGAGGGAGACCATCCCACCATGCCAGATCAGCTTTCACTCTCCCCACCAAACTAGAAATATTGTACCTACGCCTCCCCCCCCATCCCGGGCATCCTGCACCCCCAGGTACCTAAAGTGAGTCCCTGCCTTACAGAATGGCAGCGCCCTACCACCCCCCCCCCCCACCAATGCCCCCAGCCTCGGCCGAGACACCACAAAATACTCACTCATGTCTAGATTTAGTATGTACCCCGAGAAAGACCCAAACACTCGAAGCAGCTGCAATATTCCCCCTATCGACACACTCGGTTCCGACACACAGATGCAGGTTCGGTACATTGCAAGAAAGGTTTTCCGGACCTTCCCAATAGCACCGGCCTCTTCGTTGGCGGTTGTTTCGGCAATCTATGGGAGGATCCTGGAGAAGGATAGGGTGTTCATGGAGGGGGTTAAGGCAAAGTGGGAGGATCTGGGGGGGGGGGGGGGGGGGGTTGCTCAAGAGGGACTGTGGTGTTAGGTGCTGTGGAGGGTGAATGCCTTGACCTCATGTGCAAGGTTGGGGCTGATACAGCTGAAGTTAGGATATAGGGTGCGCCTCACAAAATCAAGGATGAGCTGGCTGTTCGAGGGGGTGGAAAATGTTTGTGCACGATGTGGGAAGGGGCCACGCGAAACTTGTTCATATGTTTTGACCCTGCCCGAAGTTGGAAAGGATTTGGTTCAGCACCATCTCGGGGGCGGAATGTGGCGACTAGGGGCTTTTCACAGTAACTTCATTGAAGCCTACTCGTGACAATAAGCAATTTTCATTTTCTTACATGGGGACGTAGAGCCCGGTCCCCTAGAAGCCATATAGAACAGTACAGCACAGAACAGGCCCTTCGGCCCTCGATGTTGTGCCGAGCAATGATCACCCTACTCAAACCCACGTATCCACCCTATACCCGTAACCCAACCTTACTTTTTTTAGGACACTACGGGCAATTTAGCATGGCCAATGCACCTAACCCGCACATCTTTGGACTGTGGGAGGAAACCGGAGCACCCGGAGGAAACCCACGCACACACGGGGAGGACGTGCAGACTCCGCACAGACAGTGACCCAGCCGGGAATCGAACCTGGGACCCTGGAGCTGTGAGCATTTATGCTAACCACCATGCTACCGTGCTGCCATATCTGAATTGCAGTCTAAAATACTGAATATGATTGATAAAGTAAACGTAGATTTCCCCTTATGGGGGAAGAGAGGCCACAGATATAGGTTGAAAGGCGGCAGATTGAGAACTGAGATGAGGAGAAACTACTTCTGGCAGAGGGTGGTGAATTTGTGGAACTCGCTGCCCCATAGTTCGGTGGAATCTGAGTCATTAAATGGTTTTCAAGAAGGAGACAGATGTATTTCTGATTTAAAAAATGGGTTGAAGGGATATGGGCAACAGATGGGAGATGAGGAAGAGATCAGGCAGGATCTGAGTGAATAGCGGAACAGGCTGGAAGGGCTGAATGGCCAGTTTCTGCCCCTAATTCCTATGTTCCTGTTCCGATTGATCACCCAGCAGACTTTCAGTAATGGTCACCCGAGGGACTTGGGGCCCTGAGCAGACTAATGGGAATACAACAACAACTGAGACCCTCCCCGGGCGCCAGGGGAGGCGGCCTGAGGTCGCGCCGAGGTCAGAGGGCGGGGCCGGCATCACTTGGCGGTGGGCGGAGTCAGAGGGCGGGCCGGGGTCACGCGGCAGTGGGCGGGGCCGGGGAAACGTGGCGGAGGGCGGGGCAGGCGACGGGGTCAGAGGGCGGGCGGCGTCGCGCGGCGCTGGGCGGGGCTTGGTTCACGTGGCGGAGGGCGAGCGGGATCACGTGGCGGTGGGCGGGGCCCGCGCCGGGGTCAGAGGGCAGGCCGGCAGCGCAGACGGCAAGATGGCGGCGGCCGCGTACGAGAGCCTGAAGCTGTGAGTTGAGAGCCGAGGGCGCGAGACGGGGGAAGTGGCCCCGGCTCCAGCGCTCCGCATCCGGCTGGGAGGTTTTCAACCGCGCCGGGAATCGAGTCTGCGGGTTTGCTGCTCTCGGTGTGAAGCAGAGGCGGGTCCGGTGTGGGTCAGAGAGGGGGAGGCTGCTCCTCCCCCTGCCCGGGCGGGGCTGGGGCTGGCTGGCTGTGTGGATTCCCCCACCATTGGGGGGGGGGGGGAGGGCTGTGTGGATTCCCCCACCATTGGGGGGGGGGGAGGGCTGTGTGGATTCCCCCACCATTGGGGGGGGGGGAGGGCTGTGTGGATTCCCCCACCATTGGGGGGGGGGGGGAGGGCTGTGTGGATTCCCCCACCATTGGGGGGGGGGGAGGGCTGTGTGGATTCCCCCACCATTGGGGGGGGGGGGAGGGCTGTGTGGATTCCCCCACCATTGGGGGGGGGGGGGGGGAGGGCTGTGTGGATTCCCCCACCATTGGGGGGGGGGGGAGGGCTGTGTGGATTCCCCCACCATTGGGGGGGGAGGGCTGTGTGGATTCCCCCACCATTGGGGGGGGAGGGCTGTGTGGATTCCCCCACCATTGGGGGGGGAGGGCTGTGTGGATTCCCCCACCATTGGGGGGGGGGAGGGCTGTGTGGATTCCCCCACCATTGGGGGGGGAGGGCTGTGTGGATTCCCCCACCATTGGGGGGGGAGGGCTGTGTGGATTCCCCCACCATTGGGGGGGGGGGGGGGGAGGGCTGTGTGGATTCCCCCACCATTGGGGGGGGGGAGGGCTGTGTGGATTTCCCCACCATTGGGGGGAGGGGAGGGCTGTGTGGATTCCCCCACCATTGGGGGGAGGGGAGGGCTGTGTGGATTCCCCCCCATCGGGGGGGGGGGGGGGCTGTGTGGATTCCCCCACCATTGGGGGGGGGGGGGGCTGTGTGGATTCCCCCACCATTGGGGGGGGGGGGCTGTGTGGATTCCCCCACCATTGGGGGGGGGGGGGGCTGTGTGGGTTCCCCCACCATTGGGGGGGGGGGGCTGTGTGGCTTCCCCCCCCATTGGGGGGGGGGCTGTGTGGATACCCCCACCATTGGGGGGGGGGGGGGCTGTGTGGATTCCCCCACCATTGGGGGGGGGGGGCTGTGTGGATTCCCCCACCATTGGGGGGGGGGCTGTGTGGATTCCCCCACCATTGGGGGGGGCTGTGTGGATTCCCCCACCATTGGGGGGGGGGGGGCTGTGTGGATTCCCCCACCATTGGGGGGGGGGGGGGGGTGTGTGGATTCCCCCACCATTGGGGGGGGGGGGGGGCTGTGTGGATTCCCCCACCATTGGGGGGGGGGGGCTGTGTGGATTCCCCCACCATTGGGGGGGGCTGTGTGGATTCCCCCACCATTGGGGGGGGGGGCTGTGTGGATTCCCCCACCATTGGGGGGGGGGGGGGGCTGTGTGGATTCCCCCACCATTGGGGGGGGGGGGCTGTGTGGATTCCCCACCATTGGGGGGGGGGGGCTGTGTGGATTCCCCCACCATTGGGGGGGGGGGGGCTGTGTGGATTCCCCCACCATTGGGGGGGGGGCTGTGTGGATTCCCCCACCATTGGGGGGGGGGGGCTGTGTGGATTCCCCCACCATTGGGGGGGGGGGGGGCTGTGTGGATTCCCCCACCATTGGGGGGGGGGCTGTGTGGATTCCCCCACCATTGGGGGGGGCTGTGTGGATTCCCCCACCATTGGGGGGGGGGGGGCTGGGTGGATTCCCCCCCCATTGGGGGGGGGGGGCTGTGTGGATTCCCCCACCATTGGGGGGGGGGGGGGGCTGTGTGGATTCCCCCACCATTGGGGGGGGGGGGCTGTGTGGATTCCCCCACCATTGGGGGGGGCTGTGTGGATTCCCCCACCATTGGGGGGGGGGGGGCTGTGTGGATTCCCCCACCATTGGGGGGGGGGGGGGGGGGGGGGGCTGTGTGGATTCCCCCACCATTGGGGGGGGGTGGGCTGTGTGGATTCCCCCACCATTGGTGGGGGGTGGGGGCTGTGTGGATCCCCACCATTGGGGGGGGGGGGGTGCTATGTTAGAGGACTGCACTGTGCTGATAGTGCGGTGGAGAAGGTGAGTGTGTGCTCCTCTGAAGTTTAGGTAAAGTTAAGATTATCGGGGGTGGCGACAGCGTTAAGTCGGCTTTCCTCTTGTCCGTGGTCTTTGCTGCCACACAGTCGACAACAACTTGCATTTATATAGCTCCCTTCATGTCATGAATTCTTCCAGATGCATTCCAAAGCACAATTTGACATCTGGTATCCTGGCAAACCATCAGGGCCGCACGGTTGCACAGTGGTTAGCACTGTTGCTTCACGGCACCAGGGTCCCAGCTTCGATTCTCGTCTTGGGTCACTATCTGCATGTTCTCCCCGTGTCTGCGTGGGTTTCCTCCGAGTGCTCTGGTTTCCTCCCACAGGTTCCGAAAGATGTGCTTGTTAGGTGACTTGGACATTTTGAATTCTTCCTCTGTACCTGAACAGGCGCCAGATGTGGCGCTGAGGGGCTTTTCACAGTAACTTCATTGTAATGTAAGCCGACTTGTGACTGTAAAGATTATTAAAAAAGAATTTTCAAGCAATGTCTTCAAATAATCTAGAACTGTTGGTGAGGGGGGAGGGTTGGCTCAGTTTCAAGGGGCGTGTTTTCTCCCCTATTTAAGATGGAGATGAGGAGTTTCTTCTGAGGGTAGTGCAGCTCTGGAATTCTCTACCGCAGCAAGCAGTGTCGGCTGCCTGGGTCGTTGAATATATTCAGGGCTAAGCAGGACAGATTTTTGATCTGTTAAGGGAGTCAAAGTTCATGGGGTAGGAAAGTGGAGTTCCAGGCACATCAGATTAGCAATGATCTTATTGATTGGTGGTGCAGGCAGGAGGGGCTGAATAATGGCCTGCCTCTAGTTCTTGTACTCTTAAGAGAGAGACGTTTAGGGAAGGAATTCCAGAGTTTATAGCCCAGGCAACTGAAGGTATGCCCAGTAATGGAGCAATTCGATTTGGGAATTCTCAAAGGGTCAGATAGAGAAGCACAGAATATCTGCGGGCTATGGCACTGGGGGAGAATATAGATTTGGAGGGGCGAGGCCACGGGAGGGCGTTTGAAAACCAGGATGTGAATTTTAAAATTGAGCGGTTGTTTAACCTGTCAGTAAGGACAGGAGTGATTTATGAACAGGATTAGGAGTGATTTATGAACAGGATTTGGAGTGAATTAGCACAAGGGCAGCAGAGCTTTGGTTTAGTGGGTTGAATATGGGAAACCAGCCACAAGTATTGGAATAGTAACGTCTAGAGCAGGGGTGGGCAAACTTTTCCGTGCAAGGGCCACATTCAGAAATTCACAATTTTAAAGGACCGCATAGTATATTAATTAATAGTCCCGGTTGTAACCAATTAGCGTGCGGCATATACCTCAACGCTTCCCCCGGTGGCATCCTGCCTTTAGCCCTCTTTTTGTCTACTTTTCAAAAATGTCGCTTCACCCGGTTATGATTCTGGGCGCCTCATATAGAACATAGAACAGTACAGCACAGAACAGGCCCTTCGGCCCTCGATGTTGTGCCGAGCAATGATCACCCTACTCAAGTCAACGTATCCACCCTATACCCGTAACCCAACAGCCCCCCCCCCAATTAACCTTATTTAAAAAAAAATTTTTTTTTATATGACTTGATCTTGGTGGGCTGCATAAAAACCTTTGGCGGGCCGTAGTTTGCCCACCCCTGGTCTAGAGGCAACAATATAGAATGGCTTTTAGTTTTGTGACGTACCTTATGGTGATGTGACGCAAATGTTGTTCTTGTCTATATTAATGTCCTGTAGATAAAAAGTGAGAAGGAACTGCAAGGTTTGTTGATTGCTGTATCTAATAATAATCTTTATTAGTTCACAAGTAGGCTTACATTAGCACTGCAATGAAGTTGCTGTGAAAGTCCTGTGACCCCCTTTTTTAAAAAAAAAACAATAGTGCGACAGTGACTGGGATATGGCCCTAATTTCTAAACTATGACCATCTTGCTATTTTTAAAATTTGTTTTAAATGTTAGCGGTGTTGTTTTGGTGCATTTATTCAGAGCAAACTAGAGTGACCTGTAGTCTAGGTTGCTAGTAAATCAGTCAAACTTTTATGGACTATGGCAGTTTTTATTTTCATTTTTTGCTTTCATGGTGTCAGGCCACAGAAATATTGGATTTGAGTTTGAACTCGTGAGTGGACAATGAACCCATGCCCTCTATGTTGCTAGTTCAGTGTCACAAACGCTGTATATATTATTTAGTTCTCCTGTAGTGTTTAAGGAAGAAAATCTCAGTGCACTATTGCCACATCGTCAGACATTGTCTCTGTAACTATGTTGGTTTTCTCACTCGCCTCAATATAGCCAATTAACAAAGCATTGGGATGTCTCATCCCTAATTGCCCTGAGGAAGTTCGATACAACTGAGACTTGTTTGATCATTTTGGAAGGTAGTTAAGGGTGGATATCCTGGGCTGGATTCTCTGTTTTTGGGACTGTCCCCGCGCCGTCGTAAAAACTGTGGACTTTTACGCCAGAAAAGCTGGTGTGAAAGGGGCCACATATTCCTTGCCCTGCAGGGGGCTAGCAGTGAACCAACGTAAAACCATCAGCTTCTGCTACAGAATCGGGCACTTCCGGGTCAGAGGCTACGCATGGCGGCGGCCTCCAGCGGCCGTGTTGTGCTCCATGGCGGATTCAGACCATGGAGCTGGACCCTAAACATAGTGCCCTGATCGGCCGCATGCCCGACCCGGACCAAGCGGCCAAAATTAGCGTGCTGCCATATAAGGGCCCACCCTCCGATTGACCCACCCCCGACCAGGGCGGCCTCAGATTGAGTCCGCAGCTGCCATGCAGGTAAGCGACGCGCAGCATATTCTCCAGCACCGGTCACGCTTCCATGTGGGAATTTGGATTCTCCGTCCCGGTGCCAGCCGCGATTTCGGCATTGGGGTGCGGAGAATCTAGCCCATTGTCTTTGGAAGTGTATAGTGCATATTCACCCTAACCTCTTGAAGGGTTACCTTATCAGGACAGGTGGGTGATTTTGGCTTGTATTCTCTCGAGTGCAAATGGTTAAAGCAGGGGTGGGCAAACTTTTCCGTGCAAGGGCCACATTCAGAAATTCACAATTTTAAAGGGCCGCATAGTATATAAAGTAAAATAATTACTTCACCCGGTTATGATTCTGGGCGCCTCATATAGAACATAGAACAGTACAGCACAGAACAGGCCCTTCGGCCCTCGATGTTGTGCCGAGCAATGATCACCCTACTCAAGTCAACGTATCCACCCTATACCAGTAAGTAACCCAACAGTCTCTCCCCGCCCCCCCCCCCATTAACCTTAAAAACAAAAAAAAAATTTTTTTAAACAATTTTTTTTTAATTTAAAAAAAAAATTTTTTTTTTTTTTAAATGACTTGGTGGGCCGCATAAAGACCTTTGGCGGGCCGCATGCGGCCCGCGGGCTGTAGTTTGCCCACCCCTGGGTTAAAGTGTGACCTAACCCAGGTGTTTAAAGTGATAAAAGGATTTACGAGGTTTAGTGGGGAGTCGGAGACATGGTGGTAATGTCACTGGATTAATAACGCAGAGATCAAAATGAATGTTCTGGGTCATGGGTTCAAATTCCACCAGGGTGGCTGGTGGATTTAATTCAACGCCTAAATTAAATTTGGAATTCAAAGTTAGTCTTAGTAATGGTGACCATGTCAACAATCATTGGTTGTTGTAAAAACCCATCTGGTTTGTTAATGTCCTTTAGGGAAGGAAATCTGCCGTCCTTACCTGGTCTGGGCTACACGTGACTCCAGACCCACAGCAATGCGGTTGACTCTGAAATAACCTTGTAAGGCACCCAGTTCAAGGGCAATTAGGGATGAGCAACAAAGGCTGGCCCAGCCAGCGACGCCCACATCCCGTGAAAGAATTTTAAAATATACACTATCTAATTCTTCAAGTAGCAGAATCCAGAACCAGTTGATTCTTCTAAATTTTAATTTTAAAATTGGGTCAGTCCGATCGAGACGCATTTCATACATCAGGTCGTCGACTTTGGAGACTAGGTCAGTTGAAACTTCCAAGACTGAGACGGATAAAATTTTTATTAGGTAATGGTTTCAGGATACTGAGTAATGGCAAATGGGGATGTGATACACACCAATAGTCTATTGATTGGTGGAGCAGGCTCAATGGGCTGAATGGCCTACTATTTCTGTGCTGTTTTGCTAGGGCAGATATGGTATGTTACTTGTACCTATAAAGTTGTTTGACATATTGTCAATTGAATAGTTGAATGAATGGTGACACCGATGTATTGTACTAATAATGATGCTGTTTAGATAACTATCTTATCAGGAGAGGTTTGCAAAGTGCCATTTGTTGCTGCTAAAGTTCAGATTGATGAAAGAAAGGTGATCTTAGAATGAAGGGGGTGCCCTTATATAAATGAGAGGATTAAAGGTAAATTATATCCTAAACAAGCCAGCCGTAGCATTTCAATAAACATCTGTTGAATTTTTAAAACTGCTCAAGTTCATTGTTCCCTGTTTATTAAAGTGGTTTTAGTTCTGGGGATGTTTATGTTACACCTTTACTAGGTATCAATACAACACAAGGTTCAGGGCTGTGCATATTGATTACAAAATTTAAAAGCAGATGGTAGTGCTTTCCTTGGCCAGGTATCAGTCTTGACTCAGTGGGTGACACTTGCCTGTGGTTCAGAAGATTAGTCCCGCTCTAGATCTTTAAGGACAAAAACCAAGGCCGACACTCCAGTGCAGTGCTGAGAGAATGCTGCACTGTTGGAGGTGCCGTCTTGCAGATGAGATGGTCAACCAAGTTTGCATCTGCTCTCTCAGTGGATGTAAAAGCTCCCCTGACATGATTTCGGAGAAGAGTTGGGAGGGGTGAGTTCTCCATGTTATCCTGAGGTTAATATTTATTCAATCAACATCACAAATATAGGTGACCTCATTATCACACCACTGTTTGTGGAAGCTTGCTGTGTCCCAATTAGATGCTGCATTTCCCATGTTACAATAGTGGCACCAATTCCAAAGTTATACATTGGCTGTGAAGCGCTTTGGGATGTCCTGTGGCTGTGAAAGGCGCCATATAAATGACAGCTTTGTGCACCCTTCAATAGCTCAGCTGTTAGAGCGGAGGACTGTAGGTCTTCTGTGCCGGCAAGGATTCATTCAAGTCACTCAGACCCTGGTGCATGATGAAGCCCTGGTTCTGTCTTATCGCCTACATACTAATGTTCAAGTGTAATGTTCAGATTAAAGGGACGGTCCTTTAAAACTGAGATGAGGAGGAATTTCTTCAGCCAGAGGGTGGTGAATCTGGGGAACTCTTTGCCGCAGAAGGCTGTGGACGCCAAATCACTGAGTGTCTTTAAGACAGAGGTAGATAGGCTCTTGATTAATAAGGGGATTAAGGGTTATGGGGAGAAGGCAGGAGAATGGGGATGAGAAAAATATCAGCCATGATTGAATTCTGCTCCTATTTCTTATGGTCTTAAATGTAATGAATTATGCTGGTTCCACTAGTTTACTTTCTGAACATGGTTAGTTCAGTTTAGAGTTAGAGTTGTGAGATGCCGTGACTTCAATAAACTTTGTCATATTTGATGATTCAAACCAAACCTTAGCATGGTGCAGGAAGTGGGGTTGTGGACTTTGAATTCCTCATTACATCTGACTGTGGTACATCTGGCAGCATTGCTTGATTTGCATAAAGCAAGGCACAGAAACCTGAGATAGCCATAGTGGTATTTCACGTAACTAACTGGTGAATCATGAGTGAGTTATTTGTTCAGCCCATATGTTGGACTCTTGTACTGCTTGGTTCTCCTCCCTGTTCAGAGGCTATCCCTCTCCAACATTAACTTGGATGGCTCCAGAGGGTTTGGACATGTTAGAGATTGTGTACTTTTAGGATATTTCAATAACGTGACTGCTTTATTATTGATTTCAATAATGAATAAAACAGCAGATATAATTAATCATTGACAGCATCTAAAACATGCCATGCTCTGTTGTATATGAGCTCTTGTGTCTCTATCTCTCTGCCCCCTCTTCCATTTAACAAGTGAGGAAAGAACATGGACAGCAATCTACTCCCGGGTCTTGGTAATGACATTCTGCCGCGGTGCTAGAGAATGATGAAATGAGTTCTCAGACCTCTGCTTTGATTTCTTGTCTATTCCTGTCAGTTAATTGAGACTGAGAACCCTGTGGAGGGTTTTCAATGTGTAACCTGTGTCTTGTTGCCTACACAGTGATGTTCGAGTGTGATGTATTGCATTTTTACCAATGCATCATAGCATGAACTTTCTGAGCATGGTTTCTTGGAACGATTGTTATAATTGCAAGATGCCGTGGCTTCAATTAACTTTGTTGTCACATTTGATGGAACAACAACAGCGTTCATTTTCAATAGATTTCCTTGCATTTAGAAACACGCATGTGCTTCACAAATGGGAATGGGTGGGGAAATTAAGCCTGAACTGTGGAGTGAATGATCAGGAGGGGAGGCTGAAAGTTCAAACAAAGAGACGGTATTGAAACGATTCTGAAGAGAAGTGGACGAGTATGAAGAGATGAAGGTCCTGTCACTAAACTGCACATTAACTTGAAGTGTCCTTGGCCAGCTTATCTTATGAATCCTGATTTATATTGTGATTGTTTGAATTCCACCTCCCCCTCAACCTGGACAGAGATTTGTGGTTCTTGAAGCTTCACATAAGACATCAATGTGATTATGATTACCAGCAGCGAGACAGGAAATTACACAGAGAATTGTCCAAATAGATTGATCATAAATTTAATGGAGAAAGGTTGATGTTGTAGCTGCCTTAAATAAAAATGTACTAATTGGCAAGCTGATTAATCTTGTGCATAAAATATCCAATCACTACCTGATAAATCCCCTGATGGGATGATGCCTGCAGTTGTACAGTTGCTATTGACAATGGAGATGACTGCAAGCAAACAAATTGATAATGGGATTAAAATAAAGTAATTAATACCCAATTTAGCAAAGACCTGTTGTAAAAATATATTTCAGATGGACTTTTAATGTTTTAATAATCTTTATTACCACAAGTAGGCTTACATTAACACTGCAATGAAGTTACAGTGAAAAGCCCCTAGTCACCACATTCTGGTCGGGTACACGGAGGGAGAATTCAGAATGTCCAATTCACCTAACTAACAGCACGTCTTTCGGGACTTGTGGGAGGAAACCGGAACACCCGGAGGAAACCCACGCAGACATGGGGAGAAATGCAGACTCCGCACAGACAGTGACCCAAGCCGGGAATCGAACCAGGGACCCTGGTGCTGTGAAGCAACAGGGCTAACCACTGCTACCGTGCCGTCCTGCAAAGCTGTCATCTAATTTACAAATGTGGACACTCAACATTCTTGTAGGTGGACTTCATAAGAAATAGAAGCAAAGATGAGCCATTCAGTCCTTCCAGCCTGTTCCACCATTCAATAAAATCATGTAATCATCTACCTCAGCTCCACCTTCCCTCACAACACCCATATTGCTTTATTTCCTTGTGTCCAAAAATCTATTGATCTCTACCTTTGAGTATAATCAATGACTGAACATCTACTCATTGGTGTAGAGATTCCACAGATTCACATCCTTCTGAGTATAGAAATTTCTCCTCATCGCAGTCCAAATTGGCCACCCCTATATTCTGAGATTGTGGTCCTGTGTTATAGACTTCCCCAGCCAGAGAAAATAACCTCCCAACATCTACTCTCTCAAACCCCTTAACTTGTTATGCTTCAATGCAATCGCCTCTCATTCTTTTAAATGCTAGGGAATATAGTCTAATCAGTCTCCCGTGAGACAATCCACTCCTTTTAAATCCTTTGGGATTACTGTTTTTTTTCTCCATCACAATGTGTTGATTATAATGCTTATTTTGAGAGCTGGTTGTGATCATTTGTGCTGATATTTGGCGGGGGGGGAGACCTTAACTGAGAATAAATATTATAAAAACATAGATCCATCTAGTGAGATAAGGCAGAGGACTAGGGGACACAGGTTTAAGGTTTCGGGTGAGAGATGGGGGTGGTGGGCTGTGCGGAAGGCATTTTTCACTCCAAGTGGTACTAAATTGGAACCTGCAGCCCACGAGGTTGGTGAATGATTTCAAAAGGAAATTGGATGGGTATTTGAAGGAAATAAACTGTCAGGGCTAAATGGACTGAGTGGCTTGTTCTGCAGGGAGCTGCTTGGATTTGATGGACCGAATAAGCTCCTGCGCTGTTGTGACTCTAAATGAGTCACTGCTCCACACATTTCCCAACGGGGAGTAGTTTATTATTTACGTTTTGCAATAATAATTACATACAGTGGAACCTGGATAAACAAGCTCAGGACTGTATAGTCTCGGGTGCAAATAACTGCATTGTAAAATGTTCAGGAACCACTCTCTAATTACAAACTGCAGACAGCTTTCACTACACTGAGCTTTTTCAAAACACACAAAACAACCTGGCGCCACACTTTCAAACCCTCAAAGTTTGGACTGAATTTGAGCCCGAGGATCTTGATGTCCAATTGTTACTGGCTTCCTTTCTGTCCTTGCAACCCTCCAGCTGATGCCCCTAAGCAAAGCTTTGTAGCTGCTCTATTTGTGAAGCTGCAGAGAAGCTGAATGAATGAATTTACAGGGAAAACCATTGCAGGTTGCAAACAGAGACTTTAACCTGCAAGCGTACCGTAAAGGAAGGTGTGCTAGAACCATCATCTGAAACAAGGGCAGCACAGTCACACAATTGGCTAGCACTGTGGCCAGCACTGTGGCCTCACAGTGCCAGGGTCCCAGGTTCGATTCCCCGCCGGGTCACTGTCTGTGCAGAATCTGCTCGTTCTCCCTGTGTCTGCGTGGGTTTCTTTCGGGTGCTCAGGTTTCCTCCCACAGTCCAAAGACGTGCAGGTTAGGTGGATTGGCCATGATAAATTGCCCTCGGTGACAAAAAAAAAGTTAGATTGGGTTACGGGGATATGATGGAAGTGAGGGCTTAAGTGAGTCGGTGCAGACTGGATGGGCCAAATGGCCTCTTTCTGCACTGTATGTTCTATGTTCATAAGGACTCTCTTTCCCTTTGCTTAGTATTTTAACCCTTTCTTCCCCTTGTGTGTGTAAATACAGAGGGTGGAGGCAGGTTAAAGTGGGGTGGGGAAGATTAAGAGTTAGATTGTTAACCAGTTGTATTTGCTACATGTTTTATTCCATTTCTTGTTATTAATAAACAGTAATTGTGTTTTACATTTACAACCTGGTGACTATAATTATTGAGCAGCCAAGAGCCAAAGACTTCTAAATTAATTCACCTGTGTTGTGACTCCGGGTCAAGTAGGGCTGGAATTGATCGTGCCTTAGCCCAGGGTGTTGTAATATCAAACGGGGTCAGATCCTGCGCATACGCCCATCCCCACGCAGAGCCAGAGCCTGCGCGCACGCAGAGCCAGAGCCTGCGCGCACGCAGAGCCAGAGCCTGCGCGCACGCAGAGCCAGAGCCTGCGCGCACGCAGAGCCAGAGCCTGCGCGCACGCAGAGCCAGAGCCTGCGCGCTCGCAGAGCCAGAGCCTGCGCGCACGCAGAGCCAGAGCCTGCGCGCACGCAGAGCCAGAGCCTGCGCGCACGCAGAGCCAGAGCCTGCGCGCTCGCAGAGCCAGAGCCTGCGCGCACGCAGAGCCAGAGCCTGCGCGCACGCAGAGCCAGAGCCTGCGCGCACGCAGAGCCAGAGCCTGCGCGCACGCAGAGCCAGAGCCTGCGCGCACGCAGAGCCAGAGCCTGCGCGCACGCAGAGCCAGAGCCTGCGCGCACGCAGAGCCAGAGCCTGCGCGCACGCAGAGCCAGAGCCTGCGCGCACGCAGAGCCAGAGCCTGCGCGCACGCAGAGCCAGAGCACCCGCAGAGCCTGCGTAGCCGCCCATGCCCTCCCCCGCAGAGACCCAGAACCTCTGCGTGCACCCATCCTCTTGCAGTTCCTGGCCCCACATGGACCCCGGGCAGGTGTATGTTTTCCTACCCCATGTGCGAACTCTGAACGCTCACAAGCGGGAAGTCCAGAATCCGAGCACATGTGAGCCGAGACATTCTGGTTGCCCGCTGTCTTGAGAATGTTGTGAGAAGCAGCTTTCACTACAGTTATTTTAGTTGGCACATCAGTTTTGTGATATCTGCTTAACTCTTGAGCATTGTTGCAGCTGACATGGGTGCTGTTCAAAATCTGAGCTGGTTCTTCCAGCTTGTTGGGAAAAATGTTTTTTTTTTAGTAGATGCAATGACCTTTTAGAAAATAAGAACAGCTGCAAAAATAAGGCAGCTGATGCCAGTCTCTCGGGAGTTGTCATTTATACTGACAGAACAATTTTCAAAATCTTCAACGGTTTGAGAAGTTGCAAATTGTTTGGTTGCATTGCATCTGGCTGGGGTGGGTATGTGCACAGGTCCAGAGACTTCACAAAAATCTAGATTGACACTGCAGTGCAGCAGTACTGACAGGAGGGGAGTGCTGCACAATTTGAGATGTTGTCTTTTGGACAAGACTGGAAACCAGGTTGTCTCTGTCCTCCCAGGAGGTTGTAAAAAGGATCCCACAGTCATTATTTCGAAGAAGCGAAAGGGAGTTATGACTGGTGCCCTGGTCAATATTTTTCTTTCTATCAACCTCGCAATAGCAATAGTTATCACATTGCTGTTTGTGGGAGCTTGCTGTGTACGATTTAGTTGCTGTGTTCCCTACATTTCAACCGTGACCTCACTTCAAAAGTGCCTCATTGATTGTAAAGTGCTTTGGGACATCTTGAGATTGTTAAAGGTGCTTTAAAAATGTGTATATATATATATTCTTTGATGGGATTGTGAGTGTCACTGGCTAGGTCAGCATTTGTAGCCCATCTCTAATTGTCCTTGAGAAGGTGGTGGTGAGCTGCCTTCTTGATCCACTGCAGTCCTTGTGGTGTAGGTACACCCACAGTGCTGTTAGGGAGGGAGTTCCAGGATTTTGACTCTGTGACAGTGAAGGAACGGTGATATATTTCCAAGAAATGAAAATGAAATGAAAATCGCTTATTGTCACAAGTAGGCTTCAAATGAAGTTACTGTGAAAAGCCCCTAGTCGCCACATTCCGGCGCCTGTTCGGGGACGCTGGTACGGGAATTGAACCGTGCTGCTGGCCTGCCTTGGTCTGCTTTAAAAGCCAGGTCTTTAGCCCTGTACTAAACCAGCCCCTGTCAGGATGGTGAGGGGCTTGGTGGGGAAGCGTGCAAGTGGTGGTGTTCCCGTGCGTCTCTGCCCTTGTCTTTCTGGATAATGGAGGTGACTGGTTTGGAAGATGCTGTCGAATAATCTTTGGTGAATTGCTGTGATGCATCTTGTGAATCTACACACTGATCCCACTGTGCTTCGGTGCTGGAGGGAGTGAATGTTTAAGGTGCTGGATAGGGTACCGGTATCAAACAGGCTGCTCTGTCCTGGATGGTGTCGACCTTCTTAACTGTTGGAGTTTATCCATTCAGGCAAGTGGAGAGTATTCCATCACACTTCAGAATTGTGCCTTGTAGATAATGGATAGGAGGTGAGTTACCTGCCTCTGAATTCCTAGCCTCTGACCTGCTCTTGTACTTATGTGGCTGGCCTAGTTCAGTTTCTGGTCAATGGTAACCCCCAGGATATTGATTGAGTGGGGTGGGGGTGGGGGGGGGGGGGGGGGGGGGAGAAAGAAAGAGATTTAACAATGTTAATGCCATTGAATATCATTGTGGGGGGGGGGGGGGGGAGGGGGGAGGAAGGAATGTTTGGATTCCCTGTTTGTACTGTTTGATAGCACTGTCAACGACACCTTTCACTCTGCTGATGATCAAGAATAGACTGATGGCTGCAGTAAATGGCTGCGTTGGATTTGCCCTATTTGTGTACAGGACATATGGGAAATTTTACCGGATAGACACCAGTGTTGTAGATGTACTGGGACAGCTTGGCTAGAGGCATGGTTAGCTCTGGAGTTCACGTCTTCAGTGCTATTGCTGTAATATCCATATCATTTGCAGTAATCAGAGCCGTCAGCCATTTCTTAATGTCACATGGAGTGAATGGAATTGGTTGAAGACTGGAGTCTGTGATGTTGGGCCCTCAGGAGATGGTTGAGATACATCATCCACTTGGCACTTCTGGCTGAAGATGGTTGCGCAATAAATAAAATTAAGCCTTTTTGAAAATTCAAGCAGATTGTCTTAGAAGACCCCGGCCAGGAGCCGATAATGTCAGCTGTGTAACCCTGGATTAAACTTCCAGAAGTGTTTTCCTAATTAGTTGTAATGTCAGCGTTATGTTTGTTTACTGAAAAGCTGAGGAAATGCAGCAGATATTTGGCATCGCCTTGTCAATGGCCCGTGCTAATTCTGGCGAATCCGCTGTTCGGATAAGGCACGAGGAGGTTCTGCTGATTAAGTAGTTCTGTTATCAGCATTGGACAACTTTGTTCCTTTTCCTAAAGTTGCCGATTTTCTTTTGTTTGTTTAATGTAACTCGATTGACTTAGGGAATGGGTTTAGGATGTAATGTTGAAAGTATGGACTGAAAGCTATTATTTGTCTTTCCTGTGTGTGCAGCAAGGACTCTCGTTGTAGGGAAGTTAGTATTGGAAAGTGGTGTGCACCCGTGAAAGATATTTGGGAGCTTGGATCTCACAGCTGCTCAGTGACAAAGTTTAGCAGAGGTGTTGCCTCCCATGAGGATTGCGTAGTATTGTCCAGGGTATAAGATGGTTCTGTACAATGGTAAAACCAGTTGTCAAACAATCCAATGATCTGAATATTCCTTCAAGCCAAACTCATTACCATTGGTTCTGGATGTTTGCACATATTAGTATTCGGGACTAGCGCTTAATCACTAAGGATGTACATTACATGCTGATCATCGACCACTTGCCTAGAGCAAATGTTATTAAGTGTTAAATTGCAGCTAAGCCGCTTTTGATTGCAATTTGATAAAAAGCTTCCTGGTTTATCTTTGCAGTGCCTGAGGAAGACGTAATCCTACATAGATATTGCAAATGCTTTGAGTTGAGATCCTCTCCCTCTTCACTCCCCTAGATTTTGCCTTTCCGCTTAAAGCATTTTTGAAAATTCAAGCAGATTGTCTTAGAAGACCCCGGCCAGGAGCCGATATCATTCCTTGAGTTTGGATAAATTTACATAAGAACATACTAAGAACAGGAGTAGGCCATTCGGCCCCTCGAGCCCGCTCCGCCATTCAATAAGATCATGGCTGATCTTTTTGTGGACTCAGCTCCGCTTACCCGCTCGCTCACTCACCATAACCCTTAATTCTTTTACTGTTAAAAAAATCTATCTATCTTTAATTTAAAAACATTCAACGAGGTAGCCTCAACTGCTTCACTGGGCACTGAATTCCACAACCCTTTGGGGGAAGACGTTCCTCCTCAACTCAGTCCTAAATCTTCTACTCTTATTTTGAGGCTATGCCCCCTAGTTCTAGTTCCACCTGCCAGTGGAAACACATTCCTTGCTTCTATCTTATCTATTCCCTTCATAATTCTATATGTTCCAAAAGATCCCCCCTCGTTCTTCTAAATTTATCTACATTATACTCCATCTGCCAGACTCTTGCCCACTCACTTAAACTATCTTTATCCCTCTGCACACTTTGCTCTGCCACTCATCTTAGTGTCATCTGCGAACTTTAAATAGTAAAGAATTGCGGTCCCAAAACTGATCCCTGAGGCACACCACTAGCCACTGATCGCCAACCAGAAATACAGCCATTTGTCCCCACTCTTTGCTTTCTGTTAGTTAACCAATCCTCTCTCCATGTTAATACATTACCCGCAACACTGCACCTGGACAGCATGGTGGCGCAGTGAGTAGCATTGTTGCCTCACGGCGCCGAGGTCCCAGGTTCGATCCCGGCTCTGGATCACTGTCCGTGTGGAGTTTGCACATTCTCCCCGTGTCTGCGTGGGGTTCACCCACCCAACCCAAAAGATGTGCAGGCTAGGTGGATTGGCCACGCTAAATTGCCCCTTAATTGGAAAAAATGAATTGGGTACTCTAAATTAAAAAAAAAAAAGTTTTAGAAAAAACACTGTGCACCTTTATCTTGTGCAGCAGCCTTTTGTGTGGCACCTTGTCGAATACCTTCTGGAAATCAGATGCACCACATCCACCGGTTCCCTGTTGTCCGCCGTGCTCGGAATGTCCTCAAAGAATTCCAGTAAATTAGTTAAACATGACCTGCCTTTCATGGACCCATGCCTCGTCTGTCCAATGGGACAATTTCTATCCCGATGTCTCGCTATTTCTTCCTTGATAGATTCAAGCAGGTTCCCCACTACAGAGATTAAGCTAACCGGCCTATAGTTACCCACCTTTTGCCTACCTCCTTTTTTTAAAGGAGTGGTGTCAGATTTGCTGTTTTCCAATCTGCCAGAACTGCCCTAGAATCCAGCCAATTTTGGTAAATTACTGTGAGCACATTTGCTATTTCCCCCACTGCCTCATAGTACCCTGGGATGTATTCCATCAGGGCCAGGAGGCTTGTCTATCTTTAGCCCCATCAGCTTACCCAACACTACCTCCTGAGTGATAATGATCGCTTCTAGGTCCTCACCTGCCATAGTCTCTTTGCCAACAATTATTGGCATGTTAATTGTGTCTTTCACTGTGAAGACCAACACAAAATACCTGCTAATCCCTCAGCCATTTCCTAATTTTCCCCCTTCTCATCTTCTAAAAGACCAATGTTTACCGTAGCCACTCTTTTTTTGTTTTATATACTTGTAGAAACATTTACTGTCTGTTTTTATATTCTGAGCTAGTTTACTCTCATAATCTATCTTGCATTTCTTTATAGCTTCTTTTTGTGGCTTTCTGTTGACCTTTAAAAATTTCCCAATCGTCTAGTTTCCCACTAATCTTTGCCACTTTGGATGCATTTTCTTTCAATTTGATACCCTCCTTTATTTCCTTAGAAATCCATGGCTAATTATCCCCTTTCCTACAGTCCTTTTCACTGTTATATATTTTTGCTGAGCACTGTGAAAAATGGCTTTAAAAGTCCTCCCCTCTTCCTCAATTGTCCCACCAAAAAGTCTTTGCTCCCAGTCTACCTTCGCCAACTCCTCCCTCATCCCATTGTAGCCTCCTTTGTTTAAGCACAAGACACTGGTATTGGATTCTACCTTCTCACCCTCCATCTGTATTTTAAATTTAACCGTACTGTGATCGCTCCTTCCAAGAGGATCCCAGACTAAGATCATTAATTGTTCCTGATTCGTTACACAGGACAGATCTAGGATAGCTTGCTCCCTCATAGGTTCCGTTACATACTGTTCGAGGAAACCATCGCAGATATATTCTATAAACTCCTCCTCGAGTCTGCCTTGGCTGACTGATAAGATTCCCTTTATTCTTAAATGCTGCATTCTGCATATTCTAATACAGCTGCCCTCTGATCAGTTTGTTCGGGGATTTAACAGCAAAGGTTGGAAGGTGGTTGTAGGCTACATGAAACGTTTTTATTTTTAAGAAGTCTACATTCTTACAATTGCACTCCTGCAGCATTTCTGCTCCCTCCCTGCCCTCGTAAGGCTTTGCTCATTGACCTGGCTGTTGCTTTTTCCATGTTCCCTCCTGCCCACTGTCCTCTTCCACTCCTCTGCCCCGAGAAGCACTCGCCTGTCTTTCTGTGCAATGTTAATTGTGTGCACACGACTTGTTGTCGGGAGTGCGCAGTGTTAACTGTAATGGTTTGTCAGTGTCGAATCACACTGGATGAAACCGATAGTGCTGCTTCTCACCTGGACGACACTCAAGCAACCCCAGTCATCCCTGTGGCATTGGTAGTTGCAGGGTTTTCTACTAACCTGCTGCAAGGAGTTGCCCGCTGACACCACACAGCCATGCAGCTCACTTCCTCCTACTGGTTAATATGTTCAGAAAAAGCACACAATACACTTTGACAGAGAGGAGCGCTAGGAGAGACGACTCTGTACGTACGCGTGTCCTCTGCTGCCGACTCCATTCACTGCCTTTGTTGTTCAATAGTCGATTTGGATGAGCCGGCATCTCTCCAGAATTGGAGTTGCGTTCAGGATATAACCATGAGTGCACGCATGCTTCAGCCTTCCACCCAAGGGAAACCTGTGACATGGTAGAAATGGACTTTCCAAAAGGCAAAGTGATTCACCAGCCATAGCAGACAATGTATGAGCGATCTGCATGATGCAAATATGCATTGGAGGTTGGCATGTGACAATAATCTCTCTGGTTGATTGGGAATAGTTTGTCACATGGAGGGTCTGTACAGCTGTCACTTTCGCAGCCACTGATAGGAAGAATCGTGTCCTGCAAGTGGCTCCTAGATTTGGCTGCAGAAATCTCTCATTGTCATCTTGGAGAATTGTAATATTTGCTCACAAATATCTTCAGATATGTTCATATGCATGATTCTAGCCCTGTTTACATGGGTCAGAGCAAAACGGCAGTGCTAATGGAGCACTGATGGTGAAAACGGAGATCATAGCAGCATTGGTTATTGGGGACTACACACGTTTGCGTCTCCACACCTGTGCATCATTCCCATTTCCCACAGTACCTTGCCTTATATTCCCATTAATATTTTGTAGATATATCAGGGCTTGGAGTCATGGACCGGGAATGGAGTCATGGACCAGGAACAGATTATGGACATAAGATGTCCACTTGTGTACACGTATCTGGACTTTGATGAACTGAAACTGCTGGGCGGCACGGTAGCACAGTGGTTAGCACTGTTGCTTCACAGCACCAGGGTCCCGGTTCAATTCCCGGCTTGTGTCACTGTCTGTGTGGAGTCTGCACGTTCTCCCCGTGTCTGCGTGGGTTTCCTCCGGTTTCCTCCCACAAGCCACGAAAGATGTGCTTGCTAGGTGAATTGGACATTCTGAATTCTCCCTCTGTGTACCCGAACAGGTGCTGGAATGTGGCGACTATGGGATTTTCACAGTAACTTCATTGTAGTGTTAATGGTAAGCCTACTTGTGACAGTAATAAAGATTATTATTATTATGGTGTTCTTGGATGCTCCCAGTCCATAATGCCCAGCACTGTGCACAGGGATGCTTGTAGGCCTTAGCACTATACACCATAATACAGGTATCTAGCTGACAGCAATAGAATTTGTGCCGTTGGGGTGAAAGTCTCCTTGGAATTGCATGTTTTTGTATAAGTTTTATGTCCAGAATCTGTTCCAGGTTCCACCAGTGTGGAGCTGCAAACTGTTGTAAGTGCTCGGGTATAAACTGAATTTGAACTGGAAAATAGCGAATCTTCATTCTGAGGATGTCGGTACTTTCCGGAGTGCCTATGATGGTGAGATTAAATTTTGATTTTCTTTCACCTAATAGACATTCACGGTAACTTAAAAAATATATTGTTTTTTTTAGGCACACCACGCCAGAAAAGTTCTACTTTGAAGCTTGTGATGATGGATCCAATGATGTGCTCACGATCGACCGTGTCTCTAATGAAATCACCCTCGGAGGTAAAAACGTATTTCAAAACAGGAATTTGCATTTCAAAAGCAACAAAGCTTTGTTTTATTTCCAATTTTAAATGTTCTGATTACTGCAAAAAGATGTATTCTAAGCTTTATTGCTTGCATGTTGCCTCAGCCCCATAATGTCAAAGGAAGTTGTCATAATTGCCCAGATGCCTTTAAGGAGAAGCTAGATAAAAGTGAAGAACGAAGAATAGAGGGTCATGCTGATGGGGTGTGTCGAAGAGGGGTGGGAGGAGGGTTGTGTGGAGCAGAGACATTGGAATGGACTAGCTGGTCAATTAACCTCTTTCTGTGCTGTCCGTTCTGTGTAAGATTTCCACCAACCAGAGTTTGCAACAAACAGGTTGGAAAGTGCTTGATCACTGGCATCTTCCAAATGAAACACTGCATTGTTAGAGCCATGTTTGTTCAGCTTAATCAGATCCTGTGTTAGTCCAGCGCATCCCGCCAAGACTGGTTAAAGTTATGAGGCTAAATTGTGTTGGACGTTAGGTCAAAGTATAGGCTGAGCGAGGGCGCCACGGTGGCGCAGTGGTTAGCACTGCTGCCTCACGGCGCTGAGAGCCCAGGTTCGATCCTGGTCCCTGGTCACTGTCCGTGTGGAATTTGAGCATTCTCCCTGTGTCTGTGTGGGTCTCATCTCCACAACCCAAAACGATGTGCAGGGAAGATGGATTGGGCACGCTAAATTGCCCTTTAATTGGGATAAAAAATAATTTGGTACTCTAAATTTATTTTTAAGAAGTTTAGACTGAGCTTTCATCAAACGAAGAGACAAATCCAATGAAGCTTCTGTTGATTCATACGCGTGAACATGCAAGTCTATAAAAAATTTTTTTTAAGAGTACCCAATTCATGTTTTACAATTAAGGGGCAATTTAGTGTGGCCAATCCACCTACCCTGCACACCTTTGTGTTGTGGGGGCGAAACCCACACAGACACGGGGAGAATGTGCAAACTCCACACGGACATTGACCCAGAGCCGGGATCGAACCTGGGACCTCGGCGCCGTGAGGCAACAGGGCTGACCCACTGCGCCACCGTGCTGCCTGCAGGAAAAAAGAATCTTAACAGGAGTAGAGGAGCAAAGGGAATTTGGGGTACAGATTCTCAGATTATTAGAATAGCAATGCAAGTTATCAAGGTCAAATGAATTGGAAATAAAGCACAGGAGTTTTTTTTTTGAGAAGTATAGTTGCAAACTAGAGAGGTTACGTTAAACTTCTATAGAACTTTGGTTGGACCTCACTTGGAGTAAGGTAACCACTGTTTATTTTTGTAATACACAGCTGATTAGTTCAGGCCTGTGACTACACTGTGCCCATTATCTTAACGCAGTGGCGTGCGCACAGCCTGCATGGGAACTTGCAGGTTGCTGTGTGGTTGCTCCGCTTATGAGAGAATATTGGCTTGGAGTACCGTGTACAGTTTAGGTATGTTGAAGCACTGCAGCGGGGGCAAACTAAATGTCGAGGATGATACCAGAACCGAGGTTCTAGCTCTCCGGGAAGGCTGAACAGGCCACAAAAGAGAAACCCTGAGAGTGACCACATAGAGATCTTTAAAATTATGAAGGGGTTGATTGGGGAAACAGAAATTTTTTGGGGGGGTAAAAATCAGGGGGCATAAATGAAAGAAAATTGCTCATAAATCCAATAAGGAATTCGAGCAAACCTTATTTACTCGGTGAATGCTGAAGAATGGAACTCGTTACCATGTGGAATAATGGTGGTGAATAACATAGATGCGATGGGGAAGCTACACAAACACCCGAGAGCGAGAAAGGAATTGAAGGGGGGGTTAGATGATGTAGAGTGGATCATTTAGGCCGAATAGCTTGGTTCTACACATTGAATACTATGTTCTTGATAGTTTAGGCCAGATTTGCGAAGCTAGGTGACATGACGAATGATTTTCAGCAATTTAGTATTGGGTGTTCAGTGTTGCTAAAGTTTAAGTGGTAATCTCCTGCATGAAACCTTAACCAACCTCCTAGGTTTATTTTTCCTGATACTGTATCTAGCACAGGGGTGGGCAAACTACGGCCCGCGGGCCGCATGCGGCCCGCCAAAGGTATTTCTGCGGCCCACCAAGTCATTTAAAAAAAAAAAATTTTTTTTTTTTTTTAAAATTTTTTTTTTTTTTAAATTTTTTTTAAGGTTAATGGAGGGGGGCTGTTGGGTTACTTACTGGTATAGGGTGGATACGTTGACTTGAGTAGGGTGATCATTGCTCGGCACAACGTCGAGGGCCAAAGGGCCTGTTCTGTGCTGTACTGTTCTATGTTCTATATGAGGCGCCCAGAATCATAACCGGGTGAAGTAATTATTTTACTTAATATAATATGCGGCCCTTTGTGAATTGTGATTTTCTGAATGTGGCCCTTGCACAGAAAAGTTTGCCCACCCCTGATCTAGCATATTTTCTATGCATTTACTTATTTTTACTTGGATTAACAAATGTGAAATGATCTCCTGTTTTTGTGCTCTGGTTTCATAGCTTATAGACAAGTGTCTCCTTACTTCAAGCAGACGGCAAGGTGACACTTGGCTGTTGGTGACATTGAGCAATTCTCCCAAGTATTGAGCTCACTATAAGGGGAAATACTGTTGCAGGATCAGGCAATCTCACACACGCTGCTTTATAACCATTTCACACGGAACTTTGATCTTCAAAACACTCAATTTATTACTTATTTGTGTTTATATATTTTTTAAATCAGTGAATATTTCCATTGAACATGGCACCCATACGGAAATCCTTGATCCAACAGTCAGAAAATATTTCCTGTCTTCATCACTCCAGTCATTGTGCTGGTCTGTTGCTAATACCCCAGAGACCTCTGCTACACCGACTGGGACAGCTTTCCTACCCTGCATCAGAAAGCTGCTCCTATATGTTTCTGACCATTTTATATTCACATCTAAAGTTGCATCTACCTAAGTCATAGTCTGGGTAAGGTTTATTTTTGGTAAATTTCATTGCACGGTGCCTGATTGCTCTCCAGAGAGGCTCCCTTGGGAGAAATTAATTTGATTGCAGATTGATTTAGCTGAGCTGCTAATTAATTTGCTTCTGCAGGTAACCCAGGAGATTTGTCTCCAGTGGACTGCATGCTCATCAGATTACCTGAGGACATTGCATAATATGGGTTGACCTCTTTTGTTCTTTCTGTCCGGATGTACATTTTCAGTCTGTTGTGCTGGCAAAGCACTTTTGTAAGTGTTTTTTACTAATATTTTACACAATGTGAGCATTGGTGGCAAGGTCCAAGGCCAGCAATTGTTGCCCATCCTTAATCCTCTTGAACCAAATAGCTAGCTAGATCATTTCAGAGGGAAGCTAAAAGTGTGGGTCTGGAGTCACATTATGGTAAGGACGACAGATTTCCTTCCCTAAAGGACATGAGTGAACCAGATGGTTTTGTACAACAATTGATGGTCACCGTTACTGAGACTAGTTTCCTATTCCACCAGCTGCCACACTCAAATTTGAACCCATGACCCCAGAGCAATACCCTGGGCCTCTGGATTACAAGTCCAGTGACATTGCTGCTGTGCATCTGTCTCCCTCGTTGCCTCTAACTTGCATATCACTTCCCCAGCCAGAAACTGATCACATTTCCAGCCTCCCAAAATTAAACTCTGGATAGCCTCAACTTCTGTTACCAATAAAGGCATTTAGCCTTATTGAGTGGATGGGGCAATCATCGGTGTATATACTGCTGCCACGCTGTGTTAACGTTATTGCAGTCGTGCAGCTCTTCCTTGAGTCTTTCTGATTTTTGATTGACGTTCTGTAACTACAAAGAGGAAAAAGGAGGATTTTTGTTTAATTAAGAGCTTCCATCTCATTGAGGAGGCCAATCCACATCCAAAAGCCTGCTCAGAAAACTCTGCTCACATTTTGCCAGCGGTGCCAAATTCCACCACAGATACTGAGACAATCCACAACAATCTAAAACAATCAACAGCATTCTAAATAAAACATTCCCCGACATTCTAAAAAAAGTTCTAGCTCCCAATCCACCCATTAGCTTTTGAGACATTTTGTTCACAGACAAACGGGGGCCAAAACCGTACCTCTGTTCATCTTCTGTGGTGGAGATAATGAGAGGTGACTTCATTAGAGGAGCAGAATAATATGTTGAGCGTGATGTCATATAGCATCTCCAAAGTATTGTTTATTCATCCATTCAAACCCAGGGGAATGGTCGACAAAACTACATAGAGGCTCATAAGCACACATGAAGGAGATGGGAAAGAAAAGAGTTTTTCTGTAGGAATAATGTAAAACAAAATAAACCGCAAAGAAATAATGATTATTCCACATGAATGTCAGGGTCCAGAATGTCTGAATCCAGTGAAGATCCCTTCATGTGGGAGTTAAAGTTCAGGCATGTCCAGCGAGCTTAAAGCAAGAGTTGCTGAATTCCTTCATAGTTGATGATGATGCAGCAAGACGACGTTGGTATGCAGATTTGCCCGCTCTGCAGGTGATGTCAGGAATCATCCAGAGAATAATAATCTTTATTAGTGTCACAAGTAGACTTCCATTAACACTATAATGAAGTGTTACAGTGAAAATCCCCTAGTCGCCATATTCCGGCGCCTGTTCGGGTACACCGAGGTAGAATTCAGAATGTCCAAATTATGTAACAACATAACTTTTGGGACTTGGGGGTGAAAACCGGAGCACCCGGAGGAAACCCACGCAGGCACGGGGAGAACGTGCAGACTCTGCACAGACAGTAACCCCAGCTGGGATTCGAACCCGGGTCCCTGGTGCTGTGAAGCAACAGTGCTAACCACTGTGCTACCGTGCCGCCCATATCTCCATTTCTTCCGGAATGTTCTGAGTAAATCTGGCTGGTCCCTCTGCACGACTACCCTCTGTGAAGCAGTGCCCATGGGCCTGATCACTGTGACCGCGGCATGCTGCGGGTGTGAACTGTTCTTCAGGTGCCACGGTAGCACAGTGGTTAGCTCTGTTACTTCACAGCACCTGGGTCCCAGGTTCGACCCCCGGCTTGGGTCACTGTCTGTGTGGAGTTTGCACATTCTCCCCGTGTCTCTGTGGGTCTCACCCCCACAACCCAAGAAGATGTGCAGGGTAGGTGGATTGGTCACGCTAAATTTCCCCTCAATTGGGGGGGATTGGGTGCTCATGTGGTTTATGAACTCTGTATTCGGATTAGCCCAAGGATGGTAGAAGATTGGCTGTGATCTTATTGAATTGCAGAGCAGATAAGAGATGCTGTATGAGCTCCTGTTTCTTATGTTCCGGTGAAGTGATAATTTCCTGTCTTCTATCCTCACCTACGTGCACATTCAGCCGAGGATCCTTGGGGCATCAGCGAAGAACATGATTCACAGGACAGCTGTTGTCTTTTCCTCAGTCTGGGGTTGCTGCTGCTGGTTCCAGCAGCGCAACTGCTGACTGCCAGCAGCTAATTCAGCACAGCGAAGCCTGCGTTCCTCCTTGCCCATTTGGTTCAGTATCAAACCTTTCACTGCCTTTGATCAGTAGCATGGCTCCACCTCCGCACGGTTCATTTTATCAGCAGACTGGACCCAATTTCAAAATACTTGCTGGAACATTCAAACAGAGGCAAGACATCAGAAACACCAAGCAGTACATCATTAACCTAGAGAGAAAGACAGTGCGTTTATACTGCACCTTTCTCATCATCTAGATATTCCAATATGCTTTCCAACAAAGTTTATTGAAGTGTGATCACTGGTAATGTAGGAAAATAGCCACATTTTCTGTTCCATTTTAGTCTCATTAATGTGGAAGTTGGCTGGTATCAGCAGAGGCAAATCTTTGGTGACCATACGGGTCAGAGGGATATAGGAACTATTCAGTCCCTTGAGTCGTTTCCACTAGTTCGCGGTTGATCTTTCCCGCAAACATTTTCCCTCACCATCTCCACATCCCTTGATAACCTTTACTATTTGGAAATCTATTGCTCTCTGTTTTGACTGAGTCTCCACAGCCCTCTGGGATTAGAGAATTCCAATCATTCACCACCCTCGGGAGTGAAGAAATTCCTCTATAATTCAGTCCTCAAACGAGGCGGATGATTTCTGTGCATTTTCCACCTCCTGTGTTACCTAGAATAGATCGAACTATCACTTGTAACCACTGAAGGTCAGAGCCTGCAACATGGAACCAATGAAGTTATTGCTTTGCACTCATTCTATATCCTGCTGCCAGATCTGTGGAACAGATTCTTTTTGATTTAAAAAAAAAATTCAACCATGCCTATCTTTTTTTATATAATTTAAAAGAAGCATTGATTGATAACGGTCCACAATCAGCCTCATACTTATAGGTTGATGGTAAGTTTTGCTCACTTTGCACCTTTAACAGCCTGCCGAGGGGAGAGTGTTCAAGCAAACTGCACCATGTCTGCGTTTATGGGCAATTATCCTTACTGGCCTACTCTGTTCCCATATTGCTTAACTTGTCTTTCCTGCAGCATCCTATGCTGAACTGTTGACACGCTCACTCTTTCAGCTACCAGCTCCTGCAGTGCATTTTTCAACCTCCTCGCCTGCTTGTTATTAAATAAAAGTTTCTTCTGCTCGTTGTTCTGAATATTTGCGTCCTTTAAAATTAGATTCCTTAATGGCCCTCTGTTGCTGAAGAATGCACGTTTCTTTGTATGCAGTCAGTTTTTGCTGTGGTTTCTCCTGGAAAAGTGTATGAATATTTTTAATGTCTAGATTTGTAAATGGATATTGATGCATTTTCCTCTTTTTGTTCGGCAGTTAAGAAAGACGTTCCTCCCTCTGCAGTTACCAGAACTGTTTACGGAATCATGGGAACAATCCGCCTGGTGGCAGGTGGGTCGACTTAATTAATGTATACATTTTTAAAACGTTGGGGGAGGGCGGGGGTATGTTTGTGTTTTAATTAGTTCACATAAGACTCCACTGCTGTGCTTTCAATGGTTGTTGTGATAGAGCTCTGAGCTGAATCTCCCCTTCTGTAAATCCACATTCACCTTTACCTGGATTCCTGTTCGCTGTGCATTGGGCCACACCGGGGTTCAGTTTTTCACGCGTAGTTTTCCACTATCTCAGCTGTGCCTTTTCACAGCACCGGACTGCACCGTGTTGGTGGGGAGCGGACTGGCTGAAGGAAGGGCTGCCGGGACAGTCAAATCATTTGTCACTTTTAGTTCTACTCTGGGAGGTTCAATTCTGTTAAGGCAGAAAATCCAGACGCCAGCGTAGCACCAGCAGTGAACACTCCCATTGAGGCTGACTGACAGGTTTAAAGTCAAAGCTAGGAGTGGAATATAGGCATCAGCAAAGACTAGTTTGGTCACATGTCCTGCTTTTGTACATTCCACATAACTAATTAAAGATCATAAAATGCTGCATCCTTTTCAATTAACGCAGTGCATTTTCAATCAATTTTTACTGCCTAATTAAATTGTATTTTGAAAAAAGAACTACCAATCGAATGTCCAAAGGTGACACAGGTAACTTGTTCAATCCCACTTGGAAAGATCAATGTCACATTGGTTATTTTAAATATTTCTTTATTTTAATGACACTTGATGTATTTAAGGGGAAGCTGGATACGCACATGAAGAAGTAGAAGGCTATGTTAAAGGGGGTTAGATGTAGAGAGACGGGAGGCAGCTTGCATGGGTCAGAAACACCACGAGGACCAGTTCGACCGAATGGTCTCTCTTTGTACTCCATATTCTACGAAATTCTATGGCAAATAATCAGTAATAGTTTCAGTAAAATTGTATCTGTGGATGTGTTGCAAACTCACAAAGAGCTTTTTGTACCGGACTAAACATAGTGGTTACTTAGTGATTAAAGCAACACTGTCTTCCATTGAGAGGCAGCTGGCAATCTTTCCATTTTCCGAAATGCCATAAGGCAGTGTATGCTGCCAAGATAAAATGTGTCACATTGCTCCCGACTGCCCCTCCCCACAAGATTTTTTAAAAAAATGTGCTTGTGAGGTTTCACAAAGTTGGCTTGATTTTCTGCCTTCAAATGTTCAACGTTTTGCCAGTAGATTGAATTCTGTCAAAAGCTCGACGACCTGACATGTTCCATCCCTGTCACGGAATTGGTGCTGGCCGCTTACCAGGAACCGCCAGCTGCAGCAAGGAACGTCCTAATCCACCTTGCCGACTTATTTTCTGTTATTTATTCCGGCTGATGCACCTAACCAATGAGGTTTCTGTCACTGGGGGAGAGGAAAGATGTTCCACTTGCATCTTGGATGTCACGACTTGCTTCAAGTCCTGAATGAAAGAGAAGGGGACAGTAAGGAAAATAGCGAGGGTGGGAATTAGCCCGTGAAGAAACCAACAACTCGACATTAGAATTACTGGTGAATTTTGTCCTGTAGCTGCCCCATCAGCAGGAGGCACCAACTCGCAGTTTGCTTAAGCTAAAATGGGAAATATTTTGATGCGGTAAAATGCTGCCATAAACCACACACAACAACTTTTGCCTGGGGTTTAAAACAAATCCGCCTGGGTGCAGAATTGGAAGGTGGGTCCTCGGCTTGCAAGATCTTGGAATCCCAAGATTGGTTCAGTCTACTGTGCTCTACGAAGTACAGTTTGATTCAATCCTTTTCTCTTTTGCTGTCACTGCAGGCATGTACCTTATAGTTATCACTAAAAAGCAAAAAATGGGAGAATTGTTCAATCATGCTGTTTGGAAAGCAACAGAATTCAACATCATTTCCTATAAGAAGACTGTACTGCACTTAACTGAGACACAGGTAAAACATGCACCGTATTCTTTATTTGAAGTACATATAGGAGAAACGGGTTTCAGCTTCATTCTCTTTAATTAACTTTTTTTTAAATGCACTGAATGACCCATTTCATAGTCTGTAATACATTCAGAGAGATCCAGGTGTTCTCGTGCATGAATCACAAAAGGCTAGCATGCAGATCTGAAAGATAATGTCATATCATTAATCTTTCAGTGTGACATTATTACATATTCATGCGATGGCAAGAATTTGGGTTAATTGTTTTTTATTTACCTAGCTCAAGGACCAGTTGTTGCACTCCTATCTCAACCTAGGAAATTGAATCGCTGATCTTCTGACTAATAGCCAGATGTTCACCTGAGAGATCACTTGGGAGGGCAAACGGCCACTTGGGAAAGATTGTTCTATATGCGCATTTTTAAAATAATGTTTTTTCCCCCTTCCACTTAAGGGGCAATTTATCGTGGCCAATCCACCTACCCTACACATCTTTTGGGTTGTGGGGGGGGGGGGGGGGGGGAGAGACCCACGCAGACACAGGGAGAATGTGCAAACTCCACACGGACAGTGGGCCGGGATCGAACCTGGGCCCTTGGCGTCGTGAGGCAGCAGTGCTATCCACTGCGCCACCGTGCTGCCCTCTGTATCCGCATTTTTACCTTCTGAATGATGTTACAGCAGTTTGCCACATGGCGGCATGCTGAGCTAAGGGCTGAAGACTGCACTTTATAATTCCTCCTGAACTGCACATTGACTTCACATTGTGAGTAACGTGCAGCCATAGTCCAGACGTCTACTTGGCTCACCTTGTTTGAAATGTGTAATGTCTTTGTGCTTGGTGAGCAGCATGCTGCCCCGTTCATTGAAATGGGAGTTTCATTTTGGCCCAAACTAATGAAATTACCAATCTAGCCTCACTGCAGATTGTAAGAATACTGCACAAACATGCCGGCAGTGCAACATGCCGGATGTGCAAATATCTGTCAGTCCAAATGTTAATCGAAATATTATCGGTTTGCATAGACAGGTGGAAAAATGATCTTGGTGCTGAGAGCTTCGCAGCTACAGTCTTAAACTCCTGACCCTTTGACTCGGAAACATGAACACACTGAGCCTGGTGTACAAAATCTGTTTGAATTCAGTTACGTTGGTTCCTCCATTGCTTGATCTCCGCTGAAGCACTAAAAGTCAGTGATGGAGCTTATTAATTGATGCAACTCAGTTTATCCTGATTCCATTTGTATGACTCCGATCTTACTAAAGGCTTGCTGTAATGTGACCCTGAGTTCTACCCCTCGCTCGCTGTACTTCGTACAACGCTGGGAAAGGTTCGCCGCCAAATGCTTCTTTGTTTGCTCTTGTCCGACAGATGCTCGATAACAAGACCTTCCTGGCAATGCTCAACAATGTTCTTAACACCGACGGCTTTTACTTCTCCGCGACCTATGACATTACTCACACTTTGCAACGGTTAGCGAACACCAGTCCAGAGTTCCAGGAGATGACTTTGCTGGAAAGGGTAAGGTGGACACTGCTCTCGTGTTCTTCGTCCTCTTGTCAGGATGTATCTCTGCTGCACAGTATGGTGGGGAATACACATTGTGCACCAGTGCTGAAGGAACAGCTCCAATATGGGTAGACAGGCATTAAAAAAAAAATAATTCATGGATGTGCTGATGCAGTTGAAGGTGATGCACAGGACGCACCTGACGAGGCCGAGGATCGATCAGCTGTAAGAGGGGGATGGAGGATATTTGAGAGCGGTGGGGGGGGGGGGGGGGGGGCAACCACCTACTTGTGTTTTGGTTATGACTGGAATTGAGGATGTTCTGTTTGGGGGGGGGGGGGGGGGGGGCGCTGCTTCTTCACCTTGCCGGCGATCTTGCGAATGGACTTAGAGCCCAGTCCCCTGGGAGCTATATTGGGGGGTGTTGGACCTACCAGAGCTGCAGTCAGGGGCGGGAGCAGATGTTTTAGCCTTGGCCTCGCTGGTGGCTAGGAGGCGGCTCCTGCTGGGGTAGAGATCAGCTTCCCCACCCTGTGCCTCGGGAGACTTGATGGAGTTTGTCATGAGAGGGTATGTGGAAGGGTTCCATAACAGATGGCGCCCGTTTAGTTCTGACTTTAAGGAACTGGCCTCCGTCAGCTACTGGGGGGAGGGAGGGAGATGTTGGGGGGAGGGGGGCAGGAGAGAGGAGGGGGGGGCGGAGAGTGGAGGGGGGGGGCGGAGAGTGGAGGGGGGGGCGGAGAGTGGAGGGGGGGCGGAGAGTGGAGGGGGGGGCGGAGAGTGGAGGGGGGGCGGAGGGTGGAGGGGGGGCGGAGAGTGGAGGGGGGGGCGGAGAGTGGAGGGGGGGGCGGAGAGTGGAGGGGGGGGCGGAGAGTGGAGGGGGGGGCGGAGAGTGGAGGGGGGGGCGGAGGGTGGAGGGGGGGCGCGGAGGGGGGGGGGGGGGGGCGGAGGGTGGAGGGGGGGGGCGGAGAGTGGAGGGGGGGCGCGGAGAGTGGAGGGGGGGCGCGGAGAGTGGAGGGGGGGCGCGGAGAGTGGAGGGGGGGCGCGGAGAGTGGAGGGGGGGCGCGGAGAGTGGAGGGGGGGGCGGAGAGTGGAGGGGGGGGCGGAGAGTGGCGGGGGGGCGGAGAGTGGAGGGGGGGGCGGAGAGTGGAGGGGGGGGCGGAGAGTGGGGGGGGCGGCGGAGGAGAGAGGAGGGGTAGTTTCTGGTGTATGGGTGTTGGTTGATGGGGTGGGATTGTTTTTTGTATTTTTTTGCTTTCGGTTTATATATAAAATATTGAAAATTTAATTAATTGTACATTCTCCCCGTGTGTCTCACCCCCACAACCCAAACATGTGCAGTTTGGTGGATTGGCCACGCTAAATTGCACCTTCATTGGAAAAAAAAATTAAAAAGGAAAATTAAATTAAAATATTTCCCCCCAAAAAAGTACATATCTGCTTTGCTTGTCTGTGTACCAGACTTGCACACATCAAGAACAATTTAACAGAAAAATGTCCCATGGTGCATGCATATTGGCATGTAAACCTCGAGAGTTGCCATTGAAGCAGCTTGATTTGTTCTTAAAAGCTGGTCAGCACCATCCTATAGTAAAAGCAAATGACTCCGGATGCCGGAATTCTGAAACAAAAACAGCAAATACCGGACAATCTCAGTAGGTCTGACAGCATCTGTGAAGAGAGAAGCGAGCTAACGTTTCGAGTCTGAAGGGCGCTTCAGCTCATCTTCAAAGACGAAGAATCATCCAGACTCAATATTAGCTCCGTTCCCTCCCCACAGATGCTGCCAGACCTTCTGAGCTTTGTCCAGCATTTTCCGTTTTTGGTTCGCCATCCTATAGTGGTTGGTTTTAAACAAGCTGCTTTTAACATGGGCTATTCTGCAATATTCATATCGGGAAGCAAGCAGCAGGGGTAAGCTCATCCTGTTGAATGGTGCTATTGCGTGTTTGAACATTTTGCCATCGTCCTGATTGTACCTAATTAAACAGTGAGTGCTGTGGATATTTACCATGTATCTATGTTTACAATGACATTATCCTTCCAGGCAGATCAGCGCTTCGTATGGAATGGCCATCTTCTGCGGGAATTTGCTGCACAGCCTGAGGTAATATAGTTTTGTAATATAGTTGTTTTGAATCATAAAAGATACAGCACAGAAGAAGACCTTGAAATTTTGGTTCTGGAGGGACAGAGGACTGCTACGCAATTTAGTTATTTCCGGAAGCATTCACAACAGAAAAATAATTCCCTACATGCATTAATAATTTAGCTAATACCTGTATTGTTAAAAATTGAATTCCATTTCCAAGTCCGTATCGCATTGTGCAACAATCAACACGTTGTATGACATCCTTTTCATGAGTTGGGCCAGGGCTGTTGAGGTGTGTTGTCGAATCCCTACAATGCAGAAGGAGGCCATTCAGCCCATCGAGTCTGCACCGATCCTCCAAAAAAGCACCCTACCTAGGGCCACTCCCCCGCTCTATTCCAGCAACCCCAGTTAACCTGCACATCCTTGACACTAAGGGGCAATTTAGCATAACCTGTACACCTAACCTGCCCATCTTTGGACTGTGGGAGGAAACCAGAGCACCCGGAGGAAATCCACGCAGACCCGGGGAGAAAAGCATAAAAGCAAATTACTGCGGATGCTGGAATCTGAAACGAAAGGGAAAATGCTGGAAAATCTCAGCAAGCCTGGCAGCATCTGTAGGGAGAGAAAAGATCTAACGTTTCGAGTCCGATGACTCTGTCAAAGCAGACCCGGGGAGAACGTGCAGACTTCACACAGTCACCCGAGGCCAGAATTGAACTCCGGTCCCTGGTGCTGTGAGGCAGCAGTGCTAACCACTGTGCCGCCGTGCTGCGTAGAAGTGGTTATGGGAGTGAACTGATCTACCCATTCCCATGCCAACATTAGAAATGGAAACTAAGTGGACCAAGATAAACTGTTGCACACATGTTCCCCGAATGACATTTTCAACGTCTGGGCTTGAGACAGAGCTGTTAGCATTTGTGTTACTTTCATTATTCAAACTGTTCAGTATCCTCGGGGGGTCCATCACTGAGTCTGTATTTGTTTCAAAATGTGTAGGAGGAACATAGTGTGTCGGCAAAATATATGATTGAATTGTGCGGTCAAAGGAGTAGGGATCTCCTTGTGTTTCAATGAGTGACTAACTACGTTTCTGACTGGTTTTAAGAACGTGAATGTAGCTGTTGTTTCAGCGGATTTGGTTAGAAAAATACTTGAAGGTCCCCGGGTCACTGTCCGCATGGAGTTTGCACATTCTCCCCGTGTCTGTGTCTGTGTGTGTCTCACCCCCACGACCCAACGATGTGCTGGGTAGGTGAATTGGCCACGCTAAATTGCCCCTTAATTGGAAAAAGATAACTGGGTACTCCAAATTTTAAAACAAAAAGATCATAGCAGCTGTGTTTATCACCTTAGATGATTGTCAGCACTTAAGTATCTCCCTAAGGATCAAAAGTGTTGGGACAATACATTAAAAAAGGATGCTGCCTGGCTGGGACTCCATCCCATTTAGGACATCATCCCGTGGCAACGTCTCAATAATCTCATTATTTCCACTGGAATGTTGTGCAGGACTCATCAATTGTTTTGAATGCCCACATGTTCCTAGATTCTGGCCTCTTAGTTTCCATGCAGGAAGCCTAACCATCTCCCCTCCTTTATTTTGCACGGTGAGAATGTGACAGCATCCCTCCTTATTGAACATTGGCCACAATTTTTGTTTTTAAAATTGCCATCCAATTCAAAGCATTGTACTCCCAATTGTCAACTAACAAATATCAATATGATCTGTCCAACTCTAAAACACGCCCAGTTGAGTTAATTTATTCTTCTTTTTCTCCCGGACAGCTCCACAGATTTGCTGTTCCAGTGATTCATGGCTGTATCCTTTTCCAAACTGGTGTTGGCAGTGTTGGTTTTACAGGGATTATAAATCAGAATGCCCGGTCAAAGCGTAAACTGGTGATTGGTAGGAGAGACAACCTTGCTCGTTAAACAGAAACTTCAATATAGCATTTTTCACAACCGCCGGCTGGTTCAAAATGCTTTACAGCCAATGAAGGTGGTGTAGTCGCTGTTGTAATGTAGGAAGCGCAGCAGCCAGTTTGCACAGACCAAACTCCCGCACGCAGCAAGACAATGAACGGATCATCTGACTCTCCTGATGTTGATTGGGAATAAATGTTGGCCAGGACACCGGGGATATGAAATCTTTGAAATTGTGCCATGGGGTAATTTGCTTTAACCCGAGCAATGGGGCTAGTTTAGTGCAGTGGACTAAACAATTATTGTTGCGGCACAGATGTGACGTAATAGGAAGATGCATCTCATTTTACTTTGGCCATCACACTAGAAATTCGCCGCCTTAACTATAATAATAATAATGCAGAACAAGGCCAGCAGCGCGGGTTCAATTCCCGTACCGGCCTCCCCGAACAGGCGTGGGAATGTGGCGACTAGGGGCTTTTCACGGTAACTTAATTGAAGCCTACTTGTGACAATAAGCGATTATTATTACTATTATTATTATTGTTAAGGGGGCGAATTTCTTGTGTGATGGCCAAAGTAAAATGAGATGCATCTTCCTATTACGTTACATCTGTGCCGTGACAATAATTGTACTGAAATGGCTACATAACAGTAGGACACTAATGCAACTGTATCCCAGTATTAGAGTAAGAAGTTTTACAACAACACCAGGTTAAAATCCAGCAGGTTTATTTGGAATCACTAGCTTTCGGAGCGTAGCTCCTTCATCAGGTGAGTCAACTGGTGAAGGGGCTACGCTCCAAAAGCTTGTAATTCCAAATCAACCTGTTGGACTTTAACCTGGTGTTGTACGACTTCTTACTGTGCCCACCCCAGTCCAACGCCGGCATCTCCACATCATGACCAGTATTACAACAACTAGCAGCAATATATCGACCCCAGTTGACTTTCCTTAATCACTGATACTGTTCATCATAGCTTCATTTCTTGTATTATTATTGTATGAAAGTTCTAAAATTTGACAGTAATGCTGCTTGCATTCCTGACTCTCCTCCTCCTTGTCATTTCCCTTCGGACGGCTGTTTTCTGCTTGCTGTCACATTTTTCGCGTTGTTTGTACCCGTTGCTGACTTATCCGCCCCTTAATTGGGCAAATAAATTACAGCTTTTCCAGAATTTGAAGTGGCAGTCACTGCAAAGTCCTTGACTTATTGGATGGGGATTTTATTGAACTGCAGACTTGCTCTGAATGCCTCTGAAATGATGACACATTGGAGGAGACATCCTATTACCGCCACTTCACACACCGCTGTCTCCCTATATTTGGCTGACAGATTGAAAACGACATGAACGGGCACCTACTCTTTTATCTTGTCTTCCTCTCTGTCACAACCTGTTTACTTTCGTTTCTTTTAACTTTGCTGCTGTGCATTTTTAAAAAATATTAAAATCGTAGCCTTAATTTTTCAATCTAATGCCCATTACAGATTTTTATTCTTGTGTGGGACTCGAAACAAGGCAGAAGAGTTGAATTGGATCAATTTGTACAACTTTCTTCACCCGTGGACTGTTTAGCAAAGTGCTGCTATTGATTAATGCTTTCATTTTTGTCATAAAACTAATCTAACTGATCTATATTGGTCGTTAAAGCGGCAAAGGGATTTTTAATCAAGAGATAACTCCACCATTCTTAACAAACCATCTTAACCGGGAAACTTATATAAAGCTTCTTATAACCCAGATTAGCTTCCTCGCATGTTGTATGGTGCTGCTGAGATTTATTGGGTTACCCAGCATGTAATTTCTGGAGGAACATACTTTTCAATTTTCTTTTTGAAGTGGGATATTGATCCCTGGAGCATTTCAGTGACAGTACGATTACAGAAGGGGAGACCTGGCAGTTTGATGTCTTTTGTCACCAGTTTTATTTGGAGAGCGTGTCATGAAGTCTCCTTTTATTTGGAGTGCCTGTAACTCACTTGGAGCTGTTTCATTGCGACAGTGTCCTATTGAAAATAGTTTGACAAATCCTATCACGGTGACAATGTGTAGTAATAAGAAATTGTAGAAACTGGTGCACTGAATGTTACAAAGAGATCAGAATGCTTCTAATAGCGATAGGAGTGCATTGAGATATAGTGCTCTTGTCACCACTTACTAGGTAGGGGAAGATAGGGCGGCATGTGGCGCAGTGGTTAACATTGCTGCCTACGGCGCTGAGGACCCGGGTTCGAATCCCGGCCCAGGGTCACTGTCCGTGAATGTTTGCACATCCTCCCCATGTCTGCGTGGGTTTGACCCCCACAACCCAAAGATGTGCAGACCTGGTGGATTGACCACGCTAAATTTCCCCTTAATTGGAAAAGAAAAATAATTGGCTACTCTAGGGGAAGATGAAGTGTGTGTGTGTGTGTGTAACAATGTAAAGTTGGGATTTTGCTTGGAGGCCAGTGGTAGAGGTAATTTGTGCTCGAAGAGCAGTGCTTAATGTTGGAGTTAATGAGGCACATGGGGTTGATGGGGCATGTGGGGTCAGTGTTGATATTAAGATATGTGGGGGTGGGGGGGCAGTTGAGTTAGGAGTGTCTGGGGATAAGGTTGGCGATAATTAGCTACCTGGAGTTAATGATCTACCCAGAGTTATTTAAAAAAAATATAAATTTAGAGTACCCAATTAATTTTTTCCAATTAAGGGGCAATTTAGCGTGGCTAATCCACCTACCCTGCACATCTTTGGGTTGTGGGGGCGAAACCCACGCAAACACGGGGAGAATGTGCAAACTCCACACGGACAGTGACCCAGAGCCGGGATCGAACCAGGGACCTCGGCGCCGTGAGGCCGCAGTGCTAACCCACTGCTACCCAGCGTTAATGAGCTAACTATTAACTAGGTTCCTGGGGGTCAATGAGATAAAGAATTCCCTCGAGTTAGAGGTACTTGGAGTTAATGTACTGATTGTTAACAGGATACCTGGAGGCCGGTGCTGGAGTCAATGAGATACCTGGAGTTGATGAGGTTCCTGAGGCTTGTGCTGGAGTTAACGAGGTGCCCATGGGTTGTGCTGGAACGAAGGAGGTGCCTGAGGGTTGTGCTGGAGTTGACGAGGTGCGCTGGAGTTGACGAGGTGCCGAGGGTTGTGCTGGAGTTGACAAGGTGCCTGAGGGTTGTGCTGGAGTTGACGAGGTGCCTGAGGGTTGTGCTGGAGTTGACGAGGTGCCTGAGGGTTGCGCTGGAGTTGACGAGGTGCCTGAGGGTTGCGCTGGAGTTGACGAGGTGCCCTAAGGAAGGAGCCGTGCTCCAAAAGCTAGTGTTTGAAACAAACATGTTGGACTTTAACCTGGTGTTGTAAGACTTCTTACTGTGCTCATAGATTTGAGATATTGAGCATAAATGTTCTGACCACATTTTGAGTATACTTTGGGATGCAGTGCAGAATTGATTGCACTTTCTCTGAATTGGTGACGAGGCAGGAATCATGTTTTTTTGTTACCCCAAAATGATGAGTTAATTATTAATATTTGTTGTAGCCATTGCGATAGTTTCTTTTTGGGAAAAGGTGTAGGTTTTCCTAGCCACCCTAGATAAAATTATCTTGATTTAATTAGATGAACATATGTGCGTGTGAAATATCTCAACCGTTTCCTATTTTCACTCCCTAATTTGCAGATCTTTGTTGAGTGAAAGATCATTGTAGAAATGCTATGCTTCATGTTCGAGAACTGGTAGACCATATGTGACCCTCGTCATAAAACTATGATTGTATTAAATATATTTATTATTTAGGACAGAAGTAGATTAATAAGGGGATCAAGGGTTATGGGGAGAAGGAAGGATGAGAAACACATCAGTCATGATTGAATGGCGGAGCACTCGATGGGCTGAATGGCCTAATTCTGCTCCTGTGTCTTATGGAATAAGATGAAGGGAGTGGTAATGATATTATTAAAGACCAAAGCAGGTGTTTATAGTAGCAGCAACGTCAGCCCTGCCTGAAAGCAAGGTAGCAGAATGTGTTAATAGCAGAGCAACGGTCAGCATTCCTGAAAGCAAAACGTGTGGAAAAAATATAGAGACTGTCCCTTGGGGGCAGCGTGCGGTCAAAATAAAACTGGAGGACAAGAGTTCATGGTCTGAAGTTATTAAACTTGATGTTATGTCCAAAAAGCAGTGCCTGATCGGAAGATGAAGTGCTTAATTTAAATATCCTTAACCATCCATTCCTGATCTCAGTCTTGGCTGTGAAGCGTTGCAGCATAAATGGAAAATATTTTGACTGGACGATTCTCTCCAGGCGAAGTTGTTTCCGGGCGGGAGTCCGGTACTACGTTAGAGGTAAGTGGACAGAGCCTGCAAGTGATCAGTTAGCTAAGGGATGTTGTACTATTAACTGTATGATGTAGTTCAAGCTACACCTCAAAAAGTTTGTCTATTTTTAGTCACCAAGACACAAGAGTAACATTCAGGCTCTGGTACAAGTGCAGGGAAGAACCGTAAGGTGGATCCTTGATGTCACTGCATTGTGTTATAGAAAAATGAATGGAGGAAATTGTGTTCTTTTTGCCCTAAAAGGGATTGACCTTTTGTAAAGTTAGAAAATATTCCGTGATATTGATGAGGTAAACACGAAGCACTATTGAAATGTATGACTGTGCAAGAGAACAGTGCATGGGCTGAAGCTGGAGAAGATTGATCTAGCGATGAAAAGAGAAAAATGTCTAAAGTTTACAAAAATAATAATAATTTTTTCTTAGAGTACCCAATTATTTTTTTCCAATTAAGGGGCAATTTAGCGTGGCCAATGCACCTAACCAGCACAACTTTGGGATGTGGGGTGAAACTCACGCAGACACGAGGAGAATGTGCAAATTCCACACGGACGGTGACCCAGGGCCGGGATTCAAACCCGTGCCCTCAGCGCTGTAGTCTCAGTGCTAACCACTGCGTCGCCGTGCTGCCCTAAAATGCGTCTAAAATGACGACCTGGGTAAGGTTGATTTGTGGAGGTGTTATTTATTGCTTAATTTAAGATCCACCCCTCTGGCTGAAGGGATGAGTGTTGGTGTACCATTGCACTGTGCCACTTAAAGGTAGGGTGTTGGTCCATGCTCGGGTCCCGATGAGCTTGTTACACAAGCACGGCAGGTGGTTAGACGGTCCTAAGACCAGGTTTTCGGACCAGGGATCAGTACGTGCATCAGGAAGGACAGGAAAATCGACACCTGCTGGGGTAAAAAAAGAGGCATGTTTCGTCAAAGCTTTTTGTCTTGCACTCACCATGACTCTTCGCAAAAAATACAGACGAGACGACAAATTTATACGGTGTGAGAAAGAGTGCTGATTGGTTGGCAAGTGGACTCTGATTGGTAGAGGTGTTGCCATGGAGAATGTTAGTTTGCTTTTAAGTTGCTAGTTGTCAACTCAGTGCTTTGTTCAATCGCTCTTGGACCATTTTTGCTATTTTCTATTCCCATTTTGTCTCCTGTTTTCAGATATTTAGCAAATTGAAATGAGTTGCGTTGGAGAAAATAATTCTGATAGGTTAGGCCTTAATGCAAATTGTCACTTTAGTTGAGAAGCATAACCAATAATTCAAATTTATAATTAATTTAAAGACGTTCATAGACTTTCATGTTTGAACTTTATTAGGTATTGATTCTGAAGGGCATGCTGCAAATTTTATCGAGACGGAGCAAATAGTACAATACATTGGTTATAAGGTATCGTTTGTACAAGTAAGTGACTTCCATTCTGTATTGAGTTTGTTACATGACAACAAAACTTAGATTTCTTGAGCACTTTAATGTTGCACTTCCCAAATGGAAATGGAAAATGAATGCTGGGCTATGAACTGAGAGATTGGATGGGGTGACCAAAGGTCTCGGCAAAAGGGTGAATCTTGGGAAGGCATTAAAGGAGGAGGTGGGGCGGCAGGGTGAAGGGAGCTCAGCAGGTTGCAGCCACAGTAGCTGAAGGCTTTGCTACAAATAGTGAGACATAGCAAGACAGGACCACTGCAATAGTTTGCATTTAATAAGCACCTTTTTCAAGGAGAAGATTTCTTCCCAAATGTGCAATCAGAAATTCCTGCCGGATCCTAGAAAATTCTAGGGATGGAGCATGGGAATCTTGGTCTAAGAAATGGGTTTTAACAAAGCTTTTTAAAATGGAGGGGGAATTGGAAAACCAGAGAGGTTTGGAGGGAACATTCCAGAACGTATAGCCGAGGCTACTCAAGTCATATCCAGTGACAGTGGGGTGAAGAGAGTGGGGAATGTAAAAGGTGCCAGAGTTGTAGAATTGCAGATTTCTGGAATGATGTAGGGCAGAGGAATGATAGAGGTAGGGAGGTTGGAGGCCGCAAAGGGATTTAAACCCCAGGCTGCAAATTCAAAGTGTTGGGAACTGAGAAACCGGTGACTGTCAGCAAGCAGAGAGGTGGTGGGTGAAAGGAACTTGGTGCAAGACTGGATACAGCTATAGAGTTCTGGATGAGCTGAAGTTTTTGGAAGATGGGAGGCTGTCCAGGAGTGTTAGAATTTTCAAATCTGCAGGTTACAAAAATATGAATGATGGTTTTGGCAGGCAGCAGAAATAATGGTCAAGGGTTCATGAGAGTTGGGTGGAGAGCTGGGAGCTCAGTTCATAGTATAAGCGTTGTGGTACAGTACATGGTGCACAACTGAGCTGCTTCTTTAAATCTACCTCTTTGACCAAGCTTTTAATATTTCTTTATGTGGTTGGCGTCACGGTTTCTTTGATAGTTGCTCCAGTGAAGCACCTTGGGGTATTTCACTATGTTAAAGATGCTATATAAATGCAGAGTAAGAAGTCTCCTAACTTTCCCCAGTCAATGGGCAAGGAGGTACCTTTTATGTGGTACTGTGCTTAAATCTGATCTGGCGTATAATAACTAACCCATATTCATCCTAGTATGTTCTGACAGTGAATCAATGCTGGTTCATGCAATGGGCACAAGGTATTCAATGGAAGCTTTAACTCATTGATGCCCATAATAAACGAATACAGTGGAGCCTACAAACTCAGATGTGATTGTAATTGCAAATGGTTTTCTTTCCGAGTTTGACAGAGGTATGTACAGATAATAGAGCTGCTTGTGTTGGTCATAGAGAGATACAATTGCAAGGTAGTGTCTCTCCTATATATGCTGTGATTGTGAATCTGCCTCCACTTCACCTGATGAAGGAGCAGCGCTCTTGAGGCTTGTGATTTTGAATAAACCTGTTGATCTTTAACCTGGTGTTGTGAGACTTCTTACTGTGCCCACCCCAGTCCAGCGCCTGACATCCCCACATCATATAAATCCAGGTTGTTGTTGATCTTCAGTTTGTTCTGGTGGGTGGTGTTGACTCTTGAGAATGAACATCAAGTCAATGCGAACCAGGAACAAAAGATTGTTTAGTAAGAAAAACGCTGTCTCCCATTGTTTACATTCGTTTAGAAGGTATAATGGGTGATAAAGAATTAAAGGAATGGAGTTAATGATTGTGAGTTCCTTCAGTTAAGGTTTTTAATAAATAATTTTAACATATTGGCAGTAAAGTTACTTTCCGGTCCCAATTGTTTCAATACTGTAAAAGGGGGGATAAAGGGCTGCCTGATGTTGAATAAATTTCTTTTTTTTTCTCTCTGTTTTCAAGACACGAGGATCAATTCCCTTTTTCTGGTCACAAAGGCCAAACTTGAGATACAAACCAAAGCCCCAGATCAGTAAATCCATGAACCATGTGAGTATGTTTGAAAACCCCAAATGACAAGTTTCTGTAAGGAGCCTGTAGACCTGCAGCTAGTGAAGAGTTTTTCTGTGTTGCTATTTGTATGTTTGCAGGTTTATTTTGTACACAGTGCTCATTTTGAAAACAGTAAATGTGTATTTTTTTTCTTGGCCGAACTCCGGTTGCCAATTAAGTTTCAAATGTATTTGTTGCTTGAAAAACGCTGAATTTGTGTAGCTAAATAACAACAGGTCAGGCTTTGCAAGCACCTGCTATTAAACCGTATTTCTTTTTTGAAGATAAGTGAGTGTCGATTAAAGCTTAGAATGTAATATGATGGCTGGTGTTTTGTCTTCCAATTGGTGAAGCAATACGTGTAAGGTTCTTTCTAATCTAATGCTGATTTTGATAAACCAACGTGTTAAGTAATCAAATGTTAAAGATAGGGCAAGTGATTTGTTTTTTGCTCAGAAACTGGCATTTTCACTCCCTCCAGAATGTACCAGGGCAGCAAACTGTGCTCCACATGGTAAGTTTGCAGACTGTATTATTGTGTTGTGTCCAATTGCTTGTCCCATCAGCAACCACCTCAGCCATAGAGAGCAGATTTAGAGCTTTAGTGCACGACGTAGATGATTGATGCTTTTGACTGTTTTTGTCTGACAGAGTGGATTGTAAATGTCTTTTTAAAATTTTAATTACAGATGGATGGCTTTCAAAGGCATTTTGATTCACAGCTCATTAGTTATGGGAAGCAAGTGATCATTAACTTGGTAGGTTTTATTTTTTGTCAAATATTTCATCGTACTAAATTGTGAACTCCTATCTTTGAATATTGGACACCCTATTTTATGTTTTTATAAAAAAAAAAAATTTCATTCCATAGGTTGACCAGAAGGGTCATGAAAAATCCCTTGAACAGGTTTTCTGCAAAATGGCTTCAAACATGGGCAATGGGATGGTTAAGTACGTTTCCACATTCCTTAACAATAGCTTAATACTGTCAATCTTTTCTTGTGTGTTTTTTTTTTAAAGAGTTAGAAGTGACTCGGACAACTGCGATTTTCTAAATTGAAAGCAAAATACTACTGATGCTGGAAATCTGAAATAAAAACAGAAAAGGGAGGGGCGGCGCGGTGGCGCAGTGCTTAGCACTGTTTCCACATACCACCGAGGTCCCAGGTTCGATCCCGGCTCTGGGTCACTGTCCGTGTGGAGTTTGCACATTCTCCCTGTTGTCTGCGTGGATCTCACCCCCCACAACCTAAAGATGTACAGGGTAGGTGGATTGACCGTGCTAAATTGCCCCTTAATTGGAAAAAATAAATAAATAAACACAGAAAATGCTCGATAAACTGAGGTTTGGTAACATCTATGAAAAGCGAAACAGAGTTGACGTTTTGAGTCTGTGTGACTCGACAGCGCTGAAGAGAAATGTAAATGTGAAGGATTATATAGTTGGAGAGGTGGGGTTGAGGTGTGGCCGTGCATACCCCCATGGGCCCCAGCTATGCCTGTCTTTTTGTGTGTTATGTGGAACATTCCTAGTTCCAGTTCTACTCAGACCCTCTCCCATGACTCTCTGTTATATCAGTGTCTCTATTGGTGCCACTTCATGCTCCCATCTCCACCTGGAAAAATCTGTCAATTTTGCTTCCAATTTCCACCCCCTCTCACATTCACATGGCCCATCCCTGACACGTCCCTTCCTTGACCTCTCTGCCTCCATTTCTGGTTATAGGCTGACCACTACTATTCATTACAAACCCACCGGTTCCCACAGCTACCTTGACTACAGCTCTCACATCTCGCTTCCTGTAAGAACTCAATCCCCATTCTCCCAGTTTCTCCATCTCCGTCGCATCTGTGCCGATGATGCCACCTTCGAAAATGGCGCTTCTGACATGTCTGCCTTTTTGCTCAACCGAGGTTTCTCCCCAGTGTGGTTGACAGGACATTCAACCGTTCGACCCATCTCCCGCACCTCTGCCTTCACCCCTTCCTCCCAGAACCGTGATAGGATCCCACTTTTCTCACTTTTCACTCCAGCCTCCGCATGCAAAGGATTATCCTCCACCATTTCCGTGAACTCCGGTACGATGCCACCATCAAATGCATTCCCACCGCCCCCCCCCCCCCCCCCCCGCCACGTCTGTGACATCCTAGTCCACTCCTCCATCACCTTTCCTTGCAATTGCAGAACGTGAAACGCCTGCTCCTTTCCCTCCACCTTCACTGTCCAAGACCCCAAACACTCCTTTCTGATGAAACAGTGTATCATTTGCACCTCCTTCAATTTGGCCTATTGTGTTCGCTGCTCCCAATTCGGGGAACTAAATGCAGGCAGGCTGACTGCTTTGTTAAACGTCTTGGCTCAGTCCGCGAGCTTTACCCCAACCTTCATGTCGCTTGCCATTTCAACTCACCATCTCGTTCTGATGTCCACATGTCTGCGTTTAGCCTGCTACGATGTTCCAGTGAAGCCCAAAGCATACTGGAGGAAGATCACCTACCTCATCTTGTGATTAGACATGTTACAGCCTTCTGGACTGACCATGAGTTGAACAGCTCAATGACTGTGAATGTTCCCCTCCATTTAAACCCCCCCCGGCCACCTGTCACTTGTTCTTTAGTTTTGTTTTCATTGAGCACTGACCATTGTTCTAGGAGCACATCCTGCTATCTCACCTTTATACCACTATCAGCACCTTCTTTAGTCTTTAATGCTACGATTAACACTCCCTTCATCTTGTGTCCATGTCAGTCTATCCTTAACTCCCATCTACCCCATACCTTCTGCTCCATCTTCTCCACCCCCTCCCCAACTATATAGTCCATCATATTTCCACTCCCTCTTCAACCCTGAAGAAGAGTCACACGGACTCGAAACGTTAACTCTGTTTCTCTCTCCACAGATGCTGCCTGACCTGTTGAGTTTATCCGGCATTTTCTGTTTGCATAACTGCAGTTTCCTTCTGGCCTCACATTTATTGCACAGGAGGGAAGGCAGTGAGCAACATGGGTGTTCACAAGGAAAGACAGACAGACTTGTATTATGTAATCTGATCACTGTCTGTGCGGACGGTCTGCACGTTCTCTCTGTGTCTGCGTGGGTTTCCTCCGGGTGCTCCGGTTTCCTCCCACAGTCCAAAGATGTGCAGGTTAGGTGGATTGGCCATGATAAATTGCCCTTGGTGACCAAAAAAGGTTAGGAGGGGTTATTGGGTTATGGGGATGGGGTGGAAATGAGGGCTTAAGTGGGTCAGTCAGATGGGCCGAATGGCCTCCTTCTGCACTGTATGTTCTATCTCCTCCGAAATGCCTCAAAGCAGTCACAATTAGATACTCTGGAATGCAATGATTTGCTGAGCAGATAAATATGTGACACGTTGACTGTAGTTAAAAGAGGTTTAACTGAACATCCATTTTTGATGTTGGTGGCTGAAATGTTGACTAAAACACATGGAGCATTTTCTGTTTTTCCGTATAGTCCTTTGGCATATTTAGCACCCATCCATTTAAAAAAAAAAGTAGATAAGACCCTTTATTTGATGTCTTGATGATTGACCACTTAACCTAGATTGACACGGCAGTGGGGTATTGCTGTCGTGTCAAGTATGAAAGTGAGCTTGAATGCAATCTTCTGGCTTGGTGAGAGTTATAAACTGACCCAAACTATCTTTCAAAGAAAGGTTCAAGAAAAGTCCCATTTAATCGAACTGTTACAAAATGCAACCCCAGTATCTTCTTACTGCAGTGATAGGAAAACAAAAATCAGAAACAAGGTGGAGGATGTTGGAAGTAATCCGATATACACGTCAGCCAACACGACTATTTTGTAAATTAATTCAGTCTCTGAGTTTCAATCTCAACCACATTTCCTGGAGCTCTGCTAGTTATTCATCACCCCTAACATGCGGAAATGTTCCCCACCTTCTGTCTGAAATTTTTCCTTCATAACCCTGAGCCTTTGCTCTAATCCCCTGGAGCCTGAATGTACTTGAAAATATCATTTGAGGTTTAGTTTATTCCAGTAAGTATTTCACGTGTGGTACCTCTGTGAGGAATTTGCTCGTCGGTCACACAGGATAACATCTTTCAACCCCAGTTGCTCCTTGTACCTGAACCCTTTAACCCTGGGTTATCTGCTTCCGTTCCTCTCCACCGTGTCTCAGGCGTGAATTGCCCCCTTGTGCTGCAGTCATTGGAAGCGTGTGTCCTGTTTTCAATGAGTTGAGCAGTAAATTCTACGAGTTCATGTGGCCTTATTGGGTTATTGAGATTAATTGATTTAGCACTAAACCCATTGCACTATTTCTGCCTCACATTGTTTGGCAATGGCGATCTGCCGCGAGTTAACTAACACCCCATGATTTCTCGACTTCCCTCTCAGCAAGTTCTGTCCATTCTTGGAGCAGCAACAGCCTCCTGTTTTTTCTTTGCTTCCAATGTAGTAGATGATTTGTTGGGATTAAACTTTGTTTGCCATTCATCAACCCAAGTGAAGCCGCATGTCTTGGCCACATTTATTTTAGTTCACAGTTGTGGTTTTACAGACTGCTATCTCTTGTACTGAATCTGTGAATATGTTTACGTATGATAAGATCAGGAGAGGCTCCAACACATATTCCTGAAGAATCCTTCCCTTCTTCTGACCCCAGAGTGGCCTCCACCTACACTGTAATGATTCTGTGACTCTGGAACACCCTTCTCTGTCCTTCATACCATATATAGAACATTACAGCGCAGTACGGGCCCTTCGGCCCTTGATGTTGCGCCGACCTGTGAAACCATCTGAAGCCTATCTGACCTACGCTATTCCATTTTCATCCATATGTCTATCCAGTGACCACTTGAATGCCATAGAACATTACAGCGCAGTACTAATCAGTTACTAATCCACGTCACTGTCTGATCCCTGTAACCGACTGAGTTTGGCTTGTAAAAGCTCAATCATGTGGTATATTATTAACAGCCTTCAATGGCCCAACCCCTCTCCCTTGCTACTTTGGCTATCTTGCTTCCTCCAGTAAATTCATGAAGTCAGTCAGGTCTGAAATCATAGAATTCTGGCAGTACAGAAGGAGGGCATTCGGCCCATCAAGTCTGCACCAACCCTCCAAAAGAGCCCACTCCCCTGCTCCATCCCCACCTCACCAACCACTTTTTTAAACTGCTGGCTGATGTTTATCAGGCTGTTTTCATTTTCCTCCATTTTGTTTCTGATCTACGTTTTCAGTCACCAAATGCCTTCCCACTCTTGCATCTGCAACCAAAATATGCTTAGTGCATCTGTGACTCCGCTATTTATGAGACTATTGAAAAGAAAACATTTTCTACATTACTACATTATGCAGGACCATTCCTTGCACTGCCTGTGAATAATGGTATTAGAATCTCTGCTAATTATACTGTACCTTTTGCGAGGCTGTCTTTCTCATGGTTTAAGGGATAGATAGGTAGCTCATTCGTTGAGCCCATTTACACTTGCCTCCCCCCCCCCCCCCCGAAATTTCTTGTGATCAGTTGGATTAAATATCTTAGCACCATACTCCTGCTCTCTCCCCATACCCCGTGGTGCCTTTAATTTCTAGAAATCTAGCAGCACGGTGGCACAGCATTGCTGCCTCACAGCTCCAGGGTCCTGGGTTCAATTCTGGCCTCTGGTGACTGTGTGGAGTTTGTGCTTTTTAACTGTGTCGGCATGGGTTTCCTCCGGGTGCTCTGGTTTCCTCACATGGTCCAGGGATGTGCAGGTTGGATGGCTGGCCATGCCAAATTGCCCCTTGGTGTCTAAAAGTTTAGGTGGGTTTATTGGGTTACAGGGTGGAGGCATGGGCTTAAGTAGGGTGCACTTTCCAAAGACCGGTGCAGACTCAATGGGCCAAATGACCTTCTGCACTGTAAATTCTATGAAATCTAAATCTATAATGATGAACAAGGGTTATTATTTTAAAAAATTATTATAATAAAGATTAATTAGAAAGAAGAATTGTGAGACTGGGCAGGGCATTTTTTCTACTGGAGTTTGGATGAAGATGTCCTCTATCATCTTCAAGACCAATAGCCTTTTCCATTATTGCTGTTTCAGGCTGAACGTGATGTATCTAGAATTGGTCATTTTAGTAGCGCCCTATTTAAAAACAATAAAATTTAGCGTACCCAATTATTTTTTTCCCCCAATTAAGGGGCAATTTATCGCGACCAATACACCTAACCTGCACATCTTTGGGTTGTGGGGGTGAGAACCACGCAGACACGGGGAGAATGTGCAAACTCCACACAGACAGTGGGCCGGAATCGAACCCGGGTCTTCAGTGCCGTAGGCAGCAGTGTTGACCACTGTGCCCTCCCGACTAGCGCCCTATTAAATGAGGTGGACCTGTCCTCAACTGGGGCAAATACCACAGACCATGTGGCATCAGCTCTGGCCCGGAGATTTGCTTGAAATACTTGTTTGAGTTAACAATATTAAAGGTGCTAAACGAATGCAAGCTGTTGCCAATGTTTATGCTCAACTCGAGCCTCCCGCCCACCTTCCAGCATCTAGCCCTATCAGCGTAACTTTCTATTCCTGATATCCTCCTAAATACATTTCTACAAATTTCCTGTTCTACTTCTTCTGGCAGTGTCTTCCACATCTTCCCCACGGTGGAACTCTCAGTGAGGCACTTTTTTGATCATTATTTTCTTGCGGACGTCCATTATTATTTTGGCATGGTCAACCGTGCCGGAATATTCAACGGCTTCCGTTTGGTGGAATTTCACAAACTGTGCGGAGTCTGCACGTCCTCCCCGTGTGTGCGTGGGTTTCCTCCGGGTGCTCCGGTTTCCTCCCACAGTCCAAAGATGTGCGGGTTAGGTGGATTGGCCGTGCTAAATTGCCCGTAGTGTCCTAAAAGGTAAGGTTAAGGGGGGGGTTGGGTTACGGGTATAGGGTGGATTTGTGGGTTTGAGTAGGGTGATCATTGCTCGGCACAACATCGAGGGCCGAAGGGCCTGTTCTGTGCTGTACTGTTCTATGTTCTATGTTCTATGATATACTGCGTCCTCCATGATGGGCGTAATGTTTCTGAATTATTTATTTTAAAGGTCACTAATCCTTGTGCTGTCCCATTTAATTTTTAGATACTGTGCATTTGATTTCCACAAGGAATGCAGCCGGATGAGATGGGACCGACTTCAAATCCTTTTGGATTGTGTAGCAGACCAACAAGATGAGTATGGGTGAGTCGGTTTCGTGCTTTGTACATGAAATGGAAATCCTTAGAAAGGCTTTACCCACAGATATGAAAGCTATGATACTTTGGTTACAAAGAAATTGTGACCTGTTTCCATTTAAAAACGTAATCACTTGGTTTTCTGTTTTAATAATAGTTATTTCTTGGTGGACGCTGAAGGGAAGATGGTGGTACAGCAGGAAGGAGCCTTCCGGACCAATTGCATTGACTGTTTGGATCGAACAAACGTGGTGCAAAGTTTGTTAGCTCACCGCTCTCTCCAATCACAACTTCAGGTTGGAAGCACTTTCACAGATTATCCAGCGGGAATTTAATGTTTAAACCGTGCCCTTTCTTGGGGTATGCCTGTGTTTTGAAACAGGATTCCGTACCCCGCAAGGCAATGCTTCCAAAACTCTTTCCCAATCGGACCCCATTTTAATGCTTCAGACTTTGTGTGCCCCAGAGTGAAAATTTGAGGGCTTGGGGCAGGTGATGCTGTGGTCGTTGAGCTCGAGTTGGGGACGGGGGGGTGGATTTAAAACGACTAAATTTGCCCTGAAAAAAGCGCAGACTCGCTACTTGTTTTCCCCCAGGTTATGACTGTAGCACCCACAGGGCCACAGGGCAGATTGAGCCACACCTGCCAACAGGAGAAGAGACCACAAACATTAACCATGCACCTGTCAAAACTCAGTCCAAGCATTATTGCTGCCTCGGAGCTAGCGACCCCAAAATCTCATCTTCGGGAATACAGTTGGAGTTGCAACTCACGGTTTGTGAGCCCCTGCCTCACGGAAGCCAGAATTATCAGCTTTTCCCAAGTCCTTGAATGGGCAGACTCACGGCCAGTGCAGAATATTGCATCTTGAGATCTTCTATTTGTATTGCTGAAGGTGATGATGTATGCTTAATCTCAGTGACCATTATAATCTGACCAAAGTAAATGATCCTATCCGGTCATGTCGCTGGTTGTCAAATTGGACCATGTAACCAATGTTCTGCAATGTAGTGTTTTCCATTTTGCTGCCAAACTTTCTAAAATATTTCCACTCTGTTGACTTTAAAATTGATAATCGGCGGACTTCATGAAAAAAGCGCAGCACGGGGCAGCACGTTAGCACATTGGTTAGTGCAGCTGCTTCACAGCTCCAGGGTCCCAGGTTTGATTCCCCGTTTGGGTCACTGTCTGTGCGGAATCTGCACGTTCTCCCCGTGTCTGCGTGGGTTTCCTTCAGGTGCTCCGGTTTCCTCCCACAGTCCAAAGATGTGCAGGTTTGGTGGATTGGCCATGCTAAATTGTCCTTGACGTCCAAGAGGTTGGGTGGGGTTACGGGGATAGGGTGGAGACAGCAGCGGCCCTAGGGTTGCTGGCGCCCCGGGCAAGCTGAACTTCGGCGCCTTTACAAGTGCCAATTTTAAAGGCCTCCAGCACTGCGCTCCATCACCTTTCCCCGCTGCTGATAGCCTTTTCCTGCTCCCCTCGGCAGCCCTCCTCCTGCCGAGGACCCTCCGTGCAGTAACTGCCTCACACAGACACTGAGCAGCCGCCAGCGGCTGAACCAGACCGGCAGGCGGCCGAGGCCAATCAACATGGCGGCCGCACAGGGGGCGGGGCCGGGGCTGAAGGAGCACCCCACGTGACTCCGGACTGCGCGTGGGCAGCTACTGACCATGCGTAGCTGCCATCAAGCGGAGACAATATGTTGCAAATGCGCAGATCGTCCTTAGAATCTTACAACCTCAGTACTGATGGCGCTGAATCGATGGGCCGAATGGCCTCCTGCATTATAAATTCTATGAAAACTGAATTATTTTGTAAACATATTGTCAGAGGAATTACTTTTGTGGAGGTAGGTCAATGATTCTCCTGCATTAGATTTACATCAATGTTTGTTCACGTAACACAGCACATTTAATGTGATAGAACGTCGCACGGCCCTTGTACGAGCATTATAAAGCAACATTTGAAACTGAACCATGTTTGAGATATTAGGCCATGTTACAGAAAGCTTGGCCAAGAAGGTAGGCTTTAAGGGGGAAAGTGTTCAAGAAGTGGGCCAGTTTAAGGAGGGAATTCCATTGTTCTGGCGTAGCTAGCTGAAGCAACATGCGCCAACGAAGGGGCAATTAAAATCAGGGGTTTCAAGAGGCCACAATTAGAGGAGTGCAGAGATAGCAGAGAGTCGTGGTGTTGGAGGAGAATACAGAGATGGGGAGATTACAAAGACGGAGGGATTTGAAAATGGAATGAGAATTTAAAAATCAGGTTGGTTATTGTTTAAACAGAGCTCCTGTGGGTCAGTGAACACGGGTGTGTTAAGTGAATGGAACTTTGTGTGAGTAAGGACATGGGCTAATCATTCATTTTTATACGTAACTTTAAGATTTATTTGTCATGAAGAATAATGGAGTGAGTTCAGTGATGCAATATCACATAGTCTAATAACGAATAGTACAAAATTAGAGGTAATATTTGCAATTGTTTTTACTTTATGGATTCTGTGCGTCACTGGTGAGAGGAGAATTTATTGTGTATCAATAATTGCCCTGGAGAAGGTGGTAGTGAGACGCTGTTTGAACTGCTACAACCCATGTGGTTCAAATATACCCACAGTGCTGTTAGGAAGGGAGTTCCAGGATTTTGACCCAGTGACAGTGAAGGATTAGCATCGTGGTCCCAAGTCAGAATGGTGAGTGCCTTGGAGGGGAACCTGCAGTTGGTGATGTTTCTATACACCTTATGCCCACATTCGTCCAGGTGGTGAAGGTCGCAGGTTTAGAAGTTGCTGTTGAAGCAGCCTTGATGAGCTGCTGCAGTGAATCTTGTTGATGGTACACATGCTGTCTCTGTGTGTCAATGGTAGAGGGAGTGAATGTTGAAGGTGATGGAGGTGGTGCCAATCAAGCGGGCTGCTTTGTCCTGGATGGTGTTGGGCTTCTTGAGTGTTGTTGTAACGCACTCATCCAGGCAAGTGGAGAGTATTCCATCACACTCTTGACTCATGCCATGTAGATGGTAGACTGGCTCTGGGGTGTCAGGAGGTGAGTTCCTTGTGCAAGGTCCCTAGCCTCAGACCTTCTCTTGCAGCCACTGTATTTTACAATTGTAGCTAAATTACACAATTGTCCCTTTGCATTTCATGTCTGGTGACTGGTTCTTGTGTTGGCATTAGTTCCTTTGCGTCTTTCCAAAGTATTTTCCAGGTGTTGTCCTTTTGTGAGTGACAGTTTTTAACAAAAAAAATCTTTCATGGGATGTGGGCATTTCTGGCTGGGCCAGCGTTTATTACCCATCCCTAATTGCCCCTGAACTGAGTGGCATGCCATTTCAAAGGGTAGTGAGACTGGAGCCACGTGTAGGCCAGGCCACATGAGGATGGCAGATTTCCCTCAAGGGCACTAGTTTTCATGGGCTTTCAAGATCACCATTATAGACACTAACATTATATTCCAGGTTTATTAACTGAATTTAAATTCCACCAGCTTCCATGGTGGGATTTGAACCCCTGTCCCCGCAGCATTAACCTGGCCCTCTAGATTACTAGTCCAGTGACATTACCACTACACCACTGTCTCACCCGAATTTAAATAAATGGTGTGCTTAAGGATGAATGATTATGGTAATCCGTCATGTTTGAGAGATTAAGAGTCAGCACGGTGGCGCAGTGGGTTAGACCTGCTGCCTGACAGCGCTGAGCTCCCAGGTTCGATCCCGGCTCTGGGTCACAGTCTGTGTGGAGTTTGCACATTCTCCCTGTGTTTGGTGGGTTTCGCCCCCACAACCCAAAGATGTGCAGGCTAGGTGGATTGGCCGCGCTAAATTGCCCCTTAATTGGAAAAAATGAATTGGGTACTCTCTAAATTTATTAAAAGAAAAAAAAAAGTTTGAGAAAATATTATTAGCAGGGAATATTTCTAATCTTGTTATAAATCCATCGTTTTCAATATTAAACCACACTTTAAGGTGCTAAGTACTCTGTGGCACATCCTCAGCTGTTAGAATAGAGGAATGTTGCATTTGGATACTCACTAAACTGTGTATTGTCTTGTTCCTCAAATTCTGCTATCATTGCCCCTCCCAAATGTTGAAGGCTGGCAATTAAGTGCACCATAGGAAGGTTAACCTGTTAGCAGAGGTCCTATGGTATCTGACCAAATGGCTCATTTTCATGTGGGGACTGGAGCATTGTGACAGCAGCCAGTTCAGCCATGAGGCCACCACAGCCCAGGTCAGCCCCGATCCTGCACACCCTCATCTAGCCGCTGTTTATAAGATGTTGATCAGAAACATTCTGCTAACTCTTTACTATGCATGATGGAGATTAATTGGGATTAGGAGCAAACAGACTCCCTCGAGGACCAGAGGGTAAATGCAAGATACTGAGCCGTATGGTTAAGAGCTGTTATTTACAGTTTAAGGTATTGAGAGCACCGCATGTAGCACCTCATTTAAAAACAGAAAAAATAGATCCAAATTGAACTATAGGTGTAATGTATCATATTACAAATGTTTTTAATGTGTATATATACGAACAAACTCGCCACCAGTTATATAATATATTATTAAACTCTTACTTTTTTTCTATTGGGTCTAGAGGCTGGGTATTCTTCACGTTGGCCAAAGAATTGAAGAACAGGCAGAGTTTGAAAAGATTTACAAAAATGGTGAGTTTGGATTCAGTTACCAAAATCTGTTTGGCGAAGTATTTTACTGTGGAGCAATGTGCTTCTCCAGGAGCGCAGTGAGTTTATCCAATGCCTAGCTGAAGCACACACCAGGGACGTTTCAGTTGTGCCGCAGCAGGAATGGTACAATTGGTTTGAAATGTATCTGTGTGCGAATGGGAGACCTTTTTTGCTTGTCGCTACCCGCCACTCCCTGCCAGAGGTGTGCGCGCGCTTGGGACTATTGGGTGAGAATACTATGGGAATGGCTGATGATTGAAGGGGATCAGGGGGTTATGGGGAGAAGGCAAGAGAATGGGGATGAGAAAAATATCAACCATGATTGAATGGCGGAGCAGACTCGATGGGCCAAGTGGCCTAATTCTGCTCCTATGTCTTATGATTGGGATGTTTCCACACTGACTGCCGGGGATGATGCACACATTGACCTTTTAGGCGAGCAGAGGATGCTGAAGGAAACCCTGCTCCAGGAGTGTGGAGTCTGTGCCTCCAAGAAAGGAGGCAACTGACCAGGGAAAAGTTGGGAGGAAAATCTACTTTGAAAATAAAATCTAACAACTGTTACTTTTGCTGAATACTTTGAAGTTGTTACCTTTGCTGACTGAAGCACTACAGCTTAGCAATAATTTGATTTGTCCACAGCATGGGCAGATAATGCGAATGCATGTGCCAAACAGTATGCTGGAACTGGGGCCTTAAAGACTGACTTTACCAGGTAATTATCTCTTGAGCGTTAACTCTGACAGCCGTGGTTAGTTTTACTCCTTGCATGTTTTGTGGCAAGCGGGTTAATATTGCATGGGGAAGGGAGCTGGGAAAAAGCACTCGAGCTGTGGGGCGGAGGGGGGGGGGGGGGGGGGGGGGGGGGGTTGACACTTGCTGTTTTCGAAAGGTAATTGGATAATTACCAGAAGAGGGAGAATTTGCAAGGCTATGGGAGGACTGGGCCCAGGTGAGTTGCTTTTTGCAGAGAGCTGGTACAGACACACCGAGCTGAATGGCTCCCTCCTGTACTGTAACACTTCGATGGTGAAATGGCCGTGAACGTGCTTTTTACCTCAATTTTCTCTGCGTAAACCATTCTATTTTTTTGTCTTTGAAAGTGTGTAGAATGAAAAATCTTGTGTATAGGGCGTTGCATAGCAAAGGTTTAAGGTGACCCATTAAATCTATGTGCAGCAGGAAAATAAATGTCAGCAGTCATGCTTTACGAGTTTAACCAAACAAGGTTAACCAAGTTAACCAAGCAAAATACTGTGGAAGCTGAAAAATAAAAATAAAAACAACATCCAGCATTGGCTGTTTTTTATTAAAGAGTCCAAGCATGTGTAAAAGGAATGCATTGTAGAAGTACAGAGAACCTGGAGCACAGAAGGAACAGGCTCTCAGTCTGATTGGTGTCTGCTGATGTTTAAACTCCAGCTGAGTTTTGTCCCACTGCTGCTGTTAATTCCATTCCCTTCTCCCGTTTATGTTTGTCCGGCCTCCCCCTTAAATGCAGCAGCACTCTTCACTTCAGCCACTTCACATGGTAACGCTTTCCATGTTCTAGCCACTTGCAGTAAAGAAACTCCACCCAAGTTGTTTGATCTCTTGGTGCAGGAGGGGTTGCCAAAAGTGTGCATTGCAGCCCCTAGTGGGACCATGGGACGGGCATTTGGATGCAAGCTCTGAGACCGGGGAGGGGGGGGGGGGGCTGTGTAACAGAGACTCCAATTTGACAGCCCTGGGATCGGCTGTAAGGCCCCTTTTAAACGTGTGAAGCAATTTCTTTCTTCCTCTGGCCGTGACCTAAACCAGGTGAGCGCCGTCTCTCCTCTCCTCTCTCTCTCTTCTCTCTCCTCTCTTGTCTCTCTCTCTCTCTTGTCTCTCTCTTGTCTCTCTCTCTCCTCTCTCTCTCTCTCGTCTCTCTCTCTCGTCTCGTCTCTCTCTCTTGTCTCGCCTCTCTCTCTTCTCTCCTCTCCTCTCCTCTCCTCTCCTCTCCTCTCCTCTCCTCTCCTCTCCTCTCCTCTCCAATCTCTCTCTCTCTTTCTCTCCACCTGGAAGCTCTAAAATCGGGGAGTTACAGACATAATGGCTAACGACTAAACCCCAAAAATAGGCCCAGGGCAGAATTGCAAGTGCGAGGAGAGGAAGCGAGGACCAGCAGCAATAGCAACAAGTGACCGGGCTATGGTCAAACCCTCCAGGCCTCTCAAGGCAGAACGGGAGAGTGGAAGCTATCCCACCAAATGACCACCCATCAGTGAGGAGGAGAAAAGGCCACTCAATCAACAAGCGGAATGCCCACCCCTCGGGGGGGAACAACAGGGTATTCACCAAGGCACAGAACTCGATCCATCCCCAGGCCACTGCGTCCAAGAGAGACGAGGAAACACAACCCAGCCTCCCAGGAGGCCATTCCCAACACACTTGGAGAAGAACCTCCCGTGCCCCTGGGGGCAACGGAATAACCGCTTTGGCACCGGACCTGGCTTAGCCCAGCACCAATTGACACAGGAAACTAGACCCCAAGGGCCTCCATCACCCCCATCAAGGCCATAACCTACCATCCAGGGCATCACATCACAAAAGGATCATTATTCTAGCCCCGATCCCCTTGAGAACTGTCAAGACAGCCAACAATTGGACGCCCCCGAGAGGGAGGGCCGGTTCCCTCTTCCCCTTCACAGACACGCAACCCCCCAAACCACCGGGCCAGATGTGGACAAGAACTAACACAATGTTCAGCCCAGTGAAGAGAAGGAGAAAGAGCCCCAAAAGAGGGGACATCCAGCCTAGCTCAAAGCAACAGCCATCACAGAAAGGATATCCAGAACAACCTCCTTCCACAACAACCCCAACACCACAGCCCAGGAGAGGAACCCGAAGGGTTACCCAAACAGAGGAAGGGAAAAAAGCACATCCGCAAGAAGGAGACAAGGAACCCAGTCCTCCCCAGGATACACCCTCTTCCCAGGCCAAAGGATTGAAGCACTGATTTTTAATTCAACAAACATAAAAGCAAAAAGAAAACGGACAAATCCAAAAGCAATGCACAAAATGGATTAGGGCAACACGGTAGCACAGTGATTAGCACTGTTGCTTCACAGCACCAGGGTTCCAGGTTCGATTCCCGGCTTGGGTCGCTGTCTGAGCAGAGTCTGAACGTTCTCCCCGTGCCCGCGTGGGTTTCCTCTGGGTGCTCCGGTTTCCTCCCACAAGCCCTGAAAGACGTGCTTGTTAGGTAATTTGGACATTCTGAATTCTCCCTCCGTGAACCCGAACAGGCGCCGGAGTGTGGCGACTAGGGGATTTTCACAATAACTTCATTGCAGTGTTAATGTGAGCCTACTTGTGACACTAAAGATTATTAAGTTAAATTAAATTAAATTAACTAAGGGGGCTATCCTCCGTCTCAAGAGGACTGAAATAACCCGACCAACCACATCTACCCACCCCTCCCCCACCCCGACTCCACTCCCTCTCTTCATTTTTTTTATTTTTTTTTATTTAAAAAAATAAATAAATTTAGAGTGCCCAATTCATTTTTCCAATTAAGGGGCAATTTAGCGTGGCCAATCCACCCGGCACATCTTTGGGTTGTGGGGGTGAGACCCACGCGGACACGGGGAGAATGTGCAAACTCCACACGGACAGTGACCCAGGGCCGGGATTCGAACCCGGGTCCTCAGCGCTGTAGGTAGCAATGCTAACCATTGTGCCACCGTGCTGCCCGAACTCGCTCTCTTCATAACCAAAAGGAGTAAAACTCTGCACTAAATCACATTTCCCAGAATTGACTCAGTGATTTTGCTAACACAGAGTAAGGATAATCAACAGCACAAGCCATTACAATCACATTTCACACTCCCCAACGGAAACAAATACAGCAATAAAAAGCCAACAACATGGTCAACAGGGAGTAACGATCAAGGTTATTGAAGAACTGCAGGGCAAATTGCAGGATAAAGACTGGATAAAAGCAAATTACTGCCAATGCTGGAATCTGAAACCAAAGAGAAAATGCTGGAAAATCTCAGCAGGTAATTGGCAGCCGACCTGAGATTTTCCAGCATTTTCTCTGCAGGGTAAAGATACCATCCTTGTCACACGAGAAGGGAAAGGTTAATGCAGAATCAACCAGCGCACTCCAGGATCTCTCCAGGATTACCGATCGGAGCAGGAGGCACAATCATTGCCACGCTGCCATCTCTCCGGTCCACAGCCTAGGCCCCGGTTGGGTGAATTGACTCGATCTGCTCGGCCATCTCCAACCCGTCTTGATGAGCATCGAGAATTGGATGATAAAGGCCCAGTGATTGGTGGGCTCTATGGAAGGCGGGATACTTCATCGAATCTGATGCACTCAGACTCTAAGTCAGGATTAACGAAGCAATTCGCCAAGGACCGGGCCCAGGGAGAAACACCCCGTCTGGCCCCCATCTCCCCAATCCGTCAGGATGACCGCCGCACCACGCTGCAGGATTTCGACAACACAAAGCCATCATCTAACCAGGGACAGTACTCTCTCGGGTGTGAGAACCCCCTCGGGCACCTCCACCTCTCTTTTGAAGGGACCCCGCAGTCCCTCTAAGCGAGCTCTAATGACCTGCGCCACCGAACCAAAACGCTCAGCCAAGGTGACATCTCGGTTGGCGGCCATCATCCGATGCATACCTGCCCAAGAAAAAGCAATTCTGAAATGTGCACCAGGATTCAAAGACGAGCCGAGACGGAGCTGGGGAAAACGCAACCATCCCGCGCTCACATCACATGATCCCCCTCTACAAATTATCTGGAGATCCTTGCCCACTGTTTACCAATCCACCTGCCCCAGGAAACAATCTCTCCTTATCTACTCTATCAAAACACTCTGATTTTGATAACTTCTATCCAAAGTTCCTTTTAAGTTCCTCTACTCTTAACGAGAACAATTTGAAATTGAGGCTTTGTACTCACTGCCCGTTGCTGATGAAGCTTGATGTTTGAGCCAGGTTTGAAAGTGGATGCTTGAAGTTGCAGAGTTCAATGTTTGGTGGCTGCAGACCCTGTCGTGAAGGGTCTTCCTGGCGTGGCTGCTATAATTGGCGGTTTCAGCAAGGACTGTAACTGTACTGTGGGCAGTATGGCAGGGAATTAGCTGTGAATACAGGTCCACAGTGAAAGGTGACGCATCGGAGGCTCAATTTAGAAATATGATGCTTGTGCGGTTAGGGTAAAACCGCATCGTTGAGAAATATAAGGATTTTTTATTTTATAAATGTTTTTATTCAGTTTTCGTATTTTATATTGAACAAATTACAAATTGTTAGGAGAGAGAAACAAAAAAAAACAAACAAAAACAAACGCGCAAAAATTAACATACATATTTACAGGTAAGCATCTTCGTAGTAGTAACTGCGCCCCCCCCCCCCCCTCAACATGTTTATTTAGCTTGGTTTTGGGCCTTAGCTAGCCATCGAACCCCCGTAACGAACCTGTAGCCCCCCCCCCCTCCCGCTACCTTCCCCCGACTATTCTTCCTCTTGTACATTGGCCACAAATAGGTCCCGGAACAGTTGCATGAATGGCTCCCACGTTCTGTGGAAGCCGTCGTCCGACCCTCGGATGGCAAATTTGATTTTCTCCATTTGGAGAGATTCCGAGAGGTCGGACAGCCAGTCCGCAGCTCTGGGCGGTGCTGCTGACCGCCAGCCAAACAGGATTCTACGGCGGGCGATCAGGGAGGCAAAGGCAAGGGCGTCCGCCCTCCTCCCCAGGAATAGATCTGGCTGGTCTGAAACCCCGAAGACCGCCACTATCGGGCATGGCTCCACCCTCACCCCCACCACTTTGGACATAGCCTCGAAGAAGGCTGTCCAGTACTCCACAAGTCTGGGGCAAGACCAGAACATGTGGGCGTGGTTGGCCGGGCCTCTCTGGCACCGCTCACATTTGTCCTGAACCTCCGGGAAGAACCTACTCATACGGTTTCTCGTTAAGTGGGCTCTATGTACCACTTTTAGTTGCGTCAGGCTGAGCCTTGCGCACGTGGAGGTGGAGTTGACCCTATGCAGTGCTTCGCTCCAGAGTCCCCACCCTATCTCCATCCCCAGGTCGTCCTCCCATTTCCTTCTTGTTGCGTCCAGTACGGTGTCGTCCCTATCTACCAGTCGGTCATACATGTCACTACAGTTCCCTTTCTCTAGGATACTTGCGTCCAGTAGGTCTTCCAGTAGTGTCCGTCGTGGCGGTTGTGGGTATGTCCTTGTCTCCTTTCGTAGGAAGTTTTTGAGCTGCAGGTACCGTAGCTCGTTCCCCCCAGCTAGCTGAAATTTCTCTGTCAGTTCGTCCAGTGTTGCGATCCTGTCGTCCGTGTATAGGTCCTTGACTGTCAGTGTCCCCCCGTCCTGCCTCCACCTTTTGAAGGTGGCGTCAGTCAGTGCTGGTGTGAACCTATGGTTGTTGCAGATGGGAGCCTTGTCCGACATTTTGTACAGGCCAAATTGCTGCCGCAGTTGGTTCCAGGATTGGAGGGTGGCCGTCACCACTGGGCTGGTGGAGTGTTTTTTGGGTGGGGATGGGAGTGCTGCCGTGGCGAGGGCCCGGGAGAAATATAAGGATAATATTGACACTGGTGCACCTGATTTGAGATAACTGTTGCTGACCAACAAAGTGGAACGTTTGTCGATGGCTCGCACCTCAGCCCTAACACACAGACATGTGCGCACATATCACAGCTTTTCCAATGAAACCCCAGGTTTGAATTCAGCTTCCTGTTTCGGAGAGTGTGGAATACCACAAAATGACATTTAACGCTAGGATTTCATTCTGAGAAAAATAATAGGTAGTCGGACAAACGACGTTTGAGGCAGCGTCCCAGTTGATCACCTATTTTTATATTCGATATTGATGATTTTATAGGGAATATGGCTGAATTTGCCATATTAAAACTGAAGAGGGCAGAATGACATTTCCTAGTTAGGTTCACTTTTAAATAATCTGGGCAACATAGCTGTCCCATGTCAACATCAGGCAAGTCCGACAATGTGGCAAGACAGCTCTTGGAGTCTGCTGGAAAACCCATTCCAGATATTCATGATTTAATCTCCCTACAGCATTTAATTTCCCTACTTAGTGATCCTATTTTCTGAATGCTAGTGCTATGAATAACTGGTCAAGGACTTTTATAAAAAAAAAGAAAATTTAGAGCACCCAATTATTTTTTTCCAATTAAGAGGCAGTTTAGCGTGGCCAATCCACCTACCTAGCACATCTTTTTGGGCTGTGCGGGTGAGACCCACTCAGACGTGGGGAGAATGTGCAAACTTCACACGGACAGTCCCCAGTGCCGGGATCAAACCCAGGTCATCAATTCAATGAAGCAGCAATGCTAACCACTGTGCCACCCATCTGGGAAGGACTGATCCAACCTTCCTGACCAGGTGAGAATTGATAATTTTCACGTTAGTGGAAAAGTGGTAGTAGAATAGCCCAATTTTTAGGGTTTAAATTCCTACACGATCCAAGTTGAGTTTGAGTGTTTCACAATGCGGATATTGAACATTGTTAGTTACGGTGTCTCACAAATGAGAAATCTGTATGTCCTTTGCTCCAGAGTAGCATCTTCCTGAAGGATATTTAAACCCTTGTGTGTAGATAACCAGAAAAGCATGTGCTCCAGTCAGCTGCATCGCATTCAGTGACTCTGATAGTAAATGCAGTGCGGTTCATGAGATTCAAATACTATAGGTTACTTGACCAGTTATTCATAGCACTAGCATTCAGAAAATAGGATCGCTAAGTAGGGAAATTAAATGCTGTAGGGAGATTAAATCATGAATATCTGGAATGGGTTTTCCAGCAGACTCCAAGAGCTGTCTTGCCACATTGTCGGACTTGCCTGATGTTGACATGGGACAGCTATGTTGCCCAGATTATTTGAAAGTGAACCTAACTAGGAAATGTCATTCTGCCCTCTTCAGTTTTAAACAGTGTACAATTCCTTGGCAGCTTGCCTTTTGGTTTTAATATTACTCCTGCCCAGTTTCTAATCTGGCATTTTTGGCAAGTTATCAAGTGTTCACCGTGTGTTTAACACCCCTTCCTTTAGGACTGGAAAGAGAACAAAATGGGGCCTTGTGATGGATGGATGGAACTCAATGTTAAGATACTACAAGAATAATTTTTCCGATGGATTTAGACAGGTAAACCATTCTGTATTACTTTCCCCCTGGATCTTGAGCAGCAACAGCATGTGTTGGCTGTTTTAATTACATTGTTCATTCTTTTTAATTGTTATTTAAATAATTATTTTGGAATGTACTGAATAGTCCAGATAGAGTAACCTAAGAAATCTGTCTTGCTGAGGAGCTGTGTTTTGGCATCAACAAACATTTGCATTTGCACAGTGCCCCTTGTATAGAAAAACACTCCATGGCGCTTCACAGAAGTGTAATCAAAGTACGAATGATAAACCAAAGACCATAAGACATAGGAGAAGAATTAGGCCACTCGGCCTATCGAGTCTGCCCCGCCATTCAATCGTGGCAGATATTTTTCTCCTGCCCTTTCCCCATAACCCCTGATCCCCTTATTAATCAAGAAAAAAAATATTAGGTCAATTTGCCAAAGCCTGGCCAAATAGATTGTTTTAAGGAAGAGTTTGAAGGAGGTGGAGGGCTGAGAGGGCCTCCGTAGTTTTACATGTGAATGGTAAATTCCAGGCTAATTTTCAATTTTGGTCAAATTAAAATGACTGTGATTTTAAAAGCCTCCTCGTGTTACATTCGCGCATGCTATTATCACAAAGTGTGAAAAATAAGCTATCAAAACTGCTAAACATAATTAGACAGCTAATCTTACCTGGACATGCACCTTGAACAAAGGTAGTAAAATGTTTGATTAGTATCCCCCCATTTTAATTTCTCTTTTACCCATCATTCCTTGGCTTGGAACACATACTGGGAATTGTTTATCTACGTAAGGTATAGGATTTTAAAAAAACAATTTGATAAGCTGAAGTGGAATTTCTCATTCCACGTTTTAAATCTTTGAAGACACAGGATAAAATCATTGTTTAATGGAGTGAGAAATGAGGTGGTGGGTGATCTGTTTTACCACCCCCACTGAGTCAAAGTCGCACATTACCCCCACTTGGGGCTTACCCTCTGATGCTACGATCTATACTCCTCCATTTGTTCACATCTTGGGACATGTATATCCTGTGTTGCTGAAACCATCACCAAGAAGCTTAAATTACTCCTAAAACCAAAATTTGCCTTATTTTCAACAATTCTCAATGCTCCATGAAGTTAATTATGTCTAATTATGATCCCATCCCTGCAAATTTCTCTCTTCCCTCTGTTACTGTTGCAGAAAGGGTAGAGGAACAATGTCCTGACAGGGGTCCTCCCTCTTTCAACAACCCACCTTCTCTTCCTCCCCCCCCCCCCCCCCCCCCCCCAACCCATCTTTCTTCCCTGCCCTCAAATTTCAAACAATCACAAGTCTAAATTGTTGTGATTGTTTGAAATTTGATATTCTTACATTTGTCCTGATGAGTGCCAGATGAAAAGCTTCAGCAGGATGTCTCTCTTTTCATCAAGATTCAAATTCAGTCGCTTGACTGCACAGTTTGGTTTAGTTAATGCATTCTGTACATTTGTTACTGTTGCAGGATTCCATAGACCTGTTCCTTGGAAACTATGTTGTGGACGAGGCTGACTCTTTAGCCTTTTTACACGACCAGAAAGAGTGGAGATTCCTAGCCGTGAGTTTGAAATTGATCCTTCGTTTTTGTAAACTTTGTAATTGAGCAGTCCTCTGGTCACAATTTTGACTCTGTATAACGTCGTTACATAAGCAAAATGAAATTGACTTTCCTTCTCCGTCATGTTTACTTCTCGGGCGGCAGGCTGGTGCAGTGGTTAGCACTGCTGCCTCGCGGTGCCGAGGTCCCAGGTTCGATCCCATCCTTGGGTCACTGTCCGTGTGGAGTTTGCCCATTCTCTCTGTGGGTCTCACCTCCACAACCCAAAGATGTGCAGGGTAGGTGGATTGGCCACGCTAAATTGCCCCTTAATTGGAAAAACGAATTGGGTATCCTGTTTAAAAAGAACATCATGTTTGCTTCATCGGTGTCCTTTTGCACAGCTATCACAGTGTTTATATACTGTGGGCTGTATTTGGCAGGGCTACTGGAGCATCTCAAACTGCGATTGATGATTGTTAGTCAATTACAAGTAGATGGCAGCCCTGATGTGGTACAAGCTTAAGCGATTGACCAGGAGGTGTGGTGATCAGAAGCAAAGATTGGGGGTGAAGAGGCGTTAGCACATAAAATGGTTACAGTTTTGATGCAGCTTTTGTGAATAAAATAGCTTCAGTAACCTCGCACTCAGTCCTTTAGTGTTGCTTCAATGTCATCGTGAAGAAGCAATTGTGCTGGGATCACTCGTCCCTTCCACACGTCAACGTGAAGGAGTATGGCACACTTAGCATTGGTATCTGAACAAACCTAGTCAGCAGCACAGTTTAAATGTCATTCTTGTCCTTTTGCAGCTGCCTATTATCATGGTTGTGGCTTTCTCGATGTGCATCATCTGTTTACTTATGGCAGGTGAGTAAAAATGCTGAAATCGGAAGCAATGACCAACACAAATGTTAACGCTTTCCTGCATTTTGGGAGACAACTTCTTTTTCTGTTTATGGAGTATGGGCATCGCTGGAAAGGTCAGCATTGATGCCAGTTTAATTGCCCTTGAGGAGACGGTGAGCTGCCTTCTTGAACCACTGCAGTCCACGTGGGGTGGGTACACCTACAATGCTGACTGGTTGGGATTTCCAGGATTTTGATCCAACGGCAGTAAAGGAATGATGAAGCAGTTCTCAGTCAGGTTGGCGGAGTTCCCGTGTGTCTGCTGCCCTTGTGGAGCTTGCAGGTTTGGAAGGTGCAGCCGAAGGAACCTTGGAGAGTTACCGGAGTGCATCTTGGTCATCTCACCTGTACTGAGGCAGATCAGCAGCAATTTGTCTGGTTAAAGAAACAGCCTTTGCAAGCCGTGATATGAAATTGACTTTCCTTCTCCGTCATGTTCGCAAGCAGGGGTTGATTACCGGTTCCACTTTCAAAATGGATGATGATAGGCAAGGTTTTCAGCTGAATCTTCAGTGACGTTATGGTGGTGGAGGCTGGGGGAGGGGTCAGGAATGCTTCCTAGTCCAAATGATTTTAAAGGATAGTAGGGACACTGGCGAAGATATACAAAAGGATACCAGAGAGTTTATTTTCTCCTTGCGTTCTCCATCCAAAGATGGGTCCACCCCACAGCACCATGACCTCGACCAGGGTTAGGGCAAAGAGACGGGCCCCGAATCCAGCCCAGCCAGAACCCTGTGCTGTTGGCATTATCCATACTGACCATCCATCCGACTGAGCCAATCAGGCTAAGCAGGCTGGATCGCTTTTCTCCAGGAAACAGAAGACTGAGCCCAAATGAATTGAACTCTGATGGAGGTCTTTAAGAAAATGAATGTGTCTGACAGGGTTTCGACATAAGGAGAGGACTGGGAAGTCAAAAGCCAGAGGTCAAGAACTGTAAGATAGTCGATAATATACCCAGTATGGAATTCAGGCGAAACTCCGACATTCTATGGTTTGGCCAGGCTAAATTGTTCCTTAGTGTCCAAAGGTTCATTGGGGTTATGGGGATAGGGTAGGGGCATGGGCCTCGGTAGGGCGCTCCTTTGGAGGATTGCTGCAGGCTTGATGGACCGAGTGGCCTCTTCCTGCACTGTAGGGATTCTACGATGATTCTAACTACTCCCTGGATAAAGCAGTCACTTGAAGTGGGGTGAATGGGACAGTTTTGTTTAAGAGGAAACTAGGTAAGGCCAAGAGGAAAAATGGGATAGGATGCTATAGGATTAGATGAAGAGGCACTGAACATAAATGCTGTCATTGATCAGTTCGGCCGAATGGCCTGTTTCTGTGCCATAGATTGATACGCTCATAGACAAATTTGAATTGAGGAAAATGCTGGTTTGAATTTATTCATTCAAATATATGAAAGAACGATTTGCATTTGTATAGGGCTTTTCACATTCACTGGATGCGTCAATGGATTTTACAGCCTATAAGTGCTTTTGAAGTGTAGTCACTGTTACAGGAAACATGGCAACTGATTTGCGCACATCAATCTCCCACAAACACTAATGTGCCAACAATTAGATAATCTGCTCCTGTGATGTTGATTGAGGGATTAATATTGACCAGGAACAACTGCTCCGCTTTCCTTTGAGGTAGTGCAGGGACCTTTACATCCAGCCGAGCAGGGAAGGCGGGGCTTTGTCTGAAAAATAGCACCTCCGACTGTGCAGTTCTGTCTCAGTACTGTACTGGAACGTAAACCTAGATTTAGCTCAATCCCTGGAGTAGGCCTGTGTTAGTTGTTTACTTATTCTGGGTAACCAGTCTTACCCATAGCTGTTGAGTCAAATGCTGATGACGTTCCTCCTGTTTGTTAGATTTCATTTTTCTTTGTTGTACTTCAGTCAACAGAAGATTGTGTAAAATCTGTGCCTTTTGCAAGTCAAAAATAAAATGTCTGTAATTATAAAACTTGATCGCCCCTCAGTTCCAGCTGCATCTGTGTGGTCATTCAGCCTGTCTACTTTTGCCGGTTGATGTGACGAGATGTGACTGCTTACAGCAGGAGGAGAAAGCTTTGTGCAGCATGCCAGAGTTGATGACGTTAAAAATTCTAGGTTTCCTCAATTTCATTGTTAATTAAGGTGTTTGTTATTGGAGACGTCGTTATCGCGCTTAATTAGACTTTGCCCTAAAATTGAAATTTGCTGTTAAAATGTGCTTGCAATTCCCGGTCGCTGACTTCCCTTGATTTAAAATCTGCTGCCGCTATTTCGAATAATGACAATTACTTCACACTTGAATTTTTCTTTTGGGGGCGTGACTTTAGGCGACACCTGGACGGAGACCTTGGCTTACGTGCTGTTCTGGGGGAGTGCAAGCTTTGGGACTGCTGCAGTCATTCTCTTCAACGGCAAGGAGTTTGTTGATGCGCCCAAGCTGGTCCAGAAAGAAAAGATGGACTGAATGTGTACCTGTGGAAAGCAGCTTGGCCGCCAAGATTCTGTGCAAATGTGGAGGATCTTCTGACCTGCTTTCCACAGCCCCCAGACGCTGTGGTGTGTGTCTTTCTTTTCTACAGTCGATTGGAACTGACGGTTGTGCTCTGCAGTCGGGAGTTGGAGCATTCAGCTGTAACCATTATAAACTTCCTCTTCCATGGTCGTCCAGAACTAGTGAAATAAAAAGGAAATTAAAACCTCCTGCTCGTGCGATCTTCCTATTTGATATCCAAAAAAATAACAAATGTAAAAACAAACTCGGGTGTTTCATACAGGGTATCGGTTCAAATCCAGCAGGTTTATTGTTTCCTTCCAGTCAGCTTCTTTGTGTTATATATGTATATATATATATATATATATATATATATATATATATCATGAAATAGCGACACAGCAGTGTAACATATTTGCGGAAATAAGCCTTAGTTTCCACACTTCAAGCTGTTGAATCCAAAGTTTTGTACAACGGTTTGGACTTCGATGTGTTGCATGATCCGAGTTCTTTCAGTCAGTCCTGTCTTTGAAGCTAATGCTGCTTTCACATCCTTTCTGCCACAATTTGTAACTTTTGGGTAGGGTGGGGGGTGAGGCTGTAATTTACCTGCAAAACTGTATAGTGAGTTTTAGACAAATATGGAATTTGTATTATGTTACAGAATCAACTTGTATATCTTGTTTTTCTGAGTTGTGCATTATTTCCTTTTCTTTTCAGTATAATGATATCATACTTTGGGTGTTGAAATCTCTTGTTTTCATTTTTACATTTGCTTGAGCGCCTCTTCCGATTTAAGTATTACAATGATATTTAAACGTCAACGAGCTGTTGAAATACTCAATCGAACAGTTTATGAATTTGTCATTATTAGCAAAATAATGCACTCAGATTCATCTTATATTTCCCCCAAACAGTGCCTCGCTTATCGGTTTGTTTGTCTTTTCTTTTAACATATTTAAGTATGTCTTTAAATCGTCCAATAAATTGCAGTGGATGCCCTCAACCATTTCACTGGACATTGGGTGATGTGCAAGGCAGGGTTGAAACTGCAATAGAGTGGCAAATTTGTAAGATGCCTTTAAACTGTTGTCCAATCATTGCGGTAGAGGGTGATTCAATCGGTGTATTTTGCAAATTGCGAAAGCGAATTGTCTTTCAGAATTGAAACTCTGGAATGTAACGGAAGCGATTAGGTCAGACATTGGCGAAGGGGGCCATGTTGGGAGCAATTTCCTATTTATACAAGTGAATATCTATAATCAGTTTTTGAACTATTTCCATTCCATTGTCCTGCTCTGTATTATGTTTTGTGTTCCTTTTTGGAGTAACAAATAAATTGAAATAGGAATGAAGATTTTTTTATTGTCTTTTGTTTTCAGTTTGTTCACAATACAATCACCAATACAGCCTTGAACTTGGCGTCAGGTACAGTGTTGGGACTGGCATTGGCTGTCTCTTTTGGAGACGGTCATTGTGTGTACTGTATTTAAAAAAAAAAAGACAACCATCTTGGACGAGCCAGCTGACATTAGAATCAGCAGAACAGAAAATAAGACCATAGGATGCAGGAGCAAAAACAGGCCATTCGGCCCATCGAGTCTGCTCTGCCATTCAATGAGATCATGTCTGATATGGGTCGAAATTCTCCGACCCCCAGCAGGGTCGGAGAATCACCTGGGGCTGCCAAAAATCCCGCCCCCGCCGTGGCAGAGATTCTCCGCCACCCGGGAATTGGCGGGGGCGGGAATCACGCCACTCCGATCGGCAAGACCCCTGCGGCGATTCTCCGGCCCGGATGGGCCGAAGTCCCGCCGCTGGGAGGCCTCTCCCGCCGCCGAGGTTTGAATCACCTCTGGTGGCAGCGGGATCGGCGCCGCGACCAGGCCCCCGGGGTCCTGGGGGGGGCGCGGGGCGATCAGACCCTGGGGGGTGCCCCCATGGTGGCCAGGCCCGCGATCGGGGCCCCCCGCTCAGACTCCGGGTCAGTGCCCTGGGTGCACTCTTTCTCCTCCGCCTCTGCCATGGCGGAAGCGGAAGAGAAACCCACATCGCGCATGCGCCGACCGGCGAAAGCCTTTCGGCCAGCCCTGCTGCCGGGCGGCGGGCCTGAAAGGCCGCTGGTGCTGGTTTTTTGCGCCAGTCTTCTGGTGCCAACCGCTCCGGCGCGGGGCTAGCCCCCAAAGGTGGGGAGAATTCCCCACCTTTGGGGAGACCCGACCCCGGAGGGGTTGGCGCCACTCCCCTACGTCGGGACCCCCCGTCACGCCGGGTAGGGGAGAATCCCGCCCACGATATGAGAAACCTCATCTCCACTTTCCTGCCTTCTCCCCACAACCCTTGAGTCCCTTGCTGATTAAAAATATGTCCATCTCAGCTGTGAACTGCTGGCAATATTCAACAGGCTGGTCTACACCTGTGGGGAGAGAAAAAGATTTGACGTTTGAGTTGTAACTGTTTCTCTCTCCACAGATACCGTCAGATCCGCTGCATATTTCCAGCAATTTTCTGTTCCTGTTTCAGATTCCCAGCGTCTGAAGTATTTTACTCCTGCTATGATCAGCATCTAATCAATTGCAAAATAGTTGAATGCCCTCCCACCCTGTAGTCTAAATTCCTGTTCCATTTTCACACTCTTCTCACTTGGAGTGCAGAGCGTAACTTCAATAATGAACTGCTCCTCATTTCTACTTGTCATAAGTTCATAAGATATAGGAGCAGAATTAGGCCATTCGGCCCATAGCGTCTGCTGCGCCATTCGATCATGGCTGACCTGTCCTCATCTGTTACCTACAATGCTACAGACCAAGAGCTGGATTGCAAAATCAGCCAGAGCATCTCCTCCCTAGAACACATGATCATGGAGCAGGAGTCGGCAATTTAGCCTCCCTGGGCCTAAACACCTTCATTCAATGTGATCATGGCTGATCCCATCCTGGTTTCAACTTCACCGTCCTGCCCATTCTCCATAACCCTTCAACCAAAACCAATTAAAAATCTGTCTAACTCCTCCTTCAATTTACTCAATGTCCCTGCATCCACCGCACTCTGGTAAATGAATTCCACAGGTTCACAACAGTGGGACAGTAACTGTTGTTATGTACCCTTAAGGGAGTATTTTAACTTGCTGTCTATAACTATCCACTAAGAGATGACAGAATGTGGTGTATAGTCCCTTGTACTCTGGAGGCTAAACAGCAGCAGTCTTACAGGGCAGACATGTCTACACAATGTTACAGTCCCAGTTGATGGGATATCTGGACGGGAAGATCCCGGAATGGAACACTGGCTCAAAAGACCATAACTTCTATTTTTTTTTAAGAAAATGTGGAGCAACAGTCACAAAGCCAGTAGTTTTGACAACAAGAACATTTTTTATTAAACATGAATAAAATAGATAATGGGCAGCACGGTAGCATGGTGGTTAGCATAAATGCTTCACAGCTCCAGGGTCCCAGGTTCGATTCCCGGCTGGGTCACTGTCTGTGTGGAGTCTGCACGTCCTCCCCCTGTGTGCGTGGGTTTCCTCCGGGTGCTCCGGTTTCCTCCCACAGTCCAAAGATGTGCGGGTTAGGTGGATTGGCCATGCTAAATTGCCCGTAATGTCCTAATAAAAGTAAGGTTGGGGGGGGGGGGGGTTGTTGGGTTACGGGTATAGGGTGGATACGTGGGTTTGAGTAGGGTGATCATGGCTCGGCACAACATTGAGGGCCGAAGGGCCTGTTCTGTGCTGTACTGTTCTATGTTCTAGTACAATGCTCCTTTACCCGACCCCTTAGTTAACAATTACACAGATTTTAAGATTAACATGAATGACACAGTACATTTGAACCTACAATGGTCTCATCACACAGTTGTTTTTTTAAAGCGTGCAGAGTGGCTATGGTTGAATAGACACTCTACTCTGAACCCAAGTTAGTGTCTGTGGATGGTTGTCACATGTTTCCAAGCTCCACTTCCAAAAACACATTTTAAAACCTTAAGGCTTTCCGTTAGTAGGTTGCATTCCACTCCACGTTTTCCAAATGACTCTTGAGCAGACCATCTCCACTTCCAGTGAATCCACTCCACTTTTCACCCCAACTTCTTTTAGGATTTCCTCGTCTTGACTGATTTTACACACATACACTCTGGTATCCAGTCACCTATTGCTCCACAGTTATTTCACTAACCTCTCACAAACTAGTAACATATCACAAACATTGGAATCACTTCAGATATCTTTCTGGCTTCTCACTAGCCAGCTCCTTTAGAGTTGTCTGACTTGAAATGAACAGTACTTTTCTATTCCCAGTTCCTATTTGTTTCTTTAACTTCAGGCTCCCTGGAAATTCCTCTTCATTTCTCTAATTTCCTTAAGTAGCTGTCCTTTAGATTTTTGGCCCTTGACCATTACTCCATTGTATGGCTTTCCTTCTAGCAAAGCTGACACTGATGTTCCCATTCTAGCTGCCTATCTCCAACTAAAGAACAAAGGGAAGCTATTTTCCCTCCAAAAGCCTATAGTTGCTAAGCAACTATATTTAGTCTTCACACCATCGCTCTTTCTATCACAGTTGGAACTTAACCAACCCCATCACATACACAAACACCCTTTGTCCAGCATGAATCTAATTTTGGGTTCCTTCCAGGCACAGAAACATTCAATTGAATCCACTTATAACTATACCTTAATTCCTATGTTTACGAATATAAATATAAATCCCTTGTGTTTGGTTTCCTAACACTAGTCTCCCAGTTACCATTGTTTGTATATAGTCTGATCTTCAAATAAAGAACTCATTATTGATTTGCCAATCCTTGCATAATTGATGCCTTTACATTAAACAGGGACATTTTGAGACGAGGGGAAAGTGTGACTGGTTGCGCTAGTATATTGAAACTTCCAAAGGCATGTCTTTGAATGGATTGAGAATATTTGGGAATGAAAGTGTGGTTTTCCGGTTGAGTAGCAGAGAGTGGGAGATGGAAAACATAGGACATACGATAAATTCATAAAGGAAGTCCAGACATCGGGTGAATGACAGTCCGGGTTGTCTGGTCAAACTATGACCCCTACTTCTGGACTCCCCCACCATCAGGAACATTCTTTCTGAATCTACCTTGTCTAATCCTGTTAGAATTTTGTAAGTTTCTGTGAGATCCCCTCTCACTCTTCTGAACTCCAATGAATATAGTACTAACCGATTTAATCTCTTGTATGATAGTCCCGCCATCACAGCCATCAGCCTGGAAAACCTTTGCTGCACTCCCTCTGTAGCATGAACATCCTTCCGCTGAAAGGACACCAAAACTGCACACAATACTCCAGGTGTGGCCTCATCAATTGCAGTAAAATGCCCTATACATTGCTGATTTTAGCTTTACAATGAAGACAACAACCACAGGGTGTTTAATATAGACCAGCGATAAATGTAGGTCAGCAAGCATAGGGGTGATGGGCGAATGGGATTTGGTACAAGTTAGGGTGTGGGCAGCAGAGTCTGATGCTCTGATGAGTGATCCAGACTCAACATTAGCTGGAGATTTTCCAGCACCTTCTGTTTTATTTCAGATTCCAGCATCCGCAGTAATATGTGTAGATTATAATAATCACTTATTGTCACAAGTGGGCTTCAATGAAGTTACTGTGAAAAGCCTCGAGTCGCCATGATGTGTGACTGGGTGAAGAGCTTGGATTTGATTCATTTTGTGTTGTCATGAGGGAAGTGTTTAGAATCCCTACAGTGCCGAAGGAGGCCATTTGGCCCATCAGGTCCGCACCAATCCTTCGAAGGAGCACCCCACCTACACCCAATCCTCCATCAAATCCCTGTCACCCCACCCAACCCAACCGTTGGATACTTAAGGGGCTATTTAGCATAGCCAATCCACCTTGCCGTCACATCTTTGGACTGTGGTAGGAAACCGGGGCACTCGGAAGAAACCCACGCAGACATGTGGAGAACAGACAAACTCCAAGGTCGCAATCAAACCCGGTTCCCTGGCACTGAGGCTGCAGTGGTAACCACTGTGCTGCCCATGTGTGAAAGGGAAGAATTTGCAGGGTTATGAACAGGGAAATGACAGGACTGATACTTTGTTGTAAAATTCTATGATTCTTATACCAAAGTTTCACAACAGCAAACTCAAAAATTTAAAAGTGCAGAGGGTAGATAAAACTTCAAATGAAGAATTAGTTTGTTGCTGTGCTCTGCATTCTATCCCAGTGTTCTTCAAAGTCAGGGGTGCGATCCGTGGGTGGGTCGTGGGCGGCTGTCCGCGGCACTCCTGATCGCGCAAATCCCCGCGCAGCAGCCGGCTTTTCCTAACGCCGGCTGCAAGTGGCCGGGAACATATAAAAAGAAATTTGCCCGCATTGCGCGCACGATGATCGGTGCGCATGCGCAGCGCGGCCGCTATCTTTTTTAAACGGTTGCAGCTTTTTTTTTCAAGTTCTGTAGTGGTTTTTATTCATTTATTTTATTCATATTTTTATTTTTTTCATTTATTTTATATTTTTTACAAGTTCGGGGGGGTTTTATTCATTTTTTTCATTTAGTTTATTCATTTTTTTTACAAGTTGGGGGGGGGGGGGGTTATTTGATAAAATTATACAGGAAAAAAATTCAGAACTTTGGACAGATGGAGACTCCATACTTTCCGACACCGGAAGGCTTCACCTTCATCCAACAGATTCCATTGGAGGAGCGTGTACGAGGGCCAAAGGGACCCAAAACCATTTCTTCCATTCACCTGAGGAAGGAGCTGCCCTCCGAAAGCTCGTGTTTGAAACAAACCTGTTGGACTTTAACCTGGTGTTGTCAGACTTCTTACTGTGCTCACCCCAGTCCAATGCCGGCATTTCCACTCCATTTTTGTCAGCAGCAAACAAGGTAACAGAAAATGATGGGTCGCGCAGGTCGGCTGGGTTGGGTCCTGAAGGTTGGCCGATTGGTAAAAATGGGTGCCGGGAAAAGAGTTGGAAGGACACTGATCTATCCAACAGGACTGGGAACACATTTGAAGCCAGACAGAAACTGAAGGGGGCGATAGAGAGCATCTTTACCGGCCGGCACCCGCGCATGCTCAGTGCTGGGCGGCAGTCCCGCGCATGCTCGGTGCTGGGCGGGCTGCCGGCACCCGCGCATGCTCGGTGCTGGGTCGTCCCGCGCATGCTCAGTGCTGGGCGGGCTGAGGCCGTCTCCATTCCGCGGCCTCCGGGAACAATCTGCCGCCATCATGAAGCTGGTCCGGTAAGCGGCGGCATCGGAGGGCGGCTCGGGGCCTACACTTACCGATCGGAGAGGGGGAGTATGAGGAAGGGAGGGGAGGCTGTAGTCTAGGCCTGGGGCCTAGTCAGCAGCTGTGGCCGGGCCGGGAGGGGGGAAGCCGGGCAGCCAGCGCTGGGAGAGTCCGCCGCTCAGAGGCCTGGGCCTAGGCAGCGCGCCCACGCCGGGCGGGAGCTTTCCAATCCGGGCCCTGGGGCTGGAGCTGCTCCTGGTCTGACTGACGGAGCATTAACTCCCAGCGGCTGAGGCTGGCTGGACTCTCCCCAGCCCTTTGTCTTTACACCAATTCTAAAAGTTTTAAATACAAACACACTTTGTCCCTTAAAACCTCCCGATTCCACAAGCTCACAGACATGCTATTCGACTGCCGGAGGCATCTCTGACTCTGCTGCTTCCCCCCTGGTATCCACACAGCTGCCCAGCTCTTCATCCCCAATGCCCATAGCCAGGCGGTCAGCAAGGGGCTGCCCAGCTCTTCATCCCCAATACCCATAGCCATGTGGTCAGCAAGGGGCTGCCCAGCTTCAGCTCTTCACCCCCAATACCCATAGCCAGGTGCTCAGCAAGTGGCTGCCCAGCTCTTCGCCCCCAATACCCATAGCCAGGCGGTCAGTAAGGGGCTGCCCAGCTCTTCATCCCCAATACCCACAGCCAGGCAGTCAGCAAGGGGCTGCCCAGCTTCAGCTCTTCACCCCCAATACCCATAGCCAGGCGGTCAGTAAGGGGCTGCCCAGCTCTTCACCCCCAATACCCATAGCCAGGCGGTCAGTAAGGGGCTGCCCAGCTCTTCATCCCCAATACCCATAGCCGGGTGGTCAGCAAGGGGCTGCCTAGCTCTTCACCCCCAATACCCACAGCCAGGCAGTCAGCAAGGGGCTGCCCAGCTTCAGCTCTTCACCCCCAATACCCATAGCCAGGTGCTCAGCAAGTGGCTGCCCAGCTCTTCGCCCCCAATACCCATAGCCGGGTGGTCAGCAAGGGGCTGCCCAGCTCTTCACCCCCAATACCCTCACGGGGTAGGCCTCACGGTAGCATGGTGGTTAGCATCAATGCTTCACAGCTCCAGGGTCCCAGGTTCGATTCCCGGCTGGGTCACTGTCTGTGCAGAGTCTGCACGTCCTCCCCCTGTGTGCGTGGGTTTCCTCCGGGTGCTCTGGTTTCCTCCCACAGTCCAAAGATGTGCGGGTTAGGTGGATTGGCCATGCTAAATTGCCCGTAGTGTAAGGTTAATGGGGGGATTGTTGGGTTACGGGTTACGTGGGTTTAAGTAGGGTGATCATTGCTCGGCACAACATCGAGGGCCGAAGGGCCTGTTCTGTGCTGTACTGTTCTATGTCTACCCATAGCCATGTGGTCAGCAAGGGGCTGCCCAGCTCTTCATCCCCAATACCCATAGCCGGGTGGTCAGTAAGGGGCTGCCCAGCTCTTCATCCCCAATACCCATAGCCGGGTGGTCAGCAAGGGGCTGCCTAGCTCTTCACCCCCAATACCCACAGCCAGGCAGTCAGCAAGGGGCTGCCCAGCTTCAGCTCTTCACCCCCAATACCCATAGCCAGGCGGTCAGCACGGGGCTGCCCAGATTCAGCTCTTCACCCCCAATACCCATAGCCAGGTGGTCAGCAAGGGGCTGTCCAGCTCCAACTCTTCACCCCCAATACCCATAGCCAGGCAGTCAGCAAGGGGCTGTCCAGCTCCAACTCTTCACCCCCAATACCCATAGCCAGGCGGTCAGCAAGGGGCTGCCCAGCTTCAGCTCTTCACCCCAATACCCAAAGCCGGGCTGTCGAGCTTCAGCTATTCACCCCCCCGGATATCCATAGCTGGGCGGTCAGCAAGGAGCTCTTCACACACCCCCATACCCACATCCGAGTGGTCAGCAAGGGTCTGCCCTACTCCAGCTGAACAGTACTAAAGAGGTGCCCGACACTACCACTGCACACTACCCCCACATCTCCCCCCTCTTTCAGGTTGAATCAGATTCTGTAACCTCGCTGTCCTGTTTGGACCATGGCTGAGTTTTAGACCCACCTATCCAGCCCCATCGCCAAACTGCGTATTTCCATCTCTAGTGACTTTGCCCGACCCTGCTGAAGCTGAAAACCTAACCCATGTTTTTGTTGTTAACTGCTCTCTTCATTGCTGTGTTGTTTCTATGTACCTGAACCAGTTTGAATTTGTCGTACCTATCCTGTGCCCTGCATCCTTGTTAGAACTCTACTCTAGCACTGTACCTATTATTCAACAGTTCACATCCAAAAACTGAATCGATATCCCACTCCATCTCTGCAAGCTCCTTCTTTACTCCGGCACCTCCCACCTCAGAATGCTCTATTTCTGGGACTATGGCTTTCAGTGTTCCCTCTCCTCTCCTCCAGCATTGGGTAAAGATCCATTCCGCTGTCTTGCCCTATCCATTGGAACTGCCTACCTAAGGCACACAATCTCTTGACCTTTGACGCTCTCTTTGATCAAGTGTTTGGTCACTGTCTGATTTAGTGCCCAGTTTCTTTCCACTCAAAGTAGTTTGAGAAAGTTTACTTATATTAAAGACTGGTCTAAATATGAGATGTCATCAGAGGATAATAATCAGGGACTGGAATCCTGGATGATATTGAGCAGTATCTCTGGATTTGTACACTGGGATAAAAGAAACATTCAAATCCATGAGACCAAAGTACTTGACTACTCTGAAGATATAGCGAATGATGTTTTCTATCAGCCTCATCAAGCCGTGAGTTTTGACATATTGCAGAGTGCTTTCATGTGAATTCAAGACGCATCATAGAATCCCTATAGTGCAGAAGAAGGCCGTTCGGCCCATCAAGTCTACACCGACCCTCTGAAAGAGCACCCTACCTACGCCTACTCCCCCGCCCTACCCCAGTAACTCCATAACCCCATTTAAAGGCAGCTTTTTTGGACACCTAAGGGGCAATTTAGCATGGCCAATCCACCTAACCTGCACATCTTTGGACTGGGAATAAACCGGAGCACCCGGAGGAATCCCACGCAGACACGGGGAGAACGTGCAAACCCCACACAGACAGTGACGCGCTAGAGCTGTGAGGCAGCAGTGCGAACTACTGTGCCACCCAGGAGGGGGAGGAAACCATTCAGCCCATCGAGCCTGCTCTGTCATTGGATATGATCATGGCTAATCTTGGGCTTCAACTCTTGCCCATTTCCCAGAGGCCAAAATTCTGTCCATCCCAGCCTCAAATATATTTAACAATGAAACTTCCACTTTGAGGGGGGATCTCACAGAGACTTATAATATTCTAACAGGCCTAGACAGGGTAGATGCAGGGACGATGTTACCGATGGAGGGTAAACCATTTCGGACAGAGATAAGGAGATATTTCTTCACACAAAGAGTGGTGAGCCTGTGGAATTCATTACCACAGGAAGTAGTTGATGCTAAAACTTAAAATATATTCAAGAGGCGACTAGATATAGCACTTGGGGAGAAGGGGATCAAAGGCTATGGGGAGAAAGCAGGATGAGGCTATTGAGTTGGATGACCAGCCATGGTCATGATGAACGGCGGAGCAGGCTCGAACGGCCAAAAGGCCTCCCCCTTGCTCCTATCGTCTATGTATCTATGTAATCCTTTAGGATTGAGAAGTCCAAAGATTCACAACCGTTGGAGTGGAGGAATTTCCTCTCATCTCAGTCCTAAATGATCAGCCGCTTATCCTGACCGGTGGGAACAATCGCTCAGCATCTACCTGTCGTGTTAGTAAATCTGTTGCATTACCTGTCTACCTTGGTTTATTGTATTCAGTAATTACTGCTAAGCCACGATGCAAAGTTTTGGAGCAGCGGTGTATAGTACAAGTGCTGGATTGACGTAGCTTTGGTTTCCGCACTGTGCTAAATCTTCTACCTCAGCTTTACTACTGTGCAGTGTTCCCTAATTTGTCCCATACCTGTGTGGAATTCACCGCTATCAAGGAAACGTGATGGATGTGCACCATCAATAGAAACAAAATATACAATGTATATATTTGTCAAAAGTTACCATATGGATGGAGACGTAAGAATAGCCAGTAACAGGCTAGTTCACAAATAACTAGAGTTTGTCGAGTGTCTTCTTTACTCAAAATTGCTATGAATAGCGAGGAAAAATGGCTGTCGTTTCTTCACACCAACAAACATACTCGGACAGAGATCGAATGTCTGTGTGGATTTGAAGAGGGATTGCTCTTGTGAACAGGAGGGTGAAGGTTGGAGACACGGTTTCCTTGTAAATTAAATGAATTATAATGGGGGAAAGGGGGTAACGGGGCTTCATCCAGGAAGTGGGGAAGGCAGTGTTATGGTGAAAGGAAAATTGAATCCCTGAAGGGAAAGACTGTTGATGTTTTTGAGGAAGTAGTGACCAGTGTCGTGAAGCCCAGTCCATCGTGCAAACCCGCCTCCCATCCGTCGACTCTGTCTACACCTCCCGCTGCCTTTAGAAAGCGGGCAGCATAATCAAAGACCCCTCCCACCCGGCTTATTCTCTCTTCTGAGCTCTTCCATCGGGCAGAACATACAATAGTCTGAGAACACGCACTAACAGATTCAAAAACAGCTTCTTCCCCACTCTTACCAGACTCCTGAATGACCCTCTTATGGAGTGAACTGATTCTCTCTATGCATCTTCTCTACTGAGTAACACTACACTCCATATGCTTCACCCAATGTCTATGTTTAATTACATTGTATGCCCTATGTTTTTCACTTATGGAACGACCTGTCTGGACTGTATGCAGAACAATACTTTTCACTGTACCTCAGTACAGGTGACAAATTCAAATTTAGTCCACCTACAATTTTTTTCAGATTAAAATTCTTATTAAGATGTAAAGTAATAAACCAGGTCACGAACTTTAAATAAACTTTCTCTCATAAAGCATACAAACGTGAATTGGAGAGAAGTAGCATTTGGAAGTATGCACAGATTAAAATGTTCCATTAGGTAGCCTCATGAGAACCATTACATTATTATTTGGAGATCCTGGCTACGAATCCAAAACTTTTCACAAACTCCCTCGAAATATCCTTGTGTTTTTAATGTGTTTAATGTCTTTGGAATCAATCTTTCCAGCTACAGCAAAATGACTAGATTAGTGGTATTAACTGGTCAATAAAATCTGCTTTGTAACTCTTAATCGTTTAACAACACTTAATAACTTAACTCTTTCAATTTACTTTCCGCGTGCTCCTTCCCATTTTCAGTTCATTGTTTCTTCCGATTTACCACCTCTCCTGACTCAACTTTCAAATCGCTGCTTCCCTCCCATCCCCACTTCACTGCTACTTCCATCATCCTCGCTGCTTCCCTCTCCCAAAGCCACGCTGTGAGGGAGGGTGTGGACAAGGGGACTTCTAGGGGGCAGACTGGTGAGGAAGGCGGTGAATGGTGGGGGGGCAAGAGGGTCCTGGAGGGATAGGTTCAGGGAGGGGAGTGAGGTGAGAGGGAGGCAAGAATCAATGAGTGGAGGTAGCGGCAGGAACGCTGAGCACTGACGTAGCTTCGGTCTCCGGGATCTGTGACACAAGCGAATTCCGGCTGATTGGTCATGTCCGGCTTAGCTCATTCTTGTCCTGAGGGAATCTACTAGTTCTTTGCTATTGGGCTTGAGTGGCAGTAAACCTCATTTAACCATTAGTGTGCGCATTTGTAATAATTAAATGTACAGAACATGATGGCCTGTTGCTCAGATGTGCAGACAGTGCACATGCTGTGTTCTTATATCTCCTTCCGTACTCAATAAAGTTTGTGTCTTTTATGTCCTTGTGAAGCACTCCAAAATGTTTTTCTATGTTAAAGGTGCTTTATAAATAATCATTCCAATGATGTATCACCCACAAATGGAAAGATGATGGGATGGAGTGTTTTCACTGTTACCATCTCACTAAATGGGACCTGTGAATGGATCATCCAGGATTGCTCAGCTGGTCTGGTAGTGCCTGTAGAGAGGGAACTAGAGCTAACGTTTCAGGTTGATGACTTTTCAGTAGAACTTTTTAAAAAAAGATTTAGAGTACCCAATTATTTTTTCCAATTAAGGGGCAATTTAGCGTGGCCAATTCACCTATCCTGCACATCTTTGGGTTGTGGGGGCGAAACCCACGTAGACACGGGGAGAATGTGCAAACTCCACACGGACAGTGACCCAGAGCCGGGATTCGAACCCGAATGGTAAATACTGTACTACCGTGCTCTTTCAGTAGAACTGAATGTGTATCTGGTAGCAGTCTCCCTGTTGGAACTCTCTTGCGAATGGAACAGTTGGTGATGGGGAATATCCATGGCCTCATTGGAACTTGTTTTAAGTGACCTCAGTGTAGTTTTGCCACTATTTCACAGACAGTAGGTGTCACCCAGATTCTCGGGACTAACTGAAAAAGTAGCTAATTTAATATGTTTGCTCCAAATAAAATCAGTTCAGAGCAGCTTGATATATTTTGGTATTTTCCTTTCTGCTTGGTAGTGAAAGTAGTCCCCGATTTGTATGATTACTGCCAGAATTTGGAATTATAAATAGGTTGTATGCCATCATTCTGAGGTCCAGTTGCTGGCAAATCTCTGCTTGCAGTAGACAGCTTCTCACAGAATCAATTCCCTGTGAGGTCCAAGCCTGTTCATGATAATTGAAGAGAAATAGTCTACCAGCAATGTTCGAATGTGCTGACAGCTACACACGAGGCCCTTCCAGTGTCGCATGATCTCGCATAACTCTGCCTAGCATACATAACTGCGCCGCACAGGAACTGTTCAGTCCATCATGTCTGTGCCAACCATTTGAAATCGAATTCTCCTTTCTTCCTCGCCCTCCAACTTTCTCATTTTAAAATATTTATCTCGGTACAGTAGAGGTAAAGGCACCATAGTCCCAGATGACCATGGGCTGCTTTCCCCTTTGATGGGGAGAGCTGACTGGTTTAACCTGAGCATCAGGACACCTCAGGCAAGGTTGGGAAGGCGGGGCCTACATGAATAATCTCAGCCGGTGCAGGAATTGAACCCGCGCTGCTGGCCTCGCTCTGCATCACCAGCTGTCTAGCCCACTGAGCTAACCGACCCTCGAGTGTTTATCTAGTTCCCTTTTGAAAGTTCCCATTGAGTCCGTTTCGATCTCCCCTTCACACTGCGTTCCAGATCCTGTCTTGCTGTGTGTCTCCTCATTTCCCTTCTGGATTTTTTGTAATTTCTCTTAAATCTGTGCTCTCTGCTTATTGACAGTTTAGTCACTCAAAACCATTTATCCTCCTCAAAACCATCCATGAACTTCATCAAATCTCATTACCTTCTCAACCCTTAAGGAGAACAATCCCATCTTCTGGAATATTCACATAACTGAGCTTACTCATCCCCGATATCATTTTCTCTGCAGCCTCCAGTACCTTGACACCACGCAGCCGCCATGCCCAACCTGTGTTTTATAAGTCTAGCAAAATTTCCGTGCTTTGGCTCTCTCTGTGGAAGTATGGATCCCAGTTGCCACCCTTGAAACTGGCATTGGTAAAACTCCCTGTCTCTGTTTCTCTCGTTTCTCGCCTAATAGATGCCGGCGGAGCTGTTGTTATTCCAGGGTCCTCTGTAGTTGTTTTAGATTACTGCATCTGCAGTATTTTGCTTATTTTCAAATTGTTTCATTCAGTTTACGCAGCCGCCCCTCATTGCTCGGATGATACTGTAACACTTCACTTCTGTGCCAAATTGAATCTGCTGTTTGCTTCCCCAGCTGATGTTCTCATGAAGTCTGTAGCTCTTGATATTTAGCACAATAGCAGGTTTGCTGTCCACTGCAGACTTTGGAATTATCCCCCTCTACCTATGTTTAGGTCATTAATCTATATCCAAGAAGATAACCTATATCCCAGTAGTCTTAACTCTGGCCCCGAGGAAGCACCACTCTTCATTTCCCTCCAAACCTGAAAATCAACTGTACCCTGGTACTGTTTTCTGTTCGTCGACCAGTTTTGTATCCACCTTGCTACTCTCCTTTTCATCTCATGGGCTTTATTCTTGCCGATACTTACCATCCCTTTTCAGCTTCCTAAATTTAGCTCTACCCGTTGAGCATTGTTCCTTGTCCTTTTCAATAACTTACATCATTCAGTTCTATCCTACCTAATGCAACATTATCGATTATGTATCTTGCATATTTCACCTGGATTCAGACAGGGGCATTTTGAAATAAGCAAAATCAACCTGAACACAAAGAGACACTGTTGGAAAAATCGCCCAGATTGTGTAGATCAGAAATATCTGAATAAAAACCCAGATTGTGTAGATCAGAAATATCTGAATAAAAACCCAGATTGTGTAGATCAGAAATATCTGAATAAAAACCCAGATTGTGTAGATCAGCAATATCTGAATAAAAACCCAGATTGTGTAGCCCAGTAGGACTTGGATAAAAATACACGTGCCCTGGTCTGGAGGCCGGTCACCCCCAAAGATGGGACCTGTAGAGAGTCCCGACGTAAGCAGAATCCCGGGTACTTAAGCAGGGAGTTGAAAGTTTTGACTGCCGTGACAGGATTACTCTGATTGACCAGAAACAAGGGGACTTGGGCTGTTTGCCCCATACCAACCCTGGTTTTTACCCAGACTACCCACCCTGACCCCTCTTCCCTCCAGCAGTGGTGATTGCCATGCCACAGAAGCTTCAGCCCATGATTAATTTTTGGTTGCAGACTACAATTTCAGAACCCGTGACTTTATCAGGCCACCAGCTCGGTTTCTTTACTGTCTTGGTATTTTCTGATCGTGCAAGGGAAACATGGTTGATTCTCTAATATGACACTTGTGTTTTGCTAGACCTCTTAAAAAATAAACGCGTGTTCGTCCCCAGCTGGAGTATGGTCTTCAATTCCGGGCAGTGCACTTCACAAAGGACTTTTGGGTGTCCAGAAGAGGTTCACTCAAATGCTCCCAGTGGGGAGGCTGAGGTCCATCTTAGAGCTGAGCAGGCCAAAATTTGCTGAGAGGTTTTTAAAACAAGGAAAGATTTCTATAGAATCCCTACAGTGCAGAAGGAGGCCATTCAGCCCATCAAGTCCGCCCCGACCCTCTGAAAGAGCACCCTACCTAGGCCCAGTGAGGCAGCAATGCTATCCACTGTGCCACCACGCCGCCCTAATAACTAATCATTTAGAATAACTAAAAATAAACACATCAAAGCCTGGTATGGTAACTGCTTGGCCCAAGACCGTAAGAAACTACAGAGAGTCGTAAACACCGCCCAGTCCATCACATGAACCCGCCTCCCATTGACTGTCTACGCCTCCCGCTGCCTTGGGAAAGCAGGCAGCATAATCAAAGAATGCATAATCAAACCCACACGGGTTATTCTCTCTTCCAACCTCTTCCATCGGGCAGGAGATACAGAAGTTGAGAACACGCACTAACAGATTCAAAAACAGCTTCTTCCCGCTGTTACCAGACTCCTAAACCACCCTCTTATGGGCTGATCTGATCTCTACTGAGTAGTACAACACTCCGTGTGCTTCTGTCTCTATGTATTTACATTGTGTATTGTGCATGTCCTATGTTTTTTCATGTATGGAACGATCTGTCTGGACTGCAACGAGAACAATACTTTTCACTATCTCGGTGCAAGTGACAATAAATCAAATTCACTTCAATAAATTGTTCCCAGTGGCTGAAGGATCAATAACCAGAGGGCATGGATTTAAGGTGATGGGAGAAGAACTAGAGGTAACTTGAGAAAAGGTTTTGCATAGTGGGTGTTAGAATTTGGAATGCACTGCCTGATAGGGTGGTAGCTACTAGATTCAGCAGTCGCTATGTGTAGGGGTGGCACAGTGGTGAGCACTGCTGCCTCACAGCTCCAGGGACCCTGGTTCGATTCCGTCTTTGGGCCTGTCGGTCTAGGTAGGGCGCTATTTTGATGGTTGGTGCACACTTGATGGGCTGAATCGCTGACTCCTGCTCTGTAGGGATTCTGTAGCTTCCAAATAGGAATGAGAGAAATTCCAGAGAATAGAGGGAAAATAATCAGGGAAAGGGGGAAGAAGAGGGAGCATGAGATGAATCAGACTGCTCTTCGACATGTGCAGACTCAATGGACCAAATAGCGTCCTTCATTTATATATCTTTCATGTAAATACATCAATGAGTTGGTGGTTGACTTTCTAATGTTTTAATGGCAATGTCTTTTGCACAGATTTTTGATGAAGTTGAGCCATGAGACTGTGACCATTGAGCTGAAGAATGGAACGCAGGTACATGGAACTATCACAGGTAAAGAGAAAGCTCACCTCTTGCTTTATTGGCTGAACCATTAGGATTTATAAATATAGTTTCCACATTTAGCGATTTGGCATCCGTCTGGAACTCTGATTGTGTTGTATTCATTAAATGCTGAATTTGCACTCCTCATACATGTCTAAACACGGCAACATCAAGGGAAGTTTTTTTTAACGCTACGAATTGGTAGGATTTGGAATGCACTGTCTGATAGGGTGGGGGGTTCAATATTAACTTTCAAAAAGGAATTGGATCAATAGTTAAAAGAAAACATTGCAGGTAAACGGCACTAGAGTGAGAGCATTGCTCTTAAAACAAAATACGCACAGACTGAATGCTAAATGGCCTGCAGCACTCTTCAGCTCTGTGGGTTTTCTTTGTGTTTTGTCCGATTTTGCTCGGCCTGCTTTGGGCCTTCTCCAGTAACACAGCCGAGTTCAGGAGTTGGTTACTTTAGCCCACCATCTGGGAAAGTTGACACCAAAGCAATTCTCATTGCAGCATTGCATCATTTTAATTTGGCTCCAAAGAGTTGTACTTTACCTTGGGTTGCTCGGGCTTGGAGAGCACTAGTAGATGACTGGTTACTGGTTTGTTAATGCAATCGGATCATATTCGAGACAGCGGTTGTAATGAATGAAGAGGTTAAACATATTTACTGGTAATTTTTTTTTGTGGGGGGTTGGTTGGATTGTAGATGGGGGATTGGATGGGGAAAGGCAGTGGACTGGAATAGATCCTTTTATTAAAGGGTGGAAGTTGGGGGGTGGGGGGGGAGTTTATCCATTCATATTAAGCAATGCTGGAATGAATGACGACAATGTCTGCTGCAAGCCATCATGCTGTTTTTACCCAGGGAATTGAACCCAGGTACCAATTATTAGGTCAAATAGTTTATTCTGGTGGGGCTCCAACCTATTGGAAGGGTGAGTTTTGCAGTCACTGGCACAGTGAGTCTCTTGTTGCAAATAGCCAGAACAAGAAGATGATTTGTTGAAAGGAAAAAGTTAAATTTATATCCAGGCTTTCACATCGTCGGGATGTCCAAAAGTATTTTCACGGCCAGCAGATTGCTTCTGAAGTGGCGTCACAAACTTGCAAATAACAAATCCCGTGAATGGCAGTGAGATAAATGATCAGGTCCTGCATGATGATGTCGTTGAAGCATCAACAGCGTGGGGAGAGCTCCCTAACTCTTGTTTGAATAAAGCCATGGGACCTCATGCCCAGCGAAGCAGGCAGACGAGGCCTCAGTTTAATCATCTAATCTGAACAGTTTCTCCAGCAGTATGTTACTCTGTCAGTACTGCAATTAAGTGTCACCCTAGGTTATACACACCGGTACGGATTGAACCCGCAGCCTTCTGAAATGAGGTGCAAGTGTTGCCCTTTTAAATGAAGGCTGACACTAATGCGCCATTCCTTTGTGAGAGTGAAGTGTTCGACAGTGGCTTGGTAGGGATCATGCTAACTGCAGTGGTGTCTGATATGGTCAGTACTCGCATGAAGAATAACTACTGGAGAAAACAATGGAGAGCAGGTAAACATCTTTACAATGTCACCTTTGTATCATCATTTGCTGAAGAAGAAACTTGGAAGTATATTAAAACCGCTTATTCATCCGATTTAGTGTTTAGTTTTAGTGTTACTACTATTTTATAGTCAGCATTATAAGTGGGTCCAACAGAACCCATTGCCTGTCAGGGTCCGGTGTTTTATGGATTGAATTTCAGTTCTTAGAATATTTGGCAAGTTCATGATCGCTGTCGGTGGTTTGATGTGGGAACCAGTAGCCACTCATTTCTATTTCCTAGTGCAGTTTGGGGGGTGTGTTTGTGCCGCATCTGTAAATACTGGGCACCAATGCAAGAAGGGTGGTGAAACGCACCCTTGCTGGGGCTCCTGCAGGGAAGCTTCACTCGACGGCTGGTCTGCAGCCTAAAGAATGGTGACCCACCTTCCAATTTGAAACACCGCGGTGTAAAGCATTTCCTCATTCGATTTCTCTAGGTGTGGATGTCAGTATGAATACTCACCTGAAAGCTGTGAAGATGACATTAAAGAACAGAGAACCTGTACAGCTGGAGACACTGAGTATCCGAGGGAACAATATTCGATACTTTGTTCTCCCAGACAGCTTACCGCTGGACACGCTGCTCGTTGATGTGGAGCCCAAAGTCAAATCAAAAAAGAGAGAAGCAGGTATGGTGTTTGCTGAGAGTTCTTTGGAATGTTTGACTACAAATATTAACTTTGCTTTCAAACCGTGTCTTATTTTGTAGACCGGCTGACCATGTTTGAGCAGCAAACTCTTTTTATTGTCAGCATCTGGATTCAATCTGACGCAATCTTTTTTTCTTCTTTTTTTAAATATAAATTTAGAGTATCCAATTTTTTTTTCCAATTAAGGGGCAATTTAGCGTGGCCAATCCACCTACACTGCACATCTTTTTGGGTTGTGGGGGTGAGACCCACGCAGACACTGGGAGAATGTGCAAACTCCAGACGGACAGTGACCTGGAGCCGGGGTCAGATCCGGGTCCTCGGCGCCGTGAGGCAGCAGTGCTAACCACTGCGCCGCCGTGCCGCCTTAATCTGACTCGATCTAATTGGCTCTTTTGCTTCTGTTTTTTTGAGTCAGTGTGTGGTAGCTTTAACCCTCCTCACAAATTGTTTCAGCCCATTTTGTCAACTGGTGGGAAATAACATCCACCAAAACAATTAAGGAATGACGGTTAAGTTGGGTTTAAGGCAGAGCTTTCTATTGGAAGATGAGGTTTTGGTGAAGTATGTTCAAGGCTGAGATAGACAGAATTTTAATCAGTAAGGAAATCGAGGTTCATGGGGATAAGGTGAGAAAGTAGAGTTGAGGATTATCATACCAGATCAGTCATGATCTCATTGAATGGCGGAGAAGGCTTGATGGGCTGAATGGCCTTCTGCTCCTACGTCTTGTGGCTTTATGGAACTTGGACTGATTCCTCAGCTGCGGTTTTAACTCCTTGAGGTTTTTGTGGTGAGCGTGACCTAACAGACTGCTCTCTGATGTCCCATTGCCGCTGCAAAGAAAAGTCCGCCCATAGGTAGGAATCCCATTTTTATTCTTGGAGAAAGCCTGACATTTCATCAATTACCCTGCGCTCAAATCCTGTCGTCCCCACCCCTCCCTTAGGAGACCCAAGCAGCAAGCATTATCCCAATCAAACCTGGTCTTCTCGCCAACAAGAACCCCTGCTTAACAGCTGAAGCCTCTAACACCCAATACCATCCGCTCAACAGCTCGCGTTACCCCCAAATTTCCCTCTAGTCACACCGAGTCTGAGTCATCAAAATGGGGCCACATTGGGTAACCGTTGAATAGCATGTTTGAAGCTGTATATTGTATTTAATCCACACTACATGTCTGGGGGAACTTTTCTACCATTGGGTTTCAGGGATGGTGCGAAAGGTCTGAGGGTGAAACGGTTTCCTCCTGTTCTTATCATAGAATTTACAGTTCAGAAGGAGGCCATTCGGCCCATCGAGTCTGCACCAGCCCTTGGAAAGAGCACCCCACTTAAACCCACAACTCCACCCTAACCCTGTAAACCAGTAACCCCACCTAACCTAAGGGCAATTTATCATGGCCAATCCACCTAACCGGCACATCTTTGGACTGGGAGGAAACCGGAGCACCCGGAGGAAACCTACGCAGACATGGGGAGAGTGTGAAGACAGTGACCCAAGCCGGGAATCGAACCTGGGACCCTGGTGCTGTGAAGCTACCGTGCTGCCCCCTCTGGTTGCCAATAGTTTCCTTGTCTGTTCATTGCGTAATCAATGTGTAAATGTTCAAGTGAAAATTTATTAAAATGAACTCGGAATATTTGGGAGAAAAAAACGACTAAAATTCATAGTCTTGAAGTAAGCATTTCTGAAGCTGCTGGTGAAGTATTCACTTTTGCGTATTGCCTCCTTACTATTCCAAAGTATCGCTGTGCTTCTGTTATAATGCTCAAGGTTTTTGGTTCATTTTAACTAACGTTGTCTCCCAATTTTATCTGACAGTTGCTGGTCGAGGCAGGGGGAGAGGTCGTGGCCGGGGACGAGGACGTGGGAGAGGACGGGGAGGACCAAGGCGATAATGTTCGATTCTGCGTCATGGAGACATTTGCCGTTGATGTTTGTACAAGTTTTGTTTACTCAAGAATTTTTGCATTATTTTTGTTTTTAATAAACTTAATTCACATCACTTTGTTTCCCACTGTTATGTTCTACTGATGGCACCATTAAAATATAGCAAAAGAAAAAGAACCATTTTCTTTTTAGCCTAATCTTTATATTTCAAGGTGTTCATATCTTGTGTTATCCTGTTGATTACAAAACTAAATGGAACTATCTTAATTAGTTAGGAATTGTTTGAAGCAACCCATTTATTGCAGAATAACATAAGGATTGGAAGCAGGTGTAGGTCATGGCGTGCATCATACCTGCTCCGCAATTCAATATAATCATGGCTGATATTTGGCTTGGACTCCGTTTCCCCAATTCATTTAATTCTCTTGAGACACCAGAAATCGACCTCAGTCTTAACTGAAGATGCCCAAAGGGTGGCACAGTGGTTAGCACTGCTACCTCACACCAGTGACCCGGGTTCAATTCCGGCCTTGGGTCACTCTGTGGAGTTTGCACTTTCTCCCCGTGTGTGCTTGGGTTTCCTCCAGGTGCTCCGGTTTCCTCCCACAGTCCAAAGATGTGCCGGTTAGGTGGATTGGCTGTGCTAAAATTGCCCCTTAGTGTCCAAAGATATGCCGGTTATGAGGTTACGGGGATAGGACGTGGGAGTGGGCCTATTTAGGGTGCCTTCGAAGGTCGGTGCAGACTTGATGGGCCGAATGGCCTCCTTCTGCACTGTGGGAATTCTATGACTTGTCTTGGCCTGTGTAAGTTGTCCCTGCCTTCTGTAAAGTAGAATGCTGTGAACACCAGCCTGGTACACAGCAATTTGTATTTTGATTAGTTTGCATTTGTTCCACACTCAACTTTGGTGTGACAAATCTTGATGCTGATTTTTGCATGAAGGGACAGGTTGCTGGCAGTTCTTGATCTAAGGTCTGTGAAGCAGTCGACAACCATCCCGAGTGAAGTTGGTGGAGGTTGAGAGTTTCTACGTCCTGGCCCATAACTTTAGTCTCCCTGGCACACTCGGTCCAAACGCCATGCTGATCCGGGGAGCCGCTTGATGAGCTGTCGTAATTGGACAAGTAGGTGATGCACTTGGGGCATCAACAGCAACTAGTGGGCTAGGACATTACGCACTTTGGTTTTCACACGCAGTATTGCCAAGTTGAACAGCTTGCTGTCAGCTCTGACCCTCATTGGAGTCTCCACATGTGCGCAATAGCGGCATGGAGAAAAACATGCCCGAGTTGGTGCCAGAACGTAGGCCTGCCATCCCCTGCTGCTGATTGTGTCTGATCTCACTCCGTTGTAGCTGACAAAACAGCACGTTCGTGTGGAGAGAAGAAATGACAACCAGGAGCCAAGGCTTCGGCGAATTTTCTGCAGCGGTTTTAAGAGTTTGCCTCTGCTGGCAAGATCAAAGATCGGTGAAGTCTATGAAGGCAACGTGAATGATCTGCGCTCTTCACAGCACTTTTGTAACTGTAGAAGTGGGAAAATCCCATTCACTGCCAGCTCTGAAGCCACACTGAGACTTGTAGATACATGGTACCTGGTCAGAATGGTGCGGGTTAATACCTTTGCCACAGTACTGAACATGGAGATGCCTCTCATTTCTACAGTCACCGTGGTCCTCTTTGTTTCTGTGACTATCACACGTCTTGAGGCACAAATCTTTCCTGCCGGCAGAGACATAAACGTTCACGAGAGATGCTGTAGCAGAGCTGGGTTTCAACATTTGATGATGTCTGGTGGAGTGCCATCATTTCCTGGGGCCTTGCCTATGGCAAGACATTAAATGGCCTTGTTGAGCTCTACTGTGGTGGGCTCGCTGTCCAGCTCCTTCTTGCCAGGAAAGTCTACAATGGATGATGTTAGCTCTCCCATCAACCTTTCCACCTGCTTGCGGTCTTCAGTGATGATCATCCCTGTGTTTGTCTTCAAGAGGGTTAGTTAGTTGCCGCTGGTCCTGTTTCTTCCTTGATTCCTTCATATGCTTTCATCCTCGGATTCAGCAACTGATTGTATGCTATTGCAGCGTTTCAATCTGTATTGATTGACGCAGTGCAGGGCAATCTGCTGATACTTCATTCTGGCAGCTCAGATCATCAAGGTGTTTTGTGAGGACTCTCCTCTTGGTGGCAGTAACTGCCTCCATTTCAGTCGAATAGGCCTCCAACCAGTCAGCTTTCCTCATCTCCTTTCCCACATGTAGTGAGTACAGATATGCACATGGTGTTGCCCAGTTCCTCCCACTTTGACACCACTTTCTGTCTTTGGGCGTTGTGGTCTGAAAGGGGCTGATCGAGAATGTTGAGGAACTCCTGTTTTTTTTTCTGGATAAGTGTTGACCCGAGGAACACCCTTTCTTGAAGTGGTGTAGTTTCCTTGGCTAAAGTTTGACCTTTCTACTCATCAGTGAGTGGTCACTGACACAGCACTGATAGCTGCAAGTGATGAGAACACTTGAGGGGGATGCGCCTGCTGATGCTGATATCTTCACTGGTGCCTGTAGCATGATCTGGAATGTCTCCAGGACACCGTGTGGGATAGCTTGGTTTGGAAGTAGCTGTTTGTCAGACAACAGACTGGTCGCAGCGTAGCTCCAGCAACTTCTGTCCGTTTTCACTCATCTTGCCAATTTCATTCTGCCCTCTGCACGTTGACCAAGCTTTGTAGTCAGTACCCACCCTTGTGCTGAAGTCCCCTAGAACAGGGTTTTTCAAAGTGCGGGTCACGACCTGTGGGTGGGTGTCGGTAGGTTCGCGGGGCAATCAGCGCGGTGGTTCCGTTCACGGGAGAAGGGGCCGACAGCTGCTACCGGCTTTTAAATTGTGAATGGCGTCCACTGGCACCTTTTAACTGGAAATAAAGTAGACTCTGCAGTCTTCTGGCCAGAAGCGGCAGCAGTGAGCACATCACGAGCCCTGTGCGTACATTTGACGTGTACCTTTGCACGTGCTTGTTTTTAAAAAAAATTGAGTGCTCAATTAATTTTTTCCAATTAAAATGCAATTTAGCGAGGCCAATCCACCTACCCTGCACATCTTTATGTTGTGGGGGCGAAACCCACGCAGACACGGGGAGAATGTGCAAACTCCACACGGACAGTGACCCAGAGTCAGGATCGAACCTGGGACCTCGGTGCCGTGAGGCAACAGTGCTAACCCACTGCCACCGTGCTACCCTTCTCTCTACGTGCTTTTGACGCAAGATCACGAGGAGAGCTGCTTCCATTTTCTAGCTGCTGGCAAGCAAGGTAAGAGTCCTGTGCAGAACAGTGGTAGTGTTAGCTCTGTATACAGAGCTTCAGGGCTTCTGGTTAACACCTACAAAGGAGAAACTTGACTTGGGGACAAAGTAGTATAAAAATGATTTCCTGGAAGTATGGTTTGTCAATTGTGCCAATGCAGATAAGGATGCAAAGCCTATGTGTTATACGCAGGGAAGTACTAAGAACAAGAACAAAGAAAACTACAGCACAGGAACAGGCCCTTCAGCCCGCCCAGTCTGCGCCGATCCAGATCCTTTATCTAAACCTGTTGGCCTATTTTCCAAGGTCTACTTCTCTCTGTTCCCCACCCGTTCATATATCTGTCCAGATGCATCTTAAATGATGCTATCGTACCCGCCTCTACCACCTCCGCTGACAAAGCATTCCAGGCACCCACCACCCTCTGCGTAAAAAACTTTCCACGCACATCTCCCTTAAACTTTTCCCCTCTCACCTTGAAATCGTGACCCCTTGTATTTGACACCCCCACTCTTGGAAAAAGCTTGTTGCTATCCACCCTGTCCATACCTCTCATCATTTTGTAGACCTCAATCAGGTCTCCCCTCAACCTCCGTCTTTCCAATGAAAACAATCCTAATCTACTCAACATTTCTTCATAGCTAGCACCCTCCATACCAGGCAACATCCTGGTGAACCTCCTCTGCACTCTCTAAAGCATCCACATCCTTCTGGTAATGTGGCAACCAGAACTGCACGCAGTATTGCAAATGTTGCCTAACCAAAGTCCAATACAACTGTAACATGACCTGCCGTCTCTTGTACTCAATACCCCGTCCGATGAAGGCAAGCATGCTGTATGCCTTCTTGACCACTCTATCGACCTGCGTTGCCACCTTCAGGTTCAATGGACCTGAACTCCCAAATATCTCTGTACATCAATTTTCCCCAGGACTCTTCCATTGACCATATAGTCTGCTCTTGAGTTAGATCTTCCAAAATGCATCACCTCGCATTTGCCTGGATTGAACTCCATCTGCCATTTCTCTGCCCAACTCTCCAATCTATCTATATTTTGCTGTAAATTTGCTGGCAAATGAGAGGAGAAGTTTCAGATTTTGAAAGAGAAGTGGTGGGTGAAAAATTCCTTTTGAGTTTGAGACTCCAAGAGTCCGTTATTAACTTAACAGCTTACTCCAAAACGCTGCTGCTGTACCAGATCTGTGACAGCACATTAAAAACACGGCACAAGGCTATGAGGCTGTCAGCATTTTGGAGTAGCATATCCCAGGAGTATTCATTGCTGAGTAAAACAAGCATTTTGTTGCTATTGTCCTTCACGGTGGCCTACATGTGAGTTTGGTTTCCGCAAAGATGAAGACGACACCAAGGAGCTGGCTGAAGTCTGCACCTGATATGCACATTGCCCTCTCCTTTGAAGCTGATTCAAGTGAGCACCAAGCCGGCTCCCCTTTCACATGAAAGGTAAGCGATCGTGGCATGTGTTGCGAAGGTCGGCCGGTGTGGGTCCAGGGGACAAAACGTTCGAAAAACACTGCTTGAGGGTACAGCCTCATGTTCCTGGGAATTCTGCTGATGGAAGCACTAAATGCCTATCTAATGGGGAAGTTTGATTTAGCTGTAGGTAATACTACTGGTAAGCATATCTTAGATCATTGTTCTGCCAAACCATTAATACAAGCAGTGTAGCAAAGCAAAGATGATTCTTTATGGACACAGTTGTTGAATGAATTACTGTGTAGGTAAAATCCCTGTTTTTAAGTTTTATTCTGTACACGTTGTAAGATGGAGCACAGGACTAAAAGAATGGTCGATAAATTCAGATACACGCCAGGAACAATCGAGTTCAGCGACTCCAGAATGTTACAACACACTAAATCTAGTATTTTATTAAATGAACAAAGTTTAGGCTTCATACACTTCATACATAGATAATATTGTGGAGGAGAATGCTGAGACCCAGGCTATTAGAATAGATGATGTGGAGATGCCGGCGTTGGACTGGGGTGAGCACAGTAAGAAGTCTTACAACACCAGGTTAAAGTCCAACAGGTTTGTTTCAAACACGAGCTTTCGGAGCACGGCTCCTTCTTCAGGTGAAGAAGGAGCCGTGCTCCGAAAGCTCGTGTTTGAAACAAACCTGTTGGACTTTAACCTGGTGTTGTAAGATTAGAATAGATGGCATTGAGGTGCGTAGGGAAGAAGTGTTGGCAATTCTGGAGAAGGTGAAAATAGATAAGTCCCCGGGGCCGGATGGGATTTATCCTAGGATTCTCTGGGAAGCCAGGGAAGAGATTGCTGAGCCTTTGGCTTTGATTTTTAGGTCATCATTGGCTACAGGAATAGTGCCAGAGGACTGGAAGATAGCAAATGTGGTCCCTTTGTTCAAGAAGGGGAGTAGAGATAACCCCGGTAACTATAGGCCGGTGAGCCTAACGTCTGTGGTGGGTAAAGTCTTGGAGAGGATTATAAAAGATACGATTTATAATCATCTAGATAGGAATAATATGATTAGGGATAGTCAGCATGGTTTTGTGAAGGGTAGGTCATGCCTCACAAACCTTATCGAGTTCTTTGAGAAGGTGACTGAACAGGTAGACGAGGGTAGAGCAGTTGATGTGGTGTATATGGATTTCAGTAAAGCGTTTGATAAGGTTCCCCACGGTCGGCTATTGCAGAAAATACGGAGGCTGGGGATTGAGGGTGATTTAGAGATGTGGATCAGAAATTGGCTAGTTGAAAGAAGACAGAGAGTGGTAGTTGATGGGAAATGTTCAGAATGGAGTTCAGTTACGAGTGGCGTACCACAAGGATCTGTTCTGGGGCCGTTGCTGTTTGTCATTTTTATAAATGACCTAGAGGAGGGCGCAGAAGGATGGGTGAGTAAATTTGCAGACGACACTAAAGTCGGTGGAGTTGTAGACAGTGCGGAAGGATGTTGCAGGTTACAGAGGGACATAGATAAGCTGCAGAGCTGGGCTGAGAGGTGGCAAATGGAGTTTAATGTGGAGAAGTGTGAGGTGATTCACTTTGGAAAGAATAACAGAAATGCGGAATATTTGGCTAATGGTAAAATTCTTGGTAGTGTGGATGAGCAGAGGGATCTCGGTGTCCATGTACATAGATCCCTGAAAGTTGCCACCCAGGTTGATAGGGTTGTGAAGAAGGCCTATGGTGTGTTGGCCTTTATTGGTAGAGGGATTGAGTTCCGGAGCCATGAGGTCATGTTGCAGTTGTACAAAACTCTAATACGGCCGCATTTGGAGTATTGCGTACAGTTCTGGTCGCCTCATTATAGGAAGGACGTGGAAGCTTTGGAACGGGTGCAGAGGAGATTTACCAGGATGTTGCCTGGTATGGAGGGAAAATCTTATGAGGAAAGGCTGATGGACTTGAGGTTGTTTTCGTTAGAGAGAAGAAGGTTAAGAGGTGACTTAATAGAGGCATACAAAATGATCAGAGGGTTAGATAGGGTGGACAGCGAGAGCCTTCTCCCGCGGATGGAGGTGGCTAGCACGAGGGGACATAGCCTTAAATTGAGGGGTAATAGATATAGGACAGAGGTCAGAGGTGGGTTTTTTACGCAAAGAGTGGTGAGGCCGTGGAATGCCCTACCTGCAACAGTAGTGAACACGCGAACATTGAGGGCATTAAAAAATTTATTGGATAAGCATATGGATGATAAGGGCATAGTGTAGGTTAGATGGCCTTTAGATTTTTTCCATGTCGGTGCAACATCGAGGGCCGAAGGGCCTGTACTGCGCTGTATCGTTCTATGTTCTATGTAGATTATAATTTGAAGGGGTTGGGGTGAAATTAAGATCTAGAAATTGGGTAGGTGGTGGTGGTATTGTCACGGGACGTGTAATCCAGAGATCCAGGGTACGCCTCTGGAGACCCGGGTTCAAATCCCGCACGGCAGATAATGACATTTGAATTCAATTAAAATCTGGAATTGAAAGTTTAAATTATGACTGCAACCATTGTAAAACCCAGCTGGTTCACAAATGTCCATCGCTCCTTTAGGAAAGGAAATCTGCCAACCTTTGGCCTGGCCTACATGTGACTCCTGTTCCACAGCAATGTGGTTGTTGACTCTTAAATAAATGCTGGCCGAGCATGAATGAATTTGAAAACAAATCATAGAATGGTTCCAACACAAGTAGGCCATATGGCCCATAATAATATCATCTTTATTAGTGTCACAAGTAGGCTTACATTAACACTGCAATGGAGTTACTGTGAAAAGCCCCTAGTCGCCACATTCCGGCGCCTGTTCGGGTACACTGAGGGAGAATTCGGAATGTCCAAATGACCTAACCTGCACGTCTCTTGGGACTTGTGGGAGGAAACCGGAGCACCCGGAGGAAACCGACGCAGACACATGTAGAATGTGCAGACTCCGCACAGACAGTGTCCCAAGCCGGGAATTGAACCCGGGACCCTGGCGCTGTGAAGCAACAGTGCTAACCACTGTGCTACCGTTTTCCCGCAGCTCTCAAAATGACTTCCCTGCAGTTCCCTTTTGTAAGCCACAATTTACTCTGCCTCCACCACGCTCTCAGGCAGCGCGTTCCAGAACCAAAGCGCACGCTTTGGATTATACCCCCCACAGACGGGATCGTACACCCCCAGGATCTTCCGCCAATGGGAACAGTTTGTCCCTATTCACTCAGGATTTTGTACGCCGCTATCAAGTCGCCTCTCCCAACGAAAACGGTCCCAACCTCTCCAGTCTGTCCATGCAACAGAAGTTCTCCATCCCCAGAACCGTTCATGTAAATCTTTTCTGCACCCTCTCTAAAGCTTTCACATCCTTGCTAAAGAATGGTGACCAGACTGGGCACAATTCTCCAGTGCAGGTTGAACCAATGTTTTATAAAGGTTCATCATGACCTCCTTGCTTTTGTACTTAATGCCTTTGTGTATAAAGCCCAGGACGCTGTGTGCTTTACTAACCACTTTCTCAAGCTGCCCTGCCACATTCCATTATTCTCATCACACACACCCCAGGCCCCTCTGCTCCTGCAGCTATATGAGAATTGTATCATTTATGTTGCCTCTCCTTGTCCTTAGTACTGGAACATGTCATAGAATCATAGAATTTACAGTGCAGAAGGAGGCCATTCAGCCCATCGAGTCTGCACCGGCTCTTGGAAAGAGCACCCTACCCAAGGTTAACACCTCCACCCTATCCCCATAACCCAGTAACCCCACCCAACACTAATGGCACTTTTGGACACTTAGGGCAATTTATCATGGTCAATCCACCTAACTTGCACATCTTTGGACTGTGAGAGGAAACCGGAGCACCCGGAGGAAACCCACGCACACACGGGGAGGATGTGCAGACTCCGCACAGACAGTGACCCAAGCCGGAATCGAACCTGGGACCCTGGAGCTGTGAAGCCATTGTGTTATCCACAATGCTACCGTGCTGTCACTTCACACCTCTGTGCTTTGATATCCGTTTGCCATTTGTCATCTCCCACTCCACCATGTCCTGTCGAAGTTTATCACTCCACCCCCTTCACAACATTCCCAAGTTTTCTGTCATCTGCAGAATTTGAAATTATGTCCGGCTCACTCAAGCCTCCATCAAGAAAAGCAGCAGTACCGATACCAACCCTGGGGGGGGGGGGGAGCCCTCTTCACTGTACACCTAGCTCCAGTCAACCAACAACCGGTCATCACTAACTCACTCCTGTCAGTCAGCCAACTTCACATTCACGCTGCAATTGCCCCTTCTATTCCATGGGCAGAAGAAGGGAATTGGGCTGTCAGGCGGGCTTGCTGATCCTTCTTCTACTTTTTAACCTTTGCACCATTAACCAACCTCAGATTCCTCACTTGGGGGATCGAGCTTTGATTAGAACATTGCCCATCTACTTGAGTAGAATTTGAGACGCCTTTTGTTTCAATTTGGAGATTTTGCTTTCACAGAAATCTGGCACTGTGGTTTTGGGAAGCCTCATCCCCACTTTACTGGGGTGGAGCTGGGGTCCTGTCCCACATTGCGACACCTACACCCACCTCTCTGTGGGAATGCTCCAAGCAAGCTCCACCAGCAGGATTTCCTCCCCGCTGTCAAACGTTTCAGACTGACCTCTTGGGCATGCCCCCTGCCGCCGCCCAATTCCAAAACCTCAGTGTTGACTACACAGCCTTCAGCTGTGGGATCCGACTCTGGAATTCCCTTCCACAAGCCACTCGACCTGTCCTCTTCCCACATCTCTGGACACCCTTGTCTCTTTCACCAAGCCTCTGATCGTTCGTCCCTCCACGGTGATTATTTTCCTGATGCCTATTCATGTAGCTCTTTTCACATGCTGCACAAATGGATATTCGTGGAGGTTATAAAATCCTCACTATTCCTTTATTGTTTTAATTTAGAGTACCCAATTCTTTTCTTCCCAATTAAGGGGCAATTTAGTGTGACCAATCCATCTACCCTGCACATCTTTGGGTTGTGGGGGTGAGACCCACGCAGACATGGGGAGAATGTGCAAACTCCACATGGACAGTGACCCAGGACCAGGATGGCACCCGGGTCCTCAGCGCTGTGAGGAAGCAGTGCTAACCACTGTGCCACCATGCCGCCCAAAAACCTCCCTATTCCCACAAACAGCAAAATAATATTCGCCAGATAATGTGCACTGTACTCAGTGATGTTGTTTGAGGGACCCAGGTTCGATTCCCGGCTTGGGTCGCTGCCTGTGCGGAGTCTGCACGTTCTCCTGTGTCTGCGTGGGTTTCCTCCGGGTGCTCCGGTTTCCTCCCACAAATCCCAAAAGACGTGCTGTTAGGTGAATTGGACATTCTGAATTCTCCCTCTGTGTACCCGAACAGGCACCGGAGTGTGGCGACTGGGGGATTTTCACAGTAACTTCATTGCAGTGTTAATGTAAGCCGACTTGTGACAATAAAGATTATTATGATTAACCTCCTAAATTTCAGCTACCTTTTAATGTCCATTTTCAAAAATAAGGGGCAGTTCCAGAAAATTCTATACTGAATACAATTCATGAATAAAGTTAGGAATTTGACGTGCCTTTGCTAGCCATGACACCTCTTCCCTCATTGTAACTATTGTATGATTCTATCGTACAGGTATAGGGGTTTTGAACGAGATCCCATAAAAATAGCGCCTCAAATTGCTCAGACCTGAATTTGCAGCCTCTTTAAATTAAGTCATCATCAGAGCTGCCAAAAATATCCAACAGTTACTTGTGCAAATCAGCGGAACATTGTGTGGGATCTTTCTATTCCTTTCCCCCATATCCTCTTATCTAGTTTTCTCTTGACTGCATCTCCCTGTGGGAGTAAGACCTATCTCACCACTCTGTGGCTAATGAAGTGTCTCCTGAATTCCCTCTTGAATTTATTGGTAATATAATACATTTATGGCCCCGAATTCTGGTCTTGCTCACAAAGGACATGTCCATATCTACCCTATCAAACCCTTTCATAATGTTGGAGACTCTGTCAGGTTATCCATTAGTCTTCTGTTTTAAGAGGAAAGAACCCCTTTAGCCAGTTCAATCTTTCCCCATAGGTATGATCTCTCTCAGTCCTGGAATAATTCTAGCAAATTCTTTTTGCACCTTTACCATTGCCTTGGTTTGTATAGTCTACACAGTGTTGGGCAGATGCCTGTGGATGTGTTTATGCAGAAGGCTAGGTTTCCAGTTCTACCCATATCTTACTTCAATCATTGAAGTTAAAAAAATGATGGATTTTGTTTTTGACGATTGGATTGGATTAAGTTTTATTGTCACGCGTTTTAAAAAATTTGTTCATGGGACGTGGGCATGGGACTGTGCCCGCATTTATTGCCCATCCCTAATTGCATTTGAGGGGGTAGTTAAGAGTCAGCCACATTTCTATGAGTCTAGTGTCACGTGTAGGCCAGACCAGGTAAGGACAGCAGATTTCCTTCCCTAAAGAACATTAGTGAACCAGATGGGTTTTTACGGCAATCGGCAATGGTTTCATGGTCATCGTGAGATTTTTATTGAATTCAAATGTCACCATCTGCACTGCTGGGATTTGAACTCGGGTCCCCAAAGCTGTACTCTGGGTTTCTGGTCCAGTGACAATATCACTATGCCACCGCCTCCCCATGTACCGAGGTACAGTGAAAAGTATTGTTCTGCGTACAGTCCAGACAGATCATTCCATACATGAAAAACATAGGTCTATGTAAATACATAGACATAGGGTGAAGCATACAGGAGTGCAGTACTGCTCAGTTGAGAAGATGTGTGAAGACATCAGTTCAGTCCATAAGAGAGTCATTCAGGAGCCTGGTAACAGCGGGGAAGAAGCTGTTTTTGAACCTGCTAGTACGTGTTCTCAGACTTTGTGTTCGCGACTCTCTGTAGTTTTTTACGGTCTTGGGCCGCGCAGTTGCCATACCAGGTTGTGATGCAGCCAGATAGGATGCTTTCTAAGCTGCATCTGCAAAAGTTGGTAAGAGTCCATGTAGATATGCCAAATTTCATTAGTTTCCTGAGGAAGTAGAGGTGCTGTTGTGACACCTCTGGCTATAATAATCTGCAGTGGAGATCATGTGCTGACTGTACTGATTTATCAGCTTTGTCCCTCATCAGATATTGTGGGTCCCACCCCTTGAAAAAACCCCAGGAAACAGGAATATTTCAAAGAGAAAACCCGTTGAAATAGGCGAGGAGGAAAATTGGATGTTTTTTTAAGTATTCATTCATGAGATGTGGATGTCACTGGCAAGGCCAGATGGTTGCCCATCTCTAATTACTCTTTACATGGAAACATACATAGAAAATAGAAGCAGGAGGCCATTCGGCCCTTCGAACCTTCTCCGCCATTCATTATGATCATGGTTGATCACCAAGTTCAATACCCTCCTCACCCCACTCCTAAAAGGTTTACCCCTTATCCTCAAACTGTGACTCCTAGTTCTGGACTCTCCACCATCAGAAACATTGAATCTAAATCTACCCTGTCTAACTCTGTTAGATTTTTGTATGTTTCTATGAGATCCCCTTTCACTCTTCTAAACTCCAATGAATATAATCCTAACCGACTTAGTCTCTCCTCACATGACAGTACCGCCATCCCATGAATCAGCCTGGTAAACCTTCGCTGTACTCCCTCCATAACAAGAACATCCTTCCTAAGGACACCAAAACTACACATAATACTCCAGGTGTGGCCTCACCAATGCCCTATACAATTGCAGTAAAACATCTCTATTCCCATACTCAAATTCTCTCGCAATGAAGGCCAACATACCATTTGCCTTCTTTACTGCCTGCTGTACCTGCGTATTTTTCAGCGTCTGATGCACAAGGACACCAAGGTCTGACTGAGTATTGACCTCTCTCAATTTATACCCATTCAAATAATAATCTGCCTTCCTATGTTTGCTACCAAAGCAGATAACCTCACAGTTATCCACATTATATTGCATCTGCCATGCATGTGCCCACTCACTCAGCCTGTCTAAATCCCACTGAAGCATCTCTGCATCCTCCTCACAGCTCACCCTCCCAACCAGCTTTGTATCATCTTCAAATTTGAAGACAATACACTTACTTCCCTCATCCAAATCATTAATATATAACGTGAACAGTTTGGGTCCTAGTACACATCCCTGCGGTGCCTCACTAGTCACTGCCTGCCAATCAGAAAAAGACCCATTTATTCCAACTTTTTGCTTTCTATCTGCTAACTAGCTGTTATTGCAAGATACTATCCGCAATCCCATGCACTTTAACTTTCCACATTAATCTGCTATGAAACCTTGTTGAAAGCCTTCTGAAAGTCTAAATAAACCACATCCATTGGTTACATTTTCAAAGAATTCCAGTAGATTTGTCACACATGATTTGCCTTTTGTAAATCCATGCTGACGTTGTCCGATTACACCACTGCTTTCCAAATGCTCTGCTACGAAATCCTTAATAATGGACTCAAGCATTAGGCTCACTGGTCTATAGTTCCCTGTTTTCTCTCTACCTCCCTTTTTCAATAGCGGGGTTACATTCGCTACCCTCCAATCTGTAGGAACCATTCCAGAGTCCAAAACATTTTGGAAAATGACCCCCAATGGATCTACTATTTCTAGGGCCACTTCCTTAAGTACTCTGGGATGAAGATTAAGAACAAAGAAAAGTACAGCACAAGAACAGGCCCTTCGGCCCTCCAAGCCCGTGCCGACCCTGCTGCCCAACTAAACTAAAATCTTCTGCACTTCCTGGGTCCGTATCCCTCTATTCCCGTCCTATTCATGTATTTGTCAAGATGCCCCTTAAACATCACTATCGTCCCTGCTTTCACCACCTCCTCCGGCAGCGAGTTCCAGGCATCCGCTACCATCTGTGTAAAAAACCTGCCTCGTACATCTCCTCTAAACCTTGCCCCTAGCACCTTAAACCTATCCCCCTAGTAATTGACCCTTCTACCCTGGGAAAAGCCTCTGACTATCCACTCTGTCTATGTCCCTCATAATTTTGTAGACCTCTATCAGGTCGCCCCTCAACCTCCGTCGTTCCAGTGAGAACAAACCGAGTTTATTCAACCTCTCCTCATAGCTAATGCCCTCCATACCAGGCAACATCCTGGTAAATCTCTTCTGCACCCTCTCTAAAGCCTCCACATCCTTCTGGTAATGTGGCGACCAGAATTGAACACTATACTCCAAGTGTGGCCTAACTAAGGTTCTGTACAGCCGCAACATGACTTGCCAATTCTTATACTCAATGCCCTGGCCAATGAAGGCAAGCATGCCGTATGCCTTCTTGGCTATCTTCTCCACCTGTGATGCCCCTTTCAGTGACCTGTGGACCTGTACACCTAGATTTCTGACTTTCAATACTCTTGAGGGCTCTACCATTCACTGTATATTCCCTATCTGCATTAGACCTTCCAAAATGCATTACCTCAAATTTGTCCGGATTAAACTCCATCTGCCATCTCTCCGCCCAAGTCCCCAAACGATCTAAATCCTGCTGCATCCTCTGACAGTCCTCAACGCTATCTGCAATTCCACCTACCTTTGTGTCGTCTGCAAACTTACTAATCAGTTACATCTTCCTCCAAATCATTTATATATACTACGAACAACAAAGGTCCCAGCACTGATCCCTGCGGAACACCACTAGTCACAGCCCACCAATTAGAAAAGCACCCTTCCATTGCTACTCTTTGCCTTCTATGACCTAGCCAGTTCTGTATCCACCTTGCCAGCTCACCCCTGATCCCGAGCTTGGAGATATATCCGCCTTAAATCCCATTAATTTCCCCAAAACCATTTCTTTACTAATACTAATTTCATTCAACTCCTCACTAAAACTTGTGTTACTCAGAACTTTCGGTACATTATTCATGTCTCCCTGTGTGAAGACAGAAGCAAAGTACGAATTTAGTCCCTCAGCCATTTCTTTGTTTGCCGTCACAAATTGCCCCATCTCTGACTGTAAGGGACCGACATTTAAATGTATTTTTGCCTTTTCTGAATGCATGTTATTCAGAAATGATGCACACCATCATACACCTGAAGCTGTTGCACCAATTCCCTCACATTAGTTACTGAGCACTCAATGTCACTGGCTGGAGCATGCTTACACTTAATTGGAAGGGGGTTGGAGTATAACAGTTGGGAAGTCTTGCTGTGGCTGTACAGGCCAATGGTGAGACCTCACCGAGATCCTAATGTACAGATTTAGCCGTCTTACTTAAGGATATACTTCTGTTGGAAGCACTTCAAAAGGTGCATGCAGCTGATTGCTGGGAAGAACGGCTTGTCTTATGAGGACAGGTTGGGCCCATTGGCACTTAGAAGGGAGTTGTCATATGGGTGGTGGTCTTATTGAGACATACAAGATCCTAAAGGGGCTCGACAGGGTAGATGCTGAGAGGGTGCTATCCCTCAAGATGGGATCTGGAAGAAGGGGGCACAGTTTCGAAACAATGGGTCTCCCATTTAAGGTGGAGATGAGGAGAGATTTCGCCCAAGGGTCATCAGTGTTTGGAATTCTCTCCCCCAGCGAGCAGCGGAGATTGGATCGTGGAATATATTCAAGGCTGAGTTAAGACAGTTTTGATCAACAAGGGAGTGAAAGGTGATGGGGGAGGACGTGCCGACAAGAAAGTGAAGGGGGTTAGTCAGCCGTGATCTTATTGAATAGCAGAGCAGGCTCGAATGGCCAACACCAACTCCTATTTCTTAAGTTCAGATATCAGCTTTTCATTGAGTTCAGAAAATTAGACTTTTGCTGCAATATTGAACATATTTGTGACACTGCAGATGGTTTGCATTCAGTGACAGTGCTAAAAAGGGTCGGGGACAATATAGGCATTTTAATAATTACTGGGGACAATACACAGACTGGATTAACGATGGCCCAATGATTAAAATAATAGGGATCAGGGCAGCACATGGCACAGCAGTTAGCACTGCTGCCTGATGGCGCCAAGGTCCCAGGTTCAATCTCAGCTCTAGGTCACTGTCCGTGTGGAGTTTGCACATTCTCCCCGTGTTTGCGTGCGTTTTGCCACAACCCAAACATGTGCAGGGTAGGTGGATTGGCCACGCTAAATTGCCCTTTAATTGGAAAACACGAATTGGATACTCTAAATTTATTTTTAAAATAATAGGGATTCATTACCTATCTGAGTATTTTAGAGTCCCCCCCCCCCCCCCCCCAGCAGGTTTTCAGACGGGTTGGTGATGTCCTCTAAAGTTTCGTGGGTGTCTTTCCCATGGGGGGGATGGGCAGACACAAGGTACCACAAGTACCCAGGTATCCCATCCCACTTTGGTCTTTGTAACCCAGCCCCCCCCCCCCCCCCCCACACGAGAACTTCCCAACACCTCCGCCCCCCAACCTGGGGTTTTGACACTTTGTTCTGTGGAACTGGATGCAGTCCCAGACGTGACCACCAGTCCTGGTGGCGCTACTGGGGCTAGAGGGGTGCCAGCCAGCAGGGGGGCCAGTGTGCCCTTCTCCAGCCAATTAGTGCCCCCTTGGAGCTGTGAGGGGTTGGCAGTGCGCTCCCCACTGACGTTTTCACTGCCCGGTCAGGAAACCCCCACCATCCCAAAAAAAAGTCTGTCCCCTGGAGTTGTCACAAACCACAAATCTGCTTCTGTCAGTTGTTGGGTAATCAGCCACCACTAGATGGAGCCCGGTCAAACTGTACAGAAAGCAAGGCTGGAATTTAAATAAAATTCACCAGTCCATCCCAAAGAAGATAGCTTTTTATTTAAATCTGTTGATTTGACAAGATACAGTGATTTTGCACAATATGACATGCTGACCTTTGGGAGCCTGATCAGCTGTCTGTTACTTCAGGGAAAGGACAACAGCATCCAGGGTGCCCAAAGGAATCACACAAGAGCTGTATAAATATTGATTAAATGTTAAAGGTTTTTCCACTATTTTAACATCCAGGGTAGAAATTTCCACGTTCTGATTGTTCAGACGTTGCTGACTTCTAAAGTTCTCTGGAAGGGTTCCTGCTGAAATTTTAATTTCAGACTTTTCCAGCTCAAACCAGCAAGTGACTTAGGAAAAGATTCAAAGATGAAAACTTTTTGTACACAGCTAAGCAGCTCTTTCAGAGGATACAGCACTTGCTCGATGGGCCAAGTGGCCTGCTCCTGGCGCTGTTGCCATTCTAAGATTCTGTACGTGTGTGTGTGGATGCATTGTAGACCAACCTCCATCTCCAAATTCTGACCCTTGGGCAGGAGCAAGCAAGGGGCGCTTGCCATCACCAGGAGCCAGCACAAATATTTTGTTAGAGGTACTTGTGGTTTTTAGATCTACAATATGATGCTTAATCCTGTGCAAATGTGTACTTTGACTGGCCATTTGTTTCTCAAAATAGCACGACCTAGCTTAACATTCTATTGGAAATCTTTTCTGGGAAAAGAGAATAAAGGGACAGAGTGGAATGAGAATATCTTTTGCACTATCTAATTTTGTTACATTTAGTTGCTAAGTGTTCATAGGTAATGAGTTCAACACACCAGCTAAGTAGCCTTTGGCATGCCCACTATGTTTAATTAACCTGTGATTGTTTATACTGATTATATCTTTTAATCCTAGCACAGAATAATTGACTGTTACGACTTTAGACCATTTGTCTTCCCTGGACAGATTTGCAAATGATTCATGCACACGTTTGGATTTGAAAGCAAGCCCTTTTGCACAGACTTAAACAGGCACTGGCTGAAGCCATCGCTTAGGACAATGGGCTAATTTGCAAGTGCGCCCAGTGTTAAAACAAGAGAAGCCACTTTGCGACATGTTACAGCACCAGCAACAATCAGGTCAAATTGTCTCATTCCAGTTTGTAACATACCACTCAGATATATGTAGAGTTAAAGAATTGCATATTAACTAATATCGGGGGGGGGGGGGGGGGGGGGGGGAAGAAAACCATTCATGGTATTGATTCACTCTGTATAACCTCAGCATCATGAGAAACATTAGTCATGGCTTATTACAAATAGAAATCACTCCTCTGGGCTCTTCAGAGGTTAATGCGGTTGTATAAATAGTTTGTTATTTTATTCACTCACAATCTTTGAATACCAGGCACATGCTTATCCTTCTGCTAGAGTATTTCAGTAAGGTTTTAAATATAGCTTACGCTATTGTGTTCAAGTAATAATGTGTTTCAGTGGCACTCTGCCCAATGGCCTCATGTTTTCTTGCAGCTGGATGTGTGTGTGTGCACCCAAAATGCAACTTGTTCTAATGGCTGGAATTAGTGACCAGCTATTCTGTGTTTTAAGGGATTGTCCCTTTGGTCCTGGGCTTTGTCTGTTTCTATTAGTCAGCAGCACCCAGCACTTCTCATCACCAACATCCATCCCACCTGCCCCCACCCCTCCTCATCACCAGCATCCATCCCGCCTGCCCCCACCCCTCCTCATCACCAGCATCCATCCCACCTGCCCCCACCCCTGCTCTCAAGGTCACCCCTCCCCACCCTGGTCACAGTAGCCATAATTTTACTTTTCAAGTTGGTTGCCCTATTTTGTGTTTTGCATTTCCATTCACACGCGCAGGTGCACACAGGCGTGTGGAATATTTCGCACAACTAGTCTTCCCGGAGTTGCTTTGAAACCGGGCCTGATTCCGTTCAATGGCTCCTGACCGTTCACGCCGCTAAATCCAACTTCCTTGTCCTTGTGGGCGGTGACTTTATCCCAGTTTTTCCTATTGCGGCATGGCGGGCTTTTAGCAAACGTGCCGAGCTGGCTCAGGGGGCGTTCGTCTCCTGGGATCCACATTCGACAAAAAAATGTCCACTTCGATTTGCTGACCGATCACTTGAAGCGCGATGGCCAAGGCCCAGCGGCCGTTAAACGCGGCCGGTATCCTTGTGTTTGGAAAATTACACGGCTCCCTCAACTACCAAAATCACAAAACGCAGTTTGACAATATTGTACCAGAACTTGCATTTTCCCCATGTAGGAGGTGCTTTACTTCTGTAGGTTTACACGTTCCATCTCACAACACCATACAGAATTTCTAAAATATATTAAAATAAATCCATTTAAATGCCATTGCCACATTGAAGATAACAAATGTTGTAAGTAAAAAGATGTTACCAATTGCAAAGAATTGATGGATAGATTTTTTCAGTTATTAACAGTTCTATTTACAGTATATTATATTCTCTAATTCAGCAGCCCTCTGTCAACCATTTGCATCAGTATGTTATTGTGCAAACATATGTGGGCTTTGCACACGGGGCTCCCAATCATAGTTGCCTCGGGGAGCCAGAGCGAAAGGGGACAAGGCTACTTTGCTGGTCCTCATGCCCTTTCTCAATGGCCAATGACACTTGGGTCTGTGTCAACTTTCCGTTCGGATGAGTTGGAACTCCAACAATAGTACAGTCCCCACCACTTGTGGCAGGAACACGGATGTTAAAAATAGGTTTCAGCATTGAAACAGCATATCAAACTTGGTCAAACTTAACCAAGATATTAAAAAAAACTGACTTGATTCTGATCCCGAAAACTCCACTAAGCAACTGCATCGCAAAAATGTTACCGGTTGCACCTCAATCTTTGAATTTGTGCTTGGAAATGGGGAGGTCACTGGCAAGGTCACCATTTATAGTCCATCCTAATTGCCCTCGAGAAGGTGATGGTGAGATGCCGCCTTCAACCGTTGCAGGTACAACAACAGTCTTGCTGTACAGGGAGTTCCAGGATTTTGCCCCAGCGACAGTGAAGGAACGGCGATATATTTCCAAGTCAGGGCGGTGAGTGACTTGGAGGGGAACCTCCAGGTGCCGGTGTTCCAATGTATCCACTGCCCTGGTCCTTCCAGATGGAAGCGGTCCTGAGTTTGAAAGTACTAAGGATCCTTGGTGAATTGCTACAGTGCATCTTATAGATGGTACACACTGCTGCTACTGTGCATCAATGGTGGAGGGAGTGGATGGGAACCCAATCAAATAGGCTGCTTTGTCCTGGATGGTGTCGAGCTTCTCGGGTGTAGTTGGAGCTGCGCTCTTCCAGGCAAGTGGAGAGCATTCCATCACACTCCTGCCTTGTAGATTATGGACAGGTTTGGTTTGGGGACTCAGGAGGCGGGTTACTCGCTGCAGGATTCCTAACCCCTGGCCTGCTCTTGCAGCCACAATATTAATATGGCTAGTCCAGTTTAGTTTCTGGTCTCTGGCAACTCCCAGGATGTCGATAGTGGGGATTGAGCAACGGTAATGCTATTGAATGTCAAGAAGAGATAGTCTGATTCTCTCTTGGATTTGGCACTCGTGTGGCATGAATGCTACTTTTCAGCCCAAGCCTGAACACTGTCCAGGTCTTGCTGTATATGGACACCGACTGCTTCGGTATCGGAGGAGTTCCGAATGGTGTTAGCAGTGCAAGGTGTCACATCACCAAAGCAACTGCACTTGAACAAGGTGCAAACAGCTGACTGAAAATCCGACCAGAGGGAATGATGGTTAAAAAAAGAAAAACAGGGAATCAATGGGATGTGACTATATTGAACTGTCCAAAATAGGCAGCACACATGTTTTAAGAGGCACCTATGTAATTACCTCCTAGGATAATGACAAATGGTTGGTACAATTTGTCTGCTAAAGGCAGTGTAGGGGATGGGGACAGTTATAAATTTTATTGATTTAGGAGTATAGCAATATTTTAAATACTGATCTTTTTGTGTTATAAAAATGCCATCCTTCTTCAGAATTTGCACCCTTCACCTTTTCTTGAACACATGCAGTATAAAAAAAAGATCGAAAAATGTGCATTTAAAAAAAATATCAGTATATCTTCCAAGAAGGCTGGAAGGAATGCTTCTTTTTGGGAGACACCCAAGTTAGCATTTTAACCCTAATATTTCTCTCTTTTGAACTTCTTCTTGATGAATGTTAATATTGCCGCCAGGGGAACGCAAGCTGTGGAAACAGCCACCAGAAGTCCAATCACAGCCAAGGCATAAGGCGGATACTCCAACTTCACCGATCGCCCCTGCAAGATATAATGTTATAGAGAATGCCTAAAAATAGCATACAGGTGACATCACATAGCCAGCACTACAATGGAGCAGAATCATACATCATGGGTAAATAGACAATCAGCCAGCCTCACCGCTAGCCCACGCAGGTTAACAGGAGACAGCTCTCGAGAGGTCACAAGCTACAGGGTTCGTTCCACCACCTCCATCTCCCAACTGGGAGAGCAGTCCATCGCGGGAACCCTACTAATTTGCACTTTTGTCAAATGGAGTTCACTGCATAGCTGAGACAATTTCGCAAGGCTCGGCACAACATCCGAGGGCCGAAGGGCCTGTTCTGTGCTGTGCTGTTCTAATGTTCTATCACAGGGAATGCCCAGATTCCAATCCCAGGTAAGCATGTGCAGGGCACAGCAAGTTAGACCCTGGTTAGACCCCACTCGAGAGTACAGTGAGCAGTTCCTGCTACCACACAGCAGGACGGACATTTTGGCCCTGGAGGGAGTTTAAAAAGGTACCTGGAATACAGGGGTTAGGTTATAAGGGGGTTAGGCCGGTTTTCGCCAATATTTAGATGGTTACTGGGTGATCTGATCGAAGTATTCAAGATATTAACAGGAAAAGGCAAGGGAGATAAAGATGGAGATTCTAAAACTCGGAGTCTAAAAATTAGGGCCAGACTGTTCAGGGGAGATGTTGGGAAGCACTTCTTAAAGGGATGGTGGAGGTTTGAAACTCTCCCTGGAAAAATCGTTTGAAGCTAGTTCGGTTGTTAATTTTAAATCCGAGAGACGGATAGGTTTTTGTTAAGCAAAGATATTGAAGGGATATAGGCCAACAGCAGGTATATGGAGTTAGGTCACAGATCAACCATGATCCCATTAAATGGAGGGACAGGCCCGAGGGGCTGATACATCTGCCATTTGGGCTGGTCTTATCCACAAGAGCAGAGAGCAGTCGACTCCTACGTGACACCATTTTCTCCACTGAAGGCAACAAAAAGATCTGAATCTCAACGTCTCTTGCAAATGAGGTGCAAGATCTATTGCCTGTTGACACAGGGAGTGGCATCCATTCTGTGGAGGTTTGGTGGTGGTGGTGGTGGTGGGGGGGGGGGGGGGGGGGGGGGGGTTCTAACTTATGGTCCTATCTTGCTGCTGTCTTGCTCTCTGATGCCAAAGCTAATAAATCCTCTGCGCAAACACTCGCCAGCTGCCTTGGTAACTTGTGTCCGTACTCCAGCCTGGCCAGAATTTCACGTTTGCTCAAAATGACCCGGTGCCATAAAAGGTAGAGTGTGGTCCTCCCAGATTTAGCAGAGAGCAGTGTAACCAGATAAACGTGCCTCCAAGGCCCCCCCCACGAAATGGCTGCTCTGCTTCGTGATGGTCACTTGGTTGACGCTCACCCTTCCTAAACACATCTACTCAAAAGCCCTCGTTAGACCTGAATATTCTTTGGGGAAGGGTGAAAATTTGGATCCTTACATGCTGCCTGATTCGCCACAAGCTGCATGGCACTGCATAACATTTACAGCACAGAAACAGGCCATTCGGCCCACCTCGCCTGGTCTGATATTCTTACTGGGACACCAAAGATTATCCAAATTGTTCACTGCTCGGTGTGGACCTTTCAAAGCTCACATTCGGAGATCATGAATGCGCCCCACATACGGACTTGAGGTGAGGAGTGTCGGTGAGGTCTAAAATATAACCTATGCATAGCTGAAAGATTGGGAAATCAACACTTGGATTGGGTACTGATTATATTTAGTTATGGGATACGGGCACCATTGGCGAGGCCAGCCTTTGTTGCCCATCCCTAATTGCCCTTGGGAAGGTAGTAGTGAGCTGCCTTCATAAACCACTGCAGTCCGTGCGGTGTATGTAGGTACACCCACAGTGCTGATAGGGAGGGTGTTCCAGTATTTTGAACCAGCAACAGTGAAGGGACAGCCCATATATTTCCAAGTCAGAATGGTGAGGGACTTGGAGGGGAACCTCCAGGTGGTGGTGTTCCCATGTATCTGCTGCGCTGGTCCTTCTAGGTAGAAGAGGCCATGGGTTTGGAATGTGCTGCTGAAGGAGCCTTGGCGTCCTAATGGTCTATTCAATTAACTTTGATGGAACGACAGCCCGTTTGAACATCGTTTCAGTCCACATCACATGGGATTCCTTGGCCAAGAGCACAAAGGGGTGCATGTGGTTCCCAGATTTCTCCAACTATGCCTCTCAAGCTGCCTGGGCTGCGGATGCACCCCACACAGCAAGGCGGCATCGGTGAGAATCCAAGGCATGGCTGTCGGCCATTTCTGCGCCGGCGACCTTCAGTTGCCCGATTGCACTCGACCCCCCCCCCCCAAGCACATCTCAAACCAAATCAGAAAATGCACCTACCTCAGTCGAATCCCACGCCGTGTACGTTAGTGTCCCGGTCATGCTGTAGTCAATAATGTAAAAAATGATGAGGCTTATGATTAAAATAGGGCTGATGAAAACCCAGGTAGTCACCCAGTACCAGTTTGGTTTGTGTCCCATCATCTTTTCAATATCTTTCCGAAACCTGCAAGAGATACTTTTCCAGATTAGATACAGTCGCACAAACAACATCGTTCAAGTCCATATCTGGAATTAATTCTCGAAAGAAAGGACAGATCTGCGTTTCCGTGGGATATTTCACATGGCCCAGGAGATCCAAAGTTCTTGACAGGCAATGGAGAAGAGCTTTTGGAGTGCGGTCGCTGATGTAATGTAGGCAGCGCAGCAGCTGATCTGTGCACAGCAAGATCCCAGCAACCGGCACCGTGAAAATGACCAGATATTCTGTGTTCGTGATGCTAACTGCCTGGCTTCCAAATCGTGGCCATGGAGTCCGAGAACTGCCTGGCTTCCAAATCGTGGCCATGGAGTCTGAGACACTAGTCAGGGCCTCGTATTAGTGGCTCGTGCGAAACGCAACAATGCAGCACACCTTGAACATTGGGAGTGTCAGCCTAGATAGCGTGTTCATTCATTAAGAGTGGAACTTGTTGGACCCGGCATGTGACTTGGGACACGTCACTGTCCATGAACCTTTGGTTCATGTCACGGCCCGACGTGAACCCACAACCTTCTGCCTCAGAGCAAAGGTGATAGTCTAGCATGACACAAGTCTTGCACGGGGAACAGTACGCTGAATGCACGGACCATAAAATGTCTCAAAGTACCACGGTAATTATGGGTTTTGAATAGTTGAATGTCGTCTGGCATCACACTTGCACAGAAGTCAGCACTTATTCTGAATGGAGATCATTTTATGAAAGCAAATATATCTGTCTAGTCTAGTCCAGTCACCAGTGTGGAGTGTCACACTTTATGGGTGTTTGAGATGGACTCTGGAGGTCAAGAACAGAAGAGGAACTTTTGAAATGTGAGTGTCTGGAGCACACTCCGAAGCAGCTGGATGGACTGAAAGATAAAATAAGTGGAGTCAATCGAGAGAGAGCGAGAGCCAGCCAGAGAGCGAGAGACAGGCCAGACGGCGAGAGACAGGCCAGACGGCGAGAGACAGGCCAGACGGCGAGAGACAGGCCAGACGGCGAGAGACAGGCCAGACGGCGAGAGACAGGCCAGACGGCGAGAGACAAGCCAGACGGCGCGAGACAGCCAGACGGCGCGAGACAGCCAGACGGCGAGAGACAGCCAGACGGCGAGAGACAGCCAGAGGGCGAGAGACAGCCAGAGGGCGAGAGACAGCCAGAGAGCAAGAGACAGCCAGAGGGCGCGAGACAGCCAGAGGGCGAGAGACAGCCAGGCGGCGAGAGACAGCCAGAGGGCGAGAGACAGCCAGGCGGCGAGAGACAGCCAGAGGGCGAGAGACAGCCAGGCGGCGAGAGACAGCCAGAGGGCGAGAGACAGCCAGAGAGCGAGAGACAGCCAGAGGGCGCGAGACAGCCAGAGAGCGCGAGACAGCCAGAGAGCGAGAGACAGCCAGAGAGCGAGAGACAGCCAGAGAGCGAGAGACAGCCAGAGAGCGAGAGACAGCCAGACAGCGAGAGACAGCCACAGACAGCGAGAGACAGCCACAGACAGCGAGAGACAGCCACAGACAGCGAGAGACAGCCACAGACAGCGAGAGACAGCCACAGACAGCGAGAGACAGCCACAGACAGCGAGAGACAGCCACAGACAGCGAGAGACAGCCACAGACAGCGAGAGACAGCCAGACAGCGCGCGAGAGAAAGAGAGAAATTGAAAGCTGGAGAGGGAAGAAGAAAATCCAGATGGGATTTTGAACAAGAGCAGCAGAGGTGTGCTGTCCTGGTGAATATTTAGCCCTCAATCAATATCACACAAACAGAATACCTGGTCGTTGCTATGTGGGAGCTTGCTGTGCACAAATTGACTGCTGCGTTTCCTACGTTACATCAGTTTGTTTACGGTGGACTGCCTCTAGGGGACTGGTGGTGCTGAAAGATGCTTTATAAGTGCAAGCCTTTTATTTCTTCATATTATGGGTGCAGCCAGGGCAGGCTCGTCTCAATGTATACGTGAGGAACGGCGTTCCGTAACCCCCCCCGCCGTGCCTCACCGGCCCGTTAATGGCGTTGTTAACGTCTGGGCAGATAAATTCTGTGTAGCCCGAAGCAGAGGGGGCATGGTGGGGTGGGGAAAGATGTGTGAGAATACGGCGGTGTGCCGGGGGGAAATTGTGCAATGGAGGATTTGTTAATAAACCTTCTGCACTGTAGGGAGGATGTATTGATTTTATCATATTCCATCTGAGCAGAACAACAAACGATTGCTGTTCCGCGCCCTAAGAAACTAGAACAAAGATTGCACACAAAAGCTCTAACACGATGGTTTTGAGAGAAGCAGGTGCAGGAAGAGGGCAGGTTTGAACTGGTCAAATTATTTATTTATAAGGGTCATCGCCTACACTACAGAATTCACAAAGATTAAATGATTCAAAAGAGCATCTATGATGCTATCTACGACCTTGTGGCTTGAAGGAAGCACATCAAAAGGAGAAGCTCTTAAAAAAAAAAAAATTGTGTTCGTTACAGTGCCACGAGAAAGCTTTTACGCAGGGCGAGAATTCCCCTAGCTTCAGATAAACCTGGAAATGAAAAGCAAAACATTGCAGAAAGTGCTGGAAAATCCCACCTTTCATTCTCTCTCTCACTGAGGCCTGCTGAGTATTTCCTAGCGCTCCGTCCTTCTGACAAAAATCATGGATTTTGTGTGCATGCAAATTTTGCAAATCCTAGATTTGCACGCGTGCCAATTTTGGCTAATATGGCCAAGCCGCATCCTGCCGCTGTGACTTTGTATGAATTGTGTCAGTGTTAAAACTAAATGCCACCTATGATTATCTGTGGGAGGTACTGGGACGGTTCGGATTTGGGCGGGGCTTTATCGACTGGGTCAGGTTACTGTATCAGGCTCCTGTGGCAAGCGTACGGACAATATCGGACTCATTTAGATTAATAGGGGGCAGCTTTAGGTACCTCGGCATTCAGGTGGCGCGGGAATGGGACCGGCTGCATAACTTAAATCTGGCCCGACTAGTAGACCAAATGAAGGACGATTTTCAGAGGTAGGACGCGCTTCCATTGTCACTGACTGGGAGGAAGCAGACGGTGAAGATGACGGTCCTCCTAGATTCCTGTTCATGTTTCAATGTCTCCCCATCTTTATTCGGCGGTCCTTTTTTTAAACAGTGATCACTGGCTTTGTTTGGGTGGGCAAGACCCTGCGGGTAAGGAAGGTAATGCTTGAGCGGAGTCGGGGAGAGGGCGGGCTGGCATTGCCAAATTTTAGTAACTATTACTAGGCAGCAAATATGGCCATGATCAGGAAGTGGGTGGTGGGGGAGGGGTTGTCAGGGGAGTGTATGGAGGCGGCTTCATGCAAGGGTACCAGTTTGGGGGCGTTGGTAACTGCACCTCTGCCGTTCCCGCCGGCACGGTACTCCAACAGCCCCGAGAGTCTGGGGGTAATGGAGGCGGCATGTGGGAGCAGAGGGAGTATCGGTCTGGTCCCCAATCTGTAATAATCACTGGTTTGCCCCGGGAAGTATGGATGGGGGGTTCCGGATATGGCGGAGAGCAGGGATTGAGAGGATGGGGGATATGTTTATAGAGAGGAGCTTTCCGAGTATGAGGGCGCTGGAGGAGAAGTTTGGGTTGGCGAGGGGGAACTAATTCAGGTATCTGCAGGTGTGGGCCTTCCTACGTAAACAGGTGTCAACCTTCCCGCTCCTACCGCTAAGGGGGATTCAGGATAGTTTCCAGAGGGTGGGTAGGAGAAGGGAGCGTCTCTGACATTTACAATTTATGGGGTCAGAGGAGATGCAGACCGAGGAGCTGAAGCGCAAGTGGGAGGAGGAGCTGGGAGGAGAGATAGAGGATGGTCTATGGGCGGACGCGTTGAGTAGAGTCAACGCGTCCGCAACATGTACCAGGCTCAGCCTGATACAATTTAAGGTTGTTCACCGGGCTCACATGACAGTGGCCCGGATGAGCAGATTCTTTGGGGTGGATGACAGGTGTGCAAAATGTGCGGGAAGACCAGCGAACCATGTCCACATGTTCTGTGCATGTCCGAAGCTTAGGGGATTTTGGCAGAGGTTTGCAGATGTCATGTCCGCGGTGTTAAAAACAAGGGTGGCGCTGAGTCCAGAGGTGGCGGTTTGTGGGGTGTCGGAAGACCCGGGAATCCAGGAGGAGAAAGAGGCAGACATTCTGGCCTTTGCTTCCCTGGTAGCCCGGAGACGGATACTATTAGCTTGGAGGGACTCAAAGCCCCCGAAGTCGGAGACCTGGCTATCGGACATGGTTAGCTTTCTCTGTTTGGAGAAAATCAAGTTCGCCTTGAGGGGGGTCACTGTTAGGGTTCGCCTGGAGGTGGCAACCGTTCGGCAACTTCTTTGCGGAAAATTAATCATCAGCAGAAGTGGGGGGGGGGGGTAGTTTAGCTTAGAGTAGGGGGTTAATAAAGATGGGAACTGTAAGGGAGGGAGACGACTCTTGCACTATGTTTATAATTTCATGTACGTTATTTATTTTGTTGTCATACCTCAATAAAATGTTGATTAGAAAAAACACTAAATGCCACCGTCTGGATTCTTGGCACGAGTCCAGAGCTTGGCAGGTTGCCAAGAGGATGTCTAATAACGGCCCCACAACTCTCAGGCAGTACTTTTCCACAGCTGAACCTCTTGATATTTATCATTTGTCCCAAAAGTTATTTCGCAAGGCAGGGCTGGGAAATAAAGAGAGCAGTGATTCTTCACTCCTTTTAAAAGATCAAAGAAAGACCGGAGGTTTTCTTATCAACAGGAAGTGAGTTAAACTGTGAATGCATCATGACCCACGTTACGCAATAATAGTTATGAAAGGGAAGACGACCTTTTATTAATTCCACATGCGAAGTAAGGGCTTTGTCATATGCACATGGAATGGGGCTGTTAGCTGAAAAGCATGAAATTGGGTAAATAGTTGAAGGCAAAACATTTGCAGTGGGGGGGGGGGGGGGAAAGAGTAGGGATTGGGACTACTCAAGTTTCTCTTGCAGCAAGCAAACAGCAGCATGTCGATGGGTCAAATGGCTTCCTTTTGTGCTGTAACCATTCTCTGATTTTATTCCATACCGTTTTGTTCAGAGGATCACTTGCATTAAAATTTCCCAGTCTTTGGGAAGTTGGGTGAAAATGGAAGCTTGTCCGTAAAAAGCCTTATGGAACAAAACGCCCAAATCACCAGCTGTTCCATCCCATTTAGCGGAGATTCCAGAAGATGGCAGGGGTGGGGAGGGGGGACAGCGAAGCGTCATAATCAAAAGAAAAAAAAAAAACAACTTAATTCACCCACCTCCTTATGCCGTAAACGTAACAGATCCCAACGACTTCAATCAGAACTATCACCAGAAGAGCCAAGGTCGCCGCATAGTCATTGAATATGGAGAACCAATAATTTCCTGACCCAATGTTAAAGACCAATCCGATAACACAAGCTACAAGGCACACAATCCCTGTGAGAGAAAGTAGTACAGGGTTCAATGCATTGTAATTAAAACAATCCCCATAAAATATAACCACCCCATTATAGCTCTGATAACCCATTGCATAAGTCATTTGCAAAACTACATGAAACATCCTCTTTCCGGGCAATCAGTTTGCAATCGTGCAAGTTGTAAAAAAAAAAGGTTAAACGGCACATCACCCGTTTCACATTGCAGGTTACAGTAAATTGTGAACATAAAACTGCAAAGAATTTAACTTGCCCCAAATTTCATCAGGTTCAGAGTGATGAACCACAGACAGTAAAAACTACAGCCGCCAATGCTTTGAAGGACCTCTGTAGGATTCGGCAGACGCACCGTAGCCCAAGCAGTTCTGTTTGTTTCACTTAGCCGTCGAACATGTTCCCAAGGGACCATTTTAACCCCGCTTGGCTGGCGGAAATTGGATGGATTGTTTAAACTGCCATGGGGGTCTTACCTGTTTATAACCCACCATTTCCCCATCATCTTCTGAGAGGGGAGAATTGTTAATCTAATCCCAGGCCGGTTGATAAATAAGTATGAAACTAGACACTAATACGTTTTTGATAATAGATTTGTTCACAGAATGCAGCATTACGCACGTCTGTTTCCTACCCACCAACATCAGTAACCGAGCAGTCTCTCTTTATAAGTGCTCTAGGCACTTCACCAGTGTATCTTAGCAATATGATAACATACAATTAGGAAGAAGGATAGCCACCAGGTTCTCCTTCAAATATTTAGATGAGGCTCCCAATGGCATCAATGGGGCTCAAAACAGGGGAGGTGGCTTTCCTACCAGCTCTAGCTAGTGCGAGGAGGAGCCAGGGCTAGAAGAGACCCAGAGAGGTCAACCGTCTTAATGCTTCTACTTTTACTTTCCTTGTAAAAGGTCAGGAGGAGCAGGAGTGCGCCTTTGGTTTGCACTCTTGAGTTCACAAGGTTGTGGGTTCAAGTCCCATCTCAGGATTGGAGCCCAAAGCTCGACGGTTGACCCACCAGTCCAGTACGGAGGCACAAGTGCTGCACTGAAGGTGCTGTCTTCAGATGTGAAATTAACCCACTTGCTCAGGTTGGGGTAGAAGATTCCATGGCCATTCCAAAGCAGGGACGTTATCCCTGGTGCCCTGGCCAATATTCATCCCTCAACATCAACATTGGAAAAACAGATAACCGGGGCATTATAACATTGCTATTAAATGAGAGTTTGCTGGGGTGTGTCTGCACCAGCTCAGCTCCCCCCCCCCCCCCACCTACCTTCTCACTATAATCCTCAACATTTTTGCTCAATGGGTCTCAATAAGAGTCAGGTCACAGGCAGCAGAGCTTTTGCACAACCTCAAGTTAATGAGAGGGTAGATTAAGAACTAGGAGCAGGAGTTGGCAATTCAGCCCCTCGAGCTCACTAACTCATCAATACGATCGTGGCTGATCTCATCTCGACCTCAACTCCACTTTTCCTGCCCGTTCTTCATAACCCTTCAACCTGTTACTAATTAAAGATCTCTATGTGCCCTCCTTAAATTTACTCAAAGTCCAGGCATCCACCGCAATCTGGGGCAGTGAATTCCAGATACACGGCCCTCTGAGAGAAGTAATTTCTCCTCATCTGTTTTTAAATCTGCTACCTTTTATTCTAAAATGACGATCTCTTGTTCTAGATTGCCCCACAAGAGGGAAAAACCGCTCTACATCTACTTTGTCAATCCCCTTTATACGGGAGACTAGCCGGGACTGTGCGTTATTTCCTCTGAAATCTCCTGGAGTTGGAAATGGCTGAAAGCAAACGATTTAAACACAGGATTTAAACACCACTTGGGTGAACATGTTCATAGAAAGATTTGCAACAATAACTGAATGAACTTGCATTCATAGAGCGCCTTTAACATAATAGAACCCCTCAATGCGCTTCACAGGAACGTGATGAAGCAAGATACGACACCAAGCCACATGAAAAGCTATTAAGTCAGTGGTTGGTTAAGAGCATTTAATAATAATAAAAAGGAGGAAAGTGAGGCAGAGGGGTGTAGGGAGGGAATTCCAGACCTTCCGACCTCGATAACTGAAGGCACGGTTGCCAAATGGCGAAGCTGAAGAGGCCAGAATTGGAGGAGCGCAGATATCTCGAGGGTTGCACGGCAGGAAAGAAAGGGGGAAGGAAAAAGATCGGCATGTTCCCACAGGAGATTTAAAAAAAGAAGATTCTTCACGATGGTTCAATCAGCATAAAAGGGATTTTTCACCCTTTACTTTTGTAGAAATGGACAATCATTTTGCAAAGATTAGCTTTATTATGTCCTGCAGTTCAGAGGACACCAACACTGTAAATCTCTACAATCTCTGGCACAATACACTTACACCAACAGGAAATGCTCCCTCTCTGACATACTGGTAATTGTCACTATTATTGGTTGGTGTTGAAATGCCCTCTTGTAACATACACCTTACTTGCTACACAACTGTAACATTCTCAATCTCACCCACTGTGTATTAACCCATAAACTAGGCCAAAGTCAACCGCCATATCAGATGGGGAATTGGTCGTTATCTGCATCATGTCTGTGCCATCGTGACTGAGAGACAGGCTATAAAACTGATAAGCGAATTGAGAAAGCCTGAAATTAGCAGCGAGTTCCTTCCTCCTCCTCGGTGTTCAAAGTGGATGATGCCAGAGCTGGAATGTTGGCAATCGGGAGATTACTCTATGATCATGGACAGCAGAACCAGAATGTGAGCAGTTAAGTAAGTGCACTATGTTGGGAAATGGCCTTGTACCAGCGTGTCTAACCTCAGGGGACGTCCTGGCCTCTATAGCGGGTGCTGAGTATTGGCGAACACTGGGAATAGTCAGTGTGTCATTGGGGCAGTTGCAACAGACTGCACAGGGTCACAGGAAGAAAAAGCTAAAGAAAAAAAGGTGGGAAAGAAATCCCCATTTGTTCTTCTATTGATTCAAACGGTGGGGTCAGAAATTCAAGAACATGAGAAATAAAAGCTGGAGTAGTTCATTTGGCCATGTGCACTGGTTCTGGTGTTCAACAAGACCACGACTGATCTACCTCAACTCCACCTTCCTGCACGGTCCTCGGTTCCCTAACTTCCACAGTATTCAAAAACCTATCAAACTCTCTCCTGAATACTCAACAGTGAGCATCCACAAACCTCTGGGGTAGACAATTTCAAAGGCTCACCACCCTCTGAGCGAGTCTTAAACGGACACCTCCCCCTTCCCTCCGCCATATCTGCTTCAATCTAGTCAAATCTCATTCTTCCAATTTCTAGGAAAATGAAGCTTTCTCCAATAGGACAATCCCTTCATTCCTTGGAAACCACTTTGGTCAACCTTTGCTGCACTCCTTTTAGAGCATGTGCATCATTTCTTAGGTACGGAGACCAACTGTACCCCACGTGGACGATCACCAATGCCCTGTACAACTGTAGCAACACTTCATTACTCCTGTACTCAAACCCCTTTGTAACTATAGCTAAAAAAAACAATTTCCTTGCTCACTGTACCCAATGTTCATTTTCTGTGATTTAAGTAGAAAGATATGTTCTTTTGAATTCAGCCATTCCCAGTCTATCATCCCAAACAATATTCTGCTTTTCTATTTTTTCCCCAAACAACGCGGATACCACATCTTGCGTTCAATATGCCAAGTGCGTGCCCAATCTGTCCATATAATAATAATAATCTTTATTATTATCACAAGTAGGCTGACATTAACACTGCAATGAAGTTACTCTGAAAATCCCCTAGTCATCACATTCCGGCGCCTGTTCGGGTAGAGGGAGAATTCAGAAATGTCCAAATTACCCAACAGCACGTCTTTCGGGACTTTTGGAAGGAAACCGGAGCCCCCGGAGGAAACCCACACAAACACGGGGAGAACGTGCAGACTGCGCACTGACAGTGACTCAAGCCGGGAATCGAACCTGGGACCCTGGGGCTGTGAAGCAACAGTGATAACCATTGTGCTACCGTGCCGCCTGTTCAGTATCTACCCCTCTACAGTAACATCACTCTGCAGCATATTGTCAGGAGCAGGTTCCCTACTCACTGAACTTACTCCTGAATAACATGTCATAAGCCAGGGATGTTAGACCAAATACACAGGGAGGAAGGGCTGGAGAACTAATCAGACAGATAAGCAAGAGTACATTAAATATACAACCGACCATCCAGGTTATCATCGCATCTAGAACACAGTACACCTATCAACAGGCACCATCCAGATAACAGCTTATCTATAGTTTCACAAAGCTTTGAGACAGCTCCACCAGGAACTAATTCAAGGTTGTAAAAAGAAACCAAGTAATACAGAACTTGAATATTGCTGAATATTCATCTCATGGAACGCAACTGTCGTGGGCAAGGCCAGCATTTGTTGTCCATCCCTAATTGCCCTTGAACGGAGTGAGTTACTGGGCCATTTCAGAGGGCAGTTAAGAGCCGACCACATTAATTTGGATCTGGAGTCACATGTAGGCCAGATGCAGCAAGGACGGCAGATTTCCTTCTCTTAAAAAGGAGGGCATTAGTAAAATATGTTTTTTTTTCCCAGCCATTGATGAGAGTTTCATAGTCACCATTATGAAGACGGATGTTTTAATTCCAGATTTTATTAATTGAATTTAAATCCTACTAGCTACCACAGTGGGATTTGAACCAGTGTCCGCAAAGCATTGGTCAGGGCCTCTGGATTATTAGTCCAGCGACATTAACACTGTGCCGTCATCTCTCCGCCGCGCTCCTCCTCCCTGTATTATTCCACGTTTTAAAGGCTGCTGAAGCTAAAAACGGCATTGGCTCTTCGAAGACTGCATTTGCTCCTTAAGCCGGACTCAACGAGCTCGATCGACGGTCATTATTTGAAGATTTAAACCGATGGAATATGGCAGAGATTATACTGCCATATAAATCTCTGCAGGTGGGTGTAGGAAGGGGTGTGCCAAGCCTGCTGCACGGCCATTGAGATCACCAGCTCCCACTACCTTTCCAACACAGCCTACCAACGCACCCACTCAGCCGGAGCTGCGGCTGATAGACTGTTGGGATGGGGGGGAGGGGGGGGGGGAAAGAGAGAGAGAGAGAGACAGGCGGGTGGATTCTGGCCGCTTGCGACTCGTGCCGCTTCAAGACAGCACGTTGTTTCTTTCCCCCCCCCCAGTCCAGGACTGTTACTCTACACCCCGCCTGTATCTCTCCCAAGGTGAGATTTGGTGAATCTGATGCTGGTTGTGCCGGGAGAGGGAGAGAGGGGGGGGGGGGGGGGGGAGAGAGAGAGAGAGAGAGAGAAAGACTGTTGTTCTTCAGCACTGACATCCCCTGACCTTGGCGAGCGCAGGTGAGGAAGGAAGCTGTGGTAGAGGAATCTTACCTATCATGACCTCCCTTGGCAAATACTTGGAAATGATCTTCATGTCACTCAGAGGAGTGATGACTCCTGCCGTATTGCCCAACATGCTGCCGATTCCCAACATCAGGACCATTAAAAAGTACAATATTGACCAAATCTGAGATGGTCCTGGCATATTCACAATTGCTTCTGTGAAGACTATAAATGAAAGCCCAGTGCCTTCCGCAGCCTAGAGAAAGAGAAGGAAAACTCCATAAATATAAAAAAAATAAATAGATATAAACATTCGCTCCCAATCCTGGGACCACACACATTCTGTGGACAGAGCTATTTCCATCCAGAATTCACTCAGCAGCCCATCCCAAACTTGGTAGCTTTTCGCCTCGAGTGCAGTCGACAATGTAAGTACCTCCTCGTTATCTATTTTTATCCTATCCAATTTCTCCACTATCTCTTTTCCAGTGACATTGGCAGCGTCCACTTCTTTAGCGATGACAGATGCAAAGTAAGTATTTAGTACCAGAGCCATGACCTCTGCTTTTCCCCGTCCCCAAACACTTTTTCTTATCCATTACATTTGCAAAGGGCTGTTTGGGTTCCTTTGTGTTCACAGAATCATTATGGAGTAGGATGCCATTCGGCCCCATCACATCCACACATACTATCCCTCCCGCTTCCTCCCCATTCACCTGTTTCAAACATCCAATTTCCTTTTAAAAGGCTTCACTTGAACCTGCCTCTGCCACATCCCCATGTTACTGCTAATCTATTATCAGACACTCTCTTTGATCCCATTATGAACATTTTCAGTTCCCCCTGTACTTTAAGCAGTTACACGACTCCAAAGGAAGACAAACTTTCTAACCTCGGAGTTTGTAACTCCTAGGGGCAGTTATGAAGCTGAAAACCCGAGAACTGCCTGACTTATTCCAGGAATCAATGGGATCTGTAGAGATCCCAAACTCCCTCCATTTCAGCCTCCAGTTATTCTTCGTCAGGTTTTCAGCTCCATTATTGAATCGGCTCCTCCTGCACTGGAACAATTCTGCAAATACATGAGGCAACCAAACTCCGAATAATTCATCCATGTCTGAGCAGTAGTCGTCAATGAACAAATCATCTCTTTTAAAAAAAATAAATTTAATGTACCCAATTCATTTTTTCCAATTAAGGGGCAATTTAGCGTGGCCAATCCACCTACCCTGCGCATCTTTGGGTTGTGGGGGCGAAACCCACGCAAACACGGGGAGAATGTGCAAACTCCACACGGACAGTGACCCAGGGCCGGGATCGAACCTGGGACCTTGGCGTCGTGAGACTGCACTGCTAACCACTGCGCCACCTTGCTGCCCAAATCATCCCTTTTTGTTTCGGATGTGTCTCTGTGTTCTCTATGTCCAATGAAGAACTCTTCTGATTAGTAACCGCCAATGAACAAATCTTTTGCTCTGGATTTGTCATTGTGCTCTCCTCTTTGGGTGTTGCAAACTGCTTGTCCCAGGGTGCTGCGGAGGTAATCTTTAACTGTGGGTGGAGGCAAGCAAAGAGCCTTTAATATGGGTAAGGAAAGGGTATTCAGGAAAGCAGGAATGCTGGCAGATCATATGAAATAGCAGCCCCGTCATAACAAAATGAAAACATTTGAAGTCAAGTCAGCAGATGACCATGGGCTGCTTTTCCCTTTGAGGGGCAAGGTTGAGAATGGCATAGTGTAGGTTAGATGGCCTTTAGTTTTTGACTTCCCATGTCGGTGCAACATCGTGGGCCGAAGGGCCTGTACTGCGCTGTATCGTTCTATGTTCTATGTTCATGAATAGCCTCAGCCGGCACGGGAATTAAACCCACGCTCTGGATCACGAACCAGCTGTCCTGCCAACTGAGCTAAAAGCAAGCACATCAAAGCCACCTCATGCAATCTTGCCAGTTGGATTTGCCTTCCTGGGGAAATGAGGAGTTGTTAGACTGGTGTCCACAGCTCTGTCTCATGGGGTGGGGAGGATGCATGCAGCCATGTGCTGGCGCCAGGCTAAAGAAAACAAGATGGCCCTCCAGATACTCAACTGGGGAAGGGGTTATCGATAAACCTCATCATCCCGAGGCGACAAATGGTGTGGGGGACGGGGCACAACCAGTAAATATCACTGTGCAGTATTGGCTGATGAGGACACCTTAAAATGGCAGCACTTACCGTGTCTAGGTGAGATTGTAGGTCGCAGGTTTCAATCTGTGAAGCAATTGTTGCAAACTTGTCGGATTGTGTTGCATTCAGGTATGACATCCAGTTATCCAGAGTTTCTGTATTTACTGCAGTTTCCTCTAGGTCAAATGTGTTGGTTAGAAGTAGCCTCATCCTGTGAATCAGATACACCATTAGTCAGTTCCAAAGGTAAGCCATCCAAATGGTTTTCCATATTAGAACAAGTCAACCAGTAACTAGGGAGTGGTTACTAAACATTAACATACTGTTAGAGACAAGATAAAGCCAAAGTCTTCTTCTAACTGCCCTCTTGATTAGATTGCACACACAAAACACTTTCTCGTATCTATGCTTGACTGTCATTTTTATTTCAACTTTATTCAGGTGGGAGTGGGCTTAGAGTTGATCCGAGTGTTTATCGAGGTGAACGTGCCATAATATTCTTTAAACAGGAAAAAGAATGAACAAACTGCGTATCATTTCCAGGAGGGGGAAAACGGACCATTTGTCTAATCCTATCAGCTTTATCCCTCGACTCCTTTCTCCCTAGTGTACGGAATGACTGCGACTGCTTTGCATTCATTCCAGTGTAGTCTGCAGTTTGGAACTGTGGGTGTAACATCGCCTGGTAACCAGGTCCAGGTGACAGGGACTAAGGCTCGGATTCTCTGGAGAGCTCCAGGCTCTGTGGCATCCACCTATTCAACGGCGTTTGGAGCTCAGGCAAAAATCTCCCCAGGCTCCTTATAGCCATGTGACCCACGAGAACCCCAAGTACCGAGTTTGGGTCACGAGCAAATACACAGGAAACTGGATGGTCGTTGCCACAGCCACATTTAAAGTGGATATGAAGGCTTGTGCGCACTATTTGCTGGCAGGTGCCATTTACCACTTTTAAGGGTAAAATTCATATTTTTGTGGGGTGGAGATTTTGTTTAAATATCCTGGGGTGGAGGGGGGGAGGAGAGAGAAGATGGGGAATGGCAGCACTTAATTGCTGCTAAGGGCCTCGAGACAGCTATGGAGTGCGAGGTCTGGAGTCACATGTAGGCCCGATCAAGTAGCTACACGGCAGCTTACTGTCCCTAAGGGACGAGAGTTGGGGTTTCCTGGTCCCAGCTCAGAGACGACCAGATTTTGGTATCGCCGCAGCTGCCCGAGATTCGGTCCAGTAACAGCTCCATATTTAAGTATGCTGCCCAGAAGTTGCCAGAATTGGGCGGTAACCGGAAGGAAAGAAAATCTAGGCCTCAATCTTCCACCTGCTTTTCCTATTTTCTCCAAGCTGAACGTTCCCAAGTTACTCTCCCTCTCTCTCTAGAACCTCCATGGCTGAACTTGCAGGAAATGATCAACTATTCTCCTGAATACGGCGTAACTCGGGAGTCACTGTGTATCCCATCGATTTACTCCCCATCCAACAACATTCATTCTATAAACAAAAATGATCTGAAAGCCCCCATTTTATTTGTAGTTGCTCTGGGGTATAAAACATGGCGCACTCAACTCGATTGTTCGCTAGAACCACTCACCATCTCTTTCCTGTCAGCTTGCCCACCACCTTATGTACGTGAAGACACTGAGTAGCATTGTCATCAAACACAAGATAAAAATATGGAATGCTCTAACAAAACGTGTCAATTATGTTAGGATCACACAATACATTGACAATGATCCACCTTTACAATATTACAGAGGATTTCATGGGGATATGCACAGAAATAGGCTATTCGTCCCAACCAGTCCATGCTGGTGTTTATGCTCCGTTTGGCCTTCCTCCCATCTTTTCTCATCTAAATCCATCTACCATCTACATAGCTCCCTATTCACCACCCCCCCCCCCCCCCCCCCCCCCCTCCCCCCAACCTCGAATGCTGGTCTAATGCCTCTTAAACTGCATCGACATAGTTCATTTCAATCACTCCCTGTGGTAGCCATTTCCACCACTCTCTGGGTGAAGAAGTTTCTTCCGAATTCCCAATTGGGTATCTTGGCAACTATCTCATCTTGATCATCTCTAGTTAGGCCCTTCCCCAAAACAGAAAACGTTCCCTCATTCGGTGCTACAATTTGTAATTTCTTTTTAAAATGAGACCCGTATTAGGTCACCTCCTCCGCATGTTTAAAAAAAAGAGAGACACCTAGCCCGTCAATCCTTTACCAGTACGTACACTCACGTATCTGGTACCACTCCTGTAAATATTGTCTGCACCCACTCCCATGTCTCGATATCCTTTCAATAATAGTGAAACGGCACTCCCAATGTTTGATACATACTTTGCATAACTTTCCTATTTTTCAATTTTGTCCCTCTGGACATCCTAGTGCTTGGTTTGTTTTGAGTTTTTTTTTAAATAGCCTGTGGGACAACGTTTAGTGATTGATGTATTTATACTCCCGAGATCTCTTTGCCTCACCCAAAACTTGACCCTTCCAAGTAATAATTGACCTCCGTCTTATATTTTTCCTTCAAAAATGCATTTGCTGACATTTTTCTGCGTTAAACGTAATTTGTCAATTATTTGCCCGTTCTGCAAGTTCATTGATGTCCTGTAATTTGTTGCAGTCCTCCTCCAGGTAGCCCCCCCCCCCCCCCCCCCCCCCCCCAACCCACCCACCCAGCACCACCACCTCTTATGTCGGTTACCAATGTAATTCGCAAATTTAGAAAATGAGTCTTCGGTTCAAAGTCCGCATTAACAGGACTGATCGTCGTCGAACATTACTTCCAACCTTTTGTCACTCTGAATAACTTACTCTTTATTCCCACTCACTTGAAGCCAGCTAGCAATCCAGTTTGCCACCTGTCCCCCGACTTCACATTCTTTGACCTTATTCCTTAAGTCGATAATGGGGCACCAAATCGAGGGCCTTTTCTAAGTCCAGATCCACTGCCTACACTCCCCCCACCCCAAAATCCAGCAAGGTCGGCCAAGGTTTTCTCTTTTGAAACCCATTCTGACTAATCACGGTTCTATTTTCTTGGTCACATTTCTAAGATTCCCATTCGATCCAGCTAATTCCTACTCATTATCACCAAGCTCCCCGAGTAAATTTTCTGCTAGGTTAAAACGTCAGTGCAGTTGTCTGATACACATGTGGAATCATTTTACAGTTTATTTCCGTACATTTCTATATTAACATTTAAAAACAAACCTCTCAGTTCTCAGGTTTCTCAAGGCATGTTATGTAATAGAGGCACTCATTTTACTGATTGCGATGAGATCAAACTACAAAGATAATGCTTTTTAAAACAATTAAAATGGTACATAGAAACACAGAAACAAGAGGAAGCCATTGAGCCTGTTCCACCACCATTCAAGGAGACCATGGCTGGTCAGTCACCTAGCTCCAAATACTCGCCTTTCCTCCATACCTCTTAATACCTTTGGCGAACAAAAATCTATCAGCAGCAGTTTACATATTAACAATTATTTGAGCATCAATTGCCATTTTAGGAAGACTGCTCCAAATCTCTACCATGTTGACTGGTTCCAAATTTCACTCCCGAAGGATTTGGCTCTAATTTCTTGACTATGTCCCCTAAATCGTAGACTCCCCGGCCACTGCAAATGGCTTCTCCCAATCAGCCTCATCTGTTCTGCTTAATACCGTTGCTGTTTGAACAAATTACCCCTTAACCGTTCGAAATTCCAGGGAATACAACCCTGGTTTGCTTAATCTCTCCTTAACCCTTAATAACCCTTGGAGTTCAGATTACCATCAACAATTTCTTGATTCTGTTACATTGAAGGGAGTGTCCTCAATTACATATTTTCTCATTTGTTTTTGGGACATGGGGCAAGGTGGCATTTATTGACGCATCAGGTGCCCGGAGAAGGCGATGCTCGACCTTCCCTCTGAAACATTGCAACCCTTGTATTGAGGAAATGTCCACTGCGGTGTTGGCCCAGCAGTTATGAAGGAAGAGGGCCATATGTCCCAAGTGAGGACGGTGTGTATTAATGGTGTTAACGTAAAAGGCTTCCCCTGTGGACACCCAACAGAATCAGAGAGCAAAAGGTTCCTAGGTTCCACAAAGTAAAATGAGCCCTGAAAACCCTATGGTGGTCCCACCATAATCCCAGCAGGAGGGTAGGTGGAAAACAGCAGTGGACCCTTTGTGTCGTGGTGCAGTCTCTGCCAGCCCTGTGCAAGGTTAAGTGTTGCCAATGGGTTACAGAGAGATGCAGGATCTCGAGCATTAGGAGTTTCTTCTTGCCCGTCTTGAGAACCAGTATAATACTGGAGACCAGTGCGCCAAGTGGCATGAGATGCCCAGCAGGTGGGTGAAAATAGGCATTCCCTGGTATTGCTCAACCAGCCTAGAGAGATAACCTTTCTACAACAATTCTCAATTAGTCCAGCCCCCCCCCCCCCCCCCCCACCCCACGGCCCCTTGCAGGAGGTAGGCAGACAGAGCACCGCCCTCGCACCATCACAATCCCTCTGATCCCATGGATGAGCAGTGGGGGGGCTTTTAGGTCTGGGATCATGGTCCCAAGCCTCCCTCAGTGTTGAGGTTTTTGGCCGTCAAAAGGCCGGAACTAGGAAAGGTTTAATTAAACAGTGGGTGTTTGAGAGTCTATTTCATCACTGCTCCCTTAGACACTTGCCTTTAAAAAGGTTCCAAAAGTATGGGACACATCATGGTGTGCGCGAGATGCTACACAACGCCGCCTCTTTTTAATGTAGTCCAAAATTTGACAAAGAAACTTTCAAATGTTATTCATATCTTCTTGAGGTACTGTTATTAATAGATTGTTGCTGATATTTCATATGTTTGGGTCACTTGTGTAAATATTATACACTACCAAATAAGGATATATTTATCTTACAATCTTCAGTGTATAAGTATATACTTATTGCCCCCTCCCCCCCCGCCAAATCAGCAACCCCACTTAATAAAAAGATGAGTAGATTGTCACAGTTCCAGATTACTAATTGCTTTCCTTGTGGAGTTCATGGGGAGCTGTCATATGCAGATACAGGCATTCCCAATAGAATTAGCTGGGGCTGGGACAGGGCAATGAGAAGCTGGATCTGCCTAACCCTCGAGCTGACTAGACATAGCGATCCGTGTGTGGAGTTTGCACATTCGCCCCGTGTCTGGGTGGGTCTCACCCCCACAGCCCAAAGATGTGCAGGGTAGGTGGATTCGCCGTGCTAAATTGCCCCTTAATTTGGAAAAATAAACATTTTAAAAAGGAATTTATGACATAAGAACACCAGGAACAGGGGAGGAGGCCATTCAGCCCCTCAAGCCTATTCCACCATTCAATGAAATCAGGGCTGATCAGCAACCTAACTCCATATACTTGCCCTCCCCTACCATTTTCTCACATCCCTTAATCCCTCCAACAAAATCTATCAATCTCAAATATAAAATTAACAATCGATTTAGTATCAATTGCCACTCATGCACGAGAGTTCCTAACCTTCACCATCCCGTGTGTGTCGAAAGTTTTTCCTAATTTCATTCCCGACAGGCTCGGCTCTAATGGTTAGACAATGCCCTCCGAACCCAGACTCCCCAATCAGTGGAAATAGTTTCGCGGCGGACCTTAACGTCGTGAAAACCTCAATCAGATCACCCCCTTGGTTTCCCCAAAAGGAGAGCAAACAAATCCAGTTTTCAGTAATCTGGCCTCGATTTAAACTCTGGAGTCCTTCTGGTATATCAACGCTGTGCCCCATCCAAGGCCAATATCTCAGTCCTAAAAGGTGTGGCGCCCAGGACCCTCCCCAGTAACTCCAGCTGTGGTCTAACGAGGTTTATTCAAGCTGAAGCATGACTCTACCACCCCCGTCCCAGCCCCCATCTCTGCAACCCTCTCCCCTCCGTATTCCAGTCCCCGAGCTATAAAGGCCAACACTCCATTAACCTTTATGATTTTCTGCACCTGCTCATGACACTACCTGGCACCACACCACATGTGGAATCCCTCTTGCGTCCACCCCCCCCCCCCCCCCCCCCCCCCCCCCAAATTCTCTCTGGACCATCCCTCTTCTAGCTCCTCACCATTCAGCAAGTATCCCGTCTTCAATCCCTTCAGATCCAAAGATTGACTACACTGAAATCCATTTGCCGCAGTTTTGTGTGCGTGCCTGGCTGGGTGTAGTAGGTCGTGTATTTGCAGCTACTTACACTGGTTTTAAACGGTTTTGAGATTCACTCCGGTAGAGCGAGGAAGGCTAGACTGCAAGGCAATGTGGAAGGGAAGAGACACAAAAAAAAGAGAGAAAAAGTGCAAGGGACAGCACAGGAAAAGGGCAAAAAATAAAAAATAAACGAGAGATAAGAGAACCAAAAAAAAATGAGAAAGGGAGAGGGAGAAAGTGCTAGGATGTGAGAGCGAGATTCTGCCTATAACATACTCTTACCTTTCAAGACAGCTTTCATAATTATATGTAGCTTTGAAACCATATATGGCAAAAGTGACAACGCTGGCAAATACGGATGTCAGACTGTTAATTAAAGCAATGATAACTGCTTGTTTCTCACAGTTGTTGTTTTTCTGGTTGTAACTGGCAAACGCGATCAGACTCCCAAATCCCAGGCCAAGTGAGAAGAAGATCTGTGTGGCTGCATCAATCCAAGATTTTGGGTCCATCAGCTGCTCAACCTGAGCATTAGAGCACAACAAAGTTCAGTGGGAGTCATGACGAGGAACTCTACCCTAAAATAGGATAGAATTCGATACTACAGGGCTGCTTGGGAGATTAAAGTTTTGATTTAGAAACTAAACATTCTTTAAAAATTGACCACAATTCTTAACTGGCTTGCCTTTTCTGAAAGGACACTTGGAATAAGGTGTCCCCTCCCCCCTCCAAAATAACCTGGTAAATAAAAGTCTTGCTCCAAAACAGAACAAACTCCAGATTGAGAAACCTTTGTCCGAAACCCTTGGGGTCCCTTTGCACTTTGAATTCAGATCATTTCAGTTTTCGAATACTGCATATAAAAATTTACATCACGATAGATAAGTAAATAAAATGGCTGGAAAAGTAAGATGCATCACGGAATAATAAAATACAGGGCACCTGTAATAGGTCTGACATGTTCACCACAAAATGCATACGGTAAACAGTGCAGACAAACCACTAGACATCCCGAGTGAAAGGGAAGGCGGTGGTGTAGTGGTATTGTCACTGGACTAGTAATCCAGAGACTCAGAATAACACTGGGCCCCAGGTTCGAATCTCACCCTGGCAAGATGGTGTAATTTGGTGTGGAACAGTAGCACAGTGGTTAGCACGGATGCTTCACAGCTCCAGGGTCCCAGCTTGGGTGACAGTCCGTGCGAAGTCTGCACATTCTTTCCCGTGCCTGCGTGGGTTACCTCCGTGTGCTCGGTTTCCTCCCGCAGACCAAAGATGGGCAGGTCAGGTGGATTGTCCATGCTAAATTGCCCCTTAGTGTCCAAAAAGTTTAGGCAGGGATACTGGGATAGGGTGGCTCTTTCCAAGGGCCGGTGCAGATTTGATGGGCCGAATGGCCTCCTGCACTGTCAATTCTATGAAAGGCCGAGGAGATTTTTAAAGAGGCTTTTGAATTTACTGTTATGATCCCAGTTGATGTTATAACTGGGCAGAAAGATTTCAGGATGGAACCCTAGCTCAAAAGACTAACTTTTACTTAAAAAAAAATTGGAGTAACAGAGTCACAGAACTGCTAATTAGTTTTTAAACAATAAAAAAAAATTTTAAACATGAAAAAGTGGATTATTATACCATACTCCTTTACTCCCCCACCCTGTTGCAGAGTTACACACAGATTTTAACGGTCAACACGGATTACCAAGTACATTTTAAAGTACATTGGTCTCATTAACACGCAAAGTCCCTTCCTTGTAAGCACACAAGATGACTGTGGTAAGACACACTACACTCTAAATCAAGTGAACATCAACCGCCCCCAATGATTCTTATATAGTGTGCCACCCAGTGTCTCTAAATTCCGGCTTCCACACTAGTGATTTCCAATTCCACTTTCAAATATTCTTTTAAATTATTCTTTCCCTCCGCTGTTTTCATCAAGGTCTCGCTTTCAGGTTTTACACCTCTTCCCTCAGGTTTCCCTGGTCTTAAAGGCTTTTACACAAACTCCCCAAGGTCCAGTCACCAATTTCCACAATTATTCCAAATAACGTCTCCCAAACTGTCCTAATTGCTAACAAACCTTAGCACTACTGCCAATTTCTTCCTGGCCTCTCACGGTCCAATGCTTTTTCAACTCTGTGACTTTACTGAACAATAATCTGTCCTGGTTCCCAGCTTCCTCTGTTCCGTTAATCAAGACTTCTTGGAAACTTCTCTTCATTTTTCTAGCTTCTTTAGCTAGCTGGATTTAAGACTTCCGACTTTGGTTTTCTTAGCCATTATTCCATTGTACGGCTTTTCATCTAACAAGGCCGTTTCCTTTTCAACCTTCCAAAACCAACTGCTTCTAGCACAGCTGCAGACTCTCTCACTTCCCATCTCCCAACTGCAATTAGCTAAACTAAGAACGCCAAGAGCTTCTTGACGTACAAGGTCCCAGTTGCTAAGCAACTGCTGCTGGTTTATCCAATCTTCACGCTGTAACCCTCTCTAAGCACAACAGAATCACAGTCGAGATTGAAACAAACCCCATCACATGCAAATACCTTTGTCCAGCATGAATCTAACTATAGGTCTTACCCTTCACGGCACAGAGGCAATAAATTAAACACACTTAAAACTATGCCTTATTTCTAATATTTATCAAACAAACAAATAAAGATCCCTTACAATTACCTTTGTTTTCTTAACAACACGGATTTTTAAAAAATGCCGTCTGGAGAACAGAATTCTACACAATTTTATAAAATTGGATATTAAAGAGGCCAGAGTAATTGACCAAAGAACTTAGTTCTTCAGTGTCAAAACTGCTTTTGACTCTCAATTAACTGTGAGATGTTGAATGTCTCATGTTTTCATGGTTCCATGGCCCTTTATTTGAGCTGGATTCTGTAATTTTCCCAGACATTCCTTCAGCTTCATGTTTATTTTGAGGGCAGCTTTAATTCAGCTTTAAGCGGAGGCGCCTGATTGGGCTGTCTATTGAATCCAAGCCAAGATTAAATTCCTAAAATCCCATCCGCTTCGTAACATGTTGCAACTTGGCTCACAGGTGGAGGTTTCCACTATGCTCTTTAGAGCTTTTGTATCCCCCCTTTTTGCAATTTCAGTGGACTCGAACCCGAGGCTTTTGGATCAGCCGAGACCCTGTACCATGCATTTTAGACTTGTGAAAATATCATCCCAAAGCCCCGTTGATTAAACACCAGTCCTGCTGCCTAAAGCCTGCAAGTGAGACTGGCTTTGAAAATACCATCCGAGTGTTGCAATTTAATTACTGGAAACTTGAAACCTGCTGAAAAAAAAAGTTTTTCATATTGCACTCAATCAGGACAAATGCAAGAATGCTGAATTTCAAACCATCGCAACAATTTATACTATGGGAAAGAAAGGTGCTGATTGGTTGCCAAGCTGCAAAGTATCAGTGATTGGGAGCACATCTTCACAATATCTCAAATTATCGAAGCATCTCCATCAGGATTGGAAAGTACACCAGACAAAAGGGCTACTTCCAATTCTTAACGTGCAGTTTGTCAGCAGCAATTCATTTTAGTGAGGTCCTTAGAAAGCATCAAGTCTGGCAACAATGACGGGCCCGCAGGGGAAGATCGGTCAGCGAAGTGACCCAAGGTCACTCGTGTCCACTCATGCCACCAAGCCATAGATGTCTCATGGTGCCGTTTCAATAATACTCCCAGAACAGAGTACATGATGCATCACTAAAAGTAGATTAAAAAGCAAATTACTGCGGATGCTGGAATCTGAAATAAAAAACAGGAAACACTGGATAATCACAACAGGTCCAACGGCATCTGTGGAGAGGGAAGGGGGGTAACGTTTCACAGAGACATTTCAGGAAGTCCGCCATATTTCCAAGTAAGGGTGGTGTGGGGCTTGGAGGGAACTTTCAGGTGGACCATGGGGGCCTTTCCCAACTCAGTAATGCTCCTACATCCCTTATTAACTTGCATTCTCTCAGAACTGTAAATACACGAGTATTTCACGATAATATAACACTGCAGCTTCACAGAGGAAGAGGAGGTTTTCCCAGTAATGCACACAGCCCAGTGCCAAACGCCAGCAGATACCTCCATTACGGGGGATCGGGGGTGGAGGGCTTTAGAATTTAAACGGGGCGCATTTGGTGAAACATAGGAAACAATGGAGGGAAGCTGCTGCCAGTTGAACTACGGCAACTATATCCTGATAATCATGAAGCGAGTTGGAAGCGATCATGGGAGTCATTTCACTTTGTAGGCCAAGCCACCCATATATGATTTGTACATCAGATCCATTCTCTTAATCTTTGTGCACCTGATGTGGGGTTAGCCGGGTAGCCTGCTCCTGGGCCCAGCCAATGGGACCATGAATAGGTCCAGGCGCGAGTGGCTGGAGAGGGAGAACCAGGTGTCCGTCGCTTCAGGCCTTCTGTGAACCCGACTGCGTCATCACCATCACCTAGAAAGACGAGGGCAGCAGGCACATGGGAACACCACCGCCTGGAGGTTCCCCTCCAAGTCACTCACTATCTTGACTTTGAAATATATCGGCCATTCCTCCACCGTCAATGGGTCAAAATCCTGGAACCCCCACCCTAACAGCACAGTGGGTGTACCTACACCACATGGATTGCAGCGGTTCAAGGCTCACCACCATCTTCTCAAGGGCAATTAGGTATGGGCAATAAAAGCTGCCTTGGCAGCAATGCCCACAGCAATTTAATCCGATCAAGTTTTCTTAAAGGCTTTGTGTTTTCATTACAATACAATCAGAGGTGCCTCTTTCAGAAGATGCACTTAGCTCCTCGTTATTGGTAACCTGCCGGTTGGATTGAAGGGCTACAGAACTTGTGAACAGCCTCAAAATGAGTAAGCAGCCCGGAGAGTGTTGGAGAACATGTACACTCCGGAGCTTTCGGAGTAAGAGCATCCATTGTACCATTTCGTCAGCGCAGGCACGATCTACAGGTGGAGACAGAGACACCGGGCTCAAAAGGTCGGTGTCTTGGTGGATTCTCTGATGCCAAGGGGGCGGCTCGGTGGTTGGCACTGCTGCCTCACAGCTCCAGGGTCCCAGGTTCAATTCCGGCCTCCGGTGACAGTGCGGAGTCTGTCTGTTCTCCCAGTGTCTGCATGGAATTTCCTCAGTGCGCCCCGGTCCCCCCCCCCCCCCCCCCCAGTCCAAAGATGCACAAATTAGATGGATTGGCCATTCTAAATTGCCCCGTAGTGTCGTGCTCTTTGCAGACTGGATGGGCCGAATGGCCTCCTTCTGCACTGTAAATTCTATGATTCTATGAAGACACTGGAGCCCTTTGTCTTCTCAAATGTGAATGCCCCACAGGGGTTGGCATACATGCCACATGAGTAGTCCATTCTGACTTGAACTCATCTGAATGCCTGCCACAAACATTGCAACCGGGGAGACAATCCTTGCTTGCCAGAGGCTACATTCCAAAGTACAAAATAAATAAGATGGCTGAAGCTGCCAAACAGGTGGATCAATAATCTCCTCCAACTGCCTAAAGTAGGTTGGGAGACATGATGGGCTTTGGGCCCTAGTTATTGAGATCACCATCCTCATGACACCTCCTGACAGTCACGCTGGAATGGAATGGACTGTCAACATCCACGCCACGAACTATCGCTTCATTCTCCCAGAACTTTGACTGCATAGGCCGGTGTCTCTTTGGGCAGATTGCTGGGGACAGGGTGGTAATGTCACTGGACTAGTAATCCAGAGGCATGCAAAATAGGATGGGAGCTACCTACCCTGGGGAGGGGGGGTCAGCAGACTGTCCACCATATTTAAACATCTGATCAAAGGTCAATTAGGCTGATGCAGCTTTTGGAGCTGCCTTTTGCAGATCGGGGAGCCCCAGCCCTTACTTAGCCACCTGATGCCATAAAACCACCTGCCTCGCTCCCTCCCCGAATGTCCAGACTTGCCCGTTTCTCAGGGATCCATTGAGCCTCCATCAGCTTCCTCTTTGCAGTCCCGGCAGCGGCCACTAAATGCAGGCTTGGCGCTTTTGGGACAGACGAGCTTCCTGACGGATTAAAGCCCTTTGCCATTCTTGCTTCATGATGCGAGGTCTTAGTTGGTAGCACTCTCACCTCCCGAGTCAGAAGTATGTGGGTTCAATGTGGGCGATGGTCAGTTATCCATATCGCATTGCTGTTTGTGGGAGCTTGCTGTGCACAAATTGGCTGCGATCTTTTCTATACTGTAGTAGTGACTTCAAAAGTATTTAATTGGCCAAAAGTAGTTTGGGATGCCCCGAGGCAGTGAGAGGTGCTATATAAATGCAAGTCTCTCTTTTCACTGAAGAACAGCATTATTAGTAACTGTCACTTGCTAGTACAGACCTTGAATGATGCGTTAATTGAGAAGATACTCATCTTGCAACATTGGGCCGAATAGAAGAATATCACATTTCAGCAAAACACCTCTCACTGCCAATGCCAATATGCATAGAATGTTGGCTTTATTGATGCCTTTCATGGCACAGATCAAACAGTAATTAAAACAAGTGTCGGCCTGGAGTGTAACCGTAAATGATCAAAGACACGACGACACAATACCTTTGGAGTGAACATGTATACGAGCCCATTGCCTGCTCCATGCAGTGTTACTCCTCGTATTAGAAATATAATCAGCACCGCATACGGAAAGCAAGCCGTCACATAGACCACCTAAATCAAGGAGGAGGAGGTTAGAATCGGTCTCTCATAAATAATATTTAACTTTGAAAGTTTTCGTTCAGCATTATCTATTACGAAATGGTTAATCCTTCCAATGTTACAACTCCCATTATTAACGGAGCCCTGGGATGTGAGGGTGGATTCTGGGAGCCAGCATTGCGGGTGAGAATTGCAAAGGAATCAACCTCATTACCCCGTTAGCCTGTGCTCAGATCACATCTGGTTGCACGACAACGGTTTGAAAATCACAAGTGGCCGTCTCCGACGCCTGTTTCTTATGCTCTTAATGCAGTGTCACGTTTTCGGGCAGAGCGGGGGTTTGTTGGATGGGAGTGAGATCATAATGGACGACTCATCCTTTCTCCCATGTCCCTTGGCTGTTCCTTGAAAGCTCAGGTGGAGTCTTTCTTGGGAATATTAAAACAAATTTAGCACTGTCCGTGTGGAGTTTGCACATTCTCCCTATAGCTGCGTGGGTTTCACACCCACAACCCAAAGATGTGCCGGGTAGGTGGATTGGCCATGCTATTTGCCCCTTAATTGGAACAAAAAATTAATAAATAGTTGGGTACTCTAAATTTATATTAAAAAAACATGTTGTCTCCCTTCATGCCAGCTCCTTGCTTGGCCTGGCAATGTAGCAAGCAGTCCGCTGCCGCTGTGCTGCCAGCTTTTCCTCACTCGCTCACTCACTGGGAAGAACCCACAGCGAATGCCTGCCCGGCATCTCGAGTTAAGCGGAGCCAGGCCAGGATTTAGGGTTGGGATGCCAACACCCCTGGAGTGTCCAGAAAGCAACGGCCAATCTCTTGGACACGGCTGTGAGCAAGATCCAGGAGGAAGTCGATTGAGAGTCGTTTTTCCTCAGAATATACTTTGGTTTGGTTACGTACGAAAACATTTTGGCGATCGGAAAACAAGGCTGTTCAACCCTTGAATGGCCATTAATTGGGGTTGTCTGAGCTTGTTTGCCTCCTGTTGGGGGGGGGAGCGATTGGGTGAGCAGCAGGAGGGAAGGCCATGGGAGTACGCACCCCCCCCCCCCCCCCCATTGCTCCAAATGTCTGCTCCTGTGCCGTCAGTTAATGGGAACAGCTCGTCTTTGTTTACCTCCGCTGACCCTATATCAAATCTCTCCCCCCCCCCCCCCCCCCCCCCCCCCGCTTCCTTGTGGGAACAACCCCAGCTTCTCCTTATCCACCCTCACCTTGCAGCTAAAGTCTCTCACCCGCCCTGGAACCATTCTGGTAAAGCACCTCTGCACCCTCTCAAGGAGGCCCCTCACACCCGTGGTAACAGTGCAGCAAACCAACTGCTGACATGAAAATTAGGCACAAGCTAACTAGCTCAGCCGAGGAAGAGCGTCTCGTGCTGATTAAAGTCCAGTTGGCTCCCACCCCCCCCCCCCTCTTCAAACCACTTTGTCCAAAACAAAATTCCTGCCGACTCGTCCGTATTTATTTGGAACATGTTTAATCACAGATGAAGCTAATGGAGCGTATCTGCAAGCCTTGTGGCTCACCAAGCATCCGAGCGACTGGACTAATCAAACGGTTACCATATTAACTTCTCTATGATCGGACAGGAATCACAACTCAAAAGTAGCCCTGTCCGTCAGACTGAAAGTGTCAGCGCTACACCTCACCGTTACCCATCAACAAAGAATGTGACCAGGTCATCGAAAAGACGCGCGACGCACCCATTTAGGTATGGGGCCAGTTTGCCACGTTCCCTGAGCCACAGGGTTCTAGTATTCTCCCACACTTTATTAGCACCAGATGCGCAGACCTCTAAAGTCTGCGCACCTTCACAATAGTTACGGTACCTTGCCAGTGGACTCGGTCCCTCTAATAATGCAGAGATAAACTATAAGCCAGGACAGGATGAGGCACAGAATCATCCCCCAGTGCAATGACCCACTATCACTGATTGTGGGAGAGATGTCCAATGTCTCCCTGTACCAGAAGTACTCGGTTGCAGAACTTTTTGCACATTCTTCCACTATTCCAGTATTGTTGCTGTTTACTGGACAATTAGCCCAAGGTAAAGGATTCTGCACAAAGAAGAAACAAAAAAAACCACCAACATTAATACAAGTAAAACCAATAGATGTGGATAAACAAGCTCACCCCGTCGAACCTTGCTGTGGTGTTTATTTTTAAAGTAGCATATTTTTCATTGCTACAAGTGTTAAATTGAACAGACTATAAAAGAGTCACTACGGGTTGTTACTATTGGACAGTAGAGTCTAGACATTGTCACCATAAAAGAGTCACTACGGGTTGTTACTATTGGACAGTAGAGTATAGACATTGTCCAGATGAACCTACAAGGCCAGTGCAAAAGACTGGGAGGCAGTTACCCACAACATGGAGCATTTCCGAGCAATAGGCCATTTGCTGAGAGAAGGCAGGCTGCCTGTTGGCCTAATTACAGGCCTGGTTAAAGGCTTTTTTCCCCCCCCAGCTGCCAGGGATGGGAGGGTTCTGCAGATAACCGTCTGGTTATCTGGATAGATTGAAGAAGCTCGCTCTGTTTTCCTTGGAGAGATTTGATGGAGGCGTTGAAAGTCGTGGACCCAATAGATCGGGTCAAACTGTGGTGGATGGGCCAAATATCTCCGGACCCCAAAGACTCCGCGGGGCGATCTCCCATTCATCCAGAAGGGCCTATCACATTCTGCCATCTAATCTTTACAAACTGAATTTACGTGCTCGAGGGCGTGTCCACATTGAGGCCTCCCCCCCTCCCTCCCCAACCCGCCCCTAGCAGAGGTGGCCGCCATTCAGCAATGGGGCGAAGGGGATCAAAGGGGGGGGGGGGGGGGGGGGGGGGGGGATTAGGCTATTTTGAGTTGGATGATCAGCCCTGGTCATAATGAATGGCTTGATTGGTTTTTCCCTGCTCCCCTTTTCTATATCCATGTCAGCTCCCGCAAGAGCAACTCAGCTCGCCTCCTCCACCCCCCCCCCCCCCCCCCCCCCCCCCCCCCCCCCCCCCCCCCCCCCCCAAATTCCGTTACCAGTCACCGTAAACCCATGTCCTCTGGGTTTAGGCCCGTCCACCACAGCTTGACCCAATCTAGTGTCCAGACTCGTCACAATTTTCAACGCCTCTATCGAATCTCTCCCAGGAAAACAGAGCGAGCTTCTTCAATCTATCCAGATAACCAGACGTCCTTCATCACAGAATTATGATGACGCAGATCTCACCAAAAAGTGTCCAGAATGGTTTAGCACAGGGCTAATAGCTGGCTTTTAAAGCAGACCAAGGCAGGCCAGCAGCACGGTTCAATTCCCGTACCAGCCTCCCCGAACAGGCGCCGGAATGTGGCGACTAGGGCCTTTTCACAGTAACTTCATTTGAAGCCTACTTGTGACAATAAGCGATTTTAATTTCCTTTTTCAATTCTTCAGTTGAGGCTGAAGCCAGTGTTTTGTGCTTCTATTTAGAAAGCCCAGGATCCCACATAAAGTAAGCATAACTTTAGCCTACTTTGCCATGGGGGAGTAAAAGCAGGAGACTTTATTGTAAGAGTCAAAGGGCTCGAGACATTAACTCGGTTTCCCTCCTAATTGATGCTGGCAGACCTGCTGAGTTTTTCCCGGCGTCCTCAATTCAGACTTTATTCTTTACTCTATTGGGCAGCGTATAATACAGCAGATTGTGGTGGTGCTACTTACCTCAAATGAATGGAACAGATACCAAAGACTCCAGGAGACAATGGCATTGTAGTAGACACAAACCAGGAATGATATAACCATACTTCCGGCACCTGTACGTGGGGAAGAGGGAAAAGGTGACTTAACAAAGTTAATGGTGCACCTCAACGGGTTAAAGTTCAAGAAAGAGAACAAAATGTGAAGTTACATACCAACACCAACCAAATATGGGTTCACCGCTTTCCAGGCTCCAATGCTTCCCTTCCTCATCAATTGACCCAATGTCAGTTCCAGGTAAAACAAAGGGAGCCCTTCCAGAACTAACATAATCGCGTAAGGAATTAAAAATCCACCTGAAAGAGACAAATACAGGATCAGCTGTGGAAATCTAATGGGTTTTATAAACATTGTAACTACACACAGTCACCCAAGGCCGGAATCGAACCAGAGTCCCTGGCGCTGTGAGGCAGTTGTGTTAATCACGGTGCTGCCCCAAATTGCATATTAATCACATGCCGGTGGTGGGCATTAACTGGGGATTCAATTCTGCCCTTGTAAATAGGAACAGACTGAAATTGCGATTGCTGGGTTAGGAGATATATGCTTATGATGTGCATCTCTGCAAATAAATGTATAGAATACTGAGTAACGATCTCCAGTTGTATCCTTCCCCACTGGGCCTTCAAGACTAAAATATTTACAATTTTTTGTCAATATTTTGCTCCATTTTCTCTTTAAGACTTTGGGCGGGGTTCTCTGATCCTGAGGCTAAGTGTCGATGGCATCGTAAACGACACTGTGTTTCTCGATGTCGTCAACATGCCCTCAGGAGCAGAAAATCTGACCCCTACAGAGGGCCAGTATGGCACTGGAGCGACCCATTCCAGCTGCCAATCCCCGGCATCAAACGGGTGCCGCGGGTCTGCGCAGTGGCTCCCTTCTCTGCGCCGGCCCCAATGTAACACGGTGCAGGGCTACAGGTGTCGGCGCGGACCAAAAGAGGCCCTCAGTCCGAGAGGCCGGCCCACCGATTGGTGGGTCCCGATTGCAGGCCAGGCCACAGCGGATCCCCCCCCCAGGGTCGGACCCCCCTCCCTCCCAGATGCATCCAGTAGGTGTGAATGGCGCTGGCGGGACTTGGCTTTTTTAGCATGCCGCTTGGCCCATACCGGGCCGAGAATCGCCGGCGGGGGGCCGTGCTGGAGTACATTTGTTGCACAGGAGATTGGATTGGAAACCTGCCCCCAAACTTCTCCCACTCCTCTTCTGTTGCTAACTTATCTGGAAGTTCACGATAGCCGTTGGGGAAATGGACTGATTCCCCACTTCTCTGGGAGAGAAAGGAGCCTACTTGTGACAATAAGCGATTATCATTATTATGATATGCCCAGTGTTCAGTACGATGACAGGGGCGGAAGCCAGAAAATGCTTAATGGTGCGCGACATTTGTTCTCCACTCCACAGCAGTGCGTTTGAATGGTTTCACAACCACCTCAATCTTTGAATAAAACTAATAATGCCAAAGTCAATTACTAAATGACAATTAACCTTTTATCTAACACCGTTGTGTCAATCTTTGCTTAGACCACATTATAGGATATCAGTGAAACGGTGAACAGTAGATGACAGCTGCGGGAGTAATAAGTTATGTACCTTCACTGTAAAGCATTTTACTTCCTTCTTGTGCACGCAAGCTGCAAATTCTAACAGTTATCGAGCGGTTTCTGTTGTGCTGCGCACTGCTGAGAGGTCGGAATGCAATATTAATCCAAACACAAAATGAAGCAAGCTCATTCCACTGATGTCACGTCAAGTGACACAGACATGAGAAATAGGAGCGGGAGTAGACTATTTGGCTCCTCAAATCCACTCATGACTAACCAATCTCCTTTCACACCTGTTCCTCTGGCGTCCAAAAAAAATCCAGCTATCTGCAACCTAAATTTACCCGTTGATCGAGCATCCACAATGTCCACGGTAGAGAATTCCAAAGATTCACAACCCTTTCAGTGAAGAAATGTCTCCTCCGCCCAGTTCAAAGTGGCTGACCCCTTATCCTGTGAAAATGAGATCATCTCTCGTTCCTCGAAACTCCAGAGAGTAGAACTCATTCTACTGAACGTCTCTCAGCAGACAACCATCTGAGGAATCAGTCTCATACCAGCTGGGTGTGACCTCTGCGGGGTGGACAGTTTAACAATAAAATGAGATCTTCTGACCATACAGTCTCTATCTAAGCTGGCTGCGGCGGCCTGAAAGATAATCGTGCAATAAGACACTGGAGCAGAAGTAGACCATTTGGCCCATCGAGCCTGTTTCCCCCCCCATTCAATTAGATCAAGGTTGATCTGATATAATCTTCAACTATACAACCCTTCATTCCCTGATGGATTAAAAACCTGCCTACCTCAGCCTTGAGCAAACATCCCAGTTTGTCAAAATCTCTGATCAGGTTAACGGCTTTTTTGAAATTCAACAACCTGGGCTTGACTATTTTAACACCAGCCAATCTTACCGGGGGTGTGGGATGTGTGTGTGTGTGTGTGTGTGTGTGTGTGTGTGTGTGTGTGTGGGGGGGGGGGATATATCCAAAATGTCACCCTGCCTGTAAATATGGTGAAATGGGTTGGAGCTTGATGCTCACCCACTAGCCCGAGGTGAATCTGGGCCTCAAGGTGCTTTCCCTGCAGCTTAACACCAGTTTCCTCCATCGCAGACGGGGGGGGGGGGGGGGGGGGGGGGGGGACAGACCGACAACTGCAAGCATCTGACTTCAACAGTTAACCTGGCCAGTTAATGGGTCCGTGCTGCGATTGGAGCATATTAATGCTCTCACAATTACTTTCCATCATTCACCAATTTAACTAGCTCCAGAAAAAGGTGCGAGACAGGGTTGAAACACCAGCAGCACATCAACTTTGCCCTACTTTCTCAATAGAATTATTACTGCATCCAGCCAGCATTAGCCGTGTTATTCATTGGCTCCACACACTGGCAGTGGCTCCATTGCCACTTAAAGCCAGTTTGCAACCACATGGGAAAGGTCACAGCTGGTACGGAGAGGCATGCACAGGGTGAATGCCCCCGGAAAACAGTGAGTCAGGGCACTGCATGGGAGAGGGCAGGCTCCAAGGCACTCGGATACTGAACTGGGGGTCTGGGGGGAGAAGGAGGAGAGGGAAAGGAGGAAAGATGCCCTGTGCCCGTAGATGGGGGCCTGATGGTCCTCCAGGCACATGTTTAAAAAGGCAGGGGAGGGGACAGAGAGCTGTCGAGGGCAATGCCAGGAGTCAAGCTTCAAGGAGCTGCAAGAGATTCAATGGCCTCACACAAGTGGCCACGGTCACTGCCTTCCATTTGAAATAGCACATCCTACCAACTGCACCATCGTCCTCACACAATTTCATCAATTTGTCTCCACCAAGACAGTGAAACTTATTTAGCTCATTTAAATACAGAGCTTCATTGACTCAGCAGTGAGCAGCAAGCTGAAAGATGTTTCAAATATAAAGGTTTGTCACAGTGGCCACTTCAGAGCCATTGAAAATGTGACAATTGCTCAGCTTTGATGTTAGAATTATGGCTGCAGCTGGAAGCTTCCAGCGAGACGCTCCTCACGGAAGCTCAGCAGCTCGCACATTATCCCTTGCTGTGGTCGAGAGGAAAATGGTTCCCAGGGCGGACATAGCCTCCGATTCCTTCCCCCCCTTCCTCTTCCAGCTGCTCGTCCTGCTCGGCGTGGCCTCTGTTCATGGTTCAGCTGTTCAAGGTTAAGATGGCGGAATTAGCATCAAATCAGTGTTGTCCATTGGCTGATGTTGCGATCTGTTGCTCCACATACATACAGCAGACAGCAGCTGCACAGGCAGACAATGTCCGAACAGCCGGCATGTTTCACGGCCAAAGTGTGCGTGCACAAATAGGACACTATTAGAACAGTACAGCACAGAACAGGCCCTTCGGCCCTCGATGTTGTGCCGAGCAATGATCACCCTACTCAAGCCCACGTATACCTATACCAGTAACCCAACAACCCCCATTAACCTTATTTTTTAGGACACTAAGGGCAATTTAGCCTGGCCAATCCACCTAACCCGCACATCTTTGGACTGTGGGATGAAACCGGAGCACCCGGAGGAACCCCACGCACACACGGGGAGGATGTGCAGACTCCACAGACAGTGACCCAGCCGGGAATCGAACCTGGGACCCTGGAGCTGTGAAGCATTTATGCTAACCACCATGCTATCGATACCCAAACAGTACTCACCCGCGCAAACAACGGGTACTACCAAGTCTAATTTCACACCGAGGTGGTCTTATGTCCTTCTAAGGGGCTGTGCAGAAACAGGTCAATCCCTGCTCAGGCCTTGTTTAATTTGCCCCCTTCGATTTTACCATCTGCAAGCTGTAAAAACATTTTTAATTTTTTTTTTAAAGGGGCCTCGTCTTTAAAGAAACTGCCCACGCCTTACAAAAACATTACTTAAAAGGAGATAAGAATTAACTTGGTCAGGTAATTACTGTTCGAATGTAACAAAATGCACATTACCATAAAACCATGAGCGATTTCTGTCTTATTAGTAATGCTTGAGAAGCCTTAGAGAGCCCGGAAGTGGTTCATATATATCGTACAGCTCTTAGCTAATGTTTACAGCATGCCGGCCAATGAAAGGCACATTGTGACGGATGAACCTTGAAATGCACTGAGCAAATTACCGGTGAAATCTGCTGTCTAAACAGTAACGAATTGAAGTTTGCCCTCAATGAAAGGGAATTAGTTTTGGCAAATTAGGTTCTCCACCCTCACCAGTCTCCCCCACACCCAAGGCCTTTCTTAATGCTGTTCTAGAAGTGGGTGTTGGACATGTGGAAAAGCAGCACCAGTGGGAGGCAACTGTCACCCAATTAGCATGGCCCCTCCCAGGACGATGAAGAAAATAAAATGCCAAAGCACACCAGGAAAACAACGGCTTGGTCAAAGGCAAAGGTGAACAGGAAAGGAAACGATGAGCCGGCAGGATTCAGGGAGCGAATTCTGGAGAGTTCAAATGCAATGGCGGTCTATGTCCGGGCAAAGAGAGGGTGCGAACAGTGGAGAGTTTGGGACTGGAGGGGACAAAGCTCGGCTGGGACAAGACTGCCGGAGGATTTAAACACAATGATTCATTGTAGGCTTGAGCCACCGTAGGTCAGGGATTAGAGAGTGTGATGCAGAATAAGGCAGAAGGAACAGAGGTTTGGATGACCTGGATGAGAGGGAGGCTAGCTAGAGGAGTATTGGAATAGGGGGAAGATGGTGGTGTGGCAGAAATGTCACTGCTTTGGGGGCGGAGGGAGGGCGCAATTCTCCCCACAGCAGCTTGTGGAATTTAAATTTTGTTAATAAATCCGGAACATAAAGCTGGTCTCAATAACGATGATAGATTGAAACCCATCTGGTTCACCCGGTGTCCTTTAATGAAGGAAACCTATTACCCGTAGCCAGTGTGGCTGACATTCTACACGCGACTCCAGGCCTACATCAATGTGGTTGACTCTTGACTGGCCTCTGCCATGACCTTGCAAGCCACTCAGTTCAAGGGCAATCGGAATGGGCAACAAATGCCAGCAGAGGCCCCATCCCAGGAAAGGGTCAAGAAAAAAAACCTCGACAGTTTTCTTATGCAGACAGAGGAAAGGATTATTTATCATTGGCCCTGGGTGTCAGTCCGCAGGGTTATGGAATTATAAAAGCAGGCCATTCAGCCCATCACATCCATGCTGGCTCTGTGGAAACAATTCACCTCATGCCGCTTGCTTGTCTTCCCTTTAGAGGCCCTGCCCATTATTACTTTTCAGATAATGATCCAATTCCCTTTTGAAAGCCTGGATGGAACCTGTCTCCACCTCACTGCAATCCAGATCCTAACCACTCACACAATTCCGCCTGTGCGGCGTCTGCACGTTCTCCCCGTGTCTGTGTGGGTTTCCTCCCACAGACCAAAGATGTGCAGGTTAGGTGGATTGGCCATGCTAAATTGCCCTTAGTGTTGGGTGGGGTTGCTGGGTTGTGGGGATAGAGTGGAGGTGTGGGCTTGGGTAGGGTGCTCTTTCCAAGAGCCGGTGCAGACTCGATGGGCCGAATGGCCTCCTTCTGCACTGTAACTTCTACGATAATCATTTGGAACATAATCACTGTGCTACTGTACACATGTTACCCTATGTGAAGCCCCACCTGTGATATGTGTCAGAATTTAACAGGGGTCCCTCCCACTGGTTGTGGAATGGGCAGGCGCCTCACATCGCTTTTCTCGGAGAGGTCTGATCTGGCACTGATCTGGTCAGCGTCCCCCTCAACCTCCTCCCTGCGCCCCCATCCCCGCCCCCATTCCCCAGCATTTTCACTTCACTGCTGTGCTAGCTTCCCCAAGGACTTTCCTTCTCCCCCACCCGGCAGCTGCTGAATGCTGTCAGCTGCTTGAAAGGCCGACACATACAAAGGAAGGATTCTCAATTCTTAAAAGGATAAAATTTCACCCCCTCCTCCTTACAGTGACTTAAATCACAGATGGAATGAAAGAGGTGCATTTACGCAGTGTCTTTCGCTGCTTCGGGACGTCCCAAAGTGCTTTACAGCCAGCGAATTCCGCAAAGTCCAACCAGCAGGGGTACCTTGGAAGAGAATTTTCTTCACAGATGTTCCAGTGAATTTATAGCACAGAAATAGCCCACCTGGTATTCATGTTCAGCCCGAGATGCCTCCTATTCCAAGTTTCCTGAGAACCAGAGGCGACATGAGGAAATTATCTGTACTGCAGTGAGTGGTTAGGATTCGGAATGCCCGGCCCACGAGTGCGGTGGAGGCAGATTCAATTGTGGTTTTCAAAAGGGAATTGAATTATTAACTGAGGAGGAGGAGAGAACAAAAAAACACAGAATCGCAGGGCTGCGGAGAAAGAGCAGGCGAGTGGGACCAGGCGAGTGGCTTTTGCAGACACCCAGCACAGACACCCAAGTTCAAAAGTCCTCCTCCTCGGCTGGAACCAACCAAGTTATTTGCTTTGTCCCATCCTACTTTCCTTCCTCTTGTACTCCCCGTTCAACCGATCTATTTTATTCACCTCAATCAGGGGTACAAGGGCCCACATCCCCACCGTGCGCTGAATAAAGAAGCTTCCCCTCAATGTCTAATTGGATTTCGTAACGCCCATCTGTACATTCTCAGCCTTTATTCCCCCCCCCCCCCCCGAAAAGTCAATGGAACGGAAAGGAAACAGTCAAAAAATGTCAGGTGGCATACGAGACGGGGGTGTTCAAGAAGGACAAGTAGGTGGTCGCGCATTGAGCACAAGAGGGACTAAGGGAGCAGGATCTGGACTTGGTGTAGGAGGTATGCTTGGAGCAGGCAGGGAGCCAGTGAGGAGAGGAATCTCGATGCTAGGATCACTACCAGTGAAGGCAGCCAGCTTGGAAGAGAAAGACTTTAATCGTCTTGTATTAAGAGACGTTCCAGACAGCATTTCGCAAGCGGAGATAGCCAAGCTGCTTTATTGACTCAGGCTAGCAAATTACCTGAAACCCTCCCTTGCAAACTGGAGAGATGTGGTCAGGAGTGGAAGGGAACAGGAACAAAACCTTTTCCAACAATTCCCGACAGAAGAAAGTCCAGGAGACAATCTGATGGTGGAACCACGTTGAAGGATGTTGCATTTGTGCTTCCCCCCCACCCCCACCACACCATTTCTGAGCTATGTAGGTGAGTGGACATTCGGCTTTCTACCCTCGGCTGACCATAGGGTAGAAACGACCTATGTTATTGGATAATAACTCTTCAGTTATTTGGCAGGCATACATTGTGCACAAGTTCCTTAATCTAAACCGGAGGAGTAATTGTACTGTCATCTTCTGGGTGGTGCATGCGAGGTTCGAACCGGGACCCCTAGAAGCCATACTCAGGGTGTCAGACCAGCCTAGCCTAGAGGCAGAGGGGGGGGGGGGGGGGGGGGGGGGCTGCTGGAATTTCGACACTCGAGAAGGCGAAGTTTGAGTTGAGGTGGAGGATGGAAGGGTTCTACAATTCATGGGCATTGTTTATCCTGCACTTTCAAGAATTGGGAGTCATCGAACATCGTGTGGGGGGCGGGGGGGTTTGAGTGTATGGTTTATTCATAGAATTTACAGTGCAGAAGGAGGCCATTCGGCCCATCGAGTCTGCACCGGCTCTTAGAAAGAGCACTCTACCCAAGGTCAACACCTCCACCCTATCCCCATAACCCAGTAACCCCACCCAACACTAAGGGCAATTTTGGGCACTAAGGGCAATTTATTATGGCCAATCCACCTAACCTGCACATCTTTGGACTGTGGGAGGAAACCGGAGCACCCGGAGGAAACCCACACAGACACAGGGAGGATGTGCAGACTCCGCACAGACAGTGACCCAAGCCAGAATCGAACCTGGGATCCTAGAGCTGTAAAGCAATTGTGCTATCTACAATGCTACCGTGCTGGTTCTTATGTATGGGCTGACCATGGATTCTCTGTCTTTCTTGTTTTGTATTTGGGAAGTTGGGGAAAGGTTTGGGTTTATAGGGCAAGGAGGCTGTGGGTCGGGGGATTGTTATTGTATTTATTATTCTTGGCTATATTTTGTTGGACGTATATTTGATGAAAATGTGGAAAGTGAGGAGTAAAAATATTTTTAAAAATAAGTTTCTTAATCTAATGGTCAGAACTCTGCTGACAATTCATATTCCAATGTTCCCAAGGTTTAATGCTGGGAGAAGGGACTTGTAAAAAGGGCCAGCTACATTCAGCTACTGCTTTGAACCACCATGTTGTTTGGCACCGACTTTGCCAGTCTACAGCACAACAACATAAACCCTTGACATGCGAGTTTTGAGTCCCAAGCTCACTTCAGAGTTCAGGAACAATGGGTTAGTACACATCTTGTGTCACAGACTAATTGTGAATATTGTTGGCACCAATTTCATGCAGCTGTGAACACAATAGCGGATAACATTAATCAATGATTCACCAGAGCATAAGCCATTTCGACAGAGCTGGTAGTTTTTTTCTTGAATATCAGATATGTTAAGGTTTTTTGTTACTTTTTCCTCTTGAAAAGTAAGGAACCAAAAGTTACTGAACAGCACACTGTTCTCAATCATTGCATGCTTATCGCAGGGTGTGATATCAAAAGAGTAGTCAGGAGTCTCTGATGTGCCTCACGGTAGCATGGTGGTTAGCATCAATGCTTCACAGCTCCAGGGTCCCAGGTTCGATTCCCGGCTGGGTCACTGTCTGTGCGGAGTCTGCACGTCCTCCCCGTGTGTGCGTGGGTTTCCTCCGGGTGCTCCGGTTTCCTCCCACAGTCCAAAGATGTGCGGGTTAGGTGGATTGGCCATGCTAAATTGCCCGTAGTGTAAGGTTAATGGGGGGATTGTTGGGATACGGGTTACGTGGGTTTAAGTAGGGTGATCACAACATCGAGGGCCGAAGGGCCTGTTCTGTGCTGTACTGTTCTATGTTCTATGAGTGTAGGACGTCAATTATGCCTTTGAGCCTGTTCCAACGTTCAATGAGATCATGGCTGATCTGTGACCTCACTCTACATAGAATCCCTAGAGTGCAGGAGGCGGCTACTCGGCCCATCGAGTCTGCACCAACCCTTGGAAAGAGCACCCTACCTCGGCCCCCACCTTATCCCTGTATCTCAGTAATCCCACCCAATCTTTTGGACACTAAGGGACAATTTAGCATGACACATCCACCTAACCTACACTTCTTTGGACTGTGTGGGAGCAAACCGGAGCACCCGGAGGAAACTCACGCAGACAAGGGGTGAAAGTGCAAACGCCACAGAGCCACCAGAGAGGCAGCAGTGCTAACCACTGTGCCCCTCTAATATTTGCCTTTGCAAATAGAATCACAGAATACTACAGTGCAGAAGATGCCCTTCGGCCCATCGAATGGCGCATGGAAGGCCCTGACCTGCCCACATAATCCCACTTGCCAGCACTTGGCCCATAGCCTTGAATGTTAAGACATGCCAAGTACTCATCCAGGTACTTTTTAAAGGATGTGAGGCAACCCGCCTCTACCACCCTCCTAGGCAGTATATTCCAGACCGTCACCACCCTCTGGGTAAAAATGTTTTTCCTCCAATCCTCCCCGAGCCTCCCACCCCTCACTTTGAACTCGTGTCCCTTTGTAACTGACCCTTCAACTAGGGGAACAGCTTCTCCCTGTCCACACCCTTCAATCTTGTACACCTCAATCAGGTTACCCCTCAAGTCTTCTCTACTCCAGCGAAAACAACCCAAGCCTATCCAACCTCCCTTCATAGCTGGTGGCCGGGATTCTCCAATCCATGTGGCCATGCTCTGACGCCGGCGTCAACAGGCCTCCCCTGGCAGCTATCCACCCCTTCCTAGGGGACTAGTACGGCGCCGAAGTGGTCTCTGCAACTCTGGCGTCCGAAAACCGGCGCGGGTTCACGCATGCACACCACGGCCGGTGCGAGTTCGCGCATGGTTACCATCCCAGCGATGGCCCCCAGGCAACATAGGTCCCCACGGAACCAGCCCGCCTGCTGATCGGTAGGCCCTGATCGCGAGCCAGGCCACCGTGGAGACCCCCCCCCCCCCCCCCGGGTCAGATCTCTTCCCCCCCCCCCCCCCCCCCCCCCAGGACGGCTCCCGACAGTCCCCCGCCATGTGGGACCATACATAACCCACGCCGCCGGGACCTGGCAGGCACTCTGCCTGGAGATCTATACAACTCCATCACAATCTCCCTGCTTTTGTAATCTATGCCTAGATTGATCAAAGCAAGTGTCCCATACGCCTTTTTCACCATCCTATTAACCTGCCGTCTGCCCTCAAGAGATCTATGGACAAACACGCCACGGTCCCTTTGTTCTTCGGAACTTCTCAGTGTCAGACCTTTCGTAGTATACTTCCTTGTTAAATTACTCCTTCCAATATCACCTCATACTTTTCAGGGTTAAATTCCATCAGTCACTTTCCCGCCCATTTGATCATCCCATTTATATCTTCCCGTTACTCAAATACATTTGGTTAACAAAAATTAATCTCAAGATTTCAAAATCAGCGATTTGTGGGAGAGAGCTCTGAACTTCTACCACTGTGTAGAGGAGGTGTTTCCTAACTTCCTCAAGACTAGCTCTGCCCCGAAGTCCTAGACACCCCAAACAGTGAAAACAGTTTCCATCAGGGGAACGTTAGAGCTTCAAAACACTAAACAAAGAGATTTTCTTTTTCAAACAAAAGGTTTTGGAGTTCAGAAACATTCACAAATGGGGAACATTTTTTTTGAGTCTATTTTGAGGCTAGCAGCGCGGGTTCAATCCCCGTACCAGCTGAGGTTATTCCTGAAGGCCCCGCCTTCTCAACCTTGTCCCTCACCTGAGGTGTGGCGACCCTCAGGTTAAACCACCACCAGTCAGCTCTCCCCCCCCCTCAAAAGGGGAAAGCAGCCTACGGTCACCTGTGACTATGGCAACTTTGCTTTGATGTTAAGGCTTCCACTTCCAAGATCTCAGATGTAGAAATGAAGGCAGCCAGGAGCAGTAAACTGCATATTTATGCAGTGAAGAAGAAACAAAACTGTCTTCTAAACAAGCACTGTACAATGCGCAGGAACACTACTAATTTACTTATTGTCCTAAGAGAGATTAATAACAGATATAATGTTCAAAAATTGAGGTAGAATTCAACCAAAGCAAAAACATGAAGCTGATGTTATAATCTACGCTATCCAAAATTAATGATGTTTCCTCAACAAATGTGCATTGCACATAATGCATTTAACCCACAGCTAGATATATTCTTAGAATCTTCAGTTCCCTGTTTAATCAGGTACCTGTTCAGCTTTTTTTAAAAGGGAGTTTTTGATGGAGCCCTATTGCCTATTTAGCCATTTAGGTGCTTACCAAAGTATGGATATTGAGAGCTCTGAGCACACCACGCTCTCTAATTCGGGCTCCCATTTCAGCGAGACGCAATGCTGGGAGCAGAGTCTCTGATGAAAATTTACCCCACTGAAGACCATCATGGCGCCAGGAGAGCTAAAAAGATGAGATTGTCATTTGGACAAGTGTGGATTCATTAGGGAAAACCAGGATAGATTTGTTCCACAGAGTTGATGGTGGCTTTCAAAGTTAAGCTCCTGAAAAGGAAAAATTGCAGAATTGCGAGGGCAAGGGGGAAGGCCAAGGACTATGTGATTGAGTTTCTTGATGAGTTGACAGGGTTTTGGTGAGGGGAATGCTATTGATGTGGTGTACCATGGACTTCCAAAGGACATTTGATAAGGTGCTGCACGTCAGGCTTGTCTGGGATAAAAGGGACACTGGATACAAAACTGACAGAGGAAACGGAGAGCAGTGATGAACAATTGAGTACGGTATGATGTGGGATTCTCCCGTGGGTCAGTATTAAACCCACTGCTTTTCTTCATCTATATTAGAGGCCTGAGCGTTCAGGGCATGATTTCAAAATTTAGAGATGGCACAAAACTTGGAAGTATTTTGATCTATGAGAAGTGTGATGGACTTCAAGAGGACACACAGGTGGTGGAAGGGCTGGACACAGGGCAGATCATAATTAAACGCAGATGAGCATGAAATGACACATTGATAGGAAGGAACAATGAGAAGACACCTTAAAGGTAAAGAGCACAACCTCAAACGGGGAGGAGGGGTGTGGTGTGGTGGAGAAAGTGGGTGATGGGACATACAGGGTCCTGTGCTTTAGAAAGAAAGAGAGGCACAGCAGGCAGAAAATAGATATGGTCAACCTTTATAAAACACAGGTTTGCTCTCAACTGGAATAGTGGGTCCAATCCTGGGCTTTAGGAAGGATCTGAATGCATTGGAGAGGGTGCAGAAACGATTTAGGAGAATAGGGTGATGAAAACAGACCACTCCCACCCTCCTGCCCCCTCACCACCGCCCACAACACCAGAGGCCGCCATCTGAGCTGCTGTTTTTTTTTAAATTTCTTTTTAAAAAGTGGAATATTAAAGAGTATGGGAAAGTGAGCAGGAAAGTAAGATCAGCCAAGGTATCTGAGACTGATAAATCTTAAAGGTCGCTGGATGGATCAATTTTTTCTGAAGCATCTCGTCACATCCAGTGGTATCTTTTGGTCCAGTGGTAGGGACGCTACCACTGACTGCCTTAACCAAAGTGGAGAACATAGACATCGATCCCAATACTTCTTGCATGCACAGCAAGCGCTCCATCATTCAAGCCAATTCCCCCAGCTGGGCAAAGAATGTGTAAAAAGAACCTGTTTTCTCTGGAGGATTGAACAGAGGACCTTCCCAGTTATGAGATTGATGCACTCCCTATGATGCTAGGGCGGCATGCTTTAAAAATTGCCGCCCAGATCAGGAATGTAGCCAATCTTAAACTGATGAGTACACATACTATCCTATCCTCAATCTATAAAAAAAGATTTTAATTAACAAATTACATATTGTGTGACCCGCTCAACTAATTGAAAACATTAAATTCTTCAAAAGCCCTTTTTAGGCAATATTTTTTAAACTGCAGTGTCATTCTTTTGATTGTTGATGGTCATATTAAAAACAGCAACCATTACATTGGTACAAGATTACTCGTGGGCACTTGACCAACATATTGTTTAATGTATATATTGTCCTGGAAAGAGTCACTACAGAAACTCGCTCTCGTACAAACGAGGAATGTTGACATTATAATTTACAATGATTCTGAGAAACACAACCAAAACTCATTGGCAACAGAAAACACCATTCCTCAAGAAATATTCTCAGGTCTTCTTCATTCTATCCCTCCTGAGCTGGTGTGAAAATCCAGTAACTATACCCGTTCACTGCTTCTGCACGTTTTGTTTCATCAAAGCTAACCATCTCTTTCTACTTAATGCTGCTCACTGGGGTGGTCTGCCTCAGACCTGGCAGCTTCCACGTGGGAGTTGTTGAAACTAAGTTCATGTTCTCCCGTTATAGGTTTAAATTTATATCACCTAGCCATTCACCGGAGTGAACATCAATAACATGCATTTATAAAGTAATCCTAAACCAGAAAAATATACATGCGAAAAACTGAATGGCTGTGGGGGCACAAAGGGACAATGGATGTGAGGTGACGGAGAGGTATTTTTGAAATCTTTATTTTAGGGTGTGGCCCCCAACAGTGACAAAGCCAGCATTAATTGCCAATCCCCACTACAACAGAGTGGCTTCCTAGCTGATTTCAGAGGGCAGTCAAGAGTCAACCCCGTTGCTGTGAGTCTTCTATTACATAAACATAGAATTTACAGTGCAGAAGGAGGCCATTCGGCCCAACGAGTCTGCACCAGACCTTAGATAGAGCACCCTACTTTTTAAAAAAATATAAATTCAGAGTACCCAATTATTTTTTTTCCCCCCAATTAAGGGGAAATTTAGCATGGCCAATCCACCTACCCAGCACACTTTTGAGTTGTGGGGGTGAAACCCACGCAGACACGAGGAGGATGTGCAAACTCCACATGGACAGTGACCCAGGGCCGGGATTTGAACCCCCGGTCCTCAGCGCCATGAGGCAGCAGTGCTAACCACTGCACCAAGTGCCACCCCAGAATACCCTACTTAAGCCCCCGTCTCCATCCTATCCCTGTAACCCCACCTAACCATTTTTGGACATCAAGGGAAATTTAGAATAGCCAATCCACCTAACCCGCACAACTTTGGACTGTGGGAGGAAACCGGAGCACCCGGAGGAAACCCACGCAGACACGGGGAGAACGTGCAGACTCCGCACAGACAGTGACCCAAGCCGGGAATCGAACCTGGGACACTGACGCTGTGAAGCAACAGTGCTAACCACTGTGCTACCCTGCCGCCTCTAATGCTCATTAGTGAAGCAGAAGGTTTAAAAAAAAAGATCAATTCAGTACTTTCAGGGTCACGATTACTGATGCCATTTTTAAAAATAAAAACGTGTTTAATTGGAATTTTAAATTCCCCAGTTGCTGCAGTGATGTGAGAGCACAGGTCTCTGAATCAATTAGATTCTCGTAAGATCTTCAGAAGATGTCACATTGTTACGAAATAATACGTATTGCACACCAATCTGTAAAACATCAAACCAGCCCTTGCTGTGCACCACTTTCTCTACCACAGGGAGTTCCTGAGGGTTGGTTACATGATAAAAACATTCCCATATACGTCAGTGTATCATACTAAAATGTAGATGAATACCAATGGTATACTGACTGACCCATCTGTTAGTTATACGCTAGCAATGCCCCCATCACCCAGCATTGTTAGGAAAGGTCTGGGGAGGATTTTAAACTTAAAATAATGTTTTAAACCTCCAATCATAAACCAAAAACTAACTTTTTTAAAAAAAGCCCTAATGTTGCCTGGTCCAATTGCATCCAACCTGACCCTCCCGTTTCAACTGGGTGCCACAGTGGTGCCATAATCACTACCTATAATATTTAATGTCTCAGGCCCCAGGAGGTGGGATGGGTCAGAGTCGCAAACAGGGGGCACCAGCCTCCTGTCACTGAGGTGGCTCAAAGTGTGGCTCTCTCCATTCCGAGTGACAAGGTTCTGGGTTCATGCCCCATTCCAACAACAAACAGAAATAAAACTGACTCTTCTCTCTTCCCCACCCCACCCCCCAATCCGGTGTTGTACCGAGTCACGCATTGCTGAAGGTGCCGTCATTTGATTTGGGTGAGCTGTTAAATGGAGGCTCTGTCTGCTCTCCGAGGTGGCTGTAAGAGGTCCCACGGCAGTGTTTCGAAGGGGGAGGAGGGGGCAGTTCTCCCTGGTGTCCCGGCAAAAACAGATCGACTGTGTGGGTTTCCTCTGGGTGCTCCGGTTTCCTCCCACAGTCCAAAGACATGCAGGTTAGGTAGATTGGCCATGATAAATTGTGACCAAAAAGGTTAGGAGGGGTTATTGGGTGTGGGGGATGGGGTGGGTTTAAGTGGGTCGGTGCAGACTCGATGGGCCGAATGGCCTCCTTCTGCACTGTATGTTCCATATTCTACGAATCATGTCGGGTCTGGTTTAGCTCACTAGGGGCTGGTTTAGCTCACTCAGCTAAATCGCTGGCTTTTAAAGCAGACCAAGCAGGCCAGTAGCACGGTTCGATTCCCGTACCAGCCTCCCCGGACAGGCGCCGGAATGTGGCGACTAGGGGCTTTTCACAGTAACTTCGTTGAAGTCTACTCGTGACAATAAGCGATTTTCATTTCATTTTCATGTCACATGGGATCTTGCTGTGTACAAATCAGCTGCCACATTTCCTATAGTACAACAATGACTACAAAAGTGGCTGTGTGAATCGCTTCTCGGCCTTTTAGCTAAGATCGAGCGTAGATTGAGCCTTTTGGCTCAGATCTGATATGTCTCCTTTATGGGGGACCCATGAATTGGATTCAATTTGAATTGGTTTTTGGAGCAGGCAAGGAGCTGGATTAGGGGTTCGCCTCTCTCCACACTCTAAGCCCTGGCTTTGTAACTCAGATAAAGTAATAAAAAAAAAAGTGGCTGTGTGAGCTGCTACGTAAACGCAAGTCTTTATTTCCTGATGATGCCAAAGCCAAAGGAAATTCAGCTCCCCCCTCCCCCACCCCATTTCTAGTTATGGAAAAACACAGCAAAACGAGTGGGGCTGGCTTCCAACAACTTCCCAACCACATACATGAAGCTGTCCCCAAGTCCTCACTCAAGAGCCAATTAAAATTCAATGTTCGAGGCCTCAAAAGTGGTTTGCCAGAAGGGAGCAGGCGGGTGGCTCGGAAATGTTGGAACCCAGGCACATTGTTTGGGAAACTTGACATGTGTTTGCAGCTGTTACAGTTTACACGGGATTGTCTCCAAATGGCAATGGATGCCTGGGCTGCCACATGTTCTGTTCCCAGTACCGCTCGCTCACCTTGGGCACAAAAGGCCCTGTAAAAGGGGTCAATAGCCAAACCGGAATTCTTCGCTATTTTGCAATACCCTTTAGGAGTGACTTTCCTTTGTGCAAATTCAAACCCCCTTAAACCTCTACGGTTACACGAGCCACAATTTGACTCTCATGGATTCAAGTCCTTTGGGATATTTTGCATTACATAGGCATCCTTGCTTCATTCCCCAGATGCCAGTAAATCAAATAAGTGAACCCAATGTTCCAGCTCTTATTAGTTTCTCTTTGTTAATTTCCCCTTTGATTGAAAGCCAGGTTACTTCTCTCACTGTACCAGGTTACAATGGAGATCAAACTGCCAACCCTCACTAAATATTGGCGAATATTTAGAGATCCTTTGCTCGGAGTCAGCTCAAACTCCGGGGGGGGGGGGGGGGGGGAGACTGCCAACAATCCCCCTTAGAATGACATTGAAAACATTTTGGGAATGATAACACTCAGTCGACATCTCCTGGTGCAGTGTCACATGGCAATGATTCAAAGGCATGAATGTGTCATCTGCAGCGGATTCAGGGTTTAAACAAAAAAGCACCTTCTGGAACGGTGAGCAGCATCCGTTTTGTGTGTGTTCACCAGATCCGCGTCGCTACCAAAAACAGAAACAAAAAGCGCCCATTTTCGACAACGGGGGGGGGGGGGGGGGGGGGGGCATTTTCACCGACTAGACAACCGTCTTCACGTGAATTAAAGATGCCGCAGGAAACACCATGGAGCAACTGGCAGAGACATTTGCACTTTTATCTGAAGATACATTTTGGGGGATTAAAAGAACAATGGGGGGGATTGGGGGGGTGGAAAAGCGGAGTTTGTTGGATAAAGCCAGGCAGCATTTGCAGGCCCTGAGGAGAGAGTGGGCGCCTGTTCCGCCCGGCTGGTCACAGCAGCGGGATTGGTGCCCATTGTGCTGCACACACGTGGGGCCCGAATGGAACCCAAGAAAACCCCTCACTTCCCCCCTTTCAAAAAACAAGACAGACAGAAAGAAAGAGAGTTTTAGCCAGGCCCAGGGTATCAGATTGAACTCAGCTGGATACATTGAACACCGCTCCCCCGATACATTTGTAACCCTTTTGTTTCGGATTGGTCCGACCCATCTCCCTCCATCCATCCTTTCCTCACTCCCCCCGTCCTCCCTCCTAGCCTCATTCCCTCTCTCTCTCCTAGCCTCACTCCCTCCTAGCCTCATTCCCTCCGAGCCTCACTCCCCCTCTCTCCCTCCTAGCCTCACTCCCTCCCTCCTAGCCTCACTCCCTCCCTCCTAGCCTCACTCCCTCTCTCCCTCCTAGCCTCACTCCCTCCTAGCCTCATTCCCTCTCTCCCTCCCTCCTAGCCTCATTCCCTCTCTCCCTCCCTCCTAGCCTCATTCCCTCTCTCCCTCCCTCCTAGCCTCATTCCCTCTCTCCCTCCCTCCTAGCCTCATTCCCTCTCTCCCTCCCTCCTAGCCTCATTCCCTCCCTCCTAGCCTCATTCCCTCTCTCCCTCCCTCCTAGCCTCATTCCCTCTCTCCCTCCCTCCTAGCCTCATTCCCTCTCTCCCTCCCTCCTAGCCTCATTCCCTCTCTCCCTCCCTCCCTCCTTGCCTCATTCCCTCTCTCCCTCCTTCCTAGCCTCATTCCCTCCCTCCCTCCCTCCCTCCCTCCTAGCCTCATTCCCTCTCTCCCTCCCTCCTAGCCTCATTCCCTCTCTCCCTCTCACTCCTAGCCTCACTCCCTCTCACTCCTAGCCTCACTCCCTCCTAGCCTAGCCTCACTCTCTCCCTCCTAGCCTCACTCTCTCCTAGCCTAGCCTCACTCTCTCCCTCCTAGCCTCGCTCCCTCCCTCCTAGCCTCGCTCCCTCCCTCCTAGCCTCACTCTCTCCCTCCTAGCCTCACTGCCTCCCCCTAACCTCACTCCCTCCTTCCTGGCCCCTTGCAACAGGATTGGGACATTTCTGGAACTAGCAGCCCAGGGTTTGAGGTGGGGGAACAACCATTAAAAAAAAATAATGACAAGAAGCTCACCTCCTCCGTGCATTTGACACAGATAGGGAAAACGCCAGACGTTGCCCAGTCCCACCGCGAAGGAGATGCAGGCGAAGACAAACTGCATGGGATTGTCCCAGGACGGTCTGACCTCCTCCATGTCTCTGACTGACTGACTGAATGACTCCTTGTGCAGCTGCCGCCCGTTCTCTGCGTCTTTCTGAAACCTCGGCATCTCTCCAGAGTTGGTGACTGATCAACCTCCAGGAATGTGCCACATGTGGGGGGGAAGCAAAAAAAAAAATCAAAATGTTTAATTTTTAATCTGATTAACTGCGACACGGGGACTATTGGTCGAGAGTGAGGCAGCGCGTCTCAGCTGAGCTGAATGAGGACAAAGGCACTCAGAAAATGTGCCACCTCCTGAGGGGCGCCTCCTGGCAATGCTGCAGGGAGGGGAGGGGCTGTGGGGGCTGTCTGCCAGTCCCCTCACTCTGAGGGGAGGGGAGGGGCTGGGCTGTATGGACTGTCTGCCAGTCCCCACACTCTGGGAGGTGGGCTGTCTGTCTGTCCCCTCACTCTGGGAGGGGGGGCTGCCAGTCCCCTCACTCTGGGAGGGGGGGCTGCCAGTCCCCTCACTCTGGGAGGGGGGGCTGTCTGTCCCCTCACTCTGGGAGGGGAGGCTGTCTGTCCCCTCACTCTGGGAGGGGGGGGCTGTCAGTCCCCTCACTCTGGGAGGGGGGGGGCTGTCAGTCCCCTCACTCTGGGAGGGGGGTATCTGTCTCCTCACTCTGGGAGGGGGGGCTGGCTGTCTCCTCACTCTGGGAGGGGGGGCTGCCAGTCTCCTCACTCTGGGAGGGGGGGCTGTCTGTCCCCTCACTCTGGGAGGGGAGGCTGTCTGTCTCCTCACTCTGGGAGGGGAGGGGGGGGGGCTGTCTGTCCCCTCACTCTGGGAGGGGAGGCTGTCTGTCTGTCTCTTCACTCTGGGAGGGGGGCTGTCTGTCTGTCTCTTCACTCTGGGAGGGGGGCTGTCTGTCTCCTCACTCTGAGGGGAGGGGAGGGGCTGTCCGTCTCCTCACTCTGGGAGGGGGGCTGCCAGTCTCCTCACTCTGGGAGGGGGGGCTGTCTGTCTGTCTCTTCACTCTGGGAGGAGGGCTGTCTGTCTCCTCACTCTGAGGGGAGGGGAGGGGCTGGGCTGTATGGACTGTGCCAGTCCCCTCACTCTGGGAGGGGGGGCTGTCTGTCTGTCTCCTCACTCTGGGAGGGGGGGGCTGTCTGCCTCCTCACTCTGGGAGGGGGGGCTGTCTGTCTGTCTCCTCACTCTGGGAGGGGGGGCTGTCTGTCTCCTCACTCTGGGAGGGGGGGGCTGTCCGTCTCCTCACTCTGGGAGGGGGGCTGTCTGTCTCCTCACTCTGAGGGGAGGGGAGGGGCTGTCCGTCTCCTCACTCTGGGAGGGGGGCTGCCAGTCTCCTCACTCTGGGAGGGGGGGCTGTCTCTCCTCACTCTGGGAGGGGAGGCTGTCTGTCTGTCTCTTCACTCTGGGAGGGGGGCTGTCTGTCTGTCTCCTCACTCTGGGAGGAGGGCTGTCTGTCTCCTCACTCTGAGGGGAGGGGAGGGGCTGGGCTGTATGGACTGTCTGCCAGTCCCCTCACTCTGGGAGGGGGGGCTGTCTGTCTGTCTCCTCACTCTGGGAGGGGGGGCTGTCTGTCTCCTCACTCTGGGAGAAGGGGGCTGTCCGTCTCCTCACTCTGGGAGGGGGGGGCTGTCTGTCTCCTCACTCTGGGAGGGGGGGCTGTCTGTCTCCTCCCTCTGGGAGGGGGGGGCTGTCTGTCTCCTCACTCTGGGAGGGGGGGCTGTCTGTCTCCTCACTCTGGGAGGGGGGCTGTCTGTCTCCTCACTCTGGGAGGGGGAGGGGGGCTGTCTGTCTCCTCACTCTGGGAGGGGGGGGGGGGCTGTCTGTCTCCTCACTCTCTCTCTGAAGGGCTGTAGTTGTCCCTGCGTCAATGAAACGGCTTTGACCAAATACGGGGGGGGGGGGGGGGGGGAGACTGCCAAACATTTTTGCCTCCGATATCTGTGCGCACGGCCTTGGGTAAATTGGGCCGCGATGTCGCCGAGTGGAGCAGCAGAAGCCAGCGATGTCAGTGGGCCCGCCTGAACTCAAAGCACCTGTTCTGCCAGACGGATTTATTTTAAGGCAACTGATAATTTGCTGATAGGATTGGACAGCACCCTACCTAGAATTGGGCTGAGGTCTCCAGGGGTTGAGGATCAAACTCCAGGGTGGCATGCTGGCGCAGTGGTGGGCATCGCCCCATCCTGGCCCCGGGTCACTGTCCGTGTGGAGTTTGCACATTCTCCCCATACCTGCGTGGATCTCATCCTCACTACCCATAAATTTAGCATGGATTGGCCACGCTAAATTGCCCCTTGATTGTTGGGGGGCGGGGGCGGGGGGGGGGGGGGCGGGGGGCGGGGGGGGAGTGAATTGGGTACCCTAAATTTATTTTTTGAAAAGGAGGATCAGTCTCCAGGACGTTGCTGTCAGCTTCGACAAAGAGTCATCGGGACTCGAAACGTTAGCTTCCTTCCCTCTCCACAGAGGCTGTCGGACCGGCTGAGATTGTCCATCATTTTTCTGTTTTTGTTTCAGATTCCAACATCCACAGTAATTTTGTTTTTAGTTTAGCGTCACAAGGATGGATGTTGTTGGTTGAATCATTGCTGGAGTGAAGGGGAAAGTCACGTGATAAATGCCCCCCCCCCCCCCAAGGAATACATTTAATCACATTTGACAACCCTGAGCACATACTCGTAGGTTTAATAAACCTGTCTGCCGCAATACTTTGAATAGCGGCACAGTTTTTAAAAAATAAACCTTATATATTACGATCTCAGACCAGACCCCAATAGTGGCTAGTATACTGGACTGAAACCCCAATATTTTAGTTTAGTTTAAGACTGTGTGGAAAGAATGATTTGCTCCAGGAGTGATTACATTAAGAAATAGGGCTTTGGTATTTCTAAAACAAAACTTTATTGTGAATACAATATTAAACTTTTAACTTCATGCCCGAAAAGAGCAGCTTACAGTCACCCCCTTAACAGTACTATACAATTTCCCACTAAACAACAAGAAAATAAACATGCAGCTATCAATCCATCTGACAATTAGAAGGGCATAAAGTAATACTTGCTTTATAAATCAGATTTGGATCTGGTTGAAACCCCTTCAGACTCTGGCTGAATATCTTCAAATAGTTGCTGCAACTAGATTGTTTCAGCCTCTTCCTCAGCTTCGAACAAGACTGCTCTGCATTAAAATATTATTACTTCTTTAAAAAAACTATCATACTTGGAAAGAATTGTGGACTCAGAATCAGACAGATCAAAACTCGGCTCCTCTCTCAAAGCTGCTCCTGTCTTTCTTGGCTCCATCCAGCAATAACCTCATCTCCCCAAGCTAACAAACAAATTCTCTCTGCAGGCTGCAAAAGCACATTCACTCCCCAAGGACCTCCCCAGTTAAGCCACAGTCCATTAGCCTAGACTGAAAAACACATTCCTTTGCCAATTTCACCTTCTGTTTTCTCGAAGGAAAAGACACTCATTTTCAAAAGACACAATACCCCCAAGCCTTTAACCCTTAAATTGCCCAATACATAGCATCCAATATTCTTAAAATCTTCCAATCGTCACACATAAAACTCACACTGAGAAGCATTTCAAATTATGAACCCCAGTTAATAACAGCTGTCACAGAGATGGGATATGAAGAAAGACTTCTCCCCCTTCCCCCAAGAAAGGAATAAATAAAATAAGTTTTATTTACATAGCAGCGTATTAGCCCGTACCAGCCTCCCCGTACAGGCGCCGGAATGTGGCGACTAGGGGCTTTTCACAGTAACTTCATTGAAGCCTACTCGTGACAATAAGTGATTTTCATTTCATTTCATTTCATTAAGTGTTGTGCTGCAATATGCCTGTGCTAAGATGCTATAGGCAACCACTAACATTTAAAGGCATTGAAAATTTCCTTACCTAAATTATAAATACATCTGCATCCCACGGCTTCAAAACTATATTTTTGAATATTTTAGAAATTATTTCATAAAGATTATTTATTGATTTGATCATTCTGGTCATGCTATAATGACTGAATCAACAAATAATCATTATAAAATTAATTCTAAAATATTTGATCATTTTAGTCATGTGATGGAAGGAAATTGGAGCCTCCACCATCACTATCTATAGCTCCAGACTGCAACATGTGTGTAAAATTGCATGTTGCCACAGCAACTCTGACTCCTTGGGCGGAGTGGAGGGTGCAGTTGGTTCAGTTGACTGGGCATTGGTGTGGATCAGATTGGTGCCAACAGCATGGGGTTTGATCCCCATTCTGGCTGGGGTAGACTTGGGACGTGCCCTACCCGTGATGGAGGTTGTGGCTCTGTGGGTCGGATCTGCCTTCATCCAGAGAACTTGTCCATATCATTTAACCTCTTTCTCCATGTGCCAAGTAGAGGCCCCTGAAACAGCTCAAGTAACAGTGAGATAGAATGGGATACAAGATATAGGAGAGGAAGTTCAGCATAAAGAAGGGTGGCATGGTAGCACAGTGGTTAGCATTGTCACTTCACAACTCCAGGGTCCCAGGTTCGATTCCCAGCTTGGGTCACTGTCTGTGCGGAGTCTGTATGTTCTCTCCGTGTCTGCGTGGGTTTCCTCCGAGTGTTCCGGTTTCCTCCCACAGCCCAAAGATGTACAGGTTAGGTGGATTGGCCATGCTAAATTGCCTTTGGCATTCAAAAAGGTTAGGTGGGGTTACTGGGTTACGGAGATAGGATGGCGGTGTGGGCTTAAGTAGGGTGCTCTTTCCAAGGGCCAGTGCCGACTCAGTGGGTCGAATGGCCTCCTTCTGCACTGTCAATTCTATGATATGGCCCATTGAGAGCGATGAAAGAGTCCACTGCACGACTCCACACAGAAAGGGATGAAAGACTCCACAGCGAGACCACTGCATGACTCCGTTGAGAGCGCACAGATCAACTCCACAGCGAGACCACTGCATGACTCCACACAGGGAACGATGCCAGACGCCACAGAGAGAGCGATACAAGCCTCCACAGCGAGCTTGTTGACAGACTCCACGATGGAAGCAATGCAAGACTCCGAAGTGCAGTCCATGCATGAATAAGACCATGAAGGTCTATCCACCTTATTTGAGCAACCAGCAGCAGACAATGCAAGTCTGCCACGCTCACGTGAACAACAGAAAGACTATGACAGTCTACCCAGATTACTTGAGCCACCAGAAGAAGACTCTGACAGTCTACCCAGCTCATCTAACCAACAAGAAGACACTGCAGGTCTACCCACTGTATGTGAGACAAGAGACGAAGGCGACACAATTCCCATACAAGATGTGCAACATCACAGCGAGACTGACAGATCTCAGCTCGTATGCACAGAGGCTCTCGACAATCCAAGTGAAACTACTCATGAGTCCAGTGCGACCACGTCAATTGAAACCTCATCCACTCGAGCCTCTCCACAAGAAAATGAAATCTTGAACATTTTGACTCCAGACGACGAGGAGCATCAAGAAACCAAAGATGATTCAACTGAACCTGAAATGACTCAGACAGAGGACCATCAAGAAACCAAAGATGATTCAGGTGAAGCAGAATGGACACCAGACAGGGAGCATCAACAAGCCAAAGATGATTCAAGTGAACCAGACATGACTCCAGACGGGGAGCACCGACGAATCAAAGACAAAACGCTCAATGAAACAGCAGATGCCCCAAAGGACACTGACACTTTGTGAAGGACTCAAATTCTCCACTAGGAATGGTCATTGAGCGCAACAAACACAACAACAAAACCTGCAAAAACAACAACACAGACAACAACAAGAAGCGTATCAAAGGCACCAATGTCAACAACAAGCACGCCAAAACCAACAACACTGGAACGACGACATGGTACAACTCTGCAACTGCAGGACACTGTGACAGCACAGCTCAAGACAATGGCGAGTGTGCAGACATACCATGGCATGATAATGCATCTTACAAATTCATGTTTGCTACACTACAAATAAGCAGACCAGCTTTCAAGGCAGCTGACATACGGTATCAATCCGCAAATACAGACACCAGTCCAGGTCAGACAGGGAAGATGACATCAAGAATCACTACCACAAGCATCGAAAAAAAAGAGTCCAAATCAGACAACAAAGTGATTTGACCATTTGAACAGCTCCTGATGACTTCTTTGTTCCTTAAGCACAGGGACACTGACGGCGTGCACAAGGAAATGACAACATCAACATCGACACTTCAATAGCAAAACAAGAAAGCCACTCAACCATATAAATTCATGAACTTTGGAATCCTAAATATTATTTGGTATTGTACAATCATCAGTCATCATGACTTGTACATGTCATCACTCATCTACCTATTTTGTTCAATTTTCTTCAAACAAGTACAGAAAATATGTAACACAAAAAAGGGGGGATGTGGTGATATGCATCACTGTATATGCACAAGGTGTTAATGTAAAGAGGCGGCACCAGAGATGTCATGACATGCAGACATACAGCCAATGGGTCATTACAACAGGACACAACCAATGAGTAATCAGGACACCCAGAGGTGGCATTACCACAAGGGGGCACTTCACAACCCATATAAAAGGACAGGGCACACATGCTCTGCCTCTTTCCACAGACGTCTAGAGAGTACATCAGGGTTGATCAGCAGCATCACACCCAGCACGTGGCTTAGAGCAGGCTGGTAAAGATAGACTGAGTTACTACAGTTAGATTAGCAGTCAAACTCATTTAAGAACTGTGTAAATAGTTCAATAAACAGGTTGAACTCATTTCATAGTCTGGAGCTTCCTTTGTCAAAGCATACATCAAGGAAGCAGTTTATGCTACACAAAGCAGGATAACACAACAGGGTGTAGGTTGGTTGATCTTAAATTAGGATAAATGGTTGGCACAACAACATGGGCCGAAGGGCCTGTACTGTGCTGTACTGTTCTATGTTTTATGTTCTATGATCCGGGCCAATATTTTTCCATCAGCCATCAGTGACAAACAATAAACGATTAACTGGCTGTTCATCTCATTCACTGTTTTGGGATGTCATGGTGTGTAAATTAACCTCTAGGTTTGCCACCATCCCAGTGATTGAAATTTGAAATGATGCATTGGATGTGAAGGACAGTCCAAGAATGTGATGTGGCACTTTGAGAATTGAGTCCATGGACAGAAAATAATCGTTTGCAGACCATCTCCAGTTTGTTACCTGCCAGCCATGTCAAAGGCAACAGGTAAGGAAGTGGAGGGGTAGCTTACCATTGTAACAGCCAATGGGACTGCCACTTCTGGGAGGGCTGTTCCTGTGCAGTGCAGGGACAGCGTTTTGACTGGAGGGGTTCAAACATGGAGTTGCAGGTAAATGGGAATGGATAGGGGAGGTGACGACGAATTCAGGGAATTCGAAAAGCGACCTTTTGCTTTAAGATCCCACCGCAGTATTCCAAGGAAAGGACAGGTAACCCTGGCCCAATTTTACTCTCTCAACACCAGGAAGCAAGGAAAACGACTGGTTATTTATTCCGTTTGCTGTTTACGGGAGCGTTTGTTGTGTAAATTTCTTTTTCTGATTTCCTACTTAACAACTCATTGCCAGGGAAACATATTGAGACATCTAAAGGATATGAAAGAATGTTATCTAAATGCGAGTTCTTTACTTGTAATGTGGTATTTTATCAAAGGAATTTGAAAGTCAGGACGCCTACATATGACCCCATTGCATATTTTCGGCTGTCCTGTCAAAATATTCCATTGGGTTAGTCAAGGGGAGTGTCCTTCATGACTTAATGCTGACGGTCCATAAGCATACGCACTGTTCGCCCTCTTAAAAGTTAACTTGCTCTCTGGTAATTTTCCTACCAGTGGCAGAAGTGGCTAAATGCCAAATATCGTTTTCTTCCTGTTGAACAGATATCGAGCATTTACCATCCCCCAAACTATAGAAACAACTTTTATCTGGAATTAAATTTTGAAAACTTAATTGTGAAAGCCAGGAAATGTTATGTGCTGTTACTTCCTCAGTCACCGCCTTCAGAATTCTGCGGGGAGGGGGGAGGGGGGGGGAGGGGGGTGGGAAATCTAACAACTCTTAGTGCCTTCAGAACCTAATGAAAACGTTATTCTTTCATTTATCTATTTTCCAAGGCCCTTCAGTACCGCACCAACTCTTCTACTTCATCATCCACGTCAATTCTCTCTAAATATTGAAGAAAATATTCACGGTGGCACAGTGGTTAGCACTGCTGCCCCACAGCACCAGGGGCCCGGGTTCGATCACAGCCTCGGGTGACCGTCTGTGTGGCGTTTGTATGTTCTCCCCGTGTCTGCGTGGGTTTCCTCCGGGTGCTCTGGTTTCCTCCCGCTGTCCAAAGGTGTGCAGGTTACGTGGATTGTCCATGATCGATGTGTGGGGTTAGAGGGATAGGATGGGGGAGTGGGCTTAGCTATAGTGCTCTTTCAGAGGGTCAGTGTAGACCCGATGTGCCGAATGGCCTCCTCCTGCACTGTAGGTATACCATGGATAATTATTTAATTTTCTTACCGAGCACAATTTAAATATGCTTATATTTTATGCCAGCACTGCCTTAATACTTATTTTGATGAAGAGTCATATATTATTCAAAGCATGAAATCACACCACATACCTCGAAGCATGAAATCATACCACCACAGATAGCGCAGATCTGCTGAGTTTTCCCTGCATTTTCTATTTTTCGTTCAGATTTCCAACATCCGCAGAATATTTCACTTTAATTTCTTTACTACCTGTTTTCCCCATTGCTTTTTCATTGTACCGAGGCTGAATTTATTCACACCTGATCTTAATTTGTTCACATTTGTAAATTACTGCATTTCTTGTGATTTCTCTTTTACGTCACTGGTTTTGGGCTTGCCCTATACATCTTGGGCCGGATTCTCCGTTTTGGAGACTAAGTCCCCACACCGGCGTGAAAACGGTGGCCTTTTACGCCAGGAAAACAGGTGTAAAACGGCCATTGATTCACCGTTTTGCTGGGGGCTAGCAAGGAGCCGCCGAAGGGCTCACAGCTCTAGCTGATACGGCCCTGAGCACTTCCGGGTTCAGCGGCGGCGCATGCGCTCGGCGGCAGCCTGCAGCAGCTGCACCGTACTCCACGGCGGACTCAGCCCGCGGACCTGGACCGCCAAAGGGGTGCCCTCCTTCGGCCGCTCGTGTGACCCGGACCACCAGCCCACAGTGCTCCCAGTCCCAAATGAAGCCCCCCCCCCCCCCGCCCGTGGATCGGCCCGCCCCCGACTGTGGCGGCCGTGGACTGCAGCCGCAACGCCGAGTTCACGAACGGTGTGAGCACACGTAACTCACGCCATTGGGCACCCGGCCGATTGGGGACGGAGCATCGTGGGGTGGGCCTCAGGCAATGGCGATTTCGGCGTCGGGGGGAGGGAGAATGCAGCCCCTTGTTTCAAATGTCAGATTCTTAAAGATTTAAAGCGTCTCTTTTAAATTAAGCTCAAACTGAGATGGTGATCATAACTAATTCTGCCTGGAGACAGGCTGCGGGGATCTGTAACTGAAACCTACAGAATATCAAGTGACAGGCCTCACACCTGGAATGCAGCAATCAAGGATACAAAGGACTTAATTCTGTGTGGAGAAGCAATCTCCATGGCTGTGATGAGCAGGCTGAAGTGTATTTAAGTGTGTTAGCAGCTGATCAGAATTCCTGTGAAGTTGGTTTTATGTTGGGAAGGAGGGGAACAGGACCGAATGGACGTTTTGGGACTTAAGGAACAAGGAGTCGATGAGGTGGGCCTTGCTGGTGGATGTCAGTGCTGGATTTGGAATCATTTCCATAGGACATTGTTAGTTTTAATCCGCTCTGGGTGGGGAGAAGTGAGCTGGTTGGAAGCTGGGATTTCCTGGAGACTCAATCATGTATTGCTATGACAGGTGAGGACCTTGAGAGGATTGTTATCACTAAGGAGGTAGTGATGGGCAAGCTAATGGGGCTAAAGATAGACAAGTCTCCTGGCCCTGATGGAATGCATCCCAGAGTGCTAAAAGAGATGGCTAGGGAAATTGCAAATGCACTAGTGATAATTTACCAAAATTCACTAGACTCTGGGGTGGTCCCGGCGGATTGGAAATTAGCAAATGTGACACCACTGTTTTAAAAAGGAGGTAGGCAGAAAGCGGGTAATTATAGGCCAGTGAGCTTAACTTCAGTAGTAGGGAAGATGCTGGAATCTATCATCAAGGAAGAATTAGCGAGGCATCTGGATGGAAATTGTCCCATTGGGCAGACGCTGCATGGGTTCATAAAGGGCAGGTCATGCCTAACTAATTTAGTGGAATTTTTTGAGGACATTACCAGTGCAGTAGATAACGGGGAGCCGATGGATGTGGTATATCTGTATTTCCAGAAAGCCTTTGACAAGGTGCCACACAAAAGGTTGCTGCATAAGATAAAGATGCATGGCATTCAGGGTAAAGCATGATAGAGGATTGTTCAATTAATTGAAAACAAAGAGTGGGGATTAATGGGTGTTTCTCTGGTTGGCAATCAGTAGCTAGTGGTGTTCCTCAAGGATCAGTGTTGGGCCCACAATTGTTCACAATTTATATAGATGATTTGGAGTTGGGGACCAAGGGCAATGTGTCCAAATTTGCAGATGACACCAAGATGCATGGTAAAGCAACAAGTGCAGAGGATACCGGAAGTCTGCAGAGGGATTTGGATAGGTTAAGTGAATGGGCTAGGGTCTGGCAGATGGAATACAATGTCGACAAATGTGAGGTTATCCATTTTGGTAGGAATAACAGCAAAAGGGATTATTATTTGAATGATAAAATATTAAAACATGCTGCTGTGCAGAGAGACCTGGGTGTGCTAGTGCACGAGTCGCAAAACGTTGGCTTACAGGTGCAACAGGTGATTAAGAACTCAAATGGAATTTTGTCCTTCATTGCTAGAGGGATGGAGTTTAAGACTAGGGAGGTTATGCTGCAATTGTATAAGGTGTTAGTGAGGCCACACCTGGAGTATTGTGTTCAGTTTTGGTCTCCTTACTTGAGAAAGGACGTACTGGCGTTGGAGGATGTGCAGAGATTTACTGGGTTAATCGCAGAGCTGAAGGGGTTGGATTATGAGGAGAGGTTGAGTAGACTGGGACTGTACTCGTTGGAATTTAGAAGGATGAGGGGGGATCTTATAGAAACATTTAAAATTATGAAGGGAATAGATAGGATAGATGCGGGCAGGTTGTTTCCATTGGCGGGTGAAAGCAGAACTAGGGGGCATAGCCTCAAAATAAGGGGAAGTAGATTTAGGACTGAGTTTAGGAGGAACTTCTTCACCCAAAGGGTTGTGAATCTATGGAATTCCTTGCCCAGTGAAGCAGTTGAGGCTCCTTCATTAAATGTTTTTAAGATAATGAAAAATGAAAATTGCTTATTGTCACAAGTAGGCTTCAAATGAAGTTACCATGAAAAGCCCCTAGTCGCCACATTACGGCACCTGTTCAGGGAGGCTGGTACGGGAATTGAACCGTGCTGCTGGCTTGCCTTGGTCTGCTTTGAAAGCCAGCAATTTAGCCCCGTGCTAAACAGATAGTTTCTGAAGAATAAAGGGATTAAGGGTTATGGTGTTCAGGCCGGAAAGTGGAGCTGAGTCCACAAAAGACCAGGCATGATCTCACTGAATGGCGGAGCAGGCTCGAGGGGCCAGATGGCCGACTCCTGCTCCTAGTTCTTATGTTCTTATGTTACCCATAAAACCATGAGAGGTAGGAGTAGCAGTAGGCCATTTGGCCCATCAAGTCTGCTCCGCCGGACAATGAGACTGACCTGATGTAATCCTCAGCTCCACTTTCCCGCCTTGTCCCCATTACCCTTCAATCCCTTATTTTTATTTATAAATTTAGAGTACCCAATCATTTTTCCAATTAAGGGGCAATTTAGAATGGCCAATCCACCTAGCCTGCACATCTTTGGGTTGTGGGGGTGAAACCCACGCAAACACGGGGAGAATGTGAAAACTCCACACGGACAGTGACCCAGAGCCGGGATCGAACCTGGGACCTCAGCGCTGTGAGGCATCAGTGCTAACCCACTGCACCACCGTGCTGCCCCCTTGAATCCCTTATTGATTAAAAATCTGTCTATCTCAGCCTTGAATGTATTTAACAATCCAGCCTCGACCGTTCTCTGGGGTAAAGAATTCCAGAGTCACTACCCTCTGAGCTAAGAAATTCCTCCACATCACAGTCTAAAATGGGCGACATCTTACTCTTTGGTTAAGCCCTCTGTTCCCAGACTCTCCCACAAAAAACAAAGAACAAAACAGCAGAGGAACAGGCCCTTCGGCCCTCACAGCCTGCACCGGTCATGATACCACTCTTGGGCAAAATCCTCAACACTTCCTGGTGCCGTTTCCCTCTATACCCATCCGATCCATGGATTTGTCAAGATGCCTTTTGAACACCGTTAATGCTTCCACAACCTCCCATGGCAACGTGTTCTAGGCACTCACCACCCTCTGTGTAAAAAAACCTACCTTGCACATCTCCTCTAAACTTTGCCCCATGAACCTTAAACTTATGCCCTCTGGTGACTGACCCCTCCACCCTGGGAAAGAATGCCTGCCCATCCACTCTATCCATGCCCCTCATAATCTTGTAGACCTCTACAAGGTCACTCCTCAACCTCCTTAGCTCTAATGAAAACAGTCTGAGTCTATTCAGGCTCTCTACATAGCTAACACCCTCTAGACCAGGCAACATCCTGGTAAATCTCCTCTGCACCCTCTCCAAAGCCTCCACATCCTTCTGGAAGCGTGGTGACCAGAATTGTGCGCAATATTCCAAGTGCGGCCTTACCAAGGTTCTATACAACCGTAGCATGACTTGCCAGTTTTTGTACTCGATCCCTCATCCAATGAAGGCAAGCATTCCGTATGTTTTTTTGACTACCTTGACCACTTGTGTTGCCACTTTCAAAGATCTGTGGACCTGCATACCCAGATCTCTCTGACTTTCTATATTCCTAAGAGTTTTGCCATTTACGGTATATTTCTCCTCTATGTTAGATGTACCAAAATGCATTACCTCACATTTGTCTGGATTAAACTCCATTTGCCTGTTCTCTGCCCAAGTCTTCAACCTATCTATGTCCTGCTGTAACCTCTGACAATCCTCAACACTGTCTGCCACTCCAACAACCTTGGTGTCATCCGTGAACTTACTAATCAGACCAGCTACATTTTCCTCCAAATCGTTTATGTATACTACAAAAAACAGAGGCCCCGGCACAGATCCCTGTGAGAAACCACGAGTCACAACCTTCCATTCAGAAAAACACCCTTCTACTGCTACCCTTTGTCTTGTGACTGAGCCAGTTCTGCATTTATTTTACCCCCTCACCTCTGATTCCGTGTGACTGCATCTTTTGTTCCAGTCTGCCACGAGGCATCTTGTCAACGGCTTTACTGAAGTCCATGTAAACAACATCCACCACCTTCCCCTCATCAATGATCTTTGTCAGCTCCTCAAAAAACTCAATCAAGTTAGTGAGGCATGACCTCCCCTTCACAAAACCATGCTGTCTATTGCTACTGACTCCAAATGGGTATAAATCCTGTCCTTGAGAATTCTCTCCAAAAGGCTCACTGGCCTATAGTTTCCAGGATTATCCCTGCTACCTTTCTTAAACAGCGGTACCGCATTAGCTATTCGCCAGTCCTCTGGCATCTCACCTGTAACCAATGAAGATACAAAGATGTCAGTTGAGGCCCCAGCAATTTTCTCACTTGCTTCCTTCAGTATTCTGGGGTAAATCCCATCGGCCCAGGAGATGTATCGACCTTAATACCTTTTTGTTGTCAACATGACGCAGACAGTCCACACACCCGAACCAAGAATCATCTTCCACAAAGTCCTTTTCTTTGGTGAACATTGATGCAAAGTACTCATTTAGCACCTCGCCCATTTCCTCTGGCTCAACACATAGATTCCCCCCACTGTCCTGAAGTGGTCCGATCATTTTCCTGGCCACCCTCTTGATTTTTACATATGAATAAAAAGCTTTGGGATTCACCTTGATCCTAGTTGCCAAAGACTTTTCATGACCCCTCCTAGCCTTCCTAATTTCCCGCTTAAGTACCTTCCTCAAGGGTTTTGACTGCCCCCACCCTTCTGGACCGTACAAAAGTCTCCTTTTTCATTTTGACGAGGATCACAATATCCCTCGTTATCCAAGGCTCCGTAAACTTCCCAAACATACCCTTCATTCTCTCAGGAACCTGACTTTTCTGAATCCTAATCAACTGCCACTTCAATGACTTCCACATGTCAGATGTTGATTTACCTTCCAACAGCCACACCCAATCCAAATTCTTCAATTCTTGTCTAATGTTATTGTAATTTGCCTTTCCCCAGTTTAGCACCTCAATGCGAGGGGAAACAACTTCTCAGCATCGACCCTGTCAAGGCCTCTGAGAATCCTGTATGTCTCAATAAGGTCACCTCTCATTCTTCTAAACTCCAATCAGGACAGGCCCAATCCACCCAACACCTCTTCATAAGAAAATCCATCCATTCCCGGGATAAACTGAGTGAACTTTCTCTGGACAGCCTCCAATGCCAGGACTTCCCTCTTTTTATACTCCACTCCCTTGGCCAACATTTACTTTGCCTTCCCAATTACCTGCTGAACTTACATGCTAGATTTTTGTGATTTATGCACCGGGACCCCAAAATTCCTCTATCCTGAAGCTTTCTGCAGTCTTTCTCCATTTAAATAATACTCAGCTCCTTTATTCTTCCTACTAAAGTGCATAAGTTCAAATTTTCCTACATGTCATATTCCACCTGTCAGGTGTTTGCCCGCTCACCTAACCTGTCTCAATCTCTCTATAGACTCTGTGTCAACCTCACCATTTGCCTTCCCACCTATTTCTGTGCCATCCGCAAGCTTGGCAATACTGCATTCACTTCCTTCGTCCAAGTCTTTAATATATATTGTAAATAATTGTGGCCCCAGCACGGATCCCTGTGGCACTCCACTAGTTACAGGTTACCATCCTGAGGACAACCATCTTTTCCCAACTCTCTGTCTTCAGTCAGTTAGCCAGTCCACCCCCAACATCATGGGCTCAAATCTTATTAAGTAGCCTTTTGTGTGGTACTCATCTTCCAGAAGCATGGCATAAAGTAGAAACATATCATACTTTGATCGTGTTTAGTTAGTTAGTGCAGAAAGTACCTTTTGGCGTATTTGTTGCTTAAGGAGTGTTTGGTTTCTATTGAATTTAGTTTGTTACAGTAAAAGTATTAAAAATTATATCCTTGTTATTCTTCCCACCGGTCACCGGGATTTTTTTTTTTTGTTGGTCTGTCCAGAGATCACAACATACTTTTCGGCATATTCAATCTAATATTGCTGTTCATTCAAAAGTATCAGAACTGGACAGGCACACACTCTTTTGCCCCTTACTGGAATATTTCAACGGCTTTACAATTCTTTTAAGTCAAAAATTTTTAATCCCTCACAGGTCCTCTTAACTGTGAATCCATTCTATGACAGTAAGGTAAAGTAATTTTTAAAGGAATTATAAAGTAACACAAAGTATTGTAAAATTGCCTTCAAGGCAATCTCCCAAAAAAATTAAGACCAGCTTTTTCATGCTGCTGTAGCCACGAGTGGTATTTTTCAGTAACAGGGTGAAAAGTAAGTCCAAAAACACGCTCTGCCTACCACACAATTGAACAATGTTTTGTATGAATTTACATGCCCAGTACGTCCCACCGATTGGCTGATCCATGGTCGCAGGTTCGATTCCCAGCTTGGGTCACTGTCTGTGCGGAGTCTGTACGTTCCCCCCGTGTCTGCGTGGATTTCCTCCGGGTGCACCGGTTTCCTCCCACAGCCCAAAGATGTGCAGGCTCGGTGGATTGGCCATGCTAAATTGCCCTTAGTGTCCAAAGAAAGGTTAGTTGGGTGTACTGGGATACGGGGATAGAGTGGAGGTGTGAGCTTAACTAGGGTGCTCTTTCCAAGGGCCGGTGTAGACTCAATAGGCCGAATGGCCTCCTTCTGCACTGTAAATTCTGTAGCATGTTCCTCCAGTTTTTAATAAGCGTCCAGACCTTGCTCACCCAGCCTACACTTGCAAAAACCAAACAAAACGTTTACTGTTACATGTGACTCCACAATTGGGTAACACTTGCTGAACAACCCTGGGTGTGCTAATAGCGACTCTAACAACCAATTTAGGATAATCAGTCAAGCTTGTAATGTGGCTCATTTACGCTATCAGGAGTGACATACTTTAAATTGAGGGGAGATAGATATAGGACAGAGATCAGAGGTAGGTTCTTTACTCAGAGAGTAGTAAGGGCGTACTGCAACAGTAATGGACTCGCCAACACTAAGGGCATTCAAATGGTCATTGGATAGGCATATGGACGATAAGGGAATAGCGTAGAGGGACTTTAGAAGGGTTTCACAGGATGGTGCAACATTGTGGGCCGAAGGGCCTGTACTGCGCTGTAATGTTCTATGTTCATACACTGGCATTCGTTCTCTGCCAACAAAAGGAACATGGTCAAGCCTTGCATCTTTTTTTGCATTGCTCGGGAGCTTGGAGTGCCTATAGTTCCCTATTGCTTTCTCCGTGGCAACGCCTCAGCCAAGCAGAGTCAACTTGCCAACCAACAAGCACCCTTTTCTCCTGTAGTATAAGTTGTTGTGATTGTTTGAAATTTGACATTCTTGCATTTGTCTTGATGAGTGTCAGACGAAAGGTGTTGGCAACATGTCTTTCTTTCCAGCAGCACTGAAAAGAATCTTCATGGAACTGTCAGGTTACTGCAGGAAAGAATTCTTTACTGACCCTGGACTAACTGCAGAAAATGGATGATTTAGCCTCACCCTGACTTTTAATGTCGACCATTCACTTAAAACTAATTGGAAAGTTACAGTATGGGCCCCCGAGCCAGAGGAGAGACCCCTTTAAATTTCACAGTGATGCAACGGGATTCTGATGACATCATAGAGCCAGCGAATGGTTTGGAAGATGACATCACAAGGGGCGAATTGGCCAGGTGAGTTCAAGGTGAGACATTCGACCGCGTCACCTGAACAGGTAGTGAGCGAGCTTGTCACCTTGTGTTGACGTGTGTTTATAAATGGGCCACTTCTACTCATTTCCTGCAAATCCCCCGAAATTGTTTTTTAAAAAAATAACCCAGGTTAGAGGTTAAATTTGAATTAATTTATGGGAACGCTAAATATTTAAACCAAATTTACCTCATTCTACACGAGACTCTAGGAATCGAAATGTGTATTTTTGAAGGTAAATCCTGGAGATTCAGAAGACTGAATTCACAGGTTTTCATAGTCTCAGAGTAAGTAGTCACCCATTTAAGACAGAGATGAGGAGGAATTTCTTCTCTCAGAGGGGAGTGAATCTGTGGAATTCTGTACCACAGAGTGCTGTAGAGGCTGTGCCATGCAGTATGTTCAGAGCCGGGCAGCACAGTGGCCTAGTGGTCACGGCGCTGAGGTCCCAGGTTCAATCCCGGCTCTGGGTCACTGTCCGTGTGGAGTTTGCACATTCTCCCCATGTCTGCGTGGGTTTCACCCCCACAGCCCAAAAATGTGCAGAGTAGGTGGATTGACCCCGCTACACTGCCCCTTAATTGGAAAAAATAATTGAGTAATCTAAATTTAAAAAAAAGTGTGTTCAAGGCCGAGAGAGACAGATTTTTAATCAGTAAGGGAATCGAGGGTTATGGGAAGAAGACAGGAAAGTAGAGTTGTGGATTATTATATCAGATCAGTCATCATCTCATTGAGTGATGGAGCAGACTGGATGGGCCAAATGGGCTATCCCTGCTCCTTTGCCTTATGATCACTCTGTAAATCAGTTCCAAATTTTTGCATACTAATTTCTTTTCGCCGGCAAGATGCAAATGATGATTAAAATGTTTTTAAAATGTTACAAAATACTGGGAATTGGAAACGCAACAGAAATTCATGGGAAAAAACTCCAAGTTAGCATGGGTTTTAGGTTTTGGAACTTCAGAACATGAAATGCGAAAACATTTTGATAGGACGAGGAGGGGAAACGATCTCAAATTGTCCTTTTTAATGTGCCAGCGATTTAAAAAAAAATTCTCTAGCAGTGTTCTGGAGATTGATTCTAAATTCCTGGTGATTCCCAGGCCAATCCCGGAGGGTTGGCAACAAATTCCACCGCTTTTGTCTCATATTGCGTGTCTTCTCATTCTCTCTTTTCCCCTTGTTGTGTCTATCTCTCACACATATCCATTCTCTCTTCACATATCTCTCACATATCATCTCTCTGACCTTGTCTTGCCCTCTGCAGTTGTCTTTCGCATTCAGATTCATTCTCACTCACCCTCTGACTCAAATTCATTTCTCTTTCTCGTCCATCGGCGTGGGTGGGATATGGAAGTAGCCCAGGAGGAAGGAGATAGAAGCAGAATGAGTTTCTGTAGATTTGGCCGTCGACAAGATAAAACGTTATTTTAATAATTCTTAGGACAATTCTGCTTGGTAACGTTTTACAAAATACATATTTTCTTCCAAACACACTCCAACACAACAGCATAGTGTAAAAGTAATCATGATACATACAGTTTTACCCCCCTCCTCACCCCCAGCGACAAGCAGTATCTCAAACAGTGTTATCAAACAGTATCTCAAACAACAAGAGAAAGAGTAGACCCCACTCAAGGATATTGGTGGGAGGTTATGCGTGGAACCTGGGAAGTGGGTGAAATCCTGAATGAGTACTTTGTATCGTATTCACCAGGTAGAAGGACATGACGGATATTGAGGTCAGGGATAGGTGTGTGAACACTCTTGAAAATGTCAATATATCAAAGGCGGAAGTGTTGAGTTTCTAAATACCAGGCAGCAGGGTAGCATGGTGGTTAGCATAAATGCTTCACAGCTCCAGGGTCCCAGGTTCGATTCCCGAGCTGGGTCACTGTCTGTGTGGAGTCTGCACGTCCTCCCCCTGTGTGCGTGGGTTTCCTCCGGGTGCTCCGGTTTCCTCCCACAGTCCAAAGATGTGCGGGTTAGGTGGATTGGCCATGCTAAATTGCCCGTAGTGTTCTAATTAAAAGTAAGGTTAAGGGGGGGGGTTGTTGGGTTACGGTATAGGGTGGATACGTGGGTTTGAGTAGGGTGATCATGGCTCGGCACAACATTGAGGGCCGAAGGGCCTGTTCTGTGCTGTACTGTTCTATCTATCTACCATTAAGGTGGACAAGCCCCCGGGGCCGGATGGGATCTATCCCAGGTTACTGCAGGAGGCAAGGGGAGAATAGCTGGGGCCTTAACAGATATCTTCACATCCTCTTTGACCACAGGCGAGATTCCAGAGGACTGGAAAGTAGCCAATGTTGTTGAAGAAAGGAAGCAGGGATAATCCAGCAAATTATAGGCCAATGAGCCCGATATCAGTGGTAGGGAAGCTTTTGGAAAAGATACTGAGGGATAGGATGTCTGCACATCGGAGGAAAATGGACTAGTTAGTGACAGCAGCATGGTTTTGTAAAGGGAAGGTCATGCCTCACTAACTTGATTGAGTTTTTTGAAGAGGTGACAAAGAAAATTGATGAGCAAAGGGCTGTGGATGTAGGTTATATGGACTTTGGTAAGGGATTTGACAAGATCCCACATGGCAAACTGGTACAAAAACTAAAATCACATGGGTTTTGGGGTATAGCTGGCTAGATGGATACAGAACTGGCTTGGTTACTCGCTACTGTAAGGCAGAGAGTAGCGGTCGAAGGGTGTTTTTCTGAGTGGCAATCTGTAGCTAATAGTGTTCCGCAGGGATCAATGCTGGGACCTCTGTGGCTTGTAGTATATATAAATGATCTTGAGGAAAATATGGAGGGTCTGATTAGTAAGTTTGCGGATGTCATGAAGATTGACGGAGAATTGTCAGAGGATACAAGATATAGATAGATTGGAGACTTGGGCGCAGAAATGACAGATGGAGTTTAATCCGGACAAATGCGAGGTGATGCATTTTGGAGGATCAAATCTAGGTATGAATTATACTGTAAATGGCAGAATCCTTAGGAACATTAACAGAGAGAGGGATAAGGGTGTGCATGTCCATAGTTCCCTAAAAGTGGCAACGCAGGCGGCCAAGGTGATTAAGAAGGCATCTGGCACGCTTGCCTTCATCAGCTGGGTCATTGAGTACAGGAGTTGGGAAATCATGTTGCAGCTGTATAAAACCTTGGTTAGGCCACATTTAGTGTATTGCGAGCAGTTCTGGTCACCACATTATCAGAAAGACGTGGAAGCTTTCTGTCGTGGGGGCCTGGACCGAGTTGCCAGAGGATGTGGTGGAAGCAGCACATTAGCAACGTTCAAGAGGCACCTGGATAGATACAGGCACCTGAATAGGGAAGAAATAGAGGGATATGCACGAGTAAGGGCTGAAGGTTTATTTTTACCCATTCAGACATCATGATCGGCACAGGCTTGGAGGGCCGAAGTGCCTGTTCCTGTACTGTACTTTTCTTTGTTCTTTGTTCTAGGGCTAGCCAAGGTAGATGCAGGAAGATGTTCCTGATGGTGAGTGTGTCCAGAACCAGGGGTCACAATCTGTGGATAAGGGGTAGACCATTTAGGACAGAGATGAGAACTATCTTCACATAGAGTGTGTCGGACTGTGGAAATCGTTACCACAGGAAGTAGTCGAGGCCGAAACATTGCACGTTTTAAGAAGCAGTTAGATATAGCACTTAGGGCGAAGGGATCAAAGGATATGGGGGGAAAGCAGGGTCAGGATATTGAGTTGATCAGCCATGACCATAATGAATGGTGGAGCAGGCTCGAAGGGCCGAATGGCCTCCTCCTGCTCATATTTTCTGTTTCTATGTCACCTTCCAAACCAACAACTGCTACCACCTAGAAGTACGAGGGCAGCAGATGCATGGAAACACCACCAACTGCAAGTTCCCCTCTGAGTCACTCACCATCCAGACTTGGAAATATGAAGCCTTTGCTTCACTGTCGCTGGGTCAAAATCCTGGAAATCCCACCTTAAAAGCACAGTAGGTGTACCTACACCATATGGATAGGAGCAGTACAAGAAGGCACCACCACCTTCTCAAGGGCAATTAATGATAATAACACAAGATCTTAATAAATCTGGACAGGAGTAGGCCAGATGGCCCCACAAGCCTGTTCGACCATTCAATATGATCATGGCTGATCTTAAAGCTCACTTCCACTTTCCTGACCTTATTCTTTTACTAAGAGATCAAAAATCTATCGTTCCCAGTCTTACATACACTCAATGATGGAACCCCTTTGGATAGAGAATGTTGAAGTATTATGGACATGAAGGGAAGTTAATTTAAACAACACTGATTTTACCTCTTGCCACCAGTCTGTAAACAGTAGGTATTTTTGATTTGCTTCCCTGAACAAGCAGTAACACATTTCCCATCCCCTCAGTTTTGCTGTGATCCAATTTTCTAATCATAACCTCACAGGAAACTTGAAATAGGATGAACTCGAAGGGTTAGTTTATTTGCACACGCTCAAACACAGGAGGCCCCGTGTCTGCGTGGGTTTCCTCCGGGTGCTCCGGTTTCCTCCCACAGGTCCCAAAAGACGTGCTGTTAGGTAAAATGGACATTCTGAATTCTCCCTCCATGTTCCCGAACAGGTGTCGGAGTGTGGCGACTCGGGGACTTGCACAGTAACTTCATTGCAGTGTAATAAAGATTATATTATTATAGCCGGCCAACTTGAGAATGTCCCAATTATCCTGACTCTCTGCTTTCTGTCGGTTGACCAATCTTCCATCTATGTTAACACATTACCCAACTCCAGCAGTCCCCAGTTGGCTGTTAACCCTTTTGTGTGGCACCTTATCAAATGCCTTTTGTAAATCCAAATGTGCTACGTCTACTGGGTTCATTTTGTCTACCCTCCTAGTTCCATCTTCAAAAAGAAATGTAATAACTTTGCCAAACACAATATTCCTTTTGTGAAACCATGTTTTTTTAAATTAAAAAACATTTTAAAAAACAGAGTACCCAATTCTTTTTTTTTCCAATTAAGGGGCAATTTAGCATGGCCAATCCACTTATCTCTTTTTGTGTTGTGGGGTGAGACCCACGCAGACAGGGGGAGAACGTGCAAACTCCACACGGACAGTGACCCGGGGTCGGGATCGAAACCGGGTCCTCAGCGCCACAAGGCAGCAGTGCTAACCACTGCATCACCGTGCCACCCCTTTCTGGAACCATGTTAATGTTATCTCATGACTTTCTACGTGCATTCTTAAATTTTCCTTAATAATAGATTCGAGCACTCTCTCAATGACTAATGCCCGGCTAACTAGCCTGCAGCGTCCTGTTTTCTCTCTCCCTCCTTCTTTGAATAGCGCTGTTACATTTGCTAACTTTCACTCTGAGACTGTTCTAGAATCTGTCAAATTTGGAAAAACCATATCCAGTACATTATCTCTGTGGCGACCTCTTTTCGAGCCCAAAGGTATGGGCCATCAGAGTGTAGCGAGTTGTCAGGTTTTAATCCCTTAAGTTTCTCCAGTACTTTTTCGTCTGCTGATGCTAATTACCCTTCAGTTCCTCAACCTTATTGGTCCTTGGTTACCCTCTGTGGAACTTCTGTCTTCTAATATCATGCAAAGCCAAACACTGCTCCAAACTCTGAAAAAGTATTTATTCAAATTGCAAAGCTCAAACATCGGGAAGTGTGACAAGAAATAAATGCCTCACATTCTACTAAGGTGCACAGGGATCTGAAATATATAGATTCCCGTTCTTTCAGCAGCTCTTTCATTCTTATTTCACACGTTAGGGTGATTGGCTGAAGAACCAGAGGTGACATGAAGCAAAACCAGTTAATGCAGTGAGTGGTCAGGAGTTGGAGCACACTAGCTGAAAGGGTGGTGGATACACATTCAGTAGCGGCTTTCAAAAGGGAGTTGCCTAAATACTCGAAGGAGCAAAATAATTGCAAGGATGTGAGGAAAGTGTAGTTGGGGCGAACTACATTTGCTCTTCGAAAGAGTGGGCGTGCACTCGATGGGCCGAAGGGCCTTCTTCTGTGCTTGTGTTACTCTCTGATTCTCCAATTCTAGGGCACATGTGGAAATGTCTTTGAAGATCAGAGAAGAGACCCAGCTTAAACCTGCGGCTGGACAGAGTCGCGTGATCTGCATGCAGCCACTTCGAACCAGGAACTTGGCCTCGTTTGTCAAAAAGAGCAAAAGTTTCAGTAGCGTCTGGGAATTCAACACACTAAAGCTCACGCCAAGGAGAGCCTGCGATCATTACTACTTCTGCCAGGCGGAGCAAGCTGTCTTCCCGCGGGCCTTGCCATTGGTACCTCTCACCAAAAACGAGTCTTTCCTTTACGAGTACGGGGAGGCGAGACTTGTTCTGTCCGGAGAGTGGAATATCTGCAAAGTGGACAGCTGCCCACCAGTGCTGGCTGAGACCAGTAAAGGTATGAATGATACAGAACAAAAGCCACACAGAACGTGTCTTCGACCTCACTCACCTGAAGGGAAAAGATGGTAAAACATTTTAATTGGGAGTCAGGTGAGGGCAAGTAGACAGGGAACGGCCTGTGATTAAAAACGATTTTCGCTGGAGCCCCGATTGGAGCCATATGAAAGTATTAGGTGCTGGGAAATTAAACTGGCCATCAGAGTGAGTCTGACAATGGTCAGAAAGATCTGGATTCATATCGGGTTTGAGGGGTGAAGCATATAAACTAAAAGAAAAAACACTCAGGCAGCCAAGGTGCAGAGAGGAACAGAGTTAACTTCTCAAGTCACCTGAAGAAAGATCATTGAACTGGAACGTTAACTCATACTCTCCCTCCCCAGACGCTGCCTGGCCTGGTGAGTTTTTCCAGCATTTTCTGTTTTCCTTTCACACGGTAGCACAGTGGTTTGCGCATTTGAGGGAGCTGAAGGCGGACGTGGCAATGTTACAAGAGACACACCTAAAGGTCACAGACCAGACGAGATTGAGAAAGGGATGGGTTAGCCAAGTGTTCCACTCAGGGCTGGACTCAAAGACCAGGGGGGTAGCGATCTTGATCAGCAAACGAGTGTCATTCGAGGCAGGGAGAATCATGTCAGACAAGGGGGGTAGGTACATAATGGTGAGTGGGAAGTTGGAGGGGGTGCAGGTGGTACTCGTGAACATATATGCTCCGAATTGGGACAATGTGGAATTTATGAGGTGGGTGTTAGGTAAGATCCCAGACTTAGAGTCACATAACCCGATCATGGGAGGAGACTTTAACACAGTCATTGATGAGGAATTGGACCGGTCAAAATCCAGGACAGGGAAGATGTCGGCTGCAGCAAAGGAATTGAAGGGTTTTATGGAACAGAAGGGGGGAGGAGACCCATGGAGGTTTGCACAACCAAGGGCGAAGGAGTTTTCCTTTTTCTCACATGTCCACAAGGTATACTCTCGCATCGACTTCTTTGTTCTGAGCAGGGCGCTAATACCGGGGGTGGTGGATACTGAGTACTCGGCAATCGCAGTGTCGGATCATGCCCCGCAATGGGCGGATCTATGGGTTAATGTGGAGAGAGGGCAACGCCCACTGCGGAGACTGGATGTGGGGTTGCTAACGGACAAAGCGATCTGTGGGCGGGTTAACAAGTCCATCCAGAACTACCTGGAAACAAATGATACAGGGGAGGTCTCTGCAGTGACGGTTTTGGAAGCTTTGAAGGCAGTGGTCAGAGGGGAATTAATCTCGATATAGGTTCACAGAAAAAAGGTGGAACGGGCTGAGAGGGACAGGTTAGTGGAGGAGATACTCCAGGTGGACAGGAGATAGTCGGAGGCCCCGGACGCGGGGCTACTGAGGGAGCGGCAGAGTTTGGGCTGTTGACCACAGGGAAAGCGGCGGAACAGTTAAGGAAGACAAGGGCGGCGATTTATTAGTACGGGGAAAAGGCAAGCAGAATTTTGGCGCACCAGCTCAGGAAAAGGGAGGCTGCCAGGGAGATAGGCAAAGTAAAGAGTAGAGGTGGGAATACTGTCCTGGACCCAGCGGGGGGTGAACAAGGTGTTTAAGGCCTTCAATAGTAAATTACATGAGTCTGAACCCCCGGCTGGGGTGGCGGGGATGAGGCAGATTTTGGATCAGTTGAGGTTTTTTTTGAGGGCATGCAGTCGGACAAGGCCCCGGGGCCTGACGGCTACCCGGTGGAATTTTATAAGATGTTTTCAGAGATATTGAGCCCACTGCTGGTGAGGACATTTAACGAAGCAAGAGAGGAGGGCGTTCTCCCCCGAACAATGTCGCAGGCCTCAATTTCATTGATCCTGAAACGGGAGAAGGATCCAGAGCAATGCGGGTCACACAGGCCAATTTCTCTACTGAATGTGGACGCCAAACTGCTGGCTAAGATACTGGCCACAAGGATAGAGGGCTTTGTCCCGGGGGTATAGAAGAAGACCAGATGGGATTTGATAAGGGCAGGCAACTCAAGGCCAATGTTTGAAGGCTTTTGAATGTTATATTGATGCCCTCAGAAGGAGAGGAGGTGGCGATGGATGCGGAGAAGGCTTTTGATCGGGTGGAGTGGAATTACCTGTGGGGGGTGCAGGGAAGGTTTGGGTTTGGTGAGGGCTTTATTGACTGGGTGCGGTTGCTCTATTAGGTACTAGTAGCGAGTGTGCGTACGAACTGGCTGAGTTGAGAAGAAATTACTCTCTGTCTTTTCAAGCATTTTCCTGTAACCAGCAATTAGGAGACAATGCTGCCATGGTTTTTATTAAATAACCTTTCCTGTTGGTAATTGTAGTTCAGCACCCTGTGGAAAGCTTAGCTAAGATCTCAACCATGGGCAGCATGGTAGTACAAGTGGATAGCACTGTGGCTTCACAGCGCCAGGGTCCCAGGTTCGATTCCCCGCTGGGTCACTGTCTGTGCGGAGTCTGCACGTCCTCCCCGTGTCTGCGTGGGTTTCCTCCCACAGTCCAAAGTCATGCAGGATAGGTGGATTGGCCATGATAAATTGCCCTTAGTGACCAAAAAGTTTAGGAGGGGTTATTGGGTTACGGGGATAGGGTGGAAGTGAGGGCTTAAGTGGGTCGGTGCAGACTCGATGGGCCGAACGGCCTCCTACTGCACTGTATGTTCTATATGTTCCCAGGAATGTATTAACCCCCAACCTCCAAACCCTCATTCCACACTCATTCCACCTCACCCCACCTCCCTCACCCCCACCTTGACCAGGCCTATCAGCCTGGTCCCGATGAGCCCAGCATTTACCTTGAAGTCCGGGATCTGTGTCAACGCCCTTTGGGACTGGCTGCAGTACCAACAGTGACCAGCGCGACAAGAGAGACGCCGGCCATTTGATTGAACGGCAGCTCTCTGAGGGGGGGACATCCTCCCGCCAAGGGGCAGCAAGGCCTGACTCCAGCCACTTAAAAGCTCGATGGCCATTAAATGTTTGCGGGAGAAAGTTGGCCAAGTTGGGGGGGGGAGGGTGCGGCGATGGCAAACTTCCCCCCCAGTGATTACACTGGGTATGGGGACCCATGCCCCAGAGTAAAATTCAACCTTTGTTTTTGGAGGTGAGAGCTAAACAATTATTATTTTCCTTTGCAGCTGGGATTACCTTTAATACCCAAAAGCCCCTTGGAGATAACAACCTGAATTTCAATTTTCAAATTTACAACCTGAATTACGTTGGTAGCAAAATGTAACAACCTGATTGGGGTTAAACAGCGTTGAAATTCTTTTGCTATCAATAGAAAATATTTTTTTATGTCACACACAGTGGGAAAAAGAAGGAGCGTGTCACCAATCATATTCTTTTCTCAGGAAAATATTAACAGGTGAGTAATATATTATGGCAATGTATTTATGGCAAAAATGGGCAGCACGGTAGCCTTGTGGTTAGCACTATGGCTTTACAGCTCCAGGGTCCCAGGTTCGATTCCGGCTCGGGTCACTGTCTGTGCGGAGTCTGCACATCCTCCCCGTGTGTGCGTGGGTTTCCTCCGGGTGCTCCGGTTTCCTCCCGCAGTCCAAAGATGTGCAGGTTAGGTGGATTGGCCATGATAAAAAAATTGCCCTTAGTGTCCAAAATTGCCCTTAGTGTTGTGTGGGGTTACTGGGTTATTGGGATAGGGAGAGGTGTTGACCTTGGGTAGGGTGCTCTTTCCAAGAGCCGGTGCAGACTCGATGGGCCGAATGGCCTCCTTCTGCACTGTAAATTCTATGAAATCTGCTTTTCCTAATGTCGTGAGTGGCACTATTTGTTATGTTGAGGTTAAGAACAAAGAACAAAGAAAAGTGCAGCACAGGAACAGGCCGTTCAGCCCTCCAAGCCTGCACCGACCATGCTGCCCCACTAAACTAAAATCTTCTACACTTCCTGGGTCCGTATCCCCCTATTCCCATCCTATTCATGTATTTGTCAAGATGCCCGTTAAACGTCACTATCGTCCCTGCTTCCACCACCTCCTCCGGCAGCGAGTTCCAGGCACCCACTACCCTCTGTGTAAAAATCTTGCCTCGTACATCTCCTCTAAACCTTGCCCCTCACACCTTAAACCAATGCCCCCTAGTAATTGACCCCTCTACCCTGGGGAAAAGCCTCTGACTATCCACTCTGTCTATGCCCCTCATAAATTTGTAGACCTCCATCAGGTTGCCCCTCAACCTCCGTCGTTCCAGTGAAAAAAAACGAGTTTATTCAACCTCTCCTCATAGCTACTGCCCTCCATACCAGGCAACATCCTGGTAAATCTCTTCTGCACCCTCTCTAAAGCCTCCACATCCTTCTGGTAGTGTGGCGATCAGAATTGAACACTATACTCCAAGTGTGGCCTAACTAAGTCTATACCAAGACTATACTAAGACCAAACAATTGGACGTTATTGATTGATAGGGATTGACTAATTAGTTATTGATTGATTAAGTATCTTAAGTACATATACACAGGGCTGTGGGAGTTGGTAGCAGTGACCTGCGTTAATGGTCTGATGACCTGGGTTTAAATCCCACCGAGTCAGATGGTGGGATTAAAATTCTGGTATGAAACACTAATCTCATTAATAATGATCCAACAACTACTGAATTGTCATTAAAGACCCATCTGGTTCATTAATGCCCTTCAGACAAGGAAACATATATTGACATCAGTGTTGCTGTCGCGGGTCTCATAATGTTTGTCTCACATATAAAAGGTCCCTGGATTTGCAACAATGCAAAAATGCGCCCATTTAAAAAATTGTATTTAAATTTAATCTGTTCGGTTCCAGTATGGCAAAGGTTTTGTTTTTGCCACTTTAGTTTTAAAGGCAGTCCTTTTATTGGGTTGGTCGTTAGTTTATTCATTCATTTGTTTTAACTGTTGCTGTAAAGAATAGGGGACTGAGCGGAGTGGTTGAAGGGTCAAAGCTCGCTCCTGCGATTTACATTCTCAAAGACACCCAGATGAGACATTTGCATCCGGCTTCACACGCAATGGTAGCAGGTCTGCCTCGCGCCCTGAGGGTTGTGTGTACCGCCTGAGGGCGGTATTCTCCCCTACCCAGCAGGGTGGGGGGTCCCGGCGTAACGGCCAAATACTCCGGCGTCAGGCCTCTCCAAAGTTGCGGTTCCGTACCTTTAGGGGCTAGGCCCGCGCTGGAGTGGCTCCCGGTCCGCCGACTAGCGCCAACGGCCTTTAGCGCCATGCCAACCAGCGTCGGAGCTGGCCGAAAGGCCTTCGCCGGTCGGCATGAGTCTGCGCATGCGGCGGAGCATCAGCGGCCGCTGACGTCACCACCAGCGCATGCTGGTGGAGGCTGTGGCGGCGGCGGAAGAAAAAGAGTGCCCCCACGGTACAGGCCCGTCCGCCGATTGGTGGGCCCCGATTGTGGGCCAGGCCACTGTGGGGGCACCCCTGGGGATGCCCCCCGGGGTCCAATCGCCCCGGCCCCCCCCCCCCCCCCAGGACCCCGAGGCCCGCTCGCGCCGTCTGCTCCCGCTGGCACAGAGGTGGTTTAAATCACATCGGCAGGAGAGGCCTGATAGCGGCGGGACTTCTGGCCAATCGCGGGCTGGAGAATCGCAGCGGGGGGCCTGCCGACCGGCGGGGCACGATTCACGCTCCCGCCGATCCCTGGGTGGCGGAGAATTCCGGCCAAGGCAGGGGCGGGATTTACGAAGGCCCCGGGCGACCCCCCCGACCCTGCGGGGGGGGGGGGGGGGGTCGGAGAATTCCGTCCCATGTTACTTTAATTTAATATTTCTAAAGTTCCCTATTCTAGATTTGTTTTCTTTTTCTACGGTGCCCCTTGGGGCAGTTAACAGGCTCATTTGTTTGTTTGGTTGATTTGTTTTATGGGTATACTCAAAAGGGCTGGGACACAATATGGGTTGGTAGGAAGGAGGTAGAGAAATGTAATCCTGCTTTCCGGAAGTACAAACACATGGATAGGATGGGTATAGAGGGATACGCAACAAGGGAGTGCGGAGTGTTTTGGCCAAGGTTAGTATCATGACCGGCGAAGGCTTGGAGGGCCGAAGGGCCTGTTCCAGTGCTGTATTGTTCTTTGTTCTAAACCTATCATCAAGAAAGGGATTTGGTCTCGATTCATGCTTCACCTTCTGGATTGGGACCCATCCAATACCACACATCACAAAAGTAGCATAGCCTGCAATACAGTGGGATAGAGTTTTGAGATTTCCCCACCTGCGCTTGAAAACGCAGCGTCTGTCACAGCAGGCGGCTGGAACCATTGAAATGAAAATCGCTTATTGTCACAAGTAGACTTCAAATGAAGTTACTATGAAAAGCCCCTAGTCGCCATGTTCCGGTGCCTGTTCGGGGAGGCTGGTACGGGAATTGAACCATGCTGGCCTGCCTTGGTCTGCTTTCAAAGCCAGCCCTGTGCTAAACAGCCCAGTGTTGACAAAAACGAGAGATTAGGCTGCCAGCCCTGTGATGATATGCATAATGTTATGACCCATGGTTTAGAGAACCCCAAAGTGTATCATGGAGTTCATCTGACCCTAATAGATTGTGGTGTGGGGAGCACATGGCCAACTCTACAGGTGTGGTACAGCAGAAATGGAAAAGTATTTATTAAAGCAAAACAATGTTGATTCTATGAACTCAAGTTAACCTTTTCAAAACATACAGTGAACATCTTAGCAACCATTAATTCAAATACAACCCCCAAAGACTACAACGCTAAGTAATCCTTTAAGCTTTCCTTTTAACATCCATATGACTTAAAACACCTTTTACCAGAAGCACATCAGGTTAAAGTCACTACTGTTATTAGTTTTAAATCACCAGGATCGATTTACAGTATTTAGATTACAGAGAGAGATTCATACACCTTCTGGTTGTGACTGCAGCTATCCAGCTCTGAAAACAAAACTAAAACACACTCTGCAGCATGCTCAAAAACAAAAGTAAAAAGCTGACAGACAGCCCAGCTCCTCCCACTCTCTGACATCTCTGCAGTAATAAACATCCATTTCTTAAAGGTACACTCACTCTCACATGACACCTCACCCACCCCAAGAAAAAAAACCCATCAACTTCAAGATGGTTTCATTTTTCACCTTTTCACTATCCTTTGAGAAATGCACACAGTAAATATTCCTTTTCGTTTCAAAAAACAACACACGCAAACAGATATAATAATATAGTCCATTTCTTTTTAAGTTTTTCTTCCTCCAACTGAAATCCATCTCGATTGACAGTCGCTTTAAACAAGAAGGTCTCTGCATGATCCGTCCATTTCTCTATGCCTCGGCATTTCTCTTTAAAGTCAGTTACGTTAGTTCAATCTGATCACAGAGTCCCTTGTAATTCTCCAACACAGGAGCATTGGTTAGCACAGCTTTCAGGTGTCAAATGCCTGTTGAAAATCCGCTGTCCACTGAAATTTTCAACGTTTCTTCAGCAAGTCCACCAGTGAAGCAATCACGCTATAAAACCTTTGCACAAATGTTCGATCAAATCCACTCATGCCAAGAAATCGCATTATTTCCCTTCGTCTTGAGGGTATCGGAAACTCCTCAAGGAAAGTGACTTGGGCTTTTCCAAATTCACTTTTGGTTAGGTTTACCACCAAACCCGCCTCCTGAAGTCGATCGAATAACTCCATCAGATCTTTCAAATGTTCTGTCCATGTCTGGCTGAAAATTACCAGAACGACCATGTATACCGCACAATTGGGTAATCCTGAAACAACTTTGTTAGTTAACCACTGAAATGTGGCTGGGACATTTTTCATGCCAAATGGCATAACTTTGAATTGGTATATGCCATCTGGAGTCACAAAAGCTGAAATCTCCTTCGCCCTTTCGGATAAAGGTACCTGCCAGTAACATAGAACATAGAACAGTACAGCACAGAACAGGCCCTTCGGCCCTCAATGTTGTGCCGAGCCATGATCACCCTACTCAAACCCACGTAACCACCCTATACCCGTAACCCAACAACCCCCCCCTTAACCTTACTTTTATTAGGACACTACGGGCAATTTAGCCTGGCCAATCCACCTAACCCGCACATCTTTGGACTGTGGGAGGAAACCGGAGCACCCGGAGGAAACCCACGCACACAGGGGGAGGACGTGCAGACTCCACACAGACAGTGACCCAGCCGGGAATCGAACCTGGGACCCTGGAGCTGTGAAGCATTTATGCTAACCACCATGCTACCCTGCTACCCCTTGTACCCCTTTAAGTAAATCCAGTTTGGAAATAAAAACTGATTGTCCCACTTTCTCAATGCAATACTCCAAACGTGGGATAGGATAAGAGTCCATTCTTGTAACTGCATTAATCTTTCTATAGTCCATACACAACCGTTGGGTACCATCTGGTTCTGGTACCATCAATATGGGTGAGATCCATTGGCTGCAACCCACTTCAATTATGCCATTTTTAAGCATACTCTCAATCTCTTCGTTAACCTGTGCAATTTTAAAGGGTTAAGTCTGTATGGATGTTGTTTGATAGGAACAGCATTTCCCACATCTACATCATGGAGAACCATTTTAGTACTTTCCAATTGATCTCTACAAACTTGCCCATGTGATATCAAAAACTCTTTCAGGTCAGACTGTTTTTCCTGTGGACGGTAACTCAACAATTTATCCCAATTTTTAAGAACATCCTCGTTTTCCAACTTAATTTGAGGTATGCCAAATTCACAGTCATCTGGATTTGGTTTGTCACTTTGCGTTAGAATCATTAAAACCACCTCCTTTTATCTCCTTCCCTTTCAAAGTACCTTTTATTGTCACATGACTTTATTCACATGACACACTCGGTGAGGTTTCCTTCTATCTGGTGTTTTTAACCACATAATTCACCTCACTTAATTTCCTTTCAACCTGATAACCTTTATCTCCACAGGCAAAACTACGAACTTTGGATTTCTTGTCCGCTACCCATTTCATCGCATTTTGTGCAACTTTTAAATGTTGTCTAGCCAATTCACCTGCTCTATTTAATCGTTCCCTAAAATTTGACATGTAATCCAATAATTTAATTTCCGATTTCTCACCCACCAATTTTTCCTTAATCAATTTAAGTGGCCCTCTTACCTCATGACCAAAAATTAGTTCAAAAGGACTAAATTTGGTTGACTCATGACGTGCATCCCTAATTGCAAACAATACGAATGGAATTCCTTTATCCCAATCCTCTGGATAATCATGACAATGAGCCCTCAACATTGTCTTTAATGTCTGATGCCACCTTCCTAACGATCCCTTCGATTCTGGATGGTACGCAATTGATTTAAATTGTTTTATTCCTAAGCTACACATAACTTCTATAAATAACCTTGAGGTAAAATTCGATCCTTGATCCAATTGTATTTCTGTGGGTAGTCCAGATCTAGTAAAGAATTTAATGCTGGAATGGGTATTAAGGGCACTGGTTTTATCACTGCTTGAGATTTCCCTATCACTTGACGTGTGTGACATGATTGACAAAATTTAACTACATCTTTATGTAGTCCAGGCCAATAAAAATGTTTTTGGATTTTAGCTTGAGTTTTCCTTATTCCCAAATTACCTCCCACTGGTACCTCATGTGCAACTCACAACACCTCCTTTCTATACCCTACCGGCAATACTACTTGATGAACGTCTGCCCACTTTTCATCCGCCTGCATTTGTAAAGGTCTCCATTTTCTTATCAAGACATCACTTTTACGGTAATAACACTGTGGTATACACTTCAATTCCTCTTCTGTGTATGCTTTCTGATACATCCATTTTATTTCTACGTCTTTCTGTTGTAACTCCGCCAATTTTCCTGAACAAAAAATATCCGCCTCATCCTCCACCTGTTCTTGTTCTTTTTCAACCATCTAATCAAAAATCGTTTCTGACAATTGCACTTCAACATCATCTTCACTCTTTGATTTCTCCTCTTGTCTTAACCTGTGACTTTACAAATTTTTTCCTACACAATCTGGAAACATCCCAGGATATTCGTCCTTCAACACTTTAGTTGTCTGATTTTCCACTGGCTTATCAACCACAGTAGGCATCACTCCCACCTGCGATCCAGCTATATCATGAGCCAAGATAAACTGTGTTCCTGGACAAGATAGTTTCTCTATTACTCCTACTACCACTTCACCACTCTTCACTGGACTTTCCAACCTTACCTTATATAATGGAACACTACTCCTCTCACCCTGAATTCCACATATTATCACCTTTGCTGGCAAAATTCTTCCCAAACTACATAACTCCTCATCTCTTGCCATTAAAGATTGACTAGCTCCCGTATCTCTTAAAATGGTGACTTATTTACCTGCTCCTCCTGATACACATGGGTAAACTTTACCCGCACAAGTAAATTCTTTAAAGACATCTGGCACCTTCTTATCAATCACCTCTTGATCAGGCTGTACAATCTTTTGCCCCTCCTTCGCTTCACTTGGGCTTTCCTTTACCACTTTAACAAACCCCACTGTCTTATCCTGTTTTACCACATCAGCCTTCCCAGTGCTTTTCTTCAACCACCAACACTGTGACTTTACACGGCCTAGTTTATTACAGTGAAAGCATTTGAAACTTTTCATGTCTCTTCCACCCTCCTGGATTTCTTTCTAATCTGAGGTACACTCTCCTTATTATCTCCCATCAGATCACCTTTACCGTTACCACTTGAGTATTTCTCATGTCCCCAGTTTCTATCCCTCACAGGCTGAAACTGATGTCAGAAACCAAGCTTTGATTTATGAACTAATTCATAATCATCTGCCATGTCTGCTGCTAATCTTGCAGTTTTAACCCTCTGTTCTTCCACATAAGTTTTCACTACATCAGGGATTGAGTTTTTAAACTCCTCCAAAAGTATAATTTCTCTGAGCGCTTCATACGTTTGGTCTATTTTCAAAGCCCTTATCCACCTATCAAAATTACTCTGTTTGAGCCTTTCAAACTCCATGTATGTTTGACCAAATTCTTTCCTTAAATTACTAAACCTTTGTCTGTAGGCTTCAGGCACTAGTTCATATGCACCTAAGATGGTTTTTTTCACCGCCTCATACGTCTCAGATACCTCCTCCGGTAGTGATGCAAACACTTCACTAGCTCTACCTACCAGCTTTGTTTGAATCAGTAATACCACATGTCCTGTGGCCATTTCATTTGTTTAGCCACCTTCTCAAATGAGATGAAAAAGGCTTCTATCTCCTTTTCATCAAACCTTGGCAATGCTTGGACATATTTAAATAGATTCCCACCAAGTCTTTGACTATGATGCTCTTTCTCACTCTCCACATCACTATCATCCCACTGTACGTTTCCCTTTATGTCTGCCAATTTTAACTGACTCATGTTTCATGGCCATTTTCTGAAGTTCAAACTCTCTCACTTTATCTTTTTCCCTGATCGGTATCTCCCATTCCCTTTCTTTTTGTTCTGCTCGGGCTATTCTTTCTGTTTTCCTTTCTTCTCTCTCTTTTTCCTCTCTCTCTATTTCTCTTTCACTTTCTTTTTCCTCTCTCTCTCTTTCTCTTTCTTTTTCCTCTCTCTCTCTTTCGTATTCAAGCTGCTTTAATTTTTACTCATGTTCTATTTTTTAAATTTGCAACTGAATTTTTGCCATTTCCAATGAGTCAAACTGTAGCTCAGGCAACTTTAAATGCTTAGCCACCGCCATAATGACCTCATCTTTTTGCATTTTGTCAGGTAATGTTAACTGCAATGTTTTTGCCAAATCTAAAAGTCTGCTTTTAGACTCTGTCCATAAGGTACTGCGTGTGATTGTCTCCACCCCCAAAAACTTCAGAGCCTCTGACAGAGCCACTGTCCACAACACATTCCCTACTTAAACGAGAATACCACACCTGAAAAGCAACCACAATATGCTCACCCCTCACTGTCTTTAAGTTCACTAAGCCAATCCAATAGATAGACTTTTATCCCCCTCGAGCCCCCAGTTTGTTATGGGCCAAGGTTTAGAGAACCCCAAAGTGTATCATGGAGTTCACCTGACCCACAACTTTTACTAGATTGTGGTATGGGGAGCACACGGCCCACTCTACAGGAGTGGTACAGCAGAAATGGACAAGTATTTTTTGAAGCAAAACAATGTTTATTCTATGAACTCAAGTTAACCTTTTCAAAACATACAGTGAACATCTTAGCAACCATTAGTTCAAATACAACCCCCAAAGATTACAACACTAAGTAATCCTTTAAGCTTTCCTTTTAACATCCATATGACTTAAAATACCTTTTACCAGAAGCACATCAGGTTACAGTCACTACTTTATTTGTTTTAAATCACCAGGATCGATTTACAGTCTTTAGATTACAGTGAGAGATTCATACACCTTCTGGTTGTGACTGCAGCTATCCAGCTCTGTAAACAAAACTAAAACACACCCTGCAGCCTGCTCAAAAATGAAAGTAAAAAGCTGACAGACAGCCCAGCTCCACCCACTCTCTGACATCACTGCAGTAATAAACATCCATTTCTTAAAGGTACACTCACTACAGAAATTTATATACACACCCATTTATAAACACCCATTTCTTAAAGGTACTCTCACATGACAATAAGCAGTCATGTCAGTAGTGATAGGTAAGACCTCCGACCAGCAGGTGGCAGTAGAGAACAACCATGCAACACTGTTACCTCAGGGAGTCTAGAGATAGTCGTCGCAGTGGCTAGTCCACATTTGTAGTAGATCTTAGATAATGTATAATGGTTAGTAGTTTTTAATCATTTTCTTATGGTTATCTAACCCACATTATTGTTTAACAATAAAACATTTAACTAGTCAGAAAAGAGACGTTCTCCAGTGCACTTATTCTGACCAGCCAAGCACCAGAACGTAACATGCCCTGCTTTCTTAAACACGCTGTGTTCGCCAATCAGGCCCTCAGGATGAGGATGAACCCTCCACCCCATGGCTTCGCGATTTGCCTGCACTCCGGTGACTCAGCAGATCAATCCCGGAGCCATAGGTCTATGAACAGAGAAGGACAAGAGTTGCCCTAAGGGAAGGTGGAGGTCTTGACCCACGGGTTGCCGCTCTCTCACCTTTCACTCTTGTCAATTTTCCGCAGCACAGTTTATGTGGTCAGTTTCTGACTGGATTATGGATGAGGCACCCTCATGTGGCACGGTTTATGGCCAGACCCCCCCCCCCAATGCACCGAGGTCCTGAAATCCCGAGATATTGTCAGAACCTTGGGAAATCTGTAATTTGGGTTTTCTCGCTAATCAACAAATTAAATGCTACGAGTGGTTGCACATTACTTTAATTGTTAGACTTCTCCTACTGTATTCCTGTCGCAATTACACTCCGGGTAGGGATGGTTGACAAGTGACAAGGTGGAAAATTGTGATTTCCGCCTTCACTGACCAAGTGTTCTACTAATCCCGAAGGTGCAAAAGGAATCAAATGGTTAGAAGGTGAAGGCAACAAACACTGCAGCAAAAAAATAATTGATAGTGTGAATAACACACTGTCTGGTGTTTTGTGTGTGGGGGGTGGGGGAGGGGGGAAGGGGGGGGGGGGTGGGGGGGTGGGGACAGATAAACCACCTTCCAGAGGCACAGAAAGTTAGAATTAGACAAAATAACTTAGCACCAAGGTTATTTGGCCAGACAATATCCCCGGAATGCAAACAGGCTGATAGGGGGTCAAAGCTTGGGAAATCAGGAGTCCCGAGAGCTTGGCCAGGTCCGGGTGGGGAGATGAACACTTGACAACTTTTGTAACCGGGCCCCCTTCAAGTGGGCGTAGGCAATGATTAGGTTAAATTGGTTTCCATGTACGTTTTGGTGAAGGGAATGAGAGTTAAGGACCCTGCAAACCCCCCCCCCCCCACTCCCCCACCACCTCGCCCCCTCCATATAGAGGCGGACTGATATGAGAAGGAGGGCTATCTGGTCTGATCACACACAGGCTATAGTGCCTCACCGGTAGATAGAACCAGCAGCTGGGCCACACATGTATAGACACAATGACGGGCGGGGTGTGGGGGCATGTTGGGAGGCCACAGTCTGAGCCAGGCCTTTCAGCCACGGTATATGCGGAGGGACTGGGGGTAAAACCCTATAATGAATACCAGAAATATTAGCTGTGATTGTAAATCTAATCAGTAACACACAACAATTGAAAAAACTCATATCATTTACAGTGTAGAAGGAGGCCGTTCGGCCTATCGAGTCTGCTCCGGCCCTTGGAAAGAGCACCCTACCTAAGACCACACCACCACTTTATTCCCAGTAACCCCACCCAACCTTTTTTGGACACTACGGGCAATTTAGCATGGCCAATCCACCTAACCGCCACATCTTTGGACTGTGGGAGCAAACCGGAGCACCCGGAGGAAACCCACGCAGACACGGGGAGGACGTGCAGACTCCGCACAGACAGTGACCCAGCCGGGAATCGAACCTGGGAACCCTGGCGCTATGAAGCAACAGTGCTAACCACTGTGCTACCCTGTCGTGATTTGATTTTGCGCCTTATGTAATCTGTCACCTTTGAACAGTCATGCAATGAACTTTTAGACATTTTGGGAAGAAAGTCTGTTTTTGAGACAAAGACATGTTGATGCCACACTGACTGGTGTGACCAGGTGGAGATTACATGGAAACGACGCCTGCCCAAAGTGTCTCGGTAGGACCGCTACACGTTAATATTACTGTTCAAATATTAACTTGTGTTAATACTGTAATAAAATGTGACCACTGCCACCGATACGGGTTGTTACTTTGAGTCGTTTTGAACCTTGAGAATAATCATATAAGGGGTTAATTGGAAAGGGGTTAAAGGGTTAATTGGCTCCCATGCGTTCTGAATTCCAGCAGTGTATTGCGGCAGACAGATTTGAGAACTTTAAGAATAAACTAAAGCAGCAAGTGTTTGAACAGTACAAACATTGGCAGCAATTACAAAACAAATAAAAGTATTTTTCTGCCTGCACATTGTTCTGCTGTGAATACCATTGATGGGCGGTGTTGGAGGTGGCAGGTACACAGGGAGAGGCGGTGAGCTCAGATGTTGCCTATTTTTCGTCCCGTTTAAAGTTGTCCACCGTGATTTCAGGCCACAGAAAAGTGACCCTGAAAGGTCATTTAACCGTAGAATCCCTACAGTGCAAAAGGAGGCCATTCAGCCCATCGAGTTTGCACTGACCTTCTGAAAGAGCACCTGGCCCAACCTCCTGTCCTGTCCCCGTAATCACAACTAACCTTTGGACACTGAGGGAACATTTAGCATGATCAATCCGTCTAACCCCCGCACCATTGGACTGTGGGAGGAAACCGGGGCATTCGGCAGGAACCCATGCAGACACGGGGAGAACGCGCAGACTCCGCACAGACAGTGACCCAAGACCGGGATCGAACCTGGGGCCCCGGCGCCGTGAGGCAACAGTGCTAACCACTGTGCCACCGATAATGGCCGAAAGTCTCTGCCCTTTGGGATTCTCTTTTCCCGCTGAACACTCCCCCCACCACCCTCTTCTGCCGTTTTCCTGGTGGTGTGGGGTTGCTTCAATGGGAAACCCCATTGACATGTGGTGGGAAGAGAAAATCCCACCACCAGCTAGCACCGTGCTGCCGAGAAACAGACGGCACGGGACCGGAGCACCGCACCACCATGCTCATTACCCAGGGAGAAACCACATTGCTTTTTGACCGTGCCTTTCTAAAGGTGCTGAGAAAATGGAAAGTGGGCTATTTAAGCTACCCAGTGAAGCCATGTCTGCTGATCGAGGTCATTCGGAAAGTGCTGAACACTAACACAGTGATTATAGATATATATATATATATATATAGAGGAAGGTCAAATTCACAGAATGATAAGACAGAGCAGGAGACCACTCCATCTATTAAGTCCTTACCCGCTAGCTACGGAGCAATCCAGTCAGCCCCTCCCCCAGCCCCCCCCCCACCCCCATTTTATCCCTGCAATCCAGTAATTCTATTTCCCTCAAGTGCCCATCCAATTTCCTTTCGAAAACATTGATTGTTTCTGTCATAATATACATCCATGTATATAATGGAGTGCAGACAGGCAGTGATTGACACACAGGATGACCAGTAAGCACACAGAACACAGCAGCCAATCACCAGACAGGACACGACCACTATAAAGCCAGAGGGCACCAGGTTTCCCGCTCTCTCGGGATCCAGCCTCTGAGACAGTCAGAGCCCGTGAGCAGCAGCCAGTGCAAACACCATGTGGTAGTCAGTAAGTCTGGTCAGGTTAGCCTCAGGTCTCCAGTCAAGTCAGCACAGTGTCAACCCACAGTTGAACATGTATAATAGTTAAGACGTTAAATAAAATCGTGTTGCATCTTATCAAGTGTTGGAGGTCTGTCTCTCGCTACACTGCATCCAGTGCAGTCCACATCGACCCAGCCTGGCCAACACATCAGTTTCTGCTTCCACCCATCTCGTAAGCACCAATTTCCAGCTCATTCGCTGCCTATTTTGCCACGGACTGAATTTTACAGGGTGCCGTGTGAAGTGTTGGCTAGTGTAGGCTTGAGAGATGAACAGACACTTCCAACACTGATGAAGGTTCAACTCAATTTTATTAACTAACTACTAACTAACTAACACACGATGACTGTGGGTCTAAATGACGCTAACTTAAACTAGAGACCGAAGCCTTGTCCGAACCAGTTGATTCTCTCAGCACATGTTGTAAGTCTGTGCTGGGCTGGATGAGTTCTTGTTACACTCAGCGGCAGCACCCAGAATGTGCGGGAACCGTGGTGCCCTCTGCCTTTATAGTGTGTGTATTCTAACTGGTGATTGGCTGCGGTGTTTGTGCATGTTGATTGGGCCCTGTGTGTGTCCATCAGTTTGTGACTGCACCATGATATACTGGTGTATATTATGACACCGTGTTCCCGGCAACACCACCTTTCTCTTCTTACTCCGGCTAAGACGTTGATCAGGAGCCTGCCCCTGCGGAAAACCAGGCTGGAAGCTCTGACATCCCAGCAGCGCCATGCTTGAGCTGTGGCCACTTGTGGGACTGCAGCCCCCGCTCCCTCTTCAAGGAGCTGATGGAGACTGGAACAGAAGGTAAGTCCAGGCTGTCAGCAGGGTCTGGCTGGCAGGCCTCAGCAAAGGGCTGGATTCGAGAGGCCAAGGGGAAGGGTGAAAGGGGAGGCGGTAGGACCCGAGGGGTTGCCTCCAATGGGCAAAGGTGACATTGCAGTGCAAATGTAAGCCTACTTGTGACAATAATAAAGATTATTATTTCCTTTCCCAACGGCAATCCTCCCAGTAAAAGCTGCCAGGCTACCAGCTTGTTGTGGGCCTTCTGCAGTGGGTAAAATAGCAATGGGGTTGGGATGAGGCAGTTAAGTGGTCATTAGTTGGCCACTTAAGGGTTTCAGTAAACTCAAAGTTAGACGGGGTGCCTGGCACGTCCACTGAACCAGATTGAGGGCAGGTGGGATGTTGGGGGTATGTGTTGTGGGCCAGGGCTTAGAAACTCCAAAGTGTATGATGAAGCTCACCTGGCGTCTAACTTTTATGTTGAATGTGGCTAGGATGAACACAAGAGCCTTCACTTCAGATGTGATTCATCAGACTCCCTAGGCGCTTTTATCAAAACAAAGTTCATGTAGAAGAATGTAGTTAACATACATAAAACACTTATCAAGAGTTTGTTCTCAATTACAAACATGAAAAACACAACAGCTACAGTAATCTATGTATATAACTCTTAATTAATCCCCCTTAACTGTTCCAATTCAATACAAAATCCAATAAAACCAACACCCAGTTCAAGGGCGTAGCCCAGCACACTGTAATCTCACTCGAATTAGTTCCCTGAGTTCCAGCCACCAAACCAGCAGATTCAAAACTCCTTCCGGAAAGCAACTCTAGCGTTAAGGTTACCATGGCAGTTTGCCACGCCCAGTGTGCTTTCAGTTCACTGGAACAGCTTTAAAATAAAACAGTGAAAACGTCCTGCAGTCCAAACGAACAAACCGAACAATTCACTAAACCCCCTCTCACCTGACAGCCACAGCCCAGCTCCACCCACAAATGGCATCACTGAAACCGTGCTACAAGCCATGGGTAAAACAAAACCTTTCTTAAAGGGTCACTCACATGACAGCATGTCACATGCAGAATTTAACAATCCCTCTCGCCCCAAACCCCACCTTCAATGTGGGGGAGCGTAAAATCCAGCCCCCTGTTTTATTTTGAATCATTCATGGATATCACTGACAAGGCCAACATTTATTGAGTGGCTTGCTTGGTCATTTAAGAGGTTAGTGCATTGCTATTGGGCCTGATTTATAGTCGTCCATCCTCACCCACTCCCCCTACTGGGTAAAAGGTCATCGTGAGCCTGTGGCCCTTCCAGGTGGCTGGCCTGCTGATTAGCTATTAATTGAGTGGAGGCGGGACTATCCATCCCCGAGAGACAGGAAGCCTTCACCTCTGAGAGCAGCCAACCAATCAGAGACTAGCAGCTCCCTCGATGCGCACAGCGCCATCAGAAATGGTGGCCATTGCCGGTACAGCAGGAGGCCAATCGGGTGGTGTGTATTGCTGGATTGGGAATGGCCGATAGTTCCGGACTCCTGTGGGGCCAAGCTCGCAAATGTGGCAGGTGAAATATTTGCAATCGGCAGGGGCGTGCAGTGTGAAGGTCACCTGCTGGATTAAAAAAAAATAACACTCAGTATCCCAGAACAACAATATCAGACGCCATTTCAGGATCTAGTGTGTGAGCCCCTCCCTAGTTGGCATCAGGTTATAAGAACATACGAAATAGAAGATAAAGGTAGGCCATTCAGCCCTTCAAGATTGCGCTGTCGTTCAATAGGATCATGGCTGATCGAGATGATAAAACCCTTACAGTGCAGAAGGAGGCCATTCAGCCCATCGAGTCTGCACCGACCCTCTGAAGGAGCACCCTACCCAGGCCCACTCCCCTGTCCTATCCCTGTAACCCCACCTAACTCATTGGACTCTAAGGGGGAATTTATCAGGGCGATCGACCTTACCTGCATATCTTTGGAATGTGGGAGGAAACCGGAGCACCCGGAGGAAACACACGCAGACACGGGGAGAACGTGCAAACCCCACACAGACAGTCACCTGAGGCTGGAATTGAACTCGGGCACCTGGCGTTGTGAGGCAGCAGTGCTAAACGCTGTGCCACGTCTGATTGTGCTGAGTTCCACAGTCTCCCTCTATCCCCGAAAACCTTTGATTCCCTTGGCCCGCAAGAAAATATCTGCCTCCGCCTTAAAGAATATCCAGTGACCCCCCCCCACTTCCACTGCCTTCTGAGGTGGAGGGGTAGCTAATTAAAACAGGTGAGCATTCTTGCTTCAAAAACAATCGTAGTGACATATTTGAAGTTTACATCTTGTGCACTCTCTTCACAAGTTCTGACGATTTGCTTTGAAGTTCCAGGACTGACATTCGAGAGGGCACGCTGGGCGGAGACTGCGAGGAGGAGATCAGAAGTGTGGAAATCACTGAAAAACTTTGCAATGACCTGTTGCTGAGGAACAAGAAGCTGGTAAAACATCAATCAACGACGTCGCTACTCTGCCTTTCTCGATTCTTTCATAGGGTGTGTGCGGTGTTGGCCCTTCCCAAATTGCCCTTGAGCTGAGTGGCTTGCTGGGCCATTTCGGAGGGGAGTTAAGAGTCAACCACATGGTAGCACAGTGGTTAGCACTGTTGCTTCACATCTCCAGGGTGCCAGGTTCGATTCCCGGCTTGGGTCACTGTCTGTGCGGAGTCTGCACGTCCTCCCCGTGTCTGCGTGAGTTTCCTCCGGGTGCTCTGGTTTCCTCCCACAAGTCCAAAGATTAGGTGGATTGGACATGCTAAATTGCCCCTCAGTGTCCAAAAAGGCGAGATGGGGCTACTGGGTTACGGGGATGGGGTGGAGGGGTGGGCTTAGGTAGGGTGCTCTTTCTAAGGGCCGATGCAGATTTGACGGGCTGAATGGCCTCCTTGTGCACTGTACACTCTGTGATTCTATGACATTGCTATGGATCTTGAGTCAAAATGTAGGCCAGGCCACATAAAGCTGGCAGATTTCTTACCAATGGACATTCTTATGTACTAATAGACACTAGTGAACCAGATAGTACATTTTATGGCAATAAGTCATAGTTTCGTGGGTCCCATTACTGAGACCAGCTTTATATTCTGGATTTATGAATTGAATTTACAATCCACCAGCCGCTGTGGTGGGATTTGAACCCATGTCTGAGTCACTGGATTCCTCGGTCAGTGACATTGCCACAACATGCCACCATCTCCTTTTTAGTGGCCTGTTACTTTCAACCTCTCTTCCTAACATCCTTGTGGGTGCTGCACCATGTGGTGTAGGCACACCCACAGTGCTGTTAGGGAGGGAGTTCCAGGATTTTGACCCAGTGACAGTGAAGGAACGTCAATATGTTTCCACGTCAGGATGATGTGCAGCTTGGAGGGGAAACTCCAGGTTGTGGTGGTCCCAGGTATCTGCTGCCATTGTCCTGCTAGTGGCCATGGGTTTGGAAGCCACTGTCTAAGGAGACTTGGTACATCACTGCAGTGCGTCTTGTAGATGGTACCTACAGCTGCTACTGTGCGTGGGTGGTGGAAGGAGTAAATGTCTGTGGATGGGGTGTCAATCATGTGGAGCTGCTTTGTCCTGGATGGTGTTGAGCTTCTTGAGTGTTGTTGGAGCTGCGCTCATCCAGGCAAGTGGAGAGCATTCCGTCACACTCCTGACTTGTGTCTTGAAGACTGCGGAGGCTCAAGAAGGCAGCTCACCGCTAACATCCCAAGGGCAAATAGGGATGGACAATAAATGCTCGCCTAGCCAGTGATGCCTGCATACCATGAAGGAATAATTGCATTTCTAGTGATATTGTTTCAAATTCATTTAACAGGGAGAAGAGAATAATAGACTGCTGTCTCACAATACAAAACTTGAGAAACAGGTTGGTCATCCCTCTTTTGGTTTTCATCAAAATGTTACGCTTACACTGGGCAGGTTTCTCCGGTCTTGTCCGTCATGGTATCCGTTGTCCGTGAGAACAGAGAATTTGGCGGTCCAGCCTAAACCCCATTCATTCTTAGCGGCAGCGGGAAATCCCAACCGCAAACGCGGATGAAAGATTTTGGCCACTGTTTTCAGGTGATCAATATGTAATGAGTATTACTTAAGGTACGTGGAAACTAGAGTAATGAATGTAGGAATGTTTGTCTATAGCTGTTTAACGGAAATTGATTTTGTTTAATTATACAGCTAAACGGGTTGGAAATTAGTTTGGGGCCTGTTAGAGGGCCCAGATTTGGTGTTCCTTGAACAGAAAGGCCCCAGGCTGGCCTAAAATTGCGCTTCAGGCCTTGTTTGAAGAATCAGCTGATTTTCCCTGTGGGAAATGCCACATTTGGGCCCACCTGTCTCACTGGCAGCTTCCCTCTGGAATGTTCTGGAAATGAGGGGCGATGGTGGGTGGAGGATTAGGGAAGGCGGTGGGTAGAGGATTAGGGAAGATGGGTGATTGCAACTCCTGTAGCGTGAGGGAAGCATGCCAGTTCTCCCTGGATGCACAAACGGGTGTCCTTAAAAAGAAAAAAAATGAAATTCCTTCTCCTAGATTAGGCCTCTGCATTACGCTGATTCACTACTTCTCGCAGGGTCCCTTTAGCAGGTCTCTGATTCACATATTGAAGGAGGCAGAACGCAAGAAACGGGCTTCAGAAATTTAACAGAGGAATCAATGCCTGAACTGGCTGGGTGCAGACCATCCCACTGCCAAATCTGCATACTTATGCTAATGTTCAGTCCAATAAATTTGGCAACGTGTGCTAACCTCTGTGCCTGAAAATTTATTTGCCGGCACCATGAGCTGTATCTGTGTCAGACAGAAATTGACCATTCTGTTTTATGTTGTAAGGCTTTTCATTAAAGAATTGTTAGAATTCCAGAGCTGCATGCAGTTACCAAACTAGAGGGGCTGGTTTAGCGCAATGGGCTAAACAGCTGGCTTGTAATGCAGAACAAGACCAGCAGCACAGGTTCAATTCCCGTACCAGCCTCCCCGAACAGGCGCCGGAATGTAGCGATGAGCAGCTTTTCACAGTAACTTCATTTGAAGCCTACTTGTGACAATAAGCGATTATTATATTATTATTATTATGGACGGGTTTATGACATGGTTGACCACATTCTTGTCCACACCTGGTCCTCCATTATCCAGCTCAACGGGAGTGTCGGCACTTGATTCCATTTACCGAGTCAATCATAGGTAAAGCAGCCCCCGGCAATAGCTACATGTTCTGCCCCAGGCTATAACCTCCGGAGCCTCCCAAGGATGTATCCTTGGCTCCCTTTCTCTTCCTCAGTACATCGTCTTCCGGTTGGCAATATTGTACAAAGACCTGGTGGCACGGTGGCGCAGTGGCTAGCACTGCCTCCTCACGCGCCGAGGTCCCATTTTCGATCCCGACCCCGGGTCACTGTCCGTGTGGAGTTTGCACATTCTCTCCCCTTGTCTGCGTGGGTCTCACCCCCACCACCCAAAGATGGCCATGTTAAATTGCCCCTTAATTTCAAAAAAATAAATAAGTGAGGACACTAAATTTATTTTTATAAAAACATTGTAGAAAGACACAGTTATGAGCAGGTGATCGCTCTTTCCCACTCACCGATTGATCGTAACAGAGTTCTTTTTGTCATTTATAAGGATGAAGGTATTCATTCATTTAAGTGCCGCTTGCAAAGCACTCAGTCTGTCTCAGCCTCCTTGAGTTTAACAACAAAGGCAAATGTGTGAAAACACACGTAGGTAAGGATAAAAAGGCATTAAAAAAGGTGAACTCACATGCCGACCGTCGCAACACACGCATGATCGCAGACGCATGCAAAATTACAAGTTATACAGTCAGAGACTAATTCTGACCAAATTTAAGTTTCAACGCTGAAAGATGAAAAAGATAGAGAGATCACTGTTTATGGGTCCTTGGCTGGTGTTCATGGCTGAGACAGATATTTTACATACTGGGATTCAGTGGGCTTGAGGCCAGTGTAAACTATGATACCTGGAGACAGGATCTTTTAAACCAGAATCTGTCTCTTCTAAAAGTCAGCGCCGTTATACCTGAGGTTCCTTTTGATTGAAATTCTCTATCTCTGTGGCGGATTCCAACATGTGACAGGGATAGTGTTGAATTTGAGAACAGGGAAGAGAGAGATGGTGTTACTGCTCCATTGGCAGACTTTTTCTAGATTGGACAGCTTTTAGCAGCTTGGGTGTTGTAATAGAAGGCATTTTAAAATGGTTATTCTGGTCACATGACCTCTTTCCTCCCCATAGTGAGTTGGTTATCCCACAGAAAGTCCATTCGGGAGTGATAACTGAGACATCAAAGAAACTAACAACTTCGGCTATAACATAATAGCCAATGTCTATCCAGACATGAACTAATCCTGACTGGAGTTGAACCCAGATTTTGAGGTCAGAGGGCAGCATGTTGGCGAACTCCATAACCTCATCCTCTTGCACAGCTTTCTTTAAAAATTAACTTACTTATTTTTAATAACTCACCTGTAAAACGTGCTCTGCTGGTATCTGTAACAATGGTCCTTTTTGATCTGCTTCTGTCTTCCCAGTTGTCCTGTGAAACACAGTTAGATTGAAGATCGGAGAAAATGTAGAATCAGAGAATGCCATAGTGCAGAAGGACCATTCACCCATTCTGCCTGTGTTGGCTGTGATGAACGTAGCAATTTCAGATGTCTTGCTTTGTAACTATTTGGTGCAGTGAGGGCTAAAAGTGTGGGTTAGAGTGTGTTTGACGGCTGCAGTCATAGAACATAGAACATTACAGCGCAGTACGGGCCCTTCGGCCCTCGATGTTGCGCCGACCTGTGAAACCATCTGAAGCCTATCTGACCTACACTATTCCATTTTCATCCATGTGTCTATCCAGTGACCACTTAAATGCCCTTAAAGTTGGCGAGTCTACTACTGTTGCAGGCAGGGCGTTCCATACCCTTACTACTCTCTGAGTAAAGAAACTGCCTCTGACATCTGTCCTATATCTACCACCCCTCAATTTAAAGCTATGTCCCCTCATGTTGGTCATCTCCATCCGAGGAAAAAGACTCTCACTGTCCACCCTATCTAACCCTCTGACTATCTTGTATGTCTCTATTAAGTCACCTCTCAGCCTTCTCCTCTCTAACGAAAACAACCTCAAGTCCCTGAGCCTTTCCTCGTAAGACCTTCCCGCCATACCAGGCAACATCCTAGTAAATCTCCTCTGAACCCTTTCCAAAGCTTCCATATCCTTCCTATAATGTGGTGACCAGAACTGCACGCAGTACTCCAGGAGCGGCCGCACCAGAGTTATGTACAGCTGCAGCATGACCTTGTGGCTCCGAAACTCAATCCCCCTACTGATAAAGGCTAGCACACCATATGCCTTCTTAACAGCCCTATTAACCTGGGTGGCAACTTTCAGGGATTTATGTACCTGGATGCCGAGATCTCTCTGTTCATCTACACTACCAAGAATCTTGCCATTAGCCCAGTACTCTGCATTCCTGTTACTCCTTCCAAAGTGAACCACCTCACACTTTTCCGCATTAAACTCCATCTGCCACCTCTCAGCCCAGCTCTGCAGCTTATCTATGTCCCTCTGTATCCTATAACATCCTTCAGCACTATCCACAACTCCACCGACCTTCGTGTCATCTGCAAATTTACTAACCCATCCTTCTACACCCTCTTCCAGGTCATTTATAAAAATGACAAACAGCAGTGGCCCCAAAACAGATATGTTTTCAAAGAAATCCTAGTTTGAAAGGCAAGTGTAATTTGGGAGTCGAGGTGCAATAAAACCATCGTAAAAGGCTTGGGCTAATGGGGTTTTGTTTGGAATAAGGGGATTCCCTGCGGAATTAATCCAATTTCAGCTTGGCAAGATGATATTGTTACTGGGTGAGCTAAGGCACAGGCATTTTGCAGAAATAAGTTCAGTTGTGAGTTGAGTGAAACTGTGACCAGAGGTCAAGCAGTGTTTCTCTCCCTGCAGTTCAGTTAAAAGAGATTAACAACCTTCAAAGTAGTGCAGACTTGTCTGAGGACAATGGGGAGCTGAAACAAGTTGAGAAGCAGCTTCTGAAGAAATACAGCCAGAGTTTCTGCATGGGTCTGGCAGGAGTCAGATCTTGTCTTTAAAGCGGTGTCAAAAGATCTTTCATTCGCAAAGAAAATCTCTGTGCAGCAGGTATTCCAATGGGCAAATGGTACTTAAAGTGGACTGAGATCTGAAATTTGTTTGAGTGGGAATAAAGATAGCAGTTAAGGGTATTGTATTTGCTGTATTCAGCAGTATTATTTAAGGGGCAATTGTGAGTTCTTTTCTGGTATGGTGATAAAGATATTTTAATACTGTGTTAGTAATTAAGTTTGTTTTAATATACCATCTCCCTATTTATTACTCCTTGAGAATGGTATCCTTTCCCCACAGTCTAACAAAATTAAAATAAAGTATTGGGGTTTCTGTCGGAGCCACTGTTGGGGTCTGATCTGGGATCATAATATGGCTCTTTGACGGAGCAACTCAATTAATTCCCCCTCCCCATATCCCTGCAGTTTTCTCCCCGCTTAGCATTTGCCCAATTCACTTTTGAAAAGTGCAATTAAATCTGCTTCTGCCTCCCTTTCACGCAGTATTTTCCTGGCTAGAGCATCGTGCGGTGCAAAAGCATTTCTCCTCCTCTCCTACCGACTCTTTTTGCTGATTTTTTAAAATCCTGTGTCCCCTCCTGGCCGACCTTCCCTCCTATCAGTGGAAACAGTCTCTCCTTGCTTATTCCACCAAAACCATTCATGGCTTTGCCCGTTTCCGTTAATCCTCCTCTTCACCTGCTCTCCACCGAAGGAAAACAATACTGGCCCCTCCTGTGAAAGGACTGAAGTTAATAAAATTGAGCTTTCAAAGAAAAGAGAAGCCAGTAATGATGCTGTGAAAATAACTGCCCTTCTCGAGTCGCGGGACTGTTGTTGTGCTGAAAAGTCAAACAAAAATATTTTTACCAACAACACTGATGGTTGAGGAGATGTGTGGAATAATCGGGGGGAGGGGGTGGGGGGGAGTTTATCAGGTCTGCAGCCAGTTAGAGAGTTCTCGTGATGTGTCTTATGAAGAATTTGTATCTGTTTATGTTGTCAAAGCATTAAATATGGCAGCTTCAAACCCAATTTAAGACTGAGATGAGGAGGAATTTCTTCTCTCATAAGGTTGTGAGTATTTGGAACTCCTTGCCTCGGAGATTTGTGGGGACAGAGAAAGAATTCTGGGTTACTGGGGGTGACATCTTCCATTTGCTGGTGGGAAAATTAACGTGATTCCCACTGGGCGGCACGATGTTTTTTTGTGTCTGATTTTCTGCTTCTCGGCTTATTATCAATGTGTTAGCGAGGTAGGGCAGCACGGTGGCACAGTGGTTAGCATTGCTGCCTACGGCGCTGAGGACCTGGGTTCGAATCCCGGCTCTGGGTCACTGTCTGTGAGGAGTTTGCACATTCTCCCCGTGTCTGTGTGGGTTTCGCCCCCACAACCCAAAGATGTGCAGGTTAGGTGGATTGGCCACGCTAAATTGCCCCTTTATTGGAAAAAATAATTGGGTACTCTCAATTTAAAAAAAATGTATTAGTGAGGAAATCTGCGAACCTCGTGACGGGACGGCAGTGATTCCTCAGGCCCGTGGTCAGCTCACGGGTTGGAGGTCCGGCCACCATGTTGAACCGGTGCCTGAACGTACATTCGCTCGCTGGAGCCCAAATGTGTGCTGAAAGTAGGCACGTCGGTGCCACACAAAGCCTTCTGCTCCACGCCTCAGCCAGGCCTCCTTGAAGATACTCCTCCAGGCCGCACAGAAAAGGTGGGAGGTTCTCTTTGTGAGGGGGTTGGAGCAGGAGGGCCATCCACCTGATCCCAGCTGTCCAGGTGGAGGTGACAACAAGCTGGGACCGCTCTGCAGTTCAAGAAAAGGGGGATTTTTAAAAAAATTTAGATTAGCCAATTATTTTTTCCAATTAAGGGGCAATTTAGCGCGGCCAATCCACCTACTCTGCACATTTTTGGGTTGTGGGGGCGAAACCCACGCAGACACGGGGAGAACGTGCAAACTCCACACGGACAGTGACCCAGAGCCGGGATCGAACCTGGGACCTCAGCGCCGTGAGGCGGTTGTGCTAACCACTAGGCCACCGTGCTGCCCTAAGAAAAGGGGGATTGATCTCATCTGCTCTGTTAGGGTAAGTGAACCTTCCAACCACTCCAAACTCACATTCTCAAAAGGTCATTGAGAGGTCTAAGGATTAGAGTCACAGCAGATGGGGCATCAGCAATGCCTGTCTGACACCTACTGTACCATCCCCATCTCCTGGAAGATCATGCACACATTGTGCGCAGGATTCTCCGGTTGCCGACGCCGAAATCGCGTTCGGCAATCGGCCGGAGAATCCACATTTCTGACCAGATTGGGGGCGGTGCCACTTTCATGATGCTCCGCCCCCTCCATTGCCTGAGATCCGCCCCTTGATGCTCCGCCCCTGACTGGCCGAGTTCCCGACGGGGTGGGTCGTCCGTGGTCCCCCCCACCGTCGCGAACTCGGCGTGACGGCTGCGGACACAGTCAAGCGGCACCACAGTCGGGGGAGGGCCGATCCGCGGGCCGGGGGGGGGGGGGGGTTGGGGACATTATCCGGGGCTGGGGGCACTGTGGGGGGACGGTCCGGGGTGCGTGAGCTGGCTAAAAGGGGGTACTATTATGCAGGCCAGGTCCATGGGTTGCGTCCGCCATGTAGCGCGGCACGGCCACTTCAGGCTGCCGCAGTGCGCATGCGCTGCCAAGGACCCAGCAATTCTCCAGGGCATATCGGCAGCTAGAGCCAGGTGCTCTACGCTGCCGTCCTGCTCGTCCCCAGCTGAACGGGAAATCGGTGGCTGTTTGGCGCCATTTTTTCTGTGGTCAAATGGCACCGTTCCCACACCGGCCTAGGGACAGAGCCCAGAATCGGAGAATCCAGCCCCGTGTCTTTTGCCCGATCTGTCTAAGATTCAGCACACCAAGTAGGCATACATACTTCTGAACTCTTCTTTCATTCACAGAGCTCACAGTCCATCCATTTGTCTTCGTGCAGGAAAGATAGCCCACGACAAGAGGGAAGAATCCCAAACCGGAGTGGGGGTGGGGGATCCTGGAGTTGCATATCCTCACCCTCTGTGATGGAGAGGTGGTGGGGATGCCTGGTGAGGATAGAGATTGTCCCTATGAAGAAGGAGAGATCGGCCTCCCCCAACAAACCAGTGAGGATGCATCGGCTGCAGGCGGACGATGACTGTGGGTGAAATAGAATGCAGGAGTCTGCCTGGTCAATCACTAATTCTCTCATCTCTCTATCCCAGGTAGCAGCAACAGGAGGCCAGAGACATTCTCCAGCCAATGCTCCAGCCCTCTGTCTTCTTCAGATGAAGAGACTGAGGATCTGCTTATAGACCTGTCACTGTTCACTTGCACCCTTCACCAGCGCACAGGCACACAGGCTCAGCGGCTCATAGTTCTACAATAGGCTTGGTGTTACTTCCTGGTCAGCAGATCTCTGACACCTGCTCTCAAGAAGCGGAGGTAGTGGCAGCTAAACTGTCTGGCACTCGGATGACTGCTGGAAAACAGGACCCCCCACAGAGTCCGGGTCGGATGTTAATCGTCTTCAATCAGCTCGAGGAGACATGATGGAGATGCAAAGACAGGGGGGCGCGATTCTCTGTTGCCCGATGCTGATATCGGGAATGGCGGTCGGGGGTGGGGGGGGGGGGGGGGGGGGGGGGGGGGAGAATAGCTTCCGACGGCAAAATCGTGGCAGGCGCTGGTTTGACGCCGGAGCGCGATGCTCCGCCTCCAAATCAGAACCGTGTTGGCATCTCATCACCGGGCCCACCCGCGATGCTCCGCCTCCGATGGGCCGAGTTCCCGACGGCGCGGTCCATGCGTGATCTCAACCGTGGTGAACCTGGCGTGGTGGGTGCGGAGAGAGCGAGGGCATACAGACACTTTCCAGCTTCTGCCAGGGTTACGGGGGTGGGGGGGGGGGGGGGGGGGGGGTAGTGTGGGGTGACAAGGAGGTTGGCTGTCCAGCACAACCGGCACCATCTTTTCGGACGCGATCGGTGCAAGTGTAGGGGTGTATAGCCCACACTCGGCTGCTCCTTGTCAGCCCTGCGCATGTCCGTCACGGGCCCAGCGATTCCCCCACCATTTTTCCCGTGTTCTGCGGGTGTTCCATGCGGCACCGGAGCTAGCCCCTCACCGGTCGCGGAATCGGTGCGTGCGTGGCGCCTATTTTTCCATCGTGGAACTCCACGGACCCTCCGTTGGCGTCAGCACTTAGACACGGGAACGGGGAATCCAGCCCAGGCATTGTTGACGTATATTCAACCAAGTGCACTTTATGACTGCGAGGTTGTGGTCACACTATTAATCATCATTGAGCACCAAAGCCTTTAATCTCTGCCTGCAGCCTAATTCTGTTCCCACGTTATGGTGGAGCATTATTCCTTTATTGGTTCCCACCCTCCATGTGCATTGTGCAGAGCAAAGGAAGCAGGTCCCACTCGGTGTGAGTGGAAAGGTCTGCTAGACGGCAATGAGTGTGTGTCGTCAGAGTTGTGTGCCCATCCCGATGACGCCAGCAGATAACCTGTCAGGGTGGCACTTGGCATCTGAAGGGCAGCAGAGTGTGTTTGATGGGATCCCTCCCTGTGTTTGGTCACAGATGGATAAGTGAGGTGGATTGCAGTTTGTTGTAAATATTGGAGTTCCAGAAATGGAAAATCTGGAGGACGTATAGGATGGGAATAGAGGGATACGGTCCCCGGAAGTGTAGCAGATTTTAGTTTAGACGGGCAGCATGGTCGGCGCAGGCTTGGAGGGCCGAAGGGCCTGTTCCTGTGCTGTACTTTTCTTTGTTGTTCTTTAAAGTGTGGCCCATGTCCTGGCTGTTTTTCAGTTTTGACGAGGGCACAAGGTTATCTTTGAATGGTTTGTCAATATTGGCTGGGCCAACTCTCTCCCGCATGCCAAAGCAGCGCTGGAAGCTAACTCGAGAAGCTTCCAATGTGTGCCGGGTGGTGAGTGCTTGTCAATAATCACACGATGGTCCTTCTCGCTCACTCTATGAACAAAGGTCACCTAATTCACCTGTTTGTGTCTCTGCTGTAAGGTGACAGATGGCAGGGTCCTGAGGAACAATGGAATATTGGAGCTCAGTATCGAGCTGTGGCCTCCGTATCAATCAGGTTAGTGATCAGGAAGATGGACCGATCTCAATTTGGCTTCAATCCTACATGGCCAGGTGAACAGCACTGATGGATGATTCGGGAACATCGGAACAGGAGCAGGCCATTCAGCCCGTCGAACCTGCTCCGCTATTCAATACGATCATGTCTGATATGGGTCACTTCACTGCCTTTTAAACCCACTGTCCCCATAACCCTTGACGTCCTTGTGAATCAGAAATCTATCGATCTCTGTTTTAAACATACTCAGTGACTGAGCTCCCACTGCCCTCTGGGGTAGAGAATTCCAAAGATTCACAACCCTCTGCGGAAAGAAATTTCTCCTCACTTTGGTTCAAAGTGACAATCCCCCTATTTTTAAATCGTGCCCCCCCCCCGACTCCCCAACCATAGGGAGAGACCTCACCTGCACCTACCCTGTCTATTCCGTCAAGTGCTTTGTAGGTTTCAATGAGATCACCTCTCATTCGTTGAAACTCTAAAGGATAGAGGCCCAGTTTGCCCAATCTCCTGTCAGAGGAAAGTCCCAGCACCCCCCCGGAACCTCTGAGAGACTCATTGATAAGCTTCTGTCACCCTGCTGTGCGTGCATTGATGTTTGCAGCAGTGTTTCTGCCTCTTAAAGGCTGCCATGGCTGGTGGTCTAAAGGACTGCTCTATGTGGAGTTGTATCAGAGTGAGCGAGTGCTATCGGTCACATGCTCCCTGGGGCAGCCAGGCCTCCAATGATGAGCCCATTATTAGGCTTGAATGTGACTAATTCTTTCGAGATTGATGACCGTTAGTCAGATGTTGATGATGACACTGACGGGATTAGTAACCTCCCTGTACCAACGTGGCAGGAAATCTGAACTTGTACCAAACTGTCTTTTTTCTTAATTTATAGGGCCCAATTCTTTTTTTTTTCTAATGAAGGGGAAATTTAGCGTGGCCAATCCACCTACCCTGCACATCTTTGGGTTTGTGGAGGTGAGAACCACGCAGACACAAGGAGAATGTGCAAACTCCACACGGACAGTGACCCGGGGCTGGGATCGAACCCGGGATCTCGGCGCCGAGGCAGCAGTGCTAACCACTGCGCCGCATGCTGCCCATCAGATTGCCTTCACCGTATTCGCCCTGGAACCCTGTCGCTATGAGGCTCCCATGAAAATCTCGTCCGAATTGTGTGCAGCAGCCTCTTCATGTGGCAAGTCTGAATTGATCCTATTCCAGGTTCTCCTCGCCTGAGGAGTCATGTATCTCCTCCATGCCTCTATCTGGTCACTCAAACCCCTTTACAACTGTGTCAGGTGCAACAAGCGACAGGGCACCCTCTGTGGAGAGGACTGAAGAGCCCTACCTGATTGGTCCAAACACCTAAAATGCATCTTGAAGATGCCAGCAGTTTCCTCCATTAAGGGTCTCGTGCCTGATTGAGCCATATCGTATCTCTCCTCAGGTGCACGTTGTGGGTGTTGAACGAGCGTGTTTTTTTGGGGATGCCCCTTATTGCCGAAGAGCCAACCCCCTGTGAGCCAAACGTCCTTCAGTATCTGTGGCACCTGGGAGTGAGCTGATGTGTAGAAATCGCATGAGCCCCCGAAGGCAGCACGGTAGCATTGTGGATAGCACAATCGCTTCACAGCTCCAGGGTCCCAGGTTCGATTCCGGCTTGGGTCACTGTCTGTGCGGAGTCTGCACATCCTCCCCGTGTGTGCGTGGGTTTCCTCCGGGTGCTCCGGTTTCCTCCCACAGTCCAAAGATGTGCAGGTTAGGTGGATTGGCCATGATAAATTGCCCTTAGTGTCCAAAATTGCTCTTAGTGTTGGGTGGGGTTACTGGGTTATGGGGATAGGGTGGAGGTGTTGACCTTGGGTAGGGTGCTCTTTCCAAGAGCCGTTGCAGACTCGATGGGCCGAATGGCCTTCTTCTGCACTGTAAATTCTATGAAAAAAAAAACAAACGTGCATGATTTGCTTTCGGAGATCATAGGTCAGCTGGATGTTTAGAGAGTGGAATCTTTTTTCTATTGATGAATTTTTAAGGCCACGTGTGTGCAGTCGATGGTGACCTGTACTTGTGGGAAATTGTAGCAAATCCCACAGCTCTGGTACTTTGGCTTGTGACATCCATGGAGGACGGTGCATAATTGTGTCCTTTACTGGAAAGGGAACCTGTCACCTCCCGGACACACTTATGCGTGGACAACTGTCAGATTCACTCAGGTCCCCAGTGGAGCCCTGGGTGAATCGCTGGGAAAGATGTTGAATGTGCCAATCACCTTTACAACAACAGGCAATAGCCCCCCAACTCGTATGGAGTGGGATCCTCACGGAGAACATGGCAATTCTGAGTCACCCTATCCCATGATAAAGGAAGATGCTTTTAGTGTGGGGCGCGATTTTCCAGCTGTTCCTGCTGGCCGATCTTCTGATCCCATTTCCTGCGAAAATCCCGGCCAAGCTCCATTGTTCACCTGCGTGTGTGCCCGTCGTCTTCTGTGGACCCTTGCTCACAAATGCATTTGTGGATTTGGTCCCCCCCCCCCCCCCCCCACCCCTCGTCACCATCTTGGTCTCCCTGAGGCTCCACAGGTTCCTGTCCCCCAGGGCCTTCCCTGAGCCGTGCCAAACAGCGGCGGGCCCTACTTCTCCCCGCTCACGTCAAAGCGACCAAGAAGGCAGCATCGCCTGCATTTCTGCACTCCTCCTTGTATCTGAGGAAGGATAGGTTAGAGGTTATATTGCACCTTCCCCTTGAATTCTCTCCCACCATCTCCGAGCCAAGAAGCCAGTGTGAAGGTCACGGGCTGCCTCAGTCTAGACGTGGCAGCCCCAGCCCACACCTGAAGTTGACAATCCCCCTCCACCATGAACCATGTGCTCTTACCCTCAGTCAGGCTGTCATCTTGCCTGCTCCAGCCCAGTCTGGCACTGATTTCATGACTGCAGGATAATGGATAATTATTAAGTGTTATCGTCGGTCCTCCCAAGTGCCTCAGACCCCTGCCTGGGTGGTTTGTTTTGCACTGTTACATTCCGACTGCGTCACTGCAGACTCTCGTTGGCGATGGCTATCGCTGCGCCTATTCTGCGAGACCAGCTTCCAGATGCCGCCTATTACCCACCGCGATCCTCCTCCGTTCCTCGTTCACCCGCACTCCATTCACATTCCCGACCTCCTCACACTCTGCAGCCTCCCCCAAAACGCTGACCCCAGCCTTTTCCTCATTGGTATTCCTGAACTTCCCGTGAACACTTCAATGTTGCTGACCGCTCGCACTTTGCCATCCTGACCCCACCCCTTCCTGAGGTCACACGCACTATGAGTTTCCGTGACCCAACCCCATGAGACCATCCAATAACCCACCCAACCTAACCCCCCCCCCCCCCACATGAATTTTCAGCTTCGATGTGCCATCTGCTTCACAACACAAAGACTCCAACCATCAAGATCAAAACCTTTAATTGCCTGACCGTACCCTACACACCTTACCCTGCCCACCATACCCTACACACCATACCCTACACACCGTACCCTACACACCAAACCCTGCCCACCATACCCTGCCCACCATACCCTACACACCGTACCCTACACACCATACCCTACACACCATACCCTACACACCATACCCTACACACCATACCCTACACACCATACCCTACACACATTACCCTGCCCACCATACCCTACACACCATACCCTACACACCATACCCTACACACCATACCCTACACACCATACCCTACACACCATACCCTACACACCATACCCTACACACCATACCCTACACACCATACCCTACACACTTTACCCTGCCCACCATACCCTACACACCATACCCTACACACCATACCCTGCCCACCATACCCTACACACCATACCCTACACACCATACCCTGCCCACCATACCCTACACACCACACCCTACACACCATACCCTACACACCATACCCTACACACTTTACCCTGCCCACCATACCCTACACACCATACCCTACACACCATACCCTGCCCACCATACCCTACACACCATACCCTACACACCATACCCTACACACCATACCCTACACACCATACCCTGCCCACCATACCCTACACACCATACCCTACACACCATACCCTACACACCATACCCTACACTCTTTACCCTGCCCACCATACCATACACACTTTACCCTACACACCATACCCTACACACCATACCCTACACACCATACCCTACACACCATACCCTACACACCATACCCTACACACCATACCCTACACATCATACCCTACACACCATACCCTACACACCATACCCTACACACCATACCCTACACACCATACCCTACACACATTACCCTGCCCACCATACCCTACACACCATACCCTACACACCATACCCTACACACCATACCCTACACACCATACCCTACACACCATACCCTACACACCACACCCTACACACCATACCCTACACACCATACCCTACACACTTTACCCTGCCCACCATACCCTACACACCATACCCTACACACCATACCCTGCCCACCATACCCTACACACCATACCCTACACACCATACCCTGCCCACCATACCCTACACACCACACCCTACACACCATACCCTACACACCATACCCTACACACTTTACCCTGCCCACCATACCCTACACACCATACCCTACACACCATACCCTGCCCACCATACCCTACACACCATACCCTACACACCATACCCTACACACCATACCCTACACACCATACCCTGCCCACCATACCCTACACACCATACCCTACACACCATACCCTACACACCATACCCTACACTCTTTACCCTGCCCACCATACCATACACACTTTACCCTACACACCATACCCTACACACCATACCCTACACACCATACCCTACACACCATACCCTACACACCATACCCTACACACCATACCCTACACACCATACCCTACACACCATACCCTACACACCATACCCTACACACCATACCCTACACACCATACCCTACACATCATACCCTACACACCATACCCTGCCCACCATACCCTGCCCACCATACCCTACACACCATACCCTGTACACCATACCCTACACACCATACCCTACACACCACACCCTACACACCGTACCCTACACACCATACCCTACACACCATACCCTACACACCATACCCTGCCCACCATACCCTACACACCATACCCTACACACCATACCCTGCCCACCATACCCTGCCCACCATACCCTACACCCCATACCCTGTACACCATACCCTACACACCATACCCTACACACCACACCCTACACACCGTACCCTACACACCATACCCTACACACCATACCCTACACACTTTACCCTGCCCACCATACCCTACACACCATACCCTACACACCATACCCTGCCCACCATACCCTACACACCATACTCTAAACACCACACCGTGCACACTGAGGCACTATCAATGACGACGAGACGAGAGTAGAGAGTAATCGAGGCTTTATTAAGCAGAGATGTGGAGCCTCCCGCAGCTGCTGCCGAAACGGCTGCAGCTCGGTGAGCCCACACATTTATACTCTGACTACTGGGCGGAGCCAGCAGGCAGGGATCTATCCCTGTACCTGTAGTACAGGAGCCTTACCTTAATACGTCTCATATGCGATGTATATACAACAGTAGTGACTACCACACACACCATGCCCTGCACACTATGCCCTGCACACTATGCCCTGCACACTATGCCCTGCACACTATGCCCTGCACACTATGCCCTGCACATCATGCTGTGCCCACGCTGTGCAGGGTTGTCACTACCCAGAGAATACTTCCCCCTCTCGGGTGCAGGTCCAGCATCAAAACATACATGCCAGGTGGAGACCTCCAACATTGCCCACTTAGACCCAGGACAGTCTTTCGGGAGGTCAGTGCAGACATGATGGGCCGAATGGCCTCCTTCTGCACTGTCGGGATCTATGATTCAATGAATTTGCCCCTGACAGTGTGGACTCAGCCCCAGGACAGTCTTTTCAGATTTAAGATTTAATCATTCGGCCCATCGAGTCTGCACCGACCGTCCAAAGGTGCACTCTATCCAGGTCTAGTCCCCCATCCACCTAGCTCTATCCGTGGACACCAAGGGCAGTTTAACACGGCCAATCCGCCCAAACATGCACATCCTTGGACTGTGGGAGGAGCATCTGTAGGAAACCCACACAGACAGTCGGCCAAGGCCGGAATCGAGTCTGGGTCCCCTGGCGCTGTGAGGCAGCAGTGCTAACCACTGTGCCGCGGCGCCACCCCATTGCTTTTACTCCAAGTCAGAAACTCGTGGGCTGAAACCTCACTGCAAACACCATCAAACGGTGGGCATGTCAGTGCAGCACTGAGGGGCTGCTGCACCCGCAGAAGTGCTGTCTCTCAGGGCGAGATGCTGAGAGAGGGTGTAGGGCACTGGCTGCCCCCTTTACAGGAGGGTTAATGATCCCCCGGCACTTTTTGAAGATCTGGGGCAATCTCTAACCCTGAAAGGCTGCCGCTAAGGCGGCCTAGTTGATGATATGTCTCAACCCTGTTTATGAGACGTTGCCATGCACCCCTAGAATTGGGGCTCAGAAATAATTGATGCCTTCAGGTCATTAAAAGTGCGACATAAATGCAAAAGTTCACCCTTTCTTTCCCCTGGGACATCTGGCATGCGCCATTTAGATTTAATTCCGGCTTAAAAATGAATACTTATGCTGGAGCTGTTGGGAATGAAGATTAGAAGGGATGGGATTAGGTTTCTGAAAGCTTTGGCAGGAGATGAATATTCTTAGAGCCACTCATCGAGGCCTTAACATCTTTTAAAACTTAAAAAGAAGTATAGTATCGATAATGGCGATTATCAATATTATTTCTCGCCCGAGTCATGTGCACCCTGTGCACCACCTTAAACTGTATCAGGCTCATCCTTGCACAAGAGGAGGTCCCGTTTACCCTACGCAGTGCCTCACTCCATACTCCCCAATTGATCTCCATTCCCAACTCCGCTTCCCATAATTTCTCCTTGATCTTCACCACCCGCTCGCCTCCCTGCTCCCCCAGCCACTTATATATATCCCCAATTCTTCCCTCCCCTTCCACATCCGGAAGCAGCAGTCGCTCCAGCAGGGTGTATCCCGGCAATCTAGGGAACCCCCTCCAGACCTTTCGTGCAAAGTCCCTAACCTGTAGATACCTGAACTCACTGCCCCTCGGCAGCTCTACCCTCTCCCTTAGCTCCTCCAGACTGGCGAACACTTCGTCCAAATACAAATCCCTCACCTTGACCAGCCTCACTTCCCTTCACCTCCTGTATGCACTATCCATCCCCCCGGCTCAACCCCATGATTCCCGCACAGCGGCGTTAACACCGACATCCCTTCCACCTTAAAATGCCTCCTCAGCTGATTCCATATCTTCACCGTGGACTGCACCACTGGGCTCCCTGAATACCAACTCGGAGCCACTGGCAATGCTGCCATCACCATAGCCCTCAAACTAGACCCCTTACAAAATTCCTCCTCCATCCTAATCCACTCTACCTCTTCTCCTTCCCACCACCGCCGCACCTTGTCTACATTGGCCGCCCAATAATAATGAAGCAAATTTGGCAATGCCAAACCCGCCCCCCCCCCCCCCCCCCCCCCCCCCGCTGCCTCTGCCTCTGTAATAGGGTCCTCCCCACCCTCACCACCTTCCCCGCCCATACAAAGTCAGAGATGATCGTGTCCGCTTTCCGAAAAAAGGCCTTTGGTGTAAAGATCGGGAGAGCCTGACAGAGAAACAAGAACCTCGGCAGAATATTCATTTTCACCATTTGGACCCTCCCCGCCAACGTTAAGTGCCGTGTATCCCACCTCTTAAGATCCTCTCTGGCCCCCTCCACCAGCTTCGTTAAGTTCCACTTATGGAGCCACGTCCATTCCCTCACTACCTGAATCCCCAAGTACCTAAATCTATCCCTCGCTACCGTAAATGGCATCCCCCCTAAATTAGCCCGCTGTGCCAGCTCATTCACCGTGAATTCCTCACTTTTCCCTACATTCAGCTTGTATCCCGAGATCCCTCCAAATCTCCCCAACAGGCCCATAATCCTTCCCATACTCTCCAACGGATCCGAAACATACAGCAAGAGGTCATCGGCATAGAGCGACACCCGATGCTCCCTCTGTCCCTTCATTCTCCCCTGCCACTCTGCCGACCCCCTGAGAGCCATCGCCAATGGCTCTATGGCCAGCGCAAACAGCGGCGGCGACAGCGGGCACCCCTGCCTCGTACCCCTGTGTAAGTCAAAGCTTTGTGAGCTCGTATCATTCGTGCTCACCCTCGCTCTTTTCACCACATACAGCAACCGTACCCATACCACAAATCTCGGCCCAAACCCAAACCTTCCCAAAACTTTGAACAAGTTCCGCCACTCCACCCGATCAAATGATTTCTCCGCGTCCATAGACACCACCACCTCCGATACCTCGCCGGATTCATCACCACATTCAACAGCCATATTATATTATTCGTGAGCTGCCTGCCCTTCACAAAGCCTGTTTGATCTTCTGTAACCACCCCCAGGCCACAATCGTCCATCCTCCCCGTCATCAACTTAGCCAATACTTTCACATCCGTGTTCAATAGTGATACGACCCACATTCCACCGGATCCTTCCCTTTTTTTGGGATTAGCGTGATTATCGCCTGCATCATCGTCTCCGGCAACTCCCCCTTCTCCAGTGCTTCATTAAACACCGCCAACAGATGTGGTCCCAGGTCCGCTGCCAATTCCTTATAAAATTCTGCCGGGTACCCAGGAAAGGATCTCATTTACGGTTGGTGCGAGTAAGGAAAGGAGGGCGGAACATGACCGTCTAGCGAGCGAGAGAGTGGAGGTGGACAGGGAATATTCGAGGGTGCCCACCGTGGAGGGATTGGCGAGGAGGGAAAAGTTGCAGGGGCCAATTTGACAGGCTGACAACGGGGAGGGCGGTAGGGCAACTGCGTAGGAGAAGGCGAGCCCTATGCTGGCGCACCAGCTGCAGAGGCAGGCTGCGTCCAGGGAAATATTGAAGATCTGGAATGGGGCTGGGGTTGTGCTGTCAGAACCATGGAAGATAAATGAGGCATTTCGAGAGTATTACCAGGGACTTTATGAGGCAGACCCTCCCTCTGGGAGAGGAGGGGGACCTGGAGCAGTTTCTGGACGAGCTGGAATTTCCCCAGTTGGAGGAAGCAAAGAGGGAGGCGTTGGAGGATCCCCTGGGGCTGAGGTAGGTGACCGTGTTTGAGGAACTGTTCATCACAGGAGGGGGGGGGGGGGGGGGGAAATGGGTGATGGGGAGGGGAAAAAGGAGGAAAATCTGTGCAAACTGTATAGTTGATTGTTGGGAAGAATGTTTCCCAGGGTGTTTATTTGCTGTAACCTACTTTCATACAAGTTTGAATAAAATGCGTTAACAAAAACCAATATTATCTCTGAAGAAAATTGAAACTGTTGGTTCAAATTTATTTTGTAAACTGTTCAACTGCAAAAAATTAACTCCCGCCTTCGAGTTTACTCGCAAATATCCTGTTACCCAGTCTATACAAGTGATTCTTTGTGCATCTCGCTAATCCTTGAATTGGAAGTGAGAACAAAAATGATTATGTGAAACTTCCATTGTTTCTGAATTTTAGATATCTGAAATTACCAAGAAACTATTTGTGTGGGAAAGCAATTACTCGAAGCGTCGCAAAGCTGACACTAAGCTGGAGGTAAGGGCACCGCAGGCTTTTGACTCACAAAGACTTTTGCAGTTGTGTTGTTTTTGCTGTAGGCGTGCTGGGGTCCTCCGTCGTAAAGGCCAGTGGTAGTAAGCTGCAGTCTGGCAGGGAGATCAATAAGGTAGCAAGCTGGGGTCTTCCATTTCTCAAGCCTCTCATCGTTAAAGGCTGTGGTGGACACGTGACTTTGTCAGGCATTGAGGGGAGAACAGTCAGGTGCTGAGCTTGTAAGGACCATATATCTCTCCACAGTTCACAGCTGACCAAACAGCTCCACCACCCCTACTACCTTCCTCTCCCTCCCCTGCAAGGGCAGCATGGCGGCACAGTGGTTAGCACTGCTTCCTCGCAGCGTTCAACCCCGGGACCCAGGTTCAATTCCGGCCTCGGGTGACTGTGTGGAGTTTGCACATTCTCCCCCGTGCCTGAGTGGGTTTCCTCCCAAAAAATGTGCAGGTTAGATGGATTGGATGGGCGAAATTGCCTCTTTGCGTCAGAAAGGATAGGAGGGCCTTTGCGTCCCTAGTAGCCCGGCGAAGGGTTTTGCTACAATGGAAGGATGCGAGGCCCCCAAGCGTGGAGACCTGGATCAATGACATGGCGGGTTTTATTAAGCTAGAAAAGGTCAAATTCACCCTGAGAGGATGGGTACAAGGGTTCTTTAGGCGGTGGCAACCTTTCCTCGACTTTCGGGCTCAACGATAGGGTTCGGGGACAGTAGCAGCAGCAACCCGGGGGGGGGGAAGGGGGGGGGGAAGGGGGGGGGGGAAGGAGGGGGGGAAGGAGGGGGGGGAAGGAGGTGGGGAAGGAGGGGGGGAAGGAGGGGGGAAGGGGGGGGAAGGGGGGGGAAAGGGGGGGAAGGGGGGAGGGGGGAAGGGGGGAATGGGGGGGTGGGGGGATGTGATACATGCGTTGATACGGTCTGGGGGGTGTTACAGTTGTTATGGGTCATTTTGTTGCATTTTATTGTTATATTTTATATTTTCTGTAAGAAATTCCAATAAAAATTATTTAAAAAAAAAAAGAAAGGATAGGAGGGGGTTACAGGTATCGGGTCAGGGCGTGGCCTAGGCAAGGGTGCTCTTTCCAAGGCTCGCTGCAGACTCGATGGGCTGAATGGCTTCCTTCTGCACTGTGGAGATTCTATGAGACTACGTTCTTGTACTCCGCCTATGATCTATCATTGCACGTTTTATCTATTTTACTGTTACCTCTAACATCGTGTGGAAAGAGTATTGTTTGGAAGGAGAATAAGCAGCTTTAATTTATATGGGTTTCTTTAAGAAATTCTCTGTGCCACTTTGTGATATCGTGTTAATGTTGACTGCTACTTTTGAAGATTGAGGGGCACACATCGTAAAATCAGAGAATGGTTACAGCCTGGAAGGTGACCATTCGGCCCATCATTTTCATGCCATTCACATGCCTTTCCCCCATAGCCCAGAGGAGGAGCACGCATGGTTAGGTTCCAGAATGTACTGTTTGACAGTGTGGTGGAGGCAGGTTCAATGAGACATTCAAATGGCGTTGGATAATTATCTGAAGTGAAAAGACAATAGGGCCACAGGGAAAGGAGGATTTGCAGTTTGTGTCTGTTTGTGACTCTCAAATCAAACACAGTCATGGAATTGTTATGGCGCTGGAGGAGGCCATTCAGCCCATCCTATCCGCACCGGCTCTCCGAAGGAACAATTCACTCGGTGCCATACCCCTGCCCTCTCCCCGTAACCGTGCGCACTCTTCCTTTTCAAAGAACGGTCGCATTCCCTTTTCAAAGCTTCACTCGAAACTGTCTCCACCACAGCCCCAAGCAGCGCATTCCAGCCCCGAAACACTCGCTGGGTGAAAACGTTCCTCCTCATGTTTCCATCGCTTCTCCTGACAATTATCTTCAATCTGTGTCCTCTGGTTCTCAAGTCAATGGGAACAGGCCCTCCCTCGTGATTTTGAACACCTCCATCAAATCTCCTCTCAACCCTTTCTTTTCCAAGGAAAACAGGACTATTTACAGAACCGAGGTTCCTCAGCTCAGGAACCACTTGGCAATCTTTTCTGCCCCCTCTCCAACGCTTTGGAGACGCCCAAAACCGGGCAATGCTCCACCTGAGGCTCAAACAGTGTTTTATACAAGTTCAACATCACCTCCTCACTCTTGTACTCTGTGGCCCCTATTAGTAAAGCCAAGAAAACTGTGTGCCTAATTAATTACTTTCTAAACCCGTCCTGCCCCTTTCAATAACTTATGCACAAATAGACCCCTCTGCTCCAGGGTGACCGACTGTCCCGGAATTTGGCTTGGTGTTCCATGTCCTGGATGGGGATTCCCCGTATACCATTTATCCTGGAATTCTTTGGGTAATGTGCCATGTGCCACCCAGAGGCCACTTTCGCAGGCATCAGTGAGCAGAAGCACTAGTGAGTGGCACTAATGTCCCCCGACAGTGAGTGGGTTGTGCGAGTCCAATGTGGGTGGGGGGGGATGGGTTTTGCAGAGTCCGGTGGGAGCAAGAGGGCACCGGCTTTGTCCCGGGTGACACTGTGACAAGTCCTGGACTGGCACTGACGGTGCTCAAGACTTTGCCTGTGGTGGGGCCTGGGCGTTCTGAGATCGGGGATTGGGTCTGACACAGGCCCAGGGAGAGGCCAAGGCTAGTTTGGCTTGTGGGGAAAGTGTTGGAGAAGCCTGGGGGAAAGGGGGTCCGGATAGGGGAAGGGGTGTTCTGGGTAGGGCTGGGGAGTTAAAGGAGAGGTCCGGTGGGGGGGGGGGGGATGGGTCTGGGGGGGTGTCTGGGATTGAGGTGGGGGGGGGGGTTTCTGGGAATGCATGATGGTGGGTGGTCCAGAGAGTGTTCCAATGGCCTTCCTGCATCCCCCCAGCTTTCCGCAACCCCTGCCCAACCGTCCCGCACATCCCTTCCGGCTCGCCACTTGCCCCCACTCCTCCGGCAAAGTTTGTTTTTCCCCCAGAGTGCTCTGCTCCAGCACCCAAATTTGAGTTCTAACTGGGGACCGTTTCTTCAGATCCCCAGTGGAACTCCCACCTGACAATCAATTGCCAGTCCCATCCAACAGCCAGGCAGTGATTCCGATAGCGTACGAGTGGGAGTTCAACCTTGTGTATGCAACACAGGCCTGGGAGCTGAGATCTCTCTGGGCCTTGGCGCGTGAGCTCAGAACTTGCCCTGGCTCTCTGTGCCCACACACCAACCCTGGCCAGGGCAGGAATCAAGGCCAGGTGTTCAGCAGTTTAAGAATTTCAATCATTTTGCAAAAAGAGATGGAAAACCCGGCAACGTGACACAATATTTGCCTCCACAGGCCGATCTCCGGAATATAGAACAAGACACTGAATCAAAAGATGAAAGAATCAGAGAGGTAAGATAGCTTATAGTGAAATTCTTTGGGTACAATACATTTTCTTCTTGAAAGTGGGCAGTTCCTGGGACTGCTATACGTTCACTCAGAGATATTTGGAGTTAGAACTGCATGTGACAGTAAAACCTGTGGGAAAATGTGCAACACTGTCTTTGGTATTTTTAACTATCAATGAATCTTGTGATGAATATTGTATCAACTCTTTAGATGCAGCAGCTGACTATGGGGCTGATTCATTCTCTGAATATAACTTACACGTGTCTAAGGTATCTCACTTAAAAATCAACCCACCCCCTCTCATCCCACCATTATTCCCAACTTATCACCCAACACTTATCCTCAACTCCTTGATGCAGGAAAAGGGTTAAGATTGATGTGGTTCTGCTGCAACTTGGCTTTCAAAGCTGGATAGTCTTCTTTGGTTTAAAGTCACTGATCACGCCCACGAGCAGACCTCACATTGCTAACATAAGAGCCCAAAAGGTTGGGTGAGTATAGCAACAGCCAAGGATCAAACAAGCAAAGCCCTTTGAGTAAAAGCAAAAATACCGTGGATGCTGGAAATCCGGAAGAACAACAGAAAATGCTGGGAAACCTCAGCAGGTCTGGCAGCGTCTGTGGGGAGAGGGACAGAGTTAACGTTTCGAGACAGTGTGGCTCTTCTTCAGAGCTGAAGAGATGTAGAAATGTGGTGGATTATTGGTGAAGCAGGTGGAGCTACATAGAAGATCAGGGATAGGGAGAAGCTCGAGAAATTTGACAAAGGTGTCTTGGGACACATGACAAAGGGAGTGCTAATGGTAGTGTTAAAGACTAAAGAAGGTCCTGACAGTGGCGTGAAGGCCAGATAGCAGAATGTGTTAATAGCAGAACATGATTCAGCGGTGATTGAAAGGAAAACATGTCTTTAACATTATCATGATGAAATGACGCATCAAAATGATAATCAGAGAGCTCTGTGTAATAATCTCAAGTGATCTGTTTGTGATTTTTTAAAATTGGAGGATACTTAATACCGTTGAAAGAAAAAATAGTCAGCTCGTATTTCATTGAAATTATTTATCCCGAACAAAACAAAGGCAGTCTTAATTCCAAATCGGCTCCGGCTGCGGAGAATTGATAAGCAATGAGTAGTGTTCTCTTCAGAGTTGTAGCACAATGGTTACAAATGTTCCCCCACTTTTCTATACTGTTAACGGTCTGCCCCATCGCCGAGGGGCCGAGCACTACGCCCAGAATTTAACTGGTTAGATGTGTGAATTGACCCACGTATGATGTGCGAGACTTGGATTTAATTATTGTCACATGTACCGACGTACAGTGAAAAGTATTGTCCTGCGTACCGTTCAGACAGATCATTCCGTACATGAAAGGAAAATACATAGAGAAAACATTAAAAACACAATGTAAATACATAGACACAAGCATGGGTTGAAGCATAAAGGAGTGTAGTACCATTCAGTAGTGAAGATGGGTGAAGAGATCAGATCAGTCCATAAGAGGGTGGTTTAGGAGTCTGGTAACAGTGGAGAAGAAGCTGTTTTTAAATCTGTTAGTGCATGTTCTCAGATGGGCCACATTTCGAACATAGAACAGTACAGCACAGAACAGGCCCTTCGGCCCTCAATGTTGTGCCGAGCCATGATCACCCTACTCAAACCCACGTATCCACCCTATACCCGTGACCCAACAACTTTTTAGGACACTACGGGCAATTTAGCATGGCCAATCCACCTAACCCGCACATCTTTGGACTGTGGGAGGAAACCGGAGCACCCGGAGGAAACCCACGCACACAGGGGGAGGACGTGCAGACTCCACACAGACAGTGACCCAGCCGGGAATTGAACCTGGGACCCTGGAGCTGTGAAGCATTTATGCTAACCACCATGCTACCTTGCTGCCCCAAATGCGTGCAGCAGACTGATAGCTGCCTCACATGGACATAAACGAATTGCTACTTTCTGATTAAGTCATCATTTAGGGATTTGATCAAAGTCATGAGGGCTCGTGTGAAAATAATCCCCTCGTCCTACTTCATTCCCCAACAGGATCATACATGTTTTGTCTGTACCTGAATATCCAATGGGGGAAAGATACATTCAGAGGCTGGACTGCCCATTACTGTGCAGAGTGCCGCTGCGATGTCCTTTTTAAACCTTGGTGTTTGCAACTGTTTACAGACCTTGATTATCAAATAACAGTTCAGCAAGGAATCGTACATCTTTTTACAATTTACTGAGTGGGATAAATCACCAGCCTAAGCTAAGATGCCACATCATCTATGTTAACATAGCTTCCAAAGATGTCACAGCTGGTGGTGGGAGCTGTTTCAGATTTTAACAACATGTTTGGATTTGGATTTAATTATTGTCACATGTACCGACGTACAGTGAAAAGTATTGTCCTGCGTACAGTTCAGACAGATCATTCCATACATGAAAAGAAAATACAAAGGGCAAACATTAAGAACACAATGTAAATACATAGACACAAGCATGGGTTGAAGCATAAAGGAGTGTTGTACTATTCAGTAGAGAAGATGTGTGGAGAGATCAGATCAGTCCATAAGAGGGTGGTTTAGGAGTCTGGTAACAGCGGGGAAGAAGCTGTTTTTAAATCTGTTAGTGCGTGTTCTCAACTTTTGTATCTCCTGCCCAATGGAAGAGGTTGGAAGAGTGAATAAGCCTAGTGGTGATATGCCTGTGCACAGTTCTGTATATAGTTAGCGATGTGACCTCCAACCAGCTGGTGGCGATAGAGATCTATCATGTGACTCAAGACACCCGCCAGTTGGTAGTAAGACATACAACAGGATAGTCGTACCTCGAGTAGCTCCAGGAGAATTCACTGAATTCATTTAGTAGCCATCGTCTATATTATAGTTTGTTAGTTATCTTTTCACGTGTTTGTTAAAAAGTCAACTTTCTAGTTAAAGAACCAGATGTTCTGTGGACCTCATTACCACGGGCATAACACAGAACACAACAAGCCGGGTGGGAGGGGTCTTTGATTATGCTGCCCGCTTTCCCAAGGCAGCGGGAAATGTAGACAGAGTCAATGGATGGGAGGTGGCTTCACGTGATGGACTGGGCGGTGTTCACGACTCTCTATAGTTTCATGTTGTGCCATGTTGGTCGCTATCAAATATAAACATAATCAGATGAATGTTTGGTAAATTCCAGGCAGCTATTTGATCTGAGGCTCCAATTAACAAGCAGCTTGACCTTTGACCCCCTGATTATGAGTTAAGTCTTCTCTGTACACTGGGTGGGTGCTTTTATGAGTTAGCATTGATTACAAGGGAGCCACCTCAATGGCTAATGTGGCTCTCAAACAATGGAAAGAGACTTGGTGTGAATTACTGCTGATCATTGACGTTAGCTTTGTGTCTCAATGGTCCGTTTGTGCTGGTGGGCGAGGCAAAATGAACCCTCTGGGCATCAGCAACCACAGCTGCACGTTGTATCTTTAGCATTCCTTCACGCACACTTTTTCCATTTGGGGAAAGTGGTGGAAGAATTCCCAATCTGATCTTCGGCCCATCGAACCGCGTTGTGTGAACCTTCTGTGGCCAATACCTTCTGGAGGTCGACTCGAACCCGGGGCTCCTGGTCCAGAGGTAGGGATGGTACTCACTGCACCACAAGACTGTCAAATAATTCATGTACAATAGCAGCTAATGGGCACCTATTGTACGCCCCATCCCACCCCAAACCAGTGTGCACAAACTAACTGTCACTGCTTGGTGGCACAGTGGTTAGCACTGTGGCTTCACAGCTCCAGGGCCCCAGGTTCGATTCCCCGCTGGGTCACTGTCTCTGTGGAGTCTGCACGTTCTCTCCGTGTCTGTGTGGGTTTCTTCCGGGTGCTCCGAAGACCTTGGTCTGCTTTACAAGCCAGCTGTTTAGCCCACTGTGCTAAACCAGATGGAGCTCATTCGTGCGGCATCCTCCTTCCCTATCATAGTATGAGCGCCAGTGTCTGATGGAATGACCCCCTCCTTCCCACACTAGTTTTCCAACCATGCATTTATTCAACTCATTTGTCTATTCCTGTCTTCAGTCGCACTCGGCTGAGGTAGTTGAGGGCCAGCTTTTTAATTTGGCACCCCCCCTTGCTCCTGATGTCTGATGGCAAGTCTCCCCACTGTTCGTTCTTGTCACAGAATCATTAAATGATACAGCGTAGGAGGTAACATTCGGGCCATTAAGCTGCACAGGAAAATGGCATTGTTTAATGAAGTACTGAGAGTACTTAGAAAGAGAGACTGCTGGGACACTGGTAGGAAGCAGGCATATGTAATACTGTGTTCTGTGAATAACCCCATTATCAAGAAAAATGTTAGTGCCTAGTTTCATACTTCACCACCTGGCTTGGAATTGATATAAAAAGCTCTTTGATGGAATTATCTTATCAGTTCCACGCCCCCTCTCTTCCACTGCAAATATATTTTTCTTTGAGTATTTATCCAATTCTCTTTTGAACAAAGGCAGTGAAAGGTTATTGAGGGATTAGGTGGGAGGGTGGAGTTTAAAAAAAAAAAGCCATTTATCAATAAACATCAAATAAAACCACAACCAAGATAAAAAAGGATAACCAATAGATAACAAACAGCAGATCTCAATAAATAGCCAACACCCACAACCCGCCCACCATATGCCCCACCCTCTCTGCTGACTTAACTTTCCTGGAAGAAGTCAATGAACGGTTTCCATCTCCGGGCGAACCCTTCCATCGACCCCCTTAAGGCAAATTTAATTTTCTCCAACCTCAGGAAATCCGCGAGGTCGCTCACCCATACCCCCCCTGGCTTCGGAGGCTCCGAGTCCCTCCACCCCAACAAGATCCGTCTCGGGCTACCAGAGAAGCAAAGGACAGAACATTGGCCTCTCTCACCTCCCGGACCCCCAGGTCTTTCGACACTCCAAACACTGCCAATTCGGGACGCGAGACCACCGCAACCCCTGCCAAAATCCCTGCAACTTCGGGCAGGCCCAAAACATGTGAACATGCTTTGCGGGCCCCCTCCCCCTCACACACCATGCACATCTATCCTTCACCCCCTCAAAGAACCTACTCATTCCAGCCACCGTCACATGCGCCATATGGACTACCTTAAATTGAATGAGACTCAACCAGGCGCCCAAGGAGGAGCCGTTCACCCTCCTCCAAGCTTCCTCCCATAACCAAGCCTCCAGTTCAACCCCCCCCCTCCTCCTCCCACGTTTGCTCAATGACTCCTATTGGGGCGCCCTCCCAGTCCATCAACTCCTTATGTATCTCTGACACCCTCCCCTCTCCAACCTCTGTTCTCAACAGCACCTTAACCTACAACCCCGGGGGCGGCAGATCAGGAAAGGACGGCACCTGCTTTCTCATGTCGGTCCGCACCTGTAAGTATTGGAACCCATTTCTGTTGGGCACCTAATACTCCTCCACCAGTCCTTCCAAACTCTGGGAGCTGCCCTCCATGAACGAATCTCCAAACTGCTCAATCCCTGCCCGCCGCCAACCCTGAAACCCCCCCCCCCCCCCCCGTCCAATTCCCCCAGAGCAAACCTGTGATTACCACACATCGGGGCCCAAATCAAGGCCCCCTCAAGCCTGTTGCCACTGTCCCCACACCCACAGGGCAGCCACTATGACCGGATTGTGGAGTACCAGGCCAGCGAGAACGGCAGAGGCGCCGTCAACAACGCTCCCAAACCCGCACCCTTACACGAGGCTGCCTCCATCCGCACCCAAACCGACCCCCACTACCCACTTCCTTACCATGGCGATATTTTCCACCCAATAATGATTCATTAAATTTGGCAAGGCCAACTCGTCCCCCTCACCCGCCTCTTCCCCAAGGGACCTTCCCCGTCCATACAAATCCCGCTATCAACGAGTTAACCTTCTTGAAAAAGGCCTTGGGGGTGGGAGGGTGGAGTTAAGGTTACATTCAGACCAGCCATGATCTCATTGAATGATGGCGAGCATAAGAAGGACGGGTGGCCTTCTGCTCCTAGTTTGTATGGGGAGCGATTTGGAAACATCTCTCTCCCTCCGTGAGAAACCGGGAACGGGCTCAAAATCCGTAGAGAATCGAAAAATGTGATTCTCTCCGGAGTGGTCGGGTTTTGAAACCACCCCCTCCGGCCGCCAGTGCAGTATTGTGACTCCCACACCGTGAGCCTGGGAATCTCATTTTAATACATTAGCATGTCATCAGCAAGCACTCTCTAACGACCTTCACCCCTCACGCAATATTCACCGAGGGGAGTGACGTCACACCAGCGTCATTTACAACAGGTCCACAAAAGCGTGAAGCTGGCAGCTTCGCCTCCTGCGGGGAAATGGGAAGCGAGCGCGCAGGCAGCCATGATTCTCCAGGCCCTTTGTTGCTTAGGGTGCACTGGAGAGGACACGGGGAACACCGATAAGTCCAACTCAGGGCTGGGGTTGGAGGTCAGTCACTCGTTCTGAGGGGCAAGGGTCATCAGCAGGCCTTACCTTCTATTCACTTCAGGGCCGGGATTCTCCCTTACCCTGCGGGGCGGGGGGTCCCAGCGTAGTGGAGTGGCGCCAACCACTCTGGCTTCGGGCCTCCCCAAAGATGCGGAATTCTCCACACCTTTAGGGGCTAGGCCCATGCCGGAGTGGTTGGCGCCACGCCGACTGGCGGCAAAACCGGTGCCAATGGCCTTTGACGCCGGCCGGCCTGCATCGAGGTTGGCCGAAAGGCCTTCGCCGGTTCGCGCATGCGCCGGTGTGTCAGCGGCCGCTGATGTCACCACCGGCGCATGAGCGGTAGGGAGGGTCTCTTCCGCCTCCGTTGTGGTGGAGGCCGTGGCGGTGGCGGAAGAAAAAGAGTGCCCCCAGGGCACTGGCCCGCCCGCCGATCGGTGGGCCCCGATCGCGGGCCAGGCCACCGTGGGGGCACCCCCGGAGGACCTCGGGGGCCCGCTCGTGCCGCCAATCCCGCCGCCACCAGAGGTGGTTGAAACCACATTGGCGGGAGAGGCCTGTCAGCGGCGGGACTTCGGCCCATCGCAGGCCGGAGAATTGCCACGGGGGACACGTCGATCGGCGCGGTTCCCACTCCCGCCGATTCCCGGGTGGCGGAGAATTCCGGCCACGGCGGGGGCGGGATTTACGCCGGCCCCGGGCCATTCTCCGACCCTGCGGGGGGTCGGAGAATTCCGCCCCAGGGTACCCCTTGCTTTGAGGGGGTCCGGAGGCTGGATTGCTGGGCTTGTGGACAAATCACCACTGAGGGAGTGTCCGCCCTCAGCGGGAGCTGGAAAGTGGGTGTCAGGAGGTGAGTACAGGGGGTCAGCGCTGGGGGCAACTGTGAGGCAACTGGATTCTCAATCCATGAGAAGCCAGGCTGCAAGGGTAGAATTAGCTGCTCAGGCATGGCTTGCATCCCTGCCTCATGAGTAATGAAAACCCTCTCACTTGGGGAAGCATGACTGAACTGTGTGGAGAGCCCCCATGCTCAGGCTGCACTGAGTACAGCGGGGTTGAGTGCTATTGACTATTAATTGCACTTGTCTAGGAAATTTGTCTCTCAGGAATAGGAGTCTAGGGCTGTGAAATGGGAGAATGAGGGTGCCCTCTAGGTGTGTGCCTGTCATGCTCATTGCAGGCTTTACTCTAATCAGCTGTGCCTCATCTGTCACACGAAGCATGCAATTGATTAGAATGCAATTTTACTCTTCTTTGGCAACTCAACAGTTCCAATGAGATAGAACATAGAAGAGTACAGCACAGAACAGGCCCTTCGGCCCTCGATGTTGTGCCGAGCAATGATCACCCTACTCAAAGCCACGTATCCACCCTATACCCGTAACCCAACAACCCCCCCCCAACCTTACTTTTTTGGACACTGTGGGCAATTTATCACGGCCAATCCACCTAACCCGCACATCTTTGGACTGTGGGAGGAAACCGGAGCGCCCGGATGAAACCCACGCACACACGGGGAGGACGTGCAGACTCCGCACAGACAGTGACCCAGCCGGGAATCGAACCTGGGACCCTGGAGCTGTGAAGCATTTATGCTAACCACCATGCTACCGTGCTGCCCCGAGATGTCCAAAGATGTGCGGGGTTAGGTGGATTGGCCATGCTAAATTGCCCGTAGTGTCCTAATAAAAGTAAGGTTAAAGGGGGGGGGGGGGTTGTTGGGTTACAGGTATAGGGTGGATTCGTGGGTTTGAGTAGGGTGATCATGGCTCGGCACAACATTGAGGGCCGAAGGGCCTGTTCTGTGCTGTACTGTTCTATGTTCTATGTGCAAAGTTAAAGAGAACTGCCTCTTTTTGAGTCCCACGCATTGAACCCCAATGGTCAGTCAAGAGTTTACATCACACAGGATACACTGATGTGACCCCCCCCAAAGCAAGGCTTCATGGTGAAGTCTGTCATCACTCATGCTGTTACATGTCATGACGGGAGTTTTCTTTGAGGTGCCCCGTGAGGATGGGGGCAGCAGGTCCCATGAAGTGGGGATATGCCAGTGTGAGACGGGAGGGTGTGAGGTTTAGCGGAGAGGCACTTACTATGGGTGGTGGTCCCAGAGGAGTGGAGGGCTGAGGGCAAGGCTTTCTCAGAAACCGTCACCGCTCACTGTGGTTCTTCCCTTTTCAACGTCTGATTCTGGAGGATCAGTGAGTTGGCATTTCTGCTCATAGTGATAGAGCAGCAGTGGAGACTGAGACAAGCTGCTGCATATGGCCAGGTCCAGCGCCCTGCTGAGGAAGGGGAGCCTGAGCCCTTAGCTGTTCAGGGAGCAGCACTGTAGAGGGAACAGCATCGTTTAAGACTGTACCAGCCATGGGTTTTCCACTGTCAGAGATCCTATCTATAATTGTTGTGGCCACAGTGCTGGAGAAGACTGTGCCTGCCCGGGGGATGGTGGACCACCATTGCCATGTCCTACAAGAGCTGGCACCACTTGGGGTGGGGGAACACTCACTGCCCATGGCCCATAAAGTGACGGCCGCTCTGAACTTCTATTCGAGCAGCTCATTTCAGGGAAGCATAGTGTACTTGGGGGGGTAAGCAACCTTTGCGGGGCCCCAGTATTGAGGACTATCGTGGAGGACGTGTTGCTGTTTATCCTTACTGATTGTGGTCTATGTGTCAGGAGGTCGAGGATCCAGTTGCAGTGGAAGGAGCCAAGTCCTAGGTTTTGGAGTTTTGATATGAGCTTGGCTGGGATTATGGTGTTGAAGGTGGAGCTGTTGTCAATGAACAGGAGTCTGACGTTGGAATCCTTGTTGTTGAGATGGTCCAGGGATGAGTGTAGGGCCAGGGAGATGGCGTTCGCTGTGGACTGGTTGTGGTGGTATGCAAATTGCAGTGGATTAAGGCATTCTGGGAGTTGATGTATCTCATGACCACCCTCTCGAAGCACTTCATAATGGTCGATTCAAGATCACCGGACAGTAGCCATTGAGGCACGTTGCCTGGTTCTTCTTTGGCTCGAGTAAGATGGTGGTCTTCTTGAAGCAGGTGGAAACCTCAGAACCGAGTAGGGAGATTGATTGACTGATTGATATTTATTGTCACATGTACCGAAGTACAGTGAAAAGTATTTTTCTGCGGCCAAGGGAACGTACACAGTTGTACATTGTAGACAAAAGAATAATTGACAGAGTACATTGACAGTGGTGCATCAATAAATAGTGGGCGAGATTCTCCCACACAGGGAGAAAGCGTAAGGCTGGCGTCAAATCCGGGCGGGTTTGACGCCAGCCCCCCCCTTCCCTGACCGGGAACCGATTCTGGTCCCCGGTCGGGGCTAGCAGCCCGACGCCGTAAACTCCGGCATCGCGGGCTTAACGAATTTCGTTAAGCCCGCTTGCCAGAGTTAGCGCCGGCTGACGCGTCATATGACGTCAGCCGCGCATGCGCGGATTGGAAGACTCCAACCCGCGCATACACGGGTGACGTCATCGCGCATTTGCGCGAAACCCGCGCATGCGCGGGACCGGGATGCCCCTCAGCCGCCCCGCGAATGGATACTGCAGGGCGGCGGAAGGACAAAGAGTGCGCGGGCATCGGGCCCGCTGCCCGCGATCGGTGCCCACCGATCACGGGCCCATGGCACCCTTGGCACGGCCGTGGTACTGCCGTGCCAATCGGTGCCATGGTTTTAAAAATCGAGAGTTTACGGCCGTTTTTACGAACGGCCAGACCAGGTGTGTTTGCCGTTCGTAAAACAGCCATAAAGGGCTGGGAACTCGGCCCTTCCATCAGCTGAGAATCGCTGCCGGCCGTAAAAAAACGGCGGCAGCGATTCGTATCGGGAGTCGGGCGTGGGGGGGGGGGGGGGGGGAGAATAGCGGGAGGGCGTCGGAACAGCGTGGCCGTAAAATTTTACGAGCCACGCTATTCTCCGCACAGTCGGGAGTGCGGAGAATCTCGCCCAGTGATTTTTACAGTGCGGAACAAGGGCCAAACAGAAGCTGCATAGGACATCGTGAATAGTGTTCTTACAGGGAACAGATCAGTCAGAGGGGGAGTTGTTGAGGAGTCTAGTGGCTGTGGGGAAGAAGCTGTTTCTATGTCTGGATGTGCGGGTCTTCAGACTTCTGTACCTTCTGCCTGATGGAAGGGTCTGGAAGAAGGCAATGCCTGTGTGGGAGGGGTCCCTGATAATGCTGTCTGCCTTCCTGAGGCAGCGGGAGGTGTAGACAGAATCAATGTGGGGGTTGGCAAGCTTGTGTGAAGCGTTGGGCTGAGTTCACCACACTCTGCAGTTTCTTGCGATTTTGGGCCGAGTAGTTGCCATACCAGGCTGTGATGCAGCTGGATAGGATGCTCTCTATCGCACATCTGTAGAAGTTTGTGAGAGTCGATGCAGACGTGCCCAAATTTCTTTAGCTTCCGTAGGAATTGGAGATGTTGCTAGACTTTCTTGCATCAACATGAGTGGACCAGGACAGACTGTTGGTAATGGTGACCCCGAGGAACCTAAAGCTATCGACCATCTCTACTTCAGAGCCATTGATGTAGACAGGCTGGGGGGTGGGGGTGAGGTTGTTCTACGCTTTCTGAAATCGATGATCAGTTCCTTGGTCTTTCCGACATTTAGAGAGAGGTTGTTTTTGGTACACCATGCAACCGAGTGATTTATCTCCCTTCTATAGTCTGATTCGTTGTTGTTTGAGATACGACCCACCACAGTCATATCATCTGCAAACTTATAGATTGAATTGGAGTTGAATCTTGCCACACAGTCATGTGTGTATAGGGAGTGCAGTAGAGGACTGAGCACACATCCTTGCGGGGCCCTGGTGTTGAGGACTATTGTGGAGGAGGTGCTGTTGCCGATCCTGACAGATTGCGGTCAGTTGGTGAGGAAGGCACGGGTCCAGCTGCACAGGGAGGGGTCAAGTCCAAGATTGCAGAGTTTGGTTATTAGTATTGTTGGGATAATGGTGTTGAAGGTGAAGCTGTAGTCTATGAACAGCAGTCTAACGTTGGTGTCCTTATTGTCGAGATGTTCGAGAGTTGATTGTAGAGCCAGTGAGATAACATCTGCTGTAGATCGGTTGCCGCGGTAGACGAACTGCAATGGATCGAGACCGTCTGGGAGGCTGGCGTGGAGAGGTTGAAGATGTCCGCGAACACACCTGCCAACTGGTCTGCGCAGGATCTGAGTGCATGACCAGGGACTCCGTTAGGACCCGTTGCTTTCCATGTTTGTTTGTTACTACTGAATCTGCTTCCACCATCTGCATTTTATCCATCGCTATTCAATCTCCCTTTAGCTTTCCGTGCTAGAACAAGCCTGACCTCTCCAGTCTGTCTCTCCATCCAGCTCAAGATGCTTATCCCTGTTAGTCCCCTCTGCACCCTCTCCAAAGCCTTAACATCCTTCTTAAAACGCGATACCCAGAACTGAACACAATGGTCCAGCTGGGGCCAACCCAGTGTTTTTACACAGATCACGACAACTGTTCATCACCTTCCATCAGTCTGCACGTGTTCCTTTTCAGCTGCCTTCCAGCCCACCCTCCCTACCATTCCCCCCCCCGCCCATTCTGCCTCCCCGTTTTACCCCATACAACCCACCCCTCCCCATCCCACCCCACTGCTGACGCCTTAACTATCCTTGAAGATGTCAATAAACGGCTTCCACCTCCAGGCAAACCCCTCCAAAGACCTTCTCAAGGCAAAATTGATTTTCTCCAGCCTGAGGAATTCCGCGAGGTCGCCCCCCGCCCCCCCCCGCCCCCCCCCCCCCCCCCCGCCCCCCCCCCCCCCCCCCCCCCCAAAATTCGGCGACCTCGAGACCCCCCACTCTAGCAGAATCCGTCTCCGGGATGCCAGGGAGGCAAAGGCCAAGACGTTGCCTCTCTCATCCCCTGGACTCTGCTGGTTGACCTCTCAAACATGACCACAGCGAGTACCATCCGTCCCTCTAATTATTGAACCTATGAATTTTAACCTTTTGCTCTGCTACAGGGAGAGAAAAGCAGAGTTAATGTTCTAAGTCGATGACCTTGCATCAGGTGAAAGATCACTGAACTGTGGGCAGAATTTGCCCATTTGGGATTGAGTCTCATCGTGGGGGCAGGAGCAGGGAATGTTTCCTCCTGCGGAGGCCAGTGGAAATCATACCATATCTTCCGATCCTGACCTCATTAATTATGGATCTGGGGGTTCAGTGCCAAATGCCGGGGCAGGCACCATGATGCCATCATATCTGGGAGCCATATTCAAGAGGCGCTCATCATCACTGACTCAGTGACATCACTGACATTGAAGAAAGAAGAGGTTGTTCAGACACGTTCTGGTCTGGCGTGTCTTCCCCTTGGCGTCACGGGGAATTGGGGGTGGATTCTGTTTGGGCCTCCAGTGGGTTTCCCGATCCGCCATGGCAGGCACATTCCCGCTGAACTCTCCTCCATGCCTGCCATTGAACCCGCAGGAAGGAGCATGGAATGATCCCGCCCAGGGCAACGATCAGCCTGGTGCAGTCTCTTGGCAGTTCCGAGTTTTTTTGAAATGCTGGTCTCTCGTGTCTGAAGGTTGGAAAAGAAGATGGATTTTTGAAATCCCAACGTTGGAAATCTGCCATTTTGAGGAAAGTTCTCACCCCTGAGTTTCACGAATGGTTCATTCATATTTTTGCTGCCCCCAAATTTTGCCGCTCTAGTTGCCCCCCCCCACCAAAGTTTGCTGAGTGGCCGCACTTTATTTTTCTGTAGTATTCAATTGTTCTGTGTTTGATTATGTGAACCTGGTTACTGATCGGTACTCACTGTGCTTGATTGGCTAAGCCTGGGTGTTGACTCAGAGCAATGTAAGCAGACATAACATAAAGATGTAGAAGCTGAATAGTAAGCATGGTGTCAACATTTTGTAGGTGGAGAGATATTTTTAAATATTTGTTGCACACTTATGAATGATTGGGGTGGTACAGTGGCGCAGTGGTTATCACTGCTGCCTTACAGCACCAAGGACCGGGATTCAATTCCGACCTTGGGTGACTGTGTGGAGTTTACACCATCTCCCCATGTCTGCATGGGTTTCCACCGGGTTCTCTGGCTTCCTCCCACAGTCCAAAGATGTGCAAGTTAGGTGGATTGGCCGTGATCAATGCATGGGGTTACGGGGATAGGGCGGGGGAGTGGGCCTAGATAGAGTGCCCTTTCGGAGGATTGATGTAGACTTTATGGGCCGAATGGCCTCCTTCTGCACTGTCGGGATTATATGGACTGTCATCTCTCTGAGACAAATTAAATATATAAATGTACACCAATCACAACTAGTAACTGTTGGATAGAATAAGTCAAGTTATATTTGGATTCTGTTTTGTACCGAGGACATGATTTTGTGATTACGAGGCAGTTTCCCCAGATGTTTTCTGAAGCGGTTTGCATTAGGAGAGTCAGGAAGGCAAATCATGCATATTTTTTGTGATCACAAGAGCGGCGGGTGCCAATAAATACCTCTCAGGCAGAGGAATCTGGATGCTGGTCTGGGCTGCAAACCTGATTAACTTTTATTTTATTTGTGAACTTGTTTTCAGCTGAACCGCACCATTGAAGCCCTGTGGATAACAGCAGATGAATTGGCCGATAGAAAAGTGGTGAGCATTTCAAAAGGGAGGAAGCCCTGGGCCTCATTTCTGCTCTTAATGCAATGTGAAAAATATTCTGCCAGTTCAAACAGCCTGTGTTGAAGCGCCTAATGTCTCAGCCGTAGGAACACTAATCTGTGACTGGAGCGTGAAACTGCCTGATTTTTTTTTTTTGCTGTTTTGGCTGAATGTGATCAACATTTTCAAAACCCCTTCTGTTCCTTCAGTACATACCTACACCACGCTACATGAGAAATGGTCATGGCACATTGCCCCCGTTTTTTTTTCCTGTGATTCAGTCGACTTGCTCGTTGAAGTCAACAATGGGCTATGTGTCTGCGTCAGCTCAGTGGGCAGCACTCGTGCCTCTGAGTCTCAGAGGGTTGCAAGTTCAAATCCCACTCCGGGGACTTTGAGCAGCCTGACTCTCTGGCCCAGCTCTTCAAAATGATTATCTTGCGTTTTAACAATCAGTAGTATGTCATAAATGATAAACTTTCCTTTTTTTTACTGGGCAGGCACCTTGATGTTACTGTTCGACCAGGCACAACTTGAAGTTCTGAAAGTAAAGCATGATTTAAAAAAGTTCAGGATTGAGATCAGGTTTTAAGTTACAGCCCGTAACGAACATGGGAGAAGCAGGTTTGTTGCTGATATACTGCAGGTTGTACAGGACAATGATGTGGCAAATGTTGAGGCATTTGCCATTGTCATATTTTCCTGGAATGCCTACAATGCAGATGGATGGCATTTGGCCCATCGAGTCTGCAACGGCCCTTCGAAAGAGGACTCCACTCAGGCCCACTCCCCCGCCCTATCCTCGTAACCCCAGCTAACCTACACACCTCTCGACAGTAAGGGACAATTTAGCATGGCCAATCCACCTGACCTGCACATCTATAACAATCTTTATTATTGTCACAAGTAGGCCTACATTCAAACTGCAATGAAGTTACTGTGAAAAGCCCCTAGTCGCCGCATTCCGGCTCCTGTTCGGGTACACAGAGGGAGAATTCAGAATGTCCAATTCGCCTAACAAGCACGTCTTTCGGGACTTGTGGGAGGAAACCGGAGCACCCGGAGGAAACACACGCAGACACGGGGAGAACGTGCAGACTCCGCACAGACAGTGACCCAAGCCGGGATTCGAACCTGGGACCTTGGCGCTGTGAAGCACGCGTGTGGCTAACGATGCCCCCTCTGTGTCTCTACAAGAGAAGCTCTCCCACAATTGCCGGGAGAGGGGCCAGACTGGCAGAGGTGTGCCAGAAGTATGAATCCTCAACAATTTTGAGGAGCAGGCCCTGGAGGTGACGGGTGTGGCCGAGGACAGGGCGGTCACCAATGCGGAGTTGGGCGGACACCCACCCGAGGACCTGTCAAACTTGAGTTATGCCATGCTAACTGACCCATCCCTCCCGCTGACCACAGTCCATTCTCCCACAGGTTCTCCAGCGACGGCGCCGGTCCATCCAGCTGGGCTCCTCCCCTGCCTCCAGGAGACCACCTCGGAGGAGAACTCCGAGGCTACCACGATCGACCCGTCACAGCTTGTCATCCCCATCCTCCACTACCATAGATACTGACACCTCAGTGGGAAACGTTACGTGGGCAGGCTGCTGGGGCACATTCTGGTGAGCACCACACAGTCGCTGAATCTACATCAGGTGGAGGCAGGAAACCCCCAGGCGAGACAGCAGCCGGAGATCTGCTGGATCCCAGACCCAGCTGGGTCCCAGTCAGATGCTGAGCCTGTGGACCAGGCTATCCCGGAGCTGATGGTGACGTTAGGAATCAGCCGGGACATTCAGAGGGAGATTCAGCGACACTCCAGCAGGTCTCCATAGCCAAGTGAAGAGTCCCAGAGACTATGGCGTAGGAGGGTGCTCTGCCGGGCAATGAGTGGCACCGGGGCAACATATTCCCCGCGGTGAGCGACCGGACCGCAGCGGAGAGCCTGGTGCATGACGTCGGCACCATGAGTGAAGGTGTCCCAGGGCATCCGCGCAGTTCCCGGGTGACGGCCATGGCTGATGGTCTCGGCAGAAATGTCTGACGTCGCTGGGGGATTGTGACCAGTACCAAGCTGACCTTGATGAGGTTCTGCGGACATGTCCCTCTCTCGATGGGAATGTCTGAGACCGCTGCGGGAGCTCGTCCCCGGTTGTAATAGATAACAATCGTTTATTATTGTCACAAGTAGGCCTACATTCAAACTGCAATGAAGTTACTGTGAAAAGCCCCTAGTCGCCGCATTCCGGCTCCTGTTCGGGTACACAGAGGGAGAATTCAGAATGTCCAATTCGCCTAACAAGCACGTCTTTCGGGACTTGTGGGAGGAAACCGGAGCACCCGGAGGAAACACACGCAGACACGGGGAGAACGTGCAGACTCCGCACAGACAGTGACCCAAGCCGGGATTCGAACCTGGGACCTTGGCGCTGTGAAGCACGCGTGTGGCTAACGATGCCCCCTCTGTGTCTCTACAAGAGAAGCTCTCCCACAATTGCCGGGAGAGGGGCCAGACTGGCAGAGGTGTGCCAGAAGATCCAGATGATGCAGGGGTAGCCGGAGCTCGAACCAGCTGTTCCTCCATCCCGAGGTGAACACCGAGGCCCTATGGGCACCGAGCGGGAGGAGGGGGCGCTAGGTGCCAACCCGGACTCGCCGCATGGAGTGGTAATGGTGGTGACCGGCTCCCCTGATGTCCACCCCTCTGTTGAGGCTGCTTCTCGAAGTCAGCACACGGGAAACACCTCGATTTAGTGGTAGAGCTAAGATGTTTAAACATGTTGAGGATCACTGAGGGGAGGGGGGGGGGGGGAGAGGGGAGGGGGGGAGTTGGTAGGGGGTGAGGGGAAGTGAGGGTGTAGTGGGGAGAGTGGGGTGCCACTTCTTGGAGAGTTGGGGAAATGTTGAATACCTGTGACACATTGAAAACCCTTCACCACAACCAGTATGACATCTCTGTCATTTTCTTCTGCAATGGGGGCTGACCTCTGAACCCTTGGCCCCCTCAGGCATCCCGCCCTCTCCAGGCACACCCTGTGCAGGTGATGGGTGTGAGCGAGCACTCAGCAGACAGGCAGGGTTCGGACTATGGCATAGATTAAGACCATAAAACATGGGAGCAGAATTAGGCCACTCGGCCCATCGAGTCTGCTCCGCCATTCAATCATTTTTTTTTTAAAATTTAGATTACCCAATTATTTTTTCCAATTAAGGGGCAATTTAGCGTGGCCAATCCACCTACCCTGCACATCTTTGGGTTGTGGGGGCGAGACCCACGCAGACACGGGGAGAATGTGCAAACTCCACACGGACAGTGACCCAGAGCCGGGATCGAACCTGGGACCTCAGCGCCGTGAGGCGGTTGTGCTAACCACTAGGCCACCGTGCTGCCCTCGCCATTCAATCATGGCTGATATTTTTCTCATCCCCATTCTCCTGTCTTCTCCCCATAGCCCCTGACCCCCTTATTGATCAAGAACCTATCTATCTATGTCTTAAAGACACTCAGTGATTTGGCCTCCACAGCCTTCTGCGGCAAAGAGTTCCACAGATTCACCACCCTCTGGCTGAAGAAATTCCTCCTCATCTCTGTTTTAAAGGATCGTCCCTTTAGTCTGAGATTGTTTCCTCTACTTCTAGTTTCTCGTACAAGTGGAAACATCCTCTCCACGTCCACTCTATCCAGGCCTCGCAGTATCCTGTAAGTTTCAATAAGATCCCCCTTCATCCTTCTAAACTCCGAGTACAGACCCAGAGACCTCAACCATTCCTCATACAACAAGCTGTTCATTCCAGCGATCAGTCTTGTGAACCTCATCTGGACCATTTCCAAGGGCAGCACATCCTTCCTTGGATACGGGCTCACAGCACCCTGGAGTGATGTGGCACAGACGGTGGGAGGGTGAGAGATGGGGGGATGGGTGATATCGATGACAGACCAGGCCACAGTAAAGCGGGTGAGTGTGAGGTCCTCTGTGGCCCTCCGGGCTTCCAGCCCCTCGCCGTTGCTGCTTATCCTGCAGCTGCCGGCTGGTCCTCTGGTTCCTCCCTGGGACCGTTCTCCAGCCCCTGCTGGTCCGGGGTGCCTCCTCATCATCCCTGTCCTCCCCCTCCTTGGAGGTGGGCAATGTTCCTCATCGCCAACATCCAGCACGTGGGCCCGCTGCTGTGCCAAGTTGTGGAGGATACAGCAGACCACCACAAAGCGGGTGACACTGTGGGGGGGGGGGGGTGCACTGCTGAGCACCACCGCATCTTGAGCAGTCCGATTCACCGCTCAGTGACAGCCTGGGTGGCCACATGAGCCTCGTTGTATCGGCTCTCTGTTTCGGTCTCCGGCCTCTGTACTGGCAGCATTAGCCAGGTCCTCAATTTGATGCAGTTTTCTGCCCGGTCAAACCGGGCATCTATGACCTGTCGGATGTACCTGTGGGCTGGAGCCTGCTAGATGCCACACAGCTCAAGGCCGGGAATGATCCCGAGATGTAGAAGTTCAGGACTGCAGTGGCCTTGACGGCCACAGAGAGCGGGTGCCCTCCTTCCCCACGTGGTGCCAAGTCCGTGAGGAGATGGCACAGGTGCCTCACTGTCTCGTGCCTCCTGCGGCACGCGCTGTCCGTCATCTGCTCAAACGACCAGCATTGCCTGCACACCCTGGGCTCCGCCTGTTCTCTGCCGTCCAAAATACCGGTCATGCCGATCAATATCTGAGAGGGTGTTAGACTGACAAACAGCGGTGGCTCCAACCCCGGCACCCTCCACTCCACCATTGATCCCCCATTCCCAGAATGCCCAGCCACAGCGGGAACCCCTCAATGGACCCCAGGCCCTGTACCCCAGACACCCACACATGATGTCACTTGAACTGGGCACTGTCCCTTCCCCGTAGCGCTCACCCACCCTCCGGCCGAGGGCAAGTTCCCGGAGCTGTGTTCCCATCCCCTGGGTGTTCGGATGTTGGCTGCTGCGTGTGTGGTGTTGCCCCCCCGCAGTGTTCAGGCATCAGGGTGTGATTGGGATGCTGGGCAATGACTCCCACGTGCTGCATGGCCCGCCCACCCACGGGAACCCACTTGGATTGTGTAAAGGGCTCCCTGAACCACGATTCCCATTTGAATAGCAGGAGAGGCCGAAGATGAGGACCGCGCTTGCCGCCAAACAGTTTGTGATGCAACCGACCCGCTCCCGGCGGCCAGTTGGTGGTTTGACAAAGGGTCACCTGGACTCGAAACGTTAGCTCGTTTCTCTCAGATGCTGCCAGACCTGCTGAGATTTTCCAGCATTTTCTCTTCTGGTTCCAGCATCCGCAGTAATTCACCACCCTCCTATGGTGGCCCACATCTGGAGAGGCACCCCCCCCCCCCTCCCGCCCCCAAAACCGGGGGCACCCAACTCCCCACAAAGCACTGGGGCGGCAAGCCCAGCGCTGTGCCTGTGAGCAAAGATGGCTACTCAGCTCCTCAGCTCCCCACAGAAGCTCTGCCTCTAGCTTGATATTTTTCAAAAGTACTGATTGGCAGCAGCGTGCGCACTGACTGGGGAGGCCGCTGAATCACGGGATGCCTTTGGATATGGGGTTGCTCCTGTTAATTGAATGGAAATAGGACTTAAGTGGTGATAATTAGTTTCTCACCAGGCTACGGCGAGATCCCGGTTTTGCCTTGAGAAGCGGGCCGCCTGCACCGGGCCTCTCCTGCTATTCACCGGCCTCGTTTCGATCGAGCGAGAGCGCAACCGAGACCAGAGAACCGCGTCCTTAGCATTTCCCTTTGGAGGTCCAATCAATGGCTGCCGCTCACTCGTATGTGGAATATACAGCCAGTGCTACCACTCTGCAATATTCAGCTGATAGCGGCATTGCAGCTTTTATATTTGACCCAGAGAGAGCAGAAGTCTATTTCTAGCGCTGTGTCAGTGTGGTAAACCACTGTTGCACCTATATTAGGTGATGTATGGTAGGACCTGTACTACAGGTACGACGGTAGTCCCTGCCTGCTGGCTCCGCCCAGTAGGCGGAGTATAAATATGTGTGCCTCCGTGCAGCAGCCATTTCGCCAGCTGCTGTGGGAGGCCTCGCCTCTTAGAGCAATAAAGCCTCAGTTGTATCCAACTCTCGTCTTTGGGCAATTGATCGCGCATCAGTCAAATTGAAATGGTAGAGCAGGTTGGGCATCTGCTGACTGGAGTTTAGAAGGATGTGAGATGATCTTACTGAAAAAAATAAGTTCCTGAGGGGGCCTCGACAAGGTTGCTGCCTGCGACGGTGTTTCCCACTGGGGGGGCAATCTCAAACTAGGATCAACAGTTTCAAAAAATAGAGGGCAGAATTCTCCATTCCTGGGTGTGAATGCCGGGACAGGATTCGCGGATTTCCATGACAGCAAAACTGGTGCCGTGCCTGGACCGATTCAGCGACCGCGGAGGGGCTAGCACCGGGGCCACGTGGATCACAATCGATTCAAATGAGAAACGGTGCGGATTAGCCGGATCCGTGATCGACACTCGGGAGGCTGACACACTGCAGCCGCACACACACATTACACTCCCCACACTCACTCATCCCAGCCAACAGGGTGGCACTGGATGCGCTGATGGGGCGGCTGGGACCAGAGGGCACCTAGAACTTAACCCTAAGTTCACAGTGGGAATTCAGCGGGGTGCGCAGCTGCATGGCTGCCTTGCAGGCCACTGCAATGGTGCTCTGTGCCCCTCCACCCCGACCCCGCAGCTCACCTCCTGGCCACCCCCCCCTTGCTGCTCCCTCCGCCCCTGGCCAGCGGCACGACTGTCAGCAAACTGTGGCCATGTTGGACACGTTCTGTACGCCCTCTCTCCCCCTCAGCAGCCACGATGCCTGTTTCGTGATTTTTAAAAGCACAAGTGAACCTCGCCGTCGGGAATTCGCCCCGGTGTTGGCGGAGAATCGCGGAGGTCCCGGAGAATACTGGGTCAGAACCGCTGATGAAACGCCAACGGCACATTGACGTCGCTGCGGAGGTGCTGGAAAATTGCAATTTGGCGTGAAACCGGCGGCCGCCACGATTTCGGCGTCAAAACCGATTCTCAGCCCAATCGTGTTTACCGATTCCGGCGTCGGCCGACACAGAATCCAGCTCGGTGTCTTCCATTTCGACAGAGTTGAGGAGGAATTTATTCCCTCCGAGGGTCAATAGGCTTTGGAATTCTCTCCCCCAGGGAGCAGTCGAGGCCGGACCATTGAATAGATTCAAGGCGGAGTTAGACGGATGTTTGACTGACCAGGGGGTCAAAGGTTAAGGGATGGGTGGGAAGGTGGAGTTAAACCCACAACCCAATCAACCATGATCTTATTGAATGGCAGAGAAGGCTAGATGGGCTGAATGGCCTCTTCCTGCTCCTAATTCTCCTGTTCCCATGAATTTGGGTTGAGTGGGGTTACTGTAGTCCCGAAATCTGCAAATGTGAATAAAGTTTATTCCCCGAAAATTAAAGCTTAAAGTTCTGCGTCCAGCAAGACTGGAGATGTAACAGCAAAACAGCGGCAACTTCAACGGAACTTGTTATACTCACTGCGGTAATATTTATTTTCCATTGAATTGGAAAATATTGCCAAGATATTTAATTTCAAAGCAACTAAAAATGACAGTGGGACTCAGAAACGAGTGTCGAATGAGAGTTTGCGTTATGGTACTGTGAACCTAACAGAAAGAAGGTGGGAGCAGTGAAAATGACAACGGCCGACTTGCTACCAACCCGATCCATATCGGCTTCCCGAACTTTCTGCCCCGCACCCAAAATTTGCAAAGCTAAGCAATGAAACGCTGCATTTTATTTTGTGTCCCGGACGGAACGAAATCATGTTTTTGTTCACTGTGCATTGTATTAAAGACGTGTTCGACATGACAGATAATCAGAAATGAATATTTATTTTATCAAGGATTTAACCATGAGGATCGGGAAACTACAAAATGAGATCAAGGAAAAACATGACCAACTGAGAAAGAACAGAAAAGAGGAAACTGTCGACACACAAGTGGCAAACATGCCTCGAAGGTACGTCCTTAAATACATCAGGAAAGTGGAGTTGACGCCAATGATTGGCCACGACCGTATTGAATGGCTGATAGCAGGCTTGACAGGCCATCTGGTCTAGCCCTGCTTCTATTTCTTGCGCTGTTGCATGCCTAGCAGCAGTTTGGAGTACTAGGCCATAGCAGTTACACCATCTCTTGATTGACCGCCTATCAGTTCACGATCATGTCCTATATTCTGCAATATATTCTGCGGGGCTGGTGCCAGTCGTGCCAGCGGGTGGCATCATTGCGGGCGGGATGGGAAACTTTGGAGAGTGGCCAAAAATCAACGGACGTCTGGCCTCTCTCCAAATGTTCCCGTGATGATGCCCTCCACTTGCAGGACAAGCAAAATTCGGGCATTGTGACAGTTCTTTCCTTCACCAGTGGCGATGGCTGATGGTTTGTGATTCATGTTGAGATTGGCAGATCAGCTTTTGGCTTGACTATGAAATCTATTCGCAGCCTGGGTATTCTTGTTGATTGTGTTGTGTGGTGTAGCAAACATACAGGAATTGTGTCCTTCCACCCCCTCCCCAAACAATCACTCTTATCCCTAAAGAACTAAAGCAGCGATTAGGGGGAGATGTTTATTCAATCAGTACTCACTGTTTGAAATTGACAAAACTTGGTGAACAGAGGGTGAGCCAAGTTCTTAGAATCATAGAATTGCGGAGTGCAAAAGGAGACCATTTGGCCCATCAAAGTACGGTTGTACAATTAGCCTAATTCTCTATAGTTCTGCTTCTTCTCCATAACGCAGTCATTTCTCTTTTCCCTTCAAGCATTTATTTTCGTACCCTTTCAAGGGACGAGGGAGTCACTGGCTAGGCCACCATTTTTTGTCCATCCCTGGTTGCCTTCGAGAAGGTGGTGACGAGCTGCTTTTTTGAACCACTGCAGTCCTTGTGGTGTAGGTACACCCACCGTGTGGTTAGGGAGGGAGTTCCAGGATTGTGACCCAGCGACAGTGAAGAAACGGCGATATATTTCCAAAACAGGATGGTGAGTGGCTTGGAGGGGGAGCCTCCAGCTGGTGGTGTTCCCATGTATCTGCTGCCTTTGTACTTCGAGGCAGTAGTGGTCAGGGGTAAAGATTTGGAAGGGACTGTCGAAGGAGCCTTGGTGAGTTGCTGCGGTGCATCTTGCACGTGGTACACACGGCTGCTACTCTGCAACAGTGGTGGAGGGAGTGAATGTTGAAGGTGGTGGATGGGGTTGACAATGACGCGGGGCTGCTTTGTCCTGGATGGTGTTGAGCTTCTTGAGTGTTGTTGGAGCTGCGCTCATCCAGGCAAGTGGAGAGCATTCCATCACACTCCTGACTGGTGCCTTGTAGATGATGGACATGCTTTGGGAAGTCAGGAGGTGTGCTACTGCCCGCAGAATTCTCAGCCTTCACTTTTGAATCTTAATATTTTTTCCTTTTTTGTCCAATTAAGGGGCAATTTAGCGTGGCCAATCCACCTACCCTGCACATCTTTTGGGTTGTGGGGGTGAGACCCACACTGACATGGGCAAAATGTGCAAACTCCACACAGACAGTGACCTGCGGCCGGGATCGAACCTGGGTCCTCGGCACTGTGAGGCAGCAGTGCTAACCACTGCACCATCATGCCACCCTTCCCTTTGACTCTCACTATTGTACCTGCTTCCTCCACCCTTTCAGATAGCGCATCCAGATCACAATAAAATATAATGTTGCCTCTGTGTCTTTAATTCAGGAGTCTTTAATTAAGGTGTCTTTAAGGGGCTGGTTTAGCAAAGTGGGCTAAACAGCTGGCTTGCAATGCAGAACAATGCTAACAGCGCGGGTTCAATTCCCGTACTGGCCTCCCCGAGCAGGCGCCGGAATGTGGCAACTAGGGGCTTTTCATAGTAACTTCATTGAAGCCTACTTATGCCAATAAGCGATTATTATTATTTAATTTGACAATTATCTTCAAACAGTGTCCTCTGGTTCCGACTCCTCTGCCAACTTCTCTTTCTCGCTGCTGTTCATCTTTGTTCTCCATCTGCTGCCGCAGAGGCAAGTTGTGTTACTGCAGGGAAACTAAGTTGCTGAAGAAGCTCGCTATCACTCACCAAGGTCAGCAGATAGCTCCGTGTGGCTGTGTTGGTCGGTTGTGCAGTGGTCAAACTGAACCCTGTGTAAGCGCAGGGTTGCTGAAGGAGCTACAGTTACAAGTATATAAGGCAGTGATGCTAAGCCTTGTGGGAGAGTGTGTGCAGGAGTTAGCTCGAGAGAGTCAGAAGGACAAATAGTGTGAGTGAGAGCAGATCATAGTTTATATCAGTGTAAAGATTGGCTGCAGGTGAGTGTAGTTTAAATGTTCATAATCAACTGTGCATTACACGTCAAACCCAAAGTAGTAGTGTTAATAAATTTATAGCTTTGTTCAATTTAAAGCTATTTTGTGGTCTTTGTGAACACTACGCCCACCATCCCGACTTTAGCAACACAAAGAACATCACACTAGCTACGGGAAGAGAATTGGAATGATCTGAACTGGCCTACATGTGACTCCAGCCCTCTGTAACGGCCAAGCAAGCCACCCAGTTCAAGGGTCACGAGGGGTGGGCAACAATTGCTGGCCTTGCCCACATCCCATGAAAGGATAAAAAAAACAAGAGAAACTAACGGGAGAAATCTGTAACAAGGTGACATTGAAGCAGGAATTGGAGAAACAGGATTGGAGGCTGATATCAAAATTCAGGATCCACATTGGGTGAAATGGTTGGAAACACAGAACAATGAAGGGAGCAAGTGGAAGGGGAAACACTGTTGGGGCTACAATGTAACAACATTTTCATTCTGCATTATTTATTTTGCTGTAGAACTCTGGAATTGAGTAGTTGGCTTTGGTACACCTGTGGTAGTTTGTGGCATGTGTGGTCACCTGCCTCTCACAGCTGCTGTATACAAGGGGCACATGCGTAGCCCTGACTAACCAGGTTTATTCGTTGTGAGGAGGCGAGCAATCCAGTGGATACACTTGTGGTAAAATCACCGTAACCCACATCGTGGAAGGAGCCCATTCGGCCCATCATGTCCATGCTTCTGACAAGTAGCCATTCAGCCAATCCTCCTGGTCTGCAGCGATGCGGGTTATGGCCCTTCCTGAGTACCTCCAAATCCTTTTTACCTGTTCTGAGCGCTTCAGCCCAGATCTACCGCCCTCGCAGGCAGTGAGTTGCCCACCCTCGGCACCCTCTGTGTGACAAAATTCCCCTCCCCTTCTAAACTTCCTACCTCTTGCCCAAATCTATGTCCCACCGCCCCCCTCCTCCCCCCACAGCCTCCACCGCCAGTTATGGATCCCTCAAACAAGGGGAAAGGGTCCTTCCTCTGCATTTAATCTGGGCCCCTCATTATTTTCAACTGAACCCCCCCCCCCCTCCAACCCCCATCCTCCACTGTTCTGAAGAAATCAATCATCGCCTATCCAACCTTTCCTTATCTATAAAATTCTCCAATCCAGGACACAACCCTGCAAATCATTTCTCGCCCAGCCCCTGAATCTAATTTGTAATCCACGAAAGGGCTGTGGGGACGGTATTCAAATCTCCAACCGTTCATCACAGTGGCTGCTTTTGCTTTGCTAGCTGAAGGATAGCAAAGTTCACAAATGTCGAGTTAGGAGATTGTGACTTGCCAATGGCTCACGCGCTGTTATCTGAAGGGTGTCACGTGCGCGTATGGCTTTACAACAAGGTCAGCTACTTGCATTTATATGGCGCCGTCGACATAATAAAATGTTCCAGGATACCTCGCAGGAGCTGATTCACCAGCTCCATTTTAATTCCCGCCATGCCTTGTTTCCGCTGAATGTTTGTCGGTGTGGGGGCGGGTGTGCGTGGGGGGGGGGGGGGGGGGGGGTTGTTGTGGGGTACACCGTGGTAATTAAAATTGTTTTTTAAAATTTTTTTTACAGTACCCAATTCATTTTTTCCAATTAAGGGACAATTTAGCGTGGCCAGTCCACCTACCCTGTACATCTTTTTGGGTTGTGGGGGTGAGACCCACACTGACATGGGCAAAATGTGCAAACTCCACACAGACAGTGACCCAGAGCCAGGATCGAACCTGGGACCTCGGCGCCGTGAGGCAGCAGGGCTAACCCACTGCGCCACCGTGCTGCCCATGGCAATTAAAATTTTCCCTTTTGTCATTTGTCTCAGACGGGGAAGAGTGATTTGTAACTGAATGTGTAAATAAACCCGTTACTTATCTTAATTGAGCAAGCCGACAGCCAACTGTGTTCAGAGCCAGTTAGGAATCAAGTCCTGCGCTGAACGCAGAGTCGGAGTTGCGATGCACTGGAACGTGTGAAGGTGGGAATCAGGAGCAGAAATGGCCACTCGGCCCCTCGAGCCTGCCGCACCTTTCAATAAGACCATTGATCACATTGTCACCTCAACCCCACATTCCTGCCTCACCCCCGATAACTTCTCACCCCCGAAAACCTCTCACCCCCGATAACCTCTCACCCTCGATAACCTCTCACCCCCGATAACCTCTCACCCCCGATAACCTCTCACCCTCGATAACTTCTCACCCCCGATAACCTCTCACCCCCGATAACCTCTCACCCCCGATAACCTCTCACCCCCGATAACCTCTCACCCCCGATAACCTCTCACCCCCGATAACCTCTCACCCCCGTGTTGATCAAGAATCTATCCAGATCCTGCCCGAAAAATACTCAAAGGTTCTGCCTTTTGAGGAGAGAGTTCCAGAGACCTCACGACCCTCTGAGAGAACCAGGTTCTTCTAATCTCCTGCCTTAAATTGGTGCTCTTATTGTGAAGCAGAGCCCCTAGTTCTGGATTCTCCCACAAGAGCAAACATCCTGGCCATATCCACCCTGTGGAAGTAGAGGATTTCCCGATGGATCATTTAACTTCATTTGGAAGATGGTTATTTTTTTTATTACAAGGAAATAGAAATGCACGGAAATATCAAAAACCATTTAAGCAGGTATGATGGGTACAAACATTGCAAAAATCCATGAGAGTCCCAAAGTCTCTTAAGATGGTGACATCAGAGGAGTACTGTGTTGCAAGCATGGGTCTCATATACTGACCTCCGCCATCGGCGAAATGTGACTGGAAGGATGATGGGGCAGACTACGATTAAACAGGATCAGGATGATAGCCAAATGTGAGATGAGCCGAATGAATGGATGTACTTGTACATTTGAGCCCCAGTTCCAAAAATCATCCCACCAGTTGGTAGCTTTAATTTCAGCAATTTGCCTATGTATGTCCTGGGAGTGTTGGACTATTTTGGAGAAGGTTCTGTGGGCGGTAGCCCATTTCAGCCGAATTTAGTTTAGTTCTTCTGTCAGGGGTTTTAATTTTGTGTTGTATGCCTCATAATAGTCCCCCAGGTGTTGCTGGAGCTCATCAGTAGCGTTTACGTCCACCCTGCCTCTTTTATGTGGTCTATTAATTGTATAAGACCCACCCTGACCGGTACGTCTGGTTTAATACAAAACGTGTTGTTGGTAATGTCGCAGTGTGTGGTGTGTCTGGTGATGGCTTTGGTCCTGTCCTGCCTTTTGTATAGGGCAAAATGACCCTCTATCAATGTCCCAGGGCACCTCTACCCAAGTTCCAATCCTTTCTCGGGCTATTAGCTAATTGCGGATTATTTGGAAAAAACCCACCAACCCCCTTTTTTAAAAAAATAAATTAGAGTACCCATTATTTTTTCCAATTAAGGGGCAATTTAGTGTGGTCCATCCACCTACTCTGCACATGTTTGGGTGTGGGGGCGAAAACCCACGCAGACACGGGGAGAATGTGCAAACTCCACACGGACAGTGACCAGAGCCGGGATCGAGACCTGGGAGCCTCAGCGCCGTGAGCAGTTGCACTCACCACTAGGCGCACCGGGGTCATGCCCCACCACACCGCCTTTAATGGTGAACGCTCAGGTAGCATTCGACTGGACTTCCGTTTGGCCTTTTTGTAAATAAGCCTCTGATTATTACAACCCAAGCATGATACTTTTATTGGGGTGTATCCAGGAATACAACCATCCTCACATTCCCCTGCGTCAGATGGAGCGAAAACCATAAATAACCTGGATATAAAAAGTTACTCTGATTTGAATGTCCCTGAGTGCTGAGTCGGGTGAATCCGATGAAAAGTAGACCGATGCAGGTGTAAGGGGTCCATCTCGTCGTGTTTCTGGGTTCCGGTGGCATCCTGAGGAAATGAAGCATAGTTTCTGTTGTTATCACATGCTTAATCTGCATTTATTCGTCACTAGATACGTGACCCCAACCCCGTTTCTTTTAATAAAACCAAGGTGATGTGGTGAATCACAGTCCGTGTAATTCACCTGTTATTATTATGATGTACTGTGTCTCTGTAGCTACGGTAGTACGAGCAGTTGCGCGCTCTGCCCCTAGGGGGAGATGAGGAGTTTGGTACTGGGCTCCACCTTGGCTCTGCCCAAGGCTCCGCCCTTGCTCCTCCCACTAACCGGAAGTATAAAGCCTGGCAGTCTGAGCCTGCCTGCCAGTTCATCTCGTCGCAGGCAGGCTCCGTTGTAAGATCATTAAAACCACTGTTCACTTCCACTACGTGTCGTGTGAATTGATGGTCACATCAGGTGACAAGGCAGTTATCATATCTTTAAACACAACCAATTGTGGTCGATGATTAGAGTGGCTATCTGCTTTAAGTTAGGGCGGCCTGTTTTAAACAAATTTGTTTGCCGCAATCACATTTGGCCTGGGGTGGTAATAGCATATGGAGTCGGTGTAGTATGGCCAAGAAAAGAGGAAGAATCAGAATTTACAGTACAGAAGGAGGCCATTTGGCCCATCAAGTCTGCACCGGCCCTTACAAAGAGCACCCTACTCAAGCCCACGTATCTACCCTATCTCCGTAACCCAGTACCCCCCCCCCCCGCACTTAACCTTCTTTGGACACTAAGGGCAATTTAGCATGGCCAATATACCTACCCGCACAGCTTTGGAACTGTGGGAGGAAACCGGAGCACCCGAGGAAACCCACGCACACAGGGGGAGAATGTGCAGACTCCACACAGACAGTGACCCAGCCGGGAATCGACCCTGGGACCCTGGAGCTGTGAAACAACTGTGGCTAACCACTGTGCTACCGTGCTGCCCAGATGAAAGAGAGAGAAAAAAAATGAAGTGCATTGCTTGAGGTGTCCCTGCCATAAGGATGGTGGGTAAGCGCTCACACTGCACATGGGACAGCTGGGACCGTTCGACTGGAGCGGATAGCGTTCCCTTCATATTGGGGGTCTGGTCTAAGGCAAGGAGAACGGGTGGTCTCGGGGTGTCGTGTGTACGATGCTGGGGTTCTCCTGCAATCATGAGCAAAATGGCCTGATTGTCCACAATTAAAACATGCTCCCCTCTCCTTCCCGGGGTGTGTACGGCGGAGCTGGAGCTCTTGGGTACTGGGGTTCTCCACCCTCGTTTCTCCACGCAGGACCCTGGTTACCCTGGTCGGATGCATAGTTGCCCTCCTTATCGGTACGTGCTTGGTGGGTATTCCTGAACTGACTGTTCCCAAACTCTGGATAAGCGTTGAAGAATCCACGCTTCATTGTGCATGAGGGCGGTGGGGTCAAACTTTATGCAAGCCTTTTTGCCTGCCACGGTAGCATGGAATACTAACGTCCGTGCCCATTTGGAGGAGTCGGAGTCATCGAAAGCGGAGCGTTGTAAGTCTCCGTACATCCCTTGAAAATGAATACAGAGCCGACCGGCGAAGGTGGTCGCATATTCCCCTCTCCTTTGCCGACATTTGTTGAAACCGTTTACAGGATTCCCCTTATTGTATCCCATTGCTGTTAATATGGCCTCTTCCATGTCCTCTAAAGTTCCTTCTCCCACGTTTTGGGGTGATGGTAAAGCTGACCTGACTGACGGATTAAGGCACATTACTATGAGCTTTACTTCCTCCCTTTCGTCTCGCCCATACATTATTTTATGCTGTCTAATCTCAAAGAAGCAGTGTGGGTCGGCAGTAGGCGCAATAGTGGTGATTTTACAACAGGCATCACTCCATTGGGTCACTGTAAGCGGAGTTGTATCGGTAATTACCACTCTACCCTTCTCTTGGTGGTGACTGTGTGCGCTTTATTCAGGTGCTCCCAATAGGTTTGTCCTATTGCTCCGGGACCTGCCTCTATATTCTCACACAATTCTGCCCATAGGAACCAGCCCTTTCTCTTTATATATTCTCTAATTTTCTCCTCCCATATGGGACATTTTGCTACCTGCGAACTCCAGTCGCTCCTCTCTGGCTACAGGGAATGTAGGGTGTCGACTGGGCTACGGGTACGGTTTATGGGCTATTTTCCGGTCCTAATCCCTCTGAGTTTGATTGCAAATTAACAGAGTTTACCCTATTCTCCCTGTTAGTAACACATGCAACCCGAAATTAGAGATTCATCCAATACGGATGGTTTCTGATTTTTAATTAGGTTTGTGGGATTCTTTCGGAGCAACAATCGATAACTGCTAATTGTGTCCCATCGGGGGTGCCAAAAGGTTGCCCTTTCTAAACCACACTGTGTCCTTAACTCATATACGGTGGACAAATGACTATAAAGCAGAACAATATTTATTCACACGCACTCAATGGTTATGGTTATTCAATCACACACTCCCAATCATAGGTTACACAATGCCCCAATAGCTCCAAGATCTTAACTTGGCAGTGACCGACAAGCATTAGGCAGATACAGGCCTGTTATCTGTAGTTCTGGACTTGTAGTCTCTGTTAGTTTGTTATCAATCTGGTTCTCTTCTGACTCTAGTCCTACTTCTGTTGGTAGCGTGGATGGTCTCCTTTGGCAGCCAGTGGAAGTCACCACTCTTAGTTACTGCTGCTCAGAGAAAGAATGAATCGGTGCAGTAACTATTACGCTGTTTGAATTTCGTGACTCTTTTGGTGGGCGGTCTCTGGGTCATTTGTCAATCAATTGATCAGGGCTCGATCAGCCTGATAGATAAAGTCCCAATCAGAGGCTGCCACATCAGTTTTGGGGTGGGCAATCAGTGGCCATGCTTGAAAGTGTTGGAAACAAGTGGGCCCTTCCAAATAAGGAAGTTAGGTGCCGCTGTGTCTGGTAACCAATTGTGATTAACAAGACAGCTCTATTGATCCTGTTGGTGATCTGGAGATAGCCCTTGACTTATGTTATTCGCATCAAGCTGTGAATTTGTTTGAAATCTGCAAAGCCTTTATCTGCAGTTTTATTTGATCTGCCCTGCAGCTTGCTTGTCCATATGCTTGACCACTTTTCCCAGCATCCCTTGCTGGACACCATTTTAAGTGGCCACAGTACGGTTAGGAATCTACGGCCGGAGGGGCAGCACGGTGGTGCAGTGGTGAGAAATGCTCCCTCACGGCGCCGAGGTCCCAGGTTCGAACCCGGCTCTGGGTCACTGTCCGTGTGGAGTTTGCACATTCTCCCCGTGTCTGCGTGGGTTTCGCCCCCACAACCCAAAGATGTGCAGGGTAGGTGGATTGGCCACGCTAAATTTAATTTGAAAAAAATGAATTGGGTATTCTAAATTTAAAAAAAAATCTACGAGCGGGTATTTTCAGGCCCGCTTATGATGGGACCCGTCAGGGGATTCGGCAGCTCAGCCTGTGGTGATATGCATAAAGCAATTCTGTACATAATGTTATACACGACCTCCGACCGCTAGGTGGCAGCGTAAACAGAACATGGCACAGAACCGGCAGCGGTTGGGGTTGGAACAGTGGAGAGACTCTGGATATTGCCTGTGAATGTTTCGATGTCTTTTTTTCCCCCCTAAATTGTTCTAAAGTTCATTTCTTTTTTAACCTTGTTTCGAATTTACAACTCAGAAACAGGCCATTGAGCCCGACTGGTCGAGGCTGGTGTTTAGATTTCACAAGAGTCGACCTGACTGCAGGGAGAGCTAGATGGAGAGAGGGTGGGACTAGAGGGTTGACACTTTGTGGAGGTGACACAGGTCCAGGATGATTCAAGCTTAATGGAAAACCTGGGAATTTCCTGTCCATATTCCTCCTGCTCCTGTTTCGTTGTCGTTCATTTAACTGGTGGACAATTGAGCCAGGATATGCCAAAGATTTCAGATTGCTGTGGTGGATGAGCGAGGTTTGTTTATCGCACTTAAAATCATTACACGCATCAAGTACACAGCACTTCTGTGCTATCTTGTTCAATGTTTAGATCTAAATTCTTTCTCAATAAGCTCGCAGTAAAGATGTCACGCACCTTCAGTTGCGATGGTGTATCCACTAATAGCTGTCATAAAAGTCAATGAGTGAATAAAATGATGTCTTAAATTTAGTTGCCTGTCACAGAGTGAGACATTCTTCAAATCACAAAGATCAGTTGCCAATCATTACCAGTCCAACCTTGACTCTCAACCTCATGAATTAACTTATTTCCTTGTCAACACTTGGGGCAGATTACCAGTAGATCGTGCCACTGGGGACACAAACCTGGCAGGTGGTGTGACCCGGGCTGGGACATAGCCGCTGGCAGCCAATAAATAGGCATCTGGGTCTGCTGCCCAATCAAGGACGCTGTGTTCCCCTGCCTATCCCCCCCATGACCCCCACTCCCAAGAGATGCCGGCCAAATCAAGTGTCTAGTAGCTCAGCGGACTTGGCCGTGTCATGGCTAACGGGGGCCCTTACTCAGGCTGCAGCTTTAGGGAGAGGGCGCCTCATTGGCCGGGCACCCCTGAGGAGCGTGGAGGTAGGTTGGGGGAAGATGGGAGCTGGCAGCAAGGCCCCGGTGGTTGGTGCGAGGTCATGAAGCGCACCATTGCCGTAAGCACCTCTGTGTGTTATGTAGTGCCCAGAAAGGAGGTAGCCAGGTTCCATAGGATGGCCTCTTGATACGGCAGAGATAAAATGTTCCTTCTTTTTGCAGGGACAGGACCCTATGTGTGAACGTATGTCACTTCTAGCATATATATATATAATTGAGCTATGTTACCAGCTCAACTGACTATATTAAATTGGTAGTTAGTGTAGCTATTAGCACACTCAGGATTGTCCGGCAAGTGCTGCCCAATCGTGGAATCACATCTAACAGTAGACAGTAATACCCTATGGGGAAAGAAATCAGCCACTCTCACCCGGTCTGGCCTACACGTGACTCCAGAGCAAGAGCAATGTAGTTGACGCCTCACTGCCCACTGAAATAACCTAAAAGGTCACTCAGATGTATTCAAGATGGTGGCTCGCAACCAGCTCCTCAGGGGTAATTAGGGATGGACTGTAAGCGCTGGCTGAGCCAGCTGTGGCCAGGTCCTGTGGATGAATTTCTTCACATGCCCAAGTCATAGGGCAGGGTTTTCCACGGCATGTTTTGAGGCGGGGGAGGTGGCCCGCCATTGGCTGGTGGTGACATCATCCGGCCCCGCCACTGTCAATGGGGTTTCCCGTTGTCCGCGCACTCCGCTGCCGGGGAACCCATTGTGGTGCCGGATGATCCCAACGGCGGGAACGGCCGGAAAATCCCGCCCGTACTTTTCACCTCCTTTCCCAAAGGGACGAATCAATTTGTTTTCCATTTTCAACTGACTTTAAGGCTTGACAGCAAAACTTTTGTGATTTTTTTTTTTGTCAGACGGACACAAAGATGCTCCCTGGGGATAGGTTAGTGAATGGACACCAGGAAAGGAGCAAGGAATTTAATCTGAATTTAAAGGGACCACATATGTGATACCGTGAAGAAAAATAGCAAAAAGACTGCAATGCAAAGGAAAGAACTCACGCACTGTTGGGTGTTCCTGGATCAATATTTTAACTGGAAGGGGGGGGGGGGCGGGGAATCAACTTCCCAGTGGTTGGAGCAAATAATTTAGATGAAAGGGAAACTAGCCTGGCATTTCAGGAAGAATGGGGAGGCTTGAATGAATCATAGAATTTACAGTGCAGAAGGAGGCCATTCGGCCCATTGAGTCTGCACCAGCTCTTGGAGAGAGCACCCTACCCAAGCCCACACCTCCACCCTATCCCCATAACCCAGTAACCCCACCCAACACTAAGGGCAATTCTGGACATGAAGGGGCAATTTATCATGGCCAATCCACCCATCCTGCCCATCTTTGGACTGTGGGAGGAAACCGGAGCGTCCGGAGGAAACCTACGCAGACACGGGGAGAACGTGCAGACTCCGCACAGACAGCGACCCAAGCCGGGAATCAAACCTGGGACCCTGGAGCTGTGAAGCAATTGTGCTAGCCGCTATGCTACCGCGGGAAGTGGGATGGAGGGGCAATTCATAAATGAGTGATTTCTTGTACGCTCTCTTCCCGACAACCCTGAGCATGTCTGGGTGGAAGAGGAGGAGCAGAGAAATATACAGGATTGAAGGAGGAGAGTGATTTTTCCGACAAGACTCAAATGGAACACAATACAAAAGATATTTTACTCCACATCTCAACTTCTCAATGCACAATATACCCATGGGGAAGAGGAAGGGGGGGGGGGATACCTATATAATGCTCAACTGCACAGTATAAGAATGGAGTATGTAAGGGCCAGCAAGGGCTGCTTGGGCTGAATGGCCTGTTTTTGTGACGCGTATCCGATGCAATGACAGTCATCCTCTGCCGGAGCCTTCCTTACCTTTGGCCCAATGCAACAGGACTCCAGCATTGGGAATGTGGACCTTTTCCACAGTTTCCAAGGCAGTGAAGGTATTTCCACTGCCATCCCTCAAAGCTATCAGTGTTTATTTGGGAAATTGGCTGGGTTTCCGCTATTCGGGCCTACGTGTACCAGATTTGATTTTTTGTGTGTGTGTGTGTGTGTGTGTGTGTGGAAAAACACCCTCAGCCACCAGACAACTGATGCTTGCCTCCTCCGGCGACTTTTAATCTAATGATTTCCAGTTTGTTATTCCAGCGAATTAATGTATGAAGCTTGTGCAGAGCAGTGTCAACAATGTGACGGCTGCAGCAATGGTTTACAAAGGCTGTAACTTTCCACGATTTCCCTTCTTATTGTTGAGCTCAATCAGTTAAAGGAGCATCACCCCAGCAATGTCCCAAATACCGAGATGTTTCTGGAAAGAATGCTCAATGATGGCGCCATTTTCATTACCTCTTAAAATCGACATTGTTTTTTTTAAAAAGAATTCCTTCACATAATGTGGGTGGCCTTGGTTAGGCCAGCATTTGTTGCCCATTACTTTCTTTTATTATAAATTAAGAGTACCCAATTATTTTTTTTCCCAATTAAGAGACAGTTTAGCGTGGCCTAGCCACCTAGCCTGCACATTAGGGGCTGGTTTAGCACAGGGCTAAAGAGCTGGCTTTGAAAGCAGACCAAGGCAGGCCAGCAGCACGGTTTAATTCCCGTACCAGCCTCCCCGAACAGGCGCCGGAATGTGGCAACTAGGGGCTTTTCACAGTAACTGGATCTGAAGCCTACTTGTGACAATAAGCGATTTTCATTTTTCATTTCTTTGGGTTGTCCAGGTGAAGCCCACGCAGACACGGGGAGAATATGCAAACTCCACACGGACAGTGGCCAGGATTCTCCCTTACCCGGCGGGGCAGGGGGTCCCGGCGTTGTGGAGTGGCCGAATTCTCCGCACCTTTAGGGGCTAAGCCCACGTCAGAGTGGTTTCTGCTCCGCCGGCCGGCGCGAACGGCCTTTGGCGCCCCGCCAACTGGGACTGAAAGGCCTTAGCCGGCCGGCGGAAGTCTGCGCATGTGCCGGAGCGTCAGCGGCTGCTGACGTTATCCCGGCGCATGCGTGGGGGGGGGGGGGGGGGGGGGGGGGGGGGGGGTCTCTTCCGCCTCCACCATGGTGGAGACCGTGGCGGAGGTGGAAGAAAAAGAGTGCCCCCACGGCACAGGCCCGACCGTCGATTGGTGGGCCCCGATCGTGGGCCAGGCCCCCGTGGGGGCACACCCCGGGGCCAGATCGCCCCGCGCCCCCCCCCAAGACCCCGGCACCCGCCCGCGCCGCCAATCCCGCCGGCACCAGACGTGCTTTGATTCCCGTCGGCGGGAAAGGCCTGTCAGCGGCGGGACTTCGGCCCGTTGCGGGTCAGAGAATCGCTGCGGGAGGCCCGCCGACTGGCGCGGCGCGATTCCCGCTCCCGCAGATTCCCGGGTGGCGGAGAATTCCACCTAGTGACCCAGAACCGGGATCGAACCTGGGATTCGGCACCGAGAGGCAGCAGTGCTAACCACTGCACCACCGTGCTGCCCTTGTTGCCCATTCCTAATTGCCCCTGAGAAGGTGGTGATGAACCGCCTTTTCAAACCTGATGCGGTAATCCATGTGGTGCAGGTATACCCACTGTGCTGTTGGAGAGGAAGTTCCAGCGTTTTGACCCACCAACAGTGAAGGGACGGCGGTATATTTCCAAGTCAGGATTTTGTGTAGTTTGCAGGTGATGGGTTGTTGAGGTTGAAGGTTTAGAAGACGGTGGAACCTGAGTGAGTTGCGGCAGTGCATCTTGTTAATGGTCCACACTGCTGCCACTGTGCATTGATGGTGGAGGGAGTGAATGTTGAATTGGTGGATGGGGTTGTGGATTAAGCAAACTGCTTTGTCCTGGATAGTGTTGTCCTTCTTGCGTGTTGGAGTAGCACTTGTCTTGGCTAGGGGAGAGTATTCTATCACAGCCCTGACCGGTACCTTGGACAGACTTTGGGGAGTCAGACTGGCTGTTGAGTATCGGCCTAGACTCCAGTCAATTAGAAATTATTGAACAGACTAGAACTTTCACTGTTATCTTTTAATCTCACTGTAAAAATCCTCGAAAAAGTTGCAACTTATTGAATGATGGGCAATTTGGTTTTGTCATGTGTTCATAATTACCACCTAACACCATCACTGTCCCTGAAATAGTCATTTTATATTTGTTGAATGTCAGCTTTTTCCATTATGATAAGAAATTTTTAATCTTTTAAAACTTTTTTGTGACACCATAGCTCCGACTTAAATCACATCTGTATGTCCAAATTATGTATTCCACCCTCCATAAAATTCAAAAAATTAGAAGTGAAGAGATTGAGTGATCTTTTTTTATTCCTGATTTGCTGTCTGTGAGGATACTTCAAAGCGATTGGTCGCTTACCCTGCTTGATAACATCAGAATAGCTAGAGGTCTGGTGGTCCCCTTAACTCGGCTCCGGGTTCAAACTGACCTCAGGAAAGGGAGAAAAGAAATCACCATCTCAAATCTGCTGGAGTTTTGTGGGCTGCTTTTCTTCAAGTTCAGTACTGGTTGCCATAGTGAAGCTTGTTGGGACAGAGGAGTGGCACACTTTGCACCCAATGTCAGTTCGGTTATGTGTTGAATGCCGAGCAAATCTTACATCTTCTCTCCCACAAAAGTGCACCTCAGCTCCAATCTCAGAATACATACGGGAGGGACGGTAGCACAGTGGTTAGCACTATGGCTTCACAGCGGCGGGGTCCCAGGTTCGATTCCCGGCTTGGGTCACTGTCTGTGCGGAGTCTGCACGTTCTGCCCGTGTGTGCGTGGGTTTCCTCCGGGTGCTCCGGTTTCCTCCCACAAGTCCCGAAAGACGTGCTTGTTGGGTGTATTGGACATTCTGAATTCTCCCTCTGTGTACCCGAACAGTCGCCGGGGTGTGGCGACTAGGGGCTTTTCACAGTAACTTCATTGCAGTGTTAATGTAAGCCTACTTGTGACACTAATATTATTATTTATGTGCTTTCCTTTTGCCTCAAGCCTTTGAATGAGATCCCAAAGACCTGCTAAGTGTTACGTTATGACTAGTATTTTCTACCATGTCACAATGATACGTAACCTATAGACTATGAATAAATAATCGAGCAAGCAATTTGACATCATAGAATCCCTGGAGTGCAGAAGGAGGCCATTTGGCCCATCAAGTCTGCACCGACCCTCCCAAAGAGCACTCTAACTAGGCCCTCTCCCCCGCCCTATCTCCGTAACCCCATCTAACCTTTTGACACTCGGGGGCAATTTAGCATGGAAAATCCACCTAACCTGCCCGCCATTGGGCTGTGGGAGAAAACAGACAGTGACCCAAGCTGGGAATCGAACCTGGGACCCTGTCGCTGCGAGGCAGCAGTGCTACCCACTGTGCTACCATGCCACCCTAGACTGGGTAGTGAAGTGGAAAAGGGCACAGAGAAAAAATCACCTACACCTTTTGAAAATAAACTGAAAGGAATTAAAAATCATTTAAAGCAGCATCCAGCTCAACAAGGCATTTCGAAATGTTAGCGAGCCCTGGGATTTATTACTCAGGGTATAGAATTCAAAAGTAGTGAAGTTATGTAGAAGTTGTGTTCCTTTTACATTCTTTCATGAGTTGTGGGCATTGCTAACAAGGCCGCCATTTGCTGCCCGCCCCTAATTACCCCTGAACAGTGAGGTTTGCGAGGCCATTTCACAGTCAACCACATTGTTGTGGGTCCTGCAGTCATGTGTAGGCCGCACCAGGTAAAGGACGGCAGATTCCCTTCCCGAAGGGACGATATTGAACTAGGGTGCCCGGCTGGCAGTGCCAAGGTGCCCAAGTGGTACCGGCAGTGCCAGGGTGCCACGTAGGCCTATATTTTTCAGGTATGGAATGATCTGACTGGACTGTAAGCAGAACAATACTTTTCACTGTACCTCGGTACGCGTGACAGTAAATCTAAATCTAATCTAACACCAACATTCCATTTGCCTTCCTAATTACTTGTTGTATCTGCAGACTAACCTGTTGTGTTTAATGTACCAGGACACCCAGATCCCTCTGTACCTCAGAGTTCTGCAATCTCTCTCCATTTAAATAACGTACTGCTTCTTTATTCTTCCTGATAAAGAGGGCAAGTTCGTATTTTCCCACTCTACCTGCCAATTTGTTGCCCACTCACTTAACCTGTCTGCATCCTTTCGCAGACTCTCTACCTCCTCTTTTGTTCAAAATTTAGAGCGCCCAATTCATTTCATTTTCCAATTCAGGGGCAATTTAGCGTGCCCAACCCACCTACCCTGCACATCTTTGGGTTGTGGGGGGGTGAGACCCACGCAAGCACAATCGTGGTGGTCAAGCTGCCAAGGCCCTCGGGACACACCGGCTCGGGGTCGGTGCTGCGTGTGCAAACTCCACACGGACAGTGACCCGGGGCCAGGATCGGAACCGGGTCCTCAGCGCCGTGAGGCAGCGGTGCTAACTACTGCGCCACCGTGCCGCCCCTTCTCGACCTCCTCTTGACAGCTTTCTTGGTGTCATCGACAAATTTAACTACCGTATATTTGATCCCTTGATCTAAAATGCCACAGCTGAATTCGAAGGTCACCTTTGCAGCAAGTGGAGACACATCCCTTCAATTTGCATTCGATTGGAAGCCAGCTTTGTGAAGTGAGCTGAGGATATATTCACTCAGTGACATTTAGTCCTTCCATTACCCGGCACATCATTTCTGGCTCTACTCCCAACACCTTATCAATATTGCTGCAACCGATCTCTGAGATAACTCGACAAATGATTCACACGGTTACTGCATGCCCCTCCCTTCCTGTTGGGAAAGTCCTGATTTTTACATTGGATTGACCAAGATCTAAAAACCCAGCAGCCGACAAGACGGGACAGAATAGTTTAGGATAGTTGTCGAGTTTTACAGCACCAAAGGAGGTTCTTTAACCCGTCATGTCCATGCTGACCATCAATCATTCTATTCCAATTTTCCAGCACTTGGCTCATAGGCTTGTATTTTCTTTTCTTTATTCTTTCATGGGATGTGGGCAAGGTCAACATTTGTTGCCCATCCCTAATTGCCCTCAAGCTGACTGGCATTTTGACAGTCAACCACATTGCTGTGGATCTGGTGTCACATGTAGGCCAGACCGGGTAAGGACGGCAGATTTCCTTCCCTAAAGGACATTCGTGAACCAGAGGGGTTTTTAAGACAATCGGCAATGGTTTCGTAGAATCACAGAATTTACAGTGCAGAAGGAGGCCGTTCGGCCCTTCAAGTCTGCACCAGCTTTTGGAAAGAACACCCGACTTAAGCCCACACCTCCCCACCTATCACCATTACCCCACCTGCAATTTAACATGGCAAATCCACCTAACCTGCACGTCTTTGGACTGTAGGAGGAAACCGGAGCACCCGGAGGAAACCCACGCACACACGGGGAGAGGGTGCAGACTCCGCACAGACAGTGACCCAAGCCGCGGGAATCGAACCCTGGGACCCTGGAGCTGTGAATCAACAGTGCTAACCACTGTGCTACCGTGCCGCCCTGTCATAATCGTTTTAATCGTTAAAGTGCCAGGTATTTTATTGAGTTTAAATTCCACCAGATGAAACAATTACGGAGGGCGGTACTCGAATGGGTCTGGTGTTGGTGTTGTCACTTGCTTCTCCCAGACGGATTTCGCTGCCATTGTCGTCTCGCTCACCTCCGTTTCAGCCGTTCGTCCCGTCTTTCGCCCGGATTTTCCTTGTTCTCTGTTCCTGGGGATGCCAAGTTTGTTATTGTTTCCCGTGCCTTCCTTCCGGCTGTCATTCCCCTGCCTCACCCCCACCTCACTGGTTCTCCTCTATTGTTCCCTGACTCTTCCCTCTTCCCCCCCCCCCCCCCCCCCCCCTCCTGTGTTTTGCCTTTCTTTCCTTTTAGGTTTAGCTGCCCCCTCCCGGTCTGTCCCTCCCTCTCATGCCTTGGCTACTTTCCCCTGGTTCTTGGCTACCTGGCTATTCTCCTGCTTGTTCGTTGGCCGCAAACAGGCCCCGGAACAATTGGGAGAATGGCTCCCACGTTCTGTGGAAGCCGTCGTCTGACCCTCTGATGGCGAATTTGATTTTCTCCATTTGGAGAGATTCCGAGAGGTTGGACAGCCAGTCTGCAGCTCTGGGCGGTGCTGCTGACCGCCAGCCAAACAGGATTCTACGGCGGGCGATCAGGGAGGCAAAGGCAAGGGCGTCTGCCCTCCCCAGGAATAGATCTGGCTGGTCTGAAACCCCGAAGACCGCCACTTTCGGGCTTGGCTCCACCCTCACCCCCACCACTTTGGACATTGCATTGAAGAAAGCTGTCCAGTAATCCACAAGTCTGGGCCAAGACCAGAACATGTGGCCGTGGTTAACCGGGTCTCCTTGGCACCATTCACATCTAAGCTCCACTTCCGGGAAGAACCTACTCATACGAATTCTTGTTAAGTGGGCTCTATGTACCACTTTTAGTTGCGTCAGGCTGAGCCTTGCGCAGGTGAAGGTGGAGTTGACCTATACAGTGCTTCGCTCCGGAGTCCCCACCCTATCTCAATCCCCAGGTCCTCCTCCCATTTCTTTCTTGTTGCATCCAGTACGATGTCGGCCCTTTCTACCAGTCGGCCATACATGTTGATGGTACCATCAATTCAGTGAACACGTGTAGTTGGATCTGAACAGAGGCGTTAATACACTTACAACAGAGCCAGCCTATTCGTCGTTGAAATCCAGATGAACTGCCGGCTGGCTCTAAGGCACTGATCTTCATACATCGGTCCCAGGGGGAGGAGTCCTGGGTGGAGCCAAGGGAGGAGCCCAGTACAAACTCTCGCGTACTCCCAGAGTGACTCCCCCTGGTGGTCGGATAGTGCAACTGCACTTACAATGGTGGATAGTGAACATATATACACGGAGTTATATTGGCAACTATATACCGCATTGATCTTACAACGGGTAGATAACAAACATATATACATGGAGTGATATTGGCAACCATATATAGTGTGAATCACATTCACCACACATGTCACTACAGTTTCCTTTATCTAGGATGCTTGCGTCCAGTAGGTCTTCCAGTAGTGTCTGTCGTGGCGGTTGTGGGTACGTCCTTGTCTCCTTTCGTAGGAAGTTTTTCAGCTGTAGATACCTTAGCTCGTTCCCCTTGGCTAGCTGGAATTTCTCTGTCTACTTGTCCAGTGTTGCGATCCTGCCGTCCGTGTATAGGTCCCTGACTGTCAGTGTCCCTCTGTCCTGCCTCCACCTTTTGAAGGTGGCGTCGGTCAGTGCTGGTGTGAACCTATGGTTGTTGCAGATGGGAGCCTTGTCCGACATTTTGGTCAGGCCAAATTGCTGCCGCAGTTGGTTCCAGGATTGGAGGGTGGCTGTCACCACTGGGCTGGTGGAGTGTTTTTTGGGTGGGGATGGGAGTGCCACCATGGCGAGGGCCCGGAGGGAGGTCCCCACGCAGGAGGCCTCCTCCGCGCGCACCCACTCGGCCTCTGGCTCCTGGATCCATCCCCTTATCCGCTTGGCCGTCGCCGCCCAGCGGTAGAAATGTAGGTTTGGGAGGGCTAGCCCCCCCCGGATTTTGTTTTTTGTAGGACCTTTTTTGGGATCCTAGCATCCCCCCCCCGCCCCCCCCCCCCCCAATACGAACGCCATGATAAGTTTGTCCAGCGCTTTGAAAAAGGCCTTGGGGATGTAGATCGGAATGGATCTAAACAGGAAGGGAAACCTGGGCAGTACGTTCATCTTGATCGTCTGGACTCTCCCCGCGAGGGAGAGCGGGAGTGTGTTCCATCTTTACAGGTCCTTTTTTACTTCCTCTGTCAGACTGGTGAGGTTCCACTTGTGGATCCCTTTCTAGTCATGGGCTATTTGGATCCCCAGGTAGCGGAATTTGTGTCGGGCTTGTTTAAACGGCAGCCCCTTTAGTGCTGCCCCCCCTACTTGCGGGTGTACTGGGAACATCTTGCTTTTGCTCATGTTGAGTTTGTAGCCCGAGAAGGCTCCAAACTCTTTCAGGAGCGCAATGATTCCGTCCATGCTGCTCTGTGGGTCCGAAATGTAGAGGAGCAGGTCACCTGCATAGAGTGAGACTCTGTGCTCTCTGCCTCCCCTTCGGATCCCCCTCTAGCATTTTGCTGCCCTGAGCTCAATTGCTAGTGGCTCGATCGCTAGGGCGAACAACAGCGGGTACAGTGGGCATCATTGTCTGGTGCCCCTGTGCAGCTGGAAGTATCGGGAGTTGGTATTGTTGGTCCATACGCTCACCATGGGAGCGTTGTATAGGAGTTTTATCCAGGAGGTGAATCCTGTTCCAAGCCCGAACTGCTCCAGTACCTCTATGAGGTATTTCCATTCGACTCTGTCGAAGGCCTTTTCTGCGTCTAGAGAGACGATCACTTCTGGTATTCTCTCCCCGGAGGGGGTCATTATCACGTTCAGCAGGCGCCTAATGTTCGAGGTAAACTGTCTACCATTGACAAAACCCGTCTGGTCCTCTGCGACCACCTCTGGTACATAGTCTTCTAGCCTTTTGGCTAGGATTTTGGCCAGTATTTTGGCGTCTGCGTTCAGCAGTGAGATGGGTCTGTTTGACCCACATTCCGTTGAGTCTTTATCTTTCTTAGGTATCAGCGAGATTGAGGCCTGTGCTAGCGTGGGTGGCAGTGTGCCCCTAGCTAGCGAGTAGTGAACGTCTCCCGCAGGTGCGGGGCCAGCGCTGTCGCAAATGTTTTGTAGAAGTCCGCCGGGAATCCGTCTGGTCCTGGCGCCTTCCCCGCCTGCATGGAGCTAATGCTGTCCATGATCTCTCCCAGTGCTAGTGGTGCTTCCAGGCCCAGTTTTCTGCCGTCCCCCACGACTGGTATGTCCAGTCCATCAAGGAACCGTTTCATCCCAGACTCCCCCCTTGGGGGCTTTGAGGTGTACAGCCCTTGGTAAAAGGCCTTGAAGGTTTTGTTGATCTTTTCTGGTTCTATTTATAATGTGCCACTGGTATCCCTGATTAGTGCAATTTCCAATCATCCCTCCCCCCCAAAATGATTAGTCGCTGTGTCGGGGATTTCTGCCATGGCCTTCTTGATGAAGCTCGTGTCGTCCCAGTTGGGCGCGTACACGTTAACTAGTATTACCGGTGCCCCATCCAGGCCCCCGCTGACCATGATGTACTATCCCCCAGGGTCTGTAACCGTCTTCGTCGCCCTAAACATCGTCGTCTTGCTGATCAGTATTACCACCCCCTGGCCCTCGTTCCATAGCAGGAATGGTAGGTCTGTCCCACCCAGCCCTTTCTTACCCACAGTCGGTCCTGCTCTCTCAGGTGTGTCCCTTGGAGGAAGACTATGTCGGCTTTCATATTTCTTAGGTGGGTGAGGACTCTGGATCTTTTCACTGGGCCTTTGAGTCCCCTTACGTTCCAGTAAAATAAACCTTTTAACTACATGTCGTTGAATGTGGAAGCAGTGTGTGGCCACAATAGCTGGGTTCTGGAGAGGGTGCAGCGTAGATTTACCGGGCCACTGTGAAGCTATGTGGCAGTATGTCCTTCAGTTACCACTCGATTAAGAATGGTGCGCAATGTAGCTGAATGCACTGCCTCACGAGGAGAACCTTCCAGCCCTTCCCGCCAGCTGTATCTTCCGGTCCCATCGCAGTCTACATGGACGGGCGAGCCATGCAAATTGCCATTGAGTTTGGCAGGACTGGCAGCCACGGTGCCAAGGCAACCAAAGCAGAATTACTATCTTCTTCCCAGCCAATGCCTCAAATGTATATAAGCCCCACCTGGGACGAAGATCAGCTCAGCTCATGTGAACCAGCCACAAAAGGCCGACATAGGTGATCGTGATAAACCTCTGCCCACATCATAAAACACCGACGACGGGCGGGGTTACGGGGAGAAGGTAGGAGAATGACACTGAGCAAATCGTTCATTCGGCGAGCTGGTGTGTAGACACTGTGGGCCGAATGGCCTCCTTCTGCACTGTAACGATTCTGTGAAAAGGTCTTGATTGGGGTGTGGGATTGCAAAAGACAATTTAGCAATCAGAACTCGTCAGTGGTTGTGACGTACAATTGTTGAACGATTGCTTCATAGATTGCAATTACTGCTCCTGCTGATTTCATCTTACTTCGTGACAATCTTCAAAGTTATTACATAGATTACATAGAATTTACAGTGCAGAAGGAGGCCATTCGGCCCATCGAGTCTGCACTGGCTCTTGGAAAGAGCACCCTACCCCCTATCCAAGGTCAACACCTCCACCCTATCCCCATAACCCAGTAACCCCACCCAACACTAAGGGCAATTTTGGACACTAAGGGCACTTTATCATGGCCAATCCACCTAACCCGCACATCTTTGGACTGTGGGAGGAAACCGGAGCACCCGGAGGAAACCCACGCACACACGGGGAGGATGTGCAGACTCCGCACAGACAGTGACCCAAGCCGGAATCGAACCTGGGACCCTGGAGCTGTGAAGCGATTGTGCTATCCACAAGGCTACCATGCTGCCCACTTTTTTTTAAAATTTAGAGTACCTAATTCATTTTTTCCAATTAAGGGGCAATTTATCGTGGCCAATCCACCTGCCCTGCACATCTTTGGGTTGTGGGGGTGAAACCCACGCAGACACGGGGAGAATGTGCAAACTCCACACGGACTGTGACCCAGAGCCGGGATCGAACCTGGGACCTCAGCGCCGTGAGGGAGCAGGGCTAACCCACTGCGCCACCCTACTGCCCTATGAAACCACGTAGATAAATTCCTGGCATCCTGTTTATCCTTTGACATAAATTAATCCATGCCTTGATACCTTAAGCAATCCTTCATTCCCAATCCATCTGAAAAAATTTGATCAACAATGTCCCCCTTTTCTTCCTGTCTTGAGCTACTTGTACCCAGGTGTCTAAACCATATCAAACGGCAACAGTGGCAAGACGCGAGATTACATCAAATTATCCGAGGAGAATTCACCTGGCAAAGACATTTCACCCAGAGGCCAGATTGTTGCTAAGCGGGTATCCTCTGGTTCCCCGGAGGATCTTCTCAGGTACAGAATGGAGGACCTACAACAAATGGCCGAGGGGCATGTCAGCTACATCAAATGATTAGGAAATCAGAAGCACAAAGGGACTTGGGAGCCCTTGTTCATGATTCTCTGAAGGTTAACGTGAAGATGCATTCGGCAGTTAGGAAGGCAAATGCAATGCTAGCATTGGTGTTGAGAGGGCTAGAATACAAGACCAGGGATGTACTTCTGAGGCTGTATAAGGTGCTGGTCAGACCCCATTTGGAGTATTGTGAGCAGTTTTGGGCCCTATATCTAAGGCAGGATGTGCTGCCCTTAGAAAGGGTCCAGAGGAGGTTCCCAAGAATCTTCCCTGGAATGAACAGCTTGTCGTATGAGGAATGGTTGAGGAATCTGGGTCTGTACTCGTTGGAGTTTAGAAGGATGAGGGGTGATCTTATTGAAACTTACAGGATACTGCGAGGCCTGGATAGAATGAACGTGGAGAGGATGTTTCCACTTGTAGGAAAAACTAGAACCATAGGACACCATCTCAGACTAAAGGGACGATCCTTTAAAACAGAGATGAGGAGGAATTTCTTCAGCCAGAGGGTGGTGAATCTGTGGAACTCTTTGCCGCAGAAGGCTGTGGAGGCCAAATCACTGAGTGTCTTTAAGACAGAGATAGATAGGTTCTTGATTAATAAGGGGATCAGGGGTTATGGGGAGAAGGCAGGGATGAGAAAATATCGGCCGTGATTGAATGGTGGAGCAGACTCGATGGGCCGAGGATTTCAGGGTCCTGGTGCATAAATCACAAAAATCTAGCATGTAAGTTCAGTGGGTAATTAGGGAGACAAATGGAACTTTGGCCTTTATTTTAGAGGGAATGGAGTATAAAAATAGGGAATTCTTGCTAAAACTACATAAGGTGCTAGTTAGCCCACACCTAGAATATTGTGAACAGTTTTGGTCGCTTTATCTAAGGAAAGATATCCTGGAATTGGAGGCAATCCAGAGGTGGATCACGAGGTTGATCCCGGGTGTGGAGGGATTTTCTTATGAGGAGAGGTTGAGTCAGTTGGGTCTGTACTCAGTGGAGTTTAGAAGAATGAGAGGCGACCTTATTGAGACATATAGGGCGCGATTCTCCGCTGCCCACGATGGGTCGCAGAATAGCGGGAGGGCCTTCCCGACAATTTTCACAGCCTCCCGCTATTCTCCGCCCCCCCCCCCCCCCCCTCCGGCAGCCCCCCCGATACGAATCGCTGCTCGCCGTTTTTTACGGCGAACAGCATTTCTCCGCAGGCCGATGGGCCGAATACCGCGGAGTTTACCGCGATCACACCTGCTTTCAGCGTTCGTGAAAACGGCCGCAAAGTGCCCGTCCCGGACAACCATGGCACCGATTGGCGCGGCCGCACCAAGGCCGTGCCAAGGGTGGCATGGGCCTGCGATCGGTGGGCACCGATCACGGGCAGCGGGTCCGATACCCGCGCACTATTTGTTCTTCCGCCGCCCCGCAGGATCAGTCCGCGGGGCGGCTGAGGGGCATGACGGCCCGCACATGCGCGGGTGACGTCATCGTGCCCGTCAGCCGTTGTGACACTTGGCGCACGGACTTAGCGACGGTCGCTAAGGCCGCGATGCCGTGCTTCACGGGGCCCCGCTGCTAGCCCCGCCCGGGGGGGAGAATCGGGTCCCGGGAGGGGGCGCGGAGGTTGCCGTGAAACACGGCCAGTTTCACAGCAGCCTTTACGACTCGCCGCATTTGCGGAGAATCGTGCCCATACTATTCTTAGGGGGCTTGACAGGGTCGATGTTGAGAGTTGTTTCTCACTGTGGGAGAGTCTAGAGCCAGAGGGCATCATCTCAGAGTGAGGGGGAAGAATTTCTTCACTCAGGGAATAGTGAAACTGGAATTCTTTACCTCAGAGAGCTGTAGCGGCTGGGCTGTTAAGTACGTTCAATGCTGAGAGAGACAGATTCTTAATCAGTGACGGGATCAAGGGTTATGGGGATAAGGCGGGAATGTGGAGTTGAGGATCAGATCAACCATGATCTCATTGAACGGCAAAGCAGACTCGATGGGCCGAGTGGCCTACTTCTGCTCCTATGTCTTATGATCTTGCAAATATACCAGACACAACTCGACTGCTGCCTGAACCAATGAGAGGCAGGGGGAGTTGGGCGATGACATTGCCAGAGCCTGAGGGTTGAATTTAAATACAAGAACGTCACGGACCAAACTGTGCCGATTAAAATGGGCACACCGTGTGAGGTCATTGAAGGTTGGATAAATGTACTCTCTACGCGCAATTGGACACCTCGCATATCCCTTTCTGATTACGAATGGTGGGGCTGCAGATAAAATTAGGGCTAATGTGCTATGCAAGGAGACACAATGAGGATTTGTTCCGCTACGTGATAGTGTGGGGAAAAAATCTTCAGTGTTCGCAAGTGCTGATGCGGACCGTGTACATTATAGAATCGTACTGCCCGCAGGAAAACATTGGGTTTTTTATGTTTTCACGTCCATGCTGTCATCAACTCTATAATCTATTTCAATCCCCATTCCATGCATTCTTTTGTGGTGTACTTCGATGGGTCCAGGAGTAAGAGGCAGTGGTGCAGTGTTGCTGTCACTGAACTAGTGATACAGAGCAGGGTTTTTCAAAGTGTGTGTTGTGACCCATGGGTGGCTTGCAGGCGAGTGTTGACAGGGCCGCGCAGTGGTCGCTCGCGGTGGGTGGCTTGCAGGCGAGTGTTGATAGGGCCGCGCAGTGGTCGCTCGCGGTGGGTGGCTTGCAGGCGAGTGTTGATAGGGCCGCGCAGTGGTCGCTCGCGGTGGGTGGCTTGCAGGCGAGTGTTGATAGGGCCGCGCAGTGGTCGCTCGCGGTGGGTGGCTTGCAGGCGAGTGTTGATAGGGCCGCGCAGTGGTCGCTCGCGGTGGGTGGCTTGCAGGCGAGTGTCGGGAGGGCCGCGGAGTGGTCGCTCGCGGTGGGTGGCTTGCAGGCGAGTGTCGGGAGTACCGCGCAGTGGTCGCTCGCGGTGGGTGGCTTGCAGGCGAGTGTCGGGAGGGCCGCGGAGTGGTCGCTCGCTGTGGTCCCGATCACAGGGGAAACGCCCAACGGCCGCGACTGGCATTTTAATTGAGACAGGTGGCTGCCGCCTCCTTTTAAATGAGAGAAAAATGAGGCCGTGCAGTCTTCCGGCCAGAGGCGGCAGCAGAGAGCAGGTTACGTGCCCTGCACATGAAATGAAATGAAAATGAAAATCGCTTATTATCACAAGTAGGCTTCAATTAAGTTACTGTGAAAAGCCCCTAGTCGCCACATTCCTGCGCCTGTTCAGGGAGGCTGGTACGGGAATTGAACCGTGCTGCTGGCCTGCCTTGGCCTGCTTTCAAAGCCAGCGATTTAGCCCAGTGTGCTAAACCAGCCCCTCTCACCTGAGTCATGGAATTTTCAGTGAAGAAGGAGGCCATTCGGCCCATCGAGTCTGCACTGGCCCTTGGACAGAGCACTCTACTTAAGCCCACACCTCCACTCTATCCCCGTGACCCCACCTAACCTGTTGGGCACGAAGGGGCAATTTAGCACAGCCAATCCACTTGACCTGCACATCTTTGTGGGAGGAAACCGGAGCACCCAGAGGAAACCCACATATACACGGGGCAAACGTGCAAACTCCACACAGTCACCCGATTCCGGAATTGAACCGGGGTCCCTGGAGCTGTGAGGCAGCAGTGCTAACCACTGTGCCCTGGTGCCGCCCATGGTGTCCTGTATGTACGTGCTTTTGGCAACCAATCACGGAGGAGAGCTTCTTCTATTTTCTAGCTGATGGGAAGCAAGGGAAGAGGACAATGCAGATGAATCATTTTCTTACAAGAGACAGCCAGAGACACAAATAGGCAGTGTACCTACTGGACAGGATCTCAAAGCTACAAGGCTGGTCATATGGTAACTGCTGGGGAGAACTGCACAGGAGAGTCCATGGCAGGACAGAACAGTGCCAGTGTTGGCTCTGTACAGAGTTTCAGTGCCTTTGGTTGACAGCCTACACAGAAGAAACTTAACTCGGGTGAGAAAAAGCAGAATAAAGATGATTTCTGGAGGTATGGTTTTGTCAACTCTGCCAATGCAAATACGGATGCAAAGCAGGGAAGAACTGGCACGAGAGAAGTTTCAGATTTTGAAAGAGAAGCGGTGGGTGAAAAATTCCTTTTGTGGTTGAGTCGCCAGAGTCAATTATTAACTTACAGCTGACTCCAAATGAAAAGACTATGCAACCAAATGTGACCTGTGACAGCACATAAAAAATATACCCAACCACCCAAGCTGCTCGACTAAACTGAAATCTTCTACACTTCCGGGGTCCGTATCCCTCTATTCCCATCCTATTCATGTATTTGTCAAGATGCCCCTTAAATGTCACTATCATCCCTGCTTCCACCACCTCCTCCGGCAGCGAGTTCCAGGCACCCACTACCCTCTGTGCAAAAAAACTTGCCTCGTACATCTCCTCTAAACCTTGCCCCTCGCATCTTAAACCTATGCCCCCCAGTAATTGACCCCTCTACCCTGGGGAAAAGCCTCTGACTATCCACTCTGTCTATGCCCCTCATAATTTTGTAGACCTCTATCAGGTCGCCCCTCAACCTTCATCGTTCCAGTGAGAACAAACCGAGTTTATTCAACCGCTCCTCATAACTAATGCCCTCCATACCAGGCAACATCATGGTACATCTCTTCTGTACCCTCTCTAAAGCCTCCACATCCTTCTGGTAGTTTGACAACCAGAATTGAACACTGTACTCCAAGTGTGGCCTAACTTACCAATTCTTATACTCAATGCCCCGGCCAATAAAGGCAAGCATGCCGTATGCCTTCTTGACTATCTTCTCCACCTGTGTTGCCCCTTTCAGTGACCTGTGGACCTGTACACCTAGATCTCTCTGACTTTCAATACACTTGAGGGTTCTACCATTCACTGTATATTCCCTATCTGCATTAGACCTTCCAAAATGCATTACCTCACATTTGTCCGGATTAAACTCCATCTGCCATCTCTCCACCCAAGTCTCCAAACGATCTAAATCCTGCTGTATCCTCTGACAGTCCTCATCGCTATCCGCAATTCCACCAACCTTTGTGTCGTCCGCAAACTTACTAATCAGACCAGTTACATTTTCCTCCAAATCATTTATATATACTACGAACAGCAAAGGTCCCAGCACTGCTCCCTGTGGAACACCACATGTCACAGCCCTCCAATTAGAAAAACACCCTTCCATTGCTATCTCTGCCTTCTATGACCGAGCCAGTTCTGTATCCACCTTGCCAGCTCACCCCTGATCCCGTGTGACTTCACCTTTTGTACCAGTCTACCACGAGGGACCTTGTCAAAGGCCTTACTGAAGTCCATATAGACAACATCCACTGCCCTACCTGCATCAATCATCTTTATGACCTCTTCGAAAAACTCTATTAAGTTAGTGAGACATGACCTCCCCTTCACAAAACCGTGCTGCCTCTCACTAATACGTCCATTTGCTTCCAAATGGGAGTAGATCCTGTCTCGAAGAATTCTCTCCAGTAATTTCCCTTCCACTGATGTAAGGCTCACCGGCCTGTAGTTCCCGGGATTATCCTTGCTACCCTTCTTAAACAAAGGAACGACATTAGCTACTCTCCAGTCCTTTTTCAAGCATTTCCGGACATTTTTCAAGGTTTCCATGTCTTGTCATTTACTTACCGAATTCAACTAAAGGATAATGCACAACCCATAATACATGCTCCCAGGAGGCTACCAGCAGTATTAAGGGATCGGTTGAAAGCTGAACTTGATAGAATGACGAATCTGGGGGTCATTTAGAAAATCAAAGGGCCAACAGAATGGGTAAATTCAATGGTGTGGGTTAAGAAACGCAATCACGATTTAAGAATACACATGGATCCTAAAGAGCTCAATGCCAACATCAAGCGGGAACACTATCCAATACCAAATGTGAAGAAATAACAAGTGAAGTGTCAGGTGCGACGTGCTTCAGTAAACTGCATGCATCGCAGGCTTTTAAAAAAATAAATTTAGAGTACCCAATTAATTCTTTCCAATTAAGGGGCAATTTAGCACGGCCGATCCACCTACCCTGCACATCTTTGGGTTGTGGGGGCGAAACCCACGCAGACACGGAGAGAATGTGCAAACTCCACACGGACAGTGACCCAGAGCCGGGATCGAACCTGGGACCTCAGCGCCGTGAGGCAGCAGGGCTAACCACTGTGTCACCGTGCTGCCCTATCGCAGGGTTTTTAGCAAGTCAAATTGGAAGGAGCGAGTACCAAGTTTTGCATGTTTTAAAACTCCATTTGGGCTCTTCTGTTTTCTTCGAATGTTTTTTTGGGATAATATCTGCACCTGAAATCTTTCACAGGGCAATGGACCACATTGTGGAAGGTATTCAAGGAGTTTGTGTGTATTTTGACGATATAATAGAACATAGAACATAGAACAGTACAGCACAGAACAGGCCCTTCGGCCCTCGATGTTGTGCCGAGCAATGATCACCCTACTCAAACCCACGTATCCACCCTATACCCGTAACCCAACAACCCCCCCCTTAACCTTACTTTTTAGGACACTACGGGCAATTTAGCATGGCCAATCCACCTAACCCGCACATCTTTGGACTGTGGGAGGAAACCGGAGCACCCGGAGGAAACCCACGCACACACGGGGAGGACGTGCAGACTCCGCACAGACAGTGACCCAGCCGGGAATCGAACCTGGGACCCTGGAGCTGTGAAGCATTTATGCTAACCACCATGCTACCGTGCTGCCATAATAGTATGGGGTTCTACGAAGGAAGAACACAACGATCGACTCATCAAAGTACTACAGAGTGTGAAGAAGTGTGGGCTAAGATTGAACAAAGCCAAGTGTCAATTTGGCGTTAAAGAAATCACGTTTCTGGGGGACAGGTTGTCTGCTCAAGGCGTACAACCCGATCAATTGAAAATACAGGCAATAATGAATATGTCACAACTGTCAGACAAGAAAGGAGTTCTGAGGATATTAGGAATGGTCAACTATATAGGCAAATTTATTCCGAATTTGTCAGCCAAGAGAATGGGCGATTGCTGACGTCAAAATCGCGTTCAGTGATCGGCCGGAGAATCCATTCGGGGGCGGCGCTGTTTTTCTGATGCTTCGGCCCCTCAAAAACGCACGCCGTCGGGATGGCTTCAGGACGTCACCTGAGGCCCTCCCCCGATGCTCCGCCCCCGAGGGGCCGATTTCCCGACGGCATCCGTCGCGCGTCCTCTCAACTTTCGTAAGGGGCTGTTTAGCACAGGGCTAAATCGCTGGCTTTGATAGCAGACCAAGCAGGCCAGCAGCACGGTTCAATTCCCGTAGCAGCCTCCCCAAACAGGCGCCGGAATGTGGCGACTAGGGGCTTTTCACAGTAACTTCATTTGAAGCCTACTTGTGACAATAAGCGATTTTCATTTTCATTTCATTTCACCTGGCAGGACGGCTGCGGACTGTGTCCACCGCCTCCACAGTCGGGTTAGGAGGCATTCCGCTGGCGGCGGGGGGGGGGGGGTTCAGCAGGGGCTAGGGGAGCTGGTGGGGGTGGTCCAGGGGTGGTGAGGGGGGCAGATTTTGGCAGGCTGGGTCCGCGTACTGCCGGCACCATGTTGTACGGTACGGTCGCCGCAGGCCGTTGCCGTGCACATGTGCGGCCACGGACTCCACCATTCCGTGTCTGTATCAGCAGGTAAAGCCGTGGGCTTTACGTGGCGCGGTTGCAAGCCCCCCCCCGCCCCCCCACCAGATGGAGCATCGGTGCGGAGACGGTGCCGACATTTTGTTGTCGGACCGGACGCATCCTCCAGACGTAGCCGCAGAATCGGAGAATCCAGCCCAACGTTTCTGAGAGAAGTTATCAAGAAGATGAATACTTTTGAATGGACGGATAAGCACGTGCAAGAATGGCTTACTCTGAAGACAGCTCCTGTGCTGCCATTTTTTGACCTGACCAAGAAAACGAAAATCTCGACTGATGCGTTGAAGGATGGGTTAGGTGCAGCTTTGTTCCAGCAGGGAGATGGAGAGGATTGGAAGCCAGCTGCCTATGCTCCGAGGTCTATGACCGATTGAGAGGGAATGCCTTGGACTGGTTAATGGCTTGGAGAAGTTTCACAGCTCTGTGTATGGCCTACCAACCTTTCCAGTCGAAACGGATCACAGACCATTGGTCGCCATCGTCAAAAAAAACCTAAGTGAGATGTCGCCACGTAACCAGAGAATGATGATGAAGCTCCAGAGGTATGATTCTGGCCTTATATACACTTCAGGCAAGCACACTGTAGTAGTGGGAGTGCTATCAAGGGCAACAACTGTGCTGGGAGACAATCATATTGAAGATGATGAGCAAGTGCGTGTCAATCTGATAACAGAGACACTACCGGCGTCTGATGAACAATCAAAACTAATACTGTCAGAAACCAAAAAGGATGGTGGTGATCAACAATCTCAATGAGGGATGACCAAAAGGGTCATGTTCAAAGTACCACAGCATCAGAGTAGAACTAGTGTAGTTAATGGATTCCTACTGAGGCAACAAAGAGTTGTTTTCGTTAGAGAGAAGAAGGTTAAGAGGTGACCTAATAGAGGCATACAAAATGATCAGAGGGTTAGATAGGGTGGACAGCGAGAGCCTTCTCCCGCGGATGGAGGTGGCTAGCACGAGGGGACATAGCCTTAAATTGAGGGGTAATAGATATAGGACAGAGGTCAGAGGTGGGTTTTTTACGCAAAGAGTGGTGAGGCCGTGGAATGCCCTACCTGCAACAGTAGTGAACTCGCCAACATTGAGGGCATTTAAAAATTTATTGGATAAGCATATGGATGATAATGGCATAGTGTAGGTTAGATGGCCTTTAGTTTTTTTCCATGTCGGTGCAACATTGAGGGCCGAAGGGCCTGTATTGCGCTGTATCGTTCTATGTTCTATATTCTAATAATGTCGCAGTCTCTGCGAACCAAAATTTTACAAATTTGGAATTGAAAAGTGTAAAAGGAGAGCACGAGACACGGTACGTTGGCCAGGGATCAACAAGGATATTCAAAGGAAGGTAGAGGAATGTGCGACATGTCAAAAAATTGCAACGTAGATAAATGAAAGGACCAATAACGACATAGTGACACTTCCATGTCAGAAAGTTGGGATAGACTTGTTTTATCTCGAAGGGAAAGGGTATTTACTGGTCGGAGATTACTTTTCCAATTTTCCTGAAATGGCAGAGTTATCCAGCTCGTCAGCCAGGTGTGTCATCACGCTTACTAAAACTATCTTTGCTCGTCATGGCATTCCACAGGTTGTCATGAGTGACAATGGTCCACGTTTCAGTTGTCAGGAATGGAGGGAATTTGGGCAGAAGTACGACTACATGCATGTCACATCTGGTCCTTTATATCCACAGTCAAATGGAAAGGCTGAGAAAGATGTGCAAATAATAAAACAATTGGTTAAAAAAATCAATGGACAGCCAGGATGATCCATATCTGGCATCGCTCGGTTATCGTGCGTCACCTTTGAGCGATGGTCTGTCACCGTCACAGTTACCGATGGACAGGAAGATAAGAGCGATGTTGCCACGTCCGTCAAATCAACAAGCAATTTACAAAATAAAACGTCAACTGCAATCTCGAAAGAGGAAGTAGGAGAGATACTATGACAGCTCAACCAGGTCTCTGCAACCTTTAGACTTGGAAATGTATCGGCCGTTCCTTCACTGATTATGGGTCAAAATCCTGGAACTCCCTCCCTAACATCACTGTGGGTGTACCTACACCACATAGGACTGCAGCGGTTCAAGAAGGCAGCTCACCACCACCTTCTCAAGGGGCAATTGGGGGTGGGCAACAAAAGCTGGCCTGCAGCAATACCTACATCCTGTGGGAGAAAAAGATCATTTGGGGATATATATGGGAAAACATTGATTATCACCTTGTCTACGTAATTACTTTACCTCTTCCCTAACCTTAACTTTGGACAATGTGGAGCTGGCTCTGTTTTGTGGTGAAAAGCCCCATCTAGTGGTTGAACTAAAGCGTGACATAAAACAAGAAAGACTGTAACTGGGATGGTGAGACTCATGTGCAAAGAATGTTGCTTTAGTATCCCCGAGGAACCACAACTCACTTTTACTTTTTTTGTCTTTTTTTAATTCTTTCATCTCTCGCCTTTGTCCTTTTTCTCATTCTATTTTTTATTCTTTCCCGGGACGTGGGCGTTACTGGCAAACCCAGCATTTGTTGCTCTCCCCTCAGCGCCCTTGAATGGAATGGCCTGCTCGGCCATTTTCAGAGGGCATTATGAGTCAACCACATGTTGTGGGGGGGGGGGTTTCTGTTCCCGTTTTCGGGCGGCGGGATTGGCGGCGGAAGCGGGGTAGTGGCGCAGGAGGTTCAACATCGGGGCAGTGCCTAGGAAACAGAAGTTTCCCGGCAGTCGGCCATTGTTCTGTACGTCTGCTGCTGGGCACACATCTTGTGCATTAAAGCCTTTTGTTTGGATCACAGCTTCGTCTTGTGACCAATTGATGGTGCATCAAGAAGCAAATGCAGAACTTACGATCCCCTCAAAGCTGCTCCCAAAGTTCGTAAGACCCTTGACCTCAAACCCAGTTTCCTGCCCGCTCCCCCCACACCTCTTGATCGTCCGACGTCCAAAATGCTATGGACCTCAACCTTGAATATGCTCCACGATGGCGAGCCCGCGGCGACCCTCTGGGTTAGAGAAGGCCAAAGGATTTAGATGATGTTGTTTTTTTTGGACTTGGACCTGGTTTCTCGTTTTCGCACCTTCGAAGTTTGCCAAGCTTTGCTATTTTGGTTTACTCTCTGAACATCAGCTGGCAAGAGACCCCCCTCCCCTTCAACTGCCTGTGAGAGCTTACCTTTCCACAAGAGGAGCCACTTAGCGAATACCCCACTGTCATTGTGAAGGACCGAGTCACCAGGCATTATGTTTGAAATAGAATGTACTTCAGACAAACAAGATGCTCTCAATTATCATTTACTTTTGAAAGAGACATCAACATGTCAAATACCGAGCAGGTATCTTTATTAAGCATTCAGGTGTCCTTGAAGAACGCAGATTTGACATACAAATGTCATGTAATATTGCAGTCTACTGATAACAGCTGTGACCCAAACGGCAACATTCTCACCTGGAAACTGTCACTCCCGTCGGGACCCTCGGGCACAGAGATGAAGAGTGACAGGCCCACTGGGTGTAGGGTTACTGCTGCTGTGGGAGGTGCCACTCTTCGGATGAAACATTAAACCAAGCCCCCCTCCCTTGGACGGATCAAAAAGATCTCGTAGTACACTTACAAGGAAGATCATCGGGCAGCATGGTAGCACAGTGGTCAGCACTGCTGCTTCAGAGCTCCAGGGTCCCAGGTTCGATTCCCGGCTTGGGTCACTGTCTGTGTGGAGTCTGCATGTTCTCCCCGTGTCTGTGTCGGTTTCCTCCGGGTGCTCCGGTTTCCTCCCACAAGTCCCGAAAGACGTGCTTGTTAGGTGAAATGGACATTGTGAATTCTCCCTCCGTGTACCCGAACAGGCGCCGGAATGTGGCGACTAGGGGATTTTCACAGTAACTTAATTGCGGTGTTAATGTCAGTCTACTTGTGAGATCAATAAAGATTATTATATTATTATTATAATATCCCCCAGTGTCCAGGCCAAAATAGGTGACCTGGTCACTATCGTGGGAGCTTGCTGTGCACAAATTGGCGGCTGCAATTTCCTACATCACAGCAGTGACTGTGGGGGAAATCTTCCAACCCAGTCAGGAAAGGGGCGGGGCTGTAAAATACTGCGCGCTGGTCAGACGTCCATTGGCTTGGCCGGCGGTGGGGACTATAAATGGAGCTGCTCCAGAGATTTGGGATGTTCCCGGGATATAAATTGAATCCAGGAAAGAAGCGAGTATTTTATGGCCTCTCCACCAGGGGTGGGAGGGGTGGGGGGGGGAGGAGGGGGTTGGGGGGGGGGTGCGGGGGGAGGAGGGGGTGGGGGGGGGGGGGTGGGGGGGGGGTGGGGGGGGCGCGGGGGGAGGAGGGGGTGGGGGGGGGCGCGGGGGGAGGAGGGGGGTAGTCGGGGGGGGAGAGGTTGCCATTCCGCTTGGCGGCCAATCCCACCTGAGGTATTTTGGGGGGTGCAGCTGGCCCGAGATTGGGCAGGGCTTCGGAAGTTTAATTTCACGAGCTTGGTGGGGAGGGTGAAGGCGGATTTGTCGAAGTCGGACGTTCTCAGTCGTTGGCGGGCCAGGTGCAGGCAGTAAAGATGCCGCGATTCCTGTTTTTAGTTCAATGCCTGCCGGTCTTGTTACCCAAGACCTTCCTAAGGGGGGTGGACAAGTTGATCTCATTCCTTTGCGGGGCCACATTAGGAGGGTGGTTCAGTTCTGCAGAGGGGGCGGCAGACGGGTTGGGGGCGGGGGTGGGTTAGGCCTCCCAAACTTGCTGTATTATTATTGGGTGGTGAATGTGGAGAAGGTGCAGGGCTGGAGTAAGGAGGAGGGGGGCGAGATTTGGGAGCCGAGAGGAGCTGGGAATGAAGTATGGGTTGGCGCACAGTGAAGGGCTTGGATACACGGAGGAGTGGGATTTTGCAAGGAAGGCCTACCCAGCCTTCCCGATGGCTCCAGACTCCTTGTGGCTGGGAGCGGTGCTGTCAGTGGGGGAGGGGGGGTTGGAGAGCGGTGTCGTTTCAGCGATCCGCGGGAGGATAGGCGTCTATGGAGGGATTAAGGCGAATTGTGATGAAGAGGAGGGGGGTTGGGGGTGGGTGCGCCGGAAGAGGGACTGTGGTGCGAGGTGCTGCGGAGGGTGAACGCCTCAACCTCGTGTGTGAGGTTGGGGCTGATGCAGCTGAAGGTAGTGAGCAGGGTGCGCCTCACAGAATCAAGGATGGGCCGGCTGTTGGTTGGGGTGGAGAATGTTGGTCAGCGATGTGGGATGTTTTAGCCCTGCCCATAGGTGGAAAGGATTTGGAGGACGGTGCTCAGCACCATCTCGAGGGGGGTCTAACATATGGACGTGGAGCCCGGTCCCTAGCAACCATATATTCGGGGTGTCGGATCGGCCGCAGCTGCAGGCGGGTGTGGGGGCAGATGTTTCAGCCTTCGCCTCGCTGATTGCCCAGAGGCTTCTCCACCCAGTCCCTCGGCCTGGCGAGGGGACCTGCTGGAGTCTCTGACTGTGGAGAAGGTGAAGCTCGCGCTGAGGGTGGGGGGGGGGGTGAAGGAAGAGTTGCACAATTCTTGGGTTTGTTCATCATGCACTTTCGGGAGTTGGTTACCGCTGACTGTTGAGGGGGGTGGGGGGGGGGGGGGGGGGGGGGTTCGGGAGGGGGCCTGTTTGGTTGGGGTTATTTTTGTTTTTTGAAAGTGGTGAAAAACTGTCGAATAAAAATCCGCGGGATTGGAAAATTCAACTGGCATAGAATTCCGTCCAGTGTTTCCAGTCCAACCAGACTCGCCAATTAGAGTCGAAACATTGGCCAGAATTCTCCGGCTGTTGGGATTACCTCTTCCCGCCGACAGCACATCCCCGCCCGCGGGTTTCCGGGTTGGGAAACTAGATTCCCGCCGCCAGCAGACGGGATCTGGAGAATCCCGCGCATTAATTCTGTTCCTCGCTCCACAGACGCTGCCGGACACGCTGGATTTCCCCGTCAGTTTCCGTTTATATTTCTGGTCTCCAGCATGTGCAGCATTTTGCTTTGGGAAGTCCCGGGGATGTGAGAGCTGCTATATAAATGCAATTCTTTCACACCCTGGCAGTGCCACCCTGGCACCCAGACACCCTGGCAGTGCCACCCTGGCACTGCCAGGCAGTGCCACCCTGGAACTCCAACAGTGCAAGGATGGCAGTGCCAAGGTGCCCGGGTGCCAGGGGGAGAGCCAGGGGGCCACCCTGCACTGTTCCCGACCACCCAGGGGCCTCCAATGGGCTGGGAGACCCCCAAGGTGCCGTTCTGCCTGTCCAGGTTTGTGCGGACCGGTACTAATTGGCGTGTGGCTGGGGCCTCCCTGGGGAGGCTGATAGATGCCGGGGAGCCGGTTAAAAGGGCAGGACCCGGACCGCGATGCCTCATTGCCATCAGGAAGCCTGGGGGAGGCCTCTCTCCCGGCATTGATCAGCCACGTTCTGTTCCGATCCCAGCAGGACGCCTGGCATTGATCAGCCACGTTCTGCTCCGATCCCAGCAGGACGCCTGGCATTGATCAGCCACGTTCTGCTCCGATCCCAGCGGGACGCCCGGCCGGTAGAACCCGCCCTCAGTCCCCTGGTGGGTGCCCTGTTAGCTCTCCCAGACTGCCCGGACACCTCCGCTGCCTTGATGCAGTGGGGGTCCTGTGTGGCAGAAAGTTGGCATGTCTGCCTTTGCAAAGAACAAAACTGGATAACTCATCACGAACGGTGTGCAAAGTTCTGAAGGGTTTTCAGCAGGTGAGCAATGAGAAATGATCATTACCGGCCAACAAGCTGCCAACACGTGAAAGGCTTTTGTGTAGCAGTGGTTGTCAGGGCAATCCCAGCAGAAACAGCGATGGGAGCAGTGAATCAGTACGTGACAATCATTGAAAGGGTAAAGGCAGGAAAATGGGATGAAGTGGACGGTGCTTTCAGAGATCCGGGAGGAACACAATGGCCCAAATGGAACGTTTCCATTTCATTCTGTGAATCCAGCGATGGTTGAGCTTCACAGTTGCAGCCGATGTTGTCTACACCACAGCTAAACTGGGTATTCTCAATTTTGGCAGCAGACATCAGAAAGTGGAAATGTATTTCCATTACCCAGCACTAACATCCTTCATTCTGATAAACACAAAAGTTCACACAAAAGGCAAAAACATGGGGATGGATTCTCCGATTTTGAGACTAAGTGCTGACGCCGGCGTGGGAACGGTAGCGTTTTATGACCGAACAAATGGCGCAAAACAGCCACCGATTCTCCGTCCAGTGGTTGTTGTGGGAAACCACTGTTGCACCTATATTAGGAGATGTATGGTAGGACCTGTACTACAGGTATGATGGTAGTCCCTGCCTGCTGGCTCCGCCCAGTAGGCGGAGTATAAATATGCGTGTCCTCCGTGCAGCAGCCATTTCACCAGCTGCTGTGGGAGGCCACACATCTTAGAGCAATAAAGCCTCAGTTGTATTCAACTCTCGTCTTTGTGCAATTGATCGTGCATCAATTTATTGCTCTAAGACTTTCAGAAGATGGACCTCCGTATCAAGCCGGATCGCTTGCATCTGGATCCGCAATCAAGCGACGCAAAAAGGACTTTCAGCACTGGTTAGCTTGCTTCGAGGCGGACGCCAAGCTCTGTTCCAGAGGCTCAGAAAATACAGATACTGTACTCGAGGTTGAGCTCCAACGCCTTTCCGCTGATCCAGCACACGCTAAACTACGCCGAAGCCATGATGCTACTTAAAGAAAATTACGCCCAGACAACGAACACGCTCTTCGCCAGGCACGTGCTCGCCACTCGCTCTCAACTCCCTGGTGAGTCCATAGAAGACTTCTGGCAGGCCTTAATCCCATTAGTCCGGGACTGTGACTGCCAGGCCATTACGGCCACTGAGCATTCTAACCTCCTTATGAGGGACGCTTTTGTTACAGGGATTGGGTCGGACCTCATACGCCAGCGACTATTAGAAGGGGCCACGCCCGATCTCGCAGAGACAAAGAAGCTAGCGCTCTCTATGACGGTCGCCTCGCGCAATGTTCAGGCCGACACCCCCAGCCGCGTGGCCCACCCCTCCTACGCATCGTGGACCCTACAGACAGCCGCCCCAGCCGGGGGCCTTACCCAGCCAATAGGCCTGCGCCATGCGCCAGCCAGCAAACCCTGGGGGTCCCCGATGTTACTTTTTCAGCCAGCAGAAACACCCCCGCCAACGCTGCCCGGCCCGCGCTGCCCTTTGTAAGGCTTGGGGTAAGAAGGGGCACTTCGCCGCGGTGTGCCAGGCCCGCGCAGTCGCCGCTGTCGCCCCTACCCCCCTCGTTTATGGACAGTGGACTCCGTATCTTCACTTCCCCGGACCACGTGCGGCCAGTGGGTGCCGCCATCTTCCCCTCCGCACAACACATGCAGCCCATGGGTGCCGCCATTTTGTCCTCCCCATGATCTTCAGGTGCCGCCATCTTGTCTCCCCCACGGCACATGGGCACCACCAGCGTTCCAGGATCTGTGCCCCCTGGGCACCCCATCATCCGACACCAGTGACGACCAACCACGACTCGCCTCAGTGACCATCGACCAGTCTCGTCCGCACAACCTGGCCACCGCATCGACCAGCCTTAAGATTGACGGACACGTGATCTCTTGCCTGCTGGACTCCGGGAGCACCGAAAGCTTCACCCATCTGGATACGGTAAGGCGCTGCTGCCTCGCGGTACACCCCGCCAATCAAAGAATCTCCCTGGCCTCCGGATCCCATTTCGTGGTGATCCGGGGGTACTGTACGGTCACACTCACGGTCCAGGGCGTAGAATTCAGCGGCTTCCGCCTCTACGTCCTCCCTAATCTCTGCGCTGACTTGCTACTCGGCCTGGACTTCCAGTGCAACCTCCAGAGCCTAACCCTGAAATTCGGTGGGCCCCTACCACCCCTTACTGTCTGTGGCCTCACGACACTAAAGTTCGATCCACCTTCCCTCTTCGCAAATCTAACCCCGGATTGCAAACCCTTCGCCACCAGGAGCAGACGGTACAGCACCCAGGACAGGACCTTCATCAGGTCCGAGGTCCAGCGGCTGCTTCGGGAAGGCATCATCGAGGCCAGCAACAGCCCCTGGAGAGCCCAAGTGGCAGTAGTTAAAACTGGGAAGAAACACAGAATAGTCGTGGACTACAGCCAGACCATCAATCAGTGCATCCATTTTGACGCGTACCCCCTACCACGCATATCTGATATGGTCAATCAGATTGCACAGTATCTGGTCCTCTCAACGGTAGACATCAAATCCGCCTATCACCAGCTCCCCATCTGTAAAGCGGACCGTCCATACACGGCCTTCGAGGCAGACGGTCGCCTCTATCACTTCCTCAGGGTTCCCTTTGGCGTCACCAACAGGGTCTTGGTCTTTCAAAGGTTGATGGACCGAATGGTCGACCGGTACGGTTTGCGGGCCACCTTCCCGCACCTAGACAACGTCACCATCTGCGGCCATGATCAGCAGGACCACGATGCCAACCGTGCCAAATTTCTCCACATTGCCACTCTCCTAAACCTCACCTAGCAGGCACGCAGCGTAAAGCCCCGTGCTCTAGCTACCGATACGGCCGGAGAATTGGCAAGTCTGTGGCCGTGCAAGCGCACCGCGGCGGCTTGTAGCGGCCGCGCCGTCCAACATGGCGCCAGCCACGTGCGGACCCGGCCTGCCAAATAGCGCCCTCCTTTGACCAGGGTCGCCACCCCTGGACCACCCCCCAACAGCGCCTCCAGGCCCCTGCCAAAGCCCCCGCCAAAGCCCCCGCCTGCCCGCAGAATGGCTTCCCTCCGACTGTGGCTGCATTGGACTTAGTCCGCAGCCACCACGCCGATTTCCCAGAAAAGAATACCATACGTGACCAACGGCGTCAGGAACTCGGCCCATTGGGGGCGGAGCGTCGGGGGGGAGGGGGGGGCCTCAGGTAACTTCCTGAGGCCATCCTGATGGTGCAGAGTACACCCTTTAGAGGGGGCGGAGCATCGCAAAAGCAACACCGCCCCCAATATCGACGCCAACTGGGATTCTCCGGCTGATTGCCAAACGCAATTTCGACGTCGGAGAATCCCACCCATGGACTTCCGGTGTCGGGGATGTGACGAATTGACGCACATCCGGTGTCTCTCCTTCAGACCAGAGCCAAGTAGGCACTTTCAGGCAAATTTTGCCCAAAAATTCGAAAGCAACTCAACCTTAATCGAGAAAGGAAAGGAGTAATCGATCCAGCTCGCCAGTGAACGGGAGCTCGAGGGGTTAAAGGAACGGCAGAAGTGGTAGAAAAGGTTACGAACAGCAGGCGGGCGAGCCAGCTGACCCACGAGGTGAGAGAGGGAGACCATCGACCTGAGCATCGGCAACCCGCCCCCACGTATGAAGGAGCTGACCTTCATCTCAAAGGTCGAAATCCAGGTGATGGTGGCAGAGATGATGGCCCCCATGCAAAAAGCGATCGATGGATTGGGGAAGAAGGTGGGAGCGTAAAAAAAAAACGATCCACGAATTGGAGAAAGAATCGACAGACCAGATCGACAGGATCTTCAAGGAGGCAGAAGTCAAAAGGTTGATGATGGACCAAGGGACCTTGAAGGGGAAGGTCGAGGACCAAGAGAACTGGGTCCGATGCCAGAACATTTGAATTGTGGGTCTGCCGGAGGTGATCGAGGGCAGTGACCCGACGGGCTACGTTGCCCAAATGCTGGGCAGCCGAGTTGGGAGAGAGACAGCTTCCACCATCCCCCCTTGATTGACAGAACGCACAGGTCGCTCAGGCCGAAAACCAAGGCGAGGGAGCAGCGGAGGGTGGTTATCGCAAAGCTATATCGATATCAGGATTGTGAGAGGATCCCGAGGTGGGGGAGAGAGACCAAGGCAAGTAGCTGAACACAAAAATCCAGGTATATCAGGACATTGGGGTGGACTTGGCAAAACACAAGGCCCAATTTCATGAGGCAAAATCAGCCCTGTAAAAGAATGTGGTAAGATTCGGAATGTTCTTCCCAGCCAGGTTCTGGGTCACGTTCCAGAACAAGGAGCATTACTTCAACACCCCAGGCAGCCGAGTTTGTTCGGTCAAACAGCCTGGATAGGGGCAGGCGAGGCAGCGATGAAGGCAGAACTCTCTACGGGAGGAACTAATAAACACGGAGAGTAAGGAGAGGGGGAACTGTAGGGACATCGATGGACGACATCTGGAAAGGGCAAGGACACGGCTGGACGGAGCTAGGCAGAAATGGGAGGACGAACACGGGACGGAAGTGGGTTGGGGACTCTGGAGCGAGGCACTGAGCAGGGCCAACTCCACCTCCGCCTGCTCAAGGCTCAGCCTCATGCAGTTTAAAGTGGTGCACAGAGCGTACCTAACCGGAAGCCAGAGACTGAGGGTAAATGTGAACGGTGCCAGGGAGGCGTGGCCAACCACACCCACATGTTCTGGGCATGTCCCAGACTTGTCGGGTTCTGGACAGCCATGCCTGAGGGTGGCAGTCTTTGGGGTATCGGAGCAGCCAGAACTACACATGGGGAAGAGGACTGATAACCTGGCTTTTGCTTCCCCGATCGCAATGCTCGGCTGGCGATCAGCAGCACCACCCAAAGCTACAGACCGGCCGGCTGACCTGGCGGAATGTCTCCACCTGGAGAAGATCAAATACACCGTCCGGGTTTCCGAGGGTTTCCACAGAGCGTGGGGGCCATTCGCCAGTCTGTTCCAAGACCTGTTCGAAGCCAATAGTGACTCGGAAGAAAGGGGGGGGGGGGGTGAGGGGTGGGGACTGAGGAGAGCAGACAAGAAGACACAAAATGGCGAGGAGCAGAGGGGGGAGGGGAGGCAAGGACAGAACCCGGGAGAGTATCAGAGAGAGTCATGGGGAAAAAGGGAGGAAGGGAGGGGCAGAAGCCCCCCCTCCGCCCCCCACCCTCGCAGCTAACCCACAAAGACAACAAGAACCGCAGAGAGCAGAGTGGAGTACAGCGATACGAAACCCAGTGTGATAGGTTGTGTCAGGAAGGAGCCAGGCTATCAATGGGGGGGGGGGGGGGGGGGGCAGATAGAGGGAATATATGTAAAATTTGTAAATAAGAAATGTCATACCGTGGCAATATCAGGTGCATTATATGTTAAACTGTTGTACTGCAAATTGGAAAATGACAATAAAAATACTTTCAAAAAAAGGTAAAAAACATGTGAAAGAAAAGTTTAGCATCATAGAATTTACAGTGCAGAAGGAGGCCATTCGGCCCATCGCGTCTGCACCAGCTCTTGGAAAGAGCACCCTACTTAAGCCCACACCTCCACCCTATCCCGTAACCCAGCAACCCCACCTAACCTAAGGGCAATTTAGCATGGCCAATCCACCTAACCTGCACGTCTTTGGACTGTGGGAGGAAACCGGAGCACCCGGAGGAAACCCACGCACACACGGGGAGAACGCGCAGACTCCGCACAGACAGTGACCCAAGCTGCGAATCGAACCTAGCACCTTGGAGCTGCGAAGCAACTGTGCTAACCATTGTGCTACCGTGCCGCCCATAATTGACAGCATCATTGACAGCAATATAAAGGGTTCTGCGCGATATAGTCAATGGGGCCAGTGCTGACTCAGCAACTTTGTCACACACCAAGGGAAATGTAGCATTTTGTTCCAGACACATCAGCAATCAAAGAGGAGCTATCACTTCAGGTAATATCATGGTGATTGAGAACCTCTTTCACATTCCAGTGATTTACTTCCTCCACAAGCGGCAAACAAATCTCATTCATCAAAGATACGGGTGATTTCTTCAGAAAACCCAAACATGGCCATCAACATATTTTCAACTGAGAGACTTCAGCGGCATTTTCCATTGGCTCCGAGGGAAATATAAGTGGGTGCAATAGATGGGCAAGCAAACAGACATCGACAAAGCCACCAAGTTGAAGTGAACACATCGGGCGATGCTTCCAAATGTCAAGTAGATGGGCTCCAGTTCGTGGGACAAGGGTTAAGGGAAACCGATGATGGAAGATCTTGCGGTGAGTGAAATGAGACCAGGAGGTATTGAAGGTCGAATGGTCCACCTTGATGTGCTGACTCATGTCTCGTCCTTCAGGAGAGATTTATTATTTTCGTAAGAGCAGTGCTGCACTTTTATATGCGACCAACTTATTTTGTTTCGGAAAAATGCTTGGAGCCCGATCGGACATTTCAAACTGTTCATGGAGAAATTAGCCTGTACTAACTCGCAATAAAACCGCTGGCGTGACACATTCATGAGGTTTCTTCTGTCTGGGGAAGAAGACAATATTGAACTTGCAGACGGCGCTATTATATACTCTAATACCACAGAAGGTGTAGTTCTGTTCATCCATTTGACATCTGTCTTGCTTCAGTTGGTGGCCTTTTACTCAGAATGTTTTTGCCTCAATTCGTCAGCAAGGGGCACTTTATCATGGCTGATACCTCAGTGCACCACTGAGGGAGTGCTGCAGTGTTGGAGGTGCTGTCTGTTGGATGGGATGTCAAGCTGAGGCCCCCAGGACTTAAACGATTCCACGGCACTTTTTGAAGAAGATTATGGGAGCTCTCCTACTATCCAGGCCAATAATAATAATAAATAACAATAATAATCTTTATCCAGGTCAATAACAATAATTGTGTCACAGGGAGGCTTGCATTAACACCGCAATGAAGTTACTGCGAAAATCCGCTAGTCGCCACATTCCGTCACCTGTTCGGGTATACGGAGGGAGAATTCAGAATGTCCAATTCACCTAACAAGCACGTCGTTCGGGACGTGTGGGAGGAAACCGGAGCACCCGGAGGAAACCCACGCAGACGTGGAGAACATGCAGGCTCCGCACAGACAGTGACCCAAGCCGGGATCGAACCCGGGTCCCTGGCGCTGTGAAGCAACAGTGCTAACCACGGTGCCACATCTAGCCCTCAAACAACATCACTGAGTACAATGTACATTATCTGGCCATTATTACTTTGCTGTTTGTGGGACATTCCTGTGTACAAATTGCTCGGTGCATTTTCTGCATTACAACAATGATTACAATTCAAAAATACTTACTTGGAGGCAAAAAGTACTTTGTGATGTCATGAGAGAGGCTTCTTTATTTATTCGTTCACGGAATGCATCACTGGCCAGACCAACATTTAAAGCCCACCCCTAATTGCCCTTTAGAAGGTGGTGGTGAGCCGCCGTCTTCAACCGTTGCAGTCCATTGGTGTCGGTACATCCACTGTGCTGTTAGGGAGGGAGTTCCAGGATTTTGACTCGACAACACTGAAGGCACGGCCGATATATTTCCAAGTCAGGATGGTGAGTGGCTTGGAGGGCAACTTGTAGGTGGTAGTGTGGCGACGAGGGGATTTTCACAGTAACTTCATTGCGGTGTTAATGTAAGCCGACTTGTGACAATAATAAGATTATTATTATGTATCTTCTGCCCTTGTGCTTCGAGGTGTTACAGGCCTCATGTTTGGAAGGTGCTGTTGAAAGAGCCTTGGTGAGTTTGCTGCAACACATCTTGTCGATGGCACACGCTGCCGCCATTGTACGTTTCTTGGTGGAGGGACTGAATGTTTAAGGTGCTGATCAAAGAGGCTGCTTTGGCCTGGACGATTTTGAGCCTGAATATTATCCAGCTCTTGCTGTATTCGGACACGGACAGCTTCATAACCTGAGGAGTGATGAATGGAGCTGAATATTGTGCAGTCATGAGCAAACATCCCCACATCTGACCTTATGATGGAAGGAAGGTCATTGTGGCACAGTGGTTAGCACTGCTGCATCGCAGCGCCAGGGACCCGGGTTCAATTCTGGCCTCGGGTGATTATCTGTGTGGAGTTTGCACGTTCTCCCCGTGTCTGCGTGGGTTTCCTCCCACAGCCCAAAGATGTGGTGCGGTGGATTGGCCACGCTAAATTGCCCTGAGTGTCTAAAAGGTAAGGTGGGATCACGGGGAAAGGGCAGAGGATTGGGCCTAGGTAGGGTGCTCGTTTGGAGGGTCGGTGCAGAATCGATGGACCGAATGGCCTCCTTCTGTACTGTAGGGATTTTGTGGTGAAGCAGCTGAAGATGGTTGGGCCTCGGACACTACCCTAAGGAACTCCTGCAGTGATGTCCTGGAGCTGAGATGATTGACTTCCAACCATTACAAGCATCTTTCTTCCTGCCAGGCATGACCCCAACCAGTGGAGATATTTCCCCCTGGTTCCCATTGATTCCAGTTTAGCTGGGGCTCCTTGATGCCATACTCGGTCAAATGCTGCCATGATGTCAAGGGCAGTCACTCTCACCTCACCTCTGGAGTTGAGCTATTTTATCCTTGTTTGAATCAAGGCCTTAATGAGATCAGGAGCGTCCGTGAGCAGGTTATTGCTGAGTAAGTGCCACTTGATAGCACTGCCAATGGCACCTTCCATTACTTTGCTGATGATTGAGAGTAGACGTACAGAGCGGCAATTGGCTGGGTTGGATTTGCCCTGTTTTCTGTGCACAGGACACACCTGGGCAACTTTCCACATTGCCAGGTAGATGCCGGTGTTGGAGCTGCACCAGAACGGCTTGGCTAGGGGAACGCCAAGTTCTGGAGCACAAGTCTGCAGTCCAATTGCTGGAATGTTGCCGGGGTCCATAGCCGTTGCAGTATCCAGTGCCTTCAGCCGTTTCTTGCCACCAGTTGGAATTAACATTGCCTTTTTGGCACTGCCGCTGGGTCAAAATCCCGAAACTCCCTCACTAACCGCACTGTGGGTGCACCTACACTACAGGGACTGCAGCGGTTCAGGAAAGGGCCTCACCATCAACTTCTGAAGGGTAATCGGGGCTGGTTTAGCACAGTGGGCTAAACAGCTGGCTTGTAATGCAGAAGAAGGTCAGCAGCGCGGGTTCAATTCCCACACCGGCCTCCCCGCACAGGCGCCGGAATGTGGCGACTAGGGGGCTTTTCACAGTAACTTCACTGAAGCCTCCTTGTGACATTAAGCAATTATTATATTATCATTAATTAGGGAATGGGAAATAGGTTGCTGGCCCTGAGGAAGGGGCCGAAATTTGTTTTTTCAACTGATCAGCCACCGTAACAACTGAGCTCCACCAATTTGCCGGTTTGACACCTCTATCCCGATCCTGCTGCGATCCCGGATCCAGGTTTTGGATTTCACTGATCTCCAGCAGTAATTGGGGCTGCTGCAGTCGACCTCCACAGCTGACAGCTCTCTCCGTGTGAAGCCATCCATTCTGAATTATTCAATGAAAGAGTCTTAACTACAATACCTGATCCAGGTATGAAAGTCTCTCCACTGAAAACACAACCAGAATCCTTCTGTTGTTTCTCCTTGTAATAATCCACAGGAGGCAGGAGTCCCGTCACCACACCAATATTTATTGACAATAATTATTTACAAGAGCAGCTCCAAACAGCGCTGCTAGCATTCCAGTCAACTTAAGACTGGCTCACAAAGCCTACACAGGTGATTATATGGGCCCCCTCAATGAGCTATCATTGAGGGAGCTCATACTCCAATTGGCCAACCAATAAAGCCAATTGGAGTTCATTACACCCCTCCCCCCCAAGGTCCGAGGAATTCCTGCCAGCTGGCATTCCTCTGTGCTTCTTCCTGCTTCTCATGTCTGGCTCTGTCACCTCTGTGTCGTCCGCCGGGTCGATCTCTGAAGTGGGCGGGGTGTACCTTATAGGTGCCCGTCTTTTCCTTGACGACCTCCTTGGAAGTTGTTCTTCCTCCTCCTCGGGGAGAGGTGTCGCGGCGGCCTCGTCGACCGTGTCCATCTCCAACTCTGACGACTGGATGACGGGGTCTGGAGAAATTGCTCGGGGCTGGGGTGTGGGTATCCTTTCCGTCTGGGCTATCCCAGCTTGAGGCGGTCCTGCTTCGCCTGCCTCCAGGTGTGGTTCCGCTGCCCTTATTTGGACTAGGTGTTTCTTCAGCACCTTACCTCCTATCGAAACTTCATAGGATATGGGCCCTGTTAGGGACTCTACCGTGCCTTTGACCCACGTTGGTCCATTCCCATAATTCTTGACTCAAACCGGTGCCCCCATCTGGAAATGTCTCTGCTGCCGACTATTTTCATGCCCCCTGCATTGGGCCTCCTGTTGTTTCTCCACTTTCCCCGTTAAATTTGGGAAAAGGAGACTCAACCTCGTTTCTCAGCCGCCTTCCCATTCAGAGTTCAGCTGGCGGTATGCCCGTTGTGGAATGCGGTGTGGTCCTGTAATCAAACAGCCAGCGGGAGAGCTTTGTGTCTATTGACGCTGCCGGCTGCTTCTTGAGTCCCGCTTTTAGTGTCTGGACCGCTCTCTCTGCCAGGCCATTGGACGCTGGATGGTAAGGGGCCGTTTTGATGTGGTGGACTCTGTTTTCTTTTAGGAATTTTCCAAATTCCCCACTTGTGAATGCCGTTCCGTTGTCCGACACCAATACCTCCGGAAGTCCATATGTTGCAAACGAGGCCCTGAGCTTTTCAATTGTCGACGCTGTGCTTGCAGTGTTTACCCGGTGGACGTCCAACCATTTGGAGTGGGCGTCCACTATCACCAAAAACATTGAGCCCATGAAAGGGCCGGCGTGGTCAATATTCAGGCGGGTCCACGGTCTGCCTGGCCATTCCCACGGGTGCAATGGCGCAGCTGGTGGCACTCTTTGCCCCTGTTGGCACTCCTGGCACCGACGTACCAAAGCTGCTATGTCTGGATTGGATTGGATTGGATTTGTTTATTGTCACGTGTACCGAGGTACAGTGAAAAGTATTTTTCTGCAAGCAGCTCAACAGATCATTCAGTACATGGGAAGAAAAGGGAATTAAACAGAATTCAAGAAAATACATGAGAATACATAATAGGGCAACACAATATATACAATGTACTACATAAGCATTGGCATCGGATGAAGCATACATGGGTGTAGTGTTAATGAGGTCAGTCCATAAGAGGGTCATTTAGGAGTCTGGTGACAGTGGGGAAGAAGCTGTTTTTGAGTCTGTTCGTGCGTGTTCTCAGACTTCTGTATCTCCTGTGTCCAAACCTGGCCACCAAACGTAGCTTCGAGCTAGCATCTTCATTTTAGACACCCCTGGGTGTCCGTGATGTAACTTGGTTAAGATTGCCCGACGGCCCTGAGCTGGGACTATTACCCGGGCTCCCCATAATAGGATACCGTCTTCAACGGTTATTTGGTCCCTTCTGCTCCAGTATGGGTGCATCTGGGGCTCCACTGGTATTTCCAGTTCCCCTGTTAGCAGTAAATGCTTCATCTTGGCTAAAATTGGGTCTTTTTGTGTCCACAACCGAATATGTTGTGCGTCCACTGGTAGGGTGTCCAAAAGATTTAGAGTCATTACCGTCTCCTCTACTTTTGGTATTAGCGGCGGGGTGTACGGGAGGGGAAGTCTGCTCAAAGCATCTGCATTTGCCACTCACGCTCCCGGTCTGTACTCCAGAACATATCTATACGCCGCCAGTAGCAACGTGTTGGATTCTAGCTGATGTGATCGGGGGTATTGACTTGTCTTCTTTTAATAACCCTAATAACGGCTTATGGTCTGTCACTATGGTGGATTTCCGCCCGTACAGATACTGGTGAAATTTTTTTGCTGGAAATACCACCGCCAGTCCTTCCTTCTCAATTTGGGCGTACTTCCTCTCAGCCATCGCCGAGCATAGGCTATTGGCCGTTCTTCCCCATTCCTTCTTCTATGGGCTAAGACGGCTCCTACCCCGTAGGGGGATGCATCACAAGTGACCACCAACTCCTTCCTTGGGTCATAATGCTCTAGGACATTTTCGGATGACAGCTGTTCCCTAATGTCCCTAAATGCTCGGTTTTGGCGGGCGGACCATTTCCATTCTTGCCCCTTTTTTAGTAGCTGGTGGAGGGGTTCTAGGATGGACGCCCTATTTTCAATAAATTTGCCATAATAGGTTACCAACCCTAGAAATGATCGTAACTCCTGGACCGTGGTGGGAGCTGGGGCTTCTTTTATTGCCTTTACTCTGTCTTCCAATGGGTGTAAGTCCGACTCGTTTACTTTATATCCCAGGTACGTCACTTGTGGGGCCAGAAAAACACATTTTTCTCTTTTAAGCTGTACACCTGCCTTTGCAAAACACCTGAGAACTTCCTCCAGGTTCCTTAAGTGTTCCCTGTTTGTCCTACCCGTGATTAAGACATCGTCCAAATAAATCGCCACCTGCGGTAGTCCCTGCACAATATTTTCCATCGTACGCTGGAATATAGCGCAGGCTGATGACACTCCGAAAGGTAGCCTAGTATAAGAGGGGCTGGTTTAGCTCACCAGGCTAAATCGCTGGCTTTTAAAGCAGACCAAGCAGGCCAGCAGCATGGTTCGATTCCCGTACCAGCCTCCCCGGACAGGTGCCGGAATGTGGCGACTAGGGGCTTTTCACAGTAACTTCATTGCAGCCTACTCTTGACAATAAGCGATTTTCATTTCATTTTCATTATAACAAAAAAGGCCCTTCAGGGTGTTGATTGTAGCGAACTTCTGGGAGCCCTTGTCCAGCTTTAACTGCAAGTAGGCGTGGCTCATGTCTAGTTTCGTGAACAAAAGCCCACCTGCCAATTTGGCATATAGGTCGTCTATTTTCGGGATCGGGTATTTGTCCAGCAGTGCGTATTTGTTTACTGTCTGTTTGAAATCTCCACAGAGACGTATCGAGCCGTCTGGCTTCAAGATTGATACCACCGGCGCTGCCCATTCCGAGAACTGTACTGGTCTGATAATGCCGTCGCGCCGTAACCTTTCTATTTCGATCTCTACTTTCTTCCTTAACGCGAAAGGTATCGGCCTGGCTTACAAAATTTCGGAAGGGCTTCTGGGTCCACGTGCAAAGTTGCTTTGGCGCCTATGATTTCCCCCAAACCTTCTTGGAAGACCTCCGGGTATTTTTGGAGTACTCCACTCAACTGCCCGCTTCCACTCTGGAAAATTTTCATCCAATCTAATTTTAGGTCTTTCAGCCAGTTCCGTCCAATTAAGCTCGGTCCGGAGCCCTCTACTATCATCAACGGTAATCTGAGCAATTGTTTCTCATATTCCACGGGTATATGAGTCGTGCCTAGAACTTCCAGGGGTTCCCCCGTGTAGGTTTTAAGTTTCGGCGATGTTTTTGTTAGGGTTAGTGGCTGGAGTCCATCTTTGATTTTTAAAAATGCTGCCACTCCCATTACTGATACGGCCGCCCCCGTGTCTATTTCCATTATTGCCGGCCGACAGTTCACCCGTGGGGTAATCTTAATAGGTTCTGCCTATTGAGTCATAGGGTTGCCAACCCGCCAGGGTTGCCCTGGAGTCTCCAGGAATTGAAGATCCATCTCCAGCACACTGCAGCCTGGTGAAGAATAATCAGGCAGTTACAGAGGATAGTTTCGGTTTGTTATTGTTCATTAAATATTTCTCGTTACTGTGTGTGTCCTTTGTGTTGCTAAATTCAGGATGGTTGGTGTAGTGTTCACAAAGACCACAACATAGCTTGAACTTGAACAGAGCTCTAAATGTATTAACACTACTAATTTGGACTGGACATGAATTCCTAAAGAATACACAATTCATCATTAACATATAATCTAAACTCATCTAGAACTAACCTTTACACTATTATAAACTATGATCTGCTCTCACTCACACTATCTTTACTTCTGCCTGTCTTTAGCTAACTTCTGCACTACTGTCTCCCCAAGGCCTTTTACACTTGTAACTGTGCCTCCCTCTAGTGGCTATTCCAGACATTTCATTAACCCCTGCAGTTCTGACATTTATGATAATACCACAATTATCAGACGTAAAAATATTGCAAATAGGGGAGAAAGGCTGACTGGCTGACAGCCAAGCATTATCCAATTGCGTAATGAGTCTTTTTGCTTTCCAGTTGGTGTTGGAAGGCTGTGCGTCCCCAGGATTGACGAGTTGGCTGACTAATAGATGGAATGTGGGGGCAGGTCATGTAGTGAAACCTCCAGAAGTACATGTGATCACAGCTGGCAACCCTACCCGTGTGGGAGAGGGCGGGGGGGGGGGGGGGGGGGGGGAGAGACAATTGGGAAGGAAGGGGAAGTAATCAAGAAGGGGCAGGGGCAATTGGGAGAGGGGGGAAGAGATTGGGAGGGAGGCAGCTAGGGATGATCAGGAAAGAGGGAGGTGATCGGGAAGGTGGCGACAGTGAAGAAGATGGAGAGAGGAGTGGAAGGAATTCTCCTTCAATGAATTAAATGCTTCCTCATGGTTCAGTCTGGAGTGTATTGTCTAAATACATGTTTGTTACTCAGGAACAAAAATACAGTAATTATTATTGTTACATAATAATAATCTTTATTAGTGTCACAAGTAGGCTTACATTAACACTGCAATGAAATTACTGTGAAAAGCCCCTAGTCGCCACACTCCGGCGCCTGTTCGGGTACACGGAGGGAGAATTCAGAATGTCCAATTCACCTAACAAGCACGTCTTTCGGGACTTGTGGGAGGAAACCGGAGCACCCGGAGGGAACCCACGCAGACGCGGGGAGAACGTGCAGACTCCGCACAGACAGTGACCCGAGCCGGGAATCGAACCCGGGAGCCTGGCGCTGTGAAGCCACAGTGCTAACCACTGTGCTACCATGCCACCCATTAATTAGCTCATACATACCTCCAGCATTTCTTGACGTGAGGTGATGAGGTCTACCTGCTGTGGGTATTTTCCTTCTGGCTGACCGTGAGCTTTCCTCTGCAGGATAGGGAGGAGATCCCAGCTTGCGACTGCTCAACTGCTGGAACAACTGTGTGACGGTGCAACTGTATCTAAACTCCTGGTCAGATAGGGATTCAACTTTAGGTGTTTAAAATCAATGTGTTAAAGGCTTCATTAAAGAGAACGACGTGCTTAAAACAAGCAGACGGAGGATTTTCAAACGTGTGTTTTGATGTAATTTGGGCGTTTAAAGCTAAACCAGCCCGGTTTCAGCGCTGAACATGAAAACCTTCCTGATCAGTGTGAAAGCTGAGATTGGACGTCTCTCTGAGATGCCGTCACAAAACCCCCTCGTCAACCATTCATACACTCCTGTGTGAAACATGGAAACATAGCGAATGGGAGCAGGGGGAGGCCATTTGGCCCTTCGAGCCTGCTCCGCCATTCACTGTGATCGCGGCTGATCACCCAACTCAATAGCCTAATCCCGCCAACCCCCCCCCCCCCCCCCATTTCCTGTGATCCCCTTCACCCTAAACGCAATATCGAACTGCCTCACGAAGACATGCAATGTTTTGGCCTCAACTACTCCCTGTGGTGACAAATTCCGCAGGCTCACCGTCCTCTGGGTGAAGACATTTCTCCTCAGCTCAGCCTTCAATGGTCTACCCCGTATCCTCAGACTGTGACCCCTGGTTCTGGACATCCCCCACCATCGGGAACATCCTTCCTGCATCTACCCTGCCTAGTCCCCCCCCCCCCCCCCACCCCCCTCCCCGCCCCGATCCGTCACTGTGTGAGTGACAACAAGCCCGCGCCCCTGAGTAAAATCACTGCCTGAGGCAAAGTTGGAAGCACGCTATTGTTTCGTTGCCGTCAACTTAACAAAGTTGATGGAAATCTGAAAAAAAAAATTTTTTTAAACGAGGGTAGTAATATCGGCAATTCCGTAAATTGTCCAGGAATGGATGATACTCCGGGGGTTACCAGGATCTGGGACGCCCAACCCGAAAAGCGGCCTGGAGGTTTGTTTCGTCAATCACATTAACAGGGAAAGCTGGACAGACAGAAGAGGACGAGGAACTGACTGGGTTGAGGATTTAAACAAAAGAAATCACCAAAGGTCCAGCACGGTCCATGATGGGCCAAATGGTCTCTTTCTGTGTCGAGAGTTTCAGTGATACTTAAGTCTAATTTATTTAAATCTGCGTTAATTGTCAGGTGGTTAGTATTTTTGATGCCAAGTGCCCACACTTCAAACAAAAAACATTTTTGAAACATCTCTCGCCTGGTGAGAAATATTGACGTTGGCAGCATGATACCTGATCTGCGGGGTGACTGATAACTTTGGAAGAAAAGGGGTGCGATTCTCCGCTGCCCAGGCCGGGTGGGAGAATCGCGGGAGGGCCGCTCTGGCACCCCCCGCGATTCTCTCACCCCCCCCTCCAAAATGGCGTGTCGTGTTTTGCGACACGCTGCTCGGAGAATCGCGGGTCGCTGTTTTTCACGGCGACCTGCGATTCTCCGGCCGGGATGGGCCGAGCGGCCTGCTGTTCCCGACCTGTTCACGCCGGCGGCAACCACGCCTCATCGCTGCCGGCGTGAACATGGCGCAAAAGGTGAGTTTGGGGCCTGTGGGGGGCGGAGAGGGGATCGAGCACCACGGCCGTGCTCGGGAGGGGACTGGCCCGCGATTGGTGCCCACCGATCGTCGGGCCGGTGTCTCCAAGAGACGCACTCTTTCCCCTCCGCCGCCCCGCAAGATCAAGCCGCCACGTCTTGCGGGGCAGCGGACGGGAAGACGGCAACCGCGCATGCGTGGCTGACGTCATTAGGCGCCGCCGCCGCGTCATTCTCGGCGCCAGCGTCAAGGCCCGGTGGCCGAGATTTACGAAAGGCCGCTCCTAGCCCCCCCGGGGGGTGGGGGAGAATAGGGGGCGAGGAGCGGCCTCCGACGCCGTCGTGAAACACTCCGGGTTTCACAACGGTGTCGGGCGTTGCAAAGAATTCCGCCCAAGACCTTTAAAAAGGAATTTAGATTTATGCAGTGCCTTTTATGAGCTCAGGACATGCCAAAGCATTTCACAGTCAATGAAGCACTTTTGAAGTGTACTCACTGTTAGATACACTTATTCATGAAAGAGAAGTTAACTTATTAAGTCTGTCAAATAATATTTCTTTTGAATTCTTTCATGAGCTCTGGGCAAGGCCAGCATTTGTTGCCCATCCCTAATTGCCCTTGGACTGAATGGCATGCTGGTCCATTTCAGAGGGCAGTTTAGAGTTTAGAGCATCCTCCCCGTGTGTGCGGGGGTTTCCTCCGGGTGCTCCGGTTTCCTCCCACAGTCCAAAGATGTGCAGGTTAGGTGGATTGGCCGTGATAAATTGCCCTTAGTGTTCAAAATTGTCCTTAGTGTTGGGTGGGGTTACTGGGTTATGGGGATAGGGTGGAGATGTTGACCTTGGGTAGGGCGCTCTTTCCAAGAGCCGGTGCAGACTTGATGGACCAAAGGGCCTCCTTCAGCACTGTAAATTCTATGAGTCAGCTACATTGCTGGTGGGTCCGGAGTCACATGTAGGCCAGACCGGGTAAGGGTGGCAGATTTCCTTCCCTAAATGAAGGATATGAGTGAACCAGTTGGGCGTTTACAACAATTGATGGTAGCTTTCGCGGTCACCTATACAGAGAAATGGGAATTTGTTTACACGGAGGGTGGTGGTGGTGGCCTGGAATGCACTGCCAAGTGACGTCGTTGAGGCTGAAACATTAGCGACTTTTAAGACTTATCTAGATTGACACATGAACAGACGGGGTATGGAAGGATACAGGCGGTTGGTCCATGTTGGACACGTGATCTCCGCAGGCTTGGAGGGCCGAAGGGCCTGTTCCTGTGCTGTATTGTTCTCTGTTCTTTGTTCTTCATCCAAATTCATCTATTGACATTCTTGACACAACAAACTTTCAGCAAAGTTCGAATAAAGCTCACTTTTTGAAATCTTTATTCTTCCCACGGGATGCAGGCATCGCTGGCGAGGCTCAGCGTTTGTTGCCCATCCCTAATTGCCCTTGATCTGAGTGGCTTGCTCGACCATTTCAAAGAGCAGCTAAGAGTCAACCACATTGCTGTGGATCTGGAGCCACATGTTGGCCAGACTGGGTAAGGACGGCAGGTGGGTTTTTAATGACAATCCATTGACATGTCAGCATTACTGAGACAGGCTTTATATTCCAGATCTATTAATTAAAATTAATTAATTAACATTTTAAATTCCACCAGCTGCCCTGGTGGGGTTTCAACTAATGTTCCCAAACATTAGCCTGGGCCTCTGGATTGCCAATCCAGTGACAATACCATTTATGTCACCCGGTAACACAGTGGTTAGCACTGTTGCTTCACAGTGCTATGGTCCCAGGTTCGATTCCCGGCTTGGGTCGCTGTCTGTGTGGAGTCTGCACGCTCTCCCCCGTGTCTGCGAGGGTTTCCTCCAGGTGCTCCGGTTCCCTCCCACAAATCCCAAAAGACGTGCTTGTTTGGTGAATTGGACATTCTGAATTCTCCCTCAGTGTACCCGAACAGGCGCCGGAATGTGGCGACGAGGGGATTTTCGCAGTAACTTCATTGCAGTGTTTTTTTTGTTTTTTTTAAATAAATTTAGATTAGCCAATTATTTTTTCTAATTAAGGGGCAATTTAGCATGGCCAATCCACCTACTCTGCACATCTTTGGGTTGTGGGGCTGAAACCCACGCAGACACGGGGAGAATGTGCAAACTCCACACGGACAGTGACCCAGAATCGAACCTGGGACCTCGGCGCCGTGAGGCGGTTGTGCTAACCACTAGGCCACCGTGCTGCCCTCTTCATTGCAGTGTTAATGTCAGCCTACTTGTGACAATACACGTTATTATTATCTCCCCACATTCTTCAATTGGAGGTGGTTGTCCTGTCACCTTTCACCTCATTCGTTCCGTCTTGATCTGAAATCCTTGGAGGTTCCTCTGTCTTTCCCATGCCATCATTAATGCTCTGCACACTCCTGGCACCCCCAGCGTGCGCGTAAATCGAAGCAGTGAAAATTCTGCCAGGGCTCTTCCTTTTGTCCTCTGTGATTTTATAGAATGATAGAGTAACTCCAGCTCTGGAGGAGACCCATCAGCCCCTTGCATCCATGCTAGATATCTCTGCCACTCACTTGCCCCACTTGCTGCCCTTTCCCTGTTGCCCTTTGCAGGTTTTTCTTTCCTTTACAGACTCGGATTGTTTTTTGAATGATTTGATTGAATTTGCCTCTGCCCCAGTCTCAGGCAGCACATTCCAGATTCTAGTCAATGCTCAGGACGGAGGAGTTGAGGCCAAGATGAGATCAGCCACGATCGTATTGAACGATGGAGCTGGCTCGAGAGGCTAAATTGCCGACTCCTGCTCCTAGTTCTTATGTTTTAAGAAAGATCTGCCGAATTCTACCTTCCAGCACATGGTCCGTAACCCTGTCGGCAACAGCACCTCAGGGACTAATCTGGTGTTCTTGGTCAATAAGGGGATGAGGGGTTATGGGAAGAAGGCAGGAGAATGGGGATGAGAAACACGTCAGCCATGATTGAATGGCGGAGCATGCTCGATGGGCCAAATGGCCTAATTCTACTCCTATATCTTATGGTCTTAAGGTCCTCATGTCTCTGTTGCTTCTCCTGCTAAGTGGAAGGGATGGGGAAACTCAATCTGGATAGGATGGCTTCAACGGCTTTGAGGCCACCTTTCCTGGCCGCTTTCACTGAAGACCCCCACCGTCATCCTCCCCCACCACCACCAACCCCAAGTTAAATTTCATCCCAAGACTTGTCATGCAACATCTAAATTTAACTCAATCTCACTTGATCAATCCTCAGTCTTTTCCTCTGCTCTGAATTTAAAGCTTCCTGCATTTAACCGTGGCACAACCTGGGCGGCACTGTAGCACAGTGGTTAGCACTGTTGCTTCACCGTGGCAGGGACCTGGGTTACGAGGATGGGGTGGAGGTGTGGGCTCGGGTGGGATGCTCTTTCCAAGGGCCAGTGCCGGCTCGATGGGCCGAATGACCTCCTTCTGCACTGTAAATTCTATGAACCTCATCGCAACTTCAGGATTTGCCTTCTTTCCTCTTTTACTCTTTCCGATCTTGTGGTCTTGCATTTTGGGTCTTTAAAACCTGATTTTAAAATGTGAGTACTGATATACCAGGAAATTAGGAATTATGAAGCGTACGTTTTGTGCCCTTTCCTGTTTCAAAATTTGACGTGTTCATGTTTTTACATTTTAAAAATAACTATTTTTGCTTAATCTGTCTTGCCAGAAACCTGTAATGTGAATACAGTTGTACAAGAGTCTCTTATGATTTCTAATATTAATTTAGCATATTGTGAACTTTTTAAAAAAATGACACAATAAATTGAAAGCATTGGAAAACCCTACTTAAAAAGTCGTCTTTTGATACTGAGTACTGCTTTGCCATACGCCACATAGATTATGCCTCATCAGCTAGACATTAATCAAGTTTCCATTTTCCTTGATGTGAGAGTGCTTCGCTTTGCTACAGTACTTACTGATGAACATACTTTACTTTCCTCTAAGGGCGTTATTGCCTTCAAAACTATCGGGGAGTGTTCGAGCCAGAAGGATTGGCAACACAAATACTGACCTTGTGAGGCAGCTGCTAGTTTTAATGGTTTGCAAAAAAAAAACATGGATCCAAGAGTAGAGATGAGTTGGCAGGCTTGCAGAATCTGTGCATGAGATTATCATTAATTGTTAGTCGAATGGTTGATTTGAAACTAATTGCTGTTTTGCCACTTTGGTGCTATGACAGTGCACCTCTCCCTTGGAGAGTCATTGTAATTGAGTTGGATTGCACGGTGTCATGGAGGTTGCTGTTGTGCGAAATCACATCTGCACCGACTTTAATGCCTGGGTCTATTCTTTTATCTGAAGCGAACAATGTTGAAGCCAAGTTTTCTTGAGAAAGAATTGAAACAGATGGTTCTGGCCTTCAGAGAGTTCTGCCTTCAGGATTTTCCAAAGTGCCTCGAAACCAATGAATTACTTTCAAAGTTCAATCACTGTTATGTAGTTAGCTAAACATCGCAGCCAGTTGGCACAGTGATAAATGGCTGATTAACCTGTCTCAATGGATGTTAGATGAGGGATAAATGTTGACCTGGACAATAAAATACATTGTCTGTTCTTTGGATAGTGTCAGGGATTATTTTACGCGTTCTTTAGCATGAGAATGAGGCATTGGCTTAGAAACATAGAAAGTAGGAGTGGGAGTAGGCCACTCGCCCCATCGAGCCTTTTCCAAGTCAGGTTGTTGAGTGGCTTGGAGGTCAACTCGCAGGTGGTGATGTTCCCATGTGTCTGCTGCCCTTGTCCTTCTAGATGGCAGAGGTTTCAGCTTTGGAAGGTGTTGTCCGTGGAGGTTTAACGAGTTGCTGCAGTGCATCTTGTCGATGGTGCACACTGCTGTCACTGTTCGCCAGCGATAGAGCAAGTGAACATTTAAGATGGTGGACGGGGTGCCAATTAAGCGGGGTTGCTTTGTCCTGGATGGTGTTGAGTTTCTTCAGTGTTGTTGGAGCTGCGCTCATCCAGGCAAGTGGAGAGTCTCCCATCACACTCCTGATTTGTGCCTTGTAGTTGATGGAGAAGCTTGGGGGGTGGGGGGGGGGGGGGGGGGGGGGGTGGGGGGGGGGGGGGGGGGGGTCAGGAGGTGAGTTACTTGCTGCAAGTCCTTGAGTCAATCTTGAACCCAAAAGCTTTTGACCCTGAGTTAACATCTGAACTTAGGAGTAATTTCAGACATTCTCTGTCTAGCTTCCATGTTTTGAACCAATAATTGAGGTTCAAGGATGTACTTGTACAGAAACATAGAAAATAGAGTCAGGAGTAGGCCATTCAGCCCTTTGAGTCTGCCCCGTCATTCAATATGATCATGGCCGATCATCCAACTCAGTATCCTGTTTCCTTCCCGTAGCCTTTGATGCCTTTATCCTCGAGAGCTACATCTAACTTCTTCTTGGAAACATAGATATTGGCCTCAACTGTTTTCCGTGATAGTGAATTCCACGGGCTCACAACTTTCTTGGTGAAGAAATTTCTCCTCATCTTAGTCCTACTGGATTACCTCATATCCTTAGTCTCTGATCCCTGGTTCTGGACACCCCCACCATCGGGAACATCCTTCCTGCATCGACCCTGTCCCGTCCTGTTAGAATTTTATAGCCTTCTATGAGATCCCTGCTCTTTCTTCCAAACTCCAGAGAATATAATCCTAACCGACTCAATCTCTCCTCATATGTCAGCCCAGCCAACCCAGAAATCTATCTGGGAAACATTTAGAGCAAGTACATACATCCTCAGATAAGGAGACCAAAACTGCACAGGTGTGGCCTCACCAAGGCCCTGTATAAATGCAGCAACACATCCCTGCTCCTGTACTTGAATCCTTTCGCTATGAAGGCCCACATACCATTTGCCTTCTTCACTACCTGCTGTACCTGCATGCTTACTTTCAATGACTGGTGTACAAGCACACCTAGGTCTCATTGCACATTCCCCTCTCTGAATTTATAGCAATTCAGACAATAATCTGCCTTCCTGTTTTTGCTACCAAAGTGGACAACCTCACATTTGTCGACATTATACTGCACCTGCCATGCTTTTGTCACTCTTTTGTCCAAATCACGCTGAATCATCCCTGCATCCTCCTCACAGCTCACCCTCCCTCCCAGCTTTGAGTCATTTGCAAATTTGGAGATACTGCATTTAATTCCCTCACCTAAACTCTTAATATATATAATGAATAGCCGGGGTCCTACGCCGATCCCTACGGTACCCACAAGCTACTGCTTGCCACTTGGAAAAAGACCTGTCTATGCCTACTCTTCCTGCCTGCCGACCAGTTTTCTATCCATCTCAATACATTACCCCCAGTCCCATGCACTTTGAATTTTGTCGAAAGCCTTCTGAAAGACCAAATAAACCTCGTCCATTGGCTGCCCCTCATCAACTCGACAGTTACATTATTGAAGAATTGCAGCCGATTTGTCAAGCATGATTCCCCTTTCGTAAATCCATGCTGACTCTGTCCGATCCTGTCATTGTTTTCCAAGTGCTCTGCTATTAAATCTTTTACAATGGACACTAGAATTTTCCCCACTACCAACGTCAGGCTGACTGCTCTATGGTTCCCTGTTTTCTCTCTACCTCCCTTTTTAAATAGTGAGGTTACGTTAGCTATCCCATCAATTTGCCCAACCCCATTTTCCTACTAATACTGATTCGCTTCGGTTTCTCCCTTTCACTAAACCATGTGTTCCTCAACATTTCTGGTACATTATTTGTGTCCTCCTTTGTGAAGTCAGAACCAATGTATGTCTTTAGTTGGTCAGCCATTTATTTGTGCCCCATTACAAATTCCACTGTTTCTGACTGTAAGGGACCTACATTTGTCTTTGCCAACCTTTTTCTCTTCTCATATCTATCAAAGCTTTTACAACCAGTCTTTATGATCCCTGCAAGTTTACTCTTGTACTCTATTTTCTCTTCTTAATCAACCCCTTTGTCCTCATTTGCTGAATTTCGAAACTGCTCCCAATCCTCAGGTCTGCTATTTTTTCTGCCTGATTTGTATGCTTCTTTCTCAGATCTAATGCTATCTCTAATTTTCCTTGTAAGCCATGGTTTGGTCACCTTTCCCTTTTTGTTTTTGCACCAGACAGAAATTAACAATTGTTGAAGTTCATCTATGCGCTCTTTGAATGTTTGCCACTGTCTATCCACAGTCATCCCTTTCAGTAGTTTGCCCCAATCCATCATAGCCAACTCGTGCCTCATACCATCATTGTTTCCTTTATCAATGTAGAATGCATGGATATATACATCGTTATTGAAGTGTTTCTGCACAGGAGGAGTTAGAAATACAGGGTACAATGGGCACATACTTATTCTGTTTTCTTGGCTTTTCATGTTGGTTTTAATAGAACTTGACAAAACAAAAACATCCCCTGTACCACTCAAAAATACAATACAGTCAAATGGAAAACACAAAAATTGTGGGTGAACTTTTAAAAAAAGGTCTACGCATTTCCCATCAGAGTGAATGTACCATCTTTCAGCAAGGTGGTTGGGGTGTCGCTAAAAAGTGACTCGTCGCTGAAGTTTTGCATTTTGCACTCATCAGAACAAACACGAGAATACCCACATGTCAGACAGCCAGAAGAATTTATACGGCATAGTTTGAAATTTGTCATTCTGCATTTGTCCCGATGAGTGCAAGGTGAATTCGCTCCAGCAACGTGTCTCTCGTTGCAGCAATATTCAAGGTCTGTGCTACCGGGAAAATGTTTGAAATGGATATTGTAAAGGATTCAGAGTCACAGGGGTGTTGACGTCTGCAGTATGAACCACATATCAACTCGTCCGTGAAGAATATTGGACACGCTGTGTGCTCATGGGTTAGACTCCTGGCAAATAGAAAAAGTCATTCCTGGCTGGGTCAATTCAACTCTTGTGAGCAAGCGATGCTTCTCCAATTATATTCAGGCACATTTCAGTATTCGGTGGACTTACAACAGGTCGAAGCCATTCCTCAAAACATTGCTCTGTATTTGATGACCTACATTTACAGAGAATTAGATGAGACGTATTTTGTTTCTAATCTGCACATCTTGTTTTTGAGTCGGAGGAATGAGCAGTTTCCATTGTGCACTGTATCCATTTGCATAATTATTCTGGCAATGGCCTCTGCAGTAAATTATCTTTCGAGGCTGAAATGACATCTCGCATTCCTTCGGCGTGCGCAGAATAACTCCTACTGAATTGCAAGTGATGAAAAATTCAAATGTTGTTTATGTCTTAAGTGGGAATGCCTCTTTTGTTTTCAGCAAGCAAGCCAGCTTTTGTGGGATCTGGAGCAAGCTAATACCGTTGGTGTAACGACAGCTATCCGCCTACGCTCCCGGTGCTCCTTGCACACGCTGTGTTACTTTGATCCTAGACATGAATACTTTTTCTGATAATAGGTTTATTCACGGAATGCTGTATTACCCACATCCGCCTCCTACCTTCCAACCCCAGTATCCTGGCATCCTCTCTTTATTAGTGCTCTAAGTATCAGCAGTTCACCATATATGCATATATAAAATGGTCTGGACGAGGGACCAGATGTAACATTTCCAAGTTTGCTGACGATACAAAACTGGGTGGTGTGAGTTATGAGGCGGATACAAGGAGGCTTCAAAGTGATTTGGACAAGTTCAGTGAGCGGGCAAACACATGGCAGATGCTGTACAATATGGCTAAATGTGAAGTTATACACTTCAGTATGAAAAACAGAAATGAAGAGTATTATTTAATTGGTGATATATTAATTTGGTGATATTCTTGTACACCAGCCAATGCAAGAAGCAGGTGCAGCAGGAAATTAGGAAGGCAAATGCTATGTTGGCCTTTATTGCAAGAGGACTTGAATCCAGAAGTAGAGGTGTCTTACTGCAGTTATAGAGACCACAAATGGATCATAGTGTGCAGTTTAGGCCTTCCTACCTACGGGAGGGAAATACTTGTCACAGAGGGAGTGCAGCAGAGGTTCACAAGGCTAATACCGGCGTCGGCGGGATTTCCCTATGAGATTGGTTCGACTGGGCCTGTATTCACTAGAGTTTAGAAGGATGAGAGGAGATCTGAATGAACATTCTAACATTCTGGACAGACTAGATACAGGGAGGACGGTTCCTTGGTTGTGGAATCTAGAGCCAGGAGACACACTCTCAGAATACGGGGGGACCAGTGTTTTTCAAAGTGGGGGGGGTATCGCGACCCGCGAAGTGTTGAAAAATAGATCGGCAACATTAAAAAAAAAGAAATTTGGAGTTCCCAATTATTTTTTCACCAATTAAGGGGCAATTAAACGTGGCCAATCCACCTAACCTGCACATCTTTGGGTTGTGGAGGTGGGATCCACACAGACATGGGGAGAATGTGCAAACTCCACACGCACAGTGACCCAGAGCCGGGATTTGAACCCGTGTCCTCAGAGCCTCAGTCCCAGTGCTAACCACTGCACCACATGCCGCCCCCCCCGGGATCTCCAGATATGATCCCCAACAATTGCCTGATCTTTTTATCCTTTTTTCTCTCTGAGTAAACCTTTGCTACCCTAAACTGATTTTGTTCAAAGAAAATCGTGCACATTCATAAAGTTAAATTTAATACCTAGCCAATACACAAATACAATGTTTGATTATGAAATCTAATATTTGGAATGGCTATGGGATCAACATTGGTGTAACGTTGCACACAGGTCTGGTTCTGTTCTGTTTATAGTGCGCGTGCATTTTGTATAAGGCAATATGACAATGAGGATCTCTCAGACAATGACATAGCCAGCATGAGGATTTTTGATGTGGAGTAAAAGCTTAGTACTGCCTTGTACAATTCAAATTACGTGCACTTTATAAAAGGAAAACATAAGAATTAGAAAAGAGGTGCATTTTTAAATGTTCAATGAATCCTGTTTAGAATGTGACTGGGGCAGCAGAACTGTAGCTTCCCTGATGAGTGGATTCTGCCCGAGTCTCAAATTTCCTGCCGTGAAGGCAGCCTATGGCTTCAGAGCTTGAAGTGTGTCATCATTTTCTCACAATCCAACTCGTTACATTTGTCTGTGCGCATTGGAGTATTTTGCTGTAGAATCAATTGAAAATGAGATTGCACCTGAAAAACGTGGATGGCTGATGCACAGTAAGTGAGTGTATTGTCTGATTTCGGACATTTGCTTTGAGCGTAAATGCTGACGAGAGGAATAAGATTCTCAAATTTCTTTAGAACTGAAATCCCTTATCGATGTTGATACTGCGCTCCCAGATCAGCGATTGTGTTTAGGTAGGTGGGATGGTTCATGGAGTTCAAATCTTCAGATCGATTAAGCAGCCTTTTGGTACTTTGGAGCTCAGAGTTAAATGTTACGATTGAGTTGGAAACTTCTGATAGGACAAAACCAGCAATTTCAGTGTCAGGAGTGTGAAACTGTTTGTTGCCGAATGAAATTTACAATATACAAGGTAGAATTATTTTGGTGCCATGCAATATCTTGGTTTTAAGAATGCAGAACTGAATACAATTTACCGCCATAAGTGAGGAAGATCAATTATATGAATTTAAAATGCATAAAAGTGAGGACAGGCTCATCTAAGTAGGAAGTGAAGATGGTGTGGGTCGCGAGGGCCAGCCATTTGGTATAAGTGGGACGCCGGGAAAAAAGTTTGAAAAAAACACTGAACATTTAGGACTGAGATGAGGAAAAAGTTCTTTCACTCAGACAGGGTGGTGAACCTATGGAATTCTCTACCGCAGAAGGCTGTGGAGGCCAAGTCACTGAATGTATTCAAGAAAGAGATAGATGAGATTTTAATGGCATCAGGGGGTATGGGGAGAAAGCGGGAATATGGCTTTGAGATCAAGGATCAGCCATGATTCTATTGAATGGCAGAACAGGCTCGAAGGGCCGAATGGTCCACTCCTGCTCCTAGTTTCCATGCTCAATTAAACAATTTCCCTCACCTGTGCATCTTAACAATATAATTAATATACCAGTGACATGCTGCACCATCTAGAACTGGTTCTAGAACAACCTATGCCAGAGGAATATTTCATTCGCTCATGTTTGACATGATGGTGCCCCAATATGCTTAAGGAATAATCGAGCATGTGCGTATATCCGTAATGTCCCTGTGTGTTTGGTATGTGTTCTCAACTGAATCATTAGTGGACAACAAGAGCTAACCCTTAAAGGAAAATGAGAAAATACGTTGTGCCGGGATCCAAGGATGGGGTGTTCACGACGCGGCAAAACAAGTTGACTGTCATCCTGCAAATCCTTACAACACATTTCTGGCTGGCAGTAAGAAGGGGAGAGACTCCTGGTCAACCATTTCCCAGGTCCTAACCCTGGATAAATGGGTTAATGGCAACATGGGCATCTGGCTGTAAAACCACCCACCCCCAAACTCCCCCCCCAAAAATGAAGGTGATCAACCAGCACTGTGGTAAGAACATGCAACATGGGAAAAGCCAAAGGAAGAATTGGAATAGGAAGTGTGGTTATGTCGTGATGTGTGGTCTGGAGACTTGGTTTGAATGCAGCGTTGTACCAGACACTGACTCTGAGAACTGACAAGAGAAAAACGTTTCTTTGAAGCTTCTCAGCTCTTCTTCCTCCCTTTACTCCTCTCTTCCTCTTTTCAGTCTCTGCAGTAGGGGTCCTGTTACAGCCTGCTCACAGTCTCCCGGTGGACAGGGGGCAGCCTCTTGCTTACTGCTGCTGAATTTGGCAGGAGCCCATCCAGGAAGCTGGCCAACCACTTGCAAAATCCCAGGGTGAGCAAGGTGCTGCCTTTTGAGTGGGTGGTTCAGGCTAGTTTGAGGTAACTGGCCTTCCTGTCTCAGGGTTATGTGGTGCAGGCGGTGGTGGTGGTGGGCGGGGGCAGCGAGTAGCTGGGGAGGGGGGCATTGAAGGAAGGAATGTTGCTTTGGCACCTTTGTTGCTGCCTTTCCAAACTGGCTGAGCTGGATTACATGCACAGAAGACAGGTTGAGAAAGATCCATTCAAAATTCCCACACTAGGAACTTGATCAATGGATTGCGAGAAGGAAACCTTCATTCAAAATTGTCTGGGTCCCAGGTCCTTGATTTCATTTTGGCTCCATTCAAGACTTCAGTATGTTTGGGACAACTGCAGGAATGTGGTAGGCCTGGTGTCTCGTCCATCCCTTCTTCTGCCATTTAGGTGTGCAGTGAAAGAAGGATAGTGTGATCAGATTAAAGAACCACCCGTTCTCCCCCAGTCCCCTGCCCTGCTCTGCTCAAACATTGGGAGAGGAATGAGCTAAAGTCCAATTGAACCAGGTTCTCTCACACATTCCAACACACATGGCCCAAGATTCCACAATTCTAGTGTTTATGAAGACACTTGAGTTTCTCCACTGACTCCACATCCTGAGAATAGAGACCTGCTTTTTCAGCTCATTCTAACTCTCCTCCCTGTCCCCTCAATCAAGACTTGGCATAACCCCGTGCAATTCAGTGAAAGCTCACAATTGCTTACCCACCTTTGCCACCATCTTCAATCCCTGCTACCTCATTCCTCTTCCTCTCCCCTGTAAATATTGACACACTCCTTTCTTTCCTGCTACAGAGTTTGTCTTCTTCTTCCACCCCCAAAACCATTGTCCTCGCCTGTCCAAGCTCATAGCCCCCCCCCCCCCCCCCCGCCCTCCTACCCCCCCAAAATTCTCAACCCCCTGTCAATCGAAAATCTTTCTAACTCAGCCTTGAATATATTCAATGAAAAAATGAAATGAAAATCGCTTATTGTCACGAGTAGGCTTCAATGAAGTTACTGTGAAAAGCCCCTAGTCGCCACATTCCGGCGCCTGTCCGGGGAGGCTGGTACGGGAATCGAACCACGCTGCTATCCTGCCTTGGTCTGGTTTAAAAGCCAGCGAGGAATGACCCAGTCCCCACTGCTGTCTGGGGAAGAGAATTCCACAGACTAATGACCCTCTGAGAGAAAAGGTTTCTCTTCACCTCAGCCTTAAATGGCCGCCCTCTTATACTGAAACCGTGTCTCCAGGTTCTGTCTCTCAGAGAGTGGAATCATTCGCCTGGTATCCATCCTGTCAAACCCCCTCAAGATCTTCTGTGTTTCAATAAGATCACCTCTCATTCTCCTAAACTTCATTGGGTATAGGCCCAATTGTTCAATATTTCTTCATTAGATAAGCCCCTCATTCCTGGAATGAATCAAAGCAACTTCTGCCATTCCCTGCCTCATCCCACCCCACCCCCATTGCTCACATGTTGCCTCTTCATGTCTCGTTCCCACCCTTTTACCTTCTACTCCTTCCTTCCTTCCTTCCTTCCTTCCTTCCTTCCTTCCTTCCTTCCTTCCTTCCTTCCTTCCTTCCTTCCTTTCTTCCTTCCTCCTTCCCTCCCTCCCTCCCTCACACACTCACTCACTCCCCTCCCAATCCCGCTTCCCTCAGTTCCTGCCCCAGAACCTCCTTCCACAGGCAATCGTTCCAAGGGCTTCATCAATCAGCCATGCTTTCTTTTGACACACCAACTTTGAGACACAGAATGCATCAGCCCGGATTTCTTTTAAGTCACAGAAAATCCTGGCAAAGGGGCAGGAGCGAAGGACCTGGCAACGGCCAATGTGCAGTTGGCAGCACGTTGACCTGAGTCAGAAGATTGTGGATTCAAGTCCCACTCCAGAGACTTGAGCACAGAAACCTGGGCTGACACTGCAATGCAGTACTGAGGGAGGGCTGCACTATCAGAGGTACTTTCTTGCAGACAAGATGTTAAATCAATATCCTCTCAGGTGGATGTACAATACATTATGCTACTGTTTTGAGGAGCAGGCGAGTTATTCCTGGTGTCTCACTCCAATAACTATTCCTTAACTAGCGTCAGAATAAAAACAGAGGATCTGGTCACCATCACATTGCTATCTGAGGGAGCTTGCCATGTGTAAATAAACTCCAGTGTTCCTAACATTACAACAGTTTTAAAAAATAAATTTAGAGTACCCAATATGCCTATGGGCTATATCGTAGATGGATGGTGTGCGGCTTCCAACCAGCAGGTGGCGGTACGGACACACTATGCAGTCTCCAGACCAAGGTCATGTGACTTGTGACTCCGCTATATGGGAGGACACATCCGGCCATCTTCAGAAGAAGATTGAGGGGGTAATAAGATGTACACGTGAATGGTCAGTGCTGGGTGCAAGTTCCAGAGGAGTAGTTAGTAGACTCCATGATGACGTGCTCTGTATCAGATTGCTATCTTACCACACGAAACTCAATAAAAGATTTTGGTTTGGACAAGTAGAAGTGTTTGGTGGTTTCCTTCATAAAGTACAAAGGACCAAACACAACAGCCAATTCTTTTTTCTAATTAAGGGGCAATTTAATGTGGCCAATTCACCTGCCCGCACATCTTTTTGAGTTGTGGGGGTGAGACCCACGCAGACACGGGGAGGCTGTTCAAACTCCATATGGACAGTGACCTGGGGCCGGGATCGAACCCCGGTCCTCGGCGCCGTGAGGCAGCAGTGCTAACCACTACGCCACCGTGCTGTCCTCCTAACATTACAATGCCGATTACAATTCAAAATTAACTTCATTGGCTGTAAAGCACCGAGGAACATTCTTATGTTGTGAAAGGTGCCATGCAAATACAATTTTTCTATCTTGAGAGTTTGGGCGGTGCTAATTTTCGCCGCTGGTCATTTCCTCAGCAGGATTGTCCATCTCAAACGCAGTACGCAGTCAGGAAGATTACTGGCTGCCCTTAGAGCTGCAATCGCTGAGATGCTTGTAAAGTACAAGGTCATTTACAATCTATCTTGCTGCGGAGCCTCCCCAAATCAGTTCTTTGTACAAGAAGCTTGTGATCCTTTGATAATTGAGCAATACTGAGGAGAATTCTCCTGTGCTTATGGGGAAAGGATGGAAAAGGTTAAGAGGTGACCAACTGGAGATTTCCAAGGTGCCAAGAGGTTGACCAAGAGGATGCTATTCCCTCTCTGGATTGGGTCAATAACCAGGGTCATAGATTTGAAATCACTGACGGAAAATCTGGAGAGGGGATTAGGAGACATGTTTTCATTCACACAGTTGTCAGGATTCAGGTATCTTCCCGAAGAGGTGGTGGAAGCCAATCCCATAAAGAATTTTAAAAGGGAGTTAGTTGGTCAGGGCCTTGAGATTGTGCAACAGGGCCGCATGGGCAAGAAGCAGGAACGTGGGACTAATCACCACTGCTTTTTCAAAGGGCCAGTACAGGCACAAATTTGGCCTCCTTCTGTGCTGGAAGCTTCAATGATTCACTCATTGCCACTTCTCCACTTTCCACCCAACCCATTACCCTCCTTGGGCAACTTTCTCCTAGCTGTTCCCATATGTGCCCCATGGAGTTATTTGATCATCTCAGTCTGCAGCTCTAACCTTGAGCCCTGTTTATTTCAGCTCATTAAAGAACCAGTTAATCTGCCGGTTAGAGTTGAGGCTTACTCAATAAATAGAAATGAAGCAGTCTGCTGCTATCCATCTCTGACAAAGTTTCTATAATTAATATTAAATTTTTGGCTGGAACGCCAAGGTATTTTGTAGTTCTATTAATGGGGATTAGATTTGCTGCCTTTTGCAGCTGCCAGAAGCTTGCCAGCTGCTTAACATAGTTCAAAGTTAGGAGCTAATGGAACACTCATTACTGACCTCAAACTACTTACGGCAAATAAATTATGCCTGGAGTTCATTAATGTTCAAAGGTTTAATTGCACTGCGAGGAAGCAAATACCTCTAGGACCCAATAGACAGACAGGAACTTTGTTCTTTGGAGCTTTTGTTTTTAAATAAAGTGCCTCGCTGATAAGAGAGTGGCTATTACGTTATTGCGAAGGTCATATGTGCCACAGTGTGAAATGTGGCTTGTGCAATAATTTATCAGCTCATTAAATGTGAACAAAATATGTCTTTCAAGGAGAGACGTGGCGTCGAATTAGCAGTTTTGTTGGGAGTCAGCCTCCGATGGAAAGAAGAGCAAGGGAATGATTGTGTTTCTTCAAGTTTCCTTCACTCAATTTGTGACTTTTTTTGCTCTCAACTTCCGCAAGATATCACACAGTTAGTTTGTGGAGAATTGTCTGTTACAGAGGAAGAATGATTAGTTCAATTTTCCAAAGCTACTCAATTGTCTCGAAAATGATTGAGCATTTCAATAGCGATTCGGGTTGAAGAGAGACTCGATCATTACCGTGATCAGATGGCCCAGACATGAGGCGTAACCTTGTGGAAACTGAATTGTTTAACTGAGGTAAAAATGGAGCCACTCTTTGCAGAGTTTCCTTGTCGGTCTGGCATTATATTTCTCTCTATTTTTCAGGGCGACTAGGAACTGAAAGCTCAACGCTTCTCCACTTCAAGACCCGTAACATCAGAAGCATTTGATAAAAGCGAACACACATTTCTTTGTCAGAAATATAAACTCAGCTATCCGACTGAGCGCTGGGTACTTTGGAGTTTGTGCGTATAAAAGAATAATTATTTCCCATCAGGCAGTAACTGTGGAAGAGCACGAATCCACCCTGAGAAAATCCATCCCAAATTACTTTTTTTTTTGAAAAAAGGATAATCGATTGGGGCAATCGCACTCCTGTTCGTTCAAGCAAAATTATATTTTGGTTAAAAGTCCCCAATTTTGCCTCTGTTGCATTTATCAGACTGTTAATGAGCAACAAGAAAAAGGCAGTCATTCCTTGGGTCGAAAGATGAGGACCAGAAAGGTTTCAGCATCTGATTCAATCAATTGTTTCCCCTCCCTCCAATATTATACTTTGTTGATAGGATTTGTAAAGGTACATTCCAAAATTGAATATTAACAAGAGAGTGCAATAAAATTCAACTTCTCTCCACGCAGCATGTTCCACTCTTGAGTTGTCTCAATCCTCTCGATATGTACAATGCACATTCCATGTCAGCTCTACAGCCCGAGGGGTTCTCAATAATTTCCGGCCCCTTTGGCTGAAAAGGCCTGGGGGGTGGGGGGGGGGGGGAGACTTTTCTCCATTACGCCTCTGTGACCGCTGTCCCAGGTTTTAGTGCGATCAATTCAGTGGGACAGCAAAGCTCTGTACCAAAAAATACAGCAAAGGCTGCATTCTCAACTGTGCACTGATGACGTACAATGATTAATTTGTTCTCCACTGTTTTAGCAGAGGTGTTAATCCATTTACATTGTGTTACCTCAAATGTCACACTTGTGTGCTTTATGACGCAGGACATCAGGCCCATGCGCACCAGTCCTATTTTCTAAATGGGTTGGTTCCACTGTGGAAAGTAGCAGTTCGAGAATTGTTAACAGCATGATTATTCAACAGTTTTCAAATAATTCAGAAATATGGATGTGGTGGAGCTGCTTTGAACTTTAGTTAGCATTTGATACACTTGGGCACTCTCCGTGGTGCTGATCATTTTGTTGACGTACGACTGAGCAGATTTCTTCATCTGGGACACTTGCCTTTCTCAATTGAAGCATAGATTACAAAATAAGGGAGGTCATGTTGGAGTTGTATGGAACTTTGGTGAAGACACAGCTGGAGGACTGTGTGTAGTTCTGGTCACCACATTATAGGATGGATGTGATTGCACTGGAGGGGGTGCAGAGGAGATTCACCAGGATGTTGCCTGGGATGGAACATTTAAGTTATGAAGAGAGGTTGGATGGGCGTGGGATGTTTTAATTGGAACAGAGAAGACTGACAGATGACCTGATGAACGTGTACAAGATTCTGAGGGGCATGGACAGGGTGCAAGGTAGCAGCTGCTCCCCTTAGTTGAAGGGTCAATCACGAGGGGACACGTTCAAGGTGAGAGGTGGGAGGTTTAGGGGGATGTGAGGTAAAAACCTTTTACCCAGAGGGTGGTGATGGTCTGGAATGCCCTGCCTGGGAGGGTGGTAGAGGTGGGTTGCCTCACATCCTGTAAAAGGTACCTGGACGATAACATTCAAGGCTATGGGCCAAGTGCTGGCAAGTGGGGTTAGGGAGGTAGGTTTTTTTCACGTGTTGGTGCAGACTCGATGGGCAAAGGGCCTCTTCGATTCTGTGATCTGAAATCTTCTGCAAATCTGGGCAAAAGCCTATTTCTTCTTAACTGTATCTTTTGAGGTTATTTTTTTAATAAAACATTTGTACCTTCCAGCAGCTATGGAATAGTTTGTATAAAAGCAAAATACCACAGATACTGGGAATCTGAAATAAAAATGGCAAATGGTGAACAAACCCAGCAGGTCTGGCAGCGCCTGTCTACAAAACTCTGCAGGGGGGGTGGGGGGGGGGGGGTCAGATGGATTTGAAGCGTTAACTCTGTTTCTCTCTCCATAGATACGATGGAGAGGAATTTAATGCAGAGGAATTTAAGAAGAGGGCCTCAGTGAGCAAGGACACAGTGACTGAAAGAATGGCTGGCAATAGTTGGGCAGTAGGACTGGTGAACAATTTGTAGAGTGATGTCAGAAGAGGGAAGTGTGTGTGTGTGTGTGTGTGTGTGTGTGTGGTGGGGGGGGGGAGAGGGAGGAGGGGGGGGTGACTACTGGTCAAAGGAAGCTTCCAAGGGTGGAGCGAGGCCAGTGTGAGGAATTGAAAGCTAGAACCTAGAAAGCTAGAAAGGGCAGCACGGTAGCATGGTGGTTAGCATAAATGCTTCACAGCTCCAGGGTCCCAGGTTCGATTCCCACCTGGGTCACTGTCTGTGCGGAGTCTGCACGTCCTCCCCGTGTGTGCGTGGGTTTCCTCCGGGTGCTCCGGTTTCCTCCCACAGTCCAAAGATGTGCGGGTTAGGTGGATTAGCCATGCTAAATTGCCCGTAGTGTCCTCAAAAATAAGGTTAGAGAGAGGGGGGGGGGGGGGGGGTTGTTGGGTTAAGGGTATAGGGTGGATACGTGGGTTTGAGTGGGGTGATCATTGCTCGGCACAACATCGAGGGCTGAAAGGCCTGTTCTGTGCTGTACTGTTCTATGTTCTATGTTCTATGTAACCCAAACGTTAAAATCATCATGCAAGGGCAGAGTTTTGGAGAAGGGAGGTGGAGAGTGGAGGTCGATTCTGGCTCCATTTTAAAAGGTCAAATTGCAGCGAGGTTGGGAGCAGAAACGGAGGATGCTGCGCAGGTACGCGGAGAGCAGTGTTGAGGTAGGTAGGCATGCAAGGAAGCAAACTCTGCTCCCAAGAGCTATCTAATCTTCTAGACTTTTCCCGTCCAACACACGTTACTTGGTTATAGAAACTGAACTTCATTTGCCAGCCTCCAACCATCAATTGAGGAGACAGTGGTGAAGGGTGAAGTCACTATTGTCATGGGTTCAAATCTCACCAGTAGCCGGCACAACTTAAATTGTACAAAGAAAATCTAGAATTGAAAGCTCGCCTCAGTGATCCATGACAGCTGTCATTGTTTTTTTTAATCAAAACCCATCTGGTTCACTTATGTTTTCCTGACCTACATGTGACTCTCGACCATCAACACTGTGATTGACTCTTAATTCCCCTCTGAAATGTCCCAGCAAACCATTCAGTTCAGGGGCAATTAGGGAGGCCAACAAATGAGGGCCTTGCCAGAGCTGCTCAAATCCTATCAAACACGCACGCCTTGCCCTCTCTCAGACATTTGCTGCCTCTTCTGAATCCATAGCAACCCTACATTTCCCCAAATGCAAAAAGTAAGTTTGTAGCCTACAGGCGCTGAGTGAAAAGGCGACAGCACAAAAGAACAGAAATGAAGTACAAATCCTTTTTCGTATGAATAATTCCTTGTGTGTCTGTATGTGCTGTTTTGTGTTAGGGACTAATGGCCTGTTAACCCCCTGTAATCTCGTCTTGTGCATCATTTAAGGTTTACTCTGTGCTTGCTTGATGTGTGCACCCTATATTTCTGGGGGTGCATGGAACTATGAAAGTGTGAATGTGACTACTGCCTGTGCATAAGGTTTGAGTCAGGGATAAGGGCAGCAAGGTGGCCTAGTGGTTAGCACAGCTGCCTCACGGCGCCGAGGTCCCAGGTTCGATCCCGGCTCTGGGTCACTGTCCGTGTGGAGTTTGCACATTCTCCCCGTGTCTGCGTGGGTTTCGCCCCCACAACCCAAAAATGTGCAGAATAGGTGGATTGGCCACGCTAAATTGCCCCTTAATTGGAAAAAATAATTGGGTAATCTAAATTTATAAAAAAAAAAGTTTGAGTCAGGGATTATGAGTTTGCAGTGTTGTGTCTGTAAGAAGTTCCAGCTGTAAGACCTGCGAGTTGCTTTTGTTTCATATGGATGTTTTTTTTATTGATTTTGGCAAAAATAAGAAAATCATGAGTCAATGTCTAAGGGAGACAGGGACCCACCCTCAACCCCAGAGATCTAAAGGTACGTTGGGATAAACAAGCAGAAGAAAAAGATAAGATGGGAATATTGATCGGTGTAAATGTGCCCTTGATACGTGTCAGTCAGGGAAGTCAGAGGTGGGGCTGCTAACACGGTGGCACAGTGGTTAGCACTGTTGCTTCACGGCGCCAGGGTGCCGGGTTCGATTCCCGCATGGGTCACTGTCTGTGCGGAGTCTGCACGTTCTCCCCGTGACTGCGTGGGTTTCCTCAGGGCGCTCTGGTTTCCTCCCACAAGTCCCGAAAGATGTGCATGTTAGGTGAATTGGACATTCTGAATTCTCCCTCTGTGTACCCGAACAGGCGCCGGAATGTGGTGACTAGGGGATTTTCACAGTAACTTCATTGCAGTGTTAATGTAAGCCTACTTGTGACACTAATAAAGATTATTATTATTAACTCATCCGAAGGGACATTTAATAAAGGGGCAAGAGGTACTTTAAGACCATAAGACATAGGAGCAGAATTAGGCCACTCGGCCCATCGAGTCTGCTCCGCCATTCAATCATGGCTGATATGTTTCTCATCCCTTCTCCCTATAACCCCTGATTCCCTTATTTAATTTTTTTTTAGTAGAAATTTAGATTAGCCAATTATTTTTTCCAATTAAAGGGCAATTTAACGTGGCCAATCCACCTACTCTGCACATTTTTGGGTTGTGGGGGCGAAACCCACGCAGACACGGGAGAACGTGCAAACTCCACACGGACAGTGACCCAGAGCCGGGATCGAACCTGGGACCTCAGCGCCGTGAGGCGGTTGTGCTAACCACTAGGCCACCGTGCTGCCCCTGATTCCCTTATTAATCAAGAACCTATCAATCCCGGTCTTAAAGACACTCAGTGATTTGGCCTCCACAGCCTTCTGCAGCAAAGAGTTCCACAGATTCACCACCCTCTGGCTGAAGAAATTCCTCCTCATCTCTGTTTTAAAGGATTGCCCCTTCAGTCTGAGATTGTGTCCTCTGGTTCTAGTTTTTCCTACAAGTGGAAACATCCTCTCCATGTCCACTCTCTCCAGGCCTCGCAGTATCTTGTAAGTTTCAATCAGATCTCCCCTCATCCTTCTAAACTCCATCAAGTACAGACCCAGAGTCCTCAACCGCTCCTCATAGGACAAGCTGTTCATTCCAGGGATAATTCTTGTGAACCTCCTCTGGAGATTGAACCAGATTTGCCCACAACAGAAATGGGACTAACTCTTTCTGATAGCCGCTCGAGAAATTAATCCATTCCACCTCAAGCACACATTCGACCCCTGTGCTTCATTAAAACAAAAGGATTTGGCAGAATTAAAGACTACAGCTCAAGCCATTGCAGGGACATTTTAAACTGGAAAAATAAGTCAGACACATTAACTTAGAGGGTCACCCATTGAAAAAATAAGACATTATTTAAGGGAAAGAAGATAAAACTCAGACGTGTTAATGACTGGAATGAAACAGGGAAGTTTGATTTCTGTTTTAAAGATATCATGAGAATACTTTATTGGATTGTAAAATCTCTCATTACAATGGGGATCAAATAAAATGGTAGCTGATGCAGATATAAAATAGCATTATGAAATAGGAAATAAAGTTAGGGAAAAGGGTAGAGAGATCCTAACAAGCAAGACAAAATAACACCTATCTGGTTTTTAAAACTTCGAGAGACAAAACATCTAATGCCTAGGGAAGTGTGTAGATGGTTGAGGGTGAGAATCCGGGCGGAATTCTCCGGCCGCGCCCGCATGGTGAATGGAAATTCCCGTCCGATGTCACTGGACCTTCACCTGTCCGTGTCCCGCCCATGGCGATCTTGCGGAGGGCGGGGCGGAAGATTCCAGCCCCCCAACAGAGGATTAAAGAAAGAAATGTCGGGGGCGATTCTCCGAGCCCCGCGCCGGGCCGGAGAATCGGAGGAGCCGCGCCACGAGGCCGGCGCGTGATTCTCCGAGGTGCAGGGAATCGGCCGTGGGCCGCTGGATGGGCCGCTGATTCTCCGGCCCGGATGGACTGAGCGGCCGCTCTGACACGACAGAGTCCCGCCGGTGTTGTCCACCCCTGGGTCACTGCTGGCTGGAACTCTGCGGGAATGCTCGGGGTCGCGGCCTTTGGCGGGGGGCGGGGGAGGGGTGTTCCAACCCTGGGGAGGCCCTCCGGAGTGGCCTGGTGCGCATCGGGACCCTCCGATCGGCGGGCCGGCCTCTCTGTTGGCGGGCCTCCTTTCTTCCTTGCGTAAATCGCGCAATGCCCCTGCTAGCCCCACGGAGGGCGGAGACTAGGGGTCTGGGGTTTACCATTGCAGGTAGATTCAGATCAGGGCACACATCCCACTGAGCATGTACTCAAGGAAATATATCACTTATTTAGGATTAAACAAAAGTTTAACGCTCCCTACCACCCACAAGGCTCAGGCATGGTGAAACAAATGAACAGACGTCTACGGAAAGCATTAGCTAAAGCCATTCAAGAGGCAGGAAAGGGAAGGCCCCCCCCCCTCTTTAGGAGGTCACTGTAGAGGGTCCCCCTATTCAGGAGGTCTCTGGGAGGAGCCCCTCTATTTAGGGGGTCTCTAGGGGATGGGTGGGCCGGGTCACCCCCGTACTTGGGGAACCCCAGAAAATCCGGGGTGGGGTGGGGGTGTGGATTCGGGATGCGGGGGTGGGGGAGCGGGGGCGGGAGGAGGATGGGAGCTGCTTTGCAATGCGAGGAGAGGGGTGGCCGGGTGAAGGACCTTGCTGTTGGACCGCCCGCTTAGAATGGCGAGCTGACAGCCGGGTTCCCTCCGGAATCTCTCCTAATCCTCACCGTACATAAATTCCCATGGAGGGATAGGGAATTGTGTCCCGATTTGTGCTTAAACCAGGCGGGAGAATATAGGGCTGGATCCTCTGATTTTGAGGCTATGTCTGGAGCATGTGTCTAGATTTACAATGAATAAATCGGCACCGGCCCCTCACCCCCTCCGGCTTTACCTGCAGGTACGGATGGAGAATTGCCGGGTCCCTGGCCGCGCATGCGCATTGCCGGTGGCCTGTGGAGGCCTCGCCGTACAACATGGCGCCGGGCGTGCTCCGTCTGGACCTGCCAGACAGTACGCCCCTGTAACCCCCCCGCCACCCCCGGACCACCCTACCAGTCCCCCCAGTCATCGCCGAAGCCCCCCCCCCCCCGACTAGGAGATCGGCTCCCCCCCCCCTCCCGACTGTGGCGGCGCTGTCATCCCTGAACACTGTGAGCACACGCGACCAACGCTGGTGGGAAGCCGGCCCATCGTGGGCAGGGCATCGGGGGAGGGCCTCAGGTGACGCTCTGAGGCTGACCCTGCGGCGTACTCAATGATTATACTGTTTTTTTCAGGGGGCGGAGCATCCGTACAACGGCGTCGCCCCCCCCATTTCGGCGTAAAAACGGGGGCCGGGATTCTCCGAGCCTCCGTGCCACAATCGTGCTCAGTACGGAGAATGGGCATCAAACCCGCGATCGGGTCCGACTCCGCTCCCGCAATTCTCCAGGGACCGCGGCTGACGCAGCGCTGTTCGGGGGCCATTGATAGAGGCCTCCGCTGGCAACTGGCCGAGTTCCTGCCGGCGTGGTTCACTCATGGTTCCACCCGGCGAGCACTCGGAGTGACGGCAGCAGACGTAGTCCGCGGTCGCCCTGGTGGGGGGGGCGGGAGGATCTGTCACCGGGTGGGGCCTCCAGGATGGGCAGGCTCACAATCGGGGGTCACCGACTGGCGGGCGGGCACAATCTGGGCGGGGGGGGGCTATATTGTCGGGGCCGGTCTGCTGTGTGGGTCCGCCATGTTGTGCGGGGCTGCCGCCGCATTGGCGGATCTCTCGGCCAGAAGTGCAGGGCCACGTATCGGCAGCCGGAGCTACGTGGACTCTCCAGGGCCCTGCTAGCCCCCTGCAAAACGGAGAATTACACTCCAGGTAAGTCCAGAGTGATTCGCGCCCGTTATCTCGCAGGCGTGGAGACATAGCCCCATTATCAGAGAATTCCGCCCGGATTCTTTGGCCAATGACCGTATGCGATTTCAGCATCGGCAATCGGAGAATTCAGCCCAAGGTCTCCCAAACGGAGAATTCTGGCAATTGTACTACCACAGAACAACGCAAACTCTAATAGGACAATAACCAGGTGTTCCCCATGTTGAATCACTCGATGTATTTACTCCCACAGATGCCAACACAAATGGGGAAAGTAGAACTGGTTGAAATATATAAGAGATAAACTGTTGACATTTGAGTGATGGGAAGCATAAAAGATAACCTGACACAATATTTGAATGACTTTCCTAACACAATCCCACCATTACCAGCGTACCTGACCGGGATTCGGATGCAGACTCAGCAAGTGTACAGAACATGCTATACACTCAAAGAACAAACCAAGTGATATATAGATCCATCTACATTGTGTGAGGATCTAGGGGATTGGGGCTCCATCTACTCATCTACTGCTAATCTCACTCCTGTATAAACTATAATCTAACCTACCCACACTAACTGCTCTCATGAACTTCACTAGTTGTCTCCTGCATACATTCCTCCCCTAAGACTTAGCAGCACTGCCTTATATAGTTGTATCTGCAGCTCCCCCTGGTGTCTACTCTCGACACTACATTAACCCTTGCAATGCTGATAGTTATGATAATACCACATCTCCCTAAGTGTGTTGGTGTTGCAATTTGTCATCAAATACTCCCCTGAAGTTCTTTGGGACATTTTATTATATTAGTGGCGCTGTGTTATTATATATGCGTTCGTGTTGTAGTTGCGTTGGCAAGCACAATGGAAAGCATGGAAATTAAAATCAAATCAATATCTCATTCAACAAAGCTACTTATTCATCGATTACATGTGCACAGTGCACTGGTGCACTTGTCACAATGCAGATGGAGCACGAATAGAACAATGGTGGAAGGTTAGATCCACAGTTTCTTGTCTGATGATGTGACAGCACATAAATTGGTGGCAAAGTTCAGAAAGCGAAAGTATTTTGTGTCACCAATTTTGAAGACATATGGTTTTAGCCTCTTCACTTTGAAATGCCACCAGACCCTTTGAGTCAACCACCGGCTTCACCTCCGCCTCCAAAGACCCATAAATCTACATGCAATTCAATCGTGGCATCGTGATGATACAAGAGTGGTCCATAGATGCTCATCACAATTTATAGACAAAATTACACGTTGGAACTCCTGCTCTGCAATCGATCAATGATTTCTGATGTACCATTTGAAGGATTCACTGAAATGAAAATGAAAGGTTATTGCTGCACTATCGCTGGCATCCGCCAACACTTGATTTCAGGCAATGTCATTTCCAGAGTCTCTTGCTCAAATCCAGTGATGCAGTTAAAATAAGTCTGCGTGGTTGCATGACCTGCAGTAATACTTTAGAAAGAGGCTTTTTCAGGCAGGGTGATCAGGTATTTGAGTGTCCCTGAGCCTGGTTTACACGATGATTGTGCTGCGGGCTAGGGCAAGGAGGCAGATCCCAGGTCTACCTCAGCTGAAGTTTTGACCCTGGATGAGATTAGATTTAGATTTACTGTCACGTGTACCGAGGTACAGTGAAAAGTATTGTTCTGCGTATATTTCACACAGATTGTTCCATACATGAAAAACATAGAACGTACGATAAATGCACAATGTAAATACATAGACACAGGCATTAGGTGAAGCATATGGAGTGTAATGCTGCAACAGTGGAGAAGATGTGTGGAGAGATCAGTTCAGTCCATAAGAAGGTCATTTAGGAGTCTGGAAACAGCGGGGAAGAAGCTGTTTTTGAATCTGTTAGTCCCTATTCTCAAACTTTCGTATCTCCTGCCCGATGGAAGAAGTTGGAAGAGAGAATAATCCAGGTGGGAAGGGTCTTTGATTAGGCTGCCCGCTTTCCCAAGGCAGCGGGAGGTGTAGACAGAGTCAATGGATGGGAGATGGATTTGCGATATGGACTGGGCTGTGTTCACGACTCTCTGTAGTTTCTTACGGTCCTGGGCCGAGCAGTTTGCCATACCAGGCTGTGATGCAGCCAGAGAGGATGCTTTCTATGGTGCATCTGTAAAAGTTGGCAAGATTGAATGTGCCAAATGTCCTTAGTTTCCCGAGGAAGTATAGGCGCTGTTGTGCTTTCTTGGTTGTAACGTCAATGTGGGTGGACCAGGACAGATTGTTGGTGATGTGCACACCTAGGAATTTGAAGCTGTCAACCATCTCCACCTCGGCCCCACTGATGCTGACACTGAGGGGTGTATACGGCACTTTGCTTCCTGACGTCAATGATCAGCTCCTTAGTTTTGCTGACATTGAGGGAGAGATTGTGGCCCTTACACCATGCCCTGGGTTCTCCATCTCCCTCCTGTACTCTGACTCATCGTTGTTCGAGATCTGACCCACGACGGTCGTGTCATCAGCAAACTTGTCGCTGAAGTTGGAGCCGTATTTTTTACACATAGTCCTGTGTGTATAGGGAGTATAGAGTATAGTAGGGGGTTAAGTACACAGCTTTGCGGGGCCCCGGTAATGAGAACTATTGTGGAGGAGGTGTTGTTCTTTATCCTTACTGGGTCAGGAAGTCAAGGATCCAGTTGCAGAGGGAGGAGCCAAGTCCTCGGTGTTGGAGTTTTATGGTGTTGAAGAAGGAGCTGTAGTCAATGAATAGGAGCCTGACGTAGGAGTCCTTTATGGGGCCAGGGAGATAGCGTCTGCTGTGGACCAGTTGTGGCGGTATGCGAATTGCAGTGGATCAAGGCATTCTGGGAGTATGAATTAAACAGCTCTCCAGGTGGACATGGAAGATCCCATTGGCACTATCTCAAAGAGAAGTAAGGGTGTTATCCCCGGTGTCCTGACGAATATTTATTCCTCAAACAACATCACAAAAGCCGATAATCTGGTCTTATCACAGAGCTGTGTGTGGGAGCTTACTCTGCACAAATTGGCTGCCGTCTTTCCAGAATTACAAGAGTGACTGTACTTCAAAATTACTTCACCGGCTGTAAAACGCTTTGTGATGTCCTGTGGTAGTGGAAGGCGCTATAGAAATGCAAGCGCTAGTCTTTCGTGTCACCTTTGCTTTGTGTATTTGTTAGCGCCTGACTAGATTGTTGTAGTTTTCTGTACAGCACAGGATTTATCCGGAATATGCAGGTTGAGAAGTGGAATGTTTCTATTTATAAAGTGCAGCGTCACATTTTTGCACAATGCATGACATTCTCCACACTGACACACTGACTAATTGTGCTGATACACAAGAGAGCTCGGTGCCTCAGCATTGCACCGTCATGCCCATCGTGACAGCGCAGCCAACAATATTGTGTTTGAAATTCAAAAGCGATAATTATGGAACGAAACAATTTCAATCAGTTCAATTGCGCATCACCAATCTGCCTTCTGTCCCACTATTTCAGGTCGCTCGAGTGTAAATGGAGCTTTCCAGTGTGGGGAAATCTGGCGAGAGGGGCGATCCGCCCCAGATTGTCACCCTGCGCAATTTACAGGCGACAGAATCAGATGATCGCTCACCTAGCTTTACTCGCCTTCAAAATATTTTGTTTGTTTTGAAATTTCTGTGCAAAGGAAACAAAAGCTCTCAGCAATGTGCAGGACAGCCACGCCCAGACATTCACTCCTGGGCTCCCAGAGCAGATGCACAGAGACTGGAGAATTCTCATCTTTGCGCACCTGAGGAGGAGGGCTGGGAGTGGGTGGGTTTGGTGGAGGTGGGTTGGGAGGAGGTGGGTTGGGATTGGGCGGGTTCGGTGGAGGAAGGTTAGGAGCAGACGGGTTGGGAGGAGGTGGGTTGGGAGGAGGTGGGTTGGGAGGAGGAGGGTTGGGAGGAGGAGGGTTGGGAGTGGGTGGGTTCGGTGGAGGTAGGTTGGGAGGAGGCGGGTTGGGAGTGGGTGGGTTTGGTGGAGGCGGGTTGGGAGGAGGCGGGTTGGGAGGAGGCGGGTTGGGAGGAGGCGGGTTCGGTGGAGGAGGGTTGGGCGGAGGTGGGTTGGGAGTGGGTGGGTTGGGAGGAGGTGGGTTGGGAGTGGGTGGGTTGGGAGGAGGTGGGTTGGGAGTGGGTGGGTTCGGTGGAGGAGGGTTGGGCGGAGGTGGGTTGGGAGTGGGTGGGTTTGGTGGAGGTGGGTTGGGAGGAGGTGGGTTGGGATTGGGCGGGTTCGGTGGAGGAAGGTTGGGAGGAGACGGGTTGGGAGGAGGTGGGTTGGGAGGAGGTGGGTTGGGAGGAGGAGGGTTGGGAGTGGGTGGGTTCGGTGGAGGTAGGTTGGGAGGAGGCGGGTTGGGAGGAGGCGGGTTGGGAGGAGGCGGGTTGGGAGGAGGCGGGTTCGGTGGAGGAAGGTTGGGCGGAGGTGGGTTGGGAGTGGGTGGGTTGGGAGGAGGGGGTTGGGAGTGGGTGGGTTGGGAGGAGGTGGGTTGGGAGTGGGTGGGTTCGGTGGAGGAGGGTTGGGCGGAGGTGGGTTGGGAGTGGGTGGGTTCGGTGGAGGAGGGTTGGGAGGAGGTGGGTTGGGAGTGGGTGGGTTCAATGGAGGAGGGTTGGGAGGAGGTGGGTTGGGAGGAGGAGGGTTGGGAGGAGGTTGGTTGGGAGGAGGAGGGTTGGGAGGAGGTGGGTTGGGAGTGGGTGGGTTCGGTGGAGGAGGGTTGGGAGGAGGTGGGCTGGGAGGAGGTGGGTTGGGAGGAGGTGGGTTGGGAGGAGGCAGGTTGGGAGGAGGAGGGTTGGGAGGAGGTGGGTTGGGAGGAGGTGGGTTGGGAGGAGGTGGGTTGGGAGGAGGCAGGTTGGGAGTGGGTGGGTTGAGTGGAGGAGGGTTGGGAGGAGGAGGGTTGGGAGGAGGTGGGTTGGGAGGAGGTGGGTTGGGAGGAGGCAGGTTGGGAGGAGGTGGGTTGGGAGTGGGTGGGTTGAGTGGAGGAGGGTTGGGAGGAGGAGGGTTGGGAGGAGGTGGGTTAGGGAGGAGGTGGGTTGGGAGGAGGCAGGTTGGGAGGAGGAGGGTTGAGAGTCGGTGGGTTCGGTGGAGGAGGGTTGGGAGGAGGTGGGTTGGGAGGAGGAGGGTTGGGAGGAGGTGGGTTGGGAGGAGGTGGGTTGGGAGTGGGTGGGTTCGGTGGAGGAGGGTTGGGAGGAGGTAGTTTGGGAGGAGGTGGGTTGGGAGTGGGTGGGTTCAGTGGAGGAGGGTTGGGAGGAGGAGGGTTGGGAGGAGGCGGGTTGGGAGGAGGAGGGTTGAGAGTCGGTGGGTTCAGTGGAGGAGGGTTGGCAGTGGGTGGGTTGGGAGTGGGTGGGTTCGGTGGAGGAGGGTTGGGCGGAGGTGGGTTGGGAGGAGGCAGGTTGGGAGGAACAGGGTTGAGAGTCGGTGGGTTCAGTGGAGGAGGGTTGGCAGTGGGTGGGTTGGGAGTGGGTGGGTTCGGTGGAGGAGGGTTGGGAGGAGGAGGGTTGGGAGTGGGTGGGTTCAGTGGAGGCGGGTTGGGCGGAGGAGGGTTGGGAGGAGGCGGGTTGGGAGGAGGAGGGTTGGGAGGAGGTGGGTTGGGAGGAGGAGGGTTGAGAGTCGGTGGGTTCGGTGGAGGAGGGTTGGGAGGAGGTGGGTTGGGAGTGGGTGGGTTCGGTGGAGGAGGGTTGGGAGGAGGTAGGTTGGGAGGAGGTGGGTTGGGAGTGGGTGGGTTCAGTGGAGGAGGGTTGGGAGGAGGAGGGTTGGGAGGAGGCGGGTTGGGAGGAGGAGGGTTGGGAGGAGGCAGGTCGGGAGGAGGAGGGTTGAGAGTCGGTGGGTTCAGTGGAGGAGGGTTGGCAGTGGGTGGGTTGGGAGTGGGTGGGTTCGGTGGACGAGGGTTGGGCGGAGGTGGGTTGGGAGGAGGCGGGGTTGGGAGGAGGCGGGTTGGGAGGAGGCGGGTTGGGAGGAGGCGGGTTCGGTGGAGGAGGGTTGGGCGGAGGTGGGTTGGGAGTGGGTGGGTTGGGAGGAGGTGGGTTGGGAGTGGGTGGGTTCGGTGGAGGAGGGTTGGGCGGAGGTGGGTTGGGAGTGGGTGGGTTCGGTGGAGGAGGGTTGGGAGGAGGTGGGTGGGAGTGGGTGGGTTCGATGGAGGAGGGTTGGGAGGAGGTGGGTTGGGAGGAGGAGCGTTGGGAGGAGGTGGGTGGGAGGAGGAGGGTTGGGAGGAGGTGGGTTGGGAGTGGGTGGGTTCGGTGGAGGAGGGTTGGGAGGAGGTGGGCTGGGAGGAGGAGGGTTGGGAGTGGGTGGGTTGAGTGGAGGAGGGTTGGGAGGAGGAGGGTTGGGAGGAGGAGGGTTGGGAGGAGGTGGGTTGGGAGTGGGTGGGTTGAGTGGAGGAGGATTGGGAGGAGGAGGGTTGGGAGGAGGTGGGTTGGGAGGAGGTGGGTTGGGAGTGGGTGGGTTCGGTGGAGGAGGGTTGGGAGGAGGAGGGTTGGGAGGAGGTGGGTTGGGAGGAGGTGGGTTGGGAGGAGGCAGGTTGGGAGGAGGAGGGTTGAGAGTCGGTGGGTTCGGTGGAGGAGGGTTGGGAGGAGGTGGATTGGGAGTGGGTGGGTTCGGTGGAGGAGGGTTGGGAGGAGGTAGGTTGGGAGGAGGTGGGTTGGGAGTGGGTGGGTTCAGTGGAGGCGGGTTGGGCGGAGGAGGGTTGGGAGGAGGCGGGTTGGGAGGAGGAGGGTTGGGAGGAGGCAGGTTGGGAGGACGAGGGTTGAGAGTCGGTGGGTTCAGTGGAGGAGGGTTGGCAGTGGGTGGGTTGGGAGTGGGTGGGTTCGGTGGAGGAGGGTTGGGCGGAGGTGGGTTGGGAGGAGGCGGGTTGGGAGGAGGCGGGTTGGGAGGAGGCGGGTTGGGAGGAGGCGGGTTGGGAGGAGGGGTTGGGAGGAGGCGGGTTCGGTGGAGGAGGGTTGGGCGGAGGTGGGTTGGGAGTGGGTGGGTTCGGTGGAGGAGGGTTGGGAGGAGGTGGGTTGGGAGTGGGTGGGTTCGATGGAGGAGGGTTGGGAGGAGGTGGGTTGGGAGGAGGAGGGTTGGGAGGAGGTGGGTTGGGAGGAGGAGGGTTGGGAGGAGGTGGGTTGGGAGTGGGTGGGTTCGGTGGAGGAGGGTTGGGAGGAGGTGGGCTGGGAGGAGGAGGGTTGAGAGTGGGTGGGTTGGGAGTGGGTGGGTTGAGTGGAGGAGGGTTGGGAGGAGGAGGGTTGGGAGGAGGTGGGTTGGGAGGAGGTGGGTTGGGAGTGGGTGGGTTGAATGGAGGAGGGTTGGGAGGAGGAGGGTTGGGAGGAGGTGGGTTTGCAGGAGGTGGGTTGGGAGTGGGTGGGTTGAGTGGAGGAGGGTTGGGAGGAGGAGGGTTGGGAGGAGGTGGGTTGGGAGGAGGTGGGTTGGGAGGAGGCAGGTTGGGAGGAGGAGGGTTGAGAGTCGGTGGGTTCAGTGGAGGAGGGTTGGGAGGAGGAGGGTTGGGAGGAGGTGGGTTGGGAGGAGGAAGGTTGAGAGTCGGTGGGTTCGGTGGAGGAGGGTTGGGAAGAGGTGGGTTGGGAGTGGGTGGGTTCGGTGGAGGAGGGTTGGGAGGAGGTGGGTTGGGAGTGGGTGGGTTCGGTGGAGGAAGGTTGGGAGGAGGTAGGTTGGGAGGAGGTGGGTTGTGAGTGGGTGGGTTCAGTGGAGGAGGGTTGGGAGGAGGAGGGTTGGGAGTAGGCGGGTTGGGAGGAGGAGGGTTGGGAGGAGGCAGGTTGGGAGGAGGAGGGTTGAGAGTCGGTGGGTTCAGTGGAGGAGGGTTGGCAGTGGGTGGGTTGGGAGTGGGTGGGTTCGGTGGAGGAGGGTTGGGCGGAGGTGGGTTGGGAGGAGGCAGGTTGGGAGGAGCAGGGTTGAGAGTCGGTGGGTTCAGTGGAGGAGGGTTGGCAGTGGGTGGGTTGGGAGTGGGTGGGTTCGGTGGAGGAGGGTTGGGAGGAGGAGGGTTGGGAGGAGGCGGGTTGGGAGGAGGAGGGTTGGGAGGAGGATGTTTGGGAGGAGGCAGGTTGGGAGGAGGAGGGTTGAGAGTCGGTGGGTTCAGTGGAGGAGTGTTGGCAGTGGGTGGGTTGGGAGTGGGTGGGTTCGGTGGAGGAGGGTTGGGTGGGTGGGTTGGGAGTGGGTGGGTTCGGTGGAGGAGGGTTGGGGGGAGGACAGTTGGGAGGAGGAGGGTTGGGAGGAGGGTTGGGAGGAGGAGTGTTGGGAGGAGGTGGGTTGGGAGGAGGTGGGTTGGGAGGAGGTGGGTTGGGAGGAGGAGGGTTGGGGTGAGGAGCGTTGGGAGGAGGTGGGTTGGGAGTAGATGAGCTGTGAGGAGGTGGGCTGGCAGGAAGAGGGATGGGAGGAGGGGGACTGGGAGGCGGCGGGTTGGGAGGCAAAGGGTTTGGAGGAGCCGGGTTGGGAGTGGGTGGCTTTGTTGGAGGAGGGTTGGGAGGAGGCGGGGTGGCAGGAAGAGGGCTGGGAGGAGGTGGACTGGGAGGAGAGGGTTGGGAGGAGGCAGGTTGGAAGGTGGAGGGTTGGGAGGAGTTGGTTTGGGAGGAGGAGGATTGGGGGAGGAGGTGGACTGGGAGGAGAGGGTTGGGAGGAGACGGGTTGGGAGGAGGTGGGCTGGGAGGAGGCGGGTTGGGAGGAGGTGGGCTGGGAGGAGGCGGGTTGGGAGGAGGAGGGTTGGGGTGAGGAGGGTTGGGAGGAGGAGGTTTGGGAGGATGAGGGTTGGGAGGAGGTGGGTTGGGAGGAGGCGGTTTGGGAGGAGGAGGGTTGGAGGAGGCGGGTTGGGAGTGGGTGGGTTGGGAGTGGGTGGGTTGGGAGGAGGTGGGTTGTGAGGAGGAGGGTTGGGAGGAGGTGGGCTGGGAGGAGGAGGTTTGGGAGGAGGAGGGTTGGGAGGAGGCATGTTGGGAGGATGTGGGCTGGGAGGAGGTGGGTTGGGAGGAGGTGGGTTGGGAGGAGGATGTCAGGGAGGAGGAGGGTTGTGAGGAAGTGGGCTGGGAGGAGGAGGGCAGGGAGGAGGTGGGTTGGGAGGAGGAGGTTTGGGAGGAGGAGGGTTGGGAGGAGAAGGGTTGGGGAGGACAGTTGGGAGGAGGAAGGTTGCGAGGAGGTGGGCTGGGAGGAGGAGGATTGGGAGGAGGCGGGTTGGGAGGAGGAGCTTTGGGAGGAGGGGGATTGGGAGGAGGTGGGTTGGGAGGAGGTGGGCTGGGAGGAGGAGGGTTGGGGAGGACAGTTGGGAGGAGGAGGGTTGCGAGGAGGTGGGCTGGGAGGAGGAGGATTGGGAGGAGGCGGGTTGGGAGGAGGAGGGTTGGGAGGAGGGGGATTGGGAGGAGGCGGGTTGGGAGGAGGTGGGCTGGGAGGAGGCGGATTGGGAGGAGGCATGTTGGGAGGATGTGGGCTGGGAGGAGGAGGTTTGGGAGGAGGTGGGTTGGGAGGAGGATGTCAGGGAGGAGGAGGGTTGTGAGGAAGTGGGCTCGGAGGAGGAGGGCAGGGAGGAGGCGGGTTGGGAGGTGGAAGGCAGGAAGGAGGTGGGCTGGGAAGAGGAGTGTTGTGAGGAGGTGGACTGGGAGGGAGGCCTGCCTCTCTGTTCCAACACTTTGTTGGTTATTTAAAAAATGATTAAAACTAAAAACAGCCCACATCATTCGCCCCTCCCAGACACCCTAACCTATGCCCTATCCTTGCGAACCTGTGCCACCTCATGCCCTTCACCCACTGTCAACGGTCCCTATGGACAATCAAGACCTCTATGCCCCACACATCTCCATGATCCTTTATCCCCCATGTCAACTTAGTGCCAACTAATCCCAACCAATGCTCCAAACCATCATGCCAACTCAGCTAGTATCTTTTTTTACAGTTCCTTGACAGTTTAATAGTTCTTTGACAGTTCTTTCAAAGTTCTATCGCAATCCGACAGTTGCTTGACAGCATTGACAGCTCCAATGAGTTTCTGCACCTTTTACATGCAGTCAAATTTACTTTAACAATCCAAAAGTATATTTTAACACTCCCAAAGGCCACCTTACCTCTTCCCAGGTGTACTGGGACCATGTGCAAAGAAGTACTTTACCAGTCGAAAAGGTATACTGGCTATCCAAATGAAGTTTAGGCCAGCTCTTATCTTATTCTTGTTAGACAAAGGAAGCAAGAGTTATCAGAGGTAAATGGGAATGCGGAATTCCAAAGAGAAAGAGATCAGCCATGTTCTTATTGAATAGTGGAGCAGGTTTGAGGGGCTGAATGGCCTACTCCTGCTCCTATTTCATATGTCCATGTGCTCTGATCTGCACACTCCTGGTTTCACACACCTGGCCTCCCAAAATTCCATGTCAGTGGAGCCAGCTGGTGATTTAAACAAGCAGCTGCCTCTATAAACTGTGCCTGTGGGATTCCTGGTCTGACCCCAGCTCCCCAAACTCCATCCGTATCTGGGGACAGGAATTAGAATTTCCAACCATTTCAGAGAGCCTCTTCCTTGTAGCGAAATGTGGACCTCAGAAGATTCTGAAGTGAAGCTGGGCCATATAAATATATCCAGTTTCCTGGATCGGTTCCTGCTCAGTGCTGGGTTAGCTGTTTTCAGCTGGGGTGGCGTAGGGAGATTATCCTCTCAATCCTAACCTTAATCCGGTTTTCCCAGTTGGACATTCAAACGGGAAGACAAGAGCAAGATCGGCCATGATGTCGCCGTGGTCAGATAACTGCACACATAGACACTGGCCGTATGGATGAGGGCCGTTGGGCAATGGTGGAAGTTCATGGAGCAATATTTCAGCAGGGACCCCGCCAGAACATGTGACGAGAGGGCAAATAAAATTGTGGAGGAGGAAGATGGGAAGTCCTCCTCAGAGAAGGAAAAATACCTCAATTTATATCATGAAGCAGTTCCATAAGAGAATGAAGCCGGAGGGGAAACTGTGTGAAAATACCGTTCAGTTAGATACAAATCCTCTATTTTACAAAAAAAATAAATATTTTGAGGATAGATTGTATTCCTGATCCATCAACAGCATCAGCCAATCAGGGCACTTTACACAGATGCACAGGGTGATTCATAGAAAGCAGCCAATCAAATCCATCAACAAAGGCTGACCAAACAACAGCAACCTGAATTTAGATAGCACCTTTAACATCTTAAAATGTCCCAAGGTGGTCCACAGGAGGGCTGACAGGTAACATTTGACACTGGGTCACAGAAGGATTAATTAATGCAGATTACCAAAAGCTTGGATGTAAAAGTGGGTTTTAATCAGTGTTGTAAAGGAAGAGAGAGGCAGAGAAAGGAGGAGGTTTAGAAAATAGATTCCTGGGGAGCTGAAGAACAGTTCCCCCATTGGGAGTGCTTACAATCAGGGACGTGTCAGAGCGTGGAGATCTCAAGCGTGGGGCTGGACGGGGTGGCAGAAATAGTTAAGGTTCAGAGTGGTGTTGGCTTCAGTACAAGTGACTGGGGTTGTCCTTGCCCATCCATTGAATCTTTAATTTTAGTGCAGCGAGATGCCCCTATCTGTGGTCTGCACGAGTTCATCTTCAGCAGTTCTGTGGAAGCAGCGACTGGGAATGTGCAGATGAAACTGTAATCTGGGCACAGTAAATACTTACAATGGGTGAGGTCAAATTCGGGCGTAATTGTCACTTATTCCTGAGGATTGGAACTGCTTTGGAATTAAAGACAGCCAATTGATTGATTGTACCCTTCCAGGATACTCCATTTCATGAGATTTCTACCCTGTGTGATTCGCCTTTCTATCGTCACTTTACGTATCCTCAAAGATTTCAATATTTCCTTTGGTAATTTTTCTCTCTGCCGCCCAGTTCCCGGGCATTCCCTGGAGTTACATTATCCCATTGGGAAGGGTCACACCACCAACTATCTCCTCTGATTCTTTCGAAGCTAGTTTGAGCTTGACCATAGGTAGCATTCTCCAGTTCCCCAGATGTGTGTTTCTCGGTGTCCCACTGTTTGTTGCAACATTCCCACTTCCCGCCAATAGGGTTTCCCATTGAAGCCACCCCTTGCCTCCGGGAAACTAACAGGCAGGGGTGCGCTGCCAGCCGGAACTGACAATCCCAATGCAATGACTAAGATCAGGCCCGAGAGATTGGTCAATTGGAATATGAGTTCCCTGATTGGTGTCCCAATCAGGGAACCCCTTTCTGTGTATATAACAGGGAGTGTCAGATCCTCTGCACTCCCGGTGTAGACAGCAAGCTGAATGGTCATGGTTGTTCGGCTGTTGGTTTTGTTAATAAAAGGGATTCTGGTGAAGGGACTGTCATAATATATATCTGTGCAAATGATGGAGTGCAGGCAGGCAGTGATTGACACACAGGATGACCAGTGAGCACACAGAATAGAGCAGCCCACTAGGCTTGAGGAGCAGATGGAGGAGGAGTTCAAGAGGTGGGACATGCTGCCATTGTCGTTGGCGGGGAGGGTGCAGTCCGTCAAAATGACGGTGCTTCCGAGGTTCTTGTTCCTCTTTCAGTGCCTGCCCATCTTCATCCCCAGGGCCTTTTTTAGGAGAGTGACTAGCAGTATTTTGAGCTTTGTGTGGGCACATGGGACTCCGAGAGTGAAGAGGGTTTTCCTGGAGCGAGGGAGGGCTGGCGCTGCTCAACCTTTTGGGGTACTACTGGGCGGCCAAAGTGTCAATGGTGCGTAAATGGGTGATTTGGGGGGGGGGCGCGTGGAAAAGAATGGAGATGGCATCATGTAGAGGTACGAGCCTGGGTAACGGCGCCGTTGCCGCTCTCCCCTAAGAGGTATACCATGAGCCCGGTGGTGGCGGCGACCCTAAGAATCTGGGGACAGTGGAGACGGCATAGGGGGGAAACAGGGGGCTCGATGGAGGCTCCATTAGGTGGAAATCATCGGTTCATCCCGGGGAACACTGATGGGGGATTTAGGGCAAAGGGTGGGCATCAATAAACTGAGGGACCTATTTATTGGCGGGAGGTTTGCGGGCCTGGGGGAACTGGAAGATAAATTTGGGCTCCCCCAAGGGAACATGTTCAGATACTTGCAGGTAAAGGCGTTTGCTAGGCGACAGGTAAAGGAGTTCCTCCACAGCCTTCTGCGGCAAAGAGTTCCACAGATTCACCATCCTCTGGCTGAAGAAATTCCTCCTCATCTCTGTTCTAAAGGATCGTCCCTTTAGTCGGAGATTGTGTCCTTTGGTTCTAGTTTGTCCTACAAGTGGAAACAGCCTCTCCATGTCCACTCTCTCCAGGCCTCGCAGTATCTTATAAGTTTCAATAAGATCCCCCCTCATCCTTCGAAACTCCAACGAGTACAGACCCAGAGTCCTCAAACATTCCTCAAACGGCAAGTTCTTCATTCTAGGGATCATTCTTGTGAACCTCCTTTGGACCCTTTCCAAGGCCAGCACATCCTTCCTTAGATACGAGGCCCAAAACTGCTCACAATATTCCAAATGGGGTCTGACCAGAGCCTTATACAGCCTCAGAAGTACATCCCTGGTCTTGTATTCTAGCCCTCTTGACATGAATGCTAACATTGCATTTGCCTTCTTAACTGCCAACTGAACCTGCACATTAACCTTAAGAGAATCGTGAACAAGGACTCCCAAGTCCCTTTGTGCTTCTAATTTCCGAAGCATTTCCCCATTTAGAAAACAGTCCATGCCTAATTTCCTCCTTCCAAAGTGCATAACCTCACACCTTTCCACATTGTATTTCATTTGCCACTTCATTGCCCACTCTCCTAGCTTGTCCAAGTCCTTCTGCAGCCCCCATGCTTCCTCAATACTACCTGTCCCTCTACAGATCTTTGTATCATCTGCAAACTTAGCAACAGTGCCTTCAGTACCTTCTTCCAGATCGTTAATGTATATTGTGAAAGTTGTGGTCCCAGCACAGACCCCGAGGCACACCACTAGCCACTGGCTTCCATCCTGAAAAAGACCCCTTTATCCCCATTCTCTGCCTTCTGCCAGTCAGCCAATCCTCTATTCATGCCAGAATCTTACCCTGAACACCATGAGCTCTTAACTTATTCAGCAGTCTCCTCTGCGGCACCTTGTCAAAGGCCTTCTGGAAATCTAAATAAATCATGTCCACTGCTTCTCCTTTGCCTAACTTCCTTGTTACCTCCTCAAAGAACTCTAACAGATTTGTCAGGCACGACCTCCCTTTGACAAAGCCGTGCTGACTCAGTCCTATTTTACCATGCACTTCCAAGTACTTTGTGATCTCATCTTTAATAACAGACTCTAAAATCTTACCAATGACCGAAGTCAGGCTAACCGGCCTATAATTTCCCGTCTTCTGCCTCCCTCCCTTCTTAATCAGTGGTGTTACATTAGCCACTTTCCAGTCCTCTGGGACTCCTGCCATTGTTGTTCCACTGTCTTCCCTGCTAGGCTCCTTTTCCAATCAACTCTGGCCAGCTCCTCCCTCATGTCTTTGTAGTTACCCTTCTTTAATTATAATACCGTTACATCTGATTGCAACTTCTCCCTCTCAAACTGCAGAGTAAATTCTATCATATTGTGGTCACTGCTCCCTAAGGGTTCCTTCACCTTAAGTTCCCTAATCAAGTCTGCCTCATAACACATCACCAAATCCAGAATTGCCTGTTCCCTAGTTGGCTCTGTCACAAACTGCTCCAAAAAACCATCTCTTAGACATTCCACAAATTCCATTTCTTAGGATCCACTACCAACCTGATTTTCCCAGTCCACCTGCATATTGAAGTCCTCATGATTATTGTAATATTGCCTTTTTTACATGCCTTTTCCATCTCCTGATTTATTTTCTGCCCCACATCCTGACTACTGCTAGGGGGCCTGTACATAACTCCCATCAGGGTCTTTTTACCTTTGCGATTCCTCAACTCTACCCACAGAGATTCTATGCCTTCTGATCCTAGATCGCTACTTGCTATCGATTTAATTGATTCCTTACGAACAATGCAACCCCACCCCCTTATCCCATCTGCCTGTCCATTCGATAGGACATATATACCTTGGATATTTAATAATAATAATCGCTTATTGTCACAAGTAGACTTCAATGAAGTTACTGTGAAAAGTCCCTAGTCGGGACATTCCGGCATCTGTTCGGGGAGGCTGGTAAGGGAATTGAACCCGCGCTGCTGGCCTTGTGCTGCATTACAAGCAAGCTGTTTGGCACACTGTGCTAAACCAGCCCCTTTTAGATCCCAGCCCCGATCCCCTTGCAGCCCCGTCTCTGTGATGCCCACAACATTGTACTGACCAACTTCAGTGTGCGCAACAAGCTCATTGACCTTGTTCCATATACTGCGCACATTTAGGTACAACACCCTCAATCCTGCATTGGCCACCTCCCTTTTCACACTCTCCTCAGTCACTGTACTGTGGCCCTTTTTGATTTTTTTTTTGATTTAAAATTTTTTTTTAGAATACTTGTCTGTGCGGAGTCTGCACATTCACCCCGTGTGTGCGTGGGTTTCCTCCGGGTGCTCCGGTTTCCTCCCACAGTCCAAAGATGTGCAGGTTAGGTGGATTGGCCATGATAAATTGCCCTTAGTGTCTAAAATTGCCCTTAGTGTTGGGTGGGGTTACTGGGTTTGGGGATAGGGTGGAGGTGTTGACCTTGGGTAGGGTACTCTTTCCAAGAGCCGGTGCAGACTCGATGGGCCGAATGGCCTCCTTCTGCACTGTAAATTCTATGGTAATTCTATGGTATGAAACCCAATTCATTTTTTCCAATTAAGGGGCAATTTAGCGTGGCCAATCCACCTCACCTGCACATCTTTGTGTTGTGGGGGCGAAACCCACGCAAACACAGGGAGAATGTGCAAACTCCATACGGACAGTGACCCAGAGCCGGGATCGAACCTGGGATCTTGGCGCCGTGAGGCTGCAGGTCGAACCCACTGTGCCACCGTGCTGCACCCTTTTTGATTTTTGACTGTGGCTTCTCTGCCTTACACTTTCCTCCTTCCTGCTTTTGGTCCCTGGCCCCGTTTTACTTCCCTCCAACTTCCTGCATCAGTTCCCATCCCCCTGCCACATTAGTTTAAACCCTCCCCAACAGCACTAGCAAACACCCTCCCCCAAGGTCATCGGTTCCAGTCCTGTCCAGTCCAGTCCATGCAACTACAGTTCCTTCACTGCTGTTGCATCAACATCCTGGAACTCCCTCCCTAACAGCATTGTGGGTGTACCTACACCATGTGGACTGCAGCGGTTCAAGAAGGCAGCTCACCACCACCTTCGAGGACAATTAGGAATAGAACATAGAAGATAGAGAAATACCGCACAGAAAAGGCCCTTCGGCCCACGATTTGTGCCGAACTTTTGTCCTAGTTTAATCATAGTGTCCAAAATTCTATGATAATCTAAGGGCAATTTATCATGGCCAATCCACCCAACGTGCACATCTTTGGACTGTGGGAGGAAACCGGAGCACCCGGAGGAAATCCACACACACACAGGGAGGATGTGCAGACTCCACACAGACAGTGACCCAAGCCGGAATCGAACTTGGGACCCTGGAGCTGTGAAGCATTTATGCTAACCACCAGTGCAACCTCACTTGTCAGGGTTAAACTTCATCTGCCACTTCTCAGCCCAGCTCTACATCCTATCTATGTCTCTTTGCAGCCGACAACAGCCCTCCTCACTATCCACAACTTCACCAATCTTCGTATCATCTGCAAATTTGCTGACCCACCCTTCAACTCCCTCATCCAAGTCATTAATGAAAATCACAAACAGCAGAGGACCCAGAACTGATCCCTGCGGTATACCACTGGTAACTGGGCTCCAGGCTGAATATTTGCCATCCACCACCACTCTGACTTCTATTGGTTAGCCAGTTCATTATCCAACTGGCCAAATTTCCCACTATCCCATGCCTCCTTACTTTCTGCATAAGCCTACCATGGGGAAACTTATCAAATGTCTTACTAAAATCCATGTACACTACATCCACTGCTTTACCTTCATCCACATGCTTGGTCACCTCCTCAAAGAAGTCAATAAGACTTGTAAGGCAAGACCTACCCCTCACACATCCGTGCTGACTATCCCTAATAAGCAGTGTCTTTCCAGATGCTCAGAAATCCTATCCCTCAGTACCCTTTCCATTATTTTGCCTACCACCGAAGTAAGACTAACTGGCCTGCAATTCCCAGGGTTATCCCTATTCCCTTTTTTGAACAGGGGCATGACATTCGCCACTCTCCAATCCCCTGGTACTACCCCTGTTGACAGTGAGGACGAAAAGATCATTGCCAACGGCTCTGCAATTTCATTTCTTGCTTCCCATAGAATCCTTGGATATATCCCGTCAGGCCCGGGGGACTTGTCTATCCTCAAGTTTTTCAAATCAAGGAAGATGTGCCCAACACATCTTCCTTCCTAACAAGTATCTCCTCGAGCTTACCAGTTTGTTTCACACTGTCATCTCCAACAATATGGCCCCTCTCGTTTGTAAATACTGAAGAAAGTACTCGTTCAAGATCTCTCCTATCTCTTCAGACTCAATACACAATCTCCCACTACCGTCCTTGATCTGACCTCCCTCGCTCTTGTCATTCTCATATTTCTCACATATGTGTAAAAGGCCTTGGGGTTTTCCTTGATCCTACCCACCAAAGATTTTTCATGCCCTCTCTTAGCTCTCCTCATCCCTTTCTTCAGTTCCCTCCTGGCTATCTTGTATCCCTCCAGCGCCCTGTCTGAACCTTGTTTCCTCAGCCTTACATAAGTCTCCTTCTTCCTCTTAACAAGACATTCAACCTCTCTTGTCAACCATGGTTCCCTCACTTGACCATCTCTTCCCTGCCTGACAGGGACATACATATCAAAGACATGTAATACCTGTTCCTTGAACAAGTTCCACATTTCACTTGTGTTCTTCCCTGACAGCCTATATTCCCAACTTATGCAATTCAATTCCTGTCTGACAGCATTGTATTTACCCTTCCCCCAATTGTAAACCTTACCCTGTTGCATGCACCTATCCCTCTCCATTACTAAAGTGAAAGTCACATAATTGTGGTCATTACCTCTTAAATGCTCCCCCACTAACAAATCTATCACCTGCCCTGGTTCATTACCAAGTACCAAATCCAATATGGCCTCCCCTCTGGTCGGACAACCTACATACTGTGTTAGGAAAGCTTCCTGGACACACTGCACAAACACCACCCCATCCAAACTATTTGATCTAAAGAGTTTCCACTTAATGTTTGGGAAGTTGAAGTTACCGATGACTACTACCCTGTGACTTCTGCACCTTTCCAAAATCTGTTCCTCCACATCTCTGCTGCTATTGGGGGGCCTATAGAAAACTCCCAACAAGGTGACTGCTCCTTTCCTAATTCTGACTTTAACCCGTACTACCTCAGTAGGCAGATCCTCCTCAAACTGCCTTTCTGCAGCTGTTATACTATCTCTAGTTAACAATGCCAGCCCCCCACCTCTCTTACCATCCTCCCTAATCTTGTTGAAACATCTATAACCAGGGACCTCCAACAACCATTTCTGCCCCTCTTCTATCCAAGTTTCCGTGATGGCCACCACATCGTAGTCCCAAGTACCGATCCATTTCTTAAGTTCACCCACCTTATTCCTGATGCTTCTTGCGTTGAAGTATACACTTCAACCCATCTCCTTGCCTGCAAGTACTCTCCTTTGTCAGTGTTACCTTCCCCACTGCGTCACTACATGCTTTGGCGTCCTGAATATCAGCTTCCTTAGTTGCTGGACTACAAATCCGGTTCCCATTCCCCTGCCAAATTAGTTTAAACCCTCCCGAAGAGTACTAGAAAACCTCCCTCCCAGGATATTGGTGCCCCTCTGGTTCAGATGCAACCCATCCTGCTTGTACAGGTCCCACCTTCCCCAGAATGCGCTCCAATTATCCAAATACCTGAAGCCCTCCCTCCTACACCATTCCTGCAGCCACGTGTTCAACTGCACTCTCTCCCTATTCCTAGCCTCGCTATCACGTGGCACCGGCAACAAACCAGAGATGACAACTCTGTCTGGCCTAGCCTGTAACTTCCAGCCTAACTCCCTAAACTTGTTTATTACCTCCACACCCCTTTTCCTACCTACGTCGTTGGTACCACTGTGCACCACGATGTCTGGCTGCTCACCCTCCCCCTTCAGGATCCTGAAGACACGATCCGAGACATCCCTGGCCCTGGCACCCGGGAGGCAACATACCTTCCGGGAGTCTCGCTCGCGACCACAGAATCTCCTATCTATTCCCCTAACCATTGAATCTCCTATTACTATTGCTTTTCTATTCTCCCCCCCCCCTTCCCTTCTGAGCCCCAGAGCCAGACTCAGTGCCAGAGACCTGGCCGCTAGGGCCTTCCCCTGGTAGGTCATCCCCCCCAACAGCATCCAAAATGGTATACTTGTTTTGAAAGGGAATGGCCACGAGGGATCCCTGCACTGTCTGCCCGTTCGTTTTCTTTCCCCTGACTGTAACCCAGCTACTCTTGTCCAGTACCTTGGGTGTGGCTACCTCACTGTAACTCTTCTCAATGACGCCCTCTGCGTCCCGGATGATCCGAAGTTCATCCAGCTCCAGCTCCCTAACACGGTCTCTGAGGAGCTGGAGTTGGGTGTAATTCCCGCAGGTATAGTCAGCGGGGACACCGGTGGTATCCCTCACCACCCACATCCTACAGGAGGAGCATGCAACTGCCCTAGCCTCCATCCCCTCTTACTTTACAGAATATAGCTGCCCTGTGGACCAACTGGACCTCCGCCCTCCGACTCTGCTCCCAGTCAGCTGCACTCTCTGTGAATTCCTGCTCCCTTCTCGCTCTTTGCGGAAATGAAATAAAAGGAGCACCTTCCTCCTTCCTCACCTAACTCCCTCAGTCACCAAACTCTGGCTATAGCACTCAAATGCACCAAGTGCAGCGCTCCAGTGGCAACAAAGTCTACACTGTAGCTGGATCCTTTTTATACTGTGAATCTAGCCTCTGAAAACTGGCCTAATCCAATTAACTAATTAACAAACTGCAAGTACCTACAAGTAGAACCTTTGTTTAAAGCTGATTGAAAATTCATCTTCTTCTAAACCAAACAGCAACTTTGAAGTTAATTAACTAAATAAAAGAAAGATTAGACTTTAGATAAAAATGAACCCTTATACTCCCTCAGTCACCAAACTCTGACTATAGCACTCAAATGCACCAAGTTCAGCACTCCAGTGCAAACTGGAGAAATGATTAATGAATGCTGGCCTCGCCAGCGAAGCCCACATCCCTTGAATGAATAAATAAATTAAAGTTCCGAGGAGTGGCCCAGAGGAATTTTCATCTGAACTTAATTTTGTAAACTGCAAATTGGTTTGTTCTGCTTCCCCTCAAGGGAAAAATTACAAAGGTGAGTGGAGTAACGTCAGAACGAAGGCAGCAAGTTGACAACTTGTTGGATTTTATTCATGCCTGTCTGGAGATGTAAACCCAATTGTGCTGCTCAGGCCATCGCTGCTGCTGTTTGACAATCAGCTTTTGTAATCTCTCCTTGACGCGTGTGTCAACTGTCACACGTCACGTCGCCGTTTCGGGAGTGTGGGTGGAGGGGATGCAGTCCTCAAGTCTTTCAAGGCTTTGTTGACAGCCCCGAGATTGGAATTAATTTGCTGCCTGTTGAAATATCCTGAATCAGAGTCCCAGACTTGTGATCAGTGTCCCTGGGGAATATGACAGACAGCCAGTCAGAGTTTCTTTAGACACAAATTTCAAAGGTTTTCTTTTTGGAATTACGAGTGTGCCAACATTTTATTTCAGAAACTCTTTCCAGTTGTAAATTCAGAGAGTGAAGGGGTGAATTCGAGAGAATGTGTCTCATTGGCCAGCTGAGAGAGTCATCCTCGGCTCGATGAGCTGATTACCCTCAAGCGCTGTGTGACTCTTGAAATGAAAATCGCTTATTGTCACAAGTAGGCTTCAAATGAAGTTACTGTGAAAAGCCCCTAGTCGCCACATTCCGGCACCTGTTCGGGGAGGCTGTTACGGAAATTGAACCGTGCTGCTGGCCTGCCTTGGTCTGCTTTAAAAGCCAGCTCTTTAGCCCTGTGCTAAACCAGCCCTTAATAATAATCGCTTATTGTCACTAGCAAGGTTTCAATGAAGTTACTGTGAAAAGCCCCTAGTCGCCACATTCCGGTGCCTGTTTGGGGAGGCTGGTACATTGACACACCTATTCCGTTTGGCCCATCTGGTGCTACGCAACATGTAAGAGACTGGAAGTATGGACAAATTGACATTTACACTATAAATGGAGGGAGCACAATTACACACTTTATCACGAATATTGCTGTAAGTTCAGGACATTGAAATAATAACGAATTGGATTCTGTGATCGGGAGACTATGGGCGGGATTCACTCAGCCCACGCTGGGCCGGAGAATCGGCGAGCCAGGCACGAATCGCGCGATGCCAGTCCTCCGATTCTCCGGGATCCGCTCTACGCGTCCACCCCGGCAATACTCCGCCCGGGATGGGCCGAGTGGCCACAAAGAAAATCCGAGACGCGCCGGCGCCGTCCACGTGTGGCCTTACCTGGCGGGACCTCGGCGTGCATCCATCCGGCGGCAGCCTGGTGGGGGGGAGGGGGGTTCAGGGCCTACCGATTGGTGTGCCAGCCTCTTGGGCTCCCCGCCGGCCCCTATAGCCCTGCGCCATGTTGCGTCGGGGCCAGCGCGGAGGAGGAAGTGACCGCACATGCGTGCAATCTCACCGGCCGTGGTGCGCATGCGCGCATTCACGCCGGTCATAGCGCGCTTGCGCCGACCCGTGGCGCACATTTGAGGCTGGTATCGGCAGCTGAAACAGCGTGGGTCGCTCCAGTGCCGTGCTGGCATCCTGTAGGGCTCAGAATAGCTGATCCTGAGGCCTGTTGATGCCGTTGTAAAACGCGACGGTGTTTACGATAGCGTCAACACTTCGCCTCAGGATCAGAGAATCCCCCCCATGTTCTCCCGCCAGGGTAGAATCGTTCCTGGTCTGCACCGACACTAGGAGTGGCGCCCAGGAGCCATTCCCTCTCCCTTGCCATGCAAATTTATGCTTGGAGGAGAGCTTGTGGAATTCCATCGGAATCCTCTATCAGGCTGCCATTTTGAACGGGCGTCCTGATACCAGAAGATAGGTGGCTGCCTCCTCCCCCCCAATAATGTAAGTCCAGACCCCTCATCCCCCTGACTGACAAGTAGGGGCATCCTCTCCTCTCCCCCCCCCACCACCACGGGAATTTCGGATCACCCACTCACAGCATGCATGCATGAGGGTTACCCGACCACTCCCCCATGACCCCCCATCCATGAAACCCCCCAACAGTTAGACCCCCCCCATCTGTTAGACCCCTAACTGGAGTCCCACTCAGTCCCCCAGCAGCTAAGTGCTCTCTGCTGTGAAAAAGAGGAAGTCAAAGCACTTAGCTGCCTTTGATGTGGCGAGGGGCTGTCAATCATAGCAAGAGCGTTTATTAACATTGTGATTAGCATCAAAACAGGGTAATGGGGGTGATTTCAAGTGTTAAAAATCCACCAAGCCTTTGGGTTAAAAAACTGTCAGTCACTGGCTAATGCAATGTATTGCTGTGTGAAATTGAATGGACCATCTGAATTTCAAAGGCTGTCAAGGGATTTCAAACCCTTTGAGCTGCACTGGGCTTTGCAGGAAGCCTCTGGCACTTCTGCCTGAGGCAGCAGATATTAGGAAAGGGTAAATGAAAATGCAGCGATTTTTCACTGTACTGCCTGGACTGCTCTTCAGCTTTCAGGGGTGCCTCTGCTGGGGGTCATGCACCGGCCATCCTAAAGCACTCTGCAGCTTCTGGAGATCAGATGGGAAGGGCACTGAGGTGCTCCCCTGAGTGGCATGCCAAGGATCCACACCACATTGAGACAGTCACAACTCGAGTTTGGCTAAACATGCAGTCAGAATTCCCAACTCTCGCTTCCCAAAGCAAATCTCCCATGGAGAGCTAGAGTCCTGTGTGTGCTCCCATGGCGGTTAAAGGAAACGGACAATCGGAACGTTTCAATTATGAGTCTGAATGTGGACTTCGGGTCCGAGGAGAAGCTCATCCAGGGATGCTGCACTTTGTGGAACCAAATAAAAAATGGTCCGGCCTCCTTCGTAAGCATGTCCGTATCAAAGGCAAAGAGAAAACACAAGGAACCAACAACGGGACCAAAACTCAATCACCTGTTTGTAGGAGAACCTTCAGGATGCAAACGGAGCTGAGCAGACTCCCAGGTACCAACCAGAACCCTACCAAATACCCTAGATGATGAACGTGGTCATTTTCACATCAAAGGGCGAACAAGCAAACCTTCAGCCAATTGAAGTGCGGTCACGGTTACAATGTAAGAAATGTGTTTTCCAGCACAGCAAGCTCCCACGGGCTGCGCTGCATATCATCTGTTTTTATGATGGGAGGGATAGTTATTGGCCAGGTCCACAACAGCCCTCTTGGTCTTGTTTGAAACCGTGTCATGAGATCATTTAGATCCACCTGGGAGGTAGGCATGGTCTCCTTTTGTGGTTCAAGAACCACACTGGAGGCTCCCAGTAGTTAACAAGGAGTTTATTGATGAAAGACAAAGACAGATAAATAACAGACACAGAACTCAACATAACAGGTCGATCACTTCCACTCCCTGCTCCACACTGTCCAGGGCTCTGCTCCCAGGCATGAAGCTCTGAAAGAAAAAGTTGCTAAATGGTAATTTTTAAAGTTTGCTTATACTATATCCATGTTCTACAACAGGAAACGCCTATTTGTAACTATATGATTTCAGCTTCTTTTCGCAGAATATTACAGTACAGAAGAGGCCCTTCGGCCCATCGAGTCTTCACCGACACATGAAAGGCCCTTACCTGCCCACCTAATCCCATTTGCCATCACTTGGTCCACAGCCTTGAATGTTATGACCTGCCCAGTACCCATCCCACCTCCCAGGCAGGGCATTCCAGCCCAGACTGACACCACCCTCTGGGGAAATGGGTTTTTCCACAAATCCCCCCTAAACCTTCCACCCCTCACTTTGAACTTGTGTCCGCTTGTAACTGACCCTTCAACTGAGGGGAACAGCTGCTCCCTATCCACGCCGCTCAATCCTGTACACCTCAATCATGTCACTCCTCAGTCTTCCCTGCTCCAGCGAAAACAACCCAAGCCTATCCAACCTCTCCTCATAACTTAAATGTTCCATCCCAGGCAACATCCTGGTGAATGGCCTCTGCACCCCCTCCACTGCAATCACATCCTTCCTATAATGTGGGGACAGAATTGCACACAGTGCTCCAGCTGTGGCCTCAACAAAGTTCTATACAACTCCATCACGATCTCTCTGCTTTTGTAATCTATGCCTCGATTGATAAAAGCAAGTGTCCCATACGCCTTTTTCACCATCCTATTAACCTGCCGTCTGCCTTCAGAGATCTATGGACAAACACGTCAACGTCCCTTTGTTCTTCGAAACTTCCCCGTGTCAGACCATTTATTGAATACTTCCTTGTTTAATTACTCCTTTCAAAGTGTATTAAGAACAAAGAAAATTACAGCACAGGAACAGGCCCTTCGGCCCTCCCAGCCTGCGCCGATCCAGATCCTCTATCTAAACCTGTCTCCTATTTTCCAAGGTCTACTTCCCTCTGTTCCCGTCCATTCATATACCTGTCTAGACGCTTCTTAAATGATGCTATCGTGCCCGCCTCTACCACCTCCGCTGGTAAAGCGTTCCAGGCACCCACCACCCTCTGCGTAAAAACCTTTCCACGCACATCTCCCTTAAACTTTCCCCTTCTCACCTTGAAATCGTGACCCCTTGTAACTGACACCCCCACTCTTGGGAAAGCTTGTTGCTATCCACCCTGTCCATACCTCTCATAATTTTGTAGACCTCAATCAGGTCCCCCCCTCAACCTCCGTCTTTCCAACGAAAACAATCCTAATCTACTCAACCTTTCCTCATAACTAGCACCCTTCATACCAGGCAACATCCTGGTGTACCTCCTCTGCACCCTCTCCAAGGCATCCACATCCTTCTGGTAATGTGGCGACCAGAACTGCACGCAGTATTCCAAATGTGGCCGAACCAAAGTCCTATACAACTGTAACATGACCTGCCAACTCTTGTACTCAATACCTCGTCCGATGAAGGCAAGCATGCTGTATGCCTTCTTGACCACTCTATCAACCTGCGTTGCCACCTTCAGGGTACAATGGACCTGAACTCCCAGATTTCTCTTCACATCAATTTTCCCCAAGACCCTTCCATTGACCATATAGTCAGCTCTTGAATTTGATCTTCCAAAATGCATCACCTCGCATTTGCCTGGATTGAACTCCATCTGCCATTTCTCTGCCCAAATCTCCAATCTATCTATATTTTGTTGTATTCTCTGACAGTCCTCCTCGCTATCTGCAACTCCACCAATCTTAGTATCATCTGCAAACTTGCTAATCAGACCACCTATACCTTCCTCCAGGTCATTTATGTAGATCACAAACAACAGTGGTCCGAGCACGGATCCCTGTGGAACACCACTAGTCACCCTTCTCCATTTTGAGATACTCCCTTCCACCACTACTCTCTGTCTCCTGTTGCCCAGCCAGTTCTTTATCCATCTAGCTGATACACCCTGAACCCCATACGACTTCACTTTTTCCATCAACCTGCCATGGGAAACCTTATCAAACACCTTACTAAAGTCCATGTATACGACATCTACAGCCCTTCCCTCATCAATTAACTTTGTCACTTCCTCAAAGAATTCTATTAGGTTTGTAAGACATGACCTTCCCTGCACCAAACCATGCTGCCTATCACTGATAAGTCTATTTTCTTCCAGATGCGAATAGATCCTATCCCTCAGTATCTTCTCCAACAGTTTGCCTACCACTGACGTCAAGCTCACAGGTCTATAATTCCCTAGATTATCCCTGCTACCCTTCTTAAACAAAGGGACAACATTAGCAATTCTCCAGTCCTCCGGGACCTCACCCATGCTCAAGGATGCTGCAAAGATATCTGTTAAGGCCCCAGCAATTTCGACCCTCGCTTCCCTCAGTAACCTGGGATAGATCCCATCCGGTCCTGGGGACTTGTCCACCTTAATGTCTTTTAGAATACCCAAAACTTCCCCCTTCCGTATGACAACTTGACCGAGAGTATTTAAACATCCATCCCTAGCTTCAACATCCGTCTTGTCCCTCTCCTTTGTGAATTCCGATGCAAAGTACTCATTAAGAATCTCACCCATTTCCTCTGAGTCCACGCATAAATTCCCTCTTTTGTCTTTAAGTGGGCCAATCCTTTCTCTAGTTACCCTCTTGCTCCTTACATACGAATAAAATGCTTTGGGATTTTCCTTAACCCTGTTAGCCAAAGATATTTCATGACCCCTTTTAGCCCTCTTTATTGCGCGTTTGAGATTCGTCCTACTTTCCCGATATTCCTCCAAAGCTTCATCAGTTTTGAGTTGCCTCGATCCTATGTATGCTTCCTTTTTCATCTTAGCTAGTCTCACAATTTCACCCGTCATCCATGGTTCCCTAATCTTGCCATTTCTATCTTTCATTTTCACAGGAACATGTCTGTCCTGCACTCTAATCAACCTTTCCTTAAAGACTTCCACATTTCAAATGTGGATTTACCCTTAAACAGCTGCTCCCAATCCACATTCCCTAGCTCCGGCCGAATTTTGTTATACTCTGCCTTTCCCCAATTTAGTACTCTTCCTTTCGGACCCCTCTTGTCCTTGTCCATGAGTATTCTAAAACTTACGGAATTGTGATCGCTATTCCCAAAGTAATCACCGACTGAAACATCAACCATCTGGCCGGGATCATTCCCCAATACCAGGTCCAGTATGGCCCCTTCCCGAGTTGGACTATTTACATACTGCTCTAAAAAAATTTTCCTGGATGCTCCTTACAAACTCTGCTCCATCTACGCCTCCAACACTACACGAATCCCATTCAATGTTGGGGAAGTTAAAATCTCCCATCACAACCACCCTATTGCTCCTACATTTTTCTATAATCTGTCTGCATATTTGTACCTCTACTTCATGCTCGCTTTTGGGAGGCCTGTAGTAAAGTCCCAACAATGTTACTGCACCCTTCCTATTTCTCAGCTCCACCCATATTGCCTCAGTGCTCGAATCCTCCATCATGCCCTCCTTAATCACAGCTGTGATATCATCTCTGACGAGTAATGCAACTCCTCCACCCCTTCTACCTCCCTCTCTATCCCTCCTGAAGCATCTATACCCTGGGATATTCAGTTGCCAGTCCTGCCCTTCCCTCAACCAAGTCTCAGTAATACCAATAGCATCATATTCCCAGGTACTGATCCAAGCCCTAAGTTCATCTGCCTTACCTGCTACACTTCTCGCATTAAAACAAATGCACCTCAGACCACCTTTGCGTTCATCATCTCTTCCCTGTCTACTCTTCCCCTTAGTCACATTGAGTTTATTGTCTCGTACCTTACTGGTACCTTACTAGGACATTGGTTCCAGTCCTGCCCAGGTGTAGACCATCCGGTTTGTAATGGTCCCACCGCCCCAGAACCGGTTCCAATGTCCCAAAAATCTGAACCCCTCCCTCCCGCACCATCTCTCAAGCCACGTATTAATTCTGACTATTCTTGAATTTCTACTCTGACTGTCCCGTGGCACTGGTAGCAATCCTGAGATTACTACCTTTGAGGTCCTACTTTTTAACTTATCTCCTAACTCCCTAAATTCTGATTGTAGGACCTCATCCCTTTTTTTACCTATATCGTTGGTGCCTATATGCACCACGACAACTGGCTGTTCACCCTCCCCCTTCAGTGTGTCCTGCAGCCGATCGGAAACATCCCTGACCCGAGCACCCGGGAGGCAACATACCATTCGGGAGTCTCATTTTCGACCACAGAAACGCCTGTCTACTCCCCTTACAATTGAATCCCCTATGACTATAGCCCTGCCAGTCTTTTTCCCGCCCTTCTGTGCAGCAGAGCTAGCCACGGTGCCATGAGCCTGGCTACTACTGCCTTCCCCTGGTGAGACATCTCCCCCAACAGTATCCAGAACGGTATACCTGTTTTGGAGGGAGATGACTGCCGGGGACACCTGCACTGCCTTCCTGCTCTTTCTCTGCCTTTTGGTCACCCATTCCCTGTCTCCATCACCAATCCTAATCTGCGGTGTGACCAACTCACTGAACGTGCTATCCACGACCTCCTCAGCATCGCGGATGATCCAAAGTGAGTCCATCCGCAGCTCCAGAGCCGTCATGCGGTCTAACAGGAGCTGCAGCTGGACACACTTCCCACACATGAAGAAGTCAGGGGCATCGGCCGCGTCCCTGAACTCCCACATTGCGCACGAGGAGCATAACACGGGTCTGGGATCTCCTGCCATTTTTACCCTTTACCTTAACTGATTACAAATATAGTATCAAATAATTAATAAGTGAAAGGAATAAAGATTTTACTTACCAATCACAATACTCACCAACACACGAAGAGTTAAATTTCTCCCAGCAACTGCTAATTGGAGCACTTTCCTTGCCAGCCAATCAGGTCACTGCTTTGCTGTGATGTCATCCTTCAAGGTAAGTTTTTAAAGAGATAAACTTACCTTCCCAACAACCACGGTTGTTTTTTTTTTGTTAGAGGATGGGGTAGGGAGGGAAACACTGAGGAAGTGTTTCGGGTTAAATTGTCACTTGACAACAGCCCCTTCACAAACCACCTTCAAATTAGGCTGACCGCACTGCACATAAGCAAATCTCCCCGGAACAGCCAATCAGTAGTTCCGCTCTGCTGCCCTCTGCTGGATGCTTGCTTGCACTCGAACTCCTCGGGTCTCTTTCGCTGGTACACCTTCAAATTAGGCTGACCGCACTGCACGTATGCAAATCTCCCCGGAACAGCCAATCAGTAGCTCCGCACTGCTGCCCTCTGCTCCCGCTCTGCTGCCCTCTGCAGATTCCATCAACCACATATCCGCCTATTAGACCATCCCTTTCATATCTTCCTGTAACCCAAGATAGTCAACCTCACTGTTAACCACGCGGCCAATCTTTGTGTCATTGCCATTATTTGGTGGTGACTGAACAATAGTATCTAATGCTTTTACTGCAACATTTGGTGCCTCCCAAATACAATGGGCGGGATTCTCTCGTAATTGGCGGGATGGCCCGATGCCGGCGGCAAGAACGGCGCGAACCACTCCGGAGTCGGGCCGCCCGGAAGTTGCGGAATCCTCTGCATTTTCGGGGGCTGGGCTGGCGCCGGAGGGGTTGGCGCGTTCTGGCACATGCGCAGGGGGTTTCTTCTCCGTGCCAGCCATGGCAGAGCCCTACAGAGGCCAGTGCGGACGGAAGGAGAGACCCCACGGCACAGGCCCGCCCGCAGATCGGTGGGCACCGATCGCAGGCCAGGCCACCATGGGGGCCTCCCCTGGGGCCGGAACCCCCCCCCCCCCCCCCGCTCCTGAGGACCGCAGCAGCTGGCCTCCCGCCGTGTGGGACCATGTCCATTTCACGCCGGCGGGACTGGCCGAAAACGGCTGGCCGCTCGGCCCATCGGAGTCCGGAGAATTGGCGGGGGGGGGGGGGGTGGGCGCTGCCAACGGCCCCCGACCGGCGCGCGTGATCCCCGCCCCCATCCGAAAACCGGCGTCGGAGAATACGGCAGCTGGCGTCGGAGCGGCGGGGCGGGATTCACGCGGAGATTCTCCGACCCGGTGGGGGGGGGGGGGGGGGGGGGGGGAGAATCCCGCCCCCTTGTGTTTCAAAGATTTAGACGACATAGGCAATGCAGGTCAAATCAGTCATAGTGCAGTTCTTAAACTATTTTGCAATGTTTAATGACATTTTATTCACCCTCCTTCCTGAAGGCAACGAGTAATTCTCATTGGCACAATGCCACAGGAGCCAAGGCAGCTTTCCCTGATTGGCAGTGTTTTATGTTCAACCTAAGCATTCCATGTTGGCAGGGTATTAAATCGGGATTGTGGGAGGCATCACAACCTTCCAGGATATCTGCGTTCCTCCAATCCCAACTTTAGCCGCTCCGCCATTGGCAGCCGTGCCTCCACCCGGGGCCCTGAGTTACCTCCCGAAACCTTTCCACTTCTCTGCCACTCTCTCTCTCTCCTTCTTCGAGCCGCTACTTTTTCCGTGGCTTCATGTATATTTGGATTTGGGTTTATTGTCACGTGTACCGAGGTACAGTATTGTTCTGTGTACAGTACAGGCGGATCATTCCATACATGAAAAACATAGGCCATACGATAAATACACAATGTAAATACAGAGACACAGGCATCGGGTGTACGGAGTGCAGTACTACTCGGTAGAGAATAATAATGATGGTAATCTTTATTGTTACAAATAGGCTTACATTAACACTGCAATGAAGTTACTATGAAAAGCTCCCAGTCGTCACACTCCTGCAGAACTGTTCGGGTACACGGAGAGAGAATTCAGAATGTCCAAATTACCTAACAGCACGTCTTTCGGGACTTGTGGCAGGAAACCGGAGCATCCGGAGGAAACCCACGCAGACACGGGGAGATCGTGCGGACTCCGCACAAATAGTGACCCAAGCCAGGAATCGATCTTGGGACCTTGGCGCTGTGAAGCAACAGTGCTAACTACTGTGCTACCGTGCCGCTGCGTGGCGAGATCAGTTCAGTCCATAAGAGGGTCATTCAGACTGGCAACAGCAGGAAGAAGCTGTTTTTGAGCCTGTTCATAGAAACATAGAATTTACAGGGCAAAAAGAGGTAATTTGGCCCATCGAGTCTGCACCAGCCCTTGGAAAGAGCACCCTACTTAAGCCCATGCCTCCACCCTATCCCCGTAGCCCCACCTAACCTAAGGGGCAATTTAGATTGGCCAATCCTGCACATCTTTGGACTGTGGGAGGAAACCGGAGCACCCAGAGGACACCCATGCAGACACGGGTTAGTGCATGTTAGTGCATGTTCTCAGACTGCTGCCCGATGGAAGAAGTTGGAAGAGTGAATAAGCCGGGTGGGAGGGGTCTTTGATGATGCTGCCCGCTTTCCCCAGGCAGCGGGAGGTGTAGATGGAGTCAATGGATGGGAGGCTGGTTCACATGGCTCAGGTAAAGCTTCTGCAAAGTACCTGGGGACATTTTAGCTTGCTAAAGATGCCATATAAATGCACATTGGTGATGGTGAGAATGTCATCAGGTTGGCACTCTCCTGTATCCAAGTACATTTCTATGGTAATAGACATTGCCAACATTGATACATCGTCAGTCACATGGCTGTTCTGAATCCCTGATGGATTTTGTCCAGTTGGACTGATATGAACATTTGACAAAGTGCCGTATGATTTCCTGACCTTTATTTTCACCTTGAAATACGTGGCTATTCCTGTCGGTGCTCTATAATCTGTGACGATGAGTGATTGAGAATGCATCACCTTTGGAGAGTCTTTCTCAAAGACCAAGGGATGATCTGGTGGAGCGGGCAACTTATTTGCATCAGGTCTCCCATAAGCTGGTACAATCTGTTGTTTAGTCTTTTGTGAGTATTAGAACTCTGAAAACAAAGGAAACACTGCACATCAATGATGATCCCGGAGAGCTGAGTCTATTCATTGTCGTGAAGGCTCTTTCTGAGTCTGGGGGCATTACAACATGATAATCATTGTTTCTGATCAATTGGTGGCTACTTAATAGAAATAGGCGACTTCCAAAACCCTGTATTAAATGAAATGAAATGAAATGAATCGTTAATGCAGTGTACAGGCTGTCGGACTCCATTCTGGGCCAAGCTGTTTGAATATCGGGTTGATTAAGATTCCAGTACCAACACTTTGGGAAGCTAATTTTGTTTTTAAATAAATAGTTATTGGTTTGAGAATGTATTGCCCCTCTCTATAGCAAGAAATAATTGGGCAGGGAAATTATAATAACATGTCAGTAACATGACACACTTCATTGACCCACCTATCTGGTTTTAGGAAAATTGATGACTACTAAAACATTTTTTGTTGTAATGAACGATAGCTCCGAAGATTCACTGCGGGATATTAATGTGCTTGTCTAACCGTTCTCTCGCCCGCTCGTCAGCAGAGCGGCTATACATTTAAAAATAGATGGGTCAATGGCTCAAATAAAATAGCAGCAATAGACTGCAGGTGAATATCTTAACTATTGGTGCACTAGTGTCTCAAAGCTTCATTTCACGGCCTGTGGTCGTCCACTCTTTCTGCTGCAATGCTCCATCCTGTGGCAATAAATCAGTCGGCAACGAGAGTGGATTGGAGGCCAGCATGTTTTTATCAGGGTGAACTAGGGAGGTTTGGGCGGCGTGGTGTTCTTTGTGTTGCTTATTGGTTGGCGTAGTGTTCACAAAGATCACAGAGTAGCTTTTAACTTCAACAAAGCTATGATTTTATTTCCACTATTAACACTGGGATTCGACACTTGGTCCTTAAGAATACACAACTGATCAATAACATCTAACTACACTCAGCTACTGCTAATCTCAGTAACTGGTATAAACTATAATCTAACCTTCTCACACTAACTGCTCTGATGACCTTCACTAGCTGCCTCCTGCTTACACTCCTCCCCTAAGGTCCAGCATCACTGCCTTATATAGTTATATCTGCAGCTCCCTCTAGTGGCTACTCTTAACACTACATTAACCCTTGTAATGCTGGTCGTTCTGATAATACCACAGGTGGGTGGGTGGGGTGGGATGGGGTGGGGTGGGGGCTGGGCCAAGGAAGCAAACGGACTGAGGCTTAAGGCAGAATCGGTCTGGTCAGACAAAACTAGTTGAAGGTTCCATTTGCATGATTTGTGGCCCATTTCGTAACATTGAAATTATTGAGAGCATCCATCAAACTACTATTGATCGCAGTTGACTAAAAACTGAAGATAAAAACAATCCCTATTGTTAATTTTTTTTATTATTCATCCTTGGGATGTGGGCTTCACTGGGCTGGGCCAGTATTTGTTGCCCATCCCTAATTGCCCTTGACCTGAGTGGCTAGCTGGGCCATTTCAGTGGGGAGGCAGTTAAGGATCAACCGCATCGCTGTGTGGGTCTGGAGTCACATGTAGGCCAGACTGGGTAAGGACGGCAGAATTCCTTCCCTGAAGGATATTAGTGAACCAGATGGGTATTTTTACGACACTCGGCAATGGTTTCATGGTCATCGTTAGACTTTTAATTCCAGATTTTCTTTTTTAAAATTCTAATTTCACCATCTGCTAAGGTGGGATTTGAACCTGGGACCCCAGAGCATTACCCTGGGCCTTTAGATTACTAGCCCAGCAACAATACCACTACGCCACCACCTCCCCTAGTTATTGTTAATTGTTAACAAGATCCAAGCTTGTTGAACAAGCTGAAAACAAGCCATTAAGTTTTTCTTTGCTGAGAGAGTTCATTGAATTGTTCAGTCTCACAGCTCTCCCTCCACTCACCCCAGTGTCCCAGCTATCCCCTCTTTATATGCGTTCAGACACAATCAATACCATCGCCTGTTTCCCTCAACACTAACAATGGAATTGACATGACCCTAACACTATTATCAACTCAAAGGCAAGGCTTCAGAGGTAGATGGACTGAGATGATGATAAAAGTGGGGTGATAAAAACAATGATGGAACTCGGCATTCTATACGATGGAGAGGTCTGACGCCTTCATTGTGCCTCTCTCACTCGCAGATTCAATTATCCTGATGGCAGGTCATCAGCCTGAGACGTTAACTCTGTTTCTCTCCCCACAGATGCTGCCAGTGAGAATTTCCGGCATTTTCTGATCTTATTTCAGGTTTCCAACATCTGCAGTATTTTGCTTTTGTGCCCATTGTTCTTGTACTTCACCAACGGGCTCCCCCTCCATGCTCCTCAAACCATCAGCCCCGCTAAACCTCTGCTGCCCCGTATCCTCCCCCGCACCAACCCACTCTCGCCATTACCCTTGTTCCCACCTGGAAACAGACAAAGCCGCAAATCGAATGAAATTAAATTTCATCCCATTTCATTTCTCAGCAGGTAAGGCAGAATGTACGACCAGAGAAATGGAGTTGATTCTTCAGATTGATGATGTTTGATCAGGACAGTATTAACTTAGAAATGGAGAGACCTTTGAGCAAGAACAGAATCAGTCAGTGATGCCCCAAGTTAAAAATTCTCACCCTTGTTTTAAGCCCTCCTCATTGTCTTCATTCCTCATTTATGTAACCACCTTTTAACTTCATATCCACAACTCTCCATTCCTTTGACTGAACTCTTTTGCATCCCATCTTACCTCCACCCCTTGATCAGCAAACACACCTTCTGCTGCTTCAGCCCCATCCTCAGAAATACCCTCTCTAAACCCCTCCACCTCACTATCTCCCCCTCCTCCTCTCAAACACTCCTTACCATCCAAATCTGGCCCCACTTTTCATCATCCTTCCGCTTGGGAGACTATGATCTCCCGCTGGAGATGAATTGCCACTAACTGGTGCTCAGGCTGTGAGCGCTAATCCTGAAGCGATTCACGACCCATTGCCGTTCAAATGTATGCGTGGCGGGGATTGCAAATGATTCCCCCCCCACAAATCCTGCTATTGGGCTGCCACTATACGCGGGTGGCCTGATAGTGAGGGCCAGTAGCTGGGCCCCACCCTGCAAAGCAGTATCGTACCCCCCTACCATGGGGTTTTCTGGGTCACCCTCCCCCCATCAGTACGAGGGTGTCCAGGCACCCCCCCCAGCCCGACAACCCCCCTCCCACCAGAGACCCCCATCTGATCATAAGAGAATCTATGGTGGGGGTCTCATTAACTGGGAGGTCCCTGGTGGGGGTCTCTGTAATTGGGGGCTTCTGGTAGAGGGTCTCTCTTATGGCGAGTCTCTGGTGGGGCTCCCTGTAATTGGGGGGTTGCTGTAATTAGGGTGTTTCTGGTGGGGTCCCCCTTATGGGGGGACTCTGATGGGGGTGGGCTGGGCAGGATTTGCATTTTGGGGGGGTGAGTGTGCCCCACTCAATGCACTTTGGGGGCAACTCCCTTACAGAGTTACCCTCTTGGCCCACCGCAAGATCCACCGTGCCTGGGTCACAGTTGTAACTACCGGCACCAGTCTCGGCCAGAATCCCAGCCCAGAGGACCAGAGAATCACACAGGCTTGGAAAGACCAATGCTCGGCCCGTTAATAGGATGCAAATGGGTCAATAAGACCCAGGCTAATGGTCCTGGTTCGAATCCCACCACAGCAGATGTTGGAATTTGAATTCAACTGAAGATCTGGAATTAAAAGTGACCATGAAGCCACTGTTGACTGTTGTAAACACCCATCTGGTTCACTCATGTCCTCTAGGGAAAGAAATCTGCCGCCCTTAGCTGGTCTGGCTTACATGTGACTCCAGACCCACAGAAATGTGGTTGAACCTTAACCGTCCATCTGAGCCACTCAGTTCAAGGGAAATTAGGGATGGGCAACAAATGCAGGCCCAGCCAACGACGCCCACATCCCGTGAAGGAATTAAAAAAAGACGAGCAGTCTGCCAGCACAAAGGCAGTAGAGGGGTGGTGGTGGCAATTTAAAAGTAGAGCAGAATCATTTCACATTGTAGAGATCTCTGCAGTGTCGGGCTTATTAATCATTTCTAAGCCCCCCCCCCCCCCACCCCCATTTCATCATTGTAGCCTATAGCTTTTAAGCCTGTGTGATTCATTGGTCGTAACAGGCTATACTCAACTAGTCCATGCCTTCAAAACCCAAAACAAAGTGTCTACTATTAAATGTGAGTCCGCGACTGAGCAGCACTTGCCGAACAATATTGAGTGCGCCAATAGCGACCTTAACAACCAATTTAAGACAATCAGTCGAGCTGGGAATGTGGCTAGCAATGCCATAAATTCTTACACAGGGATCTGTTCTCTGCAAAAAAAAAGAAGTATCTTCAAGCATTGCGCCTTCTATTACGAGGAGATTGGGAAGCCGATAGTTCCCCATTGCATTATCCATGGCCATGCCTCAGCCAATCAGAATCAACTTGCCAATTTGCACCCCCTTTCTCCTGTAATATACATTTTTGCGATTATTTTAAATTTGGCATTCTTGATGGTAGCAAGATTAAAATAAAAGTATCTCTTTTCAGAAACATTCAAACTCTGTACCACCAAGTGACTGTTTGATTTTGCGTTGTTTAATTTAAACCACAACACTTCAACACAAATCGTTACCAAATCCATTCTGTTGAAGAATGGTCAAAACAATTGTCCGAAAATGTGTTGAGGACAATGGAGATCTAATTAAAGGCAGCATCATGTGGGATTGAGTGTTGAATGCAGAAAGTCAAAGCAGTTGAGATTGTGTCTTGCAACATAATTATGTGAATGCTTAACACACGCATTTGAAAGTATTCATTTTGCTGTTGAATAGAGATGTTAATGCATTTACTTTTAACGGGGGTTCATATTTCTGATAAAGAAGCAGAGAAGAAATTTCCGATGTACGTGTCAGGCTTTCATGGATGAATATATCAGCTGGGTAAATTCAATGCCAAGGAGATTTTGAAATTCAATGAATAATTTGTACAATGATTCCTTTTTGGACTTTCACTTGAAGTCCAACTCCTTTATTGCATGGCTTGGAATGAAAGGTGTGCATTTACATAGCACCTTTAACCAATCCAAAGTACTTTCCAACCATTGACATAGTTTTTGCAGTGTCGCTGCTGTTGTAATGTGGCAGCCAGTTTGTGCACAGCAAGCTCCCACAAACATGAGTGCGAAAATGGCCATGATGTTGATTGGGATGTTGATTGAGGGATGAATGTTGACCAGGACACTAAGAGACAACTCCTCTGCTTTCCTTTGAAACAATCCAGTGGGATCCAGTTGTCTCATTGGAGAAATCCAGGGCAGGAATTCTCCGTTCTTTCGCTGGTGGTGGGATTCTCTGGTCTCGCCGGACGCGCACTCCAGCCCGGGGGTTTCCCAGCGGCGTAGAGTGGCTTCAAAGGGAATTCCTGTTGATAGCGGCGTGAACAGAGAATTCCGCCGCCAAAGAATGGTGCGTCGCCTCCTGCTGCCGAGAAACATGTGGCTGGGAGGTCAGAGAATCTCGCCCCACACCTCTGGCCGCGCGGCATTGGAATGCCGATCTAGATTTTTGAGCCGAAGTATCTGGAGTGGGACTTGAACCCACAGCCTTCTGAATCAGAGGCAACTGAGTGCTGTGATGATGTGCATAAAGCAATTCTGTATATACTATTATATACAACTCCGACCAGCATGTGGCAGTGTGGCAGTGTAAGTTTACCATGCGGCTCTGTGCCTCGAGGTAGTTGGGAGTAAGTCATGTTGGAGGATGGACGTATTTTGCAGTAGCTCCATAATAGTTAGTCATGTGAGAGTACCTTTAAGAAATGGGTGTTTAAGAAATGTACCTTTAAGAAATGAAGCGGCTCAATTTACTGGAGTGATGTCAGAGTATGGGTGGAGCTGAGCTCTACTTCTGCTTTTTAGTTTCAGTTTGAGAAAAAGCTTGGGTGTGTCTGTGTATTTCAGTGAGCAGCATCTGAAGTTTAAACAAAGAGACGTAATGTTGACCTCTGCCATCCAAAGACTATCTATGGATCATTTGGTGAACCCAGAATTGTAAAAGGTCTCAATATTGAATGTAAACCTAATGTGCTCCTGTTTGAAGGTTTGTTAAGTCTTTTCGTGTTAAAAGGACAGCATACAGGTTACTTAGTGTTGTAGTCTTTGGGGGTTGTATTTGATTTACTGGTTGCTAAGATGTTCACTATTTGTTTTAGAAAGGTTAACTTGAGTTCATAGAATAAACATTGTTTTGCTTTAAAAAAAGGACTTTTCCATTGCTGAAGTACCACATTGTAGAGCGGGCCGTGTGCTCCCCATACCACAATCTATTCATAATTGTGGGTCAGGTGAACTCCATGGTGCACTTTGTGGCTCTCCCTGACCCATAACAATCAGTAGTTTGTAATTTAGTTATTCCAGTTACCTTTACCACGCAGTTGTTTCTTAATAAGTTATTTAAACTAGGTGTTCTGCAGTGCATCATTCATATTGGCCAGTCTATAGAACATGAAAATTGCTACCCACTGAATCATGACTGAAATGGCTCACATTGGAAATCTATTGTTTGAAGGAGCACCAACGTCATCTCATTCACATGTGACCTTTTTTAAATGGAGGAGTTCCAGATAAATTATCACAAAGTGTCTGAAATGCATACATTTTTCATTAATAGACATAGCTGTCAAGTGAAAATATTATTGGAATAAGAACAAAGGATTTTACCAGTGAAATGACAATTGATAGATGGTCTTCTATTTCTGGAAATGTGAGGCTCTTGTCTTAAAAGTCTTATGTGAAGTTCATCCAGTTACAATTATTGAATCATTACTAGCTGGCACCTCATAAGCCATTAAAGAACAGCTATGGTAATCCACTTTATTTTTTTGAGTTGCATGTGGGAAATACTTGCGGAATTAGAGAGAGAAAAATTAATTGGCTGTTCATTGTACAAAGCTCCTTATCAGGTCCTCAAGACAGTAATTTAGTTTTAAAGTAGAACGCTGTTTTTTTTGTCAAGTAAATGTGGCTGCCACCATACACAAGGCAAAATCCCACAAACAGCACATGGGAGGTCCGACCAGATACCCCTAAATTTAGTGATGCTGTTTGAGGGAGGAATTGAATCTTCAAAGAGCTGCTGCTAGAAATGATTAAACACGTGAACACTTGTAAAAAAAAAAGGGGCAAAGTGGACTCTTTGGCTTGGCATGGGTTAGGGGGCAGGAAGCTGCCTGTCAATCATCAGACCTTCCTTGCTTTCCTACTCGATGCCCCGATTGATAAAACCCATGCCCTGTCCTCCCCCAAAAATGGCTGCTCCAATTTTCCCCCCTTTGAATCCCAGCCACAAACCAAGCCTCCTCACCCAGTTTGTACCCCACCACATGGAGGTGAAGGCAGAGGAGCATGTCTCAGCAGCCCCCCGCCATTCCCTCCTCTTCCCTGTATCCATGGGGCACCACTGGACCCAGCACAGTGTCCGAGAGGGAGGAAAGGGTGGGGAAGGTTAGAGGTCAGTGAGGGCAGTCTCCAAGAGGATTGCCAATGCTGGGAGTCAATTCCATTACTCTACAACACTGAGTTACCTGGTTATAACATTAGGCACAGATACCTGTAAAGAATTTGAAGTTAGAACAACTGAGCAAATAAATGATGGATTTCCCGCCTGAAAATCCATTGTTTCCAGGGATTGGGGGGGAAAGTTTGATAAGGAGGAGAAGAGGGAAAGACTTCGAATCTGACAACATATACGCAGGCACAGCCCAAGTCATAGATGTGCACGCGAGAGGGTCTGCAGTCTGAGGAAATTCAACATGGATTACCCCTCAAAATGAGTTTGTGTCATGCCAATGCACAACTGTACAGAGCTTTAGTGAGACTGCATCTGGAGTACAGTGTGCAGTTTTAATCCCCTTACTTAATGAACGATATAACAACATTCGAAGCAGTTCAGAGAAGGTTCATTCATCTGGTAACTGGGTTGAAGGGGTTACCTCACCAAAATAAGGGTTGAGCAGTTTGGGCAAATATCTGCTGGCATTTAGAAGTATGAAAGGATTGAAATATATAGGATCCTGAGGAGGCTTGACAGGGTGGATGTTGGAGGATGTTTACCTTCGTGGGGGAATCTAGAACCAGTTTAAAAATAAGGGGTCATCCATTTAAGGTGGAGGTGAGGAGGAATGCTTTCTCTCAGAGGGTCATTAGTCTGTGGAATTATCTTCACCCGCAAGCATAGGAAACTGGGCCATTGTATATATTCAAGGTTGAGTTAGATAGATTTTTGATCAACAAGGGGTCTGATGGGGAACAGGCAGGACAGTGGCGTTTAGGCCACACTCGGAACAGCTTACTGGATGGTGAAAAGGGCTGAATGGTCCACCCCTTCCAATTCTTCTGTCCTTGGATTCAATGGTTTCCTTCAGAAGCAGAGGTGATGAAGCCGTTGGCACAGATCTGAATCCTGATTCTGAAAGCTGATTCTCTGCCAGGGCCCAGAATGTTCAGTGGCAGCAAAGGCAACAAGAGCTCTCAATTCTTTACCGCACTGATTGACTACAGGGAAACGATGGTGCATTAAGCGGACGATGGTTACTCTAATAATTAGTCTGGTCGCAGAACAAAGACAGTGAGCGAGTGAATTTCATCCAGTGTCAGATTTCCACAGGTTTGCCACGTCTTCAATGACCTGTGACATTAAAGGCCCCGACTGTTAACGCCCATTCCATTCATTCTTTGCCAGGCACATCGTGTGAATCCATTAGTTACCTTGGAAACGGCTGTAGTTATTTCTGTTGCCTGACTGTCAAAGATTCCGGCGTGGCTGAGGTAGAGAAATGAGTCAGGATGGTTACTTGGTGACCAGGGCTGTTCACTTGAACCTTGCTTCCTGACCCTGTCGCGCCACCCAATAGCGACGACGGGCTCAACAAAGTCTCTGGTGGCAAGATGCAGCGCTCTTGGACAGGCCATTGTTATTCTGAATTCTGAGCTGTATGGATTATGGTGGTATGTTGCCTATGGTGTGAGTTTGCAGTTGAGGGATAAATGGGCAGCACGGTAGCACAAGTGGTTAGCACTGTGGCTTCACAGCGTCAGAGTCCCAGGTTCGATTCCCCTCTGGGTCACTGTCTGTGCGGAGTCTGCACGTTCTCCCCGTGTCTGCGTGAGTTTCCTCCGGGTGCTCCGCTTACCTCCCACAGTCCAAAGACATGCTGGTTAGGTGGATTGGCCATGATAAATTGCTCTTAGTGACCAAAAAGGTTGGGAGGGGTTATTGGGTTACGGGGATAGGGTGTAAGTGAGGGCTTAAGTGGGTTGGTGCAGACTCGATGGGCTGAATGGCCTCCTTCTGCACTGTATGTTCCATGTTCTATAATAATAATAATCACAAGTAGGCTTCAATGAAGTTACTGTGAAAAGCCCCTAGTCGCCATATTCTGGCTGGTACAGGAATTGAACCCGCGCTGCTGGCTGTGTTCTGCATTAAAAGCCAGCGATTTAGCCCACTGTGCTAAACCAGCCCCCTAACCAGCCCCGGATTGGACCTACTTTCTGAGGAGGATTAAGAGAAAACAAAGCAACTAATCCTCCCAGCATGAAAAAGGTGCCCTGAAGAGGGAGCAAACGGTGCAGTGTTAAAATTCCCATGAGGATCCATCCATAAATCAAAATCGCCAAATTTACTGAACAACCCCCTCAGGAAGAAATTAACAACACTTTCTGGAACTCTTACTTTAACTAATTGGAAGCAATATTAAACATGAATTAGCAGGAAAATCATGCTTGCTACAAGCTATGACTTAAACCTGGAGTATCAGATACAACAAAGACTATCTCATGGAGGCAGCCCCCTACATTCGTTTAGTCCCAGTTTCTACCACAAAGTTTTCCTCCCAGCAAAAATTCCAATCCCTTTCCTTCAAGGACTTAGCCAATTCTCTGCAGGCAACAACTTCTGAAATTTTCCCTGTCCACAGCACCTGCAAACTCATAAGCCTGCCAAGGATTTTCACAATTACTGATGTCCTTCTACTCGATCCTATTTCTTTCCTCTACGACCATGCCCATTTCTTGGGCCTAAAACTCTTCCCCCACGTACTCCTAATTGGCGTCCGGCTCAGTGGCAGGAAGTTGCAAGGTTAGTGGCTACGACTATCTTGACTGAGTGCTCAAAGCCAAATATGGCACATACCACAGTGATGCTGATGTTGCTGCAGGACCCACTTCCAACGCCCTGTTGTTTCTGTGTTCAGTGCCTATCAGGCAAGAGGGCAGAAGCTTTGTTTTGGCAATACCAAGTGAAATAATGAGAGCTGTACCCATTCATGGAGCAAACAAGTGCTGGGTACCACCCCAATGGGTGGATGGTATGCATTGCAAAAGAATAGAATGAATAGTCCCAATTAAATCTTGAAAGACTTGAGTTACATTGTTCAAGGGAATCTGTAGAAGCAGTCGTGGCTGCCACTCTGGAAGCTGTCTTTACAATTCATAGAATCCCTACAGTGCAGAAGGAGGCCATTTGGCCCATCTGACTCTGCACCGACCCTCTGAAAGAGCACCCATACCTCCTAGCAAACATAGTCAGATGTTGGGGAATTAGCCATTCTGCCATGTACCTGATGGGCCAATATAACCCCAAGACAATAGGAGGAATTCTCCCATCTCCGGACTTGGTGATATGCGGCCTTGGGCTCATCTCAGGGTCAAATAAGATGTCAAGATTGCGAATGGTTTGGTTGAGCTTCAGACAGTAGCCAGGATGGAATACTCCCTGCTTGCCTGGATGAGTGCAACTCCAACAACACTCAAGAAGCTCGACACCATCCAGGAAAAAGCAACCCAATTGATTGGTACCCCAGGAATAAACATTCACGTACTCCACCACCAGTCAAAATCCTGGAATTCTCTCCCTAACGGCACTGTGGCTGTACCTACACCACACGGACTGCAGCAGTTCAAGAAAGCAGCTCAAGGGCAACTAGAAATGGGCAATAAATGCTAGCTTAGCCAACGATGCCCATAACCGTAAATTATTTTTTGAAAATGGAGAGGGATTCGGAGAACAAAGTTTGTGTTATTGAATTTGGTCTTCCCGATATTTCAATGGACAAAATATTTGTTCATATATTTCAATGGAGAAAATATTTGTTCATCCAGGCTAGATTTAGGCTTTCGAAGAGTGGGAAAATCACCAACAGATTATTATTTTCTCACCAATTGATTGTCTTTCTGCAGGCATTGATTCCTTGTTCAACAGGCACCAGTATCACAGTGAAGAGGCAACTATTTATATATGAGTCTAGACAGAGAGTGATGAGTAGTTCTTTCACCATAGCTGAGCACAAAGCTCTGTTTACCTGGCACCCACACACATCCAGGCACACACAAACACCTATCTGAAGTAGAGCCCTCTGACCAATGATCAGGAGCAGGAGCCCTGGCCTTTAAATCCCTTCGATCCTTAACCTTGAAGGCTCTGAAGTTAATTGTAATTCCAATTTCTAGCCCCAGTTGTGAACCTCTTTAATTCTCTATCCCAGAGACCTGTGATTGTTCAGCCATTGAGTACATTCAACACAAAAGTCAATAGCTGGTTTAGCACACTGGGCTAAATCGCTGGCTTTTAAAGCAGACCAAGGCAGGCCAGCAGCACGGTTCAATTCCTGCACCAGCCTCCCCGAACAGGCGCCAGAATGTGGCAACTAGGGGCTTTTCACTGTAACTTCATTGAAGTCTACTTGTGACAATAAGCGATTTTCTTTTCATTTCAATAGATATTTTGGGTGCTAAGGGATATGGGGATAGTAAAGGAAGGAGGGGTTGAGGTAGGAGATCAGCCGTGAGCTGGTTGAAGGGCGGCACCGGGGTGATGGGCTGAATGGACTACTCCAGCTCACAGAATCATAGAATTTACAGTGCAGGAGGCCATTCGGCCCATCGAGTCTGCACCGGCCCTTGGAAAGAGCATCCTACTTAAGCCCACGCCTCCACCCCATCCCCGTAACCCCATAACCCAGTAACCTACCCAACCCTTTTGGACACTAAGGGCAATTTATCATGGCCAATCCACCTAACCTGCACGTCGTTGGATTGTGGGAGGAAACCGGAGCACCCGGAGGAAACCCACCCAGATAAGGGGAGAACGTGCAGACTCCGCACAGACAGTGATCCAAGCCGGGAATTGAATCTGGGACCTTGGAGCTGTGGAGCAACTGTGCTGACCACTGTCCTACCGTGCTTCCCTAATGTCATGTTCGCCCAATTAAATTAGGACGTGAGATTGAAACTGGGACAAACCTGGTGTGTATGACGCAGACACATTTCGATTAAACTCCTTATATCCTATTGTTTGCTGTCTCATACAGATAAATGAGACTGAATTGTCCGCTAGTGGGTCCAATATGCTTCGGGTGAAAGGGCAAGGATTTCCTCTCCGAATCCATTGATAATAATTGTAAATATCCACTTTAAATACCAGTTGTGACCTGACCTAAGCAAATAATGTTTTCCATTCTGTACCGAGAATCATGCAGTGTTGAAACATGCAGAAACTTGGAGGTGAACAAAGGACAAAAGAACAAAGAACAAAGAACAATACAGCACAGGAACAGGCCCTTCGGCCCTCCAAGCCTGTACCGGTCATGATGCCAACCTTGGCCAAAGCCCTCAGCACTTCCTTGTGCCGTATCCCTCTTTATCCATCCTATCCATGTATTTGCTGAGGTGCCTTTTGAACGCCGTTACTTTGATTTCACTTACACGATCCTTCATTCTAATCTTGAAAATGCTTTTGGGAAACTTAATGATGATCTTTTGTCTTGAATAACAGCAAGCTCAGGTCAATGCTTCAATATTGAGCTTTCCTATATTCTCTTAGCCGATGGCTAGCCCCTTTTAGGAAAACAAAGGTAGTTTTAAGGGATTAATACTTTTGGTAAAGCTTAGAGATAAGGTATAGTTTTAAATGGGTTTAATTGAATATCTCTGTGCTCCGTAATCTATAGTTAGATTAATCCTGTACAAAGGTGTTTGTTTGTGTGGGTGTTGCTTAAGTTGTAACTGTGTTTCTTGTATACTTAGAGAGGGTTATGGCGTGAAGAATAAATAAGGCATAAGCATGTTGGTGTTCCTTAGCAACTGGGGCCTTGTAAGGTAGAGAAACGTTTAACTTTTAGTTTCAGCTGACTTTTTGGCAGTTGGGGAGAGGATATTGGGGAGTTAACAGCTCTCAACTCTGCCAGGCGAAGCTGGACATGGAAAGGTATTTGCAAAGATGCAATTTTCCAAAGGAAAAATATACTATCCAGATAACCAGGGAATTGGGGCAGAAAGAATATGTAAGATACCTGAAGTTAAGAGAACAGGGACCAAGGTATTGTTCAAAAGAACATAGAACAGTACAGCACAGAACAGGCCCTTCAGCCCTCGATGTTGTGCCGAGCAATGATCACCCTACTTAAACCCACGTAACCCGTATACCCGGAACCCAACAATCCCCCCATTAACCTTACACTACGGGCAATTTAGCATGGCCAATCCACCTAACCCGCACATCTTTGGACTGTGGGAGGAAACCGGAGCACCCGGAGGAAACCCATGCACACACGGGGAGGACGTGCAGACTCCACACAGACAGTGACCCAGCCGGGAATCGAACCTGGGACCCTGGAGCTGTGAAGCATTTATGCTAACCACCATGCTACCGTGCTGCCCCAAGAATTCAAGGAACAGTAAACAAAGCATCATGAGTTAAAGAGACAATTGCAGTAACTAGATTTAAAGTGGGACAGCAGGTTTCAGAGGTAAATAAAATATCTGATGTCAATACAGTCTGGAAATCGTGAGTTAAGGCAACTGTGAGCAGTTTGTACAGCGGTCAAGATAAAGAATTCCTAAAGGGGTTGGTGAAAAATCCTGGACTGGATTAGCTGCTAAAAGTGGAGCGGAAGCTGTGTTTAAAGGTATCATTTGGAAAACCTGGTCTGGCTTTCGGACTGCAAACCATTAAGGGAAAGCATTATTATTAGGAGAGAAGATGTTAAAGTGTGTTTTTTGGAGTGTAGTTGGAAAGTGCCTTACGACAATCATCTGGGGGGATTCTGAAGTGAAAGCCACAGACATTTAATTGAGTTCAGAGAGGAGTGTGTCTTACCACGTTCATCGTGTGCGCTTCAATGGGGCTTTTCTTTCAATGAGACCATTGCAGCTTAAGATGTACTTTTCAATCCATGTTAATCTGTGCACATTTGTCAAGTGAAGGGAGGAGTAAATTATTATTGCATTATAATCCAATTTTTCCCTGTTTAATAAATGCTTTTCCTTGTTAAAATAAATTAGTGGTCTTCTGACTCTGGTCCTCCATGTTATGTAAAAAAATATAAAAGTTACGGGGCTGGATTCTCTGTTTTTGGGACTGTGTCCCCACGCCGGCATCAAAACAGTGAAGTTTTACACCTGAAAGTCCTGGATGAAAATGAAGAATGAAATGAAATGAAAATCGCTTATTGTCACAAGTAGGCTTCAGATGAAGTTACTGTGAAAAGCCCCTAGTCGCCACATTCCGGCACCTGTTCGGGGAGGCTGGTACGGGAATTGAACCGTGCTGCTGGCCTGCCTTGGTCTGCTTTCAAAGCCAGCGATTTAGCCCAGGGTGCTAAACCAGCCCCTTTAAAGATTAAAGGGACACGAATTCCCAGCCTTGCAGGGAGCGAGCAGGGACCCGGTATAAATCTCGCAGCTTTTGCTGCAGATACGGGCCCCCGCATTTCCGGGTCAGAGGCCGCGCATGCGCACAACTGCGGCCTCCAGCGGCCGCAAGTGCTCCATGACGGACTCGGACCGGGAAGCTCGACCCAAAAAAGAGATGCCCCCTAGCGGCCGTGCGCCTGACCCTCAACCCCTGCACAAGCATTCCCCAGCCGCCTATAAGGCCCCCCACCGGCCTCCGATCGGCCCGCCCTTGACCAGGGCGGCCGCGGACTGGGTCAGTAGCTTCCAGGCGAGTATCTCGACCAGCATGAAGCACATTAGTTCCACTCTGCCGGGAACTCAGGGGCGGTAAATGGCGGAGCGGAACTCTGGCAATGGCCCCAGGTGGCGTGGTGTACTCCCCGAGTACGCCCCTTTTCGGGACCGCAGAATCAGGGAACCGGCGCCCATCCCGCTTTCTTGCGGGAACATGGATTCTCCGCCCCCACGCCGGCCGTGATTTCGGCGCGAGTGTGCGGAGAATCCAGCCTACGTTCTTTTGAACCAAAGTTCTATTCTGGAATCCTCCCGTCCAATTATAACACCAACTGGGATCACAAGACTGCACTGTACAAAACTACAGCACTGACATTTATTGTGAACTCACACTCATGCACACTCGTGGTACTCACACTCATGCACACTCGTGGTACTAAGGAACGGTGATATTGCTCTACCTTGAGACTAAGAACGATGTATTGTTAAAGTGAGCTACCTCTAATACTGTGTTACATCTTCTGTGGAAATAAATAGATTGATTGTCTTTTACTAATAGGTACACATAAGGAGGCTTGCTTTTGTTTTTATTTGTTTACAGGACGTGACGTCGCTGGCTACGCCAGCATTTATTGCCCATCCCTAATTACTTCACCTTGCGAAGGTGGTGGTGAGCCGCATTCTTGAACTGCTGAAATCCATGAGGTGTAGGTACACCCACAGTGCTGTTAGGGAGGGAGTTCCAAGATTTTAAACCCAGCGACAGTGGAGGAACGGTGATACATTTCCAAATCAGGATGGTGTGCGGCTTGGAGGGGATCCTCTAGGTGGCGGTGTTCCCATGCGTCTGCTGCCCTTGTCCTTCCAGATGGTTGAGGTCACGAAATTGGAAGGTGCTATCAAAGGAGGCAAAATATTGAACAATATTTAACTTCCCATCTCCATCCAGCACGGAAAGCTATTTTCAGCTGCATTCTAACATCAATGCGAAGAATTGCCAAGATTGTTATGTCTGTAAATCATTGTGAAATCATTCTTATCAGAATCTTTGTACCTTATTTATCTTCTGATCATTTAAAACTGGGGAAGAAAATGTACACCTGCCCTTAAATTATATTGTTTTATAGTTGAGTCACTCAAATGAAATGAAAATCGCTTATTGTCACGAGTAGGCTTCAAATTAAGTTACTGTGAAAAGCCCTAGTCGCCACATTCCGGCGCCTGTTCGGGGAGGCTGTTACAGGAATCGAACCGTGCGGCTGGCCTGCCTGGGTCTGCTTTCAAAGCCAGCGATTTAGCCCAGTGTACTAAACAGCCCCAAATCAGCTCCGCTAGGCAGGACATAGAACATAGAACATAGAACGATACAGCGCAGTACAGACCCTTCGGCCCTCGATGTTGCACCGACATGGGAAGTCAAAAACTAAAGGCCATCTAACCTACACTATGCCGTTATCATCCATATGCTTATCCAATAAACTTTTAAATGCCCTCAATGTTGGCGAGTTCACTACTGTTGCAGGTAGGGCATTCCACGGCCTCACCACTCTTTGCGTAAAAAACCCACCTCTGACCTCTGTCCTATATCTATTACCCCTCAATTTAAGGCTATGTCCCCTCGTGCTAGCCACCTCCATCCGCGGGAGAAGGCTCTCACTGTCCACCCTATCTAACCCTCTGATCATTTGTATGCCTCTATTAAGTCACCTCTTAACCTTCTTCTCTCTAACGAAAACAACCTTAAGTCCATCAGCCTTTCCTCATAAGATTTTCCCTCCATACCAGGCAACATCCTGGTAAATCTCCTCTGCACCCGTTCCAAAGCTTCCATGTCCTTCCTATAATGAGGCGACCAGAACTGTACGCAATGTTGTTGATACACCTGACACCAGACTCCTGAAGTGACTGCTCCACTCAGAACTCAATCGCGGCAGCAGGCTCCCAAGGGGACAGCAGAAACCTTTCAGGGATGTCCACAAAGCATTTCTGACGAGGTTACACAGCCCCACCGGCTGACGGCCGACCCTGGCTCGTGACTGACCAAATCGGAGAAGACACAATCGCGAAGGCACACGGCACATCGAGAGGCTTCACGTGAACGCGCAGAGGTGCAGTGGAAAGTGCTGGAGGGGGGTGCACAAATCTCCAAACACCCCCCACTACCTGATCTGTCGACACCACCTGCCCCACATGTCGCAGCATCTGGACATTACACATTGGACTCATCAGCCGTCACAGAACCCATCGAAACCGAGTGCAAGCAAATCATCCTCGATCCTGTGGGACTGCCGAAGAAGAAGATTGCTTTATCTTTGAAAGAGGCTCGGTATCCTTGACTTGTCACCATAGTTGCCTTTGCTGTATGTTCCAAGGCCGATGTACTTTTCCCTTCGCCTCCGATTAGTACTCTGCTTTCACATTCCACATCACACTTGCGGAAATTTAGCTGTGTGTTTAATAACTCGACAATACTTAGTTTGCCACTCTTGACAATCTCTGCAGTCTATCTGCTTAAAGAGTGCGCCTATTTCTTCACCCTCTTTCTGGTGATTCACATGAGTGATCTTCAGCTGAAACCAATTCAACAATCCACTTCATTCCCACTCTCCTGTCAGCTTGCTGTAATTTTGTTTGAAATGGTTGATCTATTCCTTAACCCCTGTTAGTTTGCATTCTAAGCTTGGGCTAATGCAATTTTCATTTTCTCCGATGAGTCCTGGCTTTATGTCATGTGATCCCCCCCCCCCCCCCCCCCCCCCCCCAACTCCCCGTCTCCTTGGATGTCACTTTAGTTCTGCTGACTGATGGTGATATCACAGTGCAACATTGGAACAGAGGTTGAGTAATTGGGCCTGTACTCATTGGAGTTCAGAAGATTGAGAGGCGACCTTATTGAGACATATCGGATTCTCAGGGGGGGCTTGACAGGGTAGATTGAGATTGTTTTCCCTTGAGGAAGAGTCTAGGACCAGGGGGCATAATCTCAGAGTAAAGGGTCTTCATTTAAGACAGAGATAAGTTTCGAATCACTAGCTTTCGGTGCTTCCGAAAGGAGCAGTGCTCCGAAAGCTAGTGATTCGAGACAAACCTGTTGGACTATAACCTGGTGTTGTAAGACTTTGAATTGTGCCCACCCCAGTCCCCAGTCCATCGCCGGCATCTCCATATTAAGACAGAGATGAGGAGGAATTTCTTCTCTCAGAGGATAGTGAATCTGTAGAATCATTTACTGCAGAGAGCTGAAGAGGCCTGGACATTAAGTATGTTCAAGGCTGAGATAGACAGATTTTTAATCAGTGAGGGAATGGAGGGTTATGGGGATAAGGTGGGAACGTGGAGTTGAGGGTTAGCATATCAGATCAGCCATGATCTTATTAAATGGGACAGCAGATCCGGTGGGCCGAATGGCTTACTTCTGCTCCTACATCTTATGGCCTTATTACATGGTGAGGTGCAGGAATAGGATCTCTTAGACCTCACAGGACAAAGGAGCCGGAACATTCAATTCAAGTCACTTCTCCAGGATAGATTCAGAGCGTTTTAAATAGTTAAATTGGCATTAAAACTCCTCAGTTCAGATGAACAACTCAGTTTGTTTTAGGATATGTAGTTTAAAGCTTATGAACAATTCCAATAAAGTCCTTTTGACTGAAAAATGTCTGGAAAGAAAAGCAAGTTCAACATTTATTTAACCCTCAGTTTCCAAAAGTTGAGCGGATTCTGTGAGAATCAGCATTGTTGAATGTTTATTTTGGACTTTTGTTTACTTGCGCGTGCATGTGTTGTGATATATCATCAAATGAGAGCATTGTGATACAACATGAATGCAGCAAGACCCCCCCCCCCCCCCCCCCCCCCCTCCGGTCAACATCCGGAATGAGCTGATACGTAGCAAGTAACATTTGCACAACATGACTGCCAGGTAATGACCATCCGCAGCAAGGGAGAATCTAACTATTTCCCCATGACATTCAATGATATTACTACCACTGAATACCAACCTCCACCCCCCCCCCCCCCCCCCCCCCACTCCTGCGGGGATTACCATTGACCAGAAACTGAACCCTGCACTTTTTTCAACCCCTCGGTTGGTTGCGACAAGGTTAATTTAAAAACGATCCCTTCCCTCATGGGTACTTTTGCTCAGTCCAAATGTATTTAAAAGGATCAATTTAACCAGTTAACGAAAGAGCAAGTTTATTAGTTAATAAAGGTGAGAAAAGTAACAAAATACAACACACAAACACACAGGTTAGAAATGAGAATAACATTTAGAAAGAAGTATGAATCGGTCTTTGGCTTGTCTGTGAGAATTAGATGGTGAAATGTTGCTGCCGTTAAGTTAGGTGATTCTAGTAGCACTGACTCTGGCATTTGAGAGTTGGTTTTGGATATTCTTCGTTCTGCAGGTTAGATGAAAGGAATTGTCCG